>NC_140700.1:1672500-3063005 GCF_054131305.1 Coturnix japonica
AGCTCCACCAAACTTGCACACGGACTTGTAAAATCGTGACACAGATATAGGTACATCTCATACATAGTCAATGATTTCTCGGAATTCTGATACATATTCAATAGTTGTTTAGCATGCAGACCCCCTCTTGTTCTTATCAGGGGGATGCAACTCCTCTTCTGGTATTTACAACATCTATTCTCCTCCTTGCCTGATGACTTCCGTGAGGTCTCACTCCTTATCTGCATCCTTCCTGCTCTCCCAGGCCCCTTGTTTCCCTGTGCGGAAGGGAGAGAATAGTGTTGTGAAGGAATCCCTGGCTTTAATTGCATCCTGCGACCTTGTGGCTGAAGGGATGCTCAGTAGCAGTTGCTTTGTCCTGTGTTCATTTGCAGATTTGACTAGAGGAGTTGATCCAGCTTCCTCTCTGAGATCTGGAACTGAAACTCTGTCGGATCGCGCAGGTACGTCATAGCTTTGAAATTCTTTAGAGAGCTTTTGCTGCCCGTTTCAGTGCCATTTCATGGCACAGTCCCCTGTACGCTCTGCTACTCAGTTGATGCTGTAGTGTGTGACTGAAACTTTTCATGGGTCTTTGGTTGCAGAAGTGCCCCCAGTGTGGGCCCTGCCCGGTCATCGGTTTCCTCCTGTGCTGGAGCCCAGCTGGAATCCCAGCAGTGAGTACTCTGTCTTCACTGACTTGTCTGACTCGCCGCTGATCTTCAAAACTTCATGCACGTGATATTTAACTTCATACATTCTGTTAAGGTCCGGAAAGAGAAGAGGATGAATACAAACGAGGAAAATACTCTCAGGGCTCATCCCGTCTCCTGAAGCGACTGCTGAAGGAAATGGAGAAGGCAGAGCGTGGTGGGTATACTTCAGTCTGTTCACTGTGGGACCTGGGAAGCTGAGGTGTGATATGCAGGTGTGGGCAGGCTGTAGCCTGCACAGCAGGAAGGAATGGGTCAGAGCCGTGCTGCAGCCGTGTTCCATGTATCACCTTGCAGGTGCTGTCAAGCACCAGAGCTGGTCTGCTGCCAGATGGTCTGCATCCAGCCAAGACCCAGAGGCAGCTGCTCCCCCAGCACAACCATTACTTGTCAGAGCTGCTTTGTGCAGTCGTTGGCACCCAGATGGCAGCAAGTGGCAAGCGCTGTGCTTCTGTTCATCCAAAGCCCTCCGTGCAGCTGAGCAAGTTCAAGGCAGGAGGAGCATCCCAAGCAGGGTTGGCTGCCTTTGCTAATGCTGGAAATGAGGTGGAGATGCTAATTCTGAAGGCTTGGACTGTGTGTTAGAGCTTGGATTTCAGCCTGCAGCTACCTGGCTGTGATGGGCTGGTGACAGCACAGAATGTGAGGGCCTTGCACAGGAGCTGATTCCTCAAGAGGTGTGAGGGAGTCAGCATTGTCCAATAGCTGGGAGGGCCCAAATGCCTTTGGGTAACAGAGGGGCTCACAGTGTACTTGGGGGTGGGGGGCCTGGACTTTACCTGAGCTCGGGATTGGAGAAGCTCAGTTTTTGATGAGGGCACGTGACATCCCACTCCTACTGCCCTGCTTTCTTTCTAAAGGAACGGACCAACAAAGTGAGCAGGATGCACTCCAGGAAGGTGGATATCCCACACTGCCGGTCCCGGATGCACTTCAGGAAGGTGGATATCCCACACTGCCCATCCCGGACAGAGGAATGCAGGCAGCACCAACCAGCATGCCAGGTAATTTCTGTCCCATGATCATACGGTGTCACAAACCAGAGTCACTGCGTGCCTGCAGGCTCTTGCTGCCAGCTCTTGCACACCAGGTCAGCAGCCAGACCTGAGCGTGTGAGCATAGAGCACATGTAAAAGAAGCAGGATTGTTTCTCCCCTGGGCTGGCTCTGGCTGTGCCCTGTGCTGGCTGAAGCCTGACCGTCAGCCTGGGGGGCGTCCCACAGGAGAGCTCAGGACACGCATGCCGGGAAAAGCATGAGGGATTCTGCTCTGTAGCTCTCCCCACAGACCAAGCCCAGACCCCAGAGTACAGCCCCAGCTCTCGGCCCAGAGGAGGACACGGGTAGTGCCTGTGCAGCCTCTTCGTACCCAACGAGAGGTGGAAGCAATCCTTCTTGTCCTCCGGTGCTTCGGCACCAGAGACGGAGGCACCCACTGACAAAATGACCTCTTGGGTCCATGAAGCACACTGAGAGATTATCTGTAGCGCAGCTGAAGGTAATGTGGGACATTGTCTCATTTCTTCCAGGGATGAACACAGGCAAAAGCACAGAGGCTGCTGCTCACAGATCTGTGCGGAAGCGCCGCATTCCGGTGATGGTCTCAGCGATGCTGCTGCCTGCGCTGGTGCTGGCCGTTGGTACTGTGATATGGGTGCTCAAAAACTACCTGTGAGTTGGCCTTTCCCCAGAACACCTTATTGCTGCATTTGGCAATGAAGCATTTGTGGTGCCAGGATCCTGGATGGCCAAATCAGCCGCTGGCAGTACACTGCCAGGACTCAGGTTGCAAAGTCTTTCAAGTTTCCCCTTATTTCCTGTCAGTGAGTAGTGCTTTCTGAAATTCATTCTCACAGAGCGCACAAGAGGGAAAAGAGAGCAGCAGAAGCAGCAGATGGAGCTGGGGAAGGCAACGAGACAGACTCTGACCCAGTCAAACAAGAGTCTCCGTAATAGCTCCAGTCCGTTCCATTCTGCCATTGAAGAGGCCAGAAGTCTTCAAGGTCATCTGGAAGACCTGGAGCTTGAACTCAAAGCCATGAAAGAGATCCTTGGGAACAGTCCTGAGTGCTGCCTTCTGTCAGAGGATGGCCCTGAATGTGAGAGCAGAGCTTTTGTCCTTCATCCTGCATTCTCCAGGACAGGTATCACCAGCAGTTTGAAGATTCTTAGCTCGACACAGCTACATTCCTGTTGAGGGTCCTAATGAGGACCCAGAAAACGAGCTTCCTCTGACTGCCGGACAATGCGTAATGTCTTTGGAGATGTGGGTGAGAATGGCTGGTTTCAGGGAGAGCTGACAGATGGCACAAGAGGACTGGTCCCTTCCAATTTGGTTGCGGAGCTTTCAGATGATGAACTGGATACACCTGGAGATCCTGTCAGAATTCCTGCATTGCTCCATCTGCAAGACTACCATTGTTCCACTCAATGGAACAACTCGATGTTGAGCAGAATGTGGTTGAGCTCCTTCGGGAACTCTCTGAGGCGACTGACAGCGGAACTGCATAGCTTTATTGTATATGAAAAACAACCAAACAACTGTCCCCTCCCTCTCCCTTCCCCTCGCACCCCCCTAACCCCCCCCCAAAAAAAAGAACAAAAAACCCCAAAAAAACCCTAAAAAACCAACAAAAACCAACCCACCCTCAATAAAACAAAAAACCAAAACCAATTAAAATCTCAACGCTGTTCTTTTTCTGGGATACACTGAGGTGACGCTTCTTCTAGCTTAGACTTTGCAATGAGTTTGTGTCACGGAGTTCTCTCTAGAGCTCACTCGGTGACAGCGGGAACAAACCCGGGGAGAGAAGGAACAAAGAACCTCCCCTCTCTAACAGCGCGGTGCGGGGGCAATAAAGAACTGGGGGGGGGGGTGGCACTCACCTCTCATCGGGGTACCATCCCGTTCTCTGCAAGCCACGATGTTGTGGGAAGCTGTGGAGGAACTGCTCAAATGTATTCTCTCTAAGAGAGGGGAGCAGGTATCTCCTAAATGCATATCCGAGCTGGTAAAATGGGCTCATATGAATGGACACCTTCAGGAGGTGGCACTGATGTTCACTGTAGCCAAATGTCGAGAAATAGTCGACCATATGTGGTCTCCTCCTCCCCTTTGCACTCCCTGTGCTATCTGCACCGCTTTGGCATGAAGACATGACTGGATAGTTCATCTAGTATTGGGCTGAGCTGTGCTTCCCCCCCATAACCCACAGTGCTGCCACAACCACATTCTGAGGGCAGACACCCAGCTTCCATAACCAACCATGCACTGAGGCTGAGCTGCCCACACCCCACATCCCAACCTGCTCCTCTACAAAACATCTCCGCTTTATTCCATACAAATCCCAGAGCATCCCACTCTTCCCATCCTGCAGCGGGGAGCGGAGACAGCCACAGCTCCCCATGTCCCATCGCATCCCACTCCAGCTGCCCTGTGGTCCTCAGTGCTGCAGCAGCCGGCTGTAGGGTCCACCACGGGTCCTCAGTTCGGTGGGTGTCCCCATCTCAGCCATCGTGTCATGCTCCAGCACCACAACATGGTCTGCCTACTCCAGCATCCGGGGTTGATGGCTGATGAGCAGCATTGACTGGTCCCCCCTGCTGGGCATTGGGTAGGTTTGTGGCGTGGCATTAAGCTGGTACATTCGGTGTTACACGCTGTGTGTGAGTCCCGTCTGTTCCCGTGTGCGGAGGCACGGTACTTTCACACAGCAGCCTTGATTTGTCGCCGGATCAGGAGGCGACAGCCTTCATGTCAGAAATGTGGACAAATGCTTCTGTTGTCTGAACCGTCTCTTGGCCCTCAGCACAATGATGCGCTGCCTTTCCAACCCTTCACAGCACTGCTAGGTGCCAAGTGCTGTGCTTTAAGTCTCTTGTACGATGAGTGGCAGCAGAGACTTTCCAAGTGAAATGCTTCATGCTGTAGATAAACAACAACAACAAATACAGATGGGTTAATGTGGTCGTCTTCCTGTGGCATATTAGTTGAAGCAAAAAAGAAAATCCCCATCCCTTCTTGCTGGTGCTCTTGGCCACCCCCAGGAAGGGCTGAAAAGCTCTTCCAGGTCCTTTCCTTTGAGCCTTTGATGCAGAGGGTCCCCACAGATTCCATTCCAAGATCTCCCTAAGCCTCCCTGTTTCCTACAGCTGTAGGCATTGATCCTAAAACAGCTGGGCTCTGTTTCCAGCCTGTGGGACCCCAGGAGTTCCTCACACCATCTTCTGCAAAGCCAGAGCTGCCCACAGTCCCCCACAGCCACTCTTCCCACTACATACGTCATGGTGCGGATGCAGCGCGCTGAGTCCCGGATGTTTCACACTTTGATGTACGACGTTGACACGGTGAACACCAACCCCGTGTGGCTGCAGTACTTGATGGAACCGACATTATTTGGGTGACCCTTGAGGGAAGCAATTTCCTGACCCGTCACCAAGTTCCACATCTTACAGCTCCGGTCTGTAGGAAGAAGAACGTGACTGAGAGAGTTGGGCTGGTGAGTTCCTCCGTGGCGTGGAGGCACCGACTCCTTCCCAAGCGCTGCCTCCCACCACCCACAGCTCCTCTCCAGGGCAATGGAGCCAACCTGCTCCAGCACCTGGACATCAGAAGGCAGGGACATGGGAGCAGCCCAGAAGGAGCCATCCCTGCCATGCACCCCAATTCCCCACGCCAGCCTGGGGAGATCTATGAGAATAGCGCATAAAAAGCCAGCAGCCCCCACACCTGTTCTGTCCAACATATACCTTTGGAGCCAGTGAAAAGCAGTTCATCGGTGGCATCCAGGCAGAGCACAGGCTTGGTGTGTCCTTCTGCCACAGAGACACAATGCAGTGGGGCTGTCCGGGCATTCTTGGTGCCACCCACTGGATTAATGATGACCCCTGCATGGGAAAGAAAGAAGGTGGGGTAGGTATGTGGAAAGGCACAGCACTGTAAGGTCCTACAGGCATGGGAAAGCACGAGCTGCCTCACCCCCAAGCATCTTCCACTTCCTGGAAGGGCAATGGGCCCCTCCATCTGAACTCAGGCATATCTGAGCAATCATCTTCATGGAAAACCTTGGCATCTCCCCACTAGCAGCCCCTGCCTAACGGCTCTGCCCAGGTGACACAGACTGTGAGACGTGATGCTCACGGCCTCTGCTCTGAGCCAGGAAACTCAGCTCATTGGACCTCAGCTCAGTTGAGGACAAACTGCACTTTCTCCATCCTGAAGCTCTGCCAGGAACGCTTCATTAGACCAATTTCATGGCAGTTCCTTCAAGCTGCCAGCCAGCCCGTGGTTGGCAAAGTTTGGAAACGGAGCTGTACTCCTTTTAAAACCAAAAGGATGACAGGGGGCAGCACTGGCATTTGCACCCAGCACCCTGTCCCCGATGCTGGCTCAGAGGATCCATCCTCACCAAACCTTCTTCCAAGGGACGCCCTGCAGGCACCTCATCCCTCCGGCCACAGCATCTGCCAATCACTTCCACATCAGAGTGTTCAGAACACTGAGGTCCAGCAGCCCCACTGCTGCAGTCCTGAGCTATGTGGACACCAGCAGCTCTTTCCTGCTGGCATTCCAAGCGCTGCCTGGGGCTCTGAGCTATGCTAAATCTTTTCCTATGAGTAGGCAAAACAAGGCAGGAGGCTGGAGAAGGGCAGGCCCAGGGCTGCATGAGGTTTGCATTAGTCAGGAGGGTGAAGGTAAGCTCATTAATTCGGGTTTAGAAGTCACACGCGTGCGATCTCCTTCTCAATTAGCAGCTTTGCTCACACATTCAGCAGCTCTCCTCTGACCCCTAGTGTTGCTACTGGTCTCGAAGTGACACCGAGACCAAAGGGAAATCCCGGCTCCCCAGGGTGAGATGCGATCAGAGCGAACAGCTCAAGGCGGCAAAGCACACACGCGTCTGGCGCCGTGTATCCAGTGGTTGCTGAGAGCAGAGCACCCATCAGCACCAGAGGTGCTCCTAAAGGGCAATGAGAAGGTTGTCCTTGCACTGGGACAAACTCAGGAGCACATTCACCCCGAGGCTGAGCTCTGCACAGCAGTGACTTGGCTTCTGGGGCAGAGAGCTCTGCTCACACAGGACCCAGCACTGCAGAGATACAGCCAAGAGTGGGGAACGCCTGCACGTATTTCCCTGGAAGATGCTTGCAAGAAAAACACACTGACAGTGCCCAGTGTTGCTCACCCCAGCATTACAGTCCTGCTGGAGAGCCAGGGATGGGACAGGACATGCTGACAAGAAATGACACAGAGTGTGTGATGAGGACCTCAATTGCTTATTATGTGGATAATGCGGAGAGGTCTGGCTGACGGAGCTTCTCACTGTGTGAGTTGGTCAGCATTAGAGAAAGCCAGAAAGGAGCTCTGTGAGCTTTTGCAGGGGACAAAGAGGCGCAGAAGCTGCTACCCACCCTTGGTGCTCTTAGAAAGTTAACTGAATCGGCCAAGGAGGAGCGAGAGTTATGGCTAACCTGTTTCCTGCAGGGGTGAACCCCAGAGGTTTGAGACCAAATGAGGTTTGGCAGCTGGATGTCACAGACTTCCCAGAGTTTGGGTGTTTCCGTCACTTGCATGTCACAACTGACACATGCAGTGGTTTTCTCTGGGCTGTGGCACAATCTGGACAGACCGCCATGCATTACATAAACGTGTTGTGCATGGCCATCACTGTCATGGGTGTACCTCATGAGTTAAAGACTGACAATGACCCAGCATATAGAAATGCATGTTTTGGACGCTGGTGCACAGCTTGGGGCATTAAGCATATCTTCAGCATTCCCGGCAGCAGCACCTGCCAGGCTATTATGGAGTGTGCACATCAGACCTTGAAGGGGCGTCTTTGTGCGCTTAAAGAGGGGGGAGGGCTGGAGGGGCCTGAGCTGTGCCCACACGCTCTCCTCCTGCGTGAGAGAATCGGATGGGAGACCATCAGCTGACCGAATGGACACCAATAGGTCAGGTCCTGATCAGACCTGACGCAGGGCCATGGCTCCCAGACCCTATGCCACTCCTTGTCATGGGCAGGAGACACGTCTGTGTCGGGACCCCAAGTGGGCCCTGCTGGCTGCCGGCACGTTGGGTTAAGCCGGCACCAAATGACGAGCCATCCTGTGCACCGTGAGGATCCAAACATCTCAGCACCGGTTCTGGTCAATGTCTCCTTGGTTAATGTCTCCAGTGCAGCCAGTGATTTGACGTCAGCACTGGGCAGCGGCTGCTGGTAACGGCACATGAGACTGCGTTGCTCCCAATGTGCCTGAAGGTCTGAACTGGGAATCCAGCCTTCATGCCGGACTGATAGTTCGTGAGCGGGGGAGTCCTTGTTCCTGGATAATCCCCCAGTGGTGGACATTCAGAACGATTCTGCACAGCCAATATGTTTTTGTCTTCTTATTTGGTTATGGAGTGTGACATTATAATGCACACTGGACAGAACTGGACTGCCACGAAGATTCTGTACAATAATGTTACATTGAACTTGGAAAAGTTGTAACTCCATTGTGTACTGTGCTGTTATCTTGAACTTGAATGCACTGTTCTCTACAAGTTGACTAAGTGTTGCCATACAGCATTTCACAATTGTTAGGCAGATTGCTGTTGTGTGCTTTCAGGATTGTAGGCACTACAGCTGCATCACTTTGGTATGTTATTATGACAGCTTAATTGTTTTTCGCATATGTTTAATGTTTGATTCATTTGCGGAATAGCCTTAAATGTGCGAATCACCTTTGGAGTAACAGGGAGTACGCGGGGGAACCTTTACAGGGGCTGAAGATGATAAAGAGGGGGGAGATGTTGGGTATTGGGCAGGTGGTGCCTGCGTGCACCAGGGCTGGAGTCAGGGAGGTCACAAGTATCTGATGGGGCGGTTCTAGATTCTAGAACCCTTCCAATTGTGAGAACAGAAGTGCTGAGCTGTGTGCGTGTTCCACGGTGCAGAGTCCAGTGGCAGTTGGTGCCCGGTGTCTGTGCTGAGCAGCATTGAGGTCTTTAGGATCGTAGGAATCTGCCAGAGAGGAATCTGTTGTGAAGGTACTAAAGGTAAAAAGGCAGCATTTCTATCAGTATTGGAGGAGGGAAGGAAACTTTGTCCTTAACTGCTGTTTTTGTTCCCTTTGTCATGCAGTCAGTCCAGCAACTAACTTGAGAACCCGACTTCTCCTCTCTTTAGTTTAGATTTGGGAAAATTCCCTGAAAAAGAAAAATATTTTTTGGAAAATTCAATAGTGTTTGTATGAGTAAAAGGTTCCAGCCTTTCCTTACTGACTGTAGGAAATGCTTAGCACAGAAAAGTGCAGCACTTTAATGAAAGTGTTCCGAATCACTTGAATTTGATCTTCTGTCTGTCCTGGTTGTAGGTTTTACTGCATTTGATACCTTAAAAAAGAAAAAACCAACAAAACAAACCTAAAATACCAAAATATTTGATTTCTACATCAGAAAATTAAAAAAAAAAAACCCAAACCCTTGTTGCAGCTGAGCAGAACGTGCTGCAGCTCCATGCAGTGCTGAGTTACAGTATACAGGCAAATGTATGTGGATTTGTGTATTGATACGCACTGGCATGCTTTTGCTGTACAGGTAACAAAGACAGGGGAAGGTTTTAGTGTTTTCTTCATAGGTGAAGAAACCTTGAAGACCAGAAATTCCAACTTACAGAATTTGACATTGGCAAAGTGAGGAGGAAAATTCTTCCTACCCCGTTATTCTTAATTGACGGATTCAGTGTTGGTTCGGCCTACAGGAGAAGTGAACTGCAAGGCTTGGAAGATTGCTGTCTTTGCTGAGGTTGTCCAGGTGGGTGAGCTTGAAGACCTGCAGCGGTCAGACAAATGTGTTGGGGTTACTCACTGCTGTCACTCGTGGTGTTGAAGGAGGGGCTCCATTGGAGGGCTTGCAGCCGTGCAGCCCAGGGGCTCCGTGCTGAGTCAGGGTGATGTTACTAGAGTTTGACCAGTGTTGAGGAGGGCAATGTTTTGAAACAACTGCTCCTGAGAGCCTGATTGAATGAAGAGAAGAAAGCTGGGAAGATGATAGATAGGAGCACAGCTCAACTTTGTGTGCTTCTGATATTTCAGTTTTTTCTTGCGTGCTCAGCTTCTTTTTGCTCCTGTGGCCTTTGCCTTGCAGGTTGTTTTCCTGCATTTAGGCTTTTACTGGGTGAATGTTGTGTAGGGGGGGATTTCTTTGTTTGCCCAGTAGCCAGTTGGATGGGCAACTGGAGACTCAGCATTTATCTGTGTGGGTTTTCAGCCTTGCCTGCCATCTTTGTGCAGTGGTTGTAAGGTTAGGATCAAAGTTTTAAATTGATCCTTTTCTTCCTGTAGCTACTCTGCTGAGTCCACCAGAGTCTGCAGGTGACGATCCGAGGGCAGCTCAGATAACAGTGCAGCAGAGCAAGCTTTCTGTGCACTCCAATCCCTTTCCACAGTCATTGGAAGTGATGGAAGTGGACAACTCAGAGAATGTCCCAAGCCCGACACATCCTCCCGTTGTCATCAATTCTGCACATGATGACAAAGGTGATGGTGAGTGTGGTTGATTTCCTGGTTCTCTAGTAGTTAATCTATTCACATAGGCTGCTTCTATGGGTTTACCAGGTAAGTGTAGCTGTTTAAATAAAGAACCCATCTGTAGTCACTTCCATTTGTACTTAAGAATATTAACTGTGGGCTGAAGTGTCATTGTATGAGCTACATAAATGTGAGAAATCTGATTGAATTCCTACCGCGTAACTGAAGAGACTGATTTTTTCTTTCCTTGTACAGACCAGCTTTCTAAGACGGGAGAAGAAATAAAAACACCTGTCCAGCAACCAGCTAAAGAAAACCATCATGGATCGCGGATCATTTCCATCAGGAAATCTAATGCTGATAGAAAACAAGGTATTCCAGGATTAATCAGAAGCACTTGCCAATTAACTCCAAAGCAATTTATTGTACAAACACAACAGAACATAGGGTTGCTGAATGGACTCGGCTATTTCCATGATCTTGTTCCTACCTCGTAACTTCATGTGCCTTTCAGATTAGGAAGGTAAACTCCTTTGTTTAGAGCATTAGAGCACGACGAGGCCACAGCATGGAGTTTAAGTGCCTGTATGTGCATCTTTTCAACCAGTGGTGAAAGCCACATTTGCTGATAGAGGAATCTAATGTCATGTGGATGGGATAAAGTAAGGGCTAAAGCCTACTTTTAATATCCAGAAGGATGAAAGGAGGGCAGCAGACAGACATCAGGTCCATGGTGCTCTTAGCTGTGGGGAGAGCTGACAGGGTTTGTTCTGCATGCTTCTGAGCAGGAGGCAGTTTGCAGAGCTGTGGTCCTCAGCGTGTGCCTCTGTCCTTCAGTCTCATTCACTGCTCTGTGTTCCCAGATGACAGTCTGAATTTTGGAATAAAAACACTTGAAGAAATCAGACTGAAGAAACAAAAGGATAAAAGCAAACAACAAAGTGGTGAGTTCATATGCCCTACTTTGTTATCCTTCTGATAATACTCAGATAGCTGGCACTGTGTTGGGGAATAGAGCCGTGCAGTGGTTGTTGCACATTGGACAGTAGTGAGTAACAAATGCGCTTTGGTCTTTGTGACGGTTCTGTCAGGTTTGTTTTTGTTGTTGGCAGTGGCTTTTCTTTTTCTTGTTGTAAACACTGTCTGTTTGTTCACTTGGATCAGAAGGGCCTTCAGGAGCTCCTGCTCATCTGCTCCAATCTCAAACTGTTCCTGTGCCGAAGAAGGAGAATGTGCGGACACTGGTCAGAACTGTGACGCTGTCTGCAAAGCAGGGTAATGATGAGTACCTTTGTTTCCATTTGGTAGCTCCTAAGTGGAATGGATAAATTACAATTGGGACTTACCCTGAGTGCATTACAGTTGCAATATTATTTTCTGTCAGGGCTGTCAAAGTGGTGTCTTTGTTTTGGGTGGGAAATGGGCTCACAAGACAGTAATTCTTTTGGTTTCTGTCAAATAAGCACTTTGTTTTTCTTTGTTTTAGGGGAGGTGCCTGTGATTCGATTGAATATTGCTGATAATCCTGCAAAACAGGAATACTCTGTAGGTAAGGGCTGCTTCTGAGCTGCTGTTTGGCTGCCTCCACGTAAATGGGATGGCACTGCTGAAGCAGGAAGGAGGAAAGTGTGTCGTGGGTCTGTGATGACTCCAAGTGGCACACAAGTGTAGCAGCTGGAAGGTGAATTTGAGAACATACACTTGGAGAAACCAAAGTTTGTGGTTGACTTGTAAAAATCTTTCTCCAAAGGAATTATCTTAGGAATGTTGTTGTTTTCTCTCTGTAGCTGATGTCAGTGGCCTTCCGCTGAAACGCAGCCTTGCAGAAAGGCTGGGGAAGAAGATCAAGATTGACAGAGCACCAAGGAGAGGTAAATGGTCATCGGTGTTTGCTGCACAGATTCTCTAGGCTTTCTGCTTGTTCTTTCTCAGGAGAGTTGTTGTTGGGAACACGTATATACTGTAATATTATGACAAATCTGGAAACTTAAGCTCTCGTTGGACTCTCATTTAATCATTACACTTCTCCTTTCTTGATGATGGCAGAGAACGGTGCCAAGCCAGCAGGGGAGATCCATGTCAAGACTCTGGAAGAGATCCGTCTTGAAAGAGCGAATCAGCGAGGAGAAACCCCAGCTGCCCCCCAGGCAGAAGGGTGCTGTAAGGTGGAGGATCCCAGCTCCGGGGTGAGGCCTTCCCCTGCAGTTCACATTAAAACCTACTCGGAAGCCCTGGCTGAAAGGAAACACAAAGGACTGGAGGGAGAGAAGCAAAAAGTAGAAGAGCTTCTTACTGAGAAGAGAGCTGAGGGTAAATGCAAGAACAAGAGAATTATCCCTCCACCTGGGCCGGGTAACGTGAAACTGGAAGAGCCACGGCGTAAAATCAAGAGATTGGAAGAAATTCATATTAAAACCTTGGAAGAAATCAAGCAGGAGAAAGCCCTGCGGATGCAGCAGGTCGCAAAGCCAGCAGGTAAGGAGGTCTTTCACTGTCTACTCTGCCAAAGTGCTTCCCCTGTAAAGCAAATGGAGTTTGCTTAGAATTGCCTGGGCTGTTTCTTACAACATGCAAAGGCAGGAAGCGCCAGGATGTCCATCCATGTGTTTTTCCATTGAATCCGTGGTGTCTGCCTGCTTCATTCTGGAAAATTCATTCGCTGTGAGGTTTTGTAGTTCAGTTTCTCTTGTACATTTTTTTTTCTGCCATATTTTTGGTGTGGCATGTTCTGTGTGTTGATGCCAAGGTTGCCTTCATCTTTGGCGTGTGTTGCTTAGTTTGATATGTAAATGTATTTGAAAAGCATGGATTGACTCCTCAACATGGGGGCCAACCTCTGTCAGAAAGGTCAGGGGGGTGAGTTATTCATTGGGGAGGTGAAAGGCTTTGTGATGAGACAGCATGTGAAGGAGGGAACAGCTTGGATACTGTATGGACTGCGTGATGCTGCCTCTGTCTGTGCTTTGTTATTGAATGTGAGGAAATAAGCACATGGAGGAAACACCTGCACTCAGGTTTCTTTCTATGCTTGCCGTTGACCAAGTGATTTTCTTTTTCCTTGTTTCAAAGCACCTGGAAGAGAAGAGAAAAAGACTGTGGGATGGAGCAGGGCTGCTCCCAAAGCTGTCTCTGCACCCGCAGAGGTGAGTCCCTTCTGAAGATGGACACAGTGACACAATTTCTTCACATGTTCTCATGTCTCACTGCTCACCATGTGCCACCATCATGAGTGCATTCCTACCTTCCTGCCTTTGGTGAAGAGCTGCAGCCATGTTTCACAATCCTGATACTTTCAATGGCTTTCCCAGTCAGCTTTGCACTCCTCAAACTCAGAATTGATCTGATTGTATCTGGCAGTGAGGCAGTAACCCTGCTGGCACCAGGTACAACTTGTGAGGTTAACGTGGGGGGCACTGGATACAAAAAGGCCACGACGGCTTCGTGTTCAATGAAATCAGACTGTGGGTGGATGTTGTGTAGGGGAACAGGAATGACTTTCTGTTGCTCAGATAGAATGTGGTAGGTAACAACTCCAGTACTGCGCTGATTTAAACGAGCTTGCTTTGTTAATTGCACACATTTGAAACAGTGTTTTCACAGCAAAGCATGGATCTTGTTATATGCAGGCATTTATGAAAGGGTCAGTGACCCAAGTGACAGGAATGTACTGTTCCAGGTGCAGCCGTTTTTGCAATATCTCCAATCTGATTTCCTTCATACACTCCCCCTGGTGTTTGTTCTGATTTTGCACTTACTTTATTTCTTTTTAGCCCTGGGATCAGAGTACACCAGATTCTAGAGCTCAAGCAAAGAGCCTTGAGGGGGCAATAAAGGAGAAGCTGCAGCTGAGACAACCAAAGAAGCTGAAGAAGGAAGTGGCTGCTGTGCTGGCTGCTGCTGAAGAAACAGTCAAAGGTAAAAGTGCAGAGCTTAGCAGTCCTGAATCCACCCTTCATGGTCAGCTTATCAGCTTGCAAAGGCCTAAGTGAAATCTCAGCACGGTGGGCAACAGCATTGCCAGGGAAACCATCAGCCCAACCTCAGGAGCAGAGAACTATGAATGAGTGTTGAGTGTGAGGTGGTCCTCGGAAGTAAAGGGACCTGAGTGCTCATGGTGGGTGCGTGCCTTTGCTTAGTGCTAGAAAGGGAAATGCTTATTTTCTTAGTTCACTTGTGTTCCTTCCAGCCAGACTTCAGCTTGAGAACGAGGGACAGACAGTGGCACTGAGCTGCAGACTTACCTGTGTGATAAACCCCTGGATGTATTTTGTGGGTCTGTTGTGGCTTGCACAGCATCTGGTTGCACACTCTTGTCTGTAGCTCCTGCTTTTTCCTTTCTCTAGAGGGACCATGTATTGCTTTCTCCTGCTGTATGGCTGTTTCCCTTGTCTGGGTTATAATATGGTGTAGCTGTGCAGTTTCTTTGTTCCTTTGGTCGGACTGTTGGTATGCAGCACTTACTGTGGAAGATATTGCTGAGATTTGTGGAAAGAGCACTGTAATTTTGCTGGCCAGATGTATTTAACTGTGGAGAAGAGCTGTGGGAATGACAGGACAACCTGGACTCCTCTCAAGGCACAATTGTACCAGCTCTCTCTTCTTCCTGTAGCCAAGGGCAACGTGTGTGAGAAGCCTTGGGATGGCAAAGCCAGCAGCCCCATAAAGAGAGCAAGGAAGCGGAAGGCTGCTGAGATCTCTCCTTCTGCTGTGGCAGCTGTGAATCGTCAGAGAAGCACTGAAGAAGAGGAGCCTCCAGCTAAAAAAGCTAAAATAGCAGCTTTGGTAAGGAGGGGAGGAAGCATGAGTGCTGCCCTGGTCAGGCTTACTGATAAGGTCCTTCAGGAGCCCCTTGGCCCCCGTGTTGGGTTAAGGCTCAGCAGTGCTGAAGGAGAAGCGCTGCAGAGGAAGGATCTCCTGAGCAATCATTGACTTTGTCTTCCTTCTTTCCAGACTGCTGCTCCAGCCCTGCCTGAGGTCAGCCTGCTCACCAAGGCTGTAGAAGAAGATGACTTTGAAAAGTTCATCTCAGAAATCTTAGCAGGGGAACTGGAAGCCAAGTGCAACCTGTGTGAGAAGCCTTGGGATGGCAAAGCCAGCAGCCCCATAAAGAGAGCAAGGAAGCGGAAGGCTGCTGAGATCTCTCCTTCTGCTGTGGCACCTGGGAATCCTCAGAGAAGCACTGAAGAAGAGGAGCCTCCAGCTAAAAAAGCTAAAATAGCAGCTTTGGTAAGGAGGGGAGGAAGTGTCAGTGCTGTCCTGGTCAGGCTTACTGTTAACGTCCTTCAGGAGCCCCTTGGCCCCATGTTGGGTTAAGGCTCAGCAGTGCTGAAGGAGAAGTGCTGCAGAGGAAGGATCTCCTGAGCAATCATTGACTTTGTCTTCCTTCTTCCCAGACTGCTGCTCCAGCCCTGCCGGAGGTCAGCCTGCTCACCAAGGCTGTAGAAGAAGATGACCTCGAAAAGTTCATCTCAGAATTCTTAGAGGAAATGGAAGGACAATATGACTTGGAGCTGGAGAAGGACGTGGATGAACTCCATCTTGAACTTTCTGAGATGATTGATAGTATATCTGAGTAGTCTTATAGTATATATATATATAAAAAAATAAATATTTTAAAAGGCTTCACAATGAGTCTTAAAGCACAGCTGAACTGGTAAAAGATTGGCAGACTGCATTCCATTGTCCAGAGTTTTCCTGCTGGTCAGAGTTGAGGTCCTGTGCATCCATTCCCTGATCCTGGTTGGCTCCTTTCAGCAGGAAGAGGACAAAGCAGTTCTGTGACAGCCCAGAAGGACGTCCATCTGTGTGCTGCAGTGCCTGGCAATTGATCTCCTGATTCAGTGACGCTCTGAAGGCTTCAACCTCAAGCTCCTTCCTTCCCCCTCCCTTGGCCATGCTCAGCGTTGGGTGCAGCTGGAAGCTTCTTCGGTGCTCCCATTTCTCGGGCAGTCCCCATGTCTAGCCTGGAGTTCTGCCAGCTCTTGAGTTTTGTTGGTGTATGCTTTTGTTTTTGACTTGAATCCTTTAAGGCAACTTAATGACGATGTGGGGGTGGGAGGGAGCAGAATTATTCTGGTGTTTTGGACCAAATGTGCCACCAATGATGGGGGGTGCTCCCTGCCTTCCAGTTATCAGCAGTGATGCAGCAGCAGTGTGAGAAGCGGGAGCTGCACGCCACTGCTGCGTTATTCCCTCCTTTCCCTTTTGCTGGATTTCCAGTGCTGTTTGCTGGCAGAGCTTGATGCTGTGCTGATGATTTCTGGAAGCCAACACGTGTGCGCTTCGCTTTTCTCAGTTCAGAGTGCAGCCATCCCAGCCCTGCTGTTGGCACAGTGCAGCCCTGGCCCTCCTGGAGGACGCCGTGGTGACTCTGTGCTTCAGCAGGGTATTGAGTGGTTTTCTGCTGCCTCTGGGTGGGACTGTGCCCATGTCGTGTCTGCCATTGTTACTGTAAATATTTTATCCTTTCCTTTTGTATTTGCCTTCTATTTAAGATATTGTATGAACGTAGTCAGGCTCCTCTGTTTGTGCCAGCGGCTCTCAGCTGTGTTTTTAAATAAACCTGGCACAGGACAGCAGTGCTGTACGTCTGCCTGCAGCTCTTGGAGGGAGCAGGAGGGGAGCCAGGAGTGCTGCTCCAACAACATCCTGGTGCTGCTGCCACCAGAGTTACTGCTGTGCTGCTGTTATGAGCTCCATGGAAGAGATGAGCTCCAGCACTGCCTCCTCTCACTTATTTGGTTCTGAACCCTTCAGTTGCTATTGGCCGTGGCACATTCCATGCAGTGTGAATCTCTCTAACAGACATAACTGTATCAGTGGAATTGTGGGGGCTGGGAGGGAGGACACAGTGCTGCTGAGAGAAGGGCCAGGCAGCCCAGCATGCTCAGCACCACAGCCAGGTGAGGCTGGCAGTTCAGTTACAGGTGTGTGTGCAGCTGGTCACCACTCAGCCTCCCCCATTGCAGCTCCCCGTGTCCCACAGTTCCCCCATCCCCGTTCTCCCGCTGTCCCATTGTCACCCTGCCACACCATTGCTGTGTGCACTAAACCTTTATTGCCCCCCGAAGAGGTCCTCATTGTACACCACCTGCGTCCGCTTGTCGCGGTGTGAGCCCTTGGCACTGTTCTTTACGGCTGTTGGGGCACAGGATGGGGGCAGGGACTCAGCACTGCTGGCACCCCCACACCGTCCCTGTGCCCCCCCAGTGCCCCCCAGCTCACCCAGGGATCCCCAGAGCCTGGTCAGCTGATTCCATCTTCTTGTAGGTGACAAAGGCACAGCTGTGGGGGGGTGAGGTCAGCACAGCTTCCACCCCATTCAGCACCACCCCACAACAGATGCACCCATACATCACTGACTCACCCACAGCTTTGCCCACGCCCCCTGCCCCTCTGCCCATCCTGCTCTCGCCTCCCCCGCTCCTCAGGCTCCGGCTTCTGCTCCCAGTCCAAGCGGCTGTCGCGCTCTCCCCTCTCAGGGGGGTCCCCACGTCCCCCACCAGCTTCAGGGTCCTGCAGGTGCTTGCTGGTGCAGACGAAGCTGGTTTGAAAAAATTGCGGGGGCGGAGGGGGGGTGAGCAAAATAAACACAGAGTGAGGGCACAAATATGGGGGAGAGAACAAAATAAAGGGATAGGAACCACAAATAATGAGGTGGGGGCAATAAAGAACTGGGGAGGGGGGTGGCACTCACCTCTCATCGGGGTACCATCCCGTTCTCTGCAAGCCACAATGTTGTGGGAAGCTGTGGAGGAAATGTATTCTCTCTAAGAGAGGGGAGCAGGTATCTCCTAAATGCATATCCGAGCTGGTAAAATGGGCTCATATGAATGGACACCTTCAGGAGGTGGCACTGATGTTCACTGTAGCCGAATGGCGAGAAATAGTCGACCATATGTGGGACTTTGTTATCTCCAAAAATAAGGAATACAAAATAAATACACTGAAGAATATGCAAGCCGAGTGGGAGATTGCTGATGCTGTGGTACAAGCTCTATCCGGACCTAGTGCTCAGTCAAGGTCAGAACTTGACTCCCTGTTACCAGGAGTTTCGTACTCCGTTTGCTCATCAGCCTCACAAGTCAGGGCTGCCGCAGAAGCCCCGAATAATCCCCCGTCCTCGACCTCTTCAATGTCTCTGGCAGATCCGGTTTTGGCTGGTGAGGAAGGTGCGGTGGGGGGGGGCTGAGGGGTGTGCAGAGCAGCAAGAAGCTCCTGAGAGTGAAAGCGACTCGGATAATGGTGGGAATGAGAAAGCGTTGGAGGAACATAATAAAACATTAACTGAGGAGCTGCAGGACTTAGAACTGCGTACGAAGGAGGCATCAGTCTCTTCGAGCGTTTCACCGATGTCTTTACAGCCCCTGTCTATGCGATTCCCCCCCACACGTAGCGATCCTCCACCTTTGCGTTGGTCTGGAGTCATTAGAGACATGATATTGGAGGGACCGTGTCAAGCTGTGTTTCAGCTCGCTTGCCCGCTGATAGACGATCAGCAGGGAGCTGCTCGGTGGGAAGTGCATCATTGGAAATTGTTACAGCAGGCTGGTAAGACTGTGACTGACTATGGGATACGATCTGAAGCTTCTAAGCAAATCATTCAATGGATTTTCACTGAGGATACTCATATGACACTAGACACTTCTAATCTTGTGCGGTTGTTACTAACACCACCAGAATACGTTGTTGGTCTCATCTCAAGGCAGAAAATAGCATCCAGCCTTTATAGTAACTGTGTTTGTGTGTTTCTTTCGTAGTGGAATTGCTTTGTAACTTGCGGTGTTATAAATAATATTAGTAATGGTTTGACATAGTGTGTGATTTTCAGTGTTACCAATGCAGTCTCAAGAATTAGAATTTTAGGCATTATCCATAGATCAAATGTGTGTTAAAGAAAGGATTTGATGTAATCAGTGCTGTAATCTATGGGAATAGCTCTTTTAGTATGTTAGTACTGCTCACTCATGATGTTATTAGCCTATTAATTAGCTTTTCTTAATTTGCAAAGACAAAACCTGGAAAGGAATCCCAGGCAAAGGGATGACCCTGTATTGTAGAATGGATACGTCTCTTACACCCAACTAATTGGGATTTTAAAAATATGACCATGCATCACTTGAGACAAAAGTGCATACTAATAGAACTAAATTTGATAGTTTATTCTGTTTTCCAGGCAGCTGTTCCACTTGGGCTCTGTATCACGCACTGGCCATGCGGATATGGTGTACAACTGGAAGAAATCCTTCAGACCCTGAATGCAGGAGAGAATCTGTGATGGGTGAGAGAGGAAAGGTGCACTTTGAAGCAGGGAAGGCCCTGCCGGCACCGCCTGTCGCAACCACCACCAACACGGTTTGCTGTTTCTCAAGGGTCAATAAGTAATAATGCCCCTAGTGATACTCCAGCACATTTGTCCTCTAAAACTGGTTCTATCTGACATGCAACTTCATAAAGTTCAATTATCAATTATTAGCTCAAAGGCATGGTTA
Organism: Coturnix japonica; assembly: GCF_054131305.1. Lineage (NCBI taxonomy): Eukaryota > Metazoa > Chordata > Aves > Galliformes > Phasianidae > Coturnix > Coturnix japonica. The sequence goes on from NC_140700.1 coordinate 1,692,196, forward strand.
TGAGCATCCTAAAAGCATTTGTTGCACAAATGTTAGTGGCCATTAAAAATCAATATATCAGAGTATATGAAAGTTGAAGACTTTTCCTAACTAGTTACATGTGAACACAATGGGACCCTCATGGATTTATTTCCAGGTTGCAGAAACTTAGGTTGCAGAGCAAACGTGTTTGTTCTTTTTAGTAGGTTTAACAGTAATGTTGTTATGCTGTGTTTGACTTGTCTCTTTTTTCACTTCTATAGTATTGTCAATCGAGGTCTTGATTGAGTTATAATGGTTATGTTATTAATATAAGTAGTGTTGTTATTCTATAGGCAGTAGCTTGCTAATTAATAAAAAAGGGGGGTCGCCGCGCTCCGACCCCGCAGAGCTCCACTCCATGCGGTACTTTGAAATAGGGATGATGGATTCCGGCCCCGAGCAGCCCTGGTTCTTTGAAGTGGGGTACGTGGATGGCAAAATCTTCGTGCACTACAACAGCTCCGGTCGGAGGTACGTGCCCCGCACGGGGACAAGTACCAGTGCTGCATGGAGCATGCCAGCCTGCCCCAACCCAGCCTCTACTCATGGGGTGAGTGAGGGGATGTGGGGCTGGGGGGCTCTGGGCTGCCCCTTCCCCTGCTGACAGCCCTGCCTTCCCCCAGAGCAGTCACAGTCCAGCCTGGTGCCCAACGTGGTGGGGGTGGTTGTCGCCGTTGTGGCCATTGCCATCATGGCTGGCGTTGGATTCATCATCTACAGACGCCATGCAGGTAAAAGTGGAGGGGTGTAGGAGGACAGTGGGGGCTTTGGGGGGATTTGAGGCTCCCTCAGGAGCCCTCAGCCTGGCTGTGATGTGAACCTGTGCTGATGCATCTCTCTGTCTGCAGGGAAGAAGGAGAAAGGCTACAACACGGCGCCCAGTGAGTGATGAGGGCAGCGCTGTCCCCCACCTCTGCCCAGTGCCAGGGCAGCATTGGGGTCCCCGCTTTCTCCCAGGGTTCCCCTTCCTGGTGCTCAAAGCTGCTCTATGCCCCACAGCATGAACAGGGCTGGGGGTCATGGCTGTGAGAGTCCTTCCTTGTTTTCTGGCTCCAAGCTTGCTTCCTGAGGTGTTTCTTGTGAGAAGACTCTCAATGATTTATTGAAGTGGCAAGTAATGGGTGCTACCGTGTGACAATCAATATCACTTTTTGGGTATTTGAATATTTGAAAGCACCTTCCTTCAGAGCTGTTTGCCTCCAGAAGAGTGCTCAGGACTGTTTATGAGCAGAAGATCTGGCCTGGGACTAAATAGCTCCAGCTTGGTGTGGGAAATCTGGGTAATGAAGCCATCGTGCCCTGTGAAAAACAGGATGCGGATGGGTATCCCTGCTCCCTCTTATCTGCTGGCAAGGCTCAGAAGATGGGAACAAAGGAATTTCTGCTAAGATCCCAGAGCCAGAAGCTTCCATTCCAAGGAGTGCTGACTCAACTACTTTGGATTCGAGCTGTCACTCCAAAGAGAGCTGACTTGACCACTTTGGACATATAAATAAGTTGGTGCTACCATTGGAAATTGTCATCGTGGTCACCATTAACAGAACAACGCCTGACGACCCACCACGACTGAAGACCAATGACTGAACTACAAACCTCGATGGATCCATGGTGGTGAATATCTCCCTCTTGCTTCCTACAGAGACTCCTTGCTTCTATTTCATATTTTACTGCATTCCCTTCCCCATCACCCTACACCATAATAGCGTCCGTCCTCCCCTTCCCCATCTCCCTGATAAAGTCTTGTAATAAACTGGTCAGACCAATGTTTGAACCGTTGTTTCTTAATCCCGTACCAGGTATACGTATATCAAAGAACCTTGCCTCCCTCCTACAAACTGGGCTGAGACAATGGCTCTTCTTACCTTACAGGCCAGGAAGGTGGAACCAGCAACTCGAGCACAGCTGCGGTGTGGGGCTGGGGGTTGGAAGGGGTCCCTGTGCTCCTTGTGCTCCTTGTGGTGCTGCACCAGGGCTGGGCTGGGACTCTGCAGGGAGCTGAGGGCTGGGATGTGAACGTGGCCCTATGGGACACCATCTCTTCTTCTTCACACAGGAAGTAACCAAACCGTCTGAGTGCTGTGCTTCAGCCTGCAAGGGGCCAACTGGCCACATGAGCATTTGGGGTCTGTGATGAACACAGCCCCATCCCCTCTACCTCTCACATCTCCCTCTGCTTCCTATGCTGTTATGCTTTTCCTGTGCTGCTTCTTGTGAAATAAAGTGTTGGGCTGTTCTGTGCTCAGCCTGCCTGCATTCTGCTCTGTGCCGTGCTCAGGGTTGGGGTGGATGAGGGGACCTCTCCTCATCCCTCCTTCCCCCACCCCACACTCTTGGCCCATTGCTCCATTTCACACTGCTGCTCTCCTCCTCCCCCTTGCACTCCCTGTGCTATCTGCAACGCTTTGGCATGAAGACGTGACTGGAAAGTTCATCTAGTATTGGGCTGAGCTGTGCTTCCCCCCCATAACCCACAGTGCAGCCACAGCCACATTCTGAGGGCAGACACTCAGCTTCCATAACCAACCATGCACTGAGGCTGAGCTGCCCACACCCCACATCCCAACCTGCTCCTCTACAAAACATCTCCGCTTTATTCCATACAAATCCCAGAGCATCCCACTCTTCCCATCCTGCAGCGGGGAGCGGAGACAGCCACAGCTCCCCATGTCCCATCGCATCCCACTCCAGCTGCCCTGTGGTCCTCAGTGCTGCAGCAGCCGGCTGTAGGATCCACCGCGGGTCCTCAGTTCGGTGGGTGTCCCCATCTCAGCCATCATGTCATGCTCCAGCACCACAACATGGTCTGCCTTCTCCAGCATCCGGGGTTGATGGCTGATGAGCAGCATTGACTGGTCCCCCCTGTTGGGCATTGGGTAGGTTTGTGGCGTGGCATTAAGCTGGTACATTCGGTGTTACACACTGTGTGTGAGTCCCGTCTGATCCCATGTGCGGAGGCACGGTACTTTCACACAGCAGCCTTGATTTGTCACCGGATCGGGAGGCGACAGCCTTCATGTCAGAAATGTGGACAAATGCTTCTGTTGTCTGAACCGTCTCTTGGCCCTCAGCACAATGATGCGCTGCCTTTCCAACCCTTCACAACACTGCTAGGTGCAAAGTGCTGTGCTTTAAGTCTCTTGTACGATGAGTGGCAGCAGAGACTTTCCAAGTGAAAAGCTTCATGCTGTAGATAAACAACAACAACAAATACAGCTGGGTTAATGTGGTCGTCTTCCTGTGGCATATTAGTTGAAGCAAAAAAGAAAATCCCCATCCCTTCTGGCTGGTGCTCTTGGCCACCCCCAGGAAGGGCTGAAAACCAATTCCAGGTCCTTTCCTTAGAGCCTTTGATGCAGAGGGTCCCCACAGATTCCATTCCAAGATCTCCCTAAGCCTCCCTGTTTCCTACAGCTGTATGCACTGATCCTAAAACAGCTGGGCTCTGTTTCCAGCCTGTGGGACCACAGGAGTTCCTCACACCATCTTCTGCAAAGCCAGAGCTGCCCACAGTCCCCCACAGCCACTCTTCCCACTACATACGTCAGGGTGCGGATGCAGCGCACTAAGTCCCTGATGTTCCACACTTTGATGTTCGACATGACCACGGTGAACACCAACCCCGTGTGGCTGCAGTACTTGATGGAAACAGCATTATTTGGGTGACCCTTGAGGGAAGCAATTTCCTGACCCATCACCAAGTTCCACATCTTACAGCTCCGGTCTGTAGGAAGAAGAACGTGACTGAGAGAGTTGGGCTGGGGAGTTCCTCCGTGGCGTGGAGGCACCGACTCCTTCCCAAGCGCTGCCTCCCACCACCCACAGCTCCACTCCAGGGCAAAGGAGCCAGCCTGCTCCAGCACCTGGACATCAGAAGGCAGGGACAGGGGAGCAGCCCAGAAGGAGCCATCCCTGCCATGCACCCCAATTCCCCACGCCAGCCTGGGGAGATCTATGAGAATAGCACATAAAAAGCCAGCATCCCCCACACCTGTTCTGTCCAACATATATCTTTTTAGGCAGTGAAAAGCAGTTCATCGGTGGCATCCAGGCAGAGCACAGGCTTTGTGTGTCCTTCTGCCACAGAGACACAATGCAGTGGGGCTGTCCGGGCATTCTTGGTGCCACCCACTGGATTAATGATGACCCCTGCATGGGAAAGAAAGAAGGTGGGGTAGGTATGTGGAAAGGCACAGCACTGTATGGACCTACAGGCATGGGAAAGCACGAGCTGCCTCATCCCCAAGCATCTTCCACTTCCTGGTAGGGCAATGGGCCCCTCCATCTGAACTCAGGCATATCTGAGCAATCATCGTCATGTTAAACCTTGGCATCTCCCCACTAGCAGCCCCTGCCTAACGGCTCTGCCCAGGTGACACAGTCTGTGAGACCTGATGCTCACGGCCTCTGCTCTGAGCCAGGAAACTCAGCTCATTGGACCTCAGCTCAGTTGAGGACAAACTGCACTTTCTCCATCCTGAAGCTCTGCCAGGAACGCTTCATTAGACCAATTTCATGGCAGTTCCTTCAAGCTGCCAGCCAGCCTGTGGTTGGCAAAGTTTGGAAACGGAGCTGTGCTCCTTTTAAAACCAAAAGGATGACAGGGGGCAGCACTGGCATTTGCACCCAGCACCCTGTCCCCGATGCTGGCTCAGAGGATCCATCCTCACCAAACCTTCTTCCAAGGGACGCCCTGCAGGCACCTCATCCCTCCGGCCACAGCATCTGCCAATCACTTCCACATCAGAGTGTTCAGAACACTGAGGTCCAGCAGCCCCACTGCTGCAGTCCTGAGCTATGTGGACACCAGCAGCTCTTTCCTGCTGGCATTCCAAGCGCTGCCTGGGGCTCTGAGCTATGCTAAATCTTTTCCTATGAGTAGGCAAAACAAGGCAGGAGGCTGGAGAAGGGCAGGCCCAGGGCTGCATGAGGTCTGCATTAGTCAGGAGGGTGAAGGTAAGCTCATTAATTCGGGTTTCGAAGTCACACGCGTGCGATCTCCTTCTCAATTAGCAGCTTTGCTCACACATTCAGCAGCTCTCCTCTGACCCCTAGTGTTGCTACTGGTCTCGAAGTGACACCGAGACCAAAGGGAAATCCCGGCTCCCCAGGGTGAGATGCGATCAGAGCAAACAGCTCAAGGCGACAAAGCACACACGCGTCTGCACCGTGTATCCAGTGGTTGCTGAGAGCAGAGCACCCATCAGCACCAGAGGTGCTCCTAAAGGGCAATGAGAAGGTTGTCCTTGCACTGGGACAAACTCAGGAGCACATTCAGCCCAAGGCTGAGCTCTGCACAGCAGTGACTTGGCTTCTGGGGCAGAGAACTCTGCTCACACAGGACCCAGCACTGCAGAGATACAGCCAAGAGTGGGGAACGCCTGCACGTATTTCCCTGGAAGATGCTTGCAAGAAAAACACACTGACAGTGCCCAGTGTTGCTCACCCCAGCATTACAGTCCTGCTGGAGAGCCAGGGATGGGACAGGACATGCTGACAAGAAATGACACAGAGTGTGTGATGAGGACCTCAATCTGCTTATTATGTGGATAATGCGGAGAGGTCTGGCTGACAGAGCTTCTCACTGTGTGAGTTGGTCAGCATTAGAGAAAGCCTGCAAGGAGCTCTGTGAGCTTTTGCAGGGGACAAAGAGGCGCAGAAGCTGCTACCCACCCTTCGTGCTTTTAGAAAGTTAACTTAATCGGCCAAGGAGGAGCGAGAGTTATGGCTAACCTGTTTCCTGCAGGGGTGAACCCCAGAGGTTTGAGACCAAATGAGGTTTGGCTGCTGGATGTCACAGACTTCCCAGAGTTTGGGTGTTTCCGTCACTTGCATGTCACAACTGACACATGCAGTGGTTTTCTCTGGGCTGTGGCACAATCTGGACAGACCGCCATGCATTACATAAAAGCGTTGTGCATGGCCATCGCTGTCATGGGTGCACCTCATGAGTTAAAGACTGACAATGACCCAGCATATAGAAATGCATGTTTTGGACGCTGGTGCACAGCTTGGGGCATTAAGCATATCTTCAGCATTCCCGGCAGCGGCACCTGCCAGGCTATTATGGAGTGTGCACATCAGACCTTGAAGGGGCGTCTTTGTGCACTTAAAGAGAGGGGAGGGCTGGAGGGGCCTGAGCTGTGCTTACACGCTCTCCTCCTGCGTGAGAGAATCGGATGGGAGACCATCAGCTGACCGAATGGACACCAATAGGTCAGGTCCTGATCAGACCTGACGCAGGGCCATGGCTCCCAGACCCTATGCCACTCCTCGTCATGGGCAGGAGACACGTCTGTGTCGGGACCCCAAGTGGGCCCTGCTGGCTGCCGGCACGTTGGGTTAAGCCGGCACCAAATGATGAGCCATCCTGTGCACCGTGAGGATCCGAACATCTCAGCACCAGTTCTGGTCAACAACTCCTTGGTTAATGTCTCCAGTGCAGCCAGTGATTTGACGTCAGCACTGGGCAGCGGCTGCTGGTAACGGCACATGAGACTGCGTTGCTCCCAATGTGCCTGAAGGTCCGAACTGGGAATCCAGCCTTCATGCCGGACTGATAGTTCGTGAGCGGGGGAGTCCTTGTTCCTGGATAATCCCCATTCAGAACGATTCTGCACAACCAATATGTTTTTGTCTTGTTATTTGGTTATGGAGTGTGACATTATAATGCACACTGGACAGAACTGGAATGCCACGAAGATTGTGTACAATAGTGTTACACTGAACTTGGAAAAGTTGTAACTCCATTGTGTACTGTGCTGTTATCTTGAACATGAGTGCACTGTTCTCTACAAATTGTCTAAGTGTTGCCATACAGCATTTCACAATTGTTAGGCAGATAGCTGTTGTGTGCTTTCAGGATTGTAGGCACTACAGCTGCATCACTTTGGTATGTTATTATGACAGCTTAATTGTTTTTCGCATATGTTTAATGTTTGATTCATTCGTGGAATAGCCTTAAATGTGCAAATCACCTTTGGAGTAACAGGGAGTACGTGGGGGAACCTTTACAGGGGCTGCAGATGATAAAGAGGGGGGAGATGTTGGGTATTGGGCAGGTGGTGCCTGCGTGCACCAGGGCTGGAGTCAGGGAGGTCACAAGTATCTGATGGGGCGGTTCTAGATTCTAGAACCCTTCCAATTGTGAGAACAGAAGTGCTGAGCTGTGTGCGTGTTCCACGGTGCAGAGTCCAGTGGCAGTTGGTGCCCGGTGTCTGTGCTGAGCAGCATTGAGGTCTTTAGGATCGTAGGAATCTGCCAGAGAGGAATCTGTTGTGAAGGTACTAAAGGTAAAAAGGCAGCATTTCTATCAGTATTATAGGAGGGAAGGAAACTTTGTCCTTAACTGCTGTTTTTGTTCCCTTTGTCATGCAGTCAGTCCAGCAACTAACTTGAGAACCCGACTTCTCCTCTCTTTAGTTTAGATTTGGGAAAATTTCCTGAAAAAGAAAAATATTTTTTGGAAAATTCACTAGTGTTTGTGTGAGTAAAAGATTCCAGCCTTTCCTTACTGACTGTAGGAAATGCTTAGCACAGAAAAGTGCAGCACTTTAATGATAGAGTTCCAAATCACTTGAATTTGATCTTCTGTCTGTCCTGGTTGTAGGTTTTACTGCATTTGATACCTTTAAAAAGAAAAAACCAACAAAACAAACCTAAAATACCAAAATATTTGATTTTTACATCAGAAAATTAAAAAAAAAAAACCCAAACCCTTGTTGTGGCTGAGCAGAACGTGCTGCAGCTCCATGCAGTGCTGAGTTACAGTATTCAGGCACATGTGTGTGGATTTGTGTATTGATACGCACTGGCATGCTTTTGCTGTACAGGTAACAAAGACAGGGGAAGGTTTTAGTGTTTTCTTCATAGGTGAAGAAACCTTGAAGACCAGAAATTCCAACTTACAGAATTTGACATTGGCAAAGTGAGGAGGAAAATTCTTCCTACCCCGTTATTCTCAATTGACGGATTCAGTGTTGGTTCAGCCTACAGGAGAAGTGAACTGCAAGGCTTGGAAGATCGCTGTCTTTGCTGAGGTTGTCCAGGTGGGTGAGCTTGAAGACCTGCAGCGGTCAGACAAATGTGTTGATGTTACTCACTGCTGTCACTCGTGGTGTTGAAGGAGGGGCTCCATTGGAGGGCTTGCAGCCGTGCAGCCCAGGGACTCCGTGCTGAGTCAGGGTGATGTTACTAGAGTTTGACCAGTGTTGAGGAGGGCAATGTTTTGAAACAACTGCTCTAGAAAGACTGATTGAATGAAGAGAAGAAAGCTGGGAAGATGATAGATAGGAGCACAGCTCAACTTTATGTGCTTCTGATATTTCAGTTTTTTCTTGCATGCTCAGCTTCTTTTTACTCCTGTGGCCTTTGCCTTGCAGGTTGTTTTCCTGAATTTAAGCTTTTACTGTGTGAATGTTGTGTAGGGGGGGATTTCTTTGTTCACCCAGTAGCCAGTTGGATGGGCAACTGGAGACTCAGCATTTATCTGTGTGGGTTTTCAGCCTTGCCTGCCATCTTTGTGCAGTGGTTGTAAGGTTAGGATCAAAGTTTTAAATTGATCCTTTTCTTCCTGTAGCTACTCTGCTGAGTCCACCAGAGTCTGCAGGTGACGATCCGAGGGCAGCTCAGATAACAGTGCAGCAGAGCAAGCTTTCTGTGCACTCCAATCCCTTTCCACAGTCATTGGAAGTGATGGAAGTGGACAACTCAGAGAATGTCCCAAGCCCGACACATCCTCCCGTTGTCATCAATTCTGCACATGATGACAAAGGTGATGGTGAGTGTGGTTGATTTCCTGGTTCTCTAGTAGTTAATCTATTCACATAGGCTGCTTCTATGGGTTTACCAGGTAAGTGTAGCTGTTTAAATAAAGAACCCATCTGTAGTCACTTCCATTTGTACTTAAGAATATTAACTGTGGGCTGAAGTGTCATTGTATGAGCTACATAAATGTGAGAAATCTGATTGAATTCCTACCGCGTAACTGAAGAGACTGATTTTTTCTTTCCTTGTACAGACCAGCTTTCTAAGACGGGAGAAGAAATAAAAACACCTGTCCAGCAACCAGCTAAAGAAAACCATCATGGATCGCGGATCATTTCCATCAGGAAATCTAATGCTGATACCAAACAAGGTATTCCAGGATTAATCAGAAGCACTTGCCAATTAACTCCAAAGCAATTTATTGTACAAACACAACAGAACATAGGGTTGCTGAATGGACTCGGCTATTTCCATGATCTTGTTCCTACCTCGTAACTTCATGTGCCTTTCAGATTAGGAAGGTAAACTCCTTTGTTTAGAGCATTAGAGCACGACGAGGCCACAGCATGGAGTTTAAGTGCCTGTATGTGCATCTTTTCAACCAGTGGTGAAAGCCACATTTGCTGATAGAGGAATCTAATGTCATGTGGATGGGATAAAGTAAGGGATAAAGCCTACTTTTAATATCCAGAAGGATGAAAGGAGGGCAGCAGACAGACATCAGGTCCATGGTGCTCTTAGCTGTGGGGAGAGCTGACAGGGTTTGTTCTGCATGCTTCTGAGCAGGAGGCAGTTTGCAGAGCTGTGGTCCTCAGCGTGTGCCTCTGTCCTTCAGTCTCATTCACTGCTCTGTGTTCCCAGATGACAGTCTGAATTTTGGAATAAAAACACTTGAAGAAATCAGACTGAAGAAACAAAAGGATAAAACCGAACAACAAAGTGGTGAGTTCATATGCCCTACTTTGTTATCCTTCTGATAATACTCAGATAGCTGGCACTGTGTTGGGGAATAGAGCTGTGCAGTGGTTGTTGCACATTGGACAGTAGTGAGTAACAAATGCGCTTTGGTCTTTGTGACGGTTCTGTCAGGTTTGTTTTTGTTGTTGGCAGTGGCTTTTCTTTTTCCTGTTGTAAACACTGTCTGTTTGTTCAGTTGGATCAGAAGGGCCTTCAGGAGCTCCTGCTCATCAGCTCCAATCTCAAACTGTTCCTGTGCCGAAGAAGGAGAATGTGCGGACACTGGTCAGAACTGTGACGCTGTCTGCAAAGCAGGGTAATGATGAGTACCTTTGTTTCCATTTGGTGGCTCCTAAGTGGAATGGATAAAGTACAATCGGGACTTACCCTGAGTGCATTACAGTTGCAATATTATTTTCTGTCAGGGCTGTCAAAGTGGTGTCTTTGTTTTGGGTGGGAAATGGGCTCACAAGACAGTAATTCTGTTGGTTTCTATCAAATAAGCACTTTGTTTTTCTTTGTTTTAGGGGAGGTGCCTGTGATTCGATTGAATATTGCTGATAATCCTGGAAAACAGGAATCCTCTGTAGGTAAGGGCTGCTTGTGAGCTGCTGTTTGGCTGCCTCCACGTAAATGGGAGAGCACTGCTGAAGCAGGAGGGAGGAAAGTGTGTCGTGGGTCTGTGATGACTCCAAGTGGCACACAAGTGTAGCAGCTGGAAGGTGAATTTGAGAACATACACTTGGAGAAACCAAAGTTTGTGGTTGACTTGTAAAAATCTTTCTCCAAAGGAATTATCTTAGGAATGTTGTTGTTTTCTCTCTGTAGCTGATGTCAGTGGCCTTCCGCTGCAACGCAGCCTCGCAGAAAGGCTGGGGAAGAAGATCAAGATTGACAGAGCACCAAGGAGAGGTAAATGGTCATTGGTGTTTGCTGCACAGATTCTCTAGGCTTTCTGCTTGTTCTTTCTCAGGAGCATTGTTGTTGGGAACACATATATTCTGTAATATTATGACAAATCTGGAAACTTAACCTCTCGTTGGACTCTCATTTAATCATTACGCTTCTCCTTTCTTGATGATGGCAGAGAACGGTGCCAAGCCAGCAGGGGAGATCCATGTCAAGACTCTGGAAGAGATCCGTCTTGAAAGAGCGAATCAGCGAGGAGAAACCCCAGCTGCCCCCCAGGCAGAAGGGTGCTGTAAGGTGGAGGATCCCAGCTCCGGGGTGAGGCCTTCCCCTGCAGTTCACATCAAAACCTACTCGGAAGCCCTGGCTGAAAGGAAACACAAAGGACTGGAGGGAGAGAAGCAAAAAGTAGAAGAGCTTCTTACTGAGAAGAGAGCTGAGGGTAAATGCAAGAACAAGAGAATTTTCCTTCCACCTGGGCCGGGAAACGTGAAACTGGAAGAGCCACGGCGTAAAATCAAGAGATTGGAAGAAATTCATATTAAAACCTTGGAAGAAATCAAGCAGGAGAAAGCCCTGCGGATGCAGCAGGTCGCAAAGCCAGCAGGTAAGGAGGTGCTTCACTGTCTGCTCTGCTGAAGTGCTTCCCCTGTCAAGCAAATGGAGTTTGCTTAGAATTGCCTGGGCTGTTTCTTACAACATGCAAAGGCAGGAAGTGCCAGGATGTCCATCCATGTGTTTTTCCATTGAATCCGTGGTGTCTGCCTGCTTCATTCTGGAAAATTCATTCGCTGTGAGGTTTTGTAATTCAGTTTCTCTTGTACATTTTTTTTTCTGCCATGTTTTTGGTGTGGCATGTTCTGTGTGTTGATGCCAAGGTTGCCTTCATCTTTGGCGTGTGTTGCTTAGTTCGATATGTAAATGTATTTGAAAAGCATGGATTGATTCCTCAGCATGGGGGCCAACCTCTGTCAGAAAGGTCAGGGGGGTGAGTTATTCATTGGGGAGGTGAAAGGCTTTGTGATGAGACAGCATGTGAAGGAGGGAAGAGCTTGGATACTGTATGGACTGCGTGATGCCGCCTCTGTCTGTGCTTTGTTATTGAATGTGAGGAAATAAGCACATGGAGGAAACACTGGCACTCAGGTTTCTTTCTATGCTTGCTGTTGACCAAGTGATTTTCTTTTTCCTTGTTTTAAAGCTGCTGGAAGAGAAGAGAAAAAGACTGTGGGATGGAGCAGGGCTGCTCCCAAAGCTGTCTCTGCACCCTCAGAGGTGAGTCCCTTCTGTAGATGGACACATTGACACAATTTCTTCACATGTTCTCATGTCTCACTGCTCACCATGTGCCACCATCATGAGTGCATTCCTACCTTCCTGCCTTTGGTGAAGAGCTGCAGCCATGTTTCACAATCCTGATACTTTCAATGGCTTTCCCAGTCAGCTTTGCACTCCTCAAACTCAGAATTGATCTGATTGTATCTGGCAGTGAGGCAGTAACCCTGCTGGCACCAGGTACAACTTGTGAGGTTAACGTGGGGGGCACTGGATACAAAAAGGCCACGACGGCTTCGTGTTCAGGGAAATCAGACTGTGGGTGGATGTTGTGTAGGGGAACAGGAATGACTTTCTGTTGCTCAGATAGAATGTGGTAGGTAACAACTCCAGTACTGCGCTGATTTAAACGAGCTTGCTTTGTTAATTGCACACGTTTGAAACAGTGTTTTCACAGCAAAGCGTGGATCTTGTTATATGCAGGCATTTATGCAAGGGTCAGTGACCCAAGTGACAGGAATGTACTGTTCCAGGTGCAGCCGTTTTTGCAATATCTCCAATCTGATTTCCTTCATACACTCCCCCTGGTGTTTGTTCTGATTTTGCACTTACTTTATTTCTTTTTAGCCCTGGGATCAGAGTACACCAGATTCTAGAGCTCAAGCAAAGAGCCTTGAGGGGGCAATAAAGGAGAAGCTGCAGCTGAGACAACCAAAGAAGCTGAAGAAGGAAGTGGCTGCTGTGCCGGCTGCTGCTGAAGAAACAGTCAAAGGTAAAAGTGCAGAGCTTAGCAGTCCTGAATCCACCCTTCATGGTCAGCTTATCAGCTTGCAAAGGCCTAAGTGAAATCTCAGCACGGTGGGCAACAGCATTGCCAGGGAAACCATCAGCCCAACCTCAGGAGCAGAGAACTATGAATGAGTGTTGAGTGTGAGGTGGTCCTCGGAAGTAAAGGGACCTGAGTGCTCATGGTGGGTGCGTGCCTTTGCTTAGTGCTAGAAAGGGAAATGCTTATTTTCTTAGTTCACTTGTGTTCCTTCCAGCCAGACTTCAGCTTGAGAACGAGGGACAGACAGTGGCACTGAGCTGCAGACTTACCTGTGTGATAAACCCCTGGATGTTTGTGGGTCTGTTGTGCCTTGCACAGCGTCTGGTTGCACACTCTTGTCTGTAGCTCCTGCTTTTTCCTTTCTCTAGAGGGACCATGTATTGCTTTCTCCTATGTATGGCTGTTTCCCTTGTCTGGGTTATAATATGGTGTAGCTGTGCAGTTTCTTTGTTCCTTTGGTCGGACTGTTGGTATGCAGCACTTACTGTGGAAGATATTGCTGAGATTTGTGGAAAGAGCACTGTAATTTTGCTGGCCAGATGTATTTAACTGTGGAGAAGAGCTGTGGGAATGACAGGACAACCTGGACTCCTCTCAAGGCACAATTGTACCAGCTCTCTCTTCTTCCTGTAGCCAAGGGCAACGTGTGTGAGAAGCCTTGGGATGGCAAAGCCAGCAGCCCCACGAAGCGAGCAAGGAAGAGGAAGGCTGCTGAGATCTCTCCCTCTGCTGTGGCAGCTGTGAATCGTCAGAGAAGCACTGAAGAAGAGGAGCCTCCAGCTAAAAAAGCTAAAATAGCAGCTTTGGTAAGGAGGGGAGGAAGTGTCAGTGCTGCCCTGGTCAGGCTTACTGTTAAGGTCCTTCAGGAGCCCCTTGGCCCCCATGTTGGGTTAAGGCTCAGCAGTGCTGAAGGAGAAGCGCTGCAGAGGAAGGATCTCCTGAGCAATCATTGACTTTGTCTTCCTTCTTCTTAGACTGCTGGTCCAGCCCTGCCTGAGGTCAGCCTGCTCACCAAGGCTGTAGAAGAAGATGACTTTGAAAAGTTCATCTCAGAAATCTTAGCAGGGGAACTGGAAGCCAAGTGCAACGTGTGTGAGAAGCCTTGGGATGGCAAAGCCAGCAGCCCCATAAAGAGAGCAAGGAAGCGGAAGGCTGCTGAGATCTCTCCTTCTGCTGTGGCACCTGTGAATCCTCTGAGTAGCACTGATGAAGAGGAGCCTCCAGCTAAAAAAGCTAAAATAGCAGCTTTGGTAAGGAGGGGAGGAAGCGTCAGTGGTGTCCTGGTCAGGCTTACTGTTAATGTTAATGTTCAGGAGCCCCTTGGCCCCCATGTTGGGTTAAGGCTCAGCAGTGCTGAAGGAGAAGCGCTGCAGAGGAAGGATCTCCTGAGCAATCATTGACTTTGTCTTCCTTCTTTCCAGACTGCTGCTCCAGCCCTGCCGGAGGTCAGCCTGCTCACCAAGGCTGTAGAAGAAGATGACCTCGAAAAATTCATCTCGGAATTCTTAGAGGAAATGGAAGGACAATATGACTTGGAGCTGGAGAAGGACGTGGATGAACTCCATCTTGAACTTTCTGAGATGATTGATAGTATATCTGAGTAGTCTTATAGTAGATATATATATAAAAAAATAAATATTTTAAAAGGCTTCACAATGAGTCTTAAAGCACAGCTGAACTGGTAAAAGATTGGCAGACTACATTCCATTGTCCTGAGTTTTCCTGCTGGTCAGAGTTGAGGTCCTGTGCATCCATTCCCTGCTCCTGGTTGGCTCCTTTCAGCAGCAAGAGGACAAAGCAGTTCTGTGACAGCCCAGAAGGACGTCCATCTGTGTGCTGCAGTGCCTGGCAATTGATCTCCTGATCCAGTGACGCTCTGAAGGCTTCAACCTCAAGCTCCTTCCTTCCTCCTCCCTTGGCCATGCTCAGCGTTGGGTGCAGCTGGAAGCTTCTTTGGGGCTCACATTTCTTGGGTAGTCCCTATGTCTAGCTTGGAGTTCTGCCAGCTCTTGAGTTTTGTTGGTGTATGCTTTTGTTTTTGACTTGAATCCTTTAAGGCAACTTAATGACAGTGTGGGGGTGGGAGGGAGCAGAATTATTCTGGTGTTTTGGACCAAATGTGCCACTAAGGATGGGGGTGCTCCCTGCCTTCCAGTTATCAGCAGTGATGCAGCAGCAGTGTGAGAAGCGGGAGCTGCACGCCGCAGCTGCGTTATTCCCCCCTTTCCCTTTTTCTGGACTTAATAAGCCTCCCTGCTTATTAAGTGGATAATGCAAAGAGGTCTGGCTGATGAAGCTTCTCACTGTGTCAGTCGGTCAGCATTAGAGAAAGCCAGCATGGAGCTCTGTGAGCTTTTGCAGGGGACAAAGAGGCGCAGAAGCTGCTACCCGCCCTTGGAGCTCTTAGAAAGTTAACTGAATCGGCCAAGGAGGAGCGGGAGTTATGGCTAACCTGTTTCCTGCAGGGGTGAACCCCAGAGGTTTGAGACCAAATGAGGTTTGGCTGCTGGATGTCACAGACTTCCCAGAGTTTGGGTGTTTCCGTCACTTGCATGTCACAACTGACACATGCAGTGGTTTTCTCTGGGCTGTGGCACAATCTGGACAGACCGCCATGCATTACATAAAAGCGTTGTGCATGGCCATCGCTGTCATGGGTGCACCTCATGAGTTAAAGACTGACAATGACCCAGCATATAGAAATGCATGTTTTGGACGCTGGTGCACAGCTTGGGGCATTAAGCATATCTTCAGCATTCCCGGCAGCGGCACCTGCCAGGCTATTATGGAGTGTGCACATCAGACCTTGAAGGGGCGTCTTTGTGCACTTAAAGAGAGGGGAGGGCTGGAGGGGCCTGAGCTGTGCCCACACGCTCTCCTCCTGCGTGAGAGAATCGGATGGGAGACCATCAGCTGACCAAATGGACACCAATAGGTCAGGTCCTGATCAGACCTGACGCAGGGCCATGGCTCCCAGACCCTATGCCACTCCTCGTCATTGGCAGGAGACACGTCTGTGTCGGGACCCCAAGTGGGCCCTGCTGGCTGCCGGCACGTTGGGTTAAGCCGGCACCAAATGACGAGCCATCCTGAGCACCGTGAGGATTCGAACATCTCAGCACCGGTTCTGGTCAACAACTCCTTGGTTAATGTCTCCAGTGCAGCCAGTGATTTGACGTCAGCACTGGGCAGCGGCTGCTGGTAACGGCACATGAGACTGCGTTGCTCCAAATGTGCCTGAAGGTCCGAACTGGGAATCCAGCCTTCATGCCGGACTGATAGTTCGTGAGCGGGGGAGTCCTTGTTCCTGGATAATCCCCATTCAGAACGATTCTGCATAACCAATATGTTTTTGTCTTGTTATTTGGTTATGGAGTGTGACATTATAATGCACACTGGACAGAACTGGATTGCCACGAAGATTCTGTACAATAGTGTTACACTGAACTTGGAAAAGTTGTAACTCCATTGTGTACTGTGCTGTTATCTTGAACTTGAGTGCACTGTTCTCTACAAGTTGACTAAGTGTTGCCATACAGCATTTCACAATTGTTAGGCAGATTGCTGTTGTGTGCTTTCAGGATTGTAGGCACTACAGCTGCATCACTTTGGTATGTTATTATGACAGCTTAATTGTTTTTCGCATATGTTTAATGTTTGATTCATTTGCGGAATAGCCTTAAATGTGCGAATCACCTTTGGAGTAACAGGGAGTACGCGGGGGAACCTTTACAGGGGCTGCAGATGATAAAGAGGGGGGAGATGTTGGGTATTGGGCAGGTGGTGCCTGCGTGCACCAGGGCTGGAGTCAGGGAGGTCACAAGTATCTGATGGGGCGGTTCTAGATTCTAGAACCCTTCCAATTGTGAGGAGAACAGAAGTGCTGAGCTGTGTGCGTGTTCCACGGTGCAGAGTCCAGTGGCAGTTGGTGCCCGGTGTCTGTGCTGAGCAGCATTGAGGTCTTTAGGATCGTAGGAATCTGCCAGAGAGGAATCTGTTGTGAAGGTACTAAAGGTAAAAAGGCAGCATTTCTATCAGTATTATAGGAGGGAAGGAAACTTTGTCCTTAACTGCTGTTTTTGTTCCCTTTGTCATGCAGTCAGTCCAGCAACTAACTTGAGAACCCGACTTCTCCTCTCTTTAGTTTAGATTTGGGAAAATTTCCTGAAAAAGAAAAATATTTTTTGGAAAATTCACTAGTGTTTGTATGAGTAAAAGGTTCCAGCCTTTCCTTACTGACTGTAGGAAATGCTTAGCACAGAAAAGTGCAGCACTTTAATGAAAGAGTTCCAAATCACTTGCATTTGATCTTCTGTCTGTCCTGGTTGTAGGTTTTACTGCATTTGATACCTTTAAAAAGAAAAAACCAACAAAACAAACCTAAAATACCAAAATATTTGATTTTTACATCAGAAAATTAAAAAAAAAAAACCCAAACCCTTGTTGTGGCTGAGCAGAACGTGCTGCAGCTCCATGCAGTGCTGAGTTACAGTATTCAGGCACATGTGTGTGGATTTCTGTATTGATACGCACTGGCATGCTTTTGCTGTACAGGTAACAAAGACAGGGGAAGGTTTTAGTGTTTTCTTCATAGGTGAAGAATCCTTGAAGACCAGAAATTCCAACTTACAGAATTTGACATTGGCAAAGTGAGGAGAAAAATTCTTCCTACCCCGTTATTCTTAATTGACGGATTCAGTGTTGGTTCAGCCTACAGGAGAAGTGAACTGCAAGGCTTGGAAGATCGCTGTCTTTGCTGAGGTTGTCCAGGTGGGTGAGCTTGAAGACCTGCAGCGGTCAGACAAATGTGTTGGGGTTACTCACTGCTGTCACTCGTGGTGTTGAAGGAGGGGCTCCATTGGAGGGCTTGCAGCCGTGCAGCCCAGGGACTCCGTGCTGAGTCAGGGTGATGTTACTAGAGTTTGACCAGTGTTGAGGAGGGCAATGTTTTGAAACAACTGCTCCTGAGAGACTGATTGAATGAAGAGAAGAAAGCTGGGAAGATGATAGATAGGAGCACAGCTTAACTTTGTGTGCTTCTGATATTTCAGTTTTTTCTTGCATGCTCAGCTTCTTTTTGCTCCTGTGGCCTTTGCCTTGCAGGTTGTTTTCCTGCATTTAAGCTTTTACTGGGTGAATGTTGTGTAGGGGGGGATTTCTTTGTTCACCCAGTAGCCAGTTGGATGGGCAACTGGAGACTCAGCATTTATCTGTGTGGGTTTTCAGCCTTGCCTGCCATCTTTGTGCAGTGGTTGTAAGGTTAGGATCAAAGTTTTAAATTGATCCTTTTCTTCCTGTAGCTACTCTGCTGAGTCCACCAGAGTCTGCAGGTGACGATCCGAGGGCAGCTCAGATAACAGTGCAGCAGAGCAAGCTTTCTGTGCACTCCAATCCCTTTCCACAGTCATTGGAAGTGATGGAAGTGGAAAAGTCAGAGAATGTCCCAAGCCCGACACATCCTCCCGTTGTCATCAATTCTGCACATGATGACAAAGGTGATGGTGAGTGTGGTTGATTTCCTGGTTCTCTAGTAGTTAATCTATTCACATAGGCTGCTTCTATGGGTTTACCAGGTAAGTGTAGCTGTTTAAATAAAGAACCCATCTGTAGTCACTTCCATTTGTACTTAAGAATATTAACTGTGGGCTGAAGTGTCATTGTATGAGCTACATAAATGTGAGAAATCTAATTGAATTCCTACCGCGTAACTGAAGAGACTGATTTTTTCTTTCCTTGTACAGACCAGCTTTCTAAGACGGGAGAAGAAATAAAAACACCTGTCCAGCAACCAGCTAAAGAAAACCATCATGGATCGCGGATCATTTCCATTAGGAAATCTAATGCTGATACAAAACAAGGTATTCCAGGATTAATCAGAAGCACTTGCCAATTAACTCCAAAGCAATTTATTGTACAAACACAACAGAACATAGGGTTGCTGAATGGACTCGGCTATTTCCATGATCTTGTTCCTACCTCGTAACTTCATGTGCCTTTCAGATTAGGAAGGTAAACTCCTTTGTTTAGAGCATTAGAGCACGACGAGGCCACAGCATGGAGTTTAAGTGCCTGCATGTGCATCTTTTCAACCAGTGGTGAAAGCCACATTTGCTGATAGAGGAATCTAATGTCATATGGATGGGATAAAGTAAGGGCTAAAGCCTACTTTTAATATCCAGAAGGATGAAAGGAGGGCAGCAGACAGACATCAGGTCCATGGTGCTCTTAGCTGTGGGGAGAGCTGACAGGGTTTGTTCTGCATGCTTCTGAGCAGGAGGCACTTTGCAGAGCTGTGGTCCTCAGCGTGTGCCTCTGTCCGTCAGTCTCATTCACTGCTCTGTGTTCCCAGATGACAGTCTGAATTTTGGAATAAAAACACTTGAAGAAATCAGACTGAAGAAACAAAAGGATAAAACCAAACAACAAAATGGTGAGTTCATATGCCCTACTTTGTTATCCTTCTGATAATACTCAGATAGCTGAGTACTCAGATAGCTGGCACTGTGTTGGGGAATAGAGCCGTGCAGTGGTTGTTGCACATTGGACAGTAGTGAGTAACAAATGCGCTTTGGTCTTTGTGACGGTTCTGTCAGGTTTGTTTATGTTGTTGGCAGTGGCTTTTCTTTTTCCTGTTGTAAACACTGTCTGTTTGTTCACTTGGATCAGAAGGGCCTTCAGGAGCTCCTGCTCATCTGCTCCAATCTCAAACTGTTCCTGTGCCGAAGAAGGAGAATGTGCGGACACTGGTCAGAACTGTGACGCTGTCTGCAAAGCAGGGTAATGATGAGTACCTTTGTTTCCATTTGGTGGCTCCTAAGTGGAATGGATAAATTACAATCGGGACTTACCCTGAGTGCATTACAGTTGCAATATTACATTCTGTCAGGGCTGTCAAAGTGGTGTCTTTGTTTTGGGTGGGAAATGAGCTCACAGGTCAGTAATTCTGTTGGTTTCTGTCAAATAGGCACTTTGTTTTCTTTGTTTTAGGGGAGGTGCCTGTGATTCGACTGAATATTGCAGATAAACCTGGAAAACAGGAATCCTCTGTAGGTAAGGGCTGCTTGTGAGCTGCTGTTTGGCTGCCTCCACGTAAATGGGAGGGCACTGCTGAAGCAGGAGGGAGGAAAGTGTGTCGTGGGTCTGTGATGACTCCAAGTGGCACACAAGTGTAGCAGCTGGAAGGTGAATTTGAGAACATACACTTGGAGAAACCAAAGTTTGTGGTTGACTGTTGTAAAAATCTTTCTCCAAAGGAATTATCTTAGGAATGTTGCTGTTTTCTCTCTGTAGCTGATGTCAGTGGCCTTCCGCTGAAACGCAGCCTTGCAGAAAGGCTGGGGAAGAAGATCAAGATTGACAGAGCACCAAGGAGAGGTAAATGGTCATTGGTGTTTGCTGCACAGATTCTCTAGGCTTTCTGCTTGTTCTTTCTCAGGAGAGTTGTTGTTGGGAACACGTATATTCTGTAATATTATGACAAATCTGGAAACTTAAGCTCTCGTTGGACTCTCATTTAATCATTACGCTTCTCCTTTCTTGATGATGGCAGAGAAGGGTGCCAAGCCAGCAGGGGAGATCCATGTCAAGACTCTGGAAGAGATCCGTCTTGAAAGAGCGAATCAGAGAGGAGAAACCCCAGCTGCCCCCCAGGCAGAAGGGTGCTGTAAGGTGGAGGATCCCAGCTCCGGGGTGAGGCCTTCCCCTGCAGTTCACATCAAAACCTACTCGGAAGCCCTGGCTGAAAGGAAACACAAAGGACTGGAGGGAGAGAAGCAAAAAGTAGAAGAGCTTCTTACTGAGAAGAGAGCTGAGGGTAAATGCAAGAACAAGAGAATTTTCCTTCCACCTGGGCCGGGTAACGTGAAACTGGAAGAGCCACGGCGTAAAATCAAGAGATTGGAAGAAATTCATATTAAAACCTTGGAAGAAATCAAGCAGGAGAAAGCCCTGCGGATGCAGCAGGTCGCAAAGCCAGCAGGTAACGAGGTGCTTCACTGTCTTCTCTGCTGAAGTGCTTCCCCTGTCAAGCAAATGGAGTTTGCTTAGAATTGCCTGGGCTGTTTCTTACAACATGCAAAGGCAGGAAGTGCCAGGATGTCCATCCATGTGTTTTTCCATTGAATCCGTGGTGTCTGCCTGCTTCATTCTGGAAAATTCATTCGCTGTGAGGTTTTGTAATTCAGTTTCTCTTGTACATTTTTTTTTCTGCCATGTTTTTGGTGTGGCATGTTCTGTGTGTTGATGCCAAGGTTGCCTTCATCTTTGGTGTGTGTTGCTTAGTTCGATATGTAAATGTATTTGAAAAGCATGGATTGATTCCTCAGCATGGGGGCCAACCTCTGTCAGAAAGGTCAGGGGGGTGAGTTATTCATTGGGGAGGTGAAAGGCTTTGTGATGAGACAGCATGTGAAGGAGGGAACAGCTTGGATACTGTATGGACTGCGTGATGTCGCCTCTGTCTGTGCTTTGTTATTGAATGTGAGGAAATAAGCACATGGAGGAAACACTGGCACTCAGGTTTCTTTCTATGCTTGCTGTTGACCAAGTGATTTTCTTTTTCCTTGTTTTAAAGCAGCTGGAAGAGAAGAGAAAAAGACTGTGGGATGGAGCAGGGCTGCTCCCAAAGCTGTCTCTGCACCCTCAGAGGTGTGTCCCTTCTGTAGATGGACACATTGACACAGTTTCTTCACATGTTCTCATGTCTCACTGCTCACCATGTGCCACCATCATGAGTGCATTCCTACCTTCCTGCCTTTGGTGAAGAGCTGCAGCCATGTTTCACAATCCTGATACTTTCAATGGCTTTCCCAGTCAGCTTTGCACTCCTCAAACTCAGAATTGATCTGATTGTATCTGGCAGTGAGGCAGTAACCCTGCTGGCACCAGGTACAACTTGTGAGGTTAACGTGGGGGGCACTGGATACAAAAAGGCCACGACGGCTTCGTGTTCAATGAAATCAGACTGTGGGTGGATGTTGTGTAGGGGAACAGGAATGACTTTCTGTTGCTCAGATAGAATGTGGTAGGTAACAACTCCAGTACTGCGCTGATTTAAACGAGCTTGCTTTGTTAATTGCACACATTTGAAACAGTGTTTTCACAGCAAAGCGTGGATCTTGTTATATGCAGGCATTTATGCAAGGGTCAGTGACCCAAGTGACAGGAATGTACTGTTCCAGGTGCAGCCGTTTTTGCAATATCTCCAATCTGATTTCCTTCATACACTCCCCCTGGTGTTTGTTCTGATTTTGCACTTACTTTATTTCTTTTTAGCCCTGGGATCAGAGTACACCAGATTCTAGAGCTCAAGCAAAGAGCCTTGAGGGGGCAATAAAGGAGAAGCTGCTGCTGAGACAACCAAAGAAGCTGAAGAAGGAAGTGGCTGCTGTGCCGGCTGCTGCTGAAGAAACAGTCAAAGGTAAAAGTGCAGAGCTTAGCAGTCCTGAATCCACCCTTCATGGTCAGCTTATCAGCTTGCAAAGGCCTAAGTGAAATCTCAGCACGGTGGGCAACAGCATTGCCAGGGAAACCATCAGCCCAACCTCAGGAGCAGAGAACTATGAATGAGTGTTGAGTGTGAGGTGGTCCTCGGAAGTAAAGGGACCTGAGTGCTCATGGTGGGTGCATGCCTTTGCTTAGTGCTAGAAAGGGAAATGCTTATTTTCTTAGTTCACTTGTGTTCCTTCCAGCCAGACTTCAGCTTGAGAACGAGGGACAGACAGTGGCACTGAGCTGCAGACTTACCTGTGTGATAAACCCCTGGATGTATTTTGTGGGTCTGTTGTGGCTTGCACAGCATCTGGTTGCACACTCTTGTCTGTAGTTCCTGCTTTTTCCTTTCTCTAGAGGGACCATGTATTGCTTTCTCCTGCTGTATGGCTGTTTCCCTTGTCTGGGTTATAATATGGTGTAGCTGTGCAGTTTCTTTGTTCCTTTGGTGGGACTGTTGGTATGCAGCACTTACTGTGGAAGATATTGCTGAGATTTGTGGAAAGAGCAATGTAATTTTGCTGGCCAGATGTATTTAACTGTGGAGAAGAGCTGTGGGAATGACAGGACAACCTGGACTCCTCTCAAGGCACAATTGTACCAGCTCTCTCTTCTTCCTGTAGCCAAGGGCAACGTGTGTGAGAAGCCTTGGGATGGCAAAGCCAGCAGCCCCACGAAGCGAGCAAGGAAGAGGAAGGCTGCTGAGATCTCTCCCTCTGCTGTGGCAGCTGTGAATCATCAGAGAAGCACTGAAGAAGAGGAGCCTCCAGCTAAAAAAGCTAAAATAGCAGCTTTGGTAAGGAGAGGAGGAAGCGTCAGTGGTGTCCTGGTCAGGCTTACTGTTAATGTTAATGTTCAGGAGCCCCTTGGCCCCCATGTTGGGTTAAGGCTCAGCAGTGCTGAAGGAGAAGCGCTGCAGAGGAAGGATCTCCTGAGCAATCATTGACTTTGTCTTCCTTCTTTCCAGACTGCTGCTCCAGCCCTGCCGGAGGTCAGCCTGCTCACCAAGGCTGTAGAAGAAGATGACCTCGAAAAATTCATCTCGGAATTCTTAGAGGAAATGGAAGGACAATATGACTTGGAGCTGGAGAAGGACGTGGATGAACTCCATCTTGAACTTTCTGAGATGATTGATAGTATATCTGAGTAGTCTTATAGTATATATATATATAAAAAAATAAATATTTTAAAAGGCTTCACAATGAGTCTTAAAGCACAGCTGAACTGGTAAAAGATTGGCAGACTACATTCCATTGTCCTGAGTTTTCCTGCTGGTCAGAGTTGAGGTCCTGTGCATCCATTCCCTGATCCTGGTTGGCTCCTTTCAGCAGCAAGAGGACAAAGCAGTTCTGTGACAGCCCAGAAGGACGTCCATCTGTGTGCTGCAGTGCCTGGCAATTGATCTCCTGATCCAGTGACGCTCTGAAGGCTTCAACCTCAAGCTCCTTCCTTCCTCCTCCCTTGGCCATGCTCAGCGTTGGGTGCAGCTGGAAGCTTCTTTGGGGCTCACATTTCTTGGGTAGTCCCTATGTCTAGCTTGGAGTTCTGCCAGCTCTTGGGTTTTGTTGGTGTATGCTTTTGTTTTTGACTTGAATCCTTTAAGGCAACTTAATGACAACGTGGGGGTGGGAGGGAGCAGAATTATTCTGGTGTTTTGGACCAAATGTGCCACTAAGGATGGGGGTGCTCCCTGCCTTCCAGTTATCAGCAGTGATGCAGCAGCAGTGTGAGAAGCGGGAGCTGCACGCCGCAGCTGCGTTATTCCCCCCTTTCCCTTTTTCTGGACTTAATAAGCCTCCCTGCTTATTACGTGGATAATGCAAAGAGGTCTGGCTGATGAAGCTTCTCACTGTGTCAGTCGGTCAGCATTAGAGAAAGCCAGCATGGAGCTCTGTGAGCTTTTGCAGGGGACGAAGAGGCGCAGAAGCTGCTACCCGCCCTTGGTGCTCTTAGAAAGTTAACTGAATCGGCCAAGGAGGAGTGGGAGTTATGGCTAACCTGTTTCCTGCAGGGGTGAACCCCAGAGGTTTGAGACCAAATGAGGTTTGGCTGCTGGATGTCACAGACTTCCCAGAGTTTGGGTGTTTCCGTCACTTGCATGTCACAACTGACACATGCAGTGGTTTTCTCTGGGCTGTGGCACAATCTGGACAGACCGCCATGCATTACATAAAAGCGTTGTGCATGGCCATCGCTGTCATGGGTGCACCTCATGAGTTAAAGACTGACAATGACCCAGCATATAGAAATGCATGTTTTGGACGCTGGTGCACAGCTTGGGGCATTAAGCATATCTTCAGCATTCCCGGCAGCGGCACCTGCCAGGCTATTATGGAGTGTGCACATCAGACCTTGAAGGGGCGTCTTTGTGCACTTAAAGAGAGGGGAGGGCTGGAGGGGCCTGAGCTGTGCCCACACGCTCTCCTCCTGCGTGAGAGAATCGGATGGGAGACCATCAGCTGACCGAATGGACACCAATAGGTCAGGTCCTGATCAGACCTGACGCAGGGCCATGGCTCCCAGACCCTATGCCACTCCTCGTCATGGGCAGGAGACACGTCTGTGTCGGGACCCCAAGTGGGCCCTGCTGGCTGCCGGCACGTTGGGTTAAGCCGGCACCAAATGACGAGCCATCCTGTGCACCGTGAGGATCCGAACATCTCAGCACCGGTTCTGGTCAACAACTCCTTGGTTAATGTCTCCAGTGCAGCCAGTGATTTGACGTCAGCACTGGGCAGCGGCTGCTGGTAACGGCACATGAGACTGCGTTGCTCCCAATGTGCCTGAAGGTCCGAACTGGGAATCCAGCCTTCATGCCGGACTGATAGTTCGTGAGCGGGGGAGACCTTGTTCCTGGATAATCCCCATTCAGAACGATTCTGCACAACCAATATGTTTTTGTCTTGTTATTTGGTTATGGAGTGTGACATTATAATGCACACTGGACAGAACTGGAATGCCACGAAGATTCTGTACAATAGTGTTACACTGAACTTGGAAAAGTTGTAACTCCATTGTGTACTGTGCTGTTATCTTGAACTTGAGTGCACTGCTCTCTATGAGTTGACTAAGTGTTGCCATACAGCATTTCACAATTGTTAGGCAGATTGCTGTTGTGTGCTTTCAGGATTGTAGGCACTACAGCTGCATCACTTTGGTATGTTATTATGACAGCTTAATTGTTTTTCGCATATGTTTAATGTTTGATTCATTTGCGGAATAGCCTTAAATGTGCGAATCACCTTTGGAGTAACAGGGAGTACGCGGGGGAACCTTTACAGGGGCTGCAGATGATAAAGAGGGGGGAGATGTTGGGTATTGGGCAGGTGGTGCCTGCGTGCACCAGGGCTGGAGTCAGGGAGGTCACAAGTATCTGATGGGGCGGTTCTAGATTCTAGAACCCTTCTAATTGTGAGAACAGAAGTGCTGAGCTGTGTGCGTGTTCCACGGTGCAGAGTCCAGTGGCAGTTGGTGCCCGGTGTCTGTGCTGAGCAGCATTGAGGTCTTTAGGATTGTAGGAATCTGCCAGAGAGGAATCTGTTGTGAAGGTACTAAAGGTAAAAAGGCAGCATCTCTATCAGTATTATAGGAGGGAAGGAAACTTTGTCCTTAACTGCTGTTTTTGTTCCCTTTGTCATGCAGTCAGTCCAGCAACTAACTTGAGAACCCGACTTCTCCTCTCTTTAGTTTAGATTTGGGAAAATTTCCTGAAAAAGAAAAATATTTTTTGGAAAATTCACTAGTGTTTGTATGAGTAAAAGGTTCCAGCCTTTCCTTACTGACTGTAGGAAATGCTTAGCACAGAAAAGTGCAGCACTTTAATGAAAGAGTTCCAAATCACTTGAATTTGATCTTCTGTCTGTCCTGGTTGTAGGTTTTACTGCATTTGATACCTTTAAAAAGAAAAAACAAACAAAACAAACCTAAAATACCAAAATATTTGATTTTTACATCAGAAAATTAAAAAAAAAAAACCAAACCCTTGTTGCGGCTGAGCAGAACGTGCTGCAGCTCCATGCAGTGCTGAGTTACAGTATTCAGGCACATGTGTGTGGATTTGTGTATTGATATGCACTGGCATGCTTTTGCTGTACAGGTAACAAAGACAGGGGAAGGTTTTAGTGTTTTCTTCATAGGTGAAGAAACCTTGAAGACCAGAAATTCCAACTTACAGAATTTGACATTGGCAAAGTGAGGAGGAAAATTCTTCCTACCCCGTTATTCTTAATTGACGGATTCAGTGTTGGTTCAGCCTACAGGAGAAGTGAACTGCAAGGCTTGGAAGATCGCTGTCTTTGCTGAGGTTGTCCAGGTGGGTGAGCTTGAAGACCTGCAGCGGTCAGACAAATGTGTTGGGGTTACTCACTGCTGTCACTCGTGGTGTTGAAGGAGGGGCTCCATTGGAGGGCTTGCAGCCGTGCAGCCCAGGGGCTCCGTGCTGAGTCAGGGTGATGTTACTAGAGTTTGACCAGTGTTGAGGAGGGCAATGTTTTGAAACAACTGCTCCTGAGAGACTGATTGAATGAAGAGAAGAAAGCTGGGAAGATGATAGATAGGAGCACAGCTCAACTTTGTGTGCTTCTGATATTTCAGTTTTTTCTTGCATGCACAGCTTCTTTTTACTCCTGTGGCCTTTGCCTTGCAGGTTGTTTTCCTGCATTTAAGCTTTTACTGGGTGAATGTTGTGTAGGGGGGGATTTATTTGTTCACCCAGTAGCCAGTTGGATGGGCAACTGGAGACTCAGCATTTATCTGTGTGGGTTTTCAGCCTTGCCTGCCATCTTTGTGCAGTGGTTGTAAGGTTAGGATCAAAGTTTTAAATTGATCCTTTTCTTCCTGTAGCTACTCTGCTGAGTCCACCAGAGTCTGCAGGTGACGATCCGAGGACAGCTGAGATAACAGTGCAGCAGAGCAAGCTTTCTGTGCACTCCAATCCCTTTCCACAGTCATTGGAAGTGATGGAAGTGGACAACTCAGAGAATGTCCCAAGCCCGACACATCCTCCCGTTGTCATCAATTCTGCACATGATGACAAAGGTGATGGTGAGTGTGGTTGATTTCCTGGTTCTCTAGTAGTTAATCTATTCACATAGGCTGCTTCTATGGGTTTACCAGGTAAGTGTAGCTGTTTAAATAAAGAACCCATCTGTAGTCACTTCCATTTGTACTTAAGAATATTAACTGTGGGCTGAAGTGTCATTGTATGAGCTACATAAATGTGAGAAATCTGATTGAATTCCTACCACGTAACTGAAGAGACTGATTTTTTCTTTCCTTGTACAGACCAGCTTTCTAAGACGGGAGAAGAAATAAAAACACCTGTCCAGCAACCAGCTAAAGAAAACCATCATGGATCGCGGATCATTTCCATTAGGAAATCTAATGCTGATACAAAACAAGGTATTCCAGGATTAATCAGAAGCACTTGCCAATTAACTCCAAAGCAATTTATTGTACAAACACAACAGAACATAGGGTTGCTGAATGGACTCGGCTATTTCCATGATCTTGTTCCTACCTCGTAACTTCATGTGCCTTTCAGATTAGGAAGGTAAACTCCTTTGTTTAGAGCATTAGAGCACGACGAGGCCACAGCATGGAGTTTAAGTGCCTGTATGTGCATCTTTTCAACCAGTGGTGAAAGCCACATTTGCTGATAGAGGAATCTAATGTCATGTGGATGGGATAAAGTAAGGGATAAAGCCTACTTTTAATATCCAGAAGGATGAAAGGAGGGCAGCAGACAGACATCAGGTCCATGGTGCTCTTAGCTGTGGGGAGAGCTGACAGGGTTTGTTCTGCATGCTTCTGAGCAGGAGGCAGTTTGCAGAGCTGTGGTCCTCAGCGTGTGCCTCTGTCCTTCAGTCTCATTCACTGCTCTGTGTTCCCAGATGACAGTCTGAATTTTGGAATAAAAACACTTGAAGAAATCAGACTGAAGAAACAAAAGGATAAAACCGAACAACAAAGTGGTGAGTTCATATGCCCTACTTTGTTATCCTTCTGATAATACTCAGATAGCTGGCACTGTGTTGGGGAATAGAGCTGTGCAGTGGTTGTTGCACATTGGACAGTAGTGAGTAACAAATGCGCTTTGGTCTTTGTGACGGTTCTGTCAGGTTTGTTTTTGTTGTTGGCAGTGGCTTTTCTTTTTCCTGTTGTAAACACTGTCTGTTTGTTCACTTGGATCAGAAGGGCCTTCAGGAGCTCCTGCTCATCTGCTCCAATCTCAAACTGTTCCTGTGCCGAAGAAGGAGAATGTGCGGACACTGTTCAGAACTGTGACGCTGTCTGCAAAGCAGGGTAATGATGAGTACCTTTGTTTCCATTTGGTGGCTCCTAAGTGGAATGGATAAATTACAATCGGAACTTACCCTGAGTGCATTACAGTTGCAATATTATTTTCTGTCAGGGCTGTCAAAGTGGTGTCTTTGTTTTGGGTGGGAAATGAGCTCACAGGTCAGTAATTCTGTTGGTTTCTGTCAAATAAGCACTTTGTTTTTCTTTGTTTTAGGGGAGGTGCCTGTGATTCGATTGAATATTGCTGATAATCCTGGAAAACAGGAATCCTCTGTAGGTAAGGGCTGCTTGTGAGCTGCTGTTTGGCTGCCTCCACGTAAATGGGAGGGCACTGCTGAAGCAGGAGGGAGGAAAGTGTGTCGTGGGTCTGTGATGACTCCAAGTGGCACACAAGAGTAGCAGCTGGAAGGTGAATTTGAGAACATACACTTGGAGAAACCAAAGTTTGTGGTTGACTGTTGTAAAAATCTTTCTCCAAAGGAATTATCTTAGGAATGTTGTTGTTTTCTCTCTGTAGCTGATGTCAGTGGCCTTCCGCTGAAACGCAGCCTTGCAGAAAGGCTGGGGAAGAAGATCAAGATTGACAGAGCACCAAGGAGAGGTAAATGGTCATTGGTGTTTGCTGCACAGATTCTCTAGGCTTTCTGCTTGTTCTTTCTCAGGAGAGTTGTTGTTGGGAACACGTATATTCTGTAATATTATGACAAATCTGGAAACTTAACCTCTCGTTGGACTCTCATTTAATCATTACGCTTCTCCTTTCTTGATGATGGCAGAGAACGGTGCCAAGCCAGCAGGGGAGATCCATGTCAAGACTCTGGAAGAGATCCGTCTTGAAAGAGCGAATCAGCGAGGAGAAACCCCAGCTGCCCCCCAGGCAGAAGGGTGCTGTAAGGTGGAGGATCCCAGCTCCGGGGTGAGGCCTTCCCCTGCAGTTCACATCAAAACCTACTCGGAAGCCCTGGCTGAAAGGAAACACAAAGGACTGGAGGGAGAGAAGCAAAAAGTAGAAGAGCTTCTTACTGAGAAGAGAGCTGAGGGTAAATGCAAGAACAAGAGAATTTTCCTTCCACCTGGGCCAGGTAACGTGAAACTGGAAGAGCCACGGCTTAAAATCAAGAGATTGGAAGAAATTCATATTAAAACCTTGGAAGAAATCAAGCAGGAGAAAGCCCTGCGGATGCAGCAGGTCGCAAAGCCAGCAGGTAAGGAGGTGCTTCACTGTCTTCTCTGCCGAAGTGCTTCCCCTGTCAAGCAAATGGAGTTTGCTTAGAATTGCCTGGGCTGTTTCTTACAACATCCAAAGGCAGGAAGCGCCAGGATGTCCATCCATGTGTTTTTCCATTGAATCCGTGGTGTCTGCCTGCTTCATTCTGGAAAATTCATTCGCTGTGAGGTTTTGTAATTCAGTTTCTCTTGTACATTTTTTTTTCTGCCATGTTTTTGGTGTGGCATGTTCTGTGTGTTGATGCCAAGGTTGCCTTCATCTTTGGTGTGTGTTGCTTAGTTCGATATGTAAATGTATTTGAAAAGCATGGATTGATTCCTCAGCATGGGGGCCAACCTCTGTCAGAAAGGTCAGGGGGGTGAGTTATTCATTGGGGAGGTGAAAGGCTTTGTGATGAGACAGCATGTGAAGGAGGGAAGAGCTTGGATACTGTATGGACTGCGTGATGTCGCCTCTGTCTGTGCTTTGTTATTGAATGTGAGGAAATAAGCACATGGAGGAAACACTGGCACTCAGGTTTCTTTCTATGCTTGCTGTTGACCAAGTGATTTTCTTTTTCCTTGTTTTAAAGCAGCTGGAAGAGAAGAGAAAAAGACTGTGGGATGGAGCAGGGCTGCTCCCAAAGCTGTCTCTGCACCCTCAGAGGTGAGTCCCTTCTGTAGATGGACACATTGACACAATTTCTTCACATGTTCTCATGTCTCACTGCTCACCATGTGCCACCATCATGAGTGCATTCCTACCTTCCTGCCTTTGGTGAAGAGCTGCAGCCATGTTTCACAATCCTGATACTTTCAATGGCTTTCCCAGTCAGCTTTGCACTCCTCAAACTCAGAATTGATCTGATTGTATCTAGCAGTGAGGCAGTAACCCTGCTGGCACCAGGTACAACTTGTGAGGTTAACGTGGGGGGCACTGGATACAAAAAGGCCACGACGGCTTCGTGTTCAGGGAAATCAGACTGTGGGTGGATGTTGTGTAGGGGAACAGGAATGACTTTCTGTTGCTCAGATATAATGTGGTAGGTAACAACTCCAGTACTGCGCTGATTTAAATGAGCTTGCTTTGTTAATTGCACACGTTTGAAACAGTGTTTTCACAGCAAAGCGTGGATCTTGTTATATGCAGGCATTTATGAAAGGGTCAGTGACCCAAGTGACAGGAATGTACTGTTCCAGGTGCAGCCGTTTTTGCAATATCTCCAATCTGATTTCCTTCATACACTCTCCCTGGTGTTTGTTCTGATTTTGCACTTACTTTATTTCTTTTTAGCCCTGGGATCAGAGTACACCAAATTCTAGAGCTCAAGCAAAGAGCCTTGAGGGGGCAATAAAGGAGAAGCTGCAGCTGAGACAACCAAAGAAGCTGAAGAAGGAAGTGGCTGCTGTGCCGGCTGCAGCTAAAGAAACAGTCAAAGGTAAAAGTGCAGAGCTTAGCAGTCCTGAATCCACCCTTCATGGTCAGCTTATCAGCTTGCAAAGGCCTAAGTGAAATCTCAGCACGGTGGGCAACAGCATTGCCAGGGAAACCATCAGCCCAACCTCAGGAGCAGAGAACTATGAATGAGTGTTGAGTGTGAGGTGGTCCTCGGAAGTAAAGGGACCTGAGTGCTCATGGTGGGTGCGTGCCTTTGCTTAGTGCTAGAAAGGGAAATGCTTATTTTCTTAGTTCACTTGTGTTCCTTCCAGCCAGACTTCAGCTTGAGAACGAGGGACAGACAGTGGCACTGAGCTGCAGACTTACCTGTGTGATAAACCCCTGGATGTTTGTGGGTCTGTTGTGGCTTGCACAGCGTCTGGTTGCACACTCTTGTCTGTAGCTCCTGCTTTTTCCTTTCTCTAGAGGGACCATGTATTGCTTTCTCCTGCTGTATGGCTGTTTCCCTTGTCTGGGTTATAATATGGTGTAGCTGTGCAGTTTCTTTGTTCCTTTGGTGGGACTGTTGGTATGAAGCACTTACTGTGGAAGATATTGCTGAGATTTGTGGAAAGAGCAATGTAATTTTGCTGGCCAGATGTATTTAACTGTGGAGAAGAGCTGTGGGAATGACAGGACAACCTGGACTCCTCTCAAGGCACAATTGTACCAGCTCTCTCTTCTTCCTGTAGCCAAGGGCAACGTGTGTGAGAAGCCTTGGGATGGCAAAGCCAGCAGCCCCATAAAGCGAGCAAGGAAGAGGAAGGCTGCTGAGATCTCTCCTTCTGCTGTGGCAGCTGTGAATCGTCAGAGAAGCACTGAAGAAGAGGAGCCTCCAGCTAAAAAAGCTAAAATAGCAGCTTTGGTAAGGAGGGGAGGAAGCATGAGTGCTGCCCTGGTCAGGCTTACTGATAAGGTCCTTCAGGAGCCCCTTGGCCCCATGTTGGGTTAAGGCTCAGCAGTGCTGAAGGAGAAGTGCTGCAGAGGAAGGATCTCCTGAGCAATCATTGACTTTGTCTTCCTTCTTCCCAGACTGCTGCTCCAGCCCTGCCGGAGGTCAGCCTGCTCACCAAGGCTGTAGAAGAAGATGACCTCGAAAAGTTCATCTCGGAATTCTTAGAGGAAATGGAAGGACAATATGACTTGGAGCTGGAGAAGGACGTGGATGAACTCCATCTTGAACTTTCTGAGATGATTGATAGTATATCTGAGTAGTCTTGTAGTATATATATATATAAATAAATATTTTAAAAGGCTTCACAATGAGTCTTAAAGCACAGCTGAACTGGTAAAAGATTGGCAGACTGCATTCCATTGTCCTGAGTTTTCCTGCTGGTCAGAGTTGAGGTCCTGTGCATCCATTCCCTGCTCCTGGTTGGCTCCTTTCAGCAGCAAGAGGACAAAGCAGTTCTGTGACAGCCCAGAAGGACGTCCATCTGTGTGCTGCAGTGCCTGGCAATTGATCTCCTGATCCAGTGACGCTCTGAAGGCTTCAACCTCAAGCTCCTTCCTTCCTCCTCCCTTGGCCATGCTCAGCGTTGGGTGCAGCTGGAAGCTTCTTTGGGGCTCACATTTCTTGGGTAGTCCCTATGTCTAGCCTGGAGTTCTGCCAGCTCTTGAGTTTTTTTGGTGTATGCTTTTGTTTTTGACTTGAATCCTTTAAGGCAACTTAATGACAATGTGGGGGTGGGAGGGAGCAGAATTATTCTGGTGTTTTGGACCAAATGTGCCACTAAGGATGGGGGTGCTCCCTGCCTTCCAGTTATCAGCAGTGATGCAGCAGCAGTGTGAGAAGCGGGAGCTGCACGCCGCAGCTGCGTTATTCCCCCCTTTCCCTTTTTCTGGACTTAATAAGCCTCCCTGCTTATTAAGTGGATAATGCAAAGAGGTCTGGCTGATGAAGCTTCTCACTGTGTCAGTCGGTCAGCATTAGAGAAAGCCAGCATGGAGCTCTGTGAGCTTTTGCAGGGGACGAAGAGGCGCAGAAGCTGCTACCCGCCCTTGGTGCTCTTAGAAAGTTAACTGAATCGGCCAAGGAGGAGTGGGAGTTATGGCTAACCTGTTTCCTGCAGGGGTGAACCCCAGAGGTTTGAGACCAAATGAGGTTTGGCTGCTGGATGTCACAGACTTCCCAGAGTTTGGGTGTTTCCGTCACTTGCATGTCACAACTGACACATGCAGTGGTTTTCTCTGGGCTGTGGCACAATCTGGACAGACCGCCATGCATTACATAAAAGCGTTGTGCATGGCCATCGCTGTCATGGGTGCACCTCATGAGTTAAAGACTGACAATGACCCAGCATATAGAAATGCATGTTTTGGACGCTGGTGCACAGCTTGGGGCATTAAGCATATCTTCAGCATTCCCAGCAGCAGCACCTGCCAGGCTATTATGGAGTGTGCACATCAGACCTTGAAGGGGCGTCTTTGTGCGCTTAAAGAGGGGGGAGGGCTGGAGGGGCCTGAGCTGTGCCCACACGCTCTCCTCCTGCGTGAGAGAATCGGATGGGAGACCATCAGCTGACCGAATGGACACCAATAGGTCAGGTCCTGATCAGACCTGACGCAGGGCCATGGCTCCCAGACCCTATGCCACTCCTCGTCATGGGCAGGAGACACGTCTGTGTCGGGACCCCAAGTGGGCCCTGCTGGCTGCCGGCACGTTGGGTTAAGCCGGCACCAAATGACGAGCCATCCTGTGCACCGTGAGGATCCGAACATCTCAGCACCGGTTCTGGTCAACAACTCCTTGGTTAATGTCTCCAGTGCAGCCAGTGATTTGACGTCAGCACTGGGCAGCGGCTGCTGGTAACGGCACATGAGACAGCGTTGCTCCCAATGTGCCTGAAGGTCCGAACTGGGAATCCAGCCTTCATGCCGGACTGATAGTTCGTGAGCGGGGGAGTCCTTGTTCCTGGATAATCCCCATTCAGAACGATTCTGCATAACCAATATGTTTTTGTCTTGTTATTTGGTTATGGAGTGTGACATTATAATGCACACTGGACAGAACTGGAATGCCACGAAGATTCTGTACAATAGTGTTACACTGAACTTGGAAAAGTTGTAACTCCATTGTGTACTGTGCTGTTATCTTGAACTTGAGTGCACTGTTCTCTACAAGTTGACTAAGTGTTGCCATACAGCATTTCACAATTGTTAGGCAGATTGCTGTTGTGTGCTTTCAGGATTGTAGGCACTACAGCTGCATCACTTTGGTATGTTATTATGACAGCTTAATTGTTTTTCGCATATGTTTAATGTTTGATTCATTTGCGGAATAGCCTTAAATGTGCGAATCACCTTTGGAGTAACAGGGAGTACGCGGGGGAACCTTTACAGGGGCTGCAGATGATAAAGAGGGGGGAGATGTTGGGTATTGGGCAGGTGGTGCCTGCGTGCACCAGGGCTGGAGTCAGGGAGGTCACAAGTATCTGATGGGGCGGTTCTAGATTCTAGAACCCTTCCAATTGTGAGAACAGAAGTGCTGAGCTGTGTGCGTGTTCCACGGTGCAGAGTCCAGTGGCAGTTGGTGCCCGGTGTCTGTGCTGAGCAGCATTGAGGTCTTTAGGATCGTAGGAATCTGCCAGAGAGGAATCTGTTGTGAAGGTACTAAAGGTAAAAAGGCAGCATTTCTATCAGTATTGGAGGAGGGAAGGAAACTTTGTCCTTAACTGCTGTTTTTGTTCCCTTTGTCATGCAGTCAGTCCAGCAACTAACTTGAGAACCCGACTTCTCCTCTCTTTAGTTTAGATTTGGGAAAATTTCCTGAAAAAGAAAAATATTTTTTGGAAAATTCACTAGTGTTTGTATGAGTAAAAGGTTCCAGCCTTTCCTTACTGACTGTAGGAAATGCTTAGCACAGAAAAGTGCAGCACTTTAATGAAAGAGTTCCAAATCACTTGAATTTGATCTTCTGTCTGTCCTGGTTGTAGGTTTTACTGCATTTGATACCTTTAAAAAGAAAAAACCAACAAAACAAACCTAAAATACCAAAATATTTGATTTTTACATCAGAAAATTAAAAAAAAAAACCCAAACCCTTGTTGCGGCTGAGCAGAACGTGCTGCAGCTCCATGCAGTGCTGAGTTACAGTATTCAGGCACATGTGTGTGGATTTGTGTATTGATACGCACTGGCATGCTTTTGCTGTACAGGTAACAAAGACAGGGGAAGGTTTTAGTGTTTTCTTCATAGGTGAAGAAACCTTGAAGACCAGAAATTCCAACTTACAGAATTTGACATTGGCAAAGTGAGGAGGAAAATTCTTCCTACCCCGTTATTCTTAATTGACGGATTCAGTGTTGGTTCAGCCTACAGGAGAAGTGAACTGCAAGGCTTGGAAGATCGCTGTCTTTGCTGAGGTTGTCCAGGTGGGTGAGCTTGAAGACCTGCAGCGGTCAGACAAATGTGTTGGGGTTACTCACTGCTGTCACTCGTGGTGTTGAAGGAGGGGCTCCATTGGAGGGCTTGCAGCCGTGCAGCCCAGGGGCTCCGTGCTGAGTCAGGGTGATGTTACTAGAGTTTGACCAGTGTTGAGGAGGGCAATGTTTTGAAACAACTGCTCCTGAGAGACTGATTGAATGAAGAGAACAAAGCTGGGAAGATGATAGATAGGAGCACAGCTTAACTTTGTGTGCTTCTGATATTTCAGTTTTTTCTTGCATGCTCAGCTTCTTTTTGCTCCTGTGGCCTTTGCCTTGCAGGTTGTTTTCCTGAATTTAAGCTTTTACTGGGTGAATGTTGTGTAGGGGGGGATTTCTTTGTTCACCCAGTAGCCAGTTGGATGGGCAACTGGAGACTCAGCATTTATCTGTGTGGGTTTTCAGCCTTGCTTGCCATCTTTGTGCAGTGGTTGTAAGGTTAGGATCAAAGTTTTAAATTGATCCTTTTCTTCCTGTAGCTACTCTGCTGAGTCCACCAGAGTCTGCAGGTGACGATCCGAGGACAGCTGAGATAACAGTGCAGCAGAGCAAGCTTTCTGTGCACTCCAATCCCTTTCCACAGTCATTGGAAGTGATGGAAGTGGACAACTCAGAGAATGTCCCAAGCCCGACACATCCTCCCGTTGTCATCAATTCTGCACATGATGACAAAGGTGATGGTGAGTGTGGTTGATTTCCTGGTTCTCTAGTAGTTACTCTATTCACATAGGCTGCTTCTATGGGTTTACCAGGTAAGTGTAGCTGTTTAAATAAAGAACCCATCTGTAGTCACTTCCATTTGTACTTAAGAATATTAACTGTGGGCTGAAGTGTCATTGTATGAGCTACATAAATGTGAGAAATCTGATTGAATTCCTACCGCGTAACTGAAGAGACTGATTTTTTCTTTCCTTGTACAGACCAGCTTTCTAAGACGGGAGAAGAAATAAAAACACCTGTCCAGCAACCAGCTAAAGAGAACCATCATGGATCGCGGATCATTTCCATTAGGAAATCTAATGCTGATACAAAACAAGGTATTCCAGGATTAATCAGAAGCACTTGCCAATTAACTCCAAAGCAATTTATTGTACAAACACAACAGAACATAGGGTTGCTGAATGGACTCGGCTATTTCCATGATCTTGTTCCTACCTCGTAACTTCATGTGCCTTTCAGATTAGGAAGGTAAACTCCTTTGTTTAGAGCATTAGAGCACGACGAGGCCACAGCATGGAGTTTAAGTGCCTGTGTGTGCATCTTTTCAACCAGTGGTGAAAGCCACATTTGCTGATAGAGGAATCTAATGTCGTGTGGATGGGATAAAGTAAGGGCTAAAGCCTACTTTTAATATCCAGAAGGATGAAAGGAGGGCAGC
Source organism: Coturnix japonica (assembly GCF_054131305.1). Taxonomy (NCBI): domain Eukaryota; kingdom Metazoa; phylum Chordata; class Aves; order Galliformes; family Phasianidae; genus Coturnix; species Coturnix japonica. The sequence continues at coordinate 1,729,185 of NC_140700.1, forward strand.
AGACAGACATCAGGTCCATGGTGCTCTTAGCTATGGGGAGAGCCGACAGGGTTTGTTCTGCATGCTTCTGAGCAGGAGGCAGTTTGCAGAGCTGTGGTCCTCAGCGTGTGCCTCTGTCCTTCAGTCTCATTCACTGCTCTGTGTTCCCAGATGACAGTCTGAATTTTGGAATAAAAACACTTGAAGAAATCAGACTGAAGAAACAAAAGGATAAAACCAAACAACAAAGTGGTGAGTTCATATGCCCTACTTTGTTATCCTTCTGATAATACTCAGATAGCTGGCACTGTGTTGGGGAATAGAGCTGTGCAGTGGTTGTTGCACATTGGACAGTAGTGAGTAACAAATGCGCTTTGGTCTTTGTTACGGTTCTGTCAGGTTTGTTTATGTTGTTGGCAGTGGCTTTTCTTTTTCTTGTTGTAAACACTGTCTGTTTGTTCACTTGGATCAGAAGGGCCTTCAGGAGCTCCTGCTCATCAGCTCCAATCTCAAACTGTTCCTGTGCCGAAGAAGGAGAATGTGCGGACACTGGTCAGAACTGTGACGCTGTCTGCAAAGCAGGGTAATGATGAGTACCTTTGTTTCCATTTGGTGGCTCCTAAGTGGAATGGATAAATTACAATTGGGACTTACCCTGAGTGCATTACAGTTGCAATATTATTTTCTGTCAGGGCTGTCAAAGTGGTGTCTTTGTTTTGGGTGGGAAATGAGCTCACAGGTCAGTAATTCTGTTGGTTTCTGTCAAATAAGCACTTTGTTTCTCTTTGTTTTAGGGGAGGTGCCTGTGATTCGAATGAATATTGCTGATAAACCTGGAAAACAGGAATCCTCTGTAGGTAAGGGCTGCTTGTGAGCTGCTGTTTGGCTGCCTCCACGTAAATGGGAGAGCACTGCTGAAGCAGGAGGGAGGAAAGTGTGTCGTGGGTCGGTGATGACTCCAAGTGGAACACAAGTGTAGCAGCTGGAAGGTGAATTTGAGAACATACACTTGGAGAAACCAAAGCTTGTGGTTGACTGTTGTAAAAATCTTTCTCCAAAGGAATTATCTTAGGAATGTTGTTGTTTTCTCTCTGTAGCTGATGTCAGTGGCCTTCCGCTGCAACGCAGCCTCGCAGAAAGGCTGGGGAAGAAGATCAAGATTGACAGAGCACCAAGGAGAGGTAAATGGTCATTGGTGTTTGCTGCACAGATTCTCTAGGCTTTCTGCTTATTCTTTCTCAGGAGCGTTGTTGTTGGGAACACGTATATTCTGTAATATTATGACAAATCTGGAAACTTAACCTCTCGTTGGACTCTCATTTAATCATTATGCTTCTCCTTTCTTGATGATGGCAGAGAACGGTGCCAAGCCAGCAGGGGAGATCCATGTCAAGACTCTGGAAGAGATCCGTCTTGAAAGAGCGAATCAGCGAGGAGAAACCCCAGCTGCCCCCCAGGCAGAAGGGTGCTGTAAGGTGGAGGATCCCAGCTCCGGGGTGAGGCCTTCCCCTGCAGTTCACATTAAAACCTACTCGGAAGCCCTGGCTGAAAGGAAACACAAAGGGCTGGAGGATGAGAAGCAAAATGTAGAAGAGCTTCTTACTGAGAAGAGAGCTGAGGGTAAATGCAAGAACAAGAGAATTTTCCTTCCACCTGGGCCGGGTAACGTGAAACTGGAAGAGCCACGGCGTAAAATCAAGGGATTGGAAGAAATTCATATTAAAACCTTGGAAGAAATCAAGCAGGAGAAAGCCCTGCGGATGCAGCAGATCACAAAGCCAGCAGGTAACGAGGTGCTTCACTGTCTGCTCTGCCGAAGTGCTTCCCCTGTCAAGCAAATGGAGTTTGCTTAGAATTGCCTGGGCTGTTTCTTAAAACATGCAAAGGCAGGAAGCGCCAGGATGTCCATCCATGTGTTTTTCCATTGAATCCGTGGTGTCTGCCTGCTTCATTCTGGAAAATTCATTCGCTGTGAGGTTTTGTAATTCAGTTTCTCTTGTACATTTTTTTTTCTGCCATGTTTTTGGTGTGGCATGTTCTGTGTGTTGATGCCAAGGTTGCCTTCATCTTTGGCGTGTGTTGCTTAGTTTGATATGTAAATGTATTTGAAAAGCATGGATTGACTCCTCAGCATGGGGGCCAACCTCTGTCAGAAAGATCAGGGGGGTGAGTTATTCATTGGGGAGGTGAAAGGCTTTGTGATGAGACAGCATGTGAAGGAGGGAACAGCTTGGATACTGTATGGACTGCGTGATGTCGCCTCTGTCTGTGCTTTGTTATTGAATGTGAGGAAATAAGCACATGGAGGAAACACTGGCACTCAGGTTTCTTTCTATGCTTGCTGTTGACCAAATGATTTTCTTTTTCCTTGTTTTAAAGCACCTGGAAGAGAAGAGAAAAAGACTGTGGGATGGAGCAGGGCTGCTCCCAAAGCTGTCTCTGCACCCGCAGAGGTGAGTCCCTTCTGAAGATGGACACATTGACACAATTTCTTCACATGTTCTCATGTCTCACTGCTCACCATGTGCCACCATCATGAGTGCATTCCTACCTTCCTGCCTTTGGTGAAGAGCTGCAGCCATGTTTCACAATCCTGATACTTTCAATGGCTTTCCCAGTCAGCTTTGCACTCCTCAAACTCAGAATTGATCTGATTGTATCTGGCAGTGAGGCAGTAACCCTGCTGGCACCAGGTACAACATGTGAGGTTAACGTGGGGGGCACTGGATACAAAAAGGCCACGACGGCTTCGTGTTCAGGGAAATCAGACTGTGGGTGGATGTTGTGTAGGGGAACAGGAATGACTTTCTGTTGCTCAGATAGAATGTGGTAGGTAACAACTCCAGTACTGTGCTGATTTAAACGAGCTTGCTTTGTTAATTGCACACGTTTGAAACAGTGTTTTCACAGCAAAGCATGGATCTTGTTATATGCAGGCATTTATGAAAGGGTCAGTGACCCAAGTGACAGGAATTCTCTGTTCCAGGTGCAGCCGTTTTTGCAATATCTCCAATCTGATTTCCTTCATACACTCCCCCTGGTGTTTGTTCTGATTTTGCACTTACTTTATTTCTTTTTAGCCCTGGGATCAGAGTACACCAGATTCTAGAGCTCAAGCAAAGAGCCTTGAGGGGGCAATAAAGGAGAAGCTGCAGCTGAGACAACCAAAGAAGCTGAAGAAGGAAGTGGCTGCTGTGCCGGCTGCTGCTGAAGAAACAGTCAAAGGTAAAAGTGCAGAGCTTAGCAGTCCTGAATCCACCCTTCATGGTCAGCTTATCAGCTTGCAAAGGCCTAAGTGAAATCTCAGCACGGTGGGCAACAGCATTGCCAGGGAAACCATCAGCCCAACCTCAGGAGCAGAGAACTATGAATGAGTGTTGAGTGTGAGGTGGTCCTCGGAAGTAAAGGGACCTGAGTGCTCATGGTGGGCGCATGCCTTTGCTTAGTGCTAGAAAGGGAAATGCTTATTTTCTTAGTTCACTTGTGTTCCTTCCAGCCAGACTTCAGCTTGAGAACGAGGGACAGACAGTGGCACTGAGCTGCAGACTTACCTGTGTGATAAACCCCTGGATGTATTTTGTGGGTCTGTTGTGGCTTGCACAGCATCTGGTTGCACACTCTTGTCTGTAGCTCCTGCTTTTTCCTTTCTCTAGAGGGACCATGTATTGCTTTCTCCTGCTGTATGGCTGTTTCCCTTGTCTGGGTTATAATATGGTGTAGCTGTGCAGTTTCTTTGTTCCTTTGGTCGGACTGTTGGTATGCAGCACTTACTGTGGAAGATATTGCTGAGATTTGTGGAAAGAGCACTGTAATTTTGCTGGCCGGATGTATTTAACTGTGGAGAAGAGCTGTGGGAATGACAGGACAACCTGGACTCCTCTCAAGGCACAATTGTACCAGCTCTCTCTTCTTCCTGTAGCCAAGGGCAACGTGTGTGAGAAGCCTTGGGATGGCAAAGCCAGCAGCCCCATAAAGCGAGCAAGGAAGAGGAAGGCTGCTGAGATCTCTCCCTCTGCTGTGGCAGCTGTGAATCCTCAGAGAAGCACTGAAGAAGAGGAGCCTCCAGCTAAAAAAGCTAAAATAGCAGCTTTGGTAAGGAGGGGAGGAAGCATGAGTGCTGCCCTGGTCAGGCTTACTGTTAAGGTCCTTCAGGAGCCCCTTGGCCCCCATGTTGGGTTAAGGCTCAGCAGTGCTGAAGGAGAAGCGCTGCAGAGGAAGGATCTCCTGAGCAATCACAGACTTTGTCTTCCTTCTTTCCAGACTGCTGCTCCAGCCCTGCCGGAGGTCAGCCTGCTCACCAAGGCTGTAGAAGAAGATGACTTTGAAAAGTTCATCTCAGAAATCTTAGCAGGGGAACTGGAAGCCAAGTGCAACGTGTGTGAGAAGCCTTGGGATGGCAAAGCCAGCAGCCCCATAAAGAGAGCAAGGAAGCGGAAGGCTGCTGAGATCTCTCCTTCTGCTGTGGCACCTGTGAATCCTCTGAGTAGCACTGATGAAGAGGAGCCTCCAGCTAAAAAAGCTAAAATAGCAGCTTTGGTAAGGAGGGGAGGAAGCGTCAGTGGTGTCCTGGTCAGGCTTACTGTTAATGTTAATGTTCAGGAGCCCCTTGGCCCCCATGTTGGGTTAAGGCTCAGCAGTGCTGAAGGAGAAGCGCTGCAGAGGAAGGATCTCCTGAGCAATCATTGACTTTGTCTTCCTTCTTTCCAGACTGCTGCTCCAGCCCTGCCGGAGGTCAGCCTGCTCACCAAGGCTGTAGAAGAAGATGACCTCGAAAAATTCATCTCGGAATTCTTAGAGGAAATGGAAGGACAATATGACTTGGAGCTGGAGAAGGACGTGGATGAACTCCATCTTGAACTTTCTGAGATGATTGATAGTATATCTGAGTAGTCTTATAGTATATATATATATATATAAAAATAAATATATTAAAAGGCTTCACAATGAGTCTTAAAGCACAGCTGAACTGGTAAAAGATTGGCAGACTACATTCCATTGTCCTGAGTTTTCCTGCTGGTCAGAGTTGAGGTCCTGTGCATCCATTCCCTGATCCTGGTTGGCTCCTTTCAGCAGCAAGAGGACAAAGCAGTTCTGTGACAGCCCAGAAGGACGTCCATCTGTGTGCTGCAGTGCCTGGCAATTGATCTCCTGATCCAGTGACGCTCTGAAGGCTTCAACCTCAAGCTCCTTCCTTCCTCCTCCCTTGGCCATGCTCAGCGTTGGGTGCAGCTGGAAGCTTCTTTGGGGCTCACATTTCTTGGGCAGTCCCTATGTCTAGCTTGGAGTTCTGCCAGCTCTTGAGTTTTGTTGGTGTATGCTTTTGTTTTTGACTTGAATCCTTTAAGGCAACTTAATGACAGTGTGGGGGTGGGAGGGAGCAGAATTATTCTGGTGTTTTGGACCAAATGTGCCACCAAGGATGGGGGTGCTCCCTGCCTTCCAGTTATCAGCAGTGATGCAGCAGCAGTGTGAGAAGCGGGAGCTGCACGCCGCAGCTGCGTTATTCCCCCCTTTCCCTTTTTCTGGACTTAATAAGCCTCCCTGCTTATTAAGTGGATAATGCAGAGAGGTCTGGCTGATGAAGCTTCTCACTGTGTCAGTCAGTCAGCATTAGAGAAAGCCAGCATGGAGCTCTGTGAGCTTTTGCAGGGGACGAAGAGGCGCAGAAGCTGCTACCCGCCCTTGGTGCTCTTAGAAAGTTAACTGAATCGGCCAAGGAGGAGCGGGAGTTATGGCTAACCTGTTTCCTGCAGGGGTGAACCCCAGAGGTTTGAGACCAAATGAGGTTTGGCTGCTGGATGTCACAGACTTCCCAGAGTTTGGGTGTTTCCGTCACTTGCATGTCACAACTGACACATGCAGTGGTTTTCTCTGGGCTGTGGCACAATCTGGACAGACCGCCATGCATTACATAAAAGCGTTGTGCATGGCCATCGCTGTCATGGGTGCACCTCATGAGTTAAAGACTGACAATGACCCAGCATATAGAAATGCATGTTTTGGACACTGGTGCACAGCTTGGGGCATTAAGCATATCTTCAGCATTCCCGGCAGCGGCACCTGCCAGGCTATTATGGAGTGTGCACATCAGACCTTGAAGGGGTGTCTTTGTGCACTTAAAGAGAGGGGAGGGCTGGAGGGGCCTGAGCTGTGCCCACACGCTCTCCTCCTGCGTGAGAGAATCGGATGGGAGACCATCAGCTGACCGAATGGACACCAATAGGTCAGGTCCTGATCAGACCTGACGCAGGGCCATGGCTCCCAGACCCTATGCCACTCCTCGTCATGGGCAGGAGACACGTCTGTGTCGGGACCCCAAGTGGGCCCTGCTGGCTGCCGGCACGTTGGGTTAAGCCGGCACCAAATGACGAGCCATCCTGTGCACCGTGAGGATCCGAACATCTCAGCACCGGTTCTGGTCAACAACTCCTTGGTTAATGTCTCCATTGCAGCCAGTGATTTGACGTCAGCACTGGGCAGCGGCTGCTGGTAACGGCACATGAGACAGCGTTGCTCCCAATGTGCCTGAAGGTCCGAACTGGGAATCCAGCCTTCATGCCGGACTGATAGTTCGTGAGCGGGGGAGTCCTTGTTCCTGGATAATCCCCATTCAGAACGATTCTGCACAACCAATATGTTTTTGTCTTGTTATTTGGTTATGGAGTGTGACATTATAATGCACACTGGACAGAACTGGAATGCCACGAAGATTCTGTACAATAGTGTTACATTGAACTTGGAAAAGTTGTAACTCCATTGTGTACTGTGCTGTTATCTTGAACTTGAGTGCACTGTTCTCTACAAGTTGACTAAGTGTTGCCATACAGCATTTCACAATTGTTAGGCAGATGGCTGTTGTGTGCTTTCAGGATTGTAGGCACTACAGCTGCATCACTTTGGTATGTTATTATGACAGCTTAATTGTTTTTCGCATATGTTTAATGTTTGATTCATTTGCAGAATAGCCTTAAATGTGCGAATCACCTTTGGAGTAACAGGGAGTACGCGGGGGAACCTTTACAGGGGCTGCAGATGATAAAGAGGGGGGAGATGTTGGGTATTGGGCAGGTGGTGCCTGCGTGCACCAGGGCTGGAGTCAGGGAGGTCACAAGTATCTGATGGGGCGGTTCTAGATTCTAGAACCCTTCCAATTGTGAGAACAGAAGTGCTGAGCTGTGTGCGTGTTCCACGGTGCAGAGTCCAGTGGCAGTTGGTGCCCGGTGTCTGTGCTGAGCAGCATTGAGGTCTTTAGGATCGTAGGAATCTGCCAGAGAGGAATCTGTTGTGAAGGTACTAAAGGTAAAAAGGCAGCATTTCTATCAGTATTATAGGAGGGAAGGAAACTTTGTCCTTAACTGCTGTTTTTGTTCCCTTTGTCATGCAGTCAGTCCAGCAACTAACTTGAGAACCCGACTTCTCCTCTCTTTAGTTTAGATTTGGGAAAATTTCCTGAAAAAGAAAAATATTTTTTGGAAAATTCACTAGTGTTTGTATGAGTAAAAGGTTCCAGCCTTTCCTTACTGACTGTAGGAAATGCTTAGCACAGAAAAGTGCAGCACTTTAATGAAAGAGTTCCAAATCACTTGAATTTGATCTTCTGTCTGTCCTGGTTGTAGGTTTTACTGCATTTGATACCTTTAAAAAGAAAAAACAAACAAAACAAACCTAAAATACCAAAATATTTGATTTTTACATCAGAAAATTAAAAAAAAAAAACCAAACCCTTGTTGCGGCTGAGCAGAACGTGCTGCAGCTCCATGCAGTGCTGAGTTACAGTATTCAGGCACATGTGTGTGGATTTGTGTATTGATACGCACTGGCATGCTTTTGCTGTACAGGTAACAAAGACAGGGGAAGGTTTTAGTGTTTTCTTCATAGGTGAAGAAACCTTGAAGACCAGAAATTCCAACTTACAGAATTTGACATTGGCAAAGTGAGGAGGAAAATTCTTCCTACCCCGTTATTCTCAATTGACGGATTCAGTGTTGGTTCAGCCTACAGGAGAAGTGAACTGCAAGGCTTGGAAGATCGCTGTCTTTGCTGAGGTTGTCCAGGTGGGTGAGCTTGAAGACCTGCAGCGGTCAGACAAATGTGTTGGGGTTATTCACTGCTGTCACTCGTGGTGTTGAAGGAGGGGCTCCATTGGAGGGCTTGCAGCCGTGCAGCCCAGGGGCTCTGTGCTGAGTCAGGGTGATGTTACTAGAGTTTGACCAGTGTTGAGGAGGGCAATGTTTTGAAACAACTGCTCCAGAAAGACTGATTGAATGAACAGAAGAAAGCTGGGAAGATGGGTGGGCATTCCTCATTCTTTTCTGCTTGTCGGTGTTTTGCTTAGGGTTCCTTTTCAAAGGAAGATTTCACTGATCAAGAAAGTAGAAGACTTTCAGTCCAAGGAAGCACGAGCCAGCTCTTTGAGAGAGCACAGGAAGAGCTGCACAGAGATCCTCGTGACCAGAACTGCTTCTGTGCACTCGTCGAGCATGCCGAAGAAAGGAGACGATTGCTATTTCTACTTTTATTCCACTTGTAAAAAGGTCTGCTTGGGTTTTTTCTTTCATTTCTCCTTCTTTCAGTTCTGAAGTCAAGAGGATGGGGTGGAATAGTTAGAAGTATTACTGATCTTCAGCAAACTTCATAACTAATTGCATTGTGCAAAAGAGCAACTCGCTAAAAATGAGCTCAAAGCATGGCCAGTTCTCAGGTTGTACTAGTTCATTTTCCTCTCTTGGTTTCCATTGGGTTACAGGGAGACAACTGTCCCTTCAGGCACTGTGAAGCTGCTTTGGGCAATGAAACCACCTGCAGGCTGTGGAAGGAGGGCCGCTGCTTCAGGAATGTCTGCAGGTTCAGGCACATGGAGATCAGTGTGAGTGTTGGCTCCTCAGAGTTTATCACCAAACCCACTTCTCATTTCTTTAGGTGGGATGATGTGCTTTTGCAGATTAGGTTCATTTGCTTTGAAATGATGATGGTTCCTATTGTTAAGAGGGGGCTGGGAGGAAGCAGAGGGAAGAGAGCTCAATGGCAATGGTATATCATAGCAGAATATTCTTGTAGTAGATACCAACAGTGTTCTCTCAACAGTTGCTAAAGAACCACATCATTCAGACAAGCATTCTGCAAGGTGTGTTAGTTTAACCCCTTCTAAACTGGTGTCCTCACCCACAGAATGCTAGAAAAGCTCATTGAGCCTGGTGCTCCCAGCCTGCGCACGCTTCAGAGTGGTGTTTGAGTGCTGCTTTGTGGCAGTCTGCTCACTGGCACCATCTGGAGCTCAGTCTCCCTTTGCAGATCTTAGGTCCACGTTACCATCAGCTTTTCTTCCTTTCCGTCTGCAGAAATTTCGCAGCATGATTTCCTGCTACTGGGAGAACCAGCCAGGAGGCTGCCAGAAATCCAACTGTGCCTTCCATCACACCAAGGGACGTTACCTCAATGGGGTTTTCTTTCCACCAAGCCAAAGTGAGTTTGTCTTTTTTAGGAATGAAAGATTAACCCTATTACTCACAGGTGGGTATAGTGTCATATAAAACGCCAGGTAACGTTCACTTGTGAGCTGATAGATAGGTGCACAGCTGAACTTTGTGCACTTCTGATACTCAGTTTTTTCTTGCATGCTCAGCTTCTCTCTGCTCCTGTGGCCTTTGCCTTGCTGGTTGTGTTCCTGCAATTAAGCTTTTTTCTGGGTGTCAGGGAGATGAATGTTGTGTAGGGGGGGATTTCTTTGTTCACAGAGAAGCCATTTGGATGGGCAACTGGAGGCTCAGCATTTGTCTGTGTGGGTTTTCATCCTTGCCTGCCATCTTTGTGCAGTGGTTGTAAGGTTAGGATCAAAGTTTTAAATTGATCCTTTTCTTCCTGTAGCTACGCTGCCAAGTCCACCAGAGTCTGCAGGTGACGATCCGAATGCAGCTCAGATAACAGTGCAGCAGAGCAAGCTTTCCGTGCAGTCCGATCCCTCTCCACAGTTGATGGAAGTGATGCAAATGGAAAACAAAGAGAGTGTCCCAAGCGCTACACATCCTCCCGTTTTTATCAAAGCTGCAGATGATGACAAAGGTGATGATGGTGAGTGTGGTTGCTTTTCCCGGTTCTTTACTAGTTACTCAAATCACTTAGGCTGCTTCTATGGGTTTACCAGGTAAGTATAGCTGTTAAAATAAGGAACCTGTCTGTAATCACTTCCATTTGTACTTAAGAATATTAACTGTGGGCTGCCAATTAACTCCAAAGCAATTTGTTGTAAAAACACAACAGAACATAGGGTTGCTGAATAGACTCGGCTATTTCCATGATCTTGTTCCTACCTTGTATCTTCATGTGCCTTTCAGATTAGGTAGGTAAACTCCTTTGTTTACTTCATTAGAGCAAGATGAGGCCACAGCATGGAGTTTAAGTGCCTGTATGTGCATCTTTTCAACCACTGGTTAAAGCCACATTGTTGATAGAGGAATCATGTGGATGGGTTAAAGTAAGGGATAAAGCCTACTTTTAATATCAAGAAGGATGAAAGGAGGGTATCAGACAGACATGAAGTCCATGGTGCTCTTAGCTGTGGGGAGAGCTGACAGGGTTTGTTCTGCATGCTTCTGAGCAGGAGGCAGTTTGCAGAGCTGTGGTCCTCAGCGTGTGCCTCTGTCCTTCAGTCTCATTCACTGCTCTGTGTTCCCAGATGACAGTCTGAATTTTGGAATAAAAGCACTTGAAGAAATCAAACTGAAGAAACAAAAGGATAAAACCAAACAACAAAGTGTTGAGTTCATATGCCCTACTTTGTTATCCTTCTGATAATACTCAGATAGCTGGCACTGTGTTGGGGAATAGAGCCGTTCACAGAAGTGAACCTTTATCTTGCACTGCTGGTTTTGGAGTAGCAGTGGCTGGTGGCTGGGTGCTCCATGAGAGATAGACTTTTTGGTGGTTAACTGTTCTAAAATCTTTCTCCAAAGGAATTATCTTAGAAATGTTGTTGTTTTCTCTCTGTAGCTGATGTCAGTGGCCTTCCGCTGAAACGCAGCCTCGCAGAAAGGCTGGAGAAGAAGATCAAGATTGACAGAGCACCAAGGAGAGGTAAATGGTCATTGGTGTTTGCTGCACAGATTCTCTAGGCTTTCTGCTTATTCTTTCCTGGGTGCGTTGTTGTTGGGAACACGCATATTCTGTAATATTATGTCAAATCTGGAAACCTAAGCTCTCGCTGGACTCTCTTTTAATCATTATGCTTCTCCTTTCTTGATGATGGCAGAGAACGGTGCCAAGCCAGCAGGGGAGATCCATGTCAAAACTCTGGAAGAGATCCGTCTTGAGAGAGCGAATCAGCGAGGAGAAACCCCAGCTGCCCCCCAGGCAGAAGGGTGCTGTAAGGTGGAGGATCCCAGCTCCGGGGTGAGGCCTTCTCCTGCAGTTCACATCAAAACCTCGGAAGCCCTGGCTGAAAGGAAACACAAACAACTGGAGGAAGAGAAGCAAAAAGTAGAAGAGCTTCTTACTGAGAAGAGAGCTAAGGGTAAATGCAAGAAGAAGAGAATTTTCCCTCCACCTGAGCCTGATAAAGTGAAACTGGAAGAGCCACCGCGTAAAATCAAGCCATTGGAAGAAGTGCATATTAAAAGCTTGGAAGAAATCAAGCAGGAGAAAGCCCTGCGGATGCAGCAGATCGCAAAGCCAGCAGGTAACGAGGTGCTTCACTGTCTGCTCTGCCGAAGTGCTTCCCCTGTCAAGCAAATGGAGTTTGCTTAGAATTGCCTGGGCTGTTTCTTACAACATGCAAAGGCAACAAGTGCCAGGATGTCCATCCATGTGTTTTTCCATTGAATCCATGGTGTCTGCCTGCTTCATTCTGGAAAATTCATTTGCTGTGAGGTTTTGTAGTTCAGTTTCTCCTGTACTTTCTTTCTGCCATGTTTTTGGTGTGGCATGTTCTGTGTGTTGATGCCAAGGTTGCCTTCATCTTTGGCTTGTATTGCTTAGTTTGATATGTAAATGTATTTGAAAAGCATGGATTGACTCCTTAGCGTGGGGGCCAACCTCTGTCAGAAAGGTCAGGGGGGTGAGTTATTAATTGGGGAGGTAAAAGGCTTTGTGATGAGACAGCATGTGAAGGAGGGAAGAGCTTGGATACTGTATGGGCTGCGTGATGTTGCCTCTCTCTGTGTTTTGTTATTGAATGTGAGGAAATAAGCACATGGAGGAAACACTGGCACTCAGGTTTTTTTCTATGCTTGCTGTTGACCAAGTGATTTTCTTTTTCCTTGTTTCAAAGCACCTGGAAGAGAAGAGAAAAAGACTGTGGAATGGAGCAGGGCTGCTCCCAAAGCTGTCTCTGCACCCTCAGAGGTGAGTCCCTTCTGTAGATGGACACATTGACACAATTTCTTCACATGTTCTCATGTCTCACTGCTCACCATGTGCCACCATCATGAGTGCATTCCTACCTTCCTGCCTTTGGTGAAGAGCTGCAGCCATGTTTCACAATCCTGATACTTTCAATGGCTTTCCCAGTCAGCTTTGCACTCCTCAAACTCAGAATTGATCTGATTGTATCTGGCAGTGAGGCAGTAACCCTGCTGGCACCAGGTACAACTTGTGAGGTTAACGTGGGGGGCACTGGATACAAATAGGCCACGACGGCTTCGTGTTCAATGAAATCAGACTGAGGGTGGATGTTGTGTAGGGGAACAGGAATGACTTTCTGTTACTCAGATAGAATGTGGTAGGTAACAACTCCAGTACTGCGCTGATTTAAACGAGCTTGCTTTGTTAATTGCACACATTTGAAACAGTGTTTTCACAGCAAAGCGTGGATCTTGTTATATGCAGGCATTTATGCAAGGGTCAGTGACCCAAGTGACAGGAATGTACTGTTCCAGGTGCAGCCGTTTTTGCAATATCTCCAATCTGATTTCCTTCATACACTCCCCCTGGTGTTTGTTCTGATTTTGCACTTACTTTATTTCTTTTTAGCCCTGGGATCAGAGTACACCAGATTCTAGAGCTCAAGCAAAGAGCCTTGAGGGGACAATAAAGGAGAAGCTGCAGCTGAGACAACCAAAGAAGCTGAAGAAGGAAGTGGCTGCTGTGCCGGCTGCTGCTAAAGAAACAGTCAAAGGTAAAAGTGCAGAGCTTAGCAGTCCTGAATCCACCCTTCATGGTCAGCTTATCAGCTTGCAAAGGCCTAAGTGAAATCTCAGCACGGTGGGCAACAGCATTGCCAGGGAAACCATCAGCCCAACCTCAGGAGCAGAGAACTATGAATGAGTGTTGAGTGTGAGGTGGTCCTCGGAAGTAAAGGGACCTGAGTGCTCATGGTGGGTGCGTGCCTTTGCTTAGTGCTAGAAAGGGAAATGCTTATTTTCTTAGTTCACTTGTGTTCCTTCCAGCCAGACTTCAGCTTGAGAACGAGGGACAGACAGTGGCACTGAGCTGCAGACTTACCTGTGTGATAAACCCCTGGATGTATTTTGTGGGTCTGTTGTGGCTTGCACAGCGTCTGGTTGCACACTCTTGTCTGTAGCTCCTGCTTTTTCCTTTCTCTAGAGGGACCATGTATTGCTTTCTCCTGCTGTATGGCTCTTTCCCTTGTCTGGGTTATAATATGGTGTAGCTGTGCAGTTTCTTTGTTCCTTTGGTCGGACTGTTGGTATGCAGCACTTACTGTGGAAGATATTGATGAGATTTGTGGAAAGAGCACTGTAATTTTGCTGGCCAGATGTATTTAACTGTGGAGAAGAGCTGTGGGAATGACAGGACAACCTGGACTCCTCTCAAGGCACAATTGTACCAGCTCTCTCTTCTTCCTGTAGCCAAGGGCAACGTGTGTGAGAAGCCTTGGGATGGCAAAGCCAGCAGCCCCATAAAGCGAGCAAGGAAGAGGAAGGCTGCTGAGATCTCTCCCTCTGCTGTGGCAGCTGTGAATCCTCAGAGAAGCACTGAAGAAGAGGAGCCTCCAGCTAAAAAAGCTAAAATAGCAGCTTTGGTAAGGAGGGGAGGAAGCATGAGTGCTGCCCTGGTCAGGCTTACTGTTAAGGTCCTTCAGGAGCCCCTTGGCCCCCATGTTGGGTTAAGGCTCAGCAGTGCTGAAGGAGAAGCGCTGCAGAGGAAGGATCTCCTGAGCAATCACTGACTTTGTCTTCCTTCTTCTTAGACTGCTGGTCCAGCCCTGCCTGAGGTCAGCCTGCTCACCAAGGCTGTAGAAGAAGATGACTTTGAAAAGTTCATCTCAGAAATCTTAGCAGGGGAACTGGAAGCCAAGTGCAACGTGTGTGAGAAGCCTTGGGATGGCAAAGCCAGCAGCCCCATAAAGAGAGCAAGGAAGCGGAAGGCTGCTGAGATCTCTCCTTCTGCTGTGGCACCTGTGAATCCTCTGAGTAGCACTGATGAAGAGGAGCCTCCAGCTAAAAAAGCTAAAATAGCAGCTTTGGTAAGGAGGGGAGGAAGCGTCAGTGGTGTCCTGGTCAGGCTTACTGTTAATGTTAATGTTCAGGAGCCCCTTGGCCCCCATGTTGGGTTAAGGCTCAGCAGTGCTGAAGGAGAAGCGCTGCAGAGGAAGGATCTCCTGAGCAATCATTGACTTTGTCTTCCTTCTTTCCAGACTGCTGCTCCAGCCCTGCCGGAGGTCAGCCTGCTCACCAAGGCTGTAGAAGAAGATGACCTCGAAAAATTCATCTCGGAATTCTTAGAGGAAATGGAAGGACAATATGACTTGGAGCTGGAGAAGGACGTGGATGAACTCCATCTTGAACTTTCTGAGATGATTGATAGTATATCTGAGTAGTCTTATAGTATATATATATATAAAAAAATAAATATTTTAAAAGGCTTCACAATGAGTCTTAAAGCACAGCTGAACTGGTAAAAGATTGGCAGACTACATTCCATTGTCCTGAGTTTTCCTGCTGGTCAGAGTTGAGGTCCTGTGCATCCATTCCCTGATCCTGGTTGGCTCCTTTCAGCAGCAAGAGGACAAAGCAGTTCTGTGACAGCCCAGAAGGATGTCCATCTGTGTGCTGCAGTGCCTGGCAATTGATCTCCTGATCCAGTGACGCTCTGAAGGCTTCAACCTCAAGCTCCTTCCTTCCTCCTCCGTTGGCCATGCTCAGCGTTGGGTGCAGCTGGAAGCTTCTTTGGGGCTCACATTTCTTGGGTAGTCCCTATGTCTAGCTTGGAGTTCTGCCAGCTCTTGAGTTTTGTTGGTGTATGCTTTTGTTTTTGACTTGAATCCTTTAAGGCAACTTAATGACAGTGTGGGGGTGGGAGGGAGCAGAATTATTCTGGTGTTTTGGACCAAATGTGCCACTAAGGATGGGGGTGCTCCCTGCCTTCCAGTTATCAGCAGTGATGCAGCAGCAGTGTGAGAAGCGGGAGCTGCACGCCGCAGCTGCGTTATTCCCCCCTTTCCCTTTTTCTGGACTTAATAAGCCTCCCTGCTTATTAAGTGGATAATGCAAAGAGGTCTGGCTGATGAAGCTTCTCACTGTGTCAGTCGGTCAGCATTAGAGAAAGCCAGCATGGAGCTCTGTGAGCTTTTGCAGGGGACGAAGAGGCGCAGAAGCTGCTACCCGCCCTTGGTGCTCTTAGAAAGTTAACTGAATCGGCCAAGGAGGAGCGGGAGTTATGGCTAACCTGTTTCCTGCAGGGGTGAACCCCAGAGGTTTGAGACCAAATGAGGTTTGGCTGCTGGATGTCACAGACTTCCCAGAGTTTGGGTGTTTCCGTCACTTGCATGTCACAACTGACACATGCAGTGGTTTTCTCTGGGCTGTGGCACAATCTGGACAGACCGCCATGCATTACATAAAAGCGTTGTGCATGGCCATCGCTGTCATGGGTGCACCTCATGAGTTAAAGACTGACAATGACCCAGCATATAGAAATGCATGTTTTGGACGCTGGTGCACAGCTTGGGGCATTAAGCATATCTTCAACATTCCCGGCAGCGGCACCTGCCAGGCTATTATGGAGTGTGCACATCAGACCTTGAAGGGGCGTCTTTGTGCACTTAAAGAGAGGGGAGGGCTGGAGGGGCCTGAGCTGTGCCCACACGCTCTCCTCCTGCGTGAGAGAATCGGATGGGAGACCATCAGCTGACCGAATGGACACCAATAGGTCAGGTCCTGATCAGACCTGACGCAGGGCCATGGCTCCCAGACCGTATGCCACTCCTCGTCATGGGCAGGAGACACGTCTGTGTCGGGACCCCAAGTGGGCCCTGCTGGCTGCCGGCACGTTGGGTTAAGCCGGCACCAAACGACGAGCCATCCTGTGCACCGTGAGGATCCGAACATCTCAGCACCGGTTCTGGTCAACAACTCCTTGGTTAATGTCTCCAGTGCAGCCAGTGATTTGACGTCAGCACTGGGCAGCAGCTGCTGGTAACGGCACATGAGACTGCGTTGCTCCCAATGTGCCTGAAGGTCCGAACTGGGAATCCAGCCTTCATGCCGGACTGATAGTTCGTGAGCGGGGGAGTCCTTGTTCCTGGATAATCCCCATTCAGAACGATTCTGCACAACCAATATGTTTTTGTCTTGTTATTTGGTTATGGAGTGTGACATTATAATGCACACTGGACAGAACTGGACTGCCACGAAGATTCTGTACAATAGTGTTACACTGAACTTGGAAAAGTTGTAACTCCATTGTGTACTGTGCTGTTATCTTGAACTTGAATGCACTGTTCTCTACAAGTTGACTAAGTGTTGCCATACAGCATTTCACAATTGTTAGGCAGATTGCTGTTGTGTGCTTTCAGGATTGTAGGCACTACAGCTGCATCACTTTGGTATGTTATTATGACAGTTTAATTGTTTTTCGCATATGTTTAATGTTTGATTCATTTGCGGAATAGCCTTAAATGTGCGAATCACCTTTGGAGTAACAGGGAGTACGCGGGGGAACCTTTACAGGGGCTGGAGATGATAAAGAGGGGGGAGATGTTGGGTATTGGGCAGGTGGTGCCTGCGTGCACCAGGGCTGGAGTCAGGGAGGTCACAAGTATCTGATGGGGCGGTTCTAGATTCTAGAACCCTTCCAATTGTGAGAACAGAAGTGCTGAGCTGTGTGCGTGTTCCACGGTGCAGAGTCCAGTGGCAGTTGGTGCCCGGTGTCTGTGCTGAGCAGCATTGAGGTCTTTAGGATCGTAGGAATCTGCCAGAGAGGAATCTGTTGTGAAGGTACTAAAGGTAAAAAGGCAGCATTTCTATCAGTATTATAGGAGGGAAGGAAACTTTATCCTTAAGTGCTGTTTTTGTTCCCTTTGTCATGCAGTCAGTCCAGCAACTAACTTGAGAACCCGACTTCTCCTCTCTTTAGTTTAGATTTGGGAAAATTCCCTGAAAAAGAAAAATATTTTTTGGAAAATTCAATAGTGTTTGTATGAGTAAAAGGTTCCAGCCTTTCCTTACTGACTGTAGGAAATGCTTAGCACAGAAAAGTGCAGCACTTTAATGATAGAGTTCCGAATCACTTGAATTTGATCTTCTGTCTGTCCTGGTTGTAGGTTTTACTGCATTTGATACCTTAAAAAAAAAAAGCAACCAACAAAACAAACCTAAAATACCAAAATATTTGATTTTTACATCAGAAAAGAAAAAAAACGACCCAAACCCTTGTTGTGGCTGAGCAGAACGTGCTGCAGCTCCATGCAGTGCTGAGTTACAGTATTCAGGCACATGTGTGTGGATTTGTGTATTGATACGCACTGGCATGCTTTTGCTGTACAAGTAACAAAGACAGGGGAAGGTTTTAGTGTTTTCTTCGTAGGTGAAGAAACCTTGAAGACCAGAAATTCCAACTTACAGAATTTGACATTGGCAAAGTGAGGAGGAAAATTCTTCCTACCCCGTTATTCTTAATTGACGGATTCAGTGTTGGTTCAGCCTACAGGAGAAGTGAACTGCAAGGCTTGGAAGATCGCTGTCTTTGCTGAGGTTGTCCAGGTGGGTGAGCTTGAAGACCTGCAGCGGTCAGACAAATGTGTTGGGGTTACTCACTGCTGTCACTCGTGGTGTTGAAGGAGGGGCTCCATTGGAGGGCTTGCAGCCGTGCAGCCCAGGGACTCCGTGCTGAGTCAGGGTGATGTTACTAGAGTTTGACCAGTGTTGAGGAGGGCAATGTTTTGAAACAACTGCTCCTGAGAGACTGATTGAATGAAGAGAACAAAGCTGGGAAGATGATAGATAGGAGCACAGCTTAACTTTGTGTGCTTCTGATATTTCAGTTTTTTCTTGCATGCACAGCTTCTTTTTACTCCTGTGGCCTTTGCCTTGCAGGTTGTTTTCCTGCATTTAAGCTTTTACTGGGTGAATGTTGTGTAGGGGGGGATTTCTTTGTTCACCCAGTAGCCAGTTGGATGGGCAACTGGAGACTCAGCATTTATCTGTGTGGGTTTTCAGCCTTGCCTGCCATCTTTGTGCAGTGGTTGTAAGGTTAGGATCAAAGTTTTAAATTGATCCTTTTCTTCCTGTAGCTACTCTGCTGAGTCCACCAGAGTCTGCAGGTGACGATCCGAGGACAGCTGAGATAACAGTGCAGCAGAGCAAGCTTTCTGTGCACTCCAATCCCTTTCCACAGTCATTGGAAGTGATGGAAGTGGACAACTCAGAGAATGTCCCAAGCCCGACACATCCTCCCGTTGTCATCAATTCTGCACATGATGACAAAGGTGATGGTGAGTGTGGTTGATTTCCTGGTTCTCTAGTAGTTACTCTATTCACATAGGCTGCTTCTATGGGTTTACCAGGTAAGTGTAGCTGTTTAAATAAAGAACCCATCTGTAGTCACTTCCATTTGTACTTAAGAATATTAACTGTGGGCTGAAGTGTCATTGTATGAGCTACATAAATGTGAGAAATCTGATTGAATTCCTACCGCGTAACTGAAGAGACTGATTTTTTCTTTCCTTGTACAGACCAGCTTTCTAAGACGGGAGAAGAAATAAAAACACCTGTCCAGCAACCAGCTAAAGAGAACCATCATGGATCGCGGATCATTTCCATTAGGAAATCTAATGCTGATACAAAACAAGGTATTCCAGGATTAATCAGAAGCACTTGCCAATTAACTCCAAAGCAATTTATTGTACAAACACAACAGAACATAGGGTTGCTGAATGGACTCGGCTATTTCCATGATCTTGTTCCTACCTCGTAACTTCATGTGCCTTTCAGATTAGGAAGGTAAACTCCTTTGTTTAGAGCATTAGAGCACGACGAGGCCACAGCATGGAGTTTAAGTGCCTGTATGTGCATCTTTTCAACCAGTGGTGAAAGCCACATTTGCTGATAGAGGAATCTAATGTCATGTGGATGGGATAAAGTAAGGGATAAAGCCTACTTTTAATATCCAGAAGGATGAAAGGAGGGCAGCAGACAGACATCAGGTCCATGGTGCTCTTGGCTGTGGGGAGAGCTGACAGGGTTTGTTCTGCATGCTTCTGAGCAGGAGGCAGTTTGCAGAGCTGTGGTCCTCAGCGTGTGCCTCTGTCCTTCAGTCTCATTCACTGCTCTGTGTTCCCAGATGACAGTCTGAATTTTGGAATAAAAACACTTGAAGAAATCAGACTGAAGAAACAAAAGGATAAAACCGAACAACAAAGTGGTGAGTTCATATGCCCTACTTTGTTATCCTTCTGATAATACTCAGATAGCTGGCACTGTGTTGGGGAATAGAGCTGTGCAGTGGTTGTTGCACATTGGACAGTAGTGAGTAACAAATGCGCTTTGGTCTTTGTGACGGTTCTGTCAGGTTTGTTTTTGTTGTTGGCAGTGGCTTTTCTTTTTCTTGTTGTAAACACTGTCTGTTTGTTCACTTGGATCAGAAGGGCCTTCAGGAGCTCCTGCTCATCTGCTCCAATCTCAAACTGTTCCTGTGCCGAAGAAGGAGAATGTGCGGACACTGGTCAGAACTGTGACGCTGTCTGCAAAGCAGGGTAATGATGAGTACCTTTGTTTCCAATTGGTGGCTCCTAAGTGGAATGGATAAATTACAATCGGGACTTACCCTGAGTGCATTACAGTTGCAATATTATTTTCTGTCAGGGCTGTCAAAGTGGTGTCTTTGTTTTGGGTGGGAAATGGGCTCACAAGACAGTAATTCTGTTGGTTTCTATCAAATAAGCACTTTGTTTTTCTTTGTTTTAGGGGAGGTGCCTGTGATTCAACTGAATATTGCTGATAAACGTGGAAAACAGGAATCCTCTGTAGGTAAGGGCTGCTTGTGAGCTGCTGTTTGGCTGCCTCCACGTAAATGGGAGAGCACTGCTGAAGCAGGAGGGAGGAAAGTGTGTCGTGGGTCTGTGATGAGTCCAAGTGGCACACAAGTGTAGCAGCTGGAAGGTGAATTTGAGAACATACACTTGGAGAAACCAAAGTTTGTGGTTGACTTGTAAAAATCTTTCTCCAAAGGAATTATCTTAGGAATGTTGTTGTTTTCTCTCTGTAGCTGATGTCAGTGGCCTTCCGCTGCAACGCAGCCTCGCAGAAAGGCTGGGGAAGAAGATCAAGATTGACAGAGCACCAAGGAGAGGTAAATGGTCATTGGTGTTTGCTGCACAGATTCTCTAGGCTTTCTGCTTATTCTTTCTCAGGAGCGTTGTTGTTGGGAACACGTATATTCTGTAATATTATGACAAATCTGGAAACTTAACCTCTCGTTGGACTCTCATTTAATCATTATGCTTCTCCTTTCTTGATGATGGCAGAGAAGGGTGCCAAGCCAGCAGGGGAGATCCATGTCAAGACTCTGGAAGAGATCCGTCTTGAAAGAGCGAATCAGCGAGGAGAAACCCCAGCTGCCCCCCAGGCAGAAGGGTGCTGTAAGGTGGAGGATCCCAGCTCCGGGGTGAGGCCTTCCCCTGCAGTTCACATCAAAACCTACTCGGAAGCCCTGGCTGAAAGGAAACACAAAGGACTGGAGGGAGAGAAGCAAAAAGTAGAAGAGCTTCTTACTGAGAAGAGAGCTGAGGGTAAATGCAAGAACGAGAGAATTATCCCTCCACCTGGGCCGGGTAACGTGAAACTGGAAGAGCCACGGCGTAAAATCAAGAGATTGGAAGAAATTCATATTAAAACTTTGGAAGAAATCAAGCAGGAGAAAGCCCTGCGGATGCAGCAGGTCGCAAAGCCAGCAGGTAAGGAGGTGCTTCACTGTCTGCTCTGCCGAAGTGCTTCCCCTGTCAAGCAAATGGAGTTTGCTTAGAATTGCCTGGGCTGTTTCTTACAACATGCAAAGGCAGGAAGTGCCAGGATGTCCATCCATGTGTTTTTCCATTGAATCCGTGGTGTCTGCCTGCTTCATTCTGGAAAAATCATTCGCTGTGAGGTTTTGTAGTTCAGTTTCTCTTGTACATTTTTTTTTCTGCCATGTTTTTGGTTTGGCATGTTCTGTGTGTTGATGCCAAGGTTGCCTTCATCTTTGGCGTGTGTTGCTTAGTTTGATATGTAAATGTATTTGAAAAGCATGGATTGACTCCTCAACATGGGGGCCAACCTCTGTCAGAAAGGTCAGGGGGGTGAATTATTCATTGGGGAGGTGAGAGAGGCTTTGTGATGAGACAGCATGTGAAGGAGGGAAGAGCTTGGATACTGTATGGACTGCGAGATTTCGCCTCTGTGCTTTGTTATTGAATGTGAGGAAATAAGCACATAGAGGAAACACTGGCACTCAGGTTTCTTTCTATGCTTGCTGTTGACCAAGTGATTTTCTTTTTCCTTGTTTTAAAGCACCTGGAAGAGAAGAGAAAAAGACTGTGGGATGGAGCAGGGCTGCTCCCAAAGCTGTCTCTGCACCCGCAGAGGTGAGTCCCTTCTGAAGATGGACACAGTGACACAATTTCTTCACATGTTCTCATGTCTCACTGCTCACCATGTGCCACCATCATGAGTGCATTCCTACCTTCCTGCCTTTGGTGAAGAGCTGCAGCCATGTTTCACAATCCTGATACTTTCAATGGCTTTCCCAGTCAGCTTTGCACTCCTCAAACTCAGAATTGATCTGATTGTATCTGGCAGTGAGGCAGTAACCCTGCTGGCACCAGGTACAACATGTGAGGTTAACGTGGGGGGCACTGGATACAAAAAGGCCACGACGGCTTCGTGTTCAGGGAAATCAGACTGTGGGTGGATGTTGTGTAGGGGAACAGGAATGACTTTCTGTTGCTCAAATAGAATGTGGTAGGTAACAACTCCAGTACTGTGCTGATTTAAACGAGCTTGCTTTGTTAATTGCACACGTTTGAAACAGTGTTTTCACAGCAAAGCGTGGATCTTGTTATATGCAGGCATTTATGAAAGGGTCAGTGACCCAAGTGACAGGAATGTACTGTTCCAGGTGCAGCCGTTTTTGCAATATCTCCAATCTGATTTCCTTCATACACTCTCCCTGGTGTTTGTTCTGATTTTGCACTTACTTTATTTCTTTTTAGCCCTGGGATCAGAGTACACCAAATTCTAGAGCTCAAGCAAAGAGCCTTGAGGGGGCAATAAAGGAGAAGCTGCAGCTGAGACAACCAAAGAAGCTGAAGAAGGAAGTGGCTGCTGTGCCGGCTGCTGCTAAAGAAACAGTCAAAGGTAAAAGTGCAGAGCTTAGCAGTCCTGAATCCACCCTTCATGGTCAGCTTATCAGCTTGCAAAGGCCTAAGTGAAATCTCAGCACGGTGGGCAACAGCATTGCCAGGGAAACCATCAGCCCAACCTCAGGAGCAGAGAACTATGAATGAGTGTTGAGTGTGAGGTGGTCCTCGGAAGTAAAGGGACCTGAGTGCTCATGGTGGGTGCGTGCCTTTGCTTAGTGCTAGAAAGGGAAATGCTTATTTTCTTAGTTCACTTGTGTTCCTTCCAGCCAGACTTCAGCTTGAGGATGAGAGACAGACAGTGGCACTGAGCTGCAGACTTACCTGTGTGATAAACCCCTGGATGTATTTTGTGGGTCTGTTGTGGCTTGCACAGCGTCTGGTTGCACACTCTTGTCTGTAGCTCCTGCTTTTTCCTTTCTCTAGAGGGACCATGTATTGCTTTCTCCTGCTGTGTGGCTGTTTCCCTTGTCTGGGTTATAATATTGTGTAGCTGTGCAGTTTCTTTGTTCCTTTGGTTGGACTGTTGGTATGAAGCACTTACTGTGGAAGATATTGCTGAGATTTGTGGAAAGAGCAATGTAATTTTGCTGGCCAGATGTATTTAACTGTGGAGAAGAGCAGTGGGAATGACAGGACAACCTGGACTCCTCTCAAGGCACAATTGTACCAGCTCTCTCTTCTTCCTGTAGCCAAGGGCAACGTGTGTAAGAAGCCTTGGGATGGCAAAGCCAGCAGCCCCATAAAGCGAGCAAGGAAGAGGAAGGCTGCTGAGATCTCTCCTTCTGCTGTGGCTGCTGTGAATCGTCAGAGAAGCACTGAAGAAGAGGAGCCTCCAGCTAAAAAAGCTAAAATAGCAGCTTTGGTAAGGAGGGGAGGAAGCATGAGTGCTGCCCTGGTCAGGCTTACTGTTAAGGTCCTTCAGGAGCCCCTTGGCCCCCATGTTGGGTTAAGGCTCAGCAGTGCTGAAGGAGAAGCGCTGCAGAGGAAGGATCTCCTGAGCAATCATTGACTTTGTCTTCCTTCTTCTTAGACTGCTGGTCCAGCCCTGCCGGAGGTCAGCCTGCTCACCAAGGCTGTAGAAGAAGATGACTTTGAAAAGTTCATCTCAGAAATCTTAGCAGGGGAACTGGAAGCCAAGTGCAACGTGTGTGAGAAGCCTTGGGATGGCAAAGCCAGCAGCCCCATAAAAAGAGCAAGGAAGCGGAAGGCTGCTGAGATCTCTCCTTCTGCTGTGGCACCTGTGAATCCTCTGAGTAGCACTGAAGAAGAGGAGCCTCCAGCTAAAAAAGCTAAAATAGCAGCTTTGGTAAGGAGGGGAGGAAGTGTCAGTGCTGTCCTGGTCAGGCTTACTGTTAACGTCCTTCAGGAGCCCCTTGGCCCCATGTTGGGTTAAGGCTCAGCAGTGCTGAAGGAGAAGTGCTGCAGAGGAAGGATCTCTTGAGCAATCATTGACTTTGTCTTCCTTCTTCCCAGACTGCTGCTCCAGCCCTGCCGGAGGTCAGCCTGCTCACCAAGGCTGTAGAAGAAGATGACCTCGAAAAGTTCATCTTGGAATTCTTAGAGGAAATGGAAGGACAATATGACTTGGAGCTGGAGAAGGACGTGGATGAACTCCATCTTGAACTTTCTGAGATGATTGATAGTATATCTGAGTAGTCTTGTAGTATATATATATAAAAATAAATATTTTAAAAGGCTTCACAATGAGTCTTAAAGCACAGCTGAACTGGTAAAAGATTGGCAGACTGCATTCCATTGTCCTGAGTTTTCCTGCTGGTCAGAGTTGAGGTCCTGTGCATCCATTCCCTGATCTAGGTTGGCTCCTTTCAGCAGCAAGAGGACAAAGCAGTTCTGTGACAGCCCAGAAGGACGTCCATCTGTGTGCTGCAGTGCCTGGCAATTGATCTCCTGATTCAGTGACGCTTTGAAGGCTTCAACCTCAAGCTCCTTCCTTCCCCCTCCCTTGGCCATGCTCAGCGTTGGGTGCAGCTGGAAGCTTCTTCGGTGCTCCCATTTCTCGGGCAGTCCCCATGTCTAGCCTGGAGTTCTGCCAGCTCTTGAGTTTTTTTGGTGTATGCTTTTGTTTATGACTCGAATCCTTTAAGGCAACTTAATGACAATGTGGGGGTGGGAGGGAGCAGAATTATTCTGGTGTTTAGGACCAAATGTGCCACCAAGGCAGGGGGGTGCTCCCTGCCTTCCAGTTATCAGCAGTGATGCAGCAGCAGTGTGAGAAGCGGGAGCTGCACGCCACTGCTGCGTTATTCCCTCCTTTCCCTTTTGCTGGATTTCCAGTGCTGTTTGCTGGCAGAGCTTGATGCTGTGCAGATGATTTCTGGAAGCCAACACGTGTGCGCTTCGCTTGTCTCAGTTCAGAGTGCAGCCATCCCAGCCCTGCTGTTGGCACAGTGCAGCCCTGGCCCTGCTGGAGGACACCGTGGTGACTCTGTGCTTCAGCAGGGTATTGAGTGGTTTTCTGCTGCCTCTGGGTGGGACTGTGCCCATGTCGTGTCTGCCATTGTTACTGTAAATATTTTGTCTTTTCCTTTTGTATTTGCCTTCTATTTAAGATATTGTATGAACGTAGTCAGGCTCCTCTGTTTGTGACAGCGGCTCTCAGCTGTGTTTTTAAATAAACCTGGCACAGGACAGCAGTGCTGTACGTCTGCCTGCAGCTCTTGGAGGGAGCAGGAGGGGAGCCAGGAGTGCTGCTCCAGCAACATCCTGGTGCTGCTGCCACCAGGGTTACTGCTGTGCTGCTGTTATGAGCTCCTTGGAAGAGATGAGCTCCAGCACGGCCTCCTCTCACTTATTTGGTTCTGAAGCCTTCAGTTGCTATTGGCCGTGGCACATTCCATGCAGTGTGAATCTCTCTAACAGACATAACTGTATCAGTGGAATTGTGGGGGCTGGGAGGGAGGACACAGTGCTGCTGAGAGCAGGGCCAGGCAGCCCAGCATGCTCAGCACCACAGCCAGGTGAGGCTGGCAGTTCAGTTACAGGTGTGTGTGCAGCTGGTCACCACTCAGCCTCCCCCATTGCAGCTCCCCGTGTCCCACAGTTCCCCCATCCCCGTTCTCCCGCTGTCCCATTGTCACCCTGCCACACCACTGCTGTGTGCACTAAACCTTTATTGCCCCCCGAAGAGGTCCTCATTGTACACCACCTGCGCCCGCTTGTCGCGGTGTGAGCCCTTGGCACTGTTCTTTACGGCTGTTGGGGCACAGGATGGGGGCAGGGACTCAGCACTGCTGGCACCCCCACACCGTCCCTGTGCCCCCCCAGTGCCCTCCAGCTCACCCAGGGATCCCCACAGTGATTTCCCAGTGGCGGCATCGAGCAGCGGCTGCTTGCGGGCAATGCTGACACGGAGCTGCACATCCTGTACTACGGCGCCGTTCAGCTGTGGGGTTGGGAGAGGGGTCAGCACTTGGGAGCAGCCCTTGTATCCGCCCACAGCTCCCACACAGCACCCACCTCGGCCATGGCCTGGTCAGCTGATTCCATCTTCTCGTAGGTGACAAAGGCACAGCTGTGGGGGGGTGAGGTCAGCACAGCTTCCACCCCATTCAGCACCACCCCACAACAGATGCACCCACACATCACTGACCCACCCACAGCTTTGTGCACGCCCCCTGCCCCTCTGCCCATCCCATCCCCTTTAGCCCATTCCCCAATTAACGGGGCCCACCCATGACCACACCCACCCGCATTAGCTTTGCCCCAGCCACACCCAATCCCATCCCCCACCCCCACCATTGACTCCATGACCACACCCACACCCATTAGCCCCGCCCCCTGCCCTTTAGCCCCGCCCACTTGCGCGGGCTGTCCAATGAGAGGTCGATGATGGCTCCGAATGGCGCGAAGGCGCTGCGCAGCAGCTCGGGGCTCAGCTCGGCTCCGTGCACGTACAGCGTGTTGCCCTTCCGCGGGGAGGGGCGCTCAGGGAACGAGTCAGAACCTGGGGGCACCGTGGGGGCACGTTAGGGACATCCCCACATGGACACCCCCAATAGAACCCCCATTCCCAATAGGACACCGATAACACAACGCTCAAACAGGAGCCCGTCCTCAATGGTAACCCCCTCTAACCCCCCAGTGGGACACCCATAATACAACACCCCCATAACTCTGCCCCCAGTGGGACACCCCCCAACATCAGGGCAGAACACCCCAAAAGAACCCCCAGAACCACCACAGGCACTCCCTAGAAATCAACAAGAACCCCTTAACCCCCCTAGGATTTAACCCCTCCTCCACCCCCCCTGGATTTAAGGACTCCCCCCTACGTCTGAATGCAGCCTCGCGCTCGCGGCCGCCCCGCTCCTCAGGCTCCGGCTCCTGCTCCCAGTCCAAGCGGCGGTCGCGCTCTCCCCTTTCAGGGGGGTCCCCACGTCTCCCCCCGGCTTCATGCTCCCGCAGCCGTTCGCTGGCGCTGACGAAACTGGGGTTAAAAAATGGGGGGAGCAAAATAAACAAAGAGAGAGAGCTCAAATATGGGGGGAGAAGAAAATAAAGGGATAGGAACCACAAATAATGAGGTGGGGGCAATAAAGAATGGGAGGGGGTGGCACTCACCTCTCATAGAGTGATTTTCTCTGGGGTCGCCGTGACTGCAGGGGTGTGGGAGGTTACAATGGGATCCCCATGTTGGGGGATCCTGCCCCCCCTCCACCCCCTTTAATAACTGTGCCTCCCTGCCCCCCGCAGTACCTCAGGGGTGTCATCATCAGCTGAAACGCTGCGCTGGAAAGGCTGGAAGGTGGGGGCTGGGCCCTTCTCAGGATCCTGGGAGGGGTATAAAGAATGAAGAGGTAAAGGAAGAGGGGTAACTGGGGGAATTTTGAGCGGGTTTGAGAAAAATGGAGAGGTTGGGTAGGATTAGGGCAAGCTCAGGGGTTGTTAGGCTATTTGGGGTGGGATCTGGCTGGAAATAAAGGGAATGTAAGACAAAATGGAGGTGATATGAGATGGCTTGGGAGGATTTGGATAGTTTTTGAGTGTTTTGTGGCATTTTAGGGCCTTTCTGCTGTATTTGTGGCGTTCTGGGGGCTATTTTTCTGGAATTCTTAGTGAGATCTGGGATTTTTTATGGAACTTGTGGCGTTTTGGAGGAGTTTTTGTGGAACCATGATGTTTTGGGGCTGTTTCTGTAAGATTTGGGGTGAGCTCCGTGGGTCTGTGTGGGGCTCTGGGGGCACTTCGGCTCTAGGGGGGCTTTTTGGAGGGGTTCACCTTCACACCCCTCACCTTCAGCTTCCCCTCCAGTGTGCGGGACCGTTTGAAGCCCGAGTTCTTGGTCTCAGCCTTGATGGCACTGATGGCTCCAGATTTCACCAGCAGCTTGGCCTGCTCCGTGGCCGTGGCAGTGTCCACTGGGGGTTGGTCCGACATGGCTGCAATGTGTGTGTGTTTAGGGGGGGGCGAGGGGGGATACAACCTCACCCCTCCCCAAATAAAAACAACCCCCAACCCCCCAACACCCTCAAAATCCCATTAACCCCACATTAACCCCACATTAACCACACTTCCCTCCACCGCACCCCTCCCCCGCATCCCTATGGCCTTGCTAGGCCCCAAGCTTCCCCCCTCCCCTTTGGGCCCCTCCACCCCAACTCACAGCGCTTGATGCCCCCCTGACTGCTGGGCCCGGTGTTACTTTGCTGCTTCTTTAGTGCCAGCAGCGCCTTTTTCTGTGGGGAAACGGCATTCAGGTCAATGGGGGGGGGGATAGGATTAGGGTAGTGTTATGGTAGGGTTAGGGTAGGGTTAGGATAGGGTTAAGGTAGGGTTAGGATGGGGTTAGGGTAGGGTTAGGGTAGTGTTAGGGTAGGGTTAGGGTAGTGTTAGGGTAGGGTTAGGGTAGGGTTAGGGTAGGGTTAGGATGGGGTTAGGATGGGGTTAGGATGGGGTTAGGGTTAGGGTTAGGGTTAAGGTTAGGGTTAGGGATAGGGATAGGATTAGGGTTATGGGGCGAGGCAATGAGGGGAGGTTGGGTGTCCCGGGGTGTTCCAGGCCGAAACCTTCTTGCGTAGCTTGGCGAAACGCTTCTGCAGGGCCTCCTCCTCCTCCGTCAGACCCGGCGGCAGCGTCAACATGGCGGGGAATGGGGGATCCCTGTGGGGTCGCTCTGTGGAGATACGGGAGCCCTACAGGCCGCGGGGTACCCGGTCGCCTTGGCAACAGCAGTAGTGCTCAGCTGCAGCACTTCCGCTCGGCAGGCGGAAGTTCCGGTCAGCAGCCGGAAGTTCCGCTCTGAGCTGAGGGCAGAGGGGGGAACGCTTCCGGGATCAGAGGCCGGCGGAGCTGCGGGATGGAGCTGGAGCGGATCGGTGGGGATGGGGGCTATAATGAAGGGGAGGGGGGGCTGGAGCGGGGTCTGTAATGGGGAAGGGAGGGTTGTAATGGGGAGGGGGCGGGTCTGTGGGCCCTGTGGGGGTTGTGAGGACCTGTGGGGCCTGTGGAGGGGCCTCTGTGGGGCCTGGAGGGGCTGCACTGTTGTATGGGGCTCTGATTCTCCTCTGTGTTATTTTGCCCTTTCTCCCCCCATAGCGCTGCCCCCCCCCGGCCCGCTGCACCTCCCCCTGGCGCTGTTGGAGTTGGGCTGTGCCGGTCGCTATGAACTCCTGCCGGGTCCCGCCCCGCCCCGCAGCACGGTGAGATCCTGCCGACCCCCCCGACCCCATCTGAGCCCCATAAAGGACGTTGTGGGTCCGCCTCCCCAGGGACCCCCGTAACCCCTCAGAGCCTGTGACCACCTCAGACTTCACCCAATTGACCCGCCCCCTCCCCCCCCCACCTCCCCTCCAGATCCCACTAACCGTTCCCAGGGGACCCTCCTGATCCCTCTTCCAGACCCCCTCTAAACGTTCCCCCACCCAGGATTCCCTCTGACCTCCCCCCAAAGTGTCCCCCCGAGCCCCAGACACCCTCTTGCTTTTCCCAAAGGTCCCTCAAATCCCCCCTAAAGGACCCCTTCAGGTTCCCCCTTACAAGAAGACCCTCAATGGACTTCCCTTGATTCCCTCAGATCCCCTCTAAATGACCCCCTTAACCCCTTGGAATCCTCTAAGTGACCCCTCACGCCCCCCAGCTCCCCCAGGGCCTCCCACCCTTTGCTCCTTCCCTGACAGAGGAGTTGGAGCAGCGCTTCCTGGGAACCCCCTCCTGGCTGCCCCCACACCAGCATGAGCGGGCTCAGAGGTATGGGGGGCGACACACACATAATGGGAGCTGTTGGAGTGCAGGGTGGATATCTGGGGGTTCTGGATCCCTGTGTGTGGGGGGGGGGGGGGAGGGGGGGATGCTGATAGTGGGGGAACATTGGGGTGAAATGGGGATACTTGGTGGGCTCCAGACTCATCAGGGGTTTCTGATTCCTTGGAGGGGCTCTGAGGGGAAAGGCAGACTGGAGGGGGGCTCTCCAACTGTTTTTGCCTCCCACCCCCCCAGGTGCTGGACACGGGTGCCCAACCCCCGGGCACTGTTTGTGTTGGAGCCAACCCCGGTGCACAGCAGCATGCGGGCGCTGCGGGATCCTGGCACGGGGGCACTACAGGGCTTCATTGAGGTGAGGGAACACTGATTTACTAACTGGGGGGGTGTGGGTTGGCATGGTGTAAGACCACCCCCTCACCCCCCTGAAACCGCCCCCATAGGAGCTACATGAGGACTCAGGGCTCACATCTTCCCCAGACACCAGCAACGTCCCCCAGTGGGAAGGTGAGCACCCCCAAACCCCCCCACCTTTTAATACCTGCTGTCCCCCTTTTTGTGTGAGCCCTAAAGCTGACCCTTACCCCCGCCCCCTCACCCCCATCTTTGTAACCTTCCCAGGCGGGTTGGAGGAACCCCCCCTGGAATTGCTCCACACCCAGGGGCCAAATGAGGAGGATTTGGACTTTGAAAATGGTACAGAGCTGTCGGGGGGGGGGGGGGGCTGTTTTGGGGGCTGCCCCTTCCTTAATTTTATTATTTCATTGTGTGTTTCACCCCCCCCCCCCCTCCAACCTCAGATTTACTGACCATCCCCCCTGGCTTGAAACGTGGTGTTGAGTTCCAGCCCAGAGGTAGGGAACAGCAATAAGGGCTTTCTTCTCAACCCCCAAATCTGTGCCCCCCCCCTGCAGCACACTGAGCTCCCCCCACCTCACTGTCCCCTCCTCCTTTAAAAACAAACAGCCCCTGGAGCTCGGGGAGGGGCACCATCACTCTGTAGTGTTTTGGGGGCATTGGATTCCTTGGAGTTGGAGAGAGCAGAAGAAGAGGAGAAAAAAGAGGGGGAGGCTGCTGGGGGGGGTGCCCCCTCTCAGCCCCCTCCCGACAAAGGAGGGCTGCCTTCCCCCACACCCCCCCTGCGCCGTGCTGACAGCCTGGAGGAGCTGGTGATGGGGGTAAGTATGGAGGGAGGTGGGTAGAAATAAGGGGGTCCCTGCAGCCCTATGCTGATAGCCCACCCCCCATGTCCTCAGGAGGTTCTGGTGCCCCCCACCACAGCCACCCCCCCTGCCCTCCCACAAAGTGAGGAGGAGGAGTGGGCAGTGGAGGAGGACTGCAGTGTCCCTGTGGAGAACTTTGAGGAGAAGATCCCGGACCCAGCATTCAAGGTGGAGGGGAGGGGGGGCAGGGGGTGCCCCGGGAGGAGACAGGGGGCAGTTAGGGGGATCTGGGGGGTGACTTGAGGGTTGTATGGGGTGGTTTGGGGGAGTATCTGTGGATGATTTGGGGGTCATAAGATGGGGGGGGGCAATTTGTGGGGGTGTCCTTGGTGGGTATGGGGGTTATGGAGGAGGCTGGAGGTTTGGTGGAACTTATGGGGCTTGAGGGGCCATTGGGGTGCAATGTGGAGGCCCCTGGGGAGGCTCAGGGGTGCTTGTATGTATTGGGTTTCCATGGGAACCCAGGATTGCCAGGGTATGGTGTTCCTCTATTGGGGCCCCCATGGTTTGGGGTTCTCAGGTTTTGGGGTCCCCACATGGGGTTCTGGGTTTTTGGGGGTCCTCACTGCCTTTTTGGGGCTCAGGCTCCAGAGGAGGGTCCTCACTCCCCCCCCTCCCATCCTCCTGCAGTGGCCGTTCCGCCCCGATGCGTTCCAGCA
This sequence comes from Coturnix japonica, assembly GCF_054131305.1. Taxonomy (NCBI): domain Eukaryota; kingdom Metazoa; phylum Chordata; class Aves; order Galliformes; family Phasianidae; genus Coturnix; species Coturnix japonica. The sequence goes on from NC_140700.1 coordinate 1,760,834, forward strand.
GCGTGCAGCACTGTGCCTGGAGCGGGGCCAGTCGCTGCTGGTGGCCGCTCACACCTCTGCAGGCAAAACAGCTGTGGCTGAATATGCCATTGCATTGGCACGGCGACACATGACACGGTGAGGGGGGCCCAAAGTGTGGGGGGGAGAGGGCTGGGTGGGGGGGTGAGCCCTTACTGGGGGTCCTGAGCCCCTTCCTTGGGTTGCTGAGCCCGTCCTGGGGTTCACTCTGTCTCTGGGGGGGGGGTCCATGAACTGTTTTCAGTGTTCCAACTCCTTCCTGTGGTCTTTGGGAGGGTCCCCAAACCCCTTTGTGGTGTTCCTGATCTCTGCTGGGGTCTCTGTGGGTCTTCAATCCCTTCCTGGGGTCCCCGGCCCCATTCCTGGGGTCCTTATGGGGATTCCTGAACCCTGCTTGTTTTCCCCAGACCCACATTGGGTCCCCCTGGGTGGCCCTGAACCCTTCCTGTGGTCCTGGAGGGGTCCTTGACCCGCTCTGTGTCACTGACCCCCTGTGCCCCCCAGGGCCATCTACACATCACCCATCAAGGCGCTCTCCAATCAGAAGTTCCGGGACTTCAGGGCCACCTTTGGTGATGTGGGGCTGCTGACAGGGGATGTTCAGCTGCGTCCAGATGCCTCCTGCCTCATCATGACCACTGAGATCCTGCGGTGAGCCCCAAATGACCCCAAAAAAGTGCTCCCAACACCCCCAAAGTTATCCCAAAAACGGCCCTGAAAGCATCACTGAAACCATCCACAAACTGCCCCAGAGCTACCCTCAAACAGACCCCAAAGTGACCTTAAGTCCCCTCGATACCCACCTTGAACCCCTCGGAACCTTCAGCCATCCAGAAACCCACCTTGAAATCCTACAAAACCCTGAACACCCCAAATCTCCCCCTCATCCCCTCCCAGCTCAATGCTGTACAATGGCTCTGAGGTGCTTCGTGAGCTGGAGTGGGTCATCTTCGATGAGGTGCACTACATCAACGATGCCGAGGTGGGGATCAGGGGGTCCCCAAAAACAGGGGGAGGTCCTCAGGAGCTGAGGAGGGTGTGAGGTCACATTGTTATAGGATAACAGTGGGGTTTGGGGGGGGGGGATTGGGATGGTTTGGAGGGAATCAGGTATTTTGTGGGATGGAGGGTTTGTTGATGTGGGTCTGGGGTGTCCTGATGAACCTCAGGGTTGTGTGGGGCCGTGGGCTCCTATGGGGCTGCACCGTTTTCTGCTGTCTGGGGGAGGGAGGGAGGGGGCTGTGTGGATCTTGTGGGGCGTTCTGGGGACCCTTGGGGTGTTCTGGGGGGGTCTTAAGGCCATTTGGGGAGGGAGGCTGTCTGGGACATGGGGGATGCTGGGGGGTGCTGGGGGTCTTGCACCATCTGTTGCCATAGGGAGGAACTCTGGGGTGTGGGATGCTATGGGGGGTTCTGGTGGGTCCTGGGACTCCAGTGGGGGTCCTACATCCTGCCCCCCCTCCACAGCGTGGTGTGGTGTGGGAGGAGACGCTGATCCTGCTGCCTGAGCACGTGGGGCTGGTGCTGCTCAGTGCCACCATCCCCAATGCCCTTGAGTTTGCCCAGTGGGTCGGGTAAGGGGCTGTGGGGCCGGGGGAGGTCTATGGGACAGAAAGGAGCTGGGGGGGAGGGTCTGTGTGGGGCTCTGGGGTGGTCATGGGACTGGGAGGGGGTCAGTGGGTGATTGTGGGGGCTGGGGCTGGGGGTGGTTGTAGGGCTGGGGGGTACACAGGGGGCTATGGGGTGGTTGTGGGTGGGTCTTGGGGGGAGGGGGGTGTGCTCTGGGACTGGGGGTGCTGCAGTGGGCTTGTAAGTGGTTGTGAGAGGGTCCGTGGGGGAAGGAGAACTGCAGGGTGTTGTGGGGTGGGTGTGGGATTAAGGGGATGGTCAGCCGTGGGGCTGTGGGGTGTCTATAAGGGTCCTGGTAGGGGCTGTGGGGTATTTCCTCCATGCCCTTCCCCTCCATCTCCCCCACAGCCGCACAAAGCGGCGCCGCCTGCGGGTGCTGAGCACACGGCGGCGCCCAGTGCCCCTCGAGCACTATCTCTACACTGGAGGCGGTGGACCCCCCTCACCCCGTGACCTCTTCCTGCTGCTGGATGCATCGGGTGGCTTCAGCACCCAGGGGTGAGCCTCACCGTGCCCCATAGTGCTCCATAGTGCCCCATGGTGCCCTACAGCTGCTCTGCAGTGCCCTCACAGCCAGCCATTGTTGCCTTGTAGAGCCCAACAGTCACCCCATAGCATCTTACCGTGCCCTGTAGTCACTTTGTAGTGCCCTGCAACCTCTTAATGCTTACCCATGGTGCCCTATAACTGTCCCCATAGTGCTGTCCCCATAGTGATGCCCCACGGCGCCCCATGGCTCCCACAGGTACTACGCAGCGGTGGAGGCACAGAAGCAGCGGGCGAGCAAACACTCACAGAGCTTTGGGGCCAAGCAGCCCCATGGGGGAGGCAGTGGCCCTGGGCAGGTGAGAGGGAGCCCAAATGGGGTGTGTGTGTGTGTTGGGGGTGGTTTCTTCGGGTCTCTTTTTGGGATCCTCCCATCCTGTTTTGGGCTCTCTTGGAGCTCTTTCCATCTCACCCCCCCAGGACCGTGCCATGTGGCACTCGCTGGTGGCGCTGCTGCAGGCACAGGGGCAGCTCCCGGCCGTGGCCTTCACCTTCTCCCGCGGGCGCTGTGATGCCAATGCAACCGCTTTGGGCCGAATCGACCTCAGCTCAGCTGCAGAGAAGGGACGCGTGCGGAGCTTCGTGCGGCGCTGCCTGGCCCGGCTCCGGGGGGGGGATCGCCGCCTGCCCCAGGTGGGGGCTCTTGGGGGCTGTTATGGGTGGCTGTGGGGTGTGTGGGGGTGTTAGAGGGGGGTTAGGGTGGATTGTGTGGGGTCTGTGAGAGTCTTTGGGGGCTTGGGGTGCTTTAAGGAGCCTTGGGGGAGCTCTTACTGGGGGAGATCTGTGGGTCTTAGGGGGCCTCTTATGGTGGTCTGTGGGTGGTTCAGGGCATCTTGGGGGGCTCTGTGTGGGGCTGGAAGGGGTTGTGGCGCATTCTATGGGATGGTGTGGGTCTGCCATGGGTCCCACTCCTGTCCCCCACCCCAGGTGCTGCAGATGTCGGAGCTGCTGGAGCGCGGCATTGGGGTGCACCATAGCGGGGTGCTGCCGCTGCTCAAGGAGGTGGTGGAAATGCTCTTCAGCCAGGGGCTGGTCAAGGTATGAAGCAGCTGTGGGGCAGCTTTGGGACTGAGCCCCACATGTGTCCTCCTCCAACCCACCCCCTGTGCCCCCCAGCTGCTCTTTGCCACCGAAACCTTCGCCATGGGGGTGAACATGCCGGCACGCACCGTTGTCTTTGATGCCATCCGCAAACACGATGGGAACAACTTCCGTGACCTGCTGCCAGGTGGGGATCTGGAGTGGATGTGGGGTGGCTGTGGCCAGGGCTGGGGGCTCAGTTTGGGGATTGGGGGGCAGTTTTTGTGGCTCTGAGGTGGTTTTTAGGGTATATGGGATGGATTTGGGGGCAGGTGTGGGGGCAGTGGGATAGTTTGGGAATGTGGGGCAGGGTGAGGCTATATGGGGCAGCCCTTCTCCCCAGGCGAGTACGTGCAGATGTCGGGACGTGCCGGGCGCCGCGGGTTGGACCGAACCGGGACCGTCATCATCCTGTGCCGGGGGACGGTGCCTGACATGGCCGACCTGCACCGCGTCATGCTGGTGAGTGGGGACCACATCGGCTTCATCTAGCACACTCTGTCTATGTAATGTAGTGCTGACACCCCAACATCACCCCACATCCACCCAGGGCTGCGTCACCCCCATGTCTCCATTTCCCCCTCCATCACCCCATGCCTTTACATTGCAGTGCTGTCCCTTTACCCACAGGGCCGCCCGTCGGGGCTGCAGTCTCAGTTCCGCCTGACATATGGAACCATCCTCAGCCTGCAGCGTGCGGCCGCGCTCAGCGTGGAGGGGTTGATGCGCAACAGCTTCGGGGAGTTCCCCCTGCGGCGCCGCGCTGCGGTACAGGATGGTGGCAGGAGGGGGGCAGTGGGGGCCATGGGGATGGTGGGGTGCCATTTTGGTGCCACTTGATCCCATTTGGGTTCCCCAGGCGCAGCAGCGGCGCGTGGCTGAGCTGCAGCAGGAGCTGGCGGCACTGGGAGAGCCCCCAGATAAGGAGACCCTGGATGACCTCCCCCAGTACCACGAGGCCGTGCAGGGGCTGCTGGAGGCGCGGGCAGAGCTGCAGGTGGGGCTGGGGGATGTGGGGACATGGAGGGATGTGGGGAGGATGGGGGGGGGGGATGGGGATGTTAGGGGTGTTCTGATGGGGATGGGGGGATATGGGGATGCTGTGGGTCATGGGGAGGGTCCTGGAAGAGGGGGGAACATGGGGAAAAGGGGGGAGGCTGTACGGGGGGGGGAGGGATCCTAGGAGAGCTGTGGGGTTCCTGATGTGGGGGGACATACTGGGGAGACCCTGGAGGGGGAGGGTACTGGGGGACATTGGGGGGGTCCTGGTGCCAACCCCCTATTTTCCCCCCTAGCGCCGTGTGGCACAGTCGGTGGCAGGGCTGAAGGCGTTGGCCCCAGGAAGGGTGGTGGTGGTCTGCACCCCCCAGCACCGCAATGCACTGGGCCTCATCCTGCAGGTACAACCCCCACCCCAAAGTACCCCCACATCCCCTAAAGTAACCCCTGAACACTCCAACATAACCCTCCAACATCTCCACGTACTTAAAATAACCCCAGAGTGACCATCACCCCCGCCCCGACCCTAGAATAACCCCAAAACTCCCCCACATCACCCCCAACTCTGTGACAGAACCCCATAATGCCCCAACCTTCCCCAAAATAACACCCACATCCCCCCCAATAGCCCCTAAAATAACCCCCAGCGCCTCCCCCCAGGAAAACAAAATGCCCCCAGTCCCTCCTGCCCTCAATTACCCCCAAACCCCTTCCTTCACCCCATGCCCCCCTGTTGTGCCCTTGTACTTCCCTCCCCCCCACAGGTGACTGCTGAAAGTGGGGGGGGCCGCACCATCACAACAATGGTGCTGAGTGAGAAACCCCCTGAGGAGGGGGGGCCGTCCCCCTCGCCCCCCCTGGACGCCCCCTACCCCGAGGATGTGCTACTGAGCAGACTCTTCCTGCCTGAGGGTGGGTGCAGCGGGACCCCCCCCCAAATAAATGGGGGGGGGGGGGGGCCTCTGGGGCCCAATGAGGAGGATCTTTGTGGGGGGGTGGGAGGCATCTGAGAGCCTTTTTGGGGTGTGGGGCACCTGAGGAACCCCCCAGACCACTATGGAATCCCCACCCTTGAGGGGTTTATTTTGGGGTGGGAGGCAATGGAGGGCCTTTATTGGGGGGGTCATACCTGGCCCGTTTACCCTTTTTAGGGGAGAGTTTGGGGTTATCTGGGGGTTATTTTGCCCCCCCCTTCCCTTGCAGGTCCCCCCGGAGCTGCACTGGAGCAGCTGCACCCTGAGGACCTGGGGGGCATCGTGGGGCGCACACTGCGGGCAAACCCCCCACGGCTGCTAGAGGAGCTGAGGCGGAGGCAGACAGCACGGGGAAGGTGGGGGCTTTGGGAGGGGTCCTGGGGGGTCTGATGGTATTATTAGGGTCTCTGGGGGGAGGTGTAGGGTTAAATTGGGGTCCCTGGGTGGGTGGGGGCTCTTCATGAGTTACTGGGGGGGTTTCTGTGGGTGTTGGTTCCCTGGGAGTGGGATCTTATGGATATTGGGGTCCCTGGGGAGATGGGGGGATTGTATCCACTATGGCAATTAGGGTTACTTGGAGGGGGAGGGGGGGGGAAATCCTGGGTGGGTCTATCAGGGATAATGAGTTTGGGGGGGGGGGTGTTCTTTCCCCTGTTTGGGGCTTTTTATAGGGGGTGTCCGTGGGGGTTCTGGTGCACAGTGGTGCTTTATTCCCCCCTTCATCTCCTCCAGGAAGGACCCCCCCAGCCCGGAGCTGCTCTCAGCCCTGCAGGAGCTGCTGCGCATGGCAGGGGGGGCTCCAGGGGGGCTGCCGCTACTGGACCCAGTGGGAGCCCTGCAGCTGCGGGACCCCCCTGCTGTGGAGGCGGCCGCCCGAGCCCGGAGCCTGGGGGCAGCCCTTGGGGGGTTCCGCTGTGTGCACGGCCCCCGCTTTCCTCAGCTGGTATGGGGGTTTAGGGGGAAGGGGGGGACATTTTAGAGCTCATTTGTGGGATTGTTTTGGTGTCGTTTGGGGTTTTGGGGGGCTCTTTGGGGTGTCTTTTGGGATCATTTGCGGTCTGTTTTGTGCGATTCGGGGGTTGGTTTGGGTCACTGTGGGGCTGTTGGGGTCGTTTTGAGACCACCTGGGCCACCTTGGGGCTGTTTTGGGGGATCATATGGGGTTATTTCTGTGCAGTTGGGTCCATTTGGGGGCTTTCTGGGTTCCTTTGGGTTCACTTGTCCCCATTTGTGTCTATTTTGGAGCTGTGCACTCCCTTTATTTTGCCATTTTCTGCAGTACTCTCAGTTTGCTGCCCGGCGCCGCCTGCAGGACCAGGTGGAGCAGCTCCAGTACCAGCTGTCGGACCGATCCCTGCTGCTGCTGCCTGAGTACCGCCAGCGCCTTGGTGTGAGTGTCCCCAGTGTCCTGTGTGTCCCCAACACACTGCCCTGCTTCGAACCTCGTGTATCTCTGTGGGTTGACCTGATGGCTGTTTATGCCCATAGAGCTACATGGGGTGAACTGCTGGCTCCTTATGCCCATAGAGCTACATGGGTTGACCTGATGGCTTTGTGCCCATAGGGTTACATGGGTTGACCTGATGGCTCTTTGTGCCCATAGCGTTACATGGGTTGACCTGATGGCTGTTTATGCCCATAGAGTTACATGGGTTGACCAGCTGGCTCCATGTGCTCATTGGGTTGACCTGTTGCCGCCATGGGGTCCCCGTGGGGCTGACCCCCTATTTCCCCCCTCAGGTCCTGCAGGCTCTGGGCTACGTGGCCGATGGTGGTGCGGTGCAGCTCCCGGGGCGTGTGGCAGCGCTGCTGAGCTGCCATGAGCTGCTGTTGACAGAGCTGCTGCTGGGCAATGTGCTGAGCCCGCTGCGCCCTGAGGAGGTGGCCGCGCTGCTGTCCTGCACCGTGCACCCGGGCCGGGGCGAGCCGCCCCCCAAACTGCCTCCCAACCTGCAGAAGGTACGGGCTGTGTGGGGCCGGGAGCTCCGTGGAGGTGATGGAGGCTGAGTGGAGCAATGTGGGGCTGTGCCCGCAGGGCATGGAGCAGATCCGCGCCGTGGCCGAGCGTGTGGGGAGGCTGCAGGAGGAATGGGGGTTGCCCCAGAGCGCCGAGGACTACGTGGGGCAGTTCGGCTTCGGGCTGGCCGAGGTGGTGTACGAGTGGGCACGTGGCATGGTGAGCTCCCACAACCCCCTGTGTCCTCCAGACCCACCTGATCCCCCCCGACCAACCCAGCCCCACCATCCCCCCCTGGACTCCATTACCCAAACCCACCCTGTTCCCCTTTGGGACACCCCGTTCCCCACGCCCCCATCCCGCCCCATTCTGCTCCGTGACCCCCCGTTTCCCCGCAGCCCTTTGCCGCTCTGGCTGCGCTGGCCCCGCTGCAGGAGGGTGTGGTGGTTCGCTGCATCCAGCGGCTGGAGGAGCTGTGCCGGGAGCTGCGCCGCGCTGCACGGATGTTGGGAGACCCGGGACTGGCGGCCACGATGGAGGCGGCGAGTGGCTGCATCAAACGGGACATCGTGTTCGCTGCGAGTCTTTACATCCAATAATAAAGGCCATGGGGCAGCGCTGTGCTCCGTCACAGAATCACAGAATGACCCGGGTTGGAAGGGACCTCAAGGATCATGTATTTCCAACCCCCTGCCTGGCAGGGCCACCAAACATACACCTTTACTAGATCAGGTTGCCCAGGGCCCCGTCCAACCTGGCCTTGAACACCTCCAAGGACGGGGCATCCACAACCTCCCTGGGCAGTCTGTTCCAGGGCCTCACCACTCTCCTAGTGAAGAACTTCCCCCAACATCCAACCTAAATCTTCCTTCTTTTAACTTAAAACCATTTCCCCATGTCCTGCTATTGTCAGCCCATTCGTCCGTCCTTCTCCCTCAGCGGGGGGTGGGGGCGGTGCGGGCAGCCCGTGACTGAGCAGGGCTGCGGCCTAACGGGGACGGAGCGGAGGGGTCGGTCGGGGCTGCGGGGGCTGTGAGCACCGAGCTCCATTATGGAGCCCATAGTGTGGGTCGGACCGGGGGCTGGGCCGCCATCTTTCCGGTAGCTCGTTGCCAGGCAACCGCGGGGGGGTGGTGCTGGTGTCGCACAGTGTTGGGGCGTCATCAAAGCGCGCCGGGCTGGGAGAGGTGGAGAGGGGAGGGGGGAGGCTCGGCGTGCGGGCCGGGACCTCTCCCCGCAGCGCCGTGAGTGCGGGAGGACGGCGGAGCGGGGCGGAGGGGCGGCAGGACGAGCGGAGGGGAGGCGGGAGGAGCGGGGGGCGCTGCGGGGCACGGACGGAGCTGACACGGAGGGAGGGGCGGCGCGGTGCCGTCTGTGGGAGGGCGCCCCCTGTCGGCCTGGCGGGCGGGCCGTGACATGTGGCCGTGCTGGCTGTGCCCGCAGGTGCCGGGCGCCATGGCCCCCCCCAAGGACATCATGACCAACTCACACGCCAAGTCCATCCTGAACGCCATGAACGCGCTGCGGAAGAGCAACACGCTGTGCGACGTCACGCTGCGCGTGGAGCACAAGGATTTCCCGGCGCACCGCATCGTGCTGGCCGCCTGCAGCGACTATTTCTGCGCCATGTTCACCAGCGAGGTCGGTGCGGGGCGCTGGGTGCGGGCCGGGCCTCAGGAGCCGAGCGGGAGGTGGGCCGGGCTCATTGGGGGGGGTCCCTATGGATGCTGGGCCTCTGGATCCATTCGGGTTGTGGCTGCGGATCCTCTGGGTCCCTCTGAATGCTGGGAGTGCTGGGCCTGGATCCTTCTGGATCCGTTTGGAAACGGGCCGGGATCCCGCTGGGTCCATTTGGGATGTGGCTCTGGATCCTTCTGTTGGTGGCACTGGATCCTTCTGGATCCCTCTGTTGGTGGCTCCGTCTGTATCTCAGCACGGTTACGCTGTGTCCGAGGGAGCCGGTTCCTTCAGCACAGCGCCCAGCTGCTCCCTCTGTGCAGTGCTGTGTGTCCGTGGGAGCTGCAGCAGAGACCCCTCTGCTCTGTGTTTGTGCTGCCCCATGGACGAGTTCATGGATCACAGGGTGTGTTAAGGGCTCCTCGTTGGCTCCACCTCAGAAAGAAACCACTCTGTCTTCTCTTAGAACACGTTCTGAAGTGTTTGGGCTTTAAGTTCCTCCCTGTTTTCCCTGGACCGTGCAGAACTGTTGTGAAAATTACCAACTTCTGTTCACATTTGGATTCATATTGGGCCCACGGAGGGGCTGGAACTGAGTGGTCCTTAGGGTCCTGTCTGTGCCACGAGTGTCCCCCAGAGCAGCACAGTCACAGCAGCATTCCCTTTCCTCATAAGCAGGGAGCTGAAGGGGTTTATTGCAGCACACTTTGTGTCTCTGGGGTAGTGAGGGCAAAGACAAGAAGTGGGCTCAGATAAGGAAGTGGAGGAGGTGCAGTTCTGAAATGTGCTGAACCCTGGGAACAGCCACATTCCTGCACAGCAAGCCCTGTGGTTTCAGGGTGCAATGGAAGATGGCAATGCTGTGTGCCACAGCTGCCTCGGGGTGGGCAGCACCGTGGGCATCCTGGGGTGAAGTGAGGTGTCTGCAAGGTCATTTCCTATGGAATGATGCTGCCCTGGATGCTCTCATGGCTTTCTAACCCTGCTGTGCTGCATGGAATGCACTAGTTTGGAATGCAGCTCAGTAACAGTGCCTACATGCTCTGGAGTCCTCATGGGACGTTCTGTGTCACACTCAGCTCCAGGATCTTTCTTTAGGGTATGCTGTTAGGATCCCATATTCTTCTGCATCACATACAACACGTGAAGTTATTAGAAAAGCTTCTGGTCACAAAGGCCCAGTAACTCCTGTCCTCTTTTTTTCTGAGCACACAGTGTGCACAGACAGAATAGGTACAGTCTCCATCTCCATTGCGTGCTGCAGTCACACAAACATCCAGTCTGGTCAGTTCTGGTCTCTGGTGACACCGGATGGCTCAGCCTTGTTTTGGGAGTGCTCTGTCTGACCCAGGCTGTGATGCAGTACAGTCACACCTGTGGCACTGTGGGCCCAGCAGGGCTGTCTGTCCTTGCATTAGGGCTGGTGGGTGCTGTGAGGTTTTGTGAGTGTAGATCACAGGCCCAGCACTGCGCTGTGCTGTCTCTGCAGTGCAGGAGTGGCTCAGTCTCAGCAGAGACCTCTGCTCTGCTGCTGTGTCACCGAGTGCCTCAGTGGGAATATGTGTCTGCTCTGATTTTCCCCTCTCTCCCATCCCCTGCGGTGGCGCTTTCAAAGCAAAGCAGCGATGCTTTGATCACACGTTCTCCTCGCTGAGTATGCCCACAACCAGCTTCAGTCTCATTCTTGGCAAGAAAAGTGAGGGGCTTTCATCTGAGCCGTGCTTGCACTGATATGCGCTGCTGCTTCCAAGGAGGTTGGTTTTGCACTGCGCTGCATGGAGACGGCCTCCTGTCGGGGTCCACCTGTGCTGATGAGCTCCCATGGGGTGCTGCCCCCCAGGTGCTGTTTCTGCAGCTGCTGCTTGGTGAGGGTGTCAGCTCTGCACATGGAGGGTTCTCACGCAGTGCACTGATCCCACAGGTTGGCTCAGAGGGTGGTGGGCTTCAGAGAAAGTAATTGTTCCAAAATGACACATCATAGAGCTGACAAAACAGCACAGGGATGAAGTCAGCACTGCTTAAATGCCATCGTTGCATACGCTGATTTTACTTTCTAATATTGAAGTTCAACTCCGGTTTAACTCTGAATCTCCTGGGCTGCAGATGGTCATTCTTAGTAGGGACTTTCACCATGAGCTCGTAGGGTGGATGGGTGGAACGGTGATGAAAGCTTTGGGTGTGGGCTGGGGAGAGCTGGGTGTAGAGCAGAGCAGTGAGGGCACTGTACGCCACACAGGGCCCCACACACACTGCCCTGGAACTGCTCCTTCTGCACAGCTCAGGGTCCCTGCATGGCGCAGGCAGACACCTCATATGAACAACACGCTCAGGGCTCAGTGTGTGCATTTTGCAGTGCACTTGGAACCTCTTCCACACACGTATCAAACTCTGCTTTGCTCTGAGGCTCTGCTGAGCACTGGTGTCTTTTTGACCAGATTAGTGGAAAATAAACTCTGTTTCCTTTATGATTTACAGCTCTCAGAGAAAGACAAACCCTACGTGGACATCCAGGGGCTGACAGCTTCCACCATGGAAATCCTGCTGGATTTTGTGTACACAGAAACCGTTCATGTGACGGTAGAGAACGTCCAGGAGCTGCTCCCAGCAGCATGTCTGCTGCAGCTGAAAGGTAATGCTGGGTGTTGGTGCACACTGCACGGCTGCTGCTCAGCAGAGGTTTGCTGTGTCCACCCATGACAGCAGTGCCTCTGTGCTGTGCTCAGTCTGGGCCTTGGAGCCATAACACCTTGTGTCAAACTCCTCTTGTCCTTTGCACGCTGATCTTGGTGTAGCAGAGCTGCCCCATCTAGAAAAAGAGACACAGGATGGATTCTTTTATCCGTGCTTTGTGCTACTTCATAGTCTGCGTGGCAGTGCCTGGGGTGGGGGAGCTGACAGTAATAAGCAAAGCCCTGGTGTCGTTTGGCATTGCCAGGTTAGCGTGGCTGCTCACAGCTGGGCAATCCCATGGCACATCCACTTCTGCTTTAGGAGCTGCAAAGTCAGTGCAGCTCACAGTTACCAGTGTCAGATTTAACCTGGGGGAGGAGGGGGTTAAACACAGCAGGCACAAACAGCACAAGCAGCCGTCCTGCTGCTCAGCATTACTGTGCCCCTCGGAAGAGACATTGCATGTGTGTGCTTGAGTGGTGTTATTCCACTGTTGTTCAGTCAGTCTGTCCTTATTGTTTCCAACTTCCCTGTACTGAAGCCCTTTCCCGAGCAGAGGGCTGACAGGATGTGTTCAGTGCTCATTCACCCCTCCGATTTTCCATAGGTGTGAAACAAGCTTGCTGTGAGTTTCTAGAAAGCCAGCTGGATCCATCAAATTGTTTGGGCATTCGGGATTTTGCTGAGACACACAATTGTGTTGATCTAATGCAAGCTGCAGAGGTCTTCAGCCAGAAACATTTTCCAGAGGTGGTTCAGCATGAAGAGTTTATCCTCTTAAATCAAGAAGAGGTTGAAAAGCTCATCAAGTGTGATGAAATTCAGGTAAAACCTGAACGTACCATTACTCTGCAAAGCATTGGACGTAAAGCATTGAAAGCTGTTGGAAACCAGCCCGTAGTGCTCAGGAGGGACTCACCCATCCTTCCCCAGCTGGGAGTTCGCTTTCCAGGAAGGTTCTCCTCGTTCCTTTGGCCCCATAACCTCAAACCAATGGGTGATGTGCAGGCTGTGTGTCTGAGCGCGTTGTCTCGGGGCTGCACATCACTACCTCCATGTTCCCTCTCCTCCCCCTCTCCCTGGAGGAGGTTGCAGCCATGCGTTGTCTCGGTGCCCACGTTGCAGAAACGCCCACAGGACTTTAACTTGTTTGCAGACCGTTGTGGTGTTACTCAGCAGCACGAGGAGTGCATGTGTCGTTCCCAGCATGCAGCCCTTCTGCTTGCACAGGGTGCAGAGTGGGGCTGCTGGATGCTGCTTCGGGTGGTTACATGAAGGTGTTTCTGCCTCTGAATTTTGGTACGGACTGTGTTCACTCAGAGCTGGATTCTGGAGGTGTTACTGCATGGCTGGGAACCGTCTGATCCTGTTTGGTTTTTTACCCAAGTTTTCTCTGAGTGTGTATTTAGTTGGGAACTGAAATAAGGTAAATATTGCCTGAGAATAGGAAGGGGGCAGTTCTGTGTTGTTAAGCTGGACTTCAACAAGAGATGGTGTTTGCTTCAACCCTAAAAGAAGTGATGGAGTCGTTATTCAGAGCTCACAGCAGTGTGAGCTCCTTGGAGCAGGTTGTGTCATTGGTACCTCCTGAGTTCCTCAGAGCCCCTCGAAGGGGTGACCAGAGGAGAGATGTGGATGTGTGCTTTGAAAGGCTGCAGCAGAAGTGGCCTTTGGCCAAGCTGATGTCATTAACAAACCTTGGAAAGGAGCACGCAGGGCAGCAGTGAGGGCTGCATGCAGGTGGTGCTCAGAGCAGGGGAGGGCTGAGGGCACTGGGTGATCACAGCAGTGTCCTTAGTGCTGAGGTTTGATCTGGGTGGGTTGTGGTGAGAGCTTCTGGGCAGCCAGGGATCCCAGGGCTGGGAATGCTTTGTGTTGGAAGGGATCGTCCCCCAATCCCTGCCACCTCCTACACCACCTGCCCAGCAGCACTGCTGGGGATGGGGATGGGGATGGGGCATCCCCTGCTCCTCCAGACTGTGTGTTTTGCTGCCTCACCTCCCTTGTGGTGAAGAATTTCACTGCAATTACACCTAATCTAAACCTGCTCTCTTTTAATTTAAAACCATCACCTGCAGGTCCAATTAAAAGGTCTCTCCTCATCTTTTTTGATGAGCTCTCTTTAATTATTGAAAGGCTGCTGTGAGGTTGCCCTTCCCCACGTGGAAGGAGCACAGCCCCTCAGCCCATCCCTGCAGGAGGTGCTTTGTCCTCTGAGTGTCATTGTGGGCTCTGGGCCCTCCATGTCCTCATGCTCAAGGAGCCCAAAGAGCGGGGCAGAGGGGCAGAGCCTGCTCCCACACTGCCTGCTGGGCTCCTGTCAGTGCAGCCCTGGCTGTGATGGTGCTGCCTGGTTTCTCACCCACAGCAGACTCCCATCTGTGCTCTCCAGCTGCTGCTGGGCACAGAGCTGTCGGTGTAGCTACAGGCTGCTGCTCTCCTGTCTGAGCAGTGTGTCCCTCTTCCTGCAGGTGGACTCAGAAGAACCTGTATTTGAGGCTGTTATAAACTGGGTGAAGCACTCAAAGAAGGAACGGGAGGCGTCGCTGCCGGAGCTGCTGCAGTACGTGCGAATGCCGCTCCTCACCCCGCGCTACATCACAGATGTTATCGACACCGAGGTATGGGCAGAAGCAAACCAAGATGTGGATGATGAGATCTTTAAGCTTTTGCAATGGAAGTTTTAATTTCAAACAATCAATGCTGATCTGGTGCAAGGTTTGGCAGCAGGGCACTGTGAATTCGGCCTTGGTGTGGTGCAGCAGCACATGGTATTGAACACCCACAGGGAACTGGATGTGGAGCTGCAGGGGGGGGTTGGCCCAGGCCCAGCTGGGGAACAAGGAGGACATGAGGCAATGCTTAGGGCTGCTGTGCCCACAGCTGCTTCTGGAGGAGACTTCCCTGTTCTGAGTTCCGCCCATAGCAGGGTGTTCCATACAGAGCAGCACAGTTTGGGCTTTGCTCCATGCTGTGTCTCTGGCAGCCACATATTGAGCTGACGCTGTGGGGCAGACCCAGCCAGGCCCACTCAGCCTTTGCTCCCTCCTCAATTAGGTTTCCACTGGCTAACATGTTGCAGAATCACAGAATTACCCGGGTTGGAAGGGACCTCAAGGATCATGTAGTTCCAACCCCCCTGCCTAGCAGGGCCACCAAACATACACCTTTACTAGATCAGGTTGCCCAGGGCCCCGTCCAACCTGGCCTTGAACACCTCCAAGGACGGGGCATCCACAACCTCACTGGGCAGCCTGTTCCAGGACCTAACCACTCTCCTAGTAAAGAACTTTCCCCTAACATCCAACCTAAATCTTCCCTCCTTCAACTTAAAACCATTTCCCCTAGTCCTGCTATTATCAGCCCTTTCCAAGAGTTTACTCCCCTCCTGGGAGTAAGTTCCCTTCAGGTACTGAAAGGCTGCAATGAGGTCACCCCGCAACCTTCTCTTCTCCAGGCTGAACAAACCCAACTCCCTCAGCCTGTCCTCATAGGGGAGGTGCTCCAGCCCCCTGATCATCTTCGTGGCCCTCCTCTGGACCCTTTCCAAAATCTCCATATCTTTTTTGTACTGAGGGCTCCACACCTGGACACAGTACAACAGATAGGGCCTCACAAGAGCAGAGTAGAGAGGGACGATCACCTCCCTATCCCTGCTGACCACCCCTCTCCTGATGGAGCCCAGGATCCCATTTGCTTTCCGGGCTGCCAGAGCGCACTGCTGGCTCATGTTAAGTTTCTCATCTATCAGGACCCCTAGGTCTTTTTCTGCCGAGCTGCTCTCAAGGACCACTCCTCCCAGCCTGTACAGGTGCCTGGGGTTCTTCCGGCCCAAGTGCAAAACCTTGCACTTTGCCGTGTTGAACCTCATTAGGTTCACCCGAGCCCAGCTTTCCAGCCTGTCAAGGTCCCTCTGAATGGCATCTGTTCCCTCCACCGTATCAACTGCACCACTCAGCATGGTGTTGTCAGCAAACTTGCTGAGGGTGCACTCCATTCCCTCATCGATGTCATTAATAAAGATGTTAAAGAGCACCGGTCCCAAGACAGACCCTTGAGGGACACCGCTCGTTACTGGCCTCCACCTGGACGTAGAGCCATTGACCACCACCCTCTGTCTGCGGCCTTTCAACCAATTGCTTATCCATCTAGTTGTCCACCCATCAAATCCACCTCCCTCCAACTTGGAGATGAGGATGTGATGGGGGACCATGTCAAAGGCCTTGCTCAGGTCCAGGTAAATGACATCGGTCGCCTTCCCTTCATCCACCAACGCCGTCACTCCATCATAGAAGGCCACAAGATTAGTTAAGCATGACCTTCCCCTGGTGAAGCCATGCTGGCTGTCTCGGATCACATGCTCATTCTTTATGTGATCAAGCATGTTGTCCAGGAGGATCTGTTCCATAATCTTCCCAGGCACAGAGGTGAGACTCTCCGGCCTGTAGTTCCCTGGGTCCTCCCTGCTCCCCTTCTTGTATATGGGAGTGACGTGACCCTTTCTCCAATCATCCGGGACCTCACCTGACAGCCACGACTTCTCAAATATGATGGAGAGCGGCTCAGCAACCACCTCAGCCAGCTCCTTCAGGACCCTGGAATGCACGCCATCTGGCCCCATAGACTTATACTCATTCAGTCTAAGGAGGCACTCTCGGACTTGCTCTACCCTTACAGTGGGGAGGGATTTACCTCCTTGGTCCCCACATAGAGGTATGGGGGTGCAAGACTTAGGGACGTGAAAAAGACTAGAATCCTGGCCACCAGTGAAGACCGAGGTGAAGAACTCATTCAGCACCTCAGCTTTCTCTTCATCTGTTGAAGCCATTTCTCCTTTTAAATTTACCAGAGTAGGTACGCCCATTTTGGCCTGTCTCTTCTGGCCAATGTACCTGTAGAAGGTTTTCTTATTGTTTTTCACATCCCTCGCCAAGTTCAGTTCTGCCTGAGCCTTGGCTTTCCTGATCCCACGTCTGCAAGTCCGGACGGCATCCCTGTATTCTTCCCGGGTGACACAGCCTTGTTTCCAGAGCTTGTACACCCCTTTCTTCACCCTCAGTTCTCTTAGCAGGTCCTTGCTGAGTCATGCCGGTTTTCTACCTCTCCTGCCCACTTTCTTAATCAGGGGAATGGAGACCTCTTGTGCTGCCAGGAGGGCATCCTTGAACAGTAGCCAGCTCTCCTCAACGTCCTTATCTTTGAGGGCAGCACACCAGGGGATCTTGGCCAGCATTCCATTGAGAAGCTTGAAGTCAGCTCTTCTAAAGTTCAGCATCCTGGTCCTGCTCTTTGCCAGGCCCACATCGCTTGAGATCACAAACTCAACCAGGGCATGATCGCTGGAGCCCAGGCATCCTCCAACCTTGACGCCTTTGATGATCTCCTCAGCGTTGGTGAGCAGCAGGTCCAGCAACGCTTGACCTCTGGTCGGTCTGTCCAATACCTGAACCAGAAAGCTATCATCAATGGATTCCAAGAGCCTTCTGGAGCTCTTGCAGCTCGCCGTGTGGTTTTCCCAACAGATGTCCGGATGGTTGAAGTCCCCTACCAGAATCCTATTTTCCTCAGTTTTCCAGTGTAGGGTATTTTATTCTGTAATCTGCAGTGCCACGAGAGATGAGCTGTATGAGAACAGTCCCATGGCAGCTCTGGGGGGATCTTAGCACAGACCACTGGTATCAGTGACTGCTGTCTTTCTGCAGCCGTTCATCCGATGCAGTCTGCAGTGCAGAGACCTCGTCGATGAAGCAAAGAAATTCCATCTCCGTCCTGAGCTCCGGAGCCAGATGCAGGGACCCAGGACCAGAGCTCGTCTGGGTGAGTGGTGTGGAGGTGCTGGGAGTAGCTGTGGGACCTGCAGGAGCTGTGTGTGCCATGCAGTGCCTTGGTGCTCTGCAACAAAGACTTCTTGATCTGCAGTGCACAGTGGCATAGAAGGGGGACAGCAGTGCAGGACAGGGTGGCTTGTTAATGAGTGGCAGCACAGGGAATAGCTGGTTGCCCTGCTCCTGTGTTGGTGCTCCCAGATGGGTTTGTCTGAGCATGCAGCCATCCCAGAAGTGTGGGCAGAGTTTCTAAAAGGTGGTTATCAGTGTCAGAAATTCACAGGGTGAGATGAGAGATGGCAGCACTGGAGGGAAGATGGATGGGGAACGTGGGAGGGTGAAGGGCAGCTGGGAGGTGGGCAGGTTGGTTTGTTGAGAGGCACGGTGAGTAATTTCTGTCCTGAAGGCAGTGCGGTGTGCTTCGACCTCCAACATAGTCCACCCACAGCACAGCTCCTGTTTTTCCAGGAACACCCCACATCAGTGCTCAGGGACATCCACTTCAGCTCAAGCCACCATTTACAGAGAGGCATTGCGCTCTGTTCTGGGTCGAAATGCCTCAGCTGATAAAGGGAATGTCACAAATTCACGTCATTATCCAGGTGAAAATTGTGCGCTTTGCTTCTAAGGTCCACCTTCTGCATTCTGCCTTCTTTTGTATAACAATTTGATAGCACTGCTGTCAGGAGCACTCTCAGCACACGCCCTCGTGTTGCCTGTTCACTTCCTGGATGGACTGCAGTGGCTGTGCTGCGTGATGCCCACAGGGCTCAGCTCTGCGCCCATGGTTGCACACCAGCTGATGTGGCTTTGCTCTCCCTCTTTGCTGCAGGAGCAAATGAAGTCTTGCTTGTGATCGGTGGCTTTGGCAGCCAGCAGTCACCCATAGATGTTGTGGAGAAGTACGACCCGAAGACCCACGAGTGGAGTTTCTTGCCCGTAAGGGACCATTTCTGACCATCATTGAGCAGAACAGGCACGCTAACATCAAACATCGATCGTGTGCTACTGGCCACATAACCTTCCCTGGGCTATCCTCAGTTCATTTGGGTTGTGGAGGTGTATGTAGTAAATGCTGGAATCACTTTGCTTGTAAAGCTTTGTGGGAGAGGTTGCTGCCTTATCTGCTGGGCTGAACCTGCAGAGGCTGCATCTGTGCTGTGGGAGTGAGAGCTGAAGGGCAGCATGTTTTGTCTTCGAGGGGCGTTGAGCTGTGAAGTTTGGAGGTGGCATCTGGGGTGTCAGTGGGAGCACTGGGGTCAGTGCTGCTGTGAGCACAGCAGGCTGCGTGATCCCTGCTCACGTTGGGTCTGAGTGGGATGGGATTTATTAAGAGAGAGCTTCTGCAGTGGGATCTTAAAAGCAGCTGTACCAGTAGGAAGCAGCGCAGGCCTTTGTTACTGCTAATCACAGAGAACTTACATTGCTTTCTCTCCCAAAATTCAGTTCTTTTTTTGGGAGGCCAAAAGCTTCAGCTGCATCCAGCAGATTTCTGTAGCCTCCACGTTTCCCCATTGACAGGGAGCGGTGGGAGGCATGCACACCTCCAGGATGTGCCAGGGATTCAGCAGTGACAGGAGATAAGCTGACATTGTACAAAAGTATTGTGCACTCAAAGAGACCCGGGCAGCAGAAGCTGCAGAAAGCAGATGCAGTCCTGGTGCATTTCAGCCAGAGATGGATTGCTGAAATCCACCCTGTCATCTGCCTCTGCCTTGAGGTGCCTCTTCCAACAAAGCAGCAAAAATGGGATAGAACAGCAGTTGTTCTGCACACACGGGGGGTTGTTTCTTCACCTTGACCCTTTGTTTTCCTTCCTCATTTCAGAGCATCACCCGTAAGAGGCGTTACGTCGCGACCGTGTCCCTGCACGACCGGATCTACGTCATTGGGGGCTATGACGGCCGCTCACGCCTCAGCTCCGTGGAGTGCTTGGATTACACATCAGATGAGGATGGGATCTGGTACTCCGTAGCACCCATGAACGTGCGGCGCGGGCTGGCAGGAGCCACAACCCTGGGAGGTGCATCCTGGGGCAGATCGTTGGAGTCTGGCAGCTCTTTGCTTGGCTACAACAGTGGAAACCACCTCTGCTGTGTCTCCATTCTTTGTGCCACTGTGCTCTGAGCAATGGGAGCTCAAGGAGGGGCTGTGGAGGGGGAGCTCTCATGGTGGATAAGCAGCTGGAAGGGCTGGCTGGGTTCTGGGCTTGGTTGGTTGATCTGCAGGCAGGCTGATACCGTGAGGGTGAGCAGTCTGCATTTCTCTCAGGTTCAAACATGCCAAGTTCTGCTGTGGTTGCTGTATTTTGCAGTCCACATTGTAGGTTTGCTGTGTCTGTGAAGGCCTTTGTGCTCCACGTGCACATTCGGTGCTCGTTGTGCTCAGCCCACCCCTGCTCTGTCGTTGCAGATATGATTTATGTTTCTGGTGGGTTTGATGGGAGCCGACGCCACACCAGCATGGAACGCTACGACC
Source organism: Coturnix japonica (assembly GCF_054131305.1). Lineage (NCBI taxonomy): Eukaryota > Metazoa > Chordata > Aves > Galliformes > Phasianidae > Coturnix > Coturnix japonica. The sequence goes on from NC_140700.1 coordinate 1,780,687, forward strand.
CAAACATTGACCAGTGGAGTATGCTGGGAGACATGCAGACAGCACGGGAAGGAGCGGGGCTTGTTGTAGCCAACGGAGTTATCTACTGCCTCGGTAGGTGCCCGCAGGCAGCAACATGCAGATCCTGAAGCAGGCCCTGGAAGCTGTGCCATGCTTCGCTGGGATGGCGCACAGTTTGCTCCTCTCTTGTGTTTCAGGTGGCTATGATGGGCTGAACATACTGAATTCTGTGGAGAGGTACGATCCCCACACGGGACACTGGACGAACGTCACACCGATGGCCACTAAGCGCTCAGGTAGGAGCTTGTGTGCTGGTTTAGCTCCCCAGGAGGAGGATCCATAAAGGAGTGTGAGTGTGGCTTTATGGGCTGTGGGGAGAGGAAGTCTGTGACTGCCCTAATTAGGAACTGGTGAGGAGCAGGCAACACAGTTAACGTATGTAATGTGATGGGACAGCGTGTGAAGGCAGCACTTGTTAGCTGCAGGGCCCAGTCAGTGAGGGGTGTTCAGGGAAGCACTGGGGCTCAGCTCCTGGGCATCCAGGACAGCAGAGAGCAGCACTGTTAGGACAGCATTACGCTGACAACTTGAGCCACTGTGTAGCCAGTTTCGGCCAACAGCATTACTGCTCTTACTGGGGCAGCTGAGCACAGCAGCTCTTACAGGCACAGCTGTCAGGCTGGCTGCAGGCTGAGCACCTCATGCTGCTCCTGCTGCCCTGGCTGCAGCTGCTCGCTCCCCCTCACTGGAAATTGAGCAGAAGTTGGCAGGGTTAGAGTTACAGCACTAGGCACAGCACTGTCAGCACTCCTCTGTCCTCTCCCTGCAGGTGCTGGAGTTGCTCTGCTGAATGACCACATTTACGTTGTTGGTGGGTTCGATGGGACGGCGCATCTCTCCTCCGTGGAAGCCTACAACATCCGCACTGATTCCTGGACCACTGTAACCAGCATGACCACCCCCCGCTGCTACGTGGGGGCCACCGTGCTGCGGGGAAGGCTGTATGCAATTGCTGGGTAAGAGATGGCCATGGGCTGGAGGGGAAGGTGCTCTGTGTGTCAGCAAGAGGGGCGAGTGACTCCAAGTGACACAACCCATGGCTGCGTTGCATTCAGCCTCTTGAATGCACATCAAGACTACTTGGGAGGACTCTGAGCATCTCAACCCCTCTCTGTGGCAGCACCCCTCAGCTGTGACTTTCTGTCCCTGCAGGTACGATGGCAACTCACTGCTGAGCAGCATTGAGTGCTACGATCCCATCATCGACAGCTGGGAAGTGGTGACCTCCCTGGGGATGCAGCGCTGCGACGCCGGGGTCTGCGTCCTGCGGGAGAAGTGATGTGCAGAGAGCTCACAAAGCACATCCCCACGAGTGTCTGCTGGACGAAGAGTCCCCAGTGATTTGCAGTGACTGTTTTTGAGAGTTGTGGATGCTGTGGAAGTAGGCACCAGTACAGCAGCTTTCTGTGCTGCTTTGACTTGAGCATGTGCATAACCATGTGATCTCAGCAGTCATTTGAAATCAGGGGCTCTGTGTGAAGCTGGAGGAAGGCGGTGAAGTGGGGCGAGAGAAGCTGCATTCTCTGCTGTTCCTGTGGCTCATTTTCCCAGCAGAGCAGAGCAGTCCCAAACTGGCATCAGCCGGCCTGGTGAGCGTATCTGAGGACATACACACAGCTGGGTGGTCTCTGTGGCTGCTACAGGACCAGCTGGGTGCTCAGGCCCGTGGATACATGCGGGTGGAATCCAGCTGCTCTTAAACGTTCCCGCTTCAAATCATCTTGTACATACTGAATGTTCTCAGCTCGCTCCATCAGTGCAGAGCCAAACTGAACGAGCATGTGTGAGGGAGGGGGGTCCCACACTGCAGGTTCTGCACACAAGGAGTCGCAGATTGAAGCTGTCAACTACTGAGACCCAAAAGCAGAAGGCTGGGGGAAATAGAAAGGCAGCCCTGCAGCATTTGTGCTCTAAAGGGGGGGCTCGGCAAGGCTCAATGCATCGTATTTCCTTTGAAAAGCTTGGACAGTCCCCACTGCATAGAGCTGCATGGCCACAGGAGCCGTGCTGCCACAGGCACTGCCTTTGCTCCTACAGCTGAGGCCGGCGCACAGTGATGCGGTTGCTCTATCCCTGCTGAGGAACTGGTTCTTCCTTAGACTGCTGTGCCCAACGCACCGCTCAGCCTGTAACTCATCTTCCCGCTGTTGGTTAGTAGCATTTCCCCGCTTCCAGCCCCGTTCTGGACTCACACCAGGGTTGTTTTACCCCCCCGTTCTCAGCTCTCCCTCCGTCCCCAGCTCCCCACATGCTGAGCTCTATCCAGCCCTGCTCCGGTTGCCGGTTCCCAGCCCGGCTCTTTCCTCCCCTCATTCCCGTGCTCCTATTGCTGCCCCTCCAGCTCCCAGCCGGGCCCTGCGTGGGATGAGGGTGGTGGTAGCATGATTTAAATATGCACTTTCAGCCAATGCTCTGACCTTCCGCGTTCGTTTCTATTCTATTAGACGAGTGTTCCGTGGGTTTGTTCCCTATGTTATTTTTTATTGAAAACACCCGAGAATAAACTATTTCCTGAGCCAGAGCCGCTTTTTTACCTCTTGTTCCGCTGCCTCCAGTGCTGCCTTCGTCCCGCAGCTCACGCACGTGGCGGCGCAGTTCACACTGCGCATGCGCAGCTCTCACCGCTCGCTCCTCCTTCCGGGCGGTGGCGGCGGCGTTGTGCGCATGCGCGGCCATGGCGGCGGCCTGTGCCGAGATGGAGCCGGCGGCGGCGCCTCCTTCTCCTCCTCCCGGTCCGGTCGCCGCTTCACCGAGTTCGGCCGGGCTGGTGTGCGAGCAGGGCCGGAACCTGAAGGCGGTGCTGTGTCAGCGCTGCGGATCGAGGGTGCTGCTGCCCGGAGCCGCCACCTTCACCTGCCGTGAGGTACCGGGGAAAGAGGGGCGGGCAGAGGGGCGCGGCTGGGGCGAGGGCGCCCCCTGGCGGCGGGGCGGGGAGGTGCAGGTTGGATGGCGCCCCCTAGTGGTGGGGCGGGGCGGGGCAGTTCGTATGGCGCCCCCTGGCGGCGGGGCGGTGACATGACACGCTGCTCCCCGCAGCTGCTGCTGCCCGCCATGAGGAAGAAGGCGACAGCGACGGACGGTGGGGATGGAGATGGAGACGTGGTGCGGGAGCATTGGCTGGTGCGCGACATGTTCTCCTTTGAGAACGTGGGCTTCACCCGTGACGTGGGCAACATCAAGTTCCTGGTGTGCGCTGACTGCGAGGCCGGGCCCATCGGCTGGCACTGCCTGGACGACAAGGACAGCTTCTACGTGGCGCTGGAGCGTGTGGCCCACGAGTGACAGCAGCGTGGGGTCAGGGCGGCTGGCGGGGCCGGGCTGCACCCCCTGCTGGGCAGCACCACGGAACAACACGATGCGCCAGAGCAGCACCGCACCACAAAGCCACCGGAACATGGAGCTGCTGCTCTGCACGTGCTGGGCTGTCTCCGTGCTGACTGCTCTGTGACACAGGACCAGCAGTGCTGCAACAGAGCAGGAGGAGAAGAACTGCTGTGCTGATCCATGGTGTCTGACCCACAGCTATAGGCTGTAATGCCACAGTGTCTGACCCACGGCTATGGGCTGTAAGGCCGTGTCCTCTGTATATTCAGATATATATTCAGATGTTCCCCCCCCGTAGATCTTAACGTTTAGGTCTCTAAAGTCTCATCCTACTCGATGACTGTAACCTGTATGAATATCTTGGTGCCTGAATTGTGTGTGAGGCATTTGAAAGTCATGTGGGTTTATTAACTTGGAAATAAAAGACGCGGAGCTGCCAGGTGCACAAGGTGATGGGGTGGCACATAGACACAGCAGGGTGAGCTGAGGGTACAGATCCATCCTGACCAGGATGTGGAGGAGCAGTGTACAGTGCAGGGTCTCGGTGCTGATCAGAAGAGCTGTGTGTGCATTGAGCAGAGCCAGGAGGTGAGTTCCCATCTGCTGGGGGGCAGTGCTGGGATGTGGCCTGTTCCAATGTGGATGCAGATCTGAGTGCATTGCATCACATCGCATTGTATTGTCTTGCATTGCATCGCATTGCATTGCATCACATTGTATTGCATTGCATTGCACTGCATTACATTGCATGCATCGTATTGCACTGCATTGTATTGCACTGCACTGCATTGCATCGTGTTGCGTTGCAGCACATTGCATCGCATCACATCACACTGCATTGCACTGCATCACATTGCACTGCGTTGCATCGCATTGCATTGCATCATATTGCACTGCATTGTATCGCACGGCACTGCATTGCATCACATCGCATTGCATCGCATCGCATTGCATTGCACTGCATCGTATCGTATTGCATTGCACTGCATTACATTGCATTGCACTGCACTGCATTGCATTGTATTGCTTCGCATTGCATTGCACCGTGTTGCAGCACATTGCATCGCGTTGCGTCACATCACATTGCATTGCATCGCATCACATCACACTGCATTGCACTGCATCACATTGCACTGGGTTGCATCGTATTGCACTGCATTGCACTGCATTGTATCGCACGGCACTGCATTGTATTGCATCGCACTGCATTGCATTGTATGCATCGTATTGCGCTGCATTGCATGGCATTGCATTGCATCGCATTGTACTGCATCGCATTGCATTGCACCGCATCGCATTGCATTGCATTGCATCGCGTTGCGTCGCATCACATCACATTGCATTGCATCGCATCACACTGCATTGCACTGCATCACATTGTACTGCGTTGCATCGCATGCATCGTATTGCACTGCATTGTATCGCACGGCACTGCATTGCATCGCATTGTATTGCATTGCATCGCATCGCGTTGCATTGCATTGCACTGCATCGCATCGTATTGCATTGCACTGCATTACATTGCATTGCACTGCATCGCATTGCATTACATTGCATCGCATCGCATTGCAGCACTGCACAGCCTGCAATCAAATCATCCCCGTTGGCGGGAAGGCGAAGCCCCGCCCCATCCTCGCCCCTCTTTACGAATCGACCAATAGTTGCCGCAATTCGGTGAAATTCATACCCGCGGCCCAATGGCGCGGCGCGCTCGCCCGCTGCTTGTCACCGATTGGTTGAGCCAACCTTCTCACCTCGGGGATTCCCCAATAGCACCGCGAGGCGGTGACGCCTCTGCAGGAAGTTTAACCAATGAGCGGCGCGCAGGGATCCAGCCGCCCCGCCCTTCTCGCTATATAAACCGTGTGGAGAAGGTCGGCCGCGTTTGCGGGGCCCTCAGACCCGTTGCGCGTCTGTCGCTCGCAGCGCTGCCGGCCGAGCCGAGCCATGGTGAGTGAGTGAGGGGGAGGAGGAGGGGGCAGCCGTGTTGGGGTTGCGGGATGAGGCGGCGTGGAGGGGCGGGGCGGTGCTGCCGGTGTGCGGGGGGTGCTGCGGGGTACGGGTACGGAGCGCAGGGAGCACAGGCCCAAAATGGTGGCGGCCCCTCAGAACATGGCGGCGGGACCGGAGCGCTCTGACCGTGTCACGGCCGAGAGCGGGGGGCGGCTACAGAGCGGGGATGGGAGCGGGGCGGGTCCGCCCGGGTCGGGGTCCGTCCGGCTGCCTCTTGCCGTGCCCCGGTTATCCCGGTGTCCCGCTGTGTCCAGGGGGGTTTCGAGGTCTCTCATATGTTACTGTGTGACCGTGGTTCTGGTGTCGGGATGGATCCGTGTAACTGCTAAAATCACTCAGCCGTGCTGTTGGACGGAGCTCTGAGCTGTGCCGGTGTTGGCTCCTATTCAGAGCTGCAGCCCCGTGGTGTTGAACCCCTCCCTGCCATCCCCACATTCACATCCGAGGCTCCTCCCGCAGCCAGGTGCGTCCCTTTGCAGCTCATTCCCATCCCAGCGCCCTGCTGGACGTTCTGCTGTAGCCTCGGGGTCTTTCCAGCCCCTCAGTTAATTGCTGCTGTGTTTGCACTTGCTCTGCCCCCTGTGCTGGACTTTCTACTTGCACAAAGTCAACGTGCCTGTGTTTGTTTAACTCTGCACCCCCAGGACCTGTGCTATGGTTGTGCTGCCCAGGCTTTCTTTGTAACAAATTGTCGTTGCCTTGTGTCTATTCAAGAAGGGCCGCTCACAGAATCACAGAATGACCTGGGTTGGAAGGGACCTCAAGGATCATGTAGTTCCAACCCCCCTGCCTGGCAGGACCACCAAACATACGCCTTTACTAGATCAGGTTGCCCAGGGCCCCGTCCAACCTGGCCTTGAACACCTCCAAGGACGGGGCATCCACAACCTCCCTGGGCAGCCTGTTCCAGGACCTAACCACTCTCCTAATAAGACTCGTTCATTTAATGCTGGAAAGCTGATATTTCCTTTGACCTTTCCCACGTTTCACCTTTTGGGGGCATGCTAGTCCCTGTGTGTCCCATCAGTGACCTTCCCCAGCTGCTAATGAAGCCCATCTCAGCAGTAGATGTCACTGCAGGTGTGAGGCTCCAGGGCGAATTGGGGGAATTAATTCTGCATTTTCCCCCTCAGTGGAGAAAAAGAGCCGTCCTGAAGGGCAGTGTGACCTAATTGCTGTGCTCTAATTGCTGTGGCCTGGCTCCTCCAGGACACACACTCCCTTGCTGGGCTGTGTGCTGAAGCTGCTTTTCCTGTTGCTTTCTTTGTGGTGTGTGGGTTGGCTGTGCTCTGCTATGGCAGCGCTTTGCCAAACCCAGTGCTCCCACCTGGACAGGGCTGTAGCTGTGGCCCTGCAGAGCAATGGGCTGCCAGCAGCTCTGTGTGGTTGGCTGCAGCCAGGCTGTGGATGGCTCTTGAAGCTGTACATCTGAATGCATAGCTGGGATGGTGGGGCTTGTTCTCAACTCTTCATGGTGTTTTCTCTACCATCACATTGTTCTTTAGCAAATAGATTTGAGTTTCTGAAGGTGCAGCTCACAGGGAAATAGCAATTTTGCCCCTTCTTTCTTTGCATTTGTTCCAGTTCCTGCTACCGTGGAGCTTTACTTGTATCACCCACCCATAGGGCCTGAGTCCAGTGTGTCTGCCTCAAAGCTGCCCTGTGCTTTGCTCTTCTGGAACGCATTTAGCTCTGTCGCTCAGGAGTTGGTAAAAGAACATGAAATGCCACAGATGAGGAGTTTGGAGCTGGTTCATTGTGGTTTGGCTCCTAGAGTTCAGAGCTGTGTGCTGCGATGTTAAGGAAGCTGGAAGGACATCAAACGCACCTTGGGAATCTGTGAATTGCTGCGGATGATCGTCCTGCTGACAGAACTGTTTTGACACAGTTTAAATGAGGCCCAGTTTTATTCAGTCTCAGTTTAGCGCTTTGTGCAGCAGGGCAATATGGGGCCTGGTTCAGATTGTAGCAGCAGTAGGAAGGGTTTGCTTAGGGAAGGGCTTCCTGGTGGAGCTCCCTGAAGTGATCAGGATGGTTCGTCTGATTTTCTGTACATTAACCAAAATGGCCGTGGATCTCAGGGAAGGTTTCATCCCTCTGGTGGTGGTTTCTGGTCTTGGAGAACAGGGGTGTTTTTCTGCAGGCATCAGTTCATCAAAATCACTGTTTGTGATCATGAGTGTTGGCTGAAGGATCCAGATGTGTTAAGCTCTCCCTGTCTGGTTGAAGATATTGTGAATGAGGAGAGATGGGCCTGTAAAGATGAGTGTCCCAAAGGGTCTTCCTAGGTTGGTGGCTGAAAGGATTTTTGTCCCGCTGAGTTTATGCCCAGTGCCCTTAACACCAAGACAATGAGGCCAATGTTCAAACAGCTTTGCAATATGGGAGTTCAAGCTGTGTGTGCTGAATATTTTGTAAACAAGGAAGCTGCTGTTTCTGCCGGTGATCCAATTTTTTTTTCCTCCCCACAGCGTGAGTGCATCTCAGTCCACGTTGGTCAGGCTGGTGTGCAGATTGGAAATGCGTGCTGGGAGCTGTACTGCCTGGAGCATGGCATCCAGCCCAACGGGACCATGCCAAGCGACAAAACCATCGGCGGAGGCGATGATTCCTTTAATACCTTCTTCAGTGAGACTGGAGCAGGAAAACATGTTCCTCGTGCTGTGTTTGTGGACCTCGAGCCAGCAGTGATAGGTAAATACAGTGATGTGTGCAAGAGACTGTAGTGACTACTGTAAGATTGAATTTAGCTTACACACTTTGCCCAAGGGATCCATTCCTCCGGGCTTGTGAAGTGCTCTGGGGCTTTAAATTCTCACTATGGAAGGGTTGCCTTCGCCTTCCTGGTAATAGGGAGCACTTGGCTCTATGTTCCCTGGGATTCCAAAGAACTAAACACCACCTTCTGCCAACCTATAGAACTAAATTCTGAACAGGCCACATGCTTTTGCTACAGAAGATAGTTATAACATCTTGGAAGCATACAGAGTGTATGTTCAATAGACACAGATCCCTTTTAAAGCTGTAATGTACCTCATTAAGCAGATTTCTTGTATGTAGGATTATTCCTCTGCTTTCTCAATCTCATTCTATTAACTGCAGGAAGGCAGGTCTGGGCTGAACGTTGAAATAAAATCAACTATTTAGCTTGGAGATGACCTTCAAGGTAATGAAGTCTAACCGTCAATCTGACCTATTGAGTTCTTCACTAAACCATGTCCCTTAACACTGTATCCACTGAGTAGAGCACATTTTGAAGCTTACAAGGCTGCCAGGAGCTGTAGCTCATTAGGTGTTGTTTCCTTGAGCCCCACAGCTGTTGCTCCCTCTGCTGCTGGCCAGGTGGTGGCTCTGAGCAACCAGGAAAGGCTGAGAAATGAGGTGAGGGAGAGCAGCTGCCAGAGATCTTGCCTTGCTGCTGGAGGAATAGCTGCTGAGCCGTGGGACACCTCATACATGGTAGTGTTGAGTGCTTGCTAATGATGGAAGTGCAGTATGGGAGATGGGCGAAAGGCTGCCTGATGAAATGCTTGGCAGTACTGAAGGAGTTGGGGCCTTTTGTTATGAAGGTTGCATCACATGCCTTTGTGTCAGCATTATTTCCTTATTGCTGCTCTGCTTATTCTTCCTGCTCATGCATTGTGTCCCTCTGTACTGTCTCAGAACACTGTGCATTCAGCACCTCTATATATGCCATGTGTGTACAGTCGGGCTTTCTAATAGTGCTGCCCTTGGCGAAAGCAGCAGGACTGCTGCATGTGTGCACCAGAAACGTGCGTGGTGTGTAAAATGCTGTCAAAGCTTCCCACCAGGAAATAAGGCAGAAACATGTCTAGGAGTTTAATGGAAGTGACTTTAAGTCTGCCCTGGTGAAACATAAACATGAGGGACAGCCTGTCCAGAGGGCAGCTCGGTTCACCTGCCTGCTGGCCTCAATACACAGCCCAAGGGTTATTCCTCATAATTCTCCAAGTTGTTCATGCAGTAGCCATTAATGCTAGAGTTTACTTTTGCTCTAGTAATATTTGAATAACATTCGTTCCTTTAGAACATTCCCTTCTGCCCTTGGCAGAAAGTACAACAAAAAGAAAGTGATAAGCCAGCAGTGCAAGCTCTGAGCGCCCACAGCTGCAGGAACAATAAGGCAACAATGTGGGTGACCTGGGAAACATGGGGAAAAGCTGTACTTTAGACCCACTTTGCAGATGAAAATCAGAAATTGAGTCCCAAACTACAGAAAAATGATTCTTCTTGTGTAGTCTGGCTGCAAATAGTTCTGCCAGGTCAAAAGCTCCTTGTGAAAATGGGTCACTTTTCCAGGCATTGAATTTTCTTATGTGTCCCACACTTTGGCTATGCAGGTACTGGGCACCATCTACTGATAGGAAGAAAACCAGTTAGTTATCTGTAAATAAGAGCAAGGTACCTTAGTCTGAATAGCCTCAAAAGCTTGAAGAATCTATATACATAAACTGGTGTATTAAAAAACTCTCTTCTCTCCCCAGATGAAGTGAGGAATGGGACATACAGGCAACTCTTCCATCCTGAACAACTGATATCTGGTAAAGAAGATGCTGCGAATAACTACGCTCGAGGTCATTACACTGTTGGGAAGGAGATAATTGACCTAGTCTTAGAGCGTATCAGGAAACTGGTAAGACATCTCACTCATGGCACTTAAACAGGTTTCTTTATCCTGTTTTACTGGATTTGGAAATGAGATTGTCAATATATATATAGGCCTATAAGTTCTGCTTTAACTTGTTCTGTGTTTGGGAAGCTGTGGAGTTACTTTGCATGTGTCTCTATCCTTAGCTTGCTGAAAATGGTTGAGTTACTCCTGTTGGATGGGGCTTTTGAATGGCCTAGAATGCTGATGAGATGCCCAACATTTTAGATTTTCAGTTTCAGGAAGCCAGGATTGAAATAGCATTCTGATCTACGTAGTTCCTGCTGGAAAGGGATTAGTCTCTGGTTGGGGCTCTTGCAGGGAAGGTGAAGTGGGTGTTAGCGAACATGGCTTAGACTTCTGTTTGAGTTTCCTTCAGTTGTAACTTCTGACTCAGTTCTACTGTAGCAGCTGCAGGAGACAAATCTCAGCGTGCTGTGATGGCTCAGGTTCCTTGGTACTTTCTTTATGTGGCTGATCCTGAAGATGACAATGTAGGTTAGAGTTTTTTAGAGCAGCTAGCACATACTTTACCAAGTCTGTGTCACAAAGGCAAGGTGTTCTCATTGCATAAGAATTGAGAGTTCACCTGTGGTGCTTTAATATGGAATGTTAAGTGAGTTAGTGAAAGATACAGCTTCTGCAGATCAAAGCTGGCATCGAGCACTTGGCTGCAACAGGCTCTGATGCCGAGTCTGGACTTTGACCTGAAAAACATGGTCATAACTTCCCTTTAGAAGCTGTTTTACCTCCCTGTCAGCCCTGGGAAATAGAGGTAAGCACCACTTGGCACGCTGTTCTGGGGAAGGCAGCCTGGCTTCATCCAACAGTGGCAAAGTAATGCAGTTTGACAGCTCGTTTCTGACATAAGCTGCATGCCCACAGCCCTTGGAGGATTGTAGCAATAGTTCTGGCACAGGAGACTGCTACATCTTGTGCAGGAAGAGAATGTCAAATCAATGCAAGGGTTAGACAGTTAATCAAGCAAGGCAAAATTCAAAGAACTATTGACTGCTAATGGCCTTCCAGGGAATGGGATTAGAAAATGTTTTCAGGTAGTAACTTAGGAAGAAGTGGGAAGGTTTTCTTTCCTTATGTTGGTGGCTTAAAACTGCTAAGAATATGAGTTTAGAATGGTTTCCTTTTTTTGAGACACTTCCTTGATTAATTATACAAGAATTAATTACTACTTTCCTGAAGCTTGATTGGTTGGTATGTCAGAGTTGAGTGGTTACATGAGTCTGGAGTAGGCTTGTTTTGGATTCTTAATGTCTGTACCACTGCTGTAACACGTGTATTTTCTCTTTCAGTCAGACCAATGCACTGGCTTGCAGGGTTTCCTGATTTTCCACAGCTTTGGGGGAGGCACTGGCTCAGGTTTCACTTCCCTGCTGATGGAGCGCCTGTCTGTTGACTATGGGAAAAAGTCGAAATTGGAATTTGCCATCTACCCTGCACCACAGGTCTCAACAGCTGTTGTTGAGCCGTACAACTCCATCCTGACCACCCACACCACTCTGGAGCATTCCGACTGTGCCTTCATGGTTGACAATGAGGCCATCTATGACATTTGCCGTAGGAATCTGGACATTGAACGCCCCACCTACACTAACCTCAATCGCCTCATTGGTCAGATTGTGTCTTCCATTACTGCTTCCCTCAGATTCGATGGTGCCTTAAATGTGGATCTCACTGAATTCCAAACTAACTTGGTGCCTTACCCTCGTATCCACTTCCCGTTGGTAACGTATTCCCCAATTATTTCAGCAGAGAAAGCCTATCATGAGCAGCTCTCTGTGTCTGAGATAACCAATGCGTGCTTTGAGCCTTCCAATCAGATGGTGAAGTGTGACCCTCGCCATGGCAAGTACATGGCCTGCTGCATGCTGTATCGGGGGGATGTTGTCCCCAAGGATGTCAATGCTGCTATTGCCGCTATCAAAACCAAGCGCACAATCCAGTTTGTGGACTGGTGCCCGACTGGTTTTAAGGCAAGTCTCAGTTATATCAAGTCTTATTTTATTATTTTTTTTCTTTTTTTAGACTAATAATTCACTGTAATGGGCTTAAGTGTGTTTTCTCATTGAAATCTGTATGTAGGTGCCTGATCTGTGTTGAGAAATGAGTCTTAGTGCAGAGATGTTTTCTCTGGTTTCTTTGACTATGGTCACTGTTGAATGCTACAAGGAAACTCATAGTCTGTTGTGCTTCTCCCCTAGGTTGGCATCAATTACCAGCCACCAACAGTGGTTCCTGGTGGTGACCTAGCCAAAGTACAGCGAGCAGTGTGTATGCTGAGCAACACTACAGCCATTGCTGAGGCATGGGCTCGTCTTGACCACAAGTTTGATCTGATGTATGCCAAGCGTGCCTTTGTTCACTGGTATGTTGGAGAAGGGATGGAGGAAGGGGAGTTCTCAGAGGCTCGGGAAGATTTGGCTGCACTTGAAAAAGATTATGAAGAAGTGGGCACAGACTCAATGGATGGAGAAGATGAGGGTGAAGAATACTGAATACAGCCATAGTGAATTGCAGTTCTTTGCCAGTGTACTGCCTTCTTATTAGCAGTGTAAATCATGTCTAATGATTGGAATAAAGTTCTTTAAGAAATCCAGTAGTGTCCAAACACTATGTACTTTCAGCTGTATACAAACAGTCCATAGTCTTAAGACACAACTACTTTCTGAGAAAGGTAGCTGAATAAAGTAATCATGCTGCAGTTAGAAGTAACTGTCCTTATGGCACTGCTATTTGAGTAGTGTGTATTTGCCCCCAGAATGTGGGGCAAACACATTTGTGAGTAATTAAGAGAGCAAGCAGGAAGGGGAGATGATGTTCTGGTGTGTGATAAGCAGGAGGAGCTCTTGGGGCCTGTGGTGGTTGCCCTGTTGCTTTGTCCTCATGCAGTCCCTGCCTGCTGGCTGTCTGCACAGCACCTTTTGTCTGAAGCAAAATCTGAGAGAGCTGGTTGGGGTTAAACAGCACTTCTCCCTAAAAGTGATTATCTTGCAGAAGTTCATTGGTTTGGCTTTATGTGGAAGGCAGAAGAAAGGATTGTAATTTGTGTATCTGAAGTAATGGGAGGATTTGGCAAATGTGAATAACTCTGAAACGTTCCGTGTGGTCTGGGTGGGGGCTTGGGAACACAAAGCACAGTCATCCACAAATAACCTATTTCCATTTCTGCCTTAGATGGGTGATTATTAAATCTCTCCCACGGAACTTGTAAAGGATGAATAGTCAAATATGTGATGGTGCTTGAATATTGAGGTTCATACGATGCCAAAGCCTGTAAGAGACTGGATTTGAGATGGAGAATAACTCCCAGTCCTATTTCAGCCTTATTTGTTTTGCTTCTGACTTGATGAATGTGATTTAGGCTAAGCCTTGGAGCCTGTGTTAGTTGATGAAGGTGAGTATACCTGCTTAGCAGGAATCTTGGCTGTGGTAAGAAAAACACCTTACATTCTGTGTAGGGAAACCTTCAGTACTCAAATAATGCTGCAGTGTTTGACATGGACTCACAGAATGAAACAGATCAGGGAAACACACCAACCAACTGTGGAGTGCCCAAAGTCCTCCTGACAACTTATTTTCCTGTTTATTAGGTAGTTAAGTAAATGTGCCAGACATAACCCAGGAGGCAGCTGCACTCGTTGCAAGTCAGACTGACTTCATTTCCTTGCATGTATTCAGACTTTTAATGTGATGGCAATGCCATAAGCAATACTTGAGGGGGATGTTGCATACCTTACAGATGTCGAGGTCTTTGGTGTGGGATCTACTTGCAGACTGCAAAGTCGCTGTGACTGCTGGTGCCAGCACCACGGCTGTCCTTAGAACTTGTGTGCACTGGAGTGCATAGGGGTGTTTTCTTGAACTGACCTTTAGTGTGGTCTTTCAGCTGTGATTTGTCATCTTTCTTTCTGGGATTCTTTTGGCTATGTGAGGCCTGCCCACTCAGCTTCCTGCTGGTATGGTTTGTTGTTTTATTGTACACAAGGATTACCCTTTATCAGGATGCTGCTTCTTACGTGATGGGAGTTGGCTTGCAGTATGTCGGTGTTCTTGTGCAGCGTACAGTGATGGATGAGTTGGTGCAGGACACGGTACTGCAGGGCATTCTTGTAGTTCTCTGAGAACCTGGATTGAACTAGGGCATCTTGTTCACTGTGCTCATCAGGTTGGAGATGCGTTATGCTTTCACATGTTAAAAATAACATGCAGTGCTCTTTTAAGATGAGTAGAAAAATGATAAGCTGCCACTGATAGGTTTAACAAGAGATGATTTGTCATCTATCAACCATTGGGCTCACGCTGGAAACACATCCAGTCTGCACCGTACAATATTTTTCTTGGTAGCAGCATTAAGAAACATGCTGTTGCATTAACTAGTGAGCACTTAACCCTCTCGGTGTAGTCATAGTTGTAGTGAGTGAAGATAAGACTGTTTTTCTCAGATACAAAGCAGAGATAATTACAGCAGGGAGATGTTGCTGAATGTGTCTCTCTAGTTAAGAAGCATGCCTGTATTTGTGCTTGGAAGGCAGCTGTGTGCCTGTTGGTGCTGGTGGAAACACAGGCATTATCTAGTGGGAGCTAAATATACTTTTACCTGTGGTGACACAGCTTTCCTCCAGTGCTGAGTTTGGCAGTTAATAGCTATAACCTGATAGAGAACCACTGACTCATGGAGTGGAGGAGGAGGAAGTGAGCAGGCACCATTGGTGTTGCTGCATGCACATGGGTGAGCCAGCCTGTGCGTGGCTGATTGTGTCTGTAGGTCTGTCCTAAGCTGCTTCTGGCACTATTGCAGGGAAACAGCAACTTCGTTTTCACCTACCCTGTCTCTGAATGAGGCAATAAGTGAGTGTTATCTGTGGTGGATGGACTAAGGATTCTCTGGTTCACCTTGTGCCTTTCCTGCTGTGTAATACCAAGGGGAGTCACAGAACAATATCTCAATGGCAGGTTAGTCATCTATTGCAGAAAATCTGGAAGGACTGGAAGAGCTGGAGGAGTAGCAGTGTCAGTTCGCTACTTTGCTGATGTGCAGTTGTAGGTGGTTGAATTGCATTGTCTCAGACCTGCAGCCTTGTTGAGCCCTCTGCTGCAGAACTCCTTACCCCCTGAGCTCTGTGAGGTGAGCAAGGAGCAGTCATTCCATGTTCAGCTCTGCCGTTCTCAGCCAAACCTGCACAAACCCAGCAGAGCAGATCTTGCCGTCTGAGCTGCAGTGCTGCTAACTCTTCAAAACCTTCTGCTTGTGCCAGATGAGGCTGTTTGCCTTTGTACAAGGTCACGTTTTCTCTTATGGAGGAGATGCTTCATGAAGGCAGAATGTCAGTTGTGCATAGTCACAATGCAGAGATACTCTAAACCAGGCAGTTTGTCACTTCATTGCTGAAGCTTTGTGAAAACCTAAAAATTCAAGTTTTTTCTCAACGTCTTTGATGTTGAGTTCATATTTCTTTAGATATATGAAGAGTATTAGAAATTCCAGAAGAAAATGTCTATTGAAGATAGATACATTATTTTGTATAGGAGCTTTGCATGACCAGAGCTTGGAAGGTATAGAGGAAGGGTAGCTGAGCCTACAGCCAGGAGCAAGGTTGAAATGGAGCGATGCTGTTGTTATTCTCTGCACATTGCTGCTTGAAAACCCACTTTGCTAGTCAGCAGTTCGTCAAACAGAGATGGGTGAAGGAGGTACTTGGGCAGTTCATAACTCTGCCAAGTTGTGCCTTACGTTTGCTGGATGAGATTCATTTTTCTATCTATTAGACCTGGAAGTGAGTTATCTGTAGTGCTAGGTGTGCTAGGGTGCTTCGACAGCACAAAGAGGGATGGGGGAAAGAACAGACAACAGGCCTTCCCTCTGTTCCAGGTGCTGGTCCTGGAGTGATGTGGATGATTTCTGCAGCATGTGCCTCTTGAAGGTGTTGAGTCCAGGTGAATCCCTTTGTCAAAGCATCTCAGACTCTCTATCTGCACTTACCACCTTTTCTGTCACTGCTGTGAGCTTCTGTAAGACGGAGCCCTCCACAAGGTTCCTGGCTGTCAATGTTTATTCAGGCTCCTTTTTCACTGGTGGCTGCTGTAGGTGGCAGGCTGTGATGCTTCGTGTTGGGAATGAATTCCAAGTGGTATTCTTGAAGACTGCCAAGACCTCAAGCATTTCCATGTTGTTTTTTGTCACAGCTCTTTGGCTGCAGCTGTCACATGCACTTCAGTCTTGCACCATCACCACTTGCACAGGCTGCTTTTCATTTGGCTGAATACTGAGGTCTGTGGCTTTTTGGTTACTTCAAAGTGCAGCTGGCAGAACGTGCTGTGGGTGAGCACTGCAGGTATTCAGCGTTTGAAAGATGCTGGTGTGCCTGTTGTCTTCCAGCAGTTCTGGAGCTGACTTCATGCAATTCTGCACTATCAAAACTGTGTTGCATGCAGAGTTGTTTGCAGTTCTGTTTGAATATCTGTGCTTGCTGTTGTGGGACAGCCTGAACTGCTGACTTCTGCATCCCATACTCCCTAGTGCTCCCTCTTCCATCATTGGGCGATCTTGTCTCTGTGCTTGTGCTGGCTCTGCCCACGTTTTTGTATTAAATAGATAAGGAAATTAATCCATCCTTGGGGTAGGGAGAAGGACAAAGCTTTCAGCTGCACAAGCTCTGGTGGCCCAGCACAGGGTCAGCTGGGTGCCACAGTGGGCAGAAGGGAAGCATGGGGTGCTATGGGGCAGCTGCAGCTGAACCCCAGCCTCAGTTACTGTGTGCTGACTGGGACAAAATGATTTCTGTCTTTGTTCTTCACAACTGAGAAGGAATGTTGATGTGGAAGGCAGAAGCATGCGATGCATTAATGGAAGTGTCCCAGTCACGTCTCGGTGCGCTATAGAACCGTTTCTGCTATTGTCCACAGATACTTTTGGGAAGTGTTAATGTCTTGCAGCGAGCACATATGGCACCCAGAAATGGAGGGCTTCCTCATCCATGGATTATCTCACCATTCAGGCAACAGATACTGGCCCTTCTACACAAAGTACTTCTGTTTCTTGTTTTATTCTTTTTGCTTTTTAGTGTTTATCTTCCTGTTTTCAAATTCCGGCTGTTTCTTTACTTGTTCACTGCTGTTACAGTTATCAACAGTGTGTTTAAGTTCCAGCTTTGTCTCTTGCAGCATATGTGTGCTGGCTTCATTATCTGCAGTGCCTACAAGTATTTGGTGTCTATTAAGTGTGTCTGCATATTAAATTTGTTTGATAATGTTGAGAGGGACAGCTTGTCTGCACATTGATTTAGACCTTGTTTATTTTTGATCAGCTGTATTAAATACTCACACGTGTCTATTGCAGAATGCTTCTGAAGCACCTCAGAGCCAATACACCCATGTTTTGGCAATTGCAGGTGCTGGCAGATGAGGAGCAAGCCTTACAGTTCTACCTGTTGCCACTGGCAGCTTATTTTCTTGTTCAGTCCTGTACTCCCTTGCAAAAGGTGCTCGTCAGTTGGATGTTCTGAAAGCTCTGTGTCATCTGTCAGGCTCTCAGGGTTGTGGAGATGGATGTGGGCAGCCAGGCCTGCCAAGGCAGTCCAGATTTTGGGAAAAGCCACTTGAAAAAGCCCCTCTGAACACAGTGTGTTTCTGAGGGGTCTGATTTATGTTTATTTTAGGAGTTTATGAAATTCTTTCCATTGCCAGGTTATTTAATCACATCCTTTCTCCTTCAAATGCCTTCTGGCTCACCAGCTGCTTTTAAGCCTACATGCCATCTACCAGATTCTGCATCATTCTGTCTGCTTGTGATTCATGTGGTTTCTTGCTGCCTTGGCTAACGTGGTCATTTCATGTCATCAGTGTTATCTGAAATACTAGCTGAAATATTTTTCTCTGCTTTAATTCGTGCAGCTCTTACACATCCTCCAACGTATCTGAGCAATCTGCAGCCATTCCTCTATGCTTATACCCTCTCTGTAAGTAATATGTCCAGGGCTCTCCATCTGTGAATGATGGCAGCTTAAAACCCAGTCTCATACTGACTACTTGTCTCTCTACTCTTAGACTCTTTAGTGTTTTTTAGTGACTTATATGAGGGCTTAAACGATTGTGCACATCTGCCTTTTGGAACCTGAATAGTAGTTTGTCATTCTTTCTCTGCAAGGAGCTTTAATTAAATGTTTATTACCAGACCAGCTTCTCTCCTTGCCTGGGCCTGTGGAACCTCACTGAGCGGTGGAGAGGAGGGCGGTGGGTTTATCTGCGGTGGTGCAACGTGCCTGCACTGTGTGATAGTGGGCTCTGCACGGCTGGCAGGAGGGATGGGCTCCTCAGTGGGTTTTTTATTGCTGTTTCCACTCAACCCATGCAGAAACCACAGCTGAGTTCAGATACTCAGGGGAACAGTTGTGATGGTGCTTTGTTTCACTGCAGTTACCTTTTCCTTTTTAAGAAGCTGTGCTCTGTAGCTCTGAGCATCATGGCAAGTTGTATTTTTCCATCTGCCCCACTGTGTTGCAGGGGCTGCAGAGCTGAATTGCTTTCCCCAGCACTGAGGTCCAGGCCTGAGCTTGTCACCCACAGCTCCCTTCACAGCTGATCAAGGAAGCGAGGGGGTTTTTAGGGTTATTCTGACCTATTTTAGATGCTACCTTTAAGATAATGAGCTGGGCCTCACCCTCATTGGCTCTCCAAGCACTGCAGATGGCTGCTCCCTCATCAGCCTCCACACTTACCCGGAAGCATCCCACCCTCATGTCCTGCCTGGAAGCAGGTTGTATCCCACACTGCTATTAGCACAGCGGAGTGTAAGCAGGTACGGCTGTAATTTGTGTGAGTCAGCAGCTGGAGAGTGAAGAGAAGCATGTGAAACAGCCCAGCTCTGCCTCTGCCACGCTTCCTGCGGCGCTGCTTTGCTTATCCTTGTGCCTACTGTAGTCTGGATCTGGAATAAGACTCTCTTTATCCTTTAATAGGAGCTAATGAGAGGGTATGAGACTTAGAAATTTTATTAAAGTAATGCTGGAGAGAGTTGCACAACTGTGAAGGACTTCCCATGCTCGAACAGAAGTACTGTAGGCTTCCACATGTTCCCCATCTGCCTTTACCTGCCTATTGACACGGTCCCCACCAGGAGCTGTGTGCAGCTGTGGGACTTCCGTCCTCACTCTGCTCATTGCAGCCCACAGCCGGGGCTCAGATTTCCTGCCTGCCCCTTCAGCGCGGCCCCTCCGCGTGGTTTCCTGTAGCTGACATGTTCAGCCTGAAGAGTTAAGAGCTTGTGCTGCTTGTTAGGCTTCCCCCGAGCGCGGCAGGCACCGCACAGATGTGAAGCCTGCATGTTGTCAGCCAGCACATCGCAGGGCAAGGGGTTGCAGCACAGCTTCTGGGGGGGAAACGTACCACGGCAACTCAGTGTTGAAACTGCTGCTACTCTTCTCTTGGAGCAGAAGTTCCTCGCCAAGTTCCTGCTTGCAATCCATCTGAGAAGCTGCTGCTGGGACTGCAATCAGCCAATGCAAAATGCAAGCCAATAGTCTGCAGCCCTGGCACCACTGCAGGAGTCAGTGCAACATCTGCAGGCTGTGTTAACTAAATGGCTGGTGTTTCTCATCCAGATCCCTCCATACTCCTAAACAGGATCCTGAGGTTGGGGCAGCTTAATGCTGTTCATCAAAGGCTGATGTGCATCAGCATCTCAGAGCAGCTGGCGCTCTGGAAAATGTCAAACCCTTTTCTAGCCCTGGTGATGAAATTAAGAATGCTTTGCAGGCTCATACAAGTGGCTGGTTTGCCCAGGTAAACTGGTTTGGTTTGATCTGTCGTACGTTCTGCTTACTACATCTGTTTGTTCCCAGGAATCTATTTTAAAGAGCTGAAAGGCTCAGCGTGTTTCCCTCCCTGCCCTATGCTGTGAACATGGAATTTAATAGGGCAAAAAGCTGCCGTTGAAATGAGCTCTTCGGCTTCAGCAGAGTTCGCTTATCTATGACTTAAGGCAAAAGGCTCCATAGGTTGTACTGGGTCTGCCTCTCTGGGCGCTGCAGTCTGACTCTGCCTTGGACTCATACAGGATCTGTTCCACCCTGCAGCGCAGTTCCTGCAATGTTAGCATCCTTTCACAACTTGTGAGTCTCTGGGAGCAGTTCAGGTTTGCTCAGTGCCCACAGCTGCACATCTCTTGTCTTCTCAGAGCCCTGCGCTCTGATCGTGGAGCTCATCTCAATTCCCAGTGCTCCCATTGTTCCAGGGCTCGTGGTGCCATGGGAACAGGCTGCAGTTGCAGCTCCTGTGCCATGGGATGCAGCTGAGGCTGCTGGCACTGAGGGTGCCTTCCTCTGGCTGAGGCCCTGCTTGTTATAGCAGCTCCTGCTCTCGTTTGCCCCTTCTTGTTGTTCGATTCAGCTCTATAGCCACATCCTTGGAAACAAATAGGACTCCTAAACCCTTAAGGAATGCATCCATTCTCATTTCAACCAGGAGGAATCTGCACACATATAGGGTGTGCTTCATTAGCACAGAAGCCAGAGCTATTGATTCCA
This sequence comes from Coturnix japonica, assembly GCF_054131305.1. Taxonomy (NCBI): domain Eukaryota; kingdom Metazoa; phylum Chordata; class Aves; order Galliformes; family Phasianidae; genus Coturnix; species Coturnix japonica. Next base: position 1,801,291 of record NC_140700.1, read on the forward strand.
AACTCAGCGCTGCCCCACTCCAAGCACAACAAAGCATTCTGTGTTATGCAGCACATAGGACAGATTCCTATGGGAGATGCAGACCCTTTAGAGTTTGCTTGTCCTCTCCACACCTGAACCCCCTGATCCCCTCCAATCTTGTTATATTGGGGGTCAGTTTAACTTTCCTCTCTGCTCTGCTCACCTTAAGACCTTTGCATTGCTTTTGTCTTCCCCTGTAATAACTTCCAATGTAAAGCACCTGCCTTGTACTCATTGTATTTTTCCACCCGAGTCCCATAGGAGACTTTTGTACCTGATTCTATTAACAGAAATGGTCCTTCTAACCACGGCCCTTCTGGTTGTGATGGAATGAGTCCTCGGGGAGTCATCCCCAAAAAGACTTTGGTGGTTTCTGCTATACAGGGATGTTTAAGCATCCTTGACATTGAGTTTATCATTTCTTCCTTCCTGTAAACAATGTAATTCATTAAATTCCTGCATTATAGGAATAAATGGGGAATGGGAACCTGACGTGGTGAACATTCAGGCTCTGTTTGTAGATGGATTTGGCGCTGGGACCATTGAACTGCTCTGATGCTGGGCATCTCCTCCCACACGTGTGTGCCCCATTGGGCCGTGTAGGAAGGCGGCAGTGGGGGGGTTCCTGTGGGGTTTTGGTGTCGCCGCGTGGGTCTGACTCGAAGGGCGGACGCTTTGGGCCGACAGTCGGTGCTGTAACAACGCGCTCAGTGCTATGGCGGAGCGAAGGGCCGCGCTCCGAACATGGCGCCGGGCACGAGGGGCAGCGAGGGGGGGGGGGTTGAGTGCTGGGCCTGGAGCCTCCAGGCGCTACAGCCGGCGGGACCCGACCCGAGTGTGCGGGAACCGGGGCGGGACAACGGGACATCGGCGGTACCGGCGGGACCCGACCCGCTGTGCGGGGAGCGGGTACGAGCGGGGGGGGCGGAGCTGCGGGGCCGCGGGGCGGGGCCGGGCCGGGGCACGTGCGGTACGTGCGGAGCCTGCAGCCGCCGCGGGGCCGCCCCTCCCTCCGCGTGGCGGGGCGGGACGGGCCGGACCGGACCGGGACCGCGGGGCGAGTGCACGGCCCAGATCGCGCTCCGTGACCGCCACGGAGACAACACGGCCCGGAACGCTGCTAACGCGACCCGCACCGCTCAGCAGCTCGGAGGGACCTCGGGGCGCTCGGAACAAAGCGGCCAAGCAGCGCTTCGGCTGCGGAGCGGGACCGTGTACCGGTACCGTGTACCATGTACCGGTACCATGTACCATGTACCGAGCGGTTCCGCCTGGCTCCGGCTCCGTCCGCCCGGGGTCGGTGCAGACAATGCTACAATGCCCCGCGCCGCGCGCTCCGGCCCCGCCCCCCGGTGACGCGTCGCGGCCGCAGCCAATGGGAGGCGGCCGAGAGGCTCTTTAAAAAAAGAAGCGCCGGCAGCGCCGCCGTCAGCTGAGCGGATCCATCCGCGCATGTAAACACAGCGCCCAGCGCCCCAACGGCCGCCGGGCCTCGATCCGCCGTTGGAGATCGGCTCCGTCGGGGCAGCGCCGAGGGGCGGCTCAGCGGCTCAGCGGCCCCGCGGGGTGCAGCGGCCCCGCGGGGTGCAGCGGCGCGGGGCTGCGGCGCGGCCCGACCCGGCGGTGCTGGCGGGGCAGGAGGTTCCGCGGGGCTCCGCACAAAGGCTCGTGGCCAACGCTCGGAGCTCGCGCTGCAGGTCGGGCCCTGCTCCCCGCTGAGCGCTGTGGCCGCTCCGGGCCGTTCCCGTCACACCTCACACACCCCCCCCCAGCCCCGCAGCGACCCCGGCCCGGCGCCCCCTCACAAAGGCGCGTGACGGGGCGGGGCGGCCGCCGCCCCCTCCCCCCGCCCAGCCCGGGGCGGACTCTTTTTCTCTCTCGTTCTGGCTCCGTGCCCCCCCCGCCCCCTCCCTTCCACCCCCCACCTCCCGGCGGACGCGCACGTCCCGTTCGAGGCTGCTCGTTGGTCCCGGCGGCCGGCGGAGGATTGTTCGGAGCCGGCGGTCGGTGGCGGCGCGGCCCGGCCCGGGGCCATGGCCGAGTTCCTGCCCCCGCCCGAGTGCCCCGTCTTCGAGCCCAGCTGGGAGGAGTTCGCCGACCCCTTCGCCTTCATCCACAAGATCCGGCCCATCGCCGAGCAGACCGGCATCTGCAAGGTGCGGCCGCCGCCGGTGAGTGCCCGCATGGCGCCGCCGGGAGAACGGCCTTTGTGTGGCGGCCCGGCCCGACAGCCGGTACCTCCGGGGCCGATCCCGGGCAGGTGGGCCCGGCCCGCAGCGCCCCGGCGCCGCCGCGGAAGTTTGGTCGCCCCCGGGGCCGGACGGGGCCTTTCCGCCGCCCCCCCCGCCCCCCGTTCCCCGTCCGTCCCTCGGCCGCCTCCAAGTCGCTCCAAGTCCCGTTGTCGGCCCGTTTCGGGCTCGGTTCTGACCCTGCCGCCCCGCTCTCCCCGCCGCGGCCCGTCCGCGCCTCCCCCCCGCCGCTCGGCCACCAAAAGTTGCGGCTCGGCCCCTGGCGCCGTCCCGGGCCGCAGTTGGGGCTCACGGCCCCGCTGTGGAGCCGCGCCGGGGTGTCGCCCTCCATGTTGGCATTGTGGGGCCTCCGCTCCGCGCTCCCCGCCCGGCCCGGCCCCGCAGCGCCCGTGGCTCCGCCGTCCGTGCGGGCGGTAAGTGCGCAACTTGGACGACCCCGCGCTCCTCAGCCGGAGTTTGGCCGCCGGCTCCGCTCGCCGAATCCCCAGCAGACATGGCCACCATTTTAGAACGCGATCCTCGCTGGGAACGGTCGGCGGCTTCGTCTTGATCCTCGTCTCCCGGCCCGGCGCCGCGCTGTGCTCGCAATTGCGGTGCGGGTTCCGTTTTTCTTTTGTTAGCTGACCCCGTTTGCCGGGAGCCGTTCGATCTCAGCCCCGCGGTTTGAACGCGGTGGTTCCATTACGGGGATCGACGGCCCCGAATGGCGAGGAGAAAAAAAAAAAAAAAAAGGGGGCTCGGAGTGTAAATCTGATTACGGAACGTTTGTGAATCGCCTCGTCTCGATGCGCTCCGAGGGTGGCACGGCCGCCTCGGGCCACTCGGGGCCATCCCCAGCCGGGGCTGCAGCTCAGCTCCGCACTTTGGCGGCCGGAGCGCTGCGGGCGATGCTCGGAGTTGAGAGCGCTCCTCAGCTCCGCGCTGCGCTCGTTGCCACGGATCCCATCGGCGGCCGAATCGAAGTGAAGTTGGTGCCTGAGATGGAGCTTTGTGCCGGAGGAGCAGCGCGGGGCTCCAGGCAGAAGGCGGAGCTGAGCTCTGTACAGCGCTCCCGGCCGGCACCGAGTGCCCTGAGCCCATAGAGGAACGGGGCTGAGATGGTTTTCATTATATGGCCAAGGCTGAACTTATGTAATCTTTTATTTGAGGAGCAGAATCCCTTTGGATGCGTATTGTCGGCGCTTGGAGCAGAGCAGGATTTCTATGGAGATGTTGTTTTTCCTTTTGTGGTTTGTTTTAAGGATCTCATCGATGTTTCTCATCTGCTCGCACGCAAAAACCAAAGCACGACAATAAAAGCTCCTCCTGAGCTTCGATATCTGGTAGAGAGGCAGAGATGAGCAGCTCTCTGAAGGAATAATGACTGACTACAGCAGCTCTCATCTCCACTTATAAAGGCCGATATCCCTCTGTATGATCAGATGGGTTTGCTGAGCTGTTTAGAAGCGGGATGAAAACGGAGCTCCGAGGGTGGAACAGCCCATAGCTGTGCAGGGTTTGGCTCCCACCGCCCCCATCTGCCCCATAATGGCCCCGTGGCTGTTCCTGCGCCGGCCTGGAGCATAGAGGGAGCCCTTCAGGCCCAACGCCTGACGTCGATCCTGGCCTTCCTCCTGGAAACAGGAGAGCAGTATTGAGCTGTTGTTGGTTCCTGTAGGATCCAGTGGTTTGCGGGAGGTGAGATGTGAATTGCATCCACCTTCTTATGCAGAGCTCTGTACATGCCAATGGAACGTGTGGGGATCTCCCTGTGTCCCAGAGGGGCTCTTCTCCTCCGTGCTTGGCCTGTGTGGTTGTGCCATCCAGGGTCCATGTTGAATGTAGTGCCTTTTTGCACTGATTTAGGCATAAACTCTTGTATAATTATCATCTGATTAACCCTGTGCTGTTCTATCTGACCACAGCAGGGAATGGTGTTACGTGAGGCTGGTGATTCCCAGCAGTGTGGCAGGTTGGTCACTGCTCCGAGCTGCAGAGCACAAAGGGAAGAGCTCTGTGTTCTCCAAAGGCTGGGGACGTCTCCTGCCCTGGGAGCTGTATGTGAGTGGGCACCCAATGCACAAAGGAGGGCATCAGTGGGGGCTGCTCAGTGCTGGAGGTCGGGGCAGCAGCAGAGCAGTCTGTGAAGGAGACAGTGAGCACCCAGTGTGTGTGTTGGGGATGGGGGGTGTTGGGTGAGGGAACGTCCAGGGCTGTGACAGCAGAGAAAACTGCTCAGCACGGCTGGAATTTCACAGTTTCCACTTGAGTGCTCCAGGGAAGCTTTTCTTCCTCCTTCATTCCAGTTTGTTCCAGCCATTGCTGATGACTTTAGTTTTGCTCTCATTTGGATGACTGTGGGACACTGCAAACCCAGTGTTAGCTCCTCCTTTCAATATCTGATGGAGCTGTAAGATGGAAGAGGATGGACTCCACAGTGGGATCTTTGTGATGGGATGAGAGGAGGTGGGTTCAAACTAAAAGAGCAGGGATTTAGATTGGTCACACAGTGCTGCCCCATCCCTGCAGCCCCCCAAAGGCAGGGCAGGGCTGTGAGCACTGCTGGGGCTGTGGGTGTAAACATTCCTTCAGATTTCCAGCATAGCTTGAAAAATAAAAGGTAAAAAGTAGAGCGTGTCGTGCTGTTCTGCTCCAGTTCTGCTCGAGAATGGACCCCTCTTTCCCTTGGGTTGTGGAGCTCCGTTGCTGCAGTGAAGAAATAACCGACAACAATTACTTCAGCTTTCCTTACTATGGTCAACAGTCCCAAAATATACAATGCTGTACGACATGCTGGAGGCATTTCAGCTCTCCGTGGCCTAAACGTAGGGATGGAGAACATTTGGGCTGTGCTTTGGATGATGTGAGGATGGAGAACGGCGGCCAAGGCTCCCAATAACCCACAGTGTGCACTGATACAATGCAGGAGGTCTGCATGGGTGAACCTGGAAGCTCACAGCACTTGGCACAGCACTTGGACACGACCGGCTCTTTCCAATGGATCTCACAGCACTGGGAAGCTTTGAGAGGAGTCGTGTTCCTGGTTTTAAGTTCTCCGTGGCTGAACGGATCATTGGGTGCCCTATGGGTGGGATCTGGGGTTGGTTCTGCCCTTTACCATGGCACTGTTGGGTTCAGTCGGTCACACTGTCACCATCTGAGGGCTGTAAACCAATTGAGTGTGTGTCAGGACTCCAATTACAATCATTGTTATTCTGCAAAATAGATAACGTGCTGAAGGAATCACGGATTATCTCAGCTTTAATGAGGAATTACAGCCAAGGAGAGGTTTCTGATGGGCTTTCAGAACCTCAGGCCACAGCATCTGATCTCCATGGAAGGATCTGGAAGGACGAAAGAGGTGACCTCGTGCACATGGCAGGTTGGGGTGTTGTGGGCTGATCTTCACAAGCACTGGATGTGATGAAGCTGGAACCTCCCAAGTGGGACTCAACATGAAGCTTTTACCTTTAGGAACAAAGGGGCTGAGATCAGAGCTGGGCAGTGTGGCTGTAGTGGTGAAACCCAAAGCAATTCTGGGCTGTGGCTGTTGGACGAGGACATGTTTCCAGCTCAGCTCCAGCCCAGAGCTGGTCTGCATTTAAAATCCCTCCTCCTTGTTTGACAGGTTTCCATTTAACAGAGGTTATTTTACTGTATCAAGTGTGGGCTGAACACACTGGGTTACCTTTGGGAGTGCTTCTGCTCAGAGCCATGGCAGCCTGTTGGTGTTGGAGCTGCAGATGGAGCAGCAGCTCCACAGGGTGGTATGGGAGAGCCCCGGGCACAGTGGGTGCATGGTGGTGTTCCTGGGGTGCTGCAGCTCTTGGGCATGGTGCTGGTGATGTGGATAGATGCTCCTGGTGGGAGCATGGCGAGTGTTTAGACCTGAGATGTTGACCTAACTGAAAGAAGGTTCATTGCAGCTAACAGCAGTGGGAGATGGCCTCCAGCTCCCCCGCCTCCCAGCCACGATGGGGCTGGGTGTGCTGCTCCTGTCCCTGTGGTTGTTGCTCAAGGTCTGATTCCTCCTTCAGCGAGCAGCCCTCCCACAGGTGGGCACCTGGCTTTGCTAATGCAGAAGTGACCCCAGGCTGGGGCTCAGCAGAGATGACCTGGCAGTGCGTTGGGGAACCTGCTGCCCTCACAGCAGGGAAGCTCCTGAGCTGCCCCACGTTGTTCTCCCCATGCTGGGGCTGCTCACTGTTGCCCTGTGTCTGCTCCTGCCCACGCTCACAGCACAGAGGTGCCATGTCCTGTGCTGGTGGTCAGACCTGCCCTGTGATTCCCACCTTGCCGTGCTGCTCCAGAAGCGTCCTGCTGGCCTGAGCTTTCATTGCTCTCCATGTTTGGAATTGGCACGGAAACTTCTGAGTCTGGAGAGCCGCTCGGTGCTGCAGGCTCCTCTTTTGGCAGTGATTCTGTTGGGAAGGATTTGTGATTCCTTTTTCCGTTGTTAATCTGCGGTCCATAACAGCCCGGTTTGATCTCCAATGAGAAGCACTCAAGGAAGGAGCTCATCTCCCCCAGGGCTGTGCCTCCAGCTCTGCCTGCTCCCCCAGCCCCGTCTGCACAGCGCCGGCCCCAAGCAGGTCACAGAGGGATTAATTCCCCTCCACAAGCTTTATGGGTGAGCCCTGGCACCTCTGTGCTGCTGAACGGCTCAGGTCAGTCCTGCAGAGGTTCCCTGGTCCAGATGTCCTTCGAGTGCTTTCTTTGTATGAAAACATGCACCTAAATCCAAGCGCTGCCTTCATCTGCCAGCAGCCACATCGCACCTTCACATGGATTGGGAACAAAGGATGTAGGTCATGTGTGCGGGGTGGGCATCCCGGCAAGCTGCTGTGTTAACTGAATGAGTGCGTGTTTCTATGGCAGGAATTGCTGAGCTCTTCCTTTGGATCTTACTACGACGCTGTCTAGCAAAAGAATGGAAGTGACGTGTTGTCTTCTTTTTGTCTCAGATGGGAAGGATTGCATCTGAAATGCTGCTTGTGCCCCTCGAAAGGCGCAAAGAAGTAGGAGAGATTTCAGAACCATATCAGGAGGATGGTCTTTACTTGCAGCGCTTGGAAGCTGTGTGTGTGTAGGGGAGCAAAATGCACAATCTGTGTGTAGAGAAATGCTGTGAGCATTGCTTCCAGGAGGGGGATACAGCCACGGATGGGCAGCAGGAAGCCATGGAGTCCTTCAGACAGCCTGAAGCTCCACGGGCCTTAATGAGTTAATATTAATTTTACTTTGCATCTTCTTCATCATCTGGGGCTTAAACAGAAGCTGCTAAATATCGTTCTCATGGCTTTTATTGACTTACAGCTCAGATTGGGGTTGTTTGGGACTTGCTAATGGATTGGTGACCCCAGGGCTGCCTGCTGGCTGTGCCTGGGTGCTGCAGGTGATGCACTGGTAACAAGCTGGTGGGATACAGAGCAGGTTGTGCAGTGTCTGTGGATGTGTTCTGGGAGCCCCAGGGGGACGGGGTGGGTTGCAGGCCCATACTGAAGGGCCTGCTGGGCACATTGGTAAGCCTGGAAGCTTAAATAGTTATGATTTCAGCCTTGATGTATCAAAAATGCCCTGTAGGATCCCAAGACTCGTCCGTACTGCCTTGGGGTTCAGGCTGGTTTTGTGTGTTGGACAAAATACGTGTCTGGGAGTCCTTTGGTCTTTGGGTTTGCAGGTGTTCTGTGACTCCACATCCCTGCTGCAGGCTCTGCTGGGCACAGCACAGTGAGCCACGGGGTGCACTGAGCCCGGCTGCTGGCATGGCTGGTCATTGCTTCCCATGTTGCTCATGGCTGCTTTAGCACCAGGTCTCATTTCCCTGCTGAAATAAAGGATGTGCAGCTTGTAACCCCAGCTCGTTTGTGCTGAGTGCACTGCAGGGACACATTGCATCGCAGGTGTCTTTCCCGGAGCAGAGCTCTCCCATTTCAGTAGTGCTGCGCATGTTATCTTCATTCTGTAATTAGTGATAATCAGATTGCTTTATAAGTAATAAATTACTGTCAAGTTCAGATCAAATCTAATGTAGTTCAGCAAAGCTGCCTGTTGCCAAACCACCAGCACGTGATCAGTGTCAAGAGATCTGAGAGATAAAGTTCCTTTATAGTCGTATTTACAAACAGCAGCGGCGGTTTGCAGGTATTTTGTTTTGGTGGTGATCCTCAGGTTTAATTGCTCGTGCTCTGGTTGCTCCCAAGTGTTTGCAGATGAGGAATGAGGAGCTGGAAGCTCTCCTGCTCTGTGCTCTGTGCAGGGCAGCCCCATTCACCTCCTACCCTGTTGATGAGGCACTTCTGTTTTCCCAGGACTGGCAGCCTCCATTTGCATGTGATGTTGATAAGCTTCACTTCACGCCAAGGATTCAGCGGCTCAATGAGTTGGAGGTAAGCTGTAAAGCCACACATTGCCATCTCTTTGGTTTTTTTCCCCTTTCATTATGTTTTTCGTTGCTATTGAGCTCTGTGTGACTTCAGCCAACAGCATTTGGTACCTCTGCACATCAGCTTGGAGTTAACACACAGAAATTTACGTGTTCCAGCAATTACATAAGGCATTCCAGCCATAAAAAGTGAAATTAATGCTCGTTAAAGGCACTTTTAAGTGGCTAAACTTAAATTCTCAACACTGTACCTTTTCTGCCCTCTTTTTGTGCATCTACAGCATCTTTTAGAAGTAGAAGAGATGAAACACATAGAGAGAGCTTTAAAAATAACAACCCGTGTGGAACAGTTAGAAAATGAGGTTGGTGCCAGATCTGTTTGTGAGCTCTTCCATTCAGTGCTGGCATCAACTCGGGCCTCAACAAGGCAGAGGTGGGAGCAGTGGGCAGGCAGGGGTGGCTGTGGCTGCACCAGTGCTGGGAAAGGGAAGCACAGCCTGCACGTGGCACGCTGCTCACTTGTTGTTTTCCAGGCCCAAACCCGAGTGAAGCTGAACTTCCTGGACCAGATTGCGAAGTTTTGGGAGCTCCAGGGCTGCACGCTGAAAATTCCACACGTGGAGAGGAAGATCTTGGATTTATTTCAGCTTAATAGGGTAAGGCTGCTAAAGGGGGAGCTCCCCTGGAGGTGGTGGTGTGATGTTGTGGCTTTCAGGAGTTGGGGCTGTATATGAGCTGGAAATGTGTTACTTTACTTAAGCTGGCTTAGATAATGTGATGAAATAATAGGAAATGTAATGGTGGGAGTTGTCACCTGGGCATGGGGATGAAATGAGATGTTCAGCTCTTCTGTGGTTGAACTTGGAAACAAACTGGTCAGGAAGAAACTTAAGTTTATACCAGGAAGAAGCTGCTGAACAACAATAGGTAGAAAATGCATTTCCATGAGGGGTAGGGGAGTGAAAAATCAGTCGCTTTTGAGATGGAGCCTTTAGACCTGTGGAGGAGACTGTGTGTCCTGATAGTGAGGGCTGGGATTCACCACCCCCAGGGATGGTTCTTTACCCTTCCTTTCATGTAGGGTAGTTCCTGTTTGGTTGGTTCTGAGCCCATTTCATGTTGCAGTGAGAAAAGTGGTTGTGGAGCAGGGGGAAAAATGCAGCCAGGCCATCCTGAGGAGTTGGCTGAGCTGCTGTTTGCTCGTCGCATGCAGTGCTGACTTGTCTGCTGAGCAATCCAAAGAAGGTTGCAATTCCTGACAAGGTGACATGCTCCAGTTACAGCTTCTACATAATCTTCATATCTTTTTATTTTAATTGATAGTTTTAGAGTCATAGGATGAGTTTTCTCTATTAAAGCAGTAACTCTGTTGTGTCTCTGTCTCCTTTCACCCTCACAGTGCGTTCCTTCAATGCCGATCACCTTAGTGTTAAACCTGCAGCTGTTTTGTTCTCTTTCAGCTAGTTGCAGAAGAAGGAGGGTTTGATGTCGTTTGCAAAGAGAGGAAATGGACCAAAATAGCCACGAGGATGGGATTTGCTCCTGGCAAGGCCGTGGGTTCACACATCCGTGCGCATTATGAGCGAATTCTCTATCCTTACAACTTATTCCAGTCTGGAGCCAGCCTGCTGGTAAGTGTGTTGTGTCTGAACTCAAATCCTATCCATGTCAGAGTGTCTCTGTTAATTTTGTGTCAACAGAGTCTTTCCAGCGCCCGCGTTTCATGCTTTACAGCATGCAGTTAATAGTGTGCAGTCTGTGGTGATGCTGCAAGCCATGTAAAGAGCCACAGGAAAGCTTGTAACCAAGAGTAATGTTTAGAGCTGCTGCTAAATGGGATTCCTCAAGGTAACCTCATGGCCACCAACTGGAATACAGCCTTCCTGTATTTCCTCTCTGTATCATACAGAGCCCCCCAGTAATGACTGTTCTTACCTCCAGTGTAATGGTTTTAGTGCTGTCTTCTGGGCTTTCCCTTTGTTGAGCTGTGCTCTCTCTTTGCTTGGACACTGCACTGAAACAAGGCAAATGTGGCCATTTGTTGCTTTCTTTCAGTGTTTCATCCTTACTTTGTTTAGGAAGAGCTGTTTGCCTTCTAGATATTTGCTTTCAAGGATCGTATGTCCTCAGTTACCAGAAGGAGTAGGAACCAGGAGGAGTAGTGAAGGTTCAGGTTTCACATGAGGGTGTAATTGGAGGCTCCAGACCTTAGAAGAGTGGTTAAATCCAGCAGCATTCTGCCTGCCATGGCGTTGCTCTCCTATTCTGTTCACTCCTTTTCATCTCTCCCATCTTCTGAAGCGCCATTTTTCCCTCTCTTCCCTCCCCATCTCTGTAATCTGTTTTTCAAAGTCCGACTTCTTTTGTTGTCTGCAGAGAATCCATCCCTGTTCTCTTATAGTTCCCATCCTCTTTTCTCTGCTGCTGATAGAGTTCTGGTAGGAGCAGGCTCCCAGCACTGGGATGTGGCTGCAGCAGGTTGGGTGGGCTGGTTCAGATAAAGAGACTCCTCCTTTCCTTACTATTTGTTCTCTCCTTTAAAAGCAGGATGGAGAGCAGGCAGCAGTGTGGCTGCACATCACCTTGCTGCTTCTTGTGTGCCAGCAGCACAACGTGGGGCACTGCCAGGGCTTCATGTGTGCAGCTGGGAGTGTAAAGCAGCAACTGCTGGAGGAGTGTTGGGGCTGCAGCTCAGGGTCAGAAATGGTTTGGAGTTTGGAAGTGCAGTTGTAGTTGCTGGGCAAGAAAAAGGGATTTTGAAACTTGTTCAAAGTGGGACTGTTAAAACTGTCACAAATATTGTTCCTATTAACTGAGCATAGTAAATATGAAGGCCCCGTTCTGCATTCTTTCACACAAGCCAACAAATTGCTCAGCACAAAGTTCTTAATAGGAGCAGGGAAAGAAGTGAAGCAATCGTATTTCCAATTGTGTCTCTGCAGTGTCTGCAGAAGCCGGATCTCACCAGTGACACGAAGGACAAGGAGTACAAACCCCACGACATCCCACAGAGGCAGTCGGTGCAGCCGTCTGAAAGCTGCCCTCCTGCTCGCCGTGCAAAGCGCCTGCGGGCCGAGGTGAGCTGTGTGAGCTGCCCCATCTGTGTGCTCCATGCTGACCCAGCTGGGAGGCATCACCCAAGTGGAGCTGACCCAGGGGTTAATGGCACGGCGTGTTGTTGTGATGCCGTTTGAGTTGGGTATCTCCCCAGTCATTAAAACATAGAACGGTTTGGGTTGAGGGGAGCTGGCAGTGGTGCAGCCCCAGCCCTGTGCAGAGCAGCTCTCACTACACTATCTGTTCCCAGCCTGTTCAGCCAGCCCTGCCCTCAGTGCAGGGGGAATCCCAATGCACACCAGTGGTAAATGGTGGTTTATGAAATAGAAACAGATGTAAATATCCATAGCTTTGTGAAGTGTGTGATGCTTGATAGAGGAAAAGAAGAAAATCCAAAACCAGAGCTCAGGCCAGGAGTTCTGAGGAGCTCCATCCATGGGTGGGCAGCCCTGAGTTGAAGGGGCAGCAAAGGTTTTCCCAAGCACAAATGCAAACCCAGAGTGTTCTATTTAAGGGTGTTATGGGCTTGTTCATTTTTCCTCTCTTAATTCCTTTTTTCTCTTCATCAGGCAACCAACATTAAGACTGAATCTGATTCTCCAGAGGCGAGAACTCATAATCTGAGACGCAGGATGGGATGTGCACCTCCAAAGTGTGAGAATGGTGAGCAGAGAGCAGTAGGGTCCTCTGCATTGCACAGACATGGTTTTAAAGCCAGGCTTTAATTCAGCAGTTGGAATGATCCAGCACTGGCTGACGCGGGTACTGCTGGTGTTCAGATGTTGCCTCGGTGTAACCAAAGCTGTGTGTGTTGGTGCTTTGCTGCCATCCTGAGATGGGGCAGCAGAGCAGCCGATGGATGTGGCTACACTGCTGGCACTGAGCACAGCGTGCATTGGGGGTGAAGTAAACAGAGAGCCCTGTGCAAAATGTAACATCCTATGGCAGTCTTAACAAGTAATAACAAGCAAAATAACTAATAACCAGTGATGCTGAGTGTTAAATGTTTTATGTTGGTTTGCTTTTTACCTGCTGCAGCAGAAAAGGAAATGTACAGCGCAGTGAAACTTGCAGAGAAGAGAGAGCACGTTGGGGAGCAGGAGAAGGACAAATCCAAAGCCCGATCCAAAAAGCCCACCAGTGCTGTGAGTATCCCTGTGCTCCTTGGTGCCCCACACAGCTCCCAGGTGCTCCCGGGGTTCTCTGAGGGATGCAGTGATGTTTCCTGTCACTCATATCACAGTCAAACCTGGTGTGCTTTTTAATCACATGGTTGAAACAAAACTCTGTCTGTGCCTGATGGAGTGAAGATGCTTGCAAAGCTTTGGGCTGCTGCAAGCTGAAAATGATGGGATGGATGAGTTGCACAGTGTGCAGGACACGTAATTCGCTGGTCTCTATCTAGTTCCTGCTGAATTGTTTGAGGAAAAAGCCCTTGGAGGAGCCTGCAACTTCTGTGTGCCTCTAAGTGTGGGAGGCAGGCTGTGCTAAACTCTTGACACAGACCTAACATTGAGTGCACTTATCTGACTTCCACTGCAGAGGAGCAATGGGAATATGCTTCGCTGGGTGGCACAGTGACCAAACTGCTCTTTGGCCATGGGTTCCTTCAGTGCTCACATCCCTGCTCTGGCTGTGTTTTGTTACAGGTGGATTTGTACGTGTGTCTCTTATGTGGCAGTGGTAACGATGAGGACCGTCTCCTGTTGTGCGATGGCTGTGATGACAGTTACCATACCTTCTGTTTAATTCCACCCCTTCACGATGTTCCCAAAGGGGACTGGAGGTGCCCCCAGTGTTTGGCTCAGGTAATTGGATAAACAGCATAAGAGGGAGACTGAAAATCCTTTCCATTCTGAATGTGGGCTTAGGGACTGAAAGCACCATTTGTTATCACACAGTTGTGCAAACAAGGTGAGGGAGGAGGCAAGTAAAATGAAGGCCAGGTGTGCTCCATGTTGCACAGCTGTCATTTGATGCTCTGCAACCACAGACTGCTGTGCATTAACACGGCTGAAATTCCAAAGAATGCTTTGGATTTAATGGGCACCTTCCTTTTGTATTTCAGATGGGAGTGGCATCATATGCTTCACTATGGAAGCTTTTGCTTTTGTTTTTTTAGCTGTATTAGAGGAAGAAGAAATTGTGGCATTGACACATTGGGTCATTAATGTTTGTACGCATTTACCCATCAGTTTTGTTGCTTAGTGAATGAAGAGCAGAGGGTCAGGCTGCTCCTGAGTGCCCCTTCCAGCTGTTCCTCTGCCACTGTGATTTGAGGCAGTGGTTCCATTTGGGTCCACCTTCCTGCCCCCATTATGCAGGGCAGTCGTAGCTCACCTGTGTAAAATCAAAGTGTGAGATGTTGTGTGGCAACACATCACAGAAATAATTCCCTTTGTGATTGCAGGAGTGCAATAAGCCTCAGGAAGCGTTTGGCTTTGAGCAGGCAGCACGGGACTACACGCTCCGCACGTTTGGGGAGATGGCAGATGCCTTCAAGTCCGACTATTTTAACATGCCAGTCCACGTATGTTCTGTTTTCATCCTGATGCCATAATGCAGTTTGAATGTTCTGTGCTTATTGTAAACATGGGATTGGGTGGGAATGAGGGAGAGGAGGAGAATCCAGGTTTTGTATGGGGAAGAATTGGCAGCACAGAGGTTCCTGTTTGTGCTGGTGGTGTGCACTGAGCTTTGTATGTCCTCTGTGTGTGCACTCCCTGTGTGTTACATTCCCATCTTTGTCACACATAGATGGTCCCCACTGAGCTGGTTGAGAAGGAATTCTGGAGGCTCGTTAGCACCATCGAGGAGGACGTCACTGTGGAATATGGAGCTGATATCGCCTCAAAGGAGTTTGGCAGTGGGTTCCCAGTTCGAGATGGGAAATTCAAAGTGAGACCAGAAGAAGAGGTGGGTCCTTATCAGTTCACTGTGTGTGTTTGTATCAGTTCTCTGCATTGGTTCAAAGCAAAATAGTGGAACTGGTTTGCAAAGTGTTTGCTTTGTGTATCTGGTGTAGAACTTGAAGAGAGTTACATCAGTTGGGCAGAAATGAAATACGTGGTGATCGCACGTTAAAAGCCATAGGTTTACCACAGGAGTTAATAAATAACTTGGAGATTAAAATAAAAAGCACAAAACAATCTTGTTTTAACAAAGCAGGTCAGATAAGGTTACTGAGAAGAATCAGGACAACAGAGGTTTTGTTCCTTGACTAATTGACCCATTCCTGGTGTTTTTCAACTGGAAAAGATGCTGCTCTTCTCGTGTTCTTCTGGCAGCCACACACTGTTGGTTTATTTCACTTCATGTTTGTTAAACTCTTCATTGTTCAGGAATACCTCGATAGCGGCTGGAATTTAAACAACATGCCTGTGATGGAGCAGTCTGTCCTTGCCCACATCACCGCAGATATATGTGGGATGAAGTTGCCCTGGCTGTATGTGGGAATGTGCTTTTCTTCCTTTTGTTGGCACATTGAGGACCACTGGAGCTATTCCATCAACTACCTGCACTGGTGAGTGTGGGGGATTGACTCGATGGAGGCTCCGTGTCCCTTTCATTCACCCTTTCCTGAAAGCACGTTCACTGAGCTCAGCTGAGGGCACCACGTGGTTCTTCATTGCAGCCTGAGATGTGATGCCCTGTTTGCTGTGTTTGAACATTGGTCGTGTTTTGGAAGGGAACATCCATCCTCACCATGAGAGATGCAGTGGATGCCCCATCAAATGCTTTGTTATGCTCAGTGTGAAACTGGAAATCATGGAGGTTCTCTTAAAACCATTTAGCTTCTACCAACAGCCGTAGGGCCCCGTGTGCTGTTGTCTCTCATACCTTTGTTCCTCCATCACCTCTCCTCTTTGTGTCCATACCCCACTCTGTGTCCATAGCTGAGCTCCTGACTGCTGTCGCCCATTGCTCAGCGCACAGCAAGGAGTGGAATCCTCCATGGCTCACTTCTTGTTATTCCACAATGTTTAAAATAAGCTGTCTGAAATGTGAGCAGTGCAGAACGCAGGTCTGGAGGAGGGACCTGCATAAACTGTGAGGACTGAGGAGAGCACATAATCCTTATGTTTCCCCCTGGTGATAAACCCTTCTTTTGACGTGGTGTATTTAAGCAGAATATCTGACAGGGTTGTTTATAGTTAAGTTTTTAAATAATCTTGCAGGGGAGAGCCAAAGACGTGGTATGGAGCCCCAGGGTATGCAGCAGAACAGCTGGAGGACGTGATGAAGAAGCTTGCTCCAGAACTGTTTGAGTCTCAGCCAGACCTCTTGCACCAACTTGTCACCATAATGAACCCGAATACTTTGATGGCCCATGGAGTGCCTGTATGTTGGATTCCTGCACTGCTCCCCCCTGACTCAGCCCTCTTTCATCTGCACTGCATTCTGCTTCACGCTTGATAATTGAAACGACTTCCATTGCAGAGATGTTGGGGTTGTTTCCATGTGTGTTGTGTCTTCCTTGTGTGGTGCAATGTGTCTGTGTGGACGGGTGGGCAGTGGGGTCATTGCTTTGGGAGCTGCTTGGCAAATCTCTGGAGCTCCACCTTAATGTAATGTATTCCTTCATCTTGGATGGAAACGGTGGCCAGAGCTCCCGCCGTGCCTGTTTAATCAGACCCTTGTTTTTGTCAGGGGTCCAAAACCTGTTAGTTCCATTCACCTGATGGCGGCTGTGTTTTCTCCTAGGTTTATCGGACCAATCAATGTGCTGGAGAGTTTGTGATCACCTTTCCAAGAGCTTATCACAGCGGCTTCAATCAGGGTTTTAATTTTGCTGAAGCTGTGAACTTCTGCACTGTGGATTGGGTGCGTTCCAAACCCAACTTCTTATAAAGCATGCAGTTCCAGACTCGTCTCTAGGTGTCATACAGGCTGTGTTTTACTGCTGAGGTGCAGACCTGGCCCCCAGCTCAAGATGAAGCTGTTCTTATGTTGCTGGAAGCTGAACACAGTGAGCTGTGGCTGTGTGTGCTTCCTCTGCCAGAGGTCCTAGTGTCTCTTGTGCTGTGCTTAGAGTTAGGGGTGTTGCTGCTAGAAGGGTTTGTCTCAGCCTTTCCTTTGGTAGTAAAACATCATGGCGTAAAACATCAGTTCTGTAATGTGCATTTCACAAAGAGCTCTGTGTTCACATTGATTTTTGTCACTGCAGTTGCCATTGGGTCGCCAGTGTATCGAGCACTACCGCCTGCTGAGCCGCTACTGCGTGTTCTCTCACGATGAGATGATCTGTAAGATGGCCTCCAAGGCCGACGTCCTCGATGTCGTGGTAGCATCTACTGTTCAGAAAGACATGGCCATTATGATCGATGATGAGAAGATGCTGCGTGAGAAGGTTCAGAAACTGGTAAGTTGGGGGAATACTGCAGTGAAATGAGACAGTGCTGAGAGGCCCTGCAGGGCCCGTCTTCCCATCTGCCCTCTCAACAGAGATTTGTCTGCCTCGTATCTAAATGTTATTGCTCACCTGGTACGTTCAGCTTCTGAAGGAATAGACACGTGTTTGTTAACACTTCTGCAGGGGGTGACTGACTCAGAGCGAGTGGCGTTCGAGCTGTTCCCCGATGACGAGCGGCAGTGCTATAAGTGCAAAACCACTTGTTTCATGTCTGCTGTTTATTGCCCGTGTAAACCAGGACTGCTGGTGTGCTTGTATCACGTGGAGGATCTTTGTTCCTGCCCTACCTACCAATACAAGCTGGGGTAAGCAGATAAGCTGTGTTCTGGAGATATTTGCTGTGGCTGAGCTGTGTTGGTGATGCTGTGTTGTCTTTGGTGGTCCTTTGCAAGCAGAGCTCTCAAAACAAAGTTCCATTCATGTGCTTGTGCACAAAGATGTTTTCTGTTCAGCATTCAGCTCTTGCTCTATGATGGCAGAGATTGCTGAGCAAATTAATTTGCTTTATGATTTATAACAAGGTCATCTTTGCCTGCGTTACTTCCAGTCCTTGTGGAGTAACCTTTGGTTTGCCTTTGTTAGCCCTCCTTCCTGCTGTCTTTTTTTTCCTGCTCTTTGTCACATCTCAGCCCTACACAACGTACTGTCTGTGCTATTGGAGCTGCTGTATGACTGATGTGGGTGAGGTGCAGCACGCAGTGGTTGCAGCTCTGAGCTGTGAGCCCCTTGGGGCCGTTATGTTGCTGCTGAGTTGTATGGGCAGTGAGCTCTGCTCCCTCAGTCTCTGTTGAAGAGTTTGACCCCTGTGTTGCTCCCAGGTACCGCTACACGCTGGAGGAGCTCTACCCAATGATGAACGCCCTGAAGATGCGTGCAGAGTCATACAATGAATGGGCTTCCAACGTTAACGAAGCCTTGGAAGCAAAGATAAGCAATAAAAGAAGTGAGTGCCTTCCCTTTATCTGCAGCATGCTCTGTTATAATCCTGATTGTAAAGGGTTTGATTTTGGAACCTTAGCAAGTTTTGTCATATGTGACAATCAAAAGAGATCATATTTAATTTCATGGTTCGAAGTAAATATTTCAGCTCTTGTACTAACAAAGTGTCTTCCCCAAAAGGTCTCATCAGTTTTAAGGCTTTGATAGAAGAATCAGAACTGAAGAAGTTCCCGGATAATGACCTGCTGCGGCACCTCCGCTTGGTCACACAGGATGCAGATAAATGTGCCTCGGTTGCACAGCAGCTCCTTAATGGCAAAAGACAAACCAGGTATGTGCTGTTGTGTGTCTGCAGCAGAACATGAGCCACGTGTCAGTGCTGAGAGACTGACAAATAGATGGAGTCTTTTTGTTTTCTTGAGAGCCATCTTTATGGGGAGGTTCAGCTCTCCTTCATGTGAGCCATATGCAGCTCCCAGTCTGCTCTGCTCTTCCATCATTCCCTGAAGGCAGAAAGTGGTGGTGATGCTTTCAGATGAGCAGCTCCCGCTGAGCTGCAGTCCAGGTGTCCTCGTGGCACAGGGACTGAGAACTGCTGGGGCTGCCAACGTCACTGCATTCATTGCTCCTTATGGAAACCAAAGTGTGTGTTACCCAGCTTTGTGATGGTGGCGCTGCTCTGAGGGCTCTGAGGAGCACTTACATACAGTACATCTTCAGGTTATCTGTTGATGGAACCTGAAGGCAGGGCATTTTTTGTGTATTCCATTCCTGGGTATCTGGCTGCCTGCTCCTGCCAGCATGTTCTGTGCAGGAATTGAGTTCCCATTGCAGTTGTATGTCCTGCAGGGGTGTTGTTTTCCTCATTAATTTAAACAACGCGTTGTGGGTTCAATTGGAGCCAGCATTGTAAGAGATTTCTTTCCCTTCCTGCTCATACTGGCTTGGCACCAGAGAGCTTTTTAATGCCAGCTGGTTGTGCAGCACTGAGCAGCCTCTCGTTTGATGCATAGCGTTTAGGTAAAAATGATGATTTCAGCACAGAGAGGATTTCTGAGAAGTGCCTGCACGACCTGCGGGTATCAAACCCATTCAGAGGTGGGATTTGCTCCTCTGTCAGCCTGGGCACGGGGAGAGCTTCCTACAATAGGCATTGCAACAGAACTGCATGGTTTACCCACAATTGCTTTGTGTTCTGGAAAGAAGTCTGAGTTGGTTCTGTAACAAGCTGGTGCTCTGCCCAAGCTGAGGAGCCGTTCCAGAATATCGTTTAATATGAAGGAGTGTTTTCAACAATAGTTTATTCTGCTCTCATCAACTTGAGTTTCCCCCTATGTGAGCCCTGGGCTGCGGGATGCCTTGGGGTGCTGCGCTGCGTGTGAGCAAAGCCCATTTCACAAGAAATCAGAAGCAGATTTTGGAGCGGGTTAGATCTGGATTTAGTGGCATCTGACAAGGTTTAATTGGGTGCAATTGCAGGTATCGCTCCGGAGGAGGGAAATGCCCCAACCAACTGACTGTGAATGAGCTGCGGCTGTTTGTCAGGCAGCTCTATGCCCTCCCCTGCGTGCTCAGCCAGACACCACTGCTGAAGGTAATGTGGGCTCTGGGGGGGGTCCATGGTCCCTTCATTCACCTTGTGAAGCTGTTTGTGCCAAGGATGGAAGCTGGCAGGATTTCCAATGGCTTTAGAGGCTCTGTCAGGTCTGGAATATGGGACTCAGATATTGTAGAATTCTGTTTTGTTTTGTCGCTCTGAAGTTCTCTTGTTTATATAAAGCAGAGTTCCAGGTAGAGCAGATAATCCACACAGTTCCGATGTTCTTGAGCAGGGCAGTGTCAGACACGTGCAGTTGCAGCATTCTTTAGTGTTCTCCACAGTCCTAATGTAGGAAGTGGGAGTCACAGCTGAGCAGTGGGAAGCTGCAGCTCAGACATTGCTCAGTGCCTGCTGCCTGGGTACAGGGAAAGGACCTCAGCATGCAATTGTTTACATATCCAAACTGGGGAAAAAGTAGGATTGCTTTTAGAAGGAAAAAGGAAGAGAATAAAGGCAATTCCTGCTGTAGGATTCATACTGATGCCTGAGTTTCTGCCAATTGATTTGTGGTTTGAGGTATCTCTAAAGAGGCTTTGTTTCCATCATAGAATTACAGGGATGTTCTTCAGGCTTCATAAACATCCCAGAACAAAGCCAGGAGATGGCACTGATGGAGCACTGAAGTTCCCTTCAGAGCCTTTTGCTCCTCATGGGACACCCATCTCATGGCAGAGCTGGTGCTGCTGGAGGTGTCACTGTGGAGGAGGTGCCCATAATGTGCTGTGCACATCATTGTGCGCGTGGTAACGCAGTGGTTGTCAGCAAAATTAAGCTGAATGTTTAAGGTTGCACTTGAGTGTGTAGGAGGTTTGGCAGTCTGATTCGTTCTGTTTCATGGATGCATTTGTGTGTTGCAGGACCTTCTTGATCGCGTGGAAGCTTTTCAACAGCAAAGCCAAAAACTGCTCTCTGAAGAAATGCCGAGTGCTGCAGAGCTCCAGGAGCTCCTGGATGTCAGCTTTGACTTCGATGTGGATTTACCCCAACTTGCTGAGCTGCGGGTCCGGCTGGAGCAGGCCCGATGGCTGGAGGACGTGCAGATGGCTTCGTCAGAGCAGAACTCTCTCACTCTGGATGATATGAGGCGTCTCATTGACTCTGGTGTTGGCCTGGCTCCCTACCCAGCAGTTGAGAAGGCCATGGCAAAGCTGCAGGAGCTGCTGACTGTGTCCGAGCACTGGGATGACAAAGCCAGAAACCTGATAAAGGCCAGGTAGAAGCGGGATCTTTTGAGATGAGAATGGTTGGCTTTGTTTCTGGAGGGGCTCCCTGTTGTGGCTGTGCCAGGCAGATGCTTGTGCTGTCCTGGAGGGGGGTGGAGATGGGGCTGAGTGACAGGATTCTCTCCTGTACAGCCCTGTGTCAGTCAGGTGGGAGGTACATGCCCAAACTGAAATACTGGGAGGTCATAGAACCATTAAGGTTGGAAAAGACCCCTCAGGTTGTGCAGTCCAGTCCAGCAGCACCGTGCTGCTAAACCACAGCCCTAAAACTCCCAGGCTTTCCATTATGACAAACAATACAAAAGCAAAGTCAGTCACAGCCAAAGCCTCAGAGCTCAGGATGGGTAAGCAGTGGTCCTAGCACAATTTCAAAGCACAGCTTCAGTCAGAATCATGTGTATTAACTTACACAGCTTCCCTTTGCAACTGCTGATCCTTAACCTGACCAGAAAGCAGGAAGAAATGACGAGCCATGTAGAGCAATGGCTGTGTCTGACATTATTTGACACTCATGGGAGTGGTGCATATCCCACCAGTTACATTTAGGATCACAGAACCTAAGTGTTGTTCTCTGCTCTCTGAAACATCTGGTCTGGGATCTCACAGCTGATTCTGCAGTGGGGTTCAGTGTGTTGGGAGCACTGAGTATCCGCCCTCAGGAGCTGGTGGATGTTGGATCTCCCTGGAGCCCAGATGTGTATATATTTGAGCTTCCTGTAGTTAGCATTGCCAGCAGGAGCCTTCAGCACACAAACAAACATTTCTAGGGACTCTCCCTGTGTTGTTTGTGCCCCGTGTGCTCAGTGCACATCTCTGATGCTCAGCACAGCGCGGTTGCTCGGTGAGCCCTGTGTGTTGTGGCTGCTTTACATTCAGAGCTGTTTCTCATGCCCAGGCCAAGGCAGTCGCTCAGCAGCCTCATGGTGGCAGTGAAGGAGATAGAGGAGATCCCTGCCTACCTCCCCAGTGGCACGGCACTGAAGGACGCGGTTCAGAAGGCACAGGACTGGCTGCAGGAGGTGGAAGCTTTGCAGGTGCGTCAGCAGAGCTGTGGGCTTCTCCATGGGCAAAGGGAGCTGCTGTCACATCACCGCTGTGTGCATGGCGCCATCAGCAGTGCCTGCCCTGCAGTGTGGTGTGATGAGCCCTGATGGCTGTGGGTAAACTGACCAATATTCCCTTGCCCTGGCTTAGCAGTGAGCCCAGACTGTGGGTGTGCTGATGTTTTCAGGTCAATCCAACCTTGAATTGGGATTTTAATAGCAACTTATTTTGAGGTTTTATTTAAACAGTCTTTCGTAGGCATTAAATCCTTTGAAAGACCAAAGTGCGTTCCAGCTTGGCTAACTTTTGTTTGAAGGTTATCATGAGATGGCTTAATCAAAATGCCTCGGATTGTGAAATTCTGGCTGCTGGGGGTGGAAACGCGTCTCTGTGTGCTGGGGATTCAGGCTGCAGTTCCATGCAGGTGTCAGCAGGCGGCTGTGGGGCCGTGCCCAGCAAAGCTTTGGTCCCCGAGCTGTGGTTGTGGTGCTGGAGGTTGTGCACAGTGGTTCCCAGGCACCACATCAGCGCCTGTTGTGGCAGTGAGCTCTGTGCTGCTGGGCTCCTCGTGGTGCTCTGCCTTTAGTGTGACCCATTGAGCTCCTCATAGCATTCCCCATTTATAACCCCTCAGGTTGGAGGGCGCGTGCCGGTCCTGGATACGCTGGTGGAGCTGGTGACAAGGGGCCGTTCGATCCCGGTGCACCTGGACTACCTGCCACGGCTCGAGTCCCTGGTGGCGGAGGTGCAGGCGTGGAAGGAGTGTGCAGCCAACACGTTCCTGTGTGAGAACTCCCCGTATTCCCTTCTGGAGGTAAGAGAGCTCTGCTCTGCGCAGCACCACTGCAGCGAAAGCATGTCCAGGTTGTGGGATTAACTCAGCGAATGGTGGGAGTTGTTACCCCTTAGGATTGTACTGCTGATCATAAAGTGATTGCACTGTGCTGTGCTTCTAATTATAAACTTCAAGCACAGTGGGTCAGCCCTCAGTTTTCCACCTTCCAGCTCCCCCTGATTCCCAGCTGAGCCCAAATCTGTGGTGTAAAAACTGCAGGAATTCCTGATCCAAGGGGTTGCATGTGGCTGCATGAAAGCGGTGTGAACACAGTCAGAGCATCACATCCATAGTGCTCCTCTGCCCACCAGGTGCTTTGCCCCCGCTGTGATATTGGGACTCTGAGCCTGAAAAGAAAGCAGAAGAAGCTGAAGGAGCCAATGCCAAGTGGGAAGAAGAAGAGCACCAAACTGGAGAGCCTGAGTGACTTAGAGAGAGCTCTGAGTGAGAGCAAGGACACTGCGGCTGCGGTAAGCAATGCAGGTTGTCTTGACCTGGAGCTTCTTCTTGCAGTCTGTTTGCATTGGGTGTTGTTATTTGTACAAGCTTTGTGTCTCTGGTCCTGGTGGAAAAGCAGAACTGTGGAATCTCATCACTGCGTGTCCTGGTGGCTTCCCTTCAAATGCTGACAGCTCTGAGGGGAGGCGGGCAGGGCTGGAGCTCAGCAGACAGGAGATGCTTCTGAGCATTCCCATGCAGAGCTCCCTATGAGCACAGCTCACAGATCTCATCTCTCTGCTTTCAGATGGCGACGCTCGGGGAAGCGCGGCTCAAAGAGATGGAAGCTCTGCGCTCCCTGCGGGCGGCCAACGAAGGGAAGGTGCTGTGCAGCGAGGAGGACACGGAGCTGAAGGTCTGCGTGTGCCAGAAGGAGCCGGCTGCTCCCATGATCCAGTGTGAGCTCTGCAGAGGATTCTTCCACATCAGCTGCGTTTCTGTGCCCCACACTTTACAGGGGCCACGCGTGTGGCTCTGCCCGCACTGCCGCCGCTCGGAAAAGCCACCTTTGGAGAAGATCCTTCCTCTGCTGGCATCCCTACAGCGCATCCGCGTGCGGCTCCCCGAGGGGGATGCCCTGCGGTACATGATAGAGAGAACTGTGAACTGGCAGCACAGAGCGCAACAAATGTTATATTCAGGGAATCTCAAACTTCTACAGGACAAAGTTGGCTCAGGATTGCTGTACAGCAGGTGGCAGAGCACTGCGGGGCAG
Organism: Coturnix japonica; assembly: GCF_054131305.1. NCBI lineage: Eukaryota > Metazoa > Chordata > Aves > Galliformes > Phasianidae > Coturnix > Coturnix japonica. The sequence goes on from NC_140700.1 coordinate 1,825,249, forward strand.
CTGCCCGAGACAAACAAGGTGAGGCTGAGTGCCCTGAGCAGCCCTGGATGTGGGTGGGATGTGGTCAGTGGGAGCAGCGTTGGACGCCTGTCTGCTTTTTGGGTGCTCTGTGTCTCCTTACAAAGACTGGCAAGACAGATTGCTTATGTTTTGCTTTACAGACATAAGGGTTCTTAGTTACAGTGTGTGTGTCTGTCCTCCAGCGACAGCTCGCTGTTCCATCCTGCTGGAGTCATGAGAACAGCGGCTCCTGAAGGACCTTTTCTTCCTTCTGCTTCTCCCTGCTCCTGGGCAATGATAGGCTGCCACTAATGGCAGTGCTGAGTGATTGTTTCTAGGAGCTCTCAGTATTTGATTAGTCTTTGTGTTCTTATCTTACAAGTGTTGGAATGGAGACACAGACCTTCCTGAGCTCTGAGCAGAGGCTCAGATCAGGTGGTTTTCGGCAGAGGGTCTTCATCCCTCCATCCCTCTGTGTCACTTATGCTAAAACTCCCAAGCTGGACCTTGGCTGGAGCTGTGTGTTGATGGTGGGATTCTGGGGGAGTTTGGGACCTCCTCTGATAAAGGTCTCTATCAGCAAAAAGGGCAGGACAGAGCCAGGTGTGTCACTGTCCTGGTGTTCCTGAGATAATAAACACAGGGGAAGAAAGCCTGAAACAAAAGGTCTGTGCAGCATAAAGGATACGAACCACCTCGAAATGACACGCACTCTTGCTTTAACTACATGATCCTTGAGGTCCCTTCCAACCTGGGTTATTCTGTGATTTCAGGTTTTGCCTGAGTAGCCTCAATTTGCTTATCCAACTGCCTGTTCTGCCCAGGGCTGGGGCTGCTCTGTGCTGCCTGTACAGCTGTGCTGGGGCTCCACTTTATAAGCAGCAGCAGTGGGGGAGCCCAGGAGCTCAGTGCGGCCATGGGGGGTCCATCCCTTCTTGGGATGAGCTGTGACCAGAACCTCCCTGCATGGACTTTGAGTTTTCTTCTTTGGATGATGTTCCTAGGCATTGCCCACATGTCCTGCAGCAGCAGTGCCTCCCATAGTACTGCAGCCATAGTACACTGCACAGAGGGGACAATGGGGTGAGAGAAACTAACCAGAAAACCAATTGTGAGCATTGAAAGTGAAGGGGGTTCAGAAAGGGGCCCGGATGCTCAGCATGAAGGCTGGGTGCTCCTGTGAGAGGTGTCAGGAGAGGCTTAGGAAGGAGCTGGGCCAGCTGGGGTGGTGACCCTGAGGGCTGTGGAGGTGTCACCATGGCCTTGGTGTGCAGTCTGTAGTGCTGCTTGTGTTCCAGGTTCAGGGTTTAGGAATCCTGTGCAGGAATGCAGCTCTCAAATAAAGGCCATGAGTTGAGAGCTTTCATTTTGCAGCTGTTTGACACTTGAGGCCAACATGCTAATGGAAATGCCTGTGCGTTGTGTTCTGTTCTGTCTTCTAGGTTTCTCAAACAATCGGAGCTATGTCATTCTCCATGCCTCATGACTGGGATAACAGAACCATATATTTACATTCTCCATTTTCTACAGGACAGCAATGCATCCCACTTCATGGTTTGTAATCTTCACTTTGATACTTTTCTTTCTTTTTCTTTTCTTTTTCTCATGTGTTTGATGGAGGAGAGGTTCCACGTCCAGCCTTAGTTTTGTGCTTCCAAGTAGGAGCACTGTAGTTTGGTACCAGAAAGCATTGAAATGGGCCGTGGTTGTGAGCTGCCCTCTCTGGGGCTGTTGCAAAAGGCCCCATATGTGTTCTGTGGGGTGGGGGTGGTGCCCATAGGGCAGGTTTCAAATGCAGGGCTCACCCTCAACTCTTCCTCCTCTCCTCTCTTGGCTTCACTTCTGAATTCCGCTCTGTCCATCTCATCCACTCGTGCTGCAGTGAGGAGCTCACTACGCTAAGTTTTGTCTTCAGAGGAAGGAAGGAGAACGATGGCCTGGCACAAACTGCAGGCAGGGGAGGATAAAATCACTGCGCTGCTCAGTATCTTCTATGGAAACCTTTAACTCTCATTTTTAACTCTGAGCGGCAAAGAGGGAACAAATGAGAGGAAATGTGTTGAGTTGCAGATGTAAAGTCTTTTGTGGGTTTTGTTCTCATCGGTGCTGACATGGAGGGGTTCCTTCTCTTCTCTCTTTGGTGGCAGTCGTCAGCACCGAGCTGGATGAGCTGATGATGGAAGCGCAGCTGCTGCAGGTTTCCCTGCCTGAGATCCAGGAGCTGTACCAGACCCTATTCACAAAGCAAAGCCCCGCTCTGCAGGCTGAGCAGAAGCCATCGGTCGGGCCGAGCAATGAAAAGGTGAATGTCTGAGCATGGGGGTCAGCATGGGGCAGAGTGGGCATCATACTCTGTGTGTGTGCTGCTAGGGAAGGTGTTTCTCGTACCCAAAAGCAATGGAGAAGTTAATAATGTGTGCAATCCATTGGATGGCAGTTGGGACCTGATGCGTTTCTGCACTTTGAATGTGGATTTAGTGATCCTCCTCTGTGTGATAAACACATCTGTCCCTGTGCTGAGGGCCCCGCTGGCTGCCCCTGGGGCACTGCATGGGCAGGAGATGAGAGTCTTGTTTATAGATACTCTCATTAAAGCATGATGCTGTCCTTTGCTCCCCTATGCAGCGCTCCCACAAGCACTGCTTGTACTGGAGGCTCCTCCTAAGCACGGAGTTTGGTATATTGGAGTTGTGTTCATCAGCTGTATCCTCACCATTTATCAAATACCTTTGTGACAGAACGAGTGCTGCCGGGGCAAAAAGGATGGGATGAGTTACATGGAGAGAAAACTGAAACGCCGCTTCGAGAGGGAGAACTTCTGTGATGAGAAGAGAGCGAGGGTAAGAAAAATGAGAACACCCAAAAAGAAGAAACTGAAACTGAGTCACACGAAGGATCTGAGCAGCAGCAGCAGCAGCAGGATGGAGAGGGAGAGGGAACGGCTCCTGGAGGTGCAGCGCAGCAGTGAAAGTCATTTGGTTCCCTCTGACACGTCGTTCTCTGAGCAGGAGGACTCTGAGGACGAAGATGCCATCTGCCCTGCAGTGACGTGTCTGCAGCCCGAGGGAGACGAGGTGAGTGGAGGTGGGACCACTGAGCTGGGAGCTGCTGGCCTGCAAAGTGCAGTGTGAGGGTGGGGAGGGGTCACAGTCTGGGGCTGGTCCTGCCTGAATGCCCCAGGAGCAGCAGGGAAGGGGAGCAGGGCCGTGCATCACAGCAGCAATGTGGGGCTGCAAAGGGACTGGGGGGGGTGAGTGGGAACGTGTTCACTTCCACTCCTGGAATATAGTCACAGCCCTGGAACTCTGTGCTAAGAAATGGGGAAGGGTGGCATTGCCTGCAGCGTGAGGGGCTGGGGTGCATTTCCATCCATACCCCTGGATGGGAGGGGGGTTTGTGCTTCATATGGAGCTGGGCTGCAGTGATTTGGGTGCCTGGCGTGCAGTGGGTGCTGTGTTCTCATTAGGATCAATGGGGTTGAAAAGCAACTCCTGAGTGCCTCTGAGCCGCAGTGTGTGTCCATTCCTCCTTAGGTGGACTGGGTCCAATGCGACGGCAGCTGCAACCAATGGTTCCACCAGGTGTGTGTGGGCATCTCCCCCGAGATGGCTGAGAAGGAGGATTACATCTGCATCAGCTGCGCCGGGAAGGGCTCCCCGTACAGAAAGTGAAAGTGCCAGCAGAGCCTTCAGGACTGGAGCAGAGAGAGCTGTGGAGTTTTCCATTGGAGAACCAGGCTGCAAATGGTGCTACTTGTATCCTCACGGGATCATTTTCCAGAACTCCAAACGAGTTGTTTTGTTGGGTTTTTTTTGGGTTGTTTTTTTTTTTTTTTTGACACTTTTTGTATTCTCCCCTTTGATCTCTTTGTGGTTGTGGAGGTTTCAGGAGCTGGATGGTGGGGTTGGGGGGGGGGGGGGTTGGGAGGGGTCTGGGCCGACTCAGACGGCACTGATGGGGGAAGGGGCACCTTCCTTCCCTTGGACAGCATCGATACCTCTGGGATGTGCAGCCCCACAGCGCGGGGTCGTTCCTTGTGGGAGGAGCTCCCTGTTTACTCTGTTCTTCACCCTTCAGAAGACTTTTTAGCTTTTGGGTTTTTTGGTTTGTTTCTCCCCCCCCTCCCCCTTTTTTCCCTCCCCTCCCCCCCTTTGTTTTCGGTAGCTTTAGGTTTATTTATCTGAGCAATAACTTCTATGTCTGGTTTCAGCGACCTGATTGATTGACAGCTGGGGGGGGTCGGCGTGTTGCTTGTAGCATTGGTTGATGTACAGAGGGCAGCTGGTAGATCCCATAGTGTGGCTGAGGGGCCGTGATGTAGAAGACATAAAGGATTAAAAACAAAACAAAAAAAAAAAAAAAAAAGCTCTGTAAAGTAAATTGCCACAGCTGTATTTTGGCTTTTTCTCTCCTTTTATTTTTTTTTCGGTTTTTTTTTGTTTTTTTTTTGGGTAGCTTGTATCAAACGTTGCAGTTTATATTGTGGAATAAAAACCCCTGGTTATGTTATAAAATGAGATGGTGTTTGTAGAGCTGCTCCAAAACAGAGGGAACCCATTCAAAATCGGGTTCGGGGTGTGGGGGGGGAGGGAGGGGCTCGGACACGCGCACAGCCGCGGACACGCGCATACCGGACACGCGCACCCCGCCCCGCCCACCGCTGCAGTTCGTCCTCCTGGCCGCCAGGGGGCGCTGTGCTCGGTGCCGTCCCTACGCGACGCGCGTGCGTGCGTGCGTTTGGCGCGCGGCGGCCCCGTATCCCGCGCGGCGGCGGCGGAGCGTGAGGGGGCGATGGCGGGAGCGGCGGCGGCGGGAGGAGCGGGAGGAGGCGGCGGAGCGGGCCCGGTAGCGCAGGGACTGAAGGAGGCGCTGGTGGAGACGCTGACCGGGATCCTGTGCCCGGTGCAGGCGGTGCGAGCCGCCGCCGAGGAGCAGGTGAAGGTGTTGGAGGTGACGGAGGGTGAGTGAGCGCCGGGCCGCGCCGCGGGGCTGTGTGAGGAGCGGGGCGATGTGGGGACGGAGCTGGGCCGGGAACGGGCAGCGCCGCGGGGGGTGGAGCCGCCACAGCGGAGCCCACGGAGGCCCCGACCGCGTGTGGGGCAGCGATGAGCGGGAGCGGGGCGGGGAACGGCTGGGCACGGAGCGGTGTGTGGCCTACACCGGTGTCTGCTGTACAACAACCGCACACCGGCCCCGTGCGGCCTCGCTGTGGGGTCCGGCCGGGCCCTAATGGCGCTTTGCCGCCCCTGCCCGCTCTGAAGGGGCCCTTCGTGCCGCCTGAAGGTCTGTCAGCTCAGAAACGTCAACAGAGGAACCTGACGGTAAAGAGAAGGAAGGTGGGGGGGTGTGACTGGCCGGGGCTGCTCCCAGGGGACGTGAGGATGAAGGGAAAGTTTATTGTTGTGGTCTGTGTGTGACGCTCCCGTGGTGCAGTACAGGGAGATGAGTTTGTTACCAACGGGGCTGTTGGGTGTTTAGAGGTGGTGGTGCAGCGGTACGGGTCCGGCAGTGCTGTGTGGGATGGGCAGGAACATGGCAGAGCTGAGCTCTATGGATCAGGGAGATCCAGGGGACGAGGAATGGAGTCATGGAGTCACAATATCACAAGCTGGGAGGGACCTGAGAGCATCACTGAGTCCAAACCCATCATCTACATGTCACAGCTTTATAGATATCCCAGAGTAACTTTGCACTTCACTGCTGTCCTCCCTAGGGCATCACAGCTCTGAAGCTTTAATGCCTTCGCTTGGGGGAGGCTCACCAGGCTGCTCCCATGGAGTGGCTCCAAACAGGTTCAGACTGTGTGGATCGGGGGTGCTGTCCTCCATGAGCACTGCCAGCCTTTGGAGCACGCTGTCCAGAGAAGCTTTGCTGATTCCAAGCTTGAAAATACACTGAGCAACTTGGTTTGACCCTGCTGATGCTGCTTTGCTACAAGGGTGGGCTGGAGGCCTTCTGGGTTCCATTCATCTGCGTTACTTTGTGCTGTTGGGAGTCGAGGAGCACAGGAGGAACGAGCCGTATCCTCCTTGCAGATGCTAAGAGGAGGAGCAAGAGCAGCACTGTGTTGTTGTGGGAAAGAAATGTAGATCACGTGAGTCAGGAGCGCTTTAAAGTGCCATAAAGAAACCAGAAATATGCTGGCATTGAGCATGTTTTAAAGGTAGAACACTGGAAGTAAAAACAAGGGCAGTGCAACCATTAAATTCATGGAGTCACAGTTTGAGTTGGAAGGGGCTCTTAAAGGCCATCTGGTCCCACTCCCCACCACACACCTGGACACCCACAGCCCTGTCCTGACCCAGGGATGAATAGTTAGAGCTGCAGCCATGGGGAGCCGAGTACATCTCAGCCTGTGCTGGTTGTTAACCTGAGCTGCAAGGTTTTAACCCACGAGGGAAAGAAGTGAGATGCTGAGACAACAAATGAAGTTTGTGCAGAGAGCACAGGGGAGGATGAATGCTCAGCAATTTATGTGAGAAGCTCTGCACTAGAATTGTCTTCTCCATCTTACATATGAGTCACACTGTTGGTATTGTGTCTTCCCCCTAAAGTCTCGGTGAGTTTCCCTGCGTGGGAATGAAAGTTCTGACACAAGCATTTATTCTGTGTTGCAGAGTTTGGTGTCCATTTGGCAGAGCTGACAGTGGATCCACAGGGAGCGCTGGCCATCCGGCAGGTGAGCTCACACACACATGGGCAGCACTGCGCTTTGTGGGGCCTCCCACTGTGTCCTGGGGGAGCTGGAGGTGGTTTTCCTTTGGCCCTCCATTTTCCCTTAGTTTCTATGGGTTTATCACTTCTTCCTTCAGCACATCCAGGTGTGCTGACCTTTCCTTTCTTGAAAGCAGCACTTTCTGGGCCTGCCCAGTGTGGTGCTGGCTGTGCACAGTGGGCACCAGCAGCAAAAGTCCTCTTCTCTCTGCCACAGCTTTTCCTGTTGGTGTTTTCCTCCTTGCAAAGGAGGTGTAGGTTCTGTGTTTCTGTGGTTACCATGTGCTCTATATCTCGTGCTCTTGTAGAGGTGAGAAATAGCTGCCTTCTGGTGTCAGCAGTGTGTAAGCTGTCGCTGTGTGAGGAATGGCCATCAGTTCAGCTTTTTACTGCTATGGCTTTTTCAGCAGTGTGACAAGGACTTTTTGGTCCAAGCAGTGTGATGGGATGGGGGGGGGGGCTGAGCTGAGGGGTTGGGGGTGGTGCTTGTTGTGGTTATGAGATTTGTTCCTAATTTGTGACCTCTCTTCTAACGCAGCTGGCATCCGTCATTTTGAAACAGTATGTGGAAACTCACTGGTGTTCTCAGTCAGAAAAGTTTAGACCTCCAGAGACCACAGAGAGGGTAAGGCTTTGCTTTGTGTTTCCTGGTTTAAGATGCTTTATCCACTAAGAATATTAACTGGTTCTCTGAAATAGATCTTGGGAATGGTGCCCCAGAAGCACTGCCCTTTTTCCTTCTGTCCCTTCTGGGCTGGGTGCCTGGTTCTCCTTCACCCAAATCTTCCAAAGAAAGCAAGCACAGGCCCTGACATTGGAACCAGTATTTATCTCAACAAGCCCTGGGTGTCCTCCATCCATGTCTGCGTCCTGCCTTGTTGCAGCTCTCAGCAGTTGCTGTGTTCCTGCCTGAGGGCTCTGCATGAGGCGAGCACTACATTACAACGCACCCAGCAGCCTTCCCTAAAAAGAAACACAGGGTGCAGTCTGCAGGGTTTGGTCTGGAGATGTTTTGCTAAACACTGTGGTTCTCTACAGGCAAAAGTTGCTATTAGAGAGCTCCTACCCAATGGGCTGAGAGAATCCATCAGCAAAGTGCGCTCGAGTGTTGCCTACGCAGTGTCAGCAATCGCCCACTGGGACTGGCCTGAAGCCTGGCCTGAGCTCTTCAACCTCCTGATGGAGATGCTGGTTAGTGGAGACGTGAACGTGGTGCATGGAGCCATGAGAGTGCTGACAGGTACGTGTACACAGCAAGGCTGCCCAAGGAGGTGCTCCAGGCTTTTCCTTACCCCCAAGCATTCTGTCCCTTTGTACTGCAAATTGAGCTAAAACTTGCTGCTGCTGCTCTGCAGGGCACAGTGCTCAGTGTCAGGCTCTGTGCTGCAGGCTGCAGCTTTGTAACTCCCAGCTCTCAGATATCTGCCATTTTCAGCATGACATTTGTCTGCTGTCCCTCAGGGATTGCTGTGGGTAGGGCAGCCAGCGCTGGTCTAAGCAAGCATGAAGCAACTCATCTCCCAGCGTTCTCTGTGTTGTTGTTATGTGTTTGTTTTCTTCTTAGAAGTTCCCTTGTTTTCTGTTTGGCAGAGTTTACCCGGGAAGTGACAGACACGCAGATGCCACACGTTGCTCCTGTTATCCTCCCAGAGATGTACAAAATCTTCACAATGGCTGAGGTACATCTTCACTCTTAAATGGGTTCTGAGTTGCATTGGTGGGAATATTCTTGGAGCAGAGAAACGGCAGATGTGAAGGTTGAACTGTTCCATGGTAAGACTTAAAGTGTTTCCTCTGTGCTGTGACCATTTGTGACAGCCAATGTGTAAACTGAAATGTTTGAAGCCAGTAATGAAATAAAAAGGAATCAAATAAAGCAGAAAATAAGTATCCCTTTAAAATGTCTGGTATTCCCTCTCTGTTGTTCTGCAGGTATATGGTATTCGCACGAGGTCGCGTGCAGTGGAGATCTTTACCACGTGTGCCCATATGATCTGTAACATGGAGGAACTGGAAAAGGCAAGAGTTCAACCTACCCTACATCATGTACTGAATGGGAACGAAGTGAAGCTCTAAAATGTCATTAAATGAAACATAGGAGAGAACTCCATGGTGCCAGCTGTAACACAGAGAAGTGGGTGTCATTTCCTGCTCTCAGAGTGGCAGGCTGCCTGGTTTCTGTGCACACCTTGATGCTGTGCTTGGTTTCCATAACTGAGTTTAACAGATGTGCAGGGCCAGCTTGGAGACAGGGGGGTCAGCCTGGGTTGGAGGTGGGGACAACAGCCTCTTTGCTTGGAAATCCCTGGAGGAGCTTCCTGACGCCAGGGGGATGTCAGGTAGCTGTAAACACGTATGGATCTCCTGTCCAGCCCTGGGTAGATGTTTCCAAATGTGCTTTGACATTTGGAAGAACACTTGTTGTGTTTGCCTCAGAGGACTCACAGCAGTGCTCCTCAGGCCGCTGGTGGTTCTCTGCTCACAGCACTTGTTTGGCTGAGCAGAGGGTGGCCCTTTGCTTTCCTGTCAGACACAGAGATATCTGGTACCTGGAACTCACCTCTGCTTGCACTGATTTTTAACCAGGGTGCAGCCAAAGTCCTGATATTCCCTGTGGTGCAGCAGTTCACGGAGGCCTTTGTTCAGGCCCTGCAGATGCCTGACGGACCCACATCAGACAGTGGATTTAAGATGGAAGTCCTGAAAGTAAGTTGGTTAACACTGATAGGAAATGACCAAATACAGAAGCGCTGCCAGGTGTGCTGGGAAAGAGAGAAGGTCAGGTGCTGTGTGCTGCTTCGCTTGATGCTGCCTGTGTTGAGCTGTGATGCTTTCTGGCTCCCAGTGCCATGCAGTTTTGATACAGGATTGTGCCTGTGCTGAAGATGTGTGTGGTGAGCTCCATAGGGATGTGTTGGTGCATTATTGGGTCGTCGGGTGCAGTTTTGTGAAGGTGGACGTTTGAAGCCCATTCAGCTGCGTTCCTTGAGAGAAATGGTAATGCAGAGTTACTGTAAACAAGCATAAATTTTTTCATAATGATCAGCTTTGCTCTGGAGCCAAGAAATTAAATGCTGGAAGGTGCAGGAGGATGCTGTTGTGGTATTCAGAGGAGCAGCTGTTAAGTTCCGTATTGTGGAACTGGTTTTTGTGGTCCTGTTCAAGGCAGCAGCACTGTGTTACTGCATCCCATTGCTTCCTCTGCTGCTGCCTCTCGGTGCAGGCTGCAGTGCTGTAGAAGCAGTAGGAGCCATTGATGGATGGTAGCAGCTCTCTGTGAGGGGAGCAGCGTTCTGGCTGGGTGCACAGAACAACCACTGGTTTTGTCACTTAGGACTTGTAAGTTAATGATAGCAATTTTCTAAGGCAAAATGATTTCAGGTGTAAGACCTATAAATTGCCTTTCCCTCCAGCAAAGTGCATTTTGTAGTCATTGTAATGCAGAAATGAGAGAATTCAAGGGATTGGTTAAGCCAGCTCTGCAGATAAGATGATTACAGGAGCTCTTGAATTGCAGGGGCAATGGGAGAGAGAATGGAAATGGTTTTGGTGATACGTTTTGAACCAGCTGCAAACTCCCACCTTTTGTTTTTTCCCCCCTCTCAGCAGAGTACTGAGAAGTAAATGACAGAAAGATGTCCTTTCTTCTTCCCTTTCTCTCTTGAGAGCAGTCCCAGCAGGACTTGGGATTATCCATGTTGGTAATGGAAGTGCAGCCCATGAGCTGAGTTTTGGTGCTGTTCCCTGGTTTCCCTTCTGATTGCTGCTCTTTGTCCTTCCAGGCTGTAACAGCACTGGTGAAGAACTACCCGAAGCACATGGTGTCCTCAATGCAGCAGATCCTGCCCATCGTGTGGAACACCCTTACAGAAAGTGCTGCCTTATATCCTTTGCAGTGAATGCTTTTAACCGGAGTAAAACAAGACAAACTATCTTGTGCCCAAGAAGGACTTGAACTTGGCTGGAGAGTGTTAGACCATGACCAGCAGCGCAGGGATCTGTTGTATAGATTCTGTGGGTGTTTCTGTTGGGCTCCATGAAATTCCTTTGGCCTGAGTCAGTTGTGATAAACGATGGGAGTCCCCACACTGTGCTGGCTGCAGAACTGTGGCCAACCTCTGTGTTCTCTCTGGTGCTCTTCAGTGAAAAATGCCTTCTTAAAACAATGCCTGGTAGTGATGTTAAGGCTTCAAAGGAGAACCTACCTTATCCCTTGCTGCAGAAATAATGACTGGTTATGCTTGCTGCTGAAGCTGAATGTGATTTGCCTTTTAAATGTTATCACTTAGTCATCACTTTGCTGAACAATCTGCAATGTTAAAGAGATGTTCTGCTGGTAGTTTTCATGGTACGTGCAAACTGACAAGCCAGGTCTTCCACATCTGCTCCAGGTTAACTTTGTGCTGCTGTGGCTCCTCGCTGTTGGGTGTAGAATGAGCTCCTTGTGCCCTGGGAAGGCTGGATCTGAGTGGTTCCATTGTGGCAGAGCTGTAGTGTGGCTGAACCTTTGGGTTTCCTTGGAGGATTTGTGTGTGAATGGAGTTACCCAGGGTTGCTGTCAGGTGATGGAGAAGTGGTTTCTGCAGCTGGGCAGGAAGTCCCAGGTCTCATCTTCTGTTTGAAACACAGCACTGTGTGTAACCTGTGCTCCCTAAGAGAGCAAGCATAGTCATTATTAGGAATTTTAATTCCTGTTAGGTGCATCTTCTTAGAAACATGTGTTTACTTAACTCCATCTACTTATGTGAGAACAGAAGTAAATTATACAGAGGAGGTGGAGGATCCTGTGGATTCTGATGGTAAGGACTTTTGAACTGCACTTCTGAGTCCTTCTGGAGAGGAATGGACTTACCTTAATATTGCTGTTGTCAAAACAGTTGCAGAAACACCTCGGGAGTTCATGCTTAATGTACATTTACAGTGTTGGAAAGAAGTGATGGACGCTGTTCTAAGTATCATGTGGCTGTGATCAGTGAAGCTGCATAACTTAAAGTTTCTAACGACTCAAGGAGTGAGTTTTGCAGCAGTTTTGAGGTAAAACTGATGGACAAAAGAAAACCAAGCAGGTTTTATTTTGGGCTTGATCAATTTTAGTGAGGGGTGTGCAGTGAGGTGGGAAGAGAGAAGTAGGTGATCAAGTCAGAGTCCTCCCAGGGCTGCTGCTGCCATTGCTGGTCCAGGAGCAAGAACAGCCATTACCCCATCAGACAGCCTAACAGTCTGTAATTGTATTTGACACCCGTTTATACTTCTATGTATGTTAGCATTTGGAGTCATGGCCCTTCTCTTCGTTTCTTTGTTCAGGTGAAGTATTGGGATTTGAAAATCTGGTGTTCAGCATATTTGAGTTTGTTCATGCCTTGCTGGAAAACAACAAATTTAAGAGCACAGTGAAGAAGGCTTTGCCAGAGCTGATCTACTACATCCTTCTTTACATGCAGATCACAGAGGAGCAGGTGAGCAGGTTTGTCTTGTGTAGGAAGTAAATGAGATAAGAGATTTAAACCAATTAATGTCCAAGGAAGTGTTTCAACACATGGAAGCTGCTGTAAGCTAATGTGGTTACTGAGGGATGTGGTTTAGTGGGCAGCTCTGTTGGCATGTGGGTGGTTGGTCTAAATGATCTTAAAGGTCATTTCCAACCTTTATGGTTCTGTGCTGTTCCATCCATTTCTCACAGCATCCAGGTGTTCCTATCAATAATAGCGTGTGTGCAACAGTGAAGGAATGTGTTGTGAAAAGGAAAGTGACCAAACTGAAATGCATAGCCACACTGTGGCTATGTGGTAGTGAAAGGATTGTGCAAGCGGTGTGACATAGTTTTTATGGTTATTCTCTGTGCTTCCAGGTCTCCCAAGCCTGAAAGCCATCTCCTGTTTATCTTGTTTAGGTAGGCATGCATAAAAGCAGTTAGAGCTTCATCCGCTTCTCCCATTCCTCAACTGTAAATGAAGCAGTGTAGCATTGATTTCAGCTCAGTCATGAGTTTCTGAAGCTGATTTCAGATGAGGGGCAGAGGTGCGAGATGGGCTCAGGGCAGAGAAGGCTTCTTCTTTTCAGAGATTACTGCAACAGCGTGTAAGAATCATCCTTCTTATCCTCCCTTTCCTTCTTGTCTTCCTGCTTCAGATAAAGGTTTGGACTGCAAATCCGCAGCAGTTTGTGGAGGATGAAGATGATGATACTTTTTCCTATACAGTGAGGATTGCTGCTCAAGATCTCTTGCTGGTATGAAAAATATTCCATGTTTCGAAGCAACCAAAGAATGAGAACAATACATTTAGCTTCATGTTGAGTGTTTGGAGGAAAGCCTGCCTTTAAAAGTCTGTACAACTCAACATGGATTATTTCCCTCTGCACAGGCTGTGGCTGCTGATTTCCAGAATGAGAGTGCAAGTGCTTTGGCTGCAGCAGCTACGAGGCACTTACAGGAAGCTGAGCAGGCCAAGAACAGTGGTGCTGAGCACTGGTGAGGAGATGGGACAGCAGGGAGCTGCAGCGGTGGGTTCTGTAGTACTGAGGGCAACACAAGTCAGTCATGCGTTGTTTTTGTGGCACTGCTGCTGATGGGCAAGGATGAAAGCTGAGAACTGATTAGGAGAAGGAAAAGAGAGTAGGGTAATTCTCAAGGCAGATGCACAAACCTTCCAGTTGAAGCCCTTCACCAGGTTTCTGTCCCAGGCTTCTTTTTGGGAACCCTGACTGACAGTTCCTTAAAGCATGTTGTTGTGAAGCGTTGTTTGTTATATGTGATCCAAAGAGACATGGGCAAAACCTTCGCTTTCTTCTCAGTTAAGTGGGCTCAGAATTTCAGGCATCTCTCTCAGTGCATACATAGAATAATCAACTGAGATGCAGTTGGAGACTGCAGAACAAATCCTTTAATCCTTCAGAACAAAGTCTTTTTATTTGTTTATTTCTTCAGAAGGGAAAAAAGTGGTAGAAGCAGCACATTATTTTTTTAACCCAAAATGTGGAAAGGGATTTATTCATTGGGGGTGAAGGTGGGCAGAAAAGCCTAAAAGCATCTGGATTCTTCTGCAGGTGGAAAATACATGAAGCTTGTATGCTGGCCCTGGGTTCTGTGAAGTCCATTATTACAGACAGCGTGAAGAACGGCCGAATACATTTTGATATGCATGGATTCCTGACCAACGTCGTTCTTGCAGACCTCAACCTTTCAGGTACACCAGCCCTGGCCATTGGTCCAGCTGCTGCTGAGTGCCAGAGCCTGGGGACTTACAAGTTTAAGTGTCTGTGGTGTGCATGTGCTGTAGTGCAGTGCCAGCATCCCATTTTCTTTAAGCTGAGGCTGGTGCTGGTCACAACAGAAGAACCCAAATAGTTATGATGGTGAGGAGGAGGAAGCAACTCTGACTTTGAATTCATGAAACTCATTGTGAAATGGCTGTTGTGTTTGTTCTGCTTTGTTTTAGTGTCCCCTTTTCTCCTGGGCCGGGCTCTCTGGGCCGCCAGCCGTTTCACAGTGGCCATGTCCCCAGAGCTCATCCAGCAGTTCCTGCAAGCCACGGTCAGCGGTCTGCATGAAACCCAGCCACCTTCTGTCCGAATCTCTGCGGTCAGAGCTATCTGGGGGTAAGCAAAGATACTCCAAAGCTCAGGGATCCATGGTAGAAATTGCATTTTTAAAGCTGGTATGTTAAAATAGCTTATTTCTGCAGACTGTGAAAGTAATGGCGTGGAAAGATCTAAGTATCAGTGTGAGAAGTTTAAGTGAGCAGGTTCAAAGCAGGGTAACTCTGATGAGGAATAAGTTGAGGTTCAAGGTTATGTACAGAACAATGTTACAATAGATACGGTCCCAAACGGAAGCAGAACTAGATGGTGATGACAAACATGGAAATGAAACCCTGGTTGGTGCTGTGTGGACACAAGTATGACTAACAGAACGTGTCCTTGTGGGACAGATGAGGGCAATAAAGAAAGTTGTTGGTTTCTTTCCCCAAGTAACAAGGAGAAAAAGGGAAGATCTGCTGAGTAGATTCAAAAGTGAAATGAAAACTGGAAATTAGTTCTTTAAACACACACATCCCCTCCCCCAAACCAACTTAGGTTCCATTTGCACTGAGATGGTGATGAATAAAGGCAGGGAGTTACTGTTCTGTTACTGCTGAAATGTTCTCATCCTTCCTAGCTCACCTGTACTAATGCTAATTAAATGCTTTGTAAGAAGTGACACTTGCTCACACTGCTTTTTGTCCTTAAGGTTAATGCCCTCCATTGGTGGGCAGCTCTAAAGAGAGAATTGTTACTTAGGAACCCTGGAAGCTTGTTTCAGAGCTGCACGTTTTAGCATTGCTTGGCTCAGCTCAGCTTCTGTGAGCTGTTGTGTGGAATGAGGAGGAGATGTGGTTGAGAGATCAAGGAAGAAGTGTACTGATGGGGAGAAGTGTTAGAGGAGTCAACTTACAGAAGAATGGGTATTTATATATAATCCATTGTTACACTTCACTGTGTTCTGTGTGTGTTTTTGTGTCATGTCTAGCTATTGTGACCAGCTGAAGATCTCTGAGAGCACCCATGTGTTACAGCCTTTCCTTCCCAGCATCCTTGATGGTCTGATCCATTTGGCAACGCAGTTCAGCTCGGAGGTGCTCAACCTGGTGATGGAGACGCTGTGCATTGTCTGCACGGTGGACCCAGCATTTACAGCAAGTGTGGAGAACAAGATCTGCCCCTTCACCATCGCAATCTTCCTGAAGTACAGCAATGGTGTGTGTTCAAGCTGTCAAGCACGGTTGGTTTTGCTAATGGATCTTGATGGGGATGTGACTGTGCTGAACATGTAATAGATCGTAACTGCATGAGCCTTGATTCGTACTGTAAAGCTAGAAGGGAAAGTACTGCTTTGCCAGTTTGAAACAGTGGCAGCAAAAACTGAGATGTTTGTTAGTATGTTTTAGTAAATGGTGCTTTCTCTCTCCAGATCCAGTTGTTGCTTCTCTTGCCCAAGATATCTTTAAGGAGCTAGCTCAGATAGAAGCCTGCCAGGGTCCAATGCAGATGAGGCTAATACCAACTCTTGTCAGCATCATGCAGGCCCCTGCTGACAAGATCCCAGCAGGGCTTTGTGCAGTAAGTGCTACAGTGGTACCTGGTCTGAGCTGGGGCTGATTCTTTAACATAAAGGATGGCTGCTCTGCAACGAGTAGGAAGGTTGTTTTAAACTGCTTTCAACAATGACTTCAGTGTTTGGTAGAATTGTCTTTGTGGAGAGAAGGCAAACTGCAGGAGGGGGGAGAGATTTCCATAAGTAATGTGTGCTGTGGACTTCCTCAACTCCCTGCAGCACATCCCCAGCTGTTCTGCTGTGCCATAATCAAGTTTCACCAGTGACAATCTCTCCTATACAGTGGACTGTTCTCCAGCAGAATACATAACCGTTCCTTGTGTTTTTTTCTGAGATATTTTTTCTGATTTATATGTCACGTGTATGAATTGCTGGAGATAAACTGCACACATTTGTTGTCTCTAGAAATTCGACTTAGAAAAGACTGAGCATTGACTCTGTCAAATGATTTTATGGAATTAAGCCCATAAATATCTTAATCAAGATGTTTATAATCTGCGTGTTGATTGGTATTGCTCTACCAATCACTAGTAGGTGATTAAAGTAAATATCTGGATAAAATGGAGTGAGTCGGCCAGAACAATTCTCTGGTTGCTCTGATCACTGTGTCAGGATAATGTATATCCCTGTGGAGCTGCTTACCACACTGAATGCTTTTACACCACTCTTAATGTTTGAACTACCTTGGGAACTTGGCAGTGCACAGCACTGTGTGTCCATGGCCATTACAGTGGCTCTGGATGTGTGATTTTTAAAATAAATAAGATATTGCTGTGTGTAACATCAAGATATTATGATAGTGCTGGGTTACATCTCTCCTGCTCGTGACTGAGGTGCTTGCAGTGCTGACTCTGTGTGCTGTGGCTGCTGTTGTAACAGTGCTTTTGTCTGTGGTTTCCTTTCAGACTTCTATTGATATATTAACCACAGTTGTGAGGAACACCAAACCTCCTCTGTCCCAGCTCCTGATCTGCCAGGCATTCCCTGCGGTGGCTCAGTGCAGCTTGAACACAGATGACAATGCTACCATGCAGGTAACACTGTAGGGAGTGGTCAGAGCTGCAGGGACAGGCGAGTTTGAGAGAAGTGACCAAATGAGACAGTTAGCAAATCCTTCAAGGGAGCTCAGGCTTTGCTTGCCAGTAGCTGTATCATCAGCTCCCTGGGAGGCTCTACTGCCTCCAGCCTGTCATTAAAGCATTGCTGTTCAGAGACCTGCAATGACTTCTGCTGAGATCATTCTGTAATTTCAAGGATCGGAGTGAATGAACGCTCTCGGGCATGAGGAAGCAGAACCTCCTGCATCTTCCTTCTTGCCATTTTCTTGTGTACACATTTAAGTGGGAAGGGGAAGATAAAACTTCTTTTGGTTGATTCAGAGACTGAATGGAGGGGAGAGCAAGGATTCAGCTCACAGGTGTAGTGCTGATCTGAGCTGTGCTTGTTAGCAACTCTGCTGTTAGCTGATGGTGGTTTTAGAAAGGGAAATTCTAACAGAATATCTTTCTCTTACAGAATGGTGGTGAGTGTCTGCGTGCGTACGTCTCAGTGGCATTGGAGCAGATTGCACAGTGGCATGATGAGCAAGGCCACAATGGGTTGTGGTATGTGATGCAAGTGGTGAGCCAGCTTCTGGATCCAAGGACCTCAGAGTTCACTGCTGCCTTTGTGGGCAGGCTGGTTTCCACTTTAATTTCCAAAGCAGGGAGTGAGCTGGGAGAGAACTTGGACCAGATCCTGAGAGCCATCCTGAGCAAAATGCAACAAGCGGAGACGCTCAGTGTAATGCAGGTGAGCAGACGGGAGGCCAGGAGGGTGAAAAGAGGTGCTGCAAAAAGAAACTGTCAGATTAGAAGTGCAAATAAAAGCATGTGCCTGATTGTTTGTGGGTTATGTACTCAGAGGTTCTGTGTACCCTGTGAAGTACTCAGGAAATAGCCTGCTCTGTTCATCCAGTGCTGTCTGGATTACCTGTTAAGCCAGGCTCTTATTGGGTAAGCTTTAATGCACCTTAAATAGTCTCATGACCTTTTGCTTGCAAGGACTGAACCTTTAGAGAGCACCTTCATTAGGGGTGTTGTGGCAAGGGCATGCCTTTGAGTGTGTCTGTGTGAATAGCCTGGAGCTGAGACCAGGTGAACTTTAGGAGGTGGGGCATGTAGTTGGCCTGCATCAGGACAGAGGTCAGATGAGAGCATCACGGTCTCCTCTGCCCTTGGTCTACTTTTAGTGGCATGGTTTGTAGAATGATTTTATCCCAGTAATGTTGATTCTCTTTCTTGTCTGTGCCCTTAAAGTTCAGCACCTGCTTCCTGAGCAGCAGCTGTGGGAGGGCACTGTGCTGCCAGGACCCACCTCTGCCCTCAGTGAAGACCCTGGCTGAGACTTATCAGTTCTAACCCTTTTATCTTGGGTATCTGATTTGTAGTGCTGTGTTTTTTTCAAACCAGTACCCAGTGAGTCACGAGGGCCACTCAAATATCAGCACAGAGTTCATCTTCAGGCCTTGATTTATTTTTTTTTCAGTTTTTCCCCCTTGGAAACACTCTTCATTCATAGCTATGCAAAATGGCTTTGGCTATTTTGGGATTTAAAAGATGTAGAGGCTTAAATTTGAACAAGTCTCATGAAGCCCCTGCAGCTGTGAAAGAGAACAAGCCCCAGTGATGTTGAATGTCTTCTCTGTCTTAGCCTGAGATGAGTCTGCAGTGAGACATCTTTCCCTGAGGAAATCTGTGTGTTGTAAATACCTTCCTAAAGCTTGCAGTTCTTTCCCTAAAACTTGCAGTTTAAAATTCAGAGCAGGAGGAATGCTGCTGCATTACTGTGTGGTGGTTGGGAGACGTGTGGTGGTGATGGAATACACCTGGGGTGGAGAATATGGCTGTGGACAAGCAATTTCTGTGCCTTAGTGTGGTGAGCGTTCTGAGCTCTTTGTGCACAGGGCTGTGTGTACAGCATTGGACCAGGGAGCAGACATGGGTACCTGCACTACCTGCCTTTGCCATGTGATGTTTTTGGTGGTCAGAAGCCTCTGCAGCCTCTCATTTATTCATTTTTTTCAATTGCTTTTTAATCTCTACGTTAGGAAGATTTGCTGATTTGGGGCATGGGTGTGAGTAAATGGATTCCTGACCTGTTTTTTGTGGGTTAAATATTGCTGCTGATGGTAGCAGTATCCTTTCCTGCTTTTGTAGCACACTGCATCTTGCAGATGGTTTTACTTTCTTTTCCTCTTGGGGTCAGTGAGCACCATCTCCATTCCTACAGGGCACCCCATTTCTTGAATATTTGATAAAACATTTTCAGCCAGTAAATAATGTACAGCTCATGTTTCTTTTCCTCCCTGGCAGTCCTTGATTATGGTGTTCGCTCATTTGGTTCACTCACAATTGGAACCACTCCTCGAGTTCCTGTGCAGTCTCCCTGGACCAACAGGCAAGCCTGCCCTGGAGTTTGTGATGGCTGAATGGATGAGCAGGCAGCACCTGTTCTATGGGCAGTACGAAGGCAAAGTCAGGTAGGATGCGCTGTAAGCTGCACCAGTGCCTTGATCACAGCCAACTGATCATCCCCTTGTAGTTAAATGTGCTATGTGTGAAGGAATCACAGAAGGTTGGGAAAGACCTACAGGATCACCCAGTCCAACCATCCACCCACCCTCACTAATCCATGTCCCTCCACTCAACATCCAATCTTTCCTTGAACACCATTGAGCTCCATTCACCACCACTCTCTGGGCCCAGCCCTCCAGCCTCTTTACCCAGCCAAGGGTGTACCTGTCCAAGCCACGGGCTGCCAGCTTCTGCAGGAGAATACTGTAGGAGACAGTGTCGAAGGCTTTGCTGAAGTCCAGGTAGACCACATCAACAGCCTTTCCCTCATCCATCAGATGGGTCACTCGATCATAGAAGGAGATCAGGTTAGTCACACAGGACCTGCCTTTCATGGAGCCATGCTGGCTAGGCCTGATCCCCTGGTTGTCCCACACTTGCCACGCGATCTCCCTCAAGACGATCTGCTCCATAACCTTCGCTGGCACCAAGGTCAGGCTAACAGGCCTGTAGTTCCCCAGATCCTCCTTACAACCCTTCTTGTAGATGGGAATCACGTTGGTGAGCCTCTAGTCTGCCGGGACCTCACCAGCCAACAAGGAGCACTGATAGATGATGGAAAGCGGCTCAGCTGTCACTTCTGCCAGTTCCCTCAGCACCTGAGGGTGAATCTCATCTGGCCCCATGGACTTGCGGCAGTGCAGTTGGAGCAGTAGTTCTCTGGCTGTGTCCTCCTGAATCAGGGGGCTTTTGTCTGCTCCCCAGCCGAGACTACCAGGTCAGAGAGCAGAGTACCCTGAGGACAACTGGTCTGACCTTTAAAGACAGACATAAAGGAGGCATTCAGAACCTCTGCCTTTTCCTTATCCTCAGTGGTCACATTCCCAGCCTCATACAGTAAAGAGTGGAGATTCTCCTTGGTCCTCCTCTTACTGTGGAGGTATTTGTAAAAGAGAAGGAAGGGAAGCTGGTTCACGCTTGTAATGCTACACCTGCACTGGGCAAAATGAATTATTTTCCTGAGCTGTCAGTTTGGTTCAGGAGAGCTGTGGTAATTGGAGCAATCCTTGATGTTCCTCTGAGTGCTTCTGTTGCTGTTCTGTGCTGGAACAGGGGCACATAAGTGGGAGGGAACAGGTGTCTTAAGTGAGCACGGGACTGATTGTAACATTATGGTTTCTTGAGCAGGATGAGGATTGTTTCTGGATGTGAAATTCTCATTATAAACTGCAGTGGAAGGTGAGCTGAGAGCTCTGCAGGATGCTCTGAGGCTGTTTGAGGCAGCCAGCACTGCAGCTGACAGCAAAGTGAAGCCTGTTGTACGGCACTGTGTATCATCCAGTGTTACAGAGGTTTGTGTGCAGGTGATTTGGCAGTGCTGTGCTCTGTTCTAGGCCCCACTTTGGGGTTATTTACAGCAAGGGAGCTCACGGTGCATTAGGAATTGCTGGATGTTTTCTGAGTGATGAAGAGAAGGAATGCCTTTACAGAAGAGCCTGATGTTCAGATCCAGGGAGATGGAAGTTAGTAAAAGGAAAACAAATAGCTCACATCAAGTAAGCTGAGTAACTGACACCAAATAACCCTTCCGTGTTCCTCAGTCCCCATCCCTGTGGATGGTGGGATGAAGAAGCGGCTGTTCCACATCTTAATGTAAAACAGGGGAAACTGGAGAACTCTGTAGTGCTTGTACTTGGTGGCAGTGGGTCAGAAGGGGAACCTGATGGCTGCTCAGGGATGTTCCCCATATCCATCCTGCTGGGTGAGCAGGGGAATCCCCACCCCTAATTGTCCCACTCTCTGCTCCCCAGCTCAGTAGCACTGTGTAAACTCCTGCAGTACGGCATCAACACGGATGACAAACGGCTTCAGGACATCAGGGTAAAGGGAGAAGAAATATTCAACATGGATGAGGGAATACGGACACGATCCAAATCGGCCAAAAGTAAGTCGTGATTTTACTGCCTTCACTTCCTTTTTTTCCTGTTAGTGGATGCTATGAAAGGCTTCACATACCAGATAATGCAAAGCTATGGGAGGTATTTCCTCTCACAGAGGAGGTGCAGGTTGGTTTTTTAGAATGAATCCATCCATCATGTAGGTGATAGATGTTGGTACACGTACCAGCTCAGGTCCAATGGTAATTGCTAATGTGTGAGCACCTAAATTAGTGCTCCCAGCTCTTACCTTGATAGGATCTTTCCTTCTGTCATTAGGGACAAACAGCTTTTCATTAAGAGTGGTACGAATGTTTCTTTCTCTTCTCTTGCAGATCCTGAACGCTGGACAAACATTCCTTTGTTAGTAAAAATCTTAAAATTAATAATAAATGAACTCTCTAATGCAATGGAAGCCAACGCATCCAGGCAGACCACTGCAGATTGGAGTCAAGGTGAAACACTGGGATTGATTTTCATCTGTAATGGCTCGAATCTACTCTGTAATCTCTTCAGAATCGTTTACAGTAATAAGAAACTGACAATAATAACTATTATACTATTACACCTGTAATTAGAACCACAGAATCTTTGGAGTTGAAAGAGATGCTTAAAAGTCACTTAGCTGAGTCTAGACTCCCCTGCAATGAACCAGTGTATGTAGTTAAACAAAGGCTTAAATAGTGATTCAGAGGTGTGTTTTTATATCTGGAAATGATGGTCTTACATGTGGAGTTGTATCTGCATGTCGGGATCTGACTACACCAGGAGAATCATCTTTGCTTTGGTGTGTTTGATTCTTGTTTCTTCCTCCTATGGGACAGTAATGGCTGCAGGTGGCTCCCTTTGCCCCTGCAGCTCAAGGCTTTCTGCACAACAACCATTCAGCCTCTACATAACGACTGGCAGGCTGGACATCCTGGCTGTTATTTATGTCTTGAAATTTGTGTTTTCTGAACAGATGATTCAAACGATATGTGGGAGGACCAGGAAGAGGATGAGGATGAAGATGAGGGCTTAACAGGACAGTTCTTATCAGATATTCTTTCCACAAACAAGTATGGTGAGTCGCAGCTTTTTAGTGCTTACTTGGAGATAAAGCAGAGTGGATGACATTCTAGTCTTAAGTTTTCTTTCCTTGACAGCAGCGCAACAGAGATGAGATGCAAAGGGAGGGAAATGTCACAGTGGGGTTTTGTTTCAGACAGGAGTTTGAATGTTGTGCGGGTTTCATGCTGCTGAGGTACAGGCAGCTGTTCCTCCTAAGGGAAAGTTGGTGGCAGAGGTGTAGGTGTGACCTGGAATGGCAGCATCATAGCAGTGGGTGAACTTGCTTGGTCTTGAAGAAGAAGTGATGCATAAAGAAAATGGAGCACATATAATAGTCCTCCCTCTCCAGTTTGCATACAGTCTTAGGAAAGAGAACCTTACAGGCTAAACACAGTAAGGGATTATTTCTTACTTAGCACAGAACTGAAAGTGTGTCACCTTGACATAAGATTAGGGCTGAGATAATAGCGCACAAACAAACTCGCTGACCCGGTATCCCGTGGATGCTCATCCCAGCTCTGTGTTCCCTGGGACTTCTGCTGTGACCCTTCATGGGTGCAGTTTTGTTTCTAACCCTGGAAGTTCAGGAGCAGACATGCTGGGTGCAGAACTTTGTACAGCAGCACTGAAGCTGTGTGTGGATTGCTGGGTTACAAGAGTCCAGTAGAACACTCCCTGGGGTGTTTAGCTCTGTTTGTTGTTAATATGTGCTGCCTTGCCTCTGACAGATGAGGATTACTATGAAGATGACGAAGAGGATGATCCAGATGCATTAAAGGACCCTCTTTACCAAATAGACCTCCAGGTGATGCTCTGGAATGAGTTGTTTTCATTTTAATCAAATCATGACTGGGGCTGTTTTTCCTTATTGTATCTATAACTTGTGAGCAAACAAGACTTGCTCAAACGGAGGGAGGTGAGACTTTTATCTGGGAGCCTTGCAGCTTTTTGCTGAAATCAGCAGCAGAGTGGAGATGGGAGCTCACATCATTCCCCATCGCTGCCCTGTGCTGTACTTTACTCCTTGTGAGCTCCCTCTGAGCCCTTCCCAGCCGTATCCCTCCTGCTGCATCGCTCCCTCCTGCAGTCCCTGTGTGTTATCTGATGTGTGCTCACCTTTATGGTGCAGGATAGAAGTAGGATCTCCCGGGATGTGATGCTGACTTCTGCTTTCTGTCTCCCTTGCAGGCGTATCTCACTGACTTCCTGTGTCAGTTTGCACAGCAGCCCTGCTATGCCATGTTTTCAGACCATCTCAATGAGAATGAAAAGCGAGTACTGCAGGCCATTGGCATATAAACCCACCCAAGAGAGCACACTGATCATATCCGAACCATGTTTCTTGGCTTATTCCATGTTTTATGATTAAACATAAAACAATCTCCGGTGCCCACCTGCTTGTTAGAGGTGGATGATGGCCTCGTGGCGACGTATTGAGCCTCATCTTAACAAATCTGCTAAGGGAAGGAATACTAAGGAAGCAGCAAAGACAGAAGTCTGGAGCTTTGCACATGGGTCTCACCATGGGAGCACTTTCATTTTCCACAGTAACTTTCCAGGAAGTTCTTAAAAGAAAAAAAAAAAAAAGCAGAACATGTCCTTAATGTTTTTAAAAGCAAACTGTGCCTGGGAAGGGGCACTGAACTGAGTAACACACAGCACAGCCAGACTGAGAAAGGAACTGGGTCGCTCACAGATTGCTATGGACGTATCTCGAGGACTTTGGAAGGTTGTTGTTCCTCTTCACACTCGTGTAACACACAGGGTCAATCTCTCGATCTCACAGTGTGACTTCTTTTTATAGAACCATAGACTCTTCTCAGAGATACCTGAACAATATAGAACCCGTTTGCAGGAGTCTGGATGGGAAGCTGAGACAATAAAGCAGAGCATATCTTCATGGTCCCATGGGAGCAGTTCTGCACCAGAGCT
The DNA here is from genome assembly GCF_054131305.1 of Coturnix japonica. Taxonomy (NCBI): domain Eukaryota; kingdom Metazoa; phylum Chordata; class Aves; order Galliformes; family Phasianidae; genus Coturnix; species Coturnix japonica. The sequence goes on from NC_140700.1 coordinate 1,849,527, forward strand.
TTGGTGGGCTCGTGTTAAGGGGAGCTACCACTGTCCTGTTCCTGTGCCCTGTGGCTGCTGGAGCCGTTGGATTAATGGAGCACAAAGAGCCACCGTTTCCAGGGAGGAAAACTGATTGTATTTGGCAGATGTGCTCCACGACAGCCCACTCTGAACTACTCTGCTTCCTTCACACTCCTGTGTGTATTTTTATAGGGTGGTAAAATAACATTTGCAAATTGGTTTGAGCTGTAAGAAGGGCGCGATGTATCTCACAACACCTCTCTGCCTTTGGTTCCCCGTTGGGGGGGAAGATGAAAATAAAACCTATTGAGACGTACCTCGGTTTCCTTCTTTACAACAGGACCTGAAAGGAAACGGCAGGTGTATTTCTCCATAGGAAAGGATGTCTTCCTATGGGGGTGTGACACAGGAGTCATCCAGCCAGAAAGGGAGTCTTGTAATGGATCATCTGCTGATGGCTGAGCCATTACAGTGGTTCTACTTGCTGTTCCTTAGTGGAATCGATGCATTTTGAGTTGTATCCAAAAACCTCCAAGCAGTCCTTATGTGTCCTATTGCTCTGATTTAGTGGGATTTAGATGTTTTGCTGTGTTGATAGCGGGGCACAAAGTAGCCTTCAGTCCTTGACAGTGGAGGTGAGTCTATCACTGGAGGTGAACGGCTCCAGGCAATGGAGAGCGACTGGTTGTGCTTTAAAGTGCAAATGGCCCCGTTTGTGTCTGCTGGGAGCTGCTGCCGGTTGTGCTGTGTGTGCTCACAGAATGACCCGGGTTGGAAGGGACCTCAAGGATCATGTAGTTCCAAACCCCCCTGCCTGGCAGGGCCACCAAACATACACCTTTACTAGATCAGGTTGCCCAGGGCCCCGTCCAACCTGGCCTTGAACACCTCCAAGGACGGGGCATCCACAACCTCCCTGGGCAGCCTGTTCCAGGGCCTCACCACTCTCCTAGTGAAGAACTTCCCCCAACATCCAACCTAAATCTTCCCTCTTTTAACTTAAAACCATTTCCCCTAGTCCTGCTATTGTCAGCCCATTCGAAGAGTTTACTCCCCTCCTGGGAGTAAGTTCCCTTCAGGTACTGAAAGGCTGCAATGAGGTCACCCCGCAACCTTCTCTTCCCCAGGCTGAACAAACCCAACTCCCTCAGCCTGTCCTCATAGGGGAGGTGCTCCAGCCCCCTGATCATCTTCCTGTCCCTCCTCTGGACCCTTTCCAAACTCTCCATGTCTTGTTTGTACTGAGGGAGCCCCTTTGGCAGCGTTCAGCCGGACGGAAGGTGAGTGCAATAAATGCTTTTAATGTGTAAAACCGCCTCACTTCTTCACACAGTTGCCGAGCGGCGCTGCGGGGCCTCGAACTCGCGACCTCGAGACCTCGATCCCCTCAGCTCCTCCCGCTGCCGGCAGCAGTGCCAACTTCCGCCCCCGCGCGGTGCACGCTGGGAGCCGTAGTCCTTTGGTGTAGGTGGCGCCATGGCGGCGGCCGGGCCCCCCGCGGGCGGCTCGGGGCGCTCCAAGGTGGCTCCGAGCGTCGACTTCGACCACAGCTGCTCGGACAGCGTCGAGTACCTCACCCTCAACTTCGGGCCCTTCGAGACGGTGCACAGATGGCGCCGCCTCCCGCCCTGCGATGAGTTCGTGGGTGCCCGGTGAGCGGCGGGGCGCTGAGGGGGGCGGTGAGGTGCGGTGTTATGTGGTGATGTGGTGATGAACAGCGCTCCGTGCCGCCCGCAGGCGCAGCAAACACACCGTGGTGGCTTATCGGGACGCCATCTACGTGTTCGGCGGGGACAACGGGTGAGCGGGGAGCGGGGGGAGCGGGGAGGGGAGCGGGGAAGGGATAGGGGTGTGGGGGGGATGTGAGGGGAGCCGGGGGTGGGAGGATGTGGAGGCTGTGTCCAGGTGTGGAGCCCTCAGTACAAGTAAGACATGGAGAGTTTGGAAAGGGTCCAGAGGAGGGACAGGAAGATGATCAGGGGGCTGGAGCACCTCCACTATGAGGACAGGCTGAGGGAGTTGGGTTTGTTCAGCCTGGAGAAGAGAAGGTTGCGGGGTGACCTCATTGCAGCCTTTCAATACCTGAAGGGAACTTACTCCCAGGAGGGGAGTAAACTCTTGGAAAGGGCTGACAATAGCAGGACACGGGGAAATGGTTTTAAGTTAAAAGAGGGAAGATTTAGGTTGGATGTTAGGGGAAAGTTCTTTACTAGGAGAGTGGTTAGGCCCTGGAACAGGCTGCCCAGTGAGGTTGTGGATGCCCCGTCCTTGGAGGTGTTCAAGGCCAGGTTGGACGGGGCCCTGGGCAACCTGATCTAGTAAAGGCGTATGTTTGGTGGCCCTGCCAGGCAGGGGGGTTTGGAACTACATGATCCTTGAGGTCCCTTCCAACCCGGGTCATTCTGTGAGGCTGTGGAGGCTCTGAGGGCCCAGCACAGCAGCGCTGCGGCCGCCTCAGTTCCTGTCCGTTTCCTCCCTGCAGGAAGACGATGCTGAACGACCTGCTGCGCTTCGACGTGAAGGACTGCTCGTGGTGCAGGTGGGACAGGGGAGGCAGCGCTGCTTTCCTCCACGGCAACAGCCCGGCTCTAAAAGCGGGGGACAGAATGCATCCCTCACCCCCAACCAAGGGCTGCTGTGGGGCACGGCTCCGGCCTGGCAGTATAGCTGTGCATGGAGCCATGCAGTGAGTGGGCTGCTGCGGCCCTGAGGGCTGGCAGGGGTGGGCTCTGCTCCCCCATTCTGCACGCTGTGGGCCGTGTTGTCTCTGCACCTCGTTTGGTATCTTTATACACCATCAGATCTTGTGGTACTTCACAAAATCCTGGCTGATGTAGTTAAGGAAAAGCTCGGTGACGGCAGATCGCTTGCAGCAGTTGTGTTGGGTGTCCATCACAGCTTGCAGGGCCTGAAGCACGGCGGGGATGTTTGGTTGTCTGATGTTCTAAATGTCCTGCAGGGCTTTTACCACGGGGACCCCACCTGCACCGCGGTATCACCACTCGGCTGTGGTCTATGGGAGCAGCATGTTTGTGTTCGGTAAGGCAGATGACAGCTCTGTGTTTGGAATAATAGCTGTGCTGGTGCTTTTTTATCTCAAAAGAACATGATGTTTTTAGGGAGCCTCCAAGTGATCAGTGAAAGCACTCAGTAACAAATCCACAGCTGGCTGTGATTCCAGCTTTAGCTTTGAAGCAGAGATGGAGTCTTGGAGCTCATTGTCACAGTGCTTCTGCAGGGGGGAGTGGAGGATCTCCCACCTGTAAGAATTCATGCTGTGGGCTGTCTAACAAAGCTGTCGTTGCCCAGGTGGTTATACTGGAGACATTTATTCCAATTCCAATCTGAAGAATAAAAACGATCTCTTTGAATATAAGTTTGCAACCGGACAGTGGACGGAGTGGAAGACTGAAGGAAGGTAAGGAGATCTGGACAGCTCTGGGATGGAAGCAGGGTGTGATGTTCTGACACACACCCTATGGAAGGTCGCTCTGTGCTCAGGGCTGTGTGAAGGCACAGTTGTGCCCTTCACCTCGTTCAGATCCTCCTCAGGGCAGTTCCCTGGGTGCTGAAGGAATATTCTCCTCCATTGCAGGCTGCCGGTGGCGAGGTCGGCTCACGGTGCCACGGTGTACAGTGAGAAGCTGTGGATCTTTGCAGGATACGACGGCAATGCACGGTGCGTAGAGGGGCTGCTTCCTCCCTGTGCCATCCCAGCCACTGCCATCTCACCTCTGTACAACATGCAGAGTCACTGCAGCATCCCCAGGAGCTCTGCAGAGCAGCACTGGTGCTGAACATTGCATCTTTGCTGATTGCCAGTTGTCTGCGTGGCTGCAAAGATGCCGAGTGATCTTTGAAATCTGGCAGATGAGCGTTTCTTAGAAGGTCTGCAGGCCTTCTGATAGTGCTGAAAACTCACAGAACAAAGCCTGGGGTTTCTTGTTAATGTCCAAGCAGAGCTGCTGTGTGCAGCTGTTGTGTGCAGGTTGCTCGAGGGGTGCTGAGCTGGGCTGAGGTGGTGGTGAAACACCCAGCTGGGGGACAGAAGGATTCTAATAGGGTTTGGGTTTTATGCTGGTGGAGACTCATTCCTTCCAAAGAAGCTGTAGGGAGCTGCTTTGGGATGGGGGACCTCCTGATATCCCTCCCAGCCCTACAGTTCTGTGACTCTGTGCATGCTGAGAACATACAGCCTCTGTTCATTAAACTCCATGATGTAACTCTGGCAAAAACCAGTTTCCAATTGGACTTTTGTGTCTCTTAACACAGGTTGAACGATATGTGGACAATCGGCCTCCAGGACAGAGAGCTGACATGCTGGGAAGAGGTAAGATCTCATTTGGAATGGACCAAATGCTGCTCATGTGCTCTGTCTGCAGATTGTCCTGCAGTGTGTGGCATCGTGCTGCCATGTTTCTGATTGAACATCCTTGTCTTTCAGATTGAACAGAGCGGTGAGATCCCCCCTTCGTGCTGCAATTTTCCTGTGGCTGTATGCAAAGACAAGATGTTTGTCTTCTCGGGGCAGAGCGGAGCGAAGATCACCAACAATCTCTTTCAGTTTGAATTCAAGGAAAAAATGTAAGTGCAGACAGTAACACAGTGCAAAAATCATTCTCCACTTCTTGAGTTGAAGTTGTTGAGAGCAGTGCTGCCTTTCGTGACCTGCATGGCTGGATTAAATAAGACATGGGCTGTGTGGGTGGGACTGTGTAGCTCACTTTGTAATGCTGTTCTCCCTCACCCTGTTTGGTGTCTCAGATGGACGCGGATTCCCACTGAGCACCTCCTGCGGGGCTCCCCCCCACCCCCCCAGCGCCGCTATGGTCACACCATGGTTGCATTTGACCGGCACCTCTACGTGTTTGGTGGTGCAGCGGACAACACGCTGCCCAACGAGCTGCACTGCTATGATGTGGACTCACAGACATGGGAGGTTATCCAGCCCAGCCCTGACAGTGAGGTAAAACATTCAGCTTTCCTTTCTGCCTTTTACTTTCCATCTTGTAATTCAAGTTTTGAGCCAATTGTTACCCAACAGAAATGAGAAACGAAGTCACCCTGTGACAACCATCACAGCTGTGTGATGGGGTGTCAGCGTTGTGCAGTGCTCTGCTCAGAGATGTGCTGGCATTGCAGTGCTGGGTTCGTGCTGCTGGCAGTGCAGTGCCCTCCCAGTGTGCAGAACACAGAAGGCTGTGTGCAGCCTGCACACATACACACACTGCCTGCCTTTGGAACAGCAGGGCTGACTGCATGGGCTCATTCTCATAGATCTCACTGTAAGCCATCTGCAGGTAGTTCAGCTGATGCAGCAGTGTGTTCTGAGTGTTTGTGTTGGCTGCTGTGTGGGGAAGCAGCACTTGGCTTTGTGGTGAGCTGCAGGGATGAAGGCTCTCCATTACACAGGTGATTATTGCATCAGTGAGGATCAAACACAGATCTGAAGATGATGGGAGCCTTCCTCCCACCTTGCTTCCTCGCAGTGCTCTGCGCCCCCCATGAGCTGCTTCCTGAGCCAGGCCCTCCCTGCAGCAGTGCTGCCCACCATTCCCCTGTTGGCATGTAGGGAAAGAATCCATGCAGCCTTTTGTTGAGTTAAAATGTGTTTTCAGCAGCTGGGTTGTGAGGACATGTTTTGTGTTCTGCAATGGGACTCCAGCAGCTCTGCATTATCACTCTGCTGAGCAGCACCACAGCTGGAGCAAACGTGCAAGCAGGTCAGCACCCATCTGACAGCTGGATGCCATTCAGGTTCCTGTGATGCATTTCCTTAATCCTTTCTTCTTTTGCACCGCTTCTGGTGTTAAGTGGGCAGAGTCTGCAGAACCTGAAGAGGGACTGGCACTGATCTCAGTGCCATCACTGGCCTTCTGAAGCCAGGAACAGCATGTGCTTCTGATACTCAGAGCTCTGAACTTTTTGCTTTTCTTCTCTGTTGTAAATCAGCAAGGAGAGAGCTCAGCATGTTGGTGAGCTCCCCTGGCTTTGCTTTGAGGCACAGTGCTGGGGGTGGATCGCTGTGCTGTGCTCTGTGGATGGATCAACTCATCACGTGTGGGTGAGTGCCACGGTCTCCCTGTGCAGAGCAGTTACAACCACTGAGGTATCTTCAGGCAGAAGAGATGTTCTTATGGAACAAAAGCCCAGATTCCATCACTGAATCCCTGACCAGAGCTCACAGCCTTCAGGTGTGGCCTCTGGAGCTGCCATGGTGTCCTATTCTGCTTGAGGAGATGAAATTCAGCACCTCACAGGTGGTTTTATGGTTGTATGTAAAGGAAGCGCAGCATTCAGAGTTGCATCCTCTTTAGAAAGTACCTTTTTAAATCCCGGATCATTGTAGCTGTGACCTTTCCAAGTTTGTGCTCAGCAAACCGGAGAGATGTCTTGAAGAACACGAGATTTATTAAAGAAAAAGGTTAAAGGAATTAAAATGACCGTAATTTGGGTTGTTCCACACCTCGGTTCCTTTCTGTTAAATGCATTCATTTCATTTCTCAGTGATGTTTATTATGGAATTCTCCCCCAAATAAGAGAAGTTTGGGCTTGTGTGGGTGATGGGCAGAGGGTGTTTTGTGTCTGAGGTGCTGCAGCAGAGCAGTGCTACCATGACTCACATTAAGCGGATATAAGGTTTGATATCTGAAAGATAGGAAATGGGATTTTGAATGAGGAGTGGTTGCTCTGCTTTGTCCTTTGGGGACCATTCATTTGTGTTGCATTGTTCAAAACTTTTGTCAATGGCCTTGAAAGAAAACAGGAAATCACAGCTTTCCCCTGATATCTCCTGATTGCCTGTGGTCTTAATGATGAAATCCTCAGTGCTTTGGATTCCTTGTTAAGGTGGGCCCAAGCAAACGGTCTGTTTCAGCAAAGTAACGCATCTAGGAACAGAGAATGTGGTTTTGCTGAATGGTTTCCCTTAAGAAAACCCTTGGAAACAGTGAGTTACAAGCTTTAGTCATTGTGGGTAGCTGAGAAAAGCTCCTTGTAATGGAAAGGGCCTGCAAGTGCTGATGGTATTTTTGGCTGTATGAGCTGACATAGCATAGCATCGTTTAGTAACAAAGATGCATCGCCCCTGTGTTCCTTAGTTTAGCTCCCAGTGTAGTGTGGACCATCTCCTGTGGCACTCTGTGATGTGACTGTGCATCTTGTGATATAACAAGATATATTGTGTTATATCACAGTGACTCCCTGCTGAGTCCTGTAGGAGCTTGTGGTGTTCTTCCTGTTTGAGAGCCTTCTCACTTAAACTGCAGCCCTGCTTAAGCTGTGGCTCTGCATGTGAGCTCTGAGGTGCATCAGAAGCTGCCCCCAACCTAACCCAGGGTTAGGGTTAGGGTAAGTAAGGGTAAGGGTTAGGGTAGGGTTGGGTTTAGGGTTAGGGTAGGGTTGGGTTTAGGGTTAGGGTAGGTTTGGGGTGGGAAATGTTCATTTGGCTTAATGCTGCTTTTGCAGCAATTCAGCTTCATTTGCTGAGGACTTTGAGTAAAGCTGAGTGTTCCTAGTGAGGTTAATACTGAAACCAATGAGTTTATGTGAGGGTTTGCACAGGTTTAATTAAATTAATTTTGATGTAGGTGGAAACAGCCCTAAGTTGGTGCTCAGGGCTCTGATGTCAACTATTTGAATGATTGCTGGCCTGCAGCACAGAGGAGCAGAACTAAGGCACAGCTTTGTGAGCCAAATCAGAGCCCCGAGGAGCACCACAGGATGAGATTTGAGTTTGTGCTGGCTTGAGTGAGTACTGAGATGGGTTCTGGGTGCAAGAAATGCCAAAGGAGTGAGTGCTGAAAGGTGATGTGAGCCATGGCAGCAGTGGTGAGGGGAGGAGGGGTGGCTGATGGGTTCTGCTGTGAAAGTGAAGATCCCATCTTGAGCTCGCAAATCTCGTTAACCTAAAATAGGGAAAGCACTTCAGCAGATGAAGCAGGTCGGTGTGCTGTGAGCACAGTGTGTAACCCAGGGCTGCAGAGATGTCAGGGCTGAAGCGAGGATTCTTTCTGTCAGCACTGCTAATAAAGTAAGGAGATCACAATAACTGGGGGATAAGAATGGGAGCTTTAGGAACCAAATCCATCTGGGGGCAGTGTGTCTCATGTGAGGCTTTGTGCAGCCCTGTGTGTGCTGTGAATAAGATTGAGGATGGCCATTTCCTGGGGTTCCTTTCCCCAACTGGGCTGTGTGCTGCTGTGTGGGCTGAGACTGTTTTTGCAGTGGTTCAGAAAACACAAATGTCAAAAATCCTTCCCAGAAAAGGAGCTCAGATTCCATCCTTCAGCCCTGTGCTGTTCCAGCTGCACTCCCAGCCCTTGGCTGCACGTTGCTGTGCTGCACAACGTGCACAGGTTGGGAGCAGAGGGCTGTGGCTGTGTCTGCTGTTGGAGACCATGAAACTGCAGCACCCTGTGCTGCTGTGCTGGTGCTGGCAGCTTTTGTGGCTCCATTTCAGATTTGTAAATTCTTTGTCACCTTTTACCTCTGCGGAGCCTCCAGGACTGCTGGCCTAGCATTGCACGTATTACTGCATACCTGTTCCATACAAACTGTGCTTGGCTTGCACGTATTCAGCAGCTGGTTTGTCAGCCTGGGAGGTCTCCCAGCAAAGAATTCAAGATAGAGTGGGACTTTCTGGCATCTGGTGTTTGTGGACTGGGGAGCACAGAGCCTGGAGGGCTTCTCTGCAGCTGTTTCCACTCCTGCACTCTACGAACCTTTCTGCTTTTATTCTTTTTGTCTCTGAGTGTCTTCTGGCTGCATTTCTGTGCAGAGCTGCAATGGAGCTGTGGGGCTGCAGAGCTGTGTGAGCTGTGGTTGCAGTGGGAGCTCCATGCTGGCCGAGTTCTGCTCTGATTCCCAAAGCATTTGGCTGCAGAATGTTTTGATGAACTGTGCACGGCCTTCCTGTTTTGTTTCTTTTTCTGGGTTGTCCTTCAATATTTACATCTCTCTTCATACAGAGTTCCAGACTGCAGTACGACTATTTAAAATGACTCACGTTGATTGCTGAAATTAATTAGTGAGTACTGAGGCAAGGTGCTGTTACAGGGCTCTGGTACCAACCATTGCAGATGAAACTCCATTGCTATAGGGTTTCTTACTGAGTGCTGGAGGTAGAAGTGCCGTGACTAGCAAAGCACAGAGTGACTCAGTTATGGATTGCAATGATTCACGTTTCCTTTCTGGCGATGATTGTGAAAACGCTACAGCTGGAAGACAAACAAAGTGTTTTGTAAATGAAAAGGCCGCTTTCTGAACTGCAAATCAATCAGGGTGAGGGAAGAGTTTGAATTAGAAAGCAAGATGAAGAATCACATTCATAAAACCAAATAAAAGAGCAGGGAAATGGCTGAGCTCAGGAGTTGTGCTGCCCAGAAAACACAGCAGCCTGGTGGAACCAGAAGAAACTTGTCACTGCATGAAGGCTGGGTGCCCCATGGGGGTGTGCTGGTTTGTGAGGGCTGCGCCACTGGGTGAAATGTGTGAGCTGGCCCATAGAAGGGCATTGCTGCAGCTCTGAGCCCACAGCTCCTGCAGTGCTATATTTGCTTTGTGGCACAGCGCTTTGGGTGCAGCTTTTGGTTTGTGTGGGCTGTGCTGGGTGAGCCCTGCATGCACACAGGGCTGGCACAATGTGCAGTGGGCAGAAAGTGGCTGTGCCATAGGAGAAAACCCTATGATGCCTGTAGGCATTGCTCTTGGGGTGCACGTGGCTGTGCTGCTTCAGGCTGCACACAGAACATTTTACACCTCTCGCCGTTGATCTCCTACAGATGATTTTTGTCAGAAGAAGAGATGGTTGTATTTATTCCCTCCCCTTTGTCCATTTCTTCCCCCAGTTGCCCAGTGGGCGGCTCTTCCACGCTGCAGCTGTTATCTCAGATGCAATGTACATCTTTGGTGGGACGGTGGACAACAACATTCGCAGCGGGGAGATGTACAGATTCCAGGTGGGTCGGCAGCTTCACACCTCCCCTTCCATTCTGTGCTTGTCCTTCCACATCCAGCTCTGCTTGGAGGCTCCTGTGTGGGCTCACTTTGCCCCCATGGGTTCCTCTGTGCTCCAGACCCAGCTGTCAAACACTGATGGGATAAAACCTTCTGAGAGCCGCTGTCTGAGCAGATGCTGGGATAAGTGCTTTTGGATATGGGTGACTGACACAAACAGGAATGTCTGATGTGGGATTTTATCTTGCTTGCAGTTTTCCTGTTACCCGAAATGCACTCTGCATGAAGATTATGGAAGGCTGTGGGAAAACAGGCAGTTCAGTGACTTGGAGTTTGTTTTGGGAGAGGTGAGTGGGTTTTGGTGTAAGTCACATTGGATTTAATGGGAAGAGAGGGTCCCAACAGGGCTGTGACTGTTTATATAGCACGTGCAAAAAGCAAACCGTGCAGTGATGGTGCCCAGGGAATGTAGCCTGAGGAGCAGCATCATGCTGCAGGTGCCCTGGTTTGCTAAGCTGCACTAATCTGATAACTTCATAAAGGAGAAGGAGCTCTGCGAGTCTGCAGTATGAAAGTGATACAAACCACTGCTGAGCTCTGTGGTCCCAAATGGTTCCTGGAGGAGCAGCTCAGTGCTCTGCAGATCTCCGTATCACCTCCAGAGCCACTTCTTAATTACCAAAATAGAGTGAGGAAAAGCAGCACAGAGGAATAAAAAGAATGTTTTCAATGGAAAAGATGAGAAATTTCAACTCATCTGCTATTTCTCTTAAAAAACTAAAGTAACTAAAGAGTTACTAAAGACCGTACAGAGATCAGATGGGGCTTCAAGAAAAGAACAGATTATGAACCAGTGCAGAATAAATAAATCATGAGGAACAACAGCAATCAAGCAGAGTGTTATTTTGAAAACTACCATTCAAAATGAAATCAGATGCAGTGCTGAGATGCAAGGCCCACAACAGGACCTGTGCAGCAGCTTCTGCTCAGCGACCGTAACAAAGACTTTCCCAAATGGTGTTTGCCATTGCTCAGCCCTTGGGGAAAAGTGGTGTTGAATTTCACCTGGATGTGAGGAGCAGATGCAGGGCTGCCTTTCATTCTAACTTGCAGTAAATGTTTGGTGATCTGGAGTACAGCCCGGGTTGCTGCTGCTGCCATCTGCCGCCTCTGTGTGATCTGGGAATTAATGTCTGATGGGTGTTCTGCTCCTTCCTTTGGCAGAAGGAGGAGCGGGTCCGAGGACACACCGCGATTGTGACGGCTCGCTGTAAGTGGCTGAAAAAGAAAATCATGCAGGCAAGGGAGAGGCTGAAACAGGTGAGCGTCCATGAGAAGTCAGTGCGGTGAGGTGATGCTTACTGTGCTCTGTTGGGGAAATCAGGTTGCTAGGAAGAAAACAGTATCTGCTGGGACAGATGTAGGATCCTAAGATGCTCTTGGGCCTGTAAAATAAAGAGGATAATTAGACAGATTAGAGGGAAGGTAGGATTAAGGTTTTGAGGCTGGCTGCCTTTTACCTCAATACTACGTGATTTTTCTGCAGTTTGGAGCATTATCCATCAGCTTTACTCACAGCTTCTCACCAAAAACTTGCTGTTGTCCTTCAGCATGTGGTAGCACACTACCTACAGTGAGACATATGGATGTCTCATTGCTCTGCAGTTCATTGCTTAGCCACCCCACAGCTTCATCTTCACCAGGAAAGGCTGTCAGAGCAAAACTTGGAAGTAACAGAGCGGCTTAAAATACTGTTGTGCAGCACTTGAGCTCTGCCATTGCAATGCAGGGATCTGTGGAACTTGCTTCTGCACCTTTCTTCTGCCTTGTCCAAGTAGAGATGCTGTCTCTGTTGGGACAGAATGTGAGCTCAGTGAAATTCATTCACTGATCCAGGTGTTCATTTTTGTTCCCATCCATGTTTGTCACATGGCATGGAACAAACAGGAATTGTAGTGCACGTGGACTACTTGTTATCTTGGGCATAACTTTGAAGATAATGAGGTCTTTGGATAACTGTGCAATGATGAGAAGGGTCTTTGGTTTGATAGTAATCTGTGGTGCTAATGCAGCCTTGTTGCCATGCTGGAGTGTTTTTCCTGTCTCACTAGAAATCGAAGCAAGACATTGAAGATGAGGGACACGCAGCGTGTCAGAAGGATGGCATTGGTGGCAACGTCAAACTGTGCCGCCTGCAGCCGCTGCTGGAAGTGCCCATCCGAGAGGCTGAAGCGCAGCCCTTCGAGGTGCTCATGCAGTTTCTGTACACAGATAAAATAAAATACCCTCGCAAAGGTAGGGCAGCAGGATAAGCACTGACAGCAAACGTTTTTTTGCTATTGTTTGGTCCATTGCAAACTAGGGCTGCACTGAAAGGCCAAGAAAGCCAGTATCTATCATCTCTTCTAAATGCCCAGACAAGGGAGTGCCTCAAGAAGTCCATTAGATGCACACATTGAAGATCCCTGTGTTATTAAGCAGTTGGAGGCCAGGAGGTAATTGCCAGAGATCTCTCAGCTCCAGCACAGCAAATCTGACTCCTGGCCCTGGTACAGTGCTGTTGTGCTGTGAGATTGGCAGTGGGGCACCCAGAGGGAACTCCAGCTGGGGGAGGAAAGGGAGCTGAGGCTGCACAGCACAGGTGTTCAAATGGAGGTGCATCAGCTCTAACACTGGAATCTTTGCTTCAGCTTTGGTTTGAGATCTTTCTATTCTAGAAAAGATCATCTTCAGTAAAATATTAATTTGTATGCAGTTGTTCCAAAGCTTTCCCTGCAAAGCTTAATTAATGAGGATGAGGGAACCTCCTTACTGGCTTCTGCTGACATTACCAGACCCAGCTCTCAGCTGTTCCCCTAATCCTCGGTGTGTTCCTTGCAGGAAGGTTCAGACCAAAGGAGGATTATCACACCCAGCTTCTCCCTTTGTTGCAGCAGGTTGCCCTCCCCCCTGGCCTCCCCAGTTCTCCCCAGTGTTTACCTCTCTGCAGCTTTACCAGTCTGCTGGGATCCTCCCAAGCTCCCACCCTGACTTTGTGTATTCCTGTCTGCTCCTGGGTTCAGGGGGCATTGCCCTGGGGGATCCTCTGTGCTGAGCTAATGGCACTTGGCACGCCTATCAAATGGGATTTTCCTTATTAGACACTGGGAAGCCAAATAGCATGCAAGAAGGCTTTTCTCTGTCAAAATGTAGCTACAGCAGATGGTCAGAGATCCCCTGTGAGGAAAGCAAAGACTGGAGGGTTATTTCTGGAGGCGATGTCTCAATGGCCCCATTGCAGTGGTCAGCCCAGGCCCCACAGCCCCTCTGTGCTGTGTAACCTCAGCTTCTAGGCTGACCTCTGGTCTGTACGTGTCCCATAACTGTCTGCATGTGCTTGAAAAACATTGGCCCAGAAACTCATTCAAGGTGGCTCTTTTACACCTCCATTTTGAGAGATCACTTCTTTCTTATTTTCAGTATCCGCCCTTGGTTTAATCTGGGCAGCAGTGGAACTTTTTATTCTCCATAGACACACTCTTCCAATTGCTGCCCATCGCGCTGTTCTGAACGCTCGGGTTGAGTCAGAAGAAATGCTTGGAGAAAGTTTCTCCTTTTGTTCGGTGAACTCTGGTGCCATGGAAAAGGGCTTTTCTCTCTCGTGCTTTCAGGCCATGTGCAGGATGTGTTGCTCATTATGGATGTGTACAAACTAGCCTTAAACTTCAAACTCTCTCGCCTGGAACAGCTCTGCCTTCAGTATATTGAAGCATCTGTGGATCTGCAGAATGTGCTCATTGTGTGTGAAAATGCTAACAAGCTTCAGCTGGATCAGCTCAAGGTAATCGCATTTTGCATACAAAGTAACTGATAAGAAATTAAAGACAATTTTGATGTAATTAATGTTTTGCAAAAGCTTGTCAGCTTTGCAAATTCGGTTCTCCCCTATAATTACGGCTGCCTGAGTTTGTGTCGGTGTGGATTGTACTGCAGGAGCTTGTGAATATTATACAGGCTTTTTCAATGAGTGATAGTTTTGCATGTCTGTCCTGGAAGATAGAGAGGGCAGAGTGACTTTGTCTCTTCCCCATTTGACTCTCACTGTAGTGAGATGGAAGCAGTGCATTTTCTGGTCACGGGGTTTAATGCTGAGCCTGTTAATGTGTTCTTTCACCTGATCTGATGGAAAACCAAACTCAGTTCTTAGACCTTTGATCTGAAAATCAGTGTTGGCAGCTCTCTGTATGGTGGGACTCTGAGGCGCTTGCTGAAATGCAGAGCTGATACCCACAGCCTTCAGACCGTGCTCTTGCTGCTGTGATCCCACCAAGAGTTACCAGAGCCAGTTCTGCTTCCAGCTGCAGAGAAGCAGCTCTCCACCCAAGACCAGCAATACATGCAAAATCACACAGTGCTGACTGGGACAGCTTGTGCAGAACAGGCCAGAGAGCTGATGCTTACAGCCAGAGTGGGGTTATGCAAACCGGTGTGCATCGGCACTTCCTTGGGCACTGTGCACTGGATGTGGGCAAAGGAGAGGCATCCAGGAGCACAGCAGTCAGCAGCAGTTACGTGCATGCTGGCACAGCCCTTGGTGCGTAGGACTGTGGAGCATCTCAGCACTGATGGATGCATTGCCAATGACAGCAGGTCAGCAGGCTGCATGGCTGCCAGCAGGGCAACAGGGGCTCTTCCACAGTGCTCCACTCGGTCAGGATGCTCTTGGGTTGGCATCCTGGTTCTCAGTGCCCAGTGCTCCTTGTGGCTGAGTGCCATCTGCACGAGGCTGCTCTTCCTGGCATCCCAGGCTTTATTTAAAGCATGGTTTCCGATGGGTCCCACACAGATCCTTGTAGATAGCAGCTGAACTCACTGTGACACAAAATGGAAATTAGTAATTATTCCTTGGCCTAATTTTGGACTCACCTTATGGTGAGCTGGTACAGATTACATTTTTTTTGCTTATTTAAATATCCTGAGGGAAAGCCTTGGTTTGCACTGCCAAATGGGCTGCTTTTTTTTTGTCATTCCCTTCACCGTTCAGCATTAGGTCTGGTTCATTTGTTACCTTTCTCCCACGTGGATTTTTGTAGCAGATTTGGCACATGAGAGCCTGCAAGGTCTCTTTCAGACTGTTTGCAGCCCTGTCAGGAGAGGTTGGGCAAAGTCTACACCATTTCCTGGAAATCCTTCAAGCTCCTTGTACCATTACTGAGTAGTATTGAAGAGTTAAGATCTCTCCACCCTTCTGATTAGATGTTGGGTTCTAATCATGGAAAGCACTGCTGTGTAGGAGCAACCAATCTCAGTTTGCTTCATCTCCTGAGCTTCCTATTTTAGAAATCATCAGAGCAGCCAGATGGGAATCAATTAATCTTTTCCTCGTTATTTCTTAATGGGGTTTTTCTTAATATGTAGAACTGTCCTGCATCTCCTGTTCAGGTTAGGAGCTGAGGTGGTCGCTTCGTAAGGAGAAGCTCTGGCAATTCCAGTGCTGGGATCCATGGGCAGAACTCAGGAAAAGGCTGGCTGTTACCCAGCATGACACGGATGTTCTATAGAGTGACTTCATGCAAGAAACAGTAATTATTATTATTACTCTTCTGTTTAAAGGAACACTGCCTGAACTTTGTGGTGAAAGAGTCACATTTTAATCAGGTCATAATGATGAAGGAGTTTGAGCATCTTTCTTCATCCCTCATAGTGGAGATTGTCCGGAGGAAGCAGCAGCCTCCTGTTCGAACACATTCCGACCAGCCACTTGACATAGGTAACTGTTGTGCCTTACTGAGTTATCAGCTGTGGGGCTTTGATTGCTGGGGGTTTGCTCAGTCTAGGAGGTGGCTTAAGGGGGAGGCTGCTGCAGAGCTGCAGTTCTTCATCTGGTAGAACTGCTGTGGGCTGCATCCCAGGCTAAGGCAGAACAGCCCATTTCTTTCCCCTCTGAGCTTCAGTCTGAGTATTGTCCCCACTGCAATAGGTGAAAAATCACATTAAATGTTTTCACGTTCTTCTCACAGCATAATATCCTGATTGTGATCAGAGGGACGAGGCAGAAGGAATTGAAAGACATGTTAAAAAAGGGTTAAAAGAAAAGGCAGTAGGCCTTCAGTTTAAGTGGGGTAGAAGGTAACCAAGCTGTAGGTTTTCATCTCCTTTGGTGGGGGGCTGGCAAAGAGGAGTGGGAGGAAAAATGGAGTGTAGGAAAAAAAGTGGACTATAGAATGCACCTTTTAGTGCTTTGCCCAGGGCATGGCAGAGCTGCTGGGTATGTCTCTGAGATGGGCAGTAATGTGATGCGGAAGGATGAAGCTCCTTTTGCTGCAGGATGGGGTGGAAGGGCCTGGTTGCTGCTCAGCCCAGGGGTACCAAACGAAGGAGGGCATGGAAAGAGGGCATGGCACCTACACAGCTGGAACTGCAGTGTCTCACTATTTCTGTGTTGACTTTCAGGAACTTCTTTAATTCAGGACATGAAGGCTTACCTGGAAGGAGGTGGGATTGAATTCTGTGATATCATCCTTCTCTTGGATGGCCACCCACGGCCAGCCCACAAGGCTATCCTTGCAGCCCGCTCCAGGTGAGTCTCTGTTCATTACAACCACTGAAGTTATTGCATGTGTAGAACTCTGCACTTTGCAGCTGCTGGGGCAGCTTGTTTCTTGTAGAGGCCGGGGAGGAGCTTTGTACCCACATATGGTGTAAGTTGCAGCTTTGCTCCTTAAGTGTCATAAAGCACAATGATGAAATATTTTTCAATTTGATACCCAGCAGGGGAAGAGAGGAGGAAATGAAAATGGTAGAGACTCTCTGGAGGGTTTGTAAGCATAGAAAGTGCACTACAAGAGAAAGGAGCTGTAAAATCACAAGAAGGAAAAGTGGTGTTGAGCATAAAGTGAAGTGGGAAGCAGCACATGTCCACTGAGCTCAGATGGAGATCTGATGGTGAACATTCATCTCAAACCATGTGAAATCTGAGTCTGTTTCTCACCTATTGTTATGAATGGGCTTGGGGAAAAAATGGTGCAGAACAGAGAGTAGATTGTTCCCATGCTTTGCTGCAGAGCCAAGTCGCTCACGTTGCAGTGAGGTTCTCCCTCCACTACACTGGGGTTGAGTGGGTTTACCACTGGCATGTGTGCTCTGTATACCTGCACCTTTATGCCCGTGTGACGTTAAACATCTGCGTAACATTTCTATTTCAGATACTGTCTCAGTTTCTTCATAGTCCCAGTCATGATCTTTAGTATTATTACTGTAGTATTATACCAGAAACATTTCACAGCTCTGTAGAAGGAGCCCTGTGTGATTGGCAGTCACAGCCTGTGGATAGCAAAGAGGTTCATAATGCTTTCAGCTTTCTGCTGGGATTAATGCAAATTAGACAGCAATCTAAGCAGTGTGTGTCCCAATTCTTAGGAAAGGGAGCCAAAGTTCAGGTAGTGCTGATGGGAGATGGGGGTTAAGCCTGGAGTATTACAGACATACGAGGCACAGCTCAGCCATGTTTTTGCCTGGGTTACCTCCTGCTTTTGTATCTTGAGGGCTGCAGTGCTTAACAGCTGCTTCTAAACAGCACTGACTTAAACCACCCCTGTGCAGAATGCTTTATGTTACTCTTACTTCCTTTTTTCCAGTTACTTTGAAGCCATGTTCCGTTCTTTCATGCCAGAAGACGGGCAGGTGAATATTTCTATAGGTGAGATGGTTCCCAGCAAACAAGCGTTTGAATCCATGCTTAGATATATTTATTATGGAGAAGTCAACATGCCTCCTGAAGACTCCCTGTATCCTTAAATCTGAAGCATCTGTATGAGGTGCACATACAGTGACTCAGCTCTGGTTTGCTGGCTGCAGGCTGGGGATGGTCAGGGCTGCATTAACAGCAAGAGCTGCGTTTCAGCCTCTGTCTGTGTGCACCACCAGTGCTGTTTCTTTGCTGTACGTTTTTTCCCTTAATGAGATTAACAGCTACCTCTTTGCTGCACCTTACTATTACGGCTTCTCCAACAACAGACTGCAAGCATACTGCAAGCAGAATCTGGAAATGAATGTCACGGTGGAGAACGTGCTCCAGGTAATTGCCATCAGCGAGCTTTAATTAGCTGCTTCACTTTCATACAGGAAAGCCTGAGGGTCTGAACCACAGGGTGTGGGGTTTATTCTTTCTCCATCGAGCAGCATTGCCCTGTGTCTGAAGGCTTATTCCCATCCTGTGGGGTAAACGTGGCACTGCCAGTGCTGGGCTCAGAGCTGTACCTTCTTTTCAATAGTAACCAAAGCAATGGTGTGCAGGTGACATTACTCTTGTTTTAACAGCACTGCTGATCTGGCAACAAAGTTTAAGGCAGCAGAAGTACTCTGTGATAGCAAAGCCATCTGCGTGGTAGGAAACAGAGCCCTCTGCAACGTGAGCAGAATCAAACCCTGCCCAGACTGCTTCTGGCTCCTGCCCACAGCAGTCTCACTGCAGCACCTCAGGGAACCCGGCTCTGAAACTGATCTGCAGTTTCCTCTCATGAAGACTGCACACATCTTAGATGCAAAGTTTACCTCTGATTAGTTTAGAAAAGATTTGGGTTTGTAATGAAAACCATCGATGTTTCTGTAGCTCGGAGGAATTCTCTCCTATGAGTCAGAGCAGTGTTTGTGTGCTGTACGTCTGAGCAACACACAAGGAAAGATCTTACTTTTGCTTTTGCTGTAGATTTTGGAGGCAGCTGACAGGACCCAGGCGCTGGACATGAAGAGGCACTGCCTGCACATCATTGTTCACCAGTTCACCAAGGTTGGTTGCATCTTTTCTGGGGCTTTTGAGAGCTGCTGTCCTCTGTCACTGCGTTGGTTAAAGACACATTAACATAGGAATCCATTTCATTCTCCCTCATGTGAGACAGCTTGAGACATGGCTGCATGTCCTTGGCACTTGCTGACGAGTCTGCTAGGCATGCTTCTCACATGAACAATAAATAAAAGACTAGAATATCCTAGTCTGGAAATGCAAAGACCTTCTAAAACAGAATCGCTTCCATTTCCACTTGTTTCCAATTTTGTGCCATGCAATCATTGGGTTTTTGTGCATACAAGAAGATAAGCTTGGCATGGATTGAGTGTGTGCACATTTCTCCTTCAGTAGTAGCTACGAGTGTGCTGGGCACAGTTCTGCTGAAGCATTCTCCATTGATGGGAGTGCAGGAATCATGTGCTCAGAAGGCAGATGAGCGTGGCCTGGCTGGGCTCATTGTGGTTTCCATGTCTGGATGCATGGCTGATAGGAAGAGTCACAAGTCTGGCGTGCTGATATTTCCATCCACGCTGGGGAGAATGAGGGGATTGTCATCATGTTGTTCATATGGGAGAGGATCCCTCCGTGAGTCTCCCAGCTCATTGCACAACTGTTAGCAATGCTGACATTTGGAGGTAAATCATAGAGACTGTGAACTAGGATTTCTGGGTGCCCCATACCTACTGATTCCATGGGTAGTGCTCAGGTAGGGGTCTGTCTTCTGTATGTTTAATCTCCCAGTCCTTCTGTTGATGCCTGAAGTTTGAAAAGCACTGCTATGTCCAGATGGCATCTAAAGGTTGGACATTCAGAGGGGTATTCAGCTTCTTTGTTTAATCCCTCAGTCACTTGAACTCAGTGCACTGTACATCCAGAAATCACTTAGAGTGCATAAAAAGCTTTGAGAGTAGAATGAACATCCAGGAGTCCCAAAGCTGCTCGAGGGACCTCAGCACGAGGCTGCAGCCCTGCCTTTGTGTGCTGTGTTTTCTTCTGGTCCCCCAGTCCTGCAGAGGGGCACAGCTCAGTGTGGCTCCCACTGCACATAGCCCAGGGGCTGGGATGGCTTCTTGGCTTTGGGGCAACACACTGCAATCCCTGAGAGCTGAAATGCTGGGCTGTCTGCTTCCCAATGGAGGCCACAGGAAGGCAGACAGGTTGGAGCGATGCTCACTGGAATGTGCTGAGGGAAACAAATATTGCAACATATCAGGAAAAAGAGAACCTGAAGTGCAGGGTGTTACTCAATTGTGTTCATCATCACCAGTCAGAATACGTAGAGATGTTTCATATTCAAACTGTTGCCTGTTAGAACAGCATTCATCAAAATGTGGCTGGGAGGCTGTCAAGCAGATGTGCAAGAAATGGTAATCATGCAATGTTTGTGTTTGGCTTGAGGAGCTCTGGTGTGTGATTTTTGGCCCAGCGCTTTGTGGCTGGGCAGGAATGCCTGCTGCTCTGCTCCTTTGCACGCCGCAGACTCTGAAAGGTGATTTGTTCCCTCTGTGTGAGCCCAGCTGGGCAGTGAGGCTCAGACGGGCTGCTGTGAGCTCCCCATCCCCACCTTGGTTTGCACTGTCCTTGATTTAAAGCACAAAAGAGTTTTCCCCACAGTGAGAACTCCAATGGAAGAGCTGTTCCCTGAGGTTCACTCCCTGGGGCACTGTGTATGCAGGTGTTTGTGTGTCAGCTCTATGCCAAAGCCCCAATAAAAGTGCTGCTCTGAAATGTCTGTCTGTGCTCTGACACCAGCCCCGATCTGCTCCTACCACTGCAGGGCCCAATTCCCACCAGGGCTATGAGTGTCTCTTTGCTCCCAGGGCTTTGCCCTCAGGCATTGTTGCTCTGTGCTCTCTCTGAAGATGTTCTCAGCAGTTTCCCTCCTGGGTTTCAGGAGATGCTCAGAACATCTCCATGGATTGTGGCAGGAGAGCTGCGTGCACTGAGGTGATGGATGGTGTCAGTGATGCAGGCAGGGCTGTGGGCAGTGTCTGCTGCCAGGGCTTGACGTGGCGCTGATAACCACAGGAGCAGGGATTGCTGGCATGAAGAAGGCAGAGCTGTGTCCAGGACCATACAGATTGCTGGAGATTCACATGCATTTGATGTGGCACAGGTTTCAATTGGCTGCTGCTCCTGCGTGGGCTGTGGGAGGCATTAAAGCAGAACCCACGTGGCTCTGCTCTGAGGTATCACAGCTCTGGGTGTGATGAGATCCCATCCTCTGTTGGTTCATATGATCTGAAGGACAGGAGACAAACAGACTTCAAAGCTGAATGCTGTGCCTGGTGCTGCTTTTAGAGAGTGCCTCATTTGCATCCAGTAACAGCAGAATTGTCGTTATGAGCAGTAATTACTGTTTTCTTGTGCTGGGATCAGCATTTCTGCTGTGCTCCCCTCCCTTTCCTGTGCACTAATGGGAAGTGGTGTGGGCTGTGTCCTGCTGCACAGCTGTGGTTCCACACCTCACATTGACCTGAGTGGGGCGGCGGGGAGCTAATACAGCAGCACATCAGCTGCCATTTGGGGAGGGTTTTAATTTCTTGGTTATTTTTTTTTCTGTTCTGTTTTTCTTTTCCTTGAAGGTCTCCAAGTTGCCAAACCTCCGCTCCCTGAGTCAGCCACTCCTCCTTGACATCATAGAGTCCTTAGCTAACCACATCTCAGACAAGCAGTGCGCAGAGCTGGGCTCAGACATTTGACATGCTTTGCTAATGGGACTGCCCGTTTCTTCCTCCAAACAAAGCCGTACCGCTCTGTGGCTGCTTTTCACTCCTTTCCCATTCCGTGCTGAGCTGCTCACAGTGTCTCTGCAGTGTAGCAGGCAGCCAAGAGGAACATGAACAACTGGCACTGTGTGGGTGTGCTTGGTTTGTACCTCCATGGAGAAGGGTTTGGTCTCTGCTACACAGATGTAATGCTGAAACCATTAAGGAAACGAATCCATCCCAGGTGGTTCTGAGGGCTTTCCCAATCCCACTGTTAACTTTTATAGCAGCCCTGAGTAAAAGAGTCATTCTTATGTTGAAGATGTATTTAAAACAAACAATATTAAACTAACTGCACCTGAAACAGGAGCGGGCTGCGAATGGAAGTCAGGCATAACACTAGTGGAAGCAGAGCACGGTTTCAGCAGGGATGCTGGTGTTGGACCAGGATGGAGTGACTTTTTGGGGACTCCCCATGGCGTGGATTAAAAGCTAAGCCCTTTTGCAACTGCCTTGATTGGTGGGCTGCAGAAAGAGCAGGTCTGTGCTCTGCTGCAGGTCAGACTAGAAGATTACAGTCCTTCCTGACCATCAAATCCATTAATCCTATCTCACTAAGCCTTTCTAAATCAATATATGAATAAAGAGTTAATGTCTCCTGCCTGCATTACATGATTGACTTGGCATTCGTTTTGGAAAAAAATTAAGCAAAAAGAACTCTTGGCTTAATGAAGGTCCCTTCGTTAAAAATAAGTACCTGTGCTCCATCTTGTTTCTGATTTTAAGCTCAAGGTCTTGGTTAGTTGTTGCCTTTGCAGGAAGATGGATGGAAGCAGAGCATCGTTCCCATCAGTCCCAGTCCAGAATGGGCAACACAGCCCAGCAGCTCTGAACCCAGAGTGTGCACATGTGTGTGTGTGTGTGTGCTATGCTGGGGGCACCAAAGGGCATTGGGGACCACCTGGTCTCCCCAGCTGATGGGTTTGCTGGTGTGAGTCAAATAACAGGTGGCAGATAAATGAGATCCAAGCACTCTCCAATGTGGGGGATTGTTTCCAGGTGCTTTGAAGTCCCCAGCCAGGGGTTGTGTTCATTGTACCAACGATTGCTGGGCAAGCAGACGATGTGCCCTCAGAGGGAGGTTCTAAACCACAACCCACGATGATCCCAGGAGGTGTTTGCAGCAATGCTGAATCCACTCGGGGACAGCAGCTTTCCAAACGTGCACAGCCTGGTAAGAAAGAGCCAGGTGACCTAAGAAAGAGCAGTAACAACCTGATTGCACAGCAGTGCTGACACGTGCAGTCTGTGCACACTTGGTGCTGGGCACTGCAGCTGTCTTTGTGTTACAGGTGGCTTTGGCTTCAGTCCTGGTGCTGGGGTCATGGTGCTGACGTGGGTGGCTTTGTGCTGGATTTTGGCATTGGGAAGCGTGCTCTTTTCCTTGCCCTTGATGAGGACCAATTAGCAGCATGGCTGCTTACTTTGCTCCTGTATGTAGGCCATGCTGGTTCTTTGTAGCCCTCCGGTCATGTTTGACTTGCATCCTTTCCATCCTCTGTGGGATTTATCCCAGCCAAATGGTTCCAGCTGGCCATGTGGCACCATGTTTGTGTCAGTGTGGGTTTGCTGCCCCTCGCTGTGTGCTTTGCTGTTAGTGCCTGGCTGCTCACCAGAGCAGGTTTTCCTCCTGATGGAAGGTTTCTCTCTAAAAGCCCATTAGGCTGTGGATGGGACAGAGCCCCACTTCCATTATGCTGCTGCTCAGAAATGTCTTAATGCAGGGAATGGCTGTAAGTGCCAGGCTGGGGGGGTGTTCTGCTTCTGGCTGCATCCCTGAGCCCTGCAACTGTGGGGCATCACTACTGAATGGCCCTGTCCCATTCAGGGCACACTGTGCCTTCCCCAGCCCCAAATGGAGCCCCAGCCATGGTGAGATGCAGGTGGAGAAAGCCATGCAGGGTCAGGGTTTATCTGTGCCCACCCTGAGCCCTGCAGGTAATGATCCCCATATCATCCTTTGCTGTGCTTGGGGGTCTGAAGCCAGGACCCTTCTCAGCATCCATCCCTGCTGTGCTGGGGGTCCTGCAGGGCACCTCCAGCCCCAGGTGGGTGCAGTTCAGGGCTGTGCGCTCACAGGGTGCAGGTATCACCAGGCCCTGGCAGAGCAGCACAGCCAGGAGGAGTAGCGGGACTTCACAATGAAGCTTGTTGAGAAGAGCAGGAGCACACAGCGATAAAAACAGCCAAGTTTAATAAGGAAATGTGCAGCGAGAGCTCAGCAGCCTGCAGCAGGAGGGCAGGAATGGGGCTGCGGGCGCAGTCAGTCGCTCCCCTCCAAACCCAGGATCTTCTTGACGTAGTTGCGGACGTTGATGTGCAGCTGTGGGGCTGTGGCTGAGAAGGTCTCCATGGCCAACACACGGGCAGCCTCCGAGCCGCCCCACATGGCACGGTACAGCGGCAGCGTGTATTTCTGCTTCCCCTGCAGAACACAGCGGTGGTTGGGGCACAGCGCTGCACCCCCAAAATGTGGGGCAGGAGGTGCAGAAATACCCACTGACCGTCCCCAGCACACACCTGGCTGTGCAGGAACGCCTTCACCTTGCTGTACTCGGTCTCGTGGTTGTTCCTGAGGACAATTTGGCACCAGCGCAGCCGCAGCTCCGCGTTCTGAGCCTTGGAGATCTTTGGGTACATGGCGCTCAACCTCTCCACGTTGCCTGTGACAGACAGTCATCACCTCTGCTCACTTGGGGCCAGAAGGAAAGAACCCCCACACACACATACACCCCGTGAGGGCAACAAGGAAACTAAGCACTGGAGCTGTGCAGAGAGGGGCGATGGAGCTACGGGTGTCTGGAGCACTGCAGGGTCCAAAGCATCCCTGAGCATTGAAGCCCCACAGGCTCCTCACCATCGGGCAGGGGCGACTTCTGCAGGATCCGATCCAGGAAGTAAACCAGCTGGTACGTCATCCAGGCCGAGATGTCCACGGCTTCGATCTCCTCCATGTTCAAGCTATCGGATGCCCACAGCTCCGCCAGTTCATCCGCTGGCTTCATCAGCTGCTGCCCCGGGGACAGGTCGGGCAGGAAGGGCGGCCAGCCCGGCGTGTTGAGCCAGCGATCGAACTCCAGACCTGCAGAGAGGTGAGGGAGCAGCGCTGGAGGCGGCTCTGAGCACACACCGGCGGCTCCTGGTGTCCCACACCTCCTCCCAGAGCCGCTGCCTAAGGTTGCGTTTGCAGCCAGGCACAAGAAACTCCTGCTGGGAAGCTCTGAGCAGAGCTGAGCTCCAACTCCAGTCTGCAGTAAGACCAGTGCTAGGATGGAAGCCCAGGAGCTGGGAGCCATGAAGCCAAGCTCTCACTGTGCTGGGAAGCAGGTCCAGCAGCTCGCTGTGTTTGAATGGCAGGTGGCTGTGAGCCCCCCAGGTGCTGTGTGCCCTGCGCTGACCTGGCCGTGACTCCACGCCTTGTTTCTTCAGCTCGGGGAAGGACTCCAGGAAGAAATTGAGGGCATCGTCTGCAGTGATGCTCTGGAACTTGAAGCGCTCCACGTAGGCCTGTGGGAATGGACAAGGGTGGGCCATCCCTGCAATCAGTGCCTCCCCAGCACATCCCCACTGCCTGCTGCCACACACAGCCCCGCTGCATCCCCCACCCCCAGCACAGCGCTGCCCCGACCTGCAGGAAGGCGTCGAATTTGCCCTGGTCCCCCACCAGGTGTGCCAGGTAGCTGACGAAGCAGAACCCCTTCTCATAGGGGGTCTCGTTATATGTGTCATCTGGGTTGACACCTAGCAGAGCAGAAAGGAAACAGCTCCTAAATCATCCCTTGTTCTGCAAAGTGAGTGCTGTGTCACAGCCATCACTGTGCCATGCAGCCCCCCACCACAAAGCAGCCCAGATCCCAGCAGATCGACTCCCCCCCCAGACCTGGCTCGATCACCACCCGCAGTTTGTTCAGTGGATGCTCCTCCCCAGTGGTGTCCATGTGCTGGCGCAGCAGGGCCCGGCCCGTCGCAGCCTCCAGGCAGGTGTATGCTGAACCTGCAATGGAGGAGGAGTGTTTGGAGCCCCTGATCCACATGTGGGGTGAGGAAAGTACAGTGTGTGCTGCTCTGGGGGGAGCGCTGTTATTTTGCCCCATAGCTGGATGACGGGATGTGGATGAAGGGTGAGAGGGTATTGCTGCCAGAAGCTGGGAGGGCAAAGGAATCATGGAGGGGGCAGTGCCCTCGCAGGGCTCTGTGTCCCTGCAATGGACATGGCAGCTCCATCTGCACCTCAGGATAAAGCTGGTTGTGAAGGGGAACCGCAGAGCCCTGCATAGGGCCACGCACCATAGATCTCGGTGGAAATGCGTCTCTGGGCATACATGGTGAAGCCTTCATTGAGCCAGAACTCGCCCCAGGTGGCGTTGGTGACCAGGTTGCCAAACCAGCTGTGGGAGATCTCATGGATGATGACGTCCACCAGGGAGCGGTCCCCGGCCAGCAGGCAGGGAGTGACAAAGGTGATGCAGGGGTTCTCCATCCCACCGAAGGGGAAGGAGGGCGGCATGAACAGCACGTCGTACCTGGAGAACAGACCCAGCTCTTCCTGCAGCCCCAACCCAAAGCTGTGGGGCACTCCCTCCCTGGCCGCAAGGAATGGCACCCATCCTACCTACCTGCCCCAAACATAGGGCCCAAAGAGCTTCTCACCCGTGGCCAGGAACTCCTCGATCACCCCGTCGTACTCCTTCTTGGCAGCCTCAATCAGGCAGGGCTCAGCCCAGACTCGACTCCTGCAGAGGCCAGGAGAGCTCAGACCAAGTGTGGGGTGCTGGCTTGTGACATACGGCCCCATGGAGCAGCACAGTGATGGTGTGACAGGGCAAAGCAAACAGCACGCAGAGGACAGATCCCCTGCAGCTCATGTGCTCAGCCCAGAGCAGAGGAAGGTTGAACCACCAGCAGACTTTCACCCTATTGCTTCACCAGGCAGCGGCCGCGCGTGTTTATGCAGCGCCAACATGAAAGCCTGGTGATAAAGCTAAGGAGAGTCCAACTGCTGCAGCCTCCTTCCCAGTCCGAGTGCCAAAGGGCTTTCGGGTGGTTGCTGTACCAGCCTGCAGCTCCCATATCCAGTGGGGGGAAGGGACCTTTGGGGATGTGCATGGGGCAGAAACAAGCAGGGACTGGAGGTTGGGTCCCATCTGTGTGCACTCACCTCGGTCCAACCTCAGCAGACACGATGTCCCCCACAGCCAGAGCAATAAGATACGAGGGGATGGGGTGCTCCATCTTGAAGACGAAGGTGTTATCCTTCTGCTTCTCCCACGTTGTGGCGCTCATCACGGCCGTGAAACCCTCGGGGACCTGTAAAACGTCACCAAAACGCCCATCAGATCTGCATGGAACAGAGTGGGGGTTCAGCCAGCCTGGATGGGAACACAGCAATGAGTCCCCTGAGCTGAGCATGGGCTGCTCACTGTCATCCCTACTGCACTGCAGCTTTGGGGACAAGGTGGCCAAGGCTCTGTCAGAGCACAGCACAGGACATGGGCAGGGATGAGGGGTGGGCAGGGGATGCCAACCCTACAGAACCCATCCTTACACAACCACTCACTGTCAGACCCAGGGAAGCCCTGCTCCCCCTGGACATTAGGGGACATGGGGCTTCACCTTGTGCCTCATCCTTTGGGAGCTCTGCTCCAGCTCTGAGGGCACCCCATGAGGACGGCAGCCCCCTGCCCCTCCTCTCCAGCACTTACAGAGCAGAGCTGCACCCTATAAAAGCTCCAGGAAGGTTCTGGGGTTGCACCCCGCATCCTTCCCGCTTACCTGCACTGTGGCTGAGTATGTGCATTTAACTGCTGGAGTGTCAAAGCCAGGGAAAAAGGATCTATTCAGCACGGCCTGGCCTTGAGTGTACATATAGGGCTTCTGCTTCCCCGCGGTCTGCTCCGGGGTGAGCCAGCACACCTGGCAAGAGACAAGAGACAGCGCAGTGAGCGGCGCGGCGTTACCTGGAGCTGTGCCGTGTAGGTGCTCTTCATGGCAGGGGTGTGGAAGCCGGGGAAGAAGGATCTGTTGAGCACAGGGAAGCCAGAGGTATAGAGGAAAGGTTTCTCCTTCTGGGCCGTTTGGGAGGAGTCCAGCCAGGACATCTGCGGCACGGGAGGAACAACAGGCGCTGAGCTGCAGGTTGTGCTGTGCCCACAGCTCAGACCCCTCTGCCAGGGGGTCTGTCAGGGGGATGTCTGTCTGTCTGTCTGTCTGTCTGTATGTCTGTATGTCTGTCTGTCTGTCTGTCAGGGGGATGTGGGGCTGGGAGCAGCTCGGGGTGAGCCCAGCCCGGGCACAGAGAGCGGGCAGCATGGACTCTGGACGGCACCTGCTGCAGGTGAAAGATGGCGTGGGGTCCGCACTGTCCTCGGCTCCACAAGTCCCCACGTCCCGGAGTCCACGTGCTCTCACATCCCACTGTCCCACCCCCACGTGTCCCCCCACGTACCCCCGCCCCCCGCCGCTCACCCCGGGCCCCTCTCCGGTCTCATAGTCGATCCTCACGACCAGCAGCTCCCCGGGCCGCGGCTCTTCGGGCAGCACAACGTGCAGCGCGGTTCCGTAGCTGGCGAACGGGCGGTTCTCGAAGCGCAGCTCCTGCCCTTCCCCTTCCTTTTCCCCGGCCCCTCCGGGCGGCAGCAGCCTCGCTCCGAGTACGGTCAGCGCATCGTGCGCGTCCAACACGAGCTCTTTGCTCCCTGCCCGCACGCAGCGCAGCTCCAACCTGGCGGCCCCGCGCAACCGCCCCGCACCCGCGGCCACGAAATCCACGCGCAGCGATAAGTGCAGGTGCCGCAACGCGAACGGAGCCGCGCTGCCACCCGTGGCCGTGGCCGCGTCCCGGGCCGCCCCCAGCGCCGCCATTGCCGATCGCTGCCGCCCTCGGGAACCGCCCGGGGGGGGGCGGGGAGGGGGCGGGGATTGCGTGGGTCCGCGGGGCGGTGCGAGCCGGGGGGCTCGTGGGGTTTCCCGACGCCCCCACGCTCTTCCTGCTCCACGCGCGTTCGCGGCCCTTTGGCACCGCGGGGGGCGGGTTGAAGGGGGCGGAGGGGGGGGACGGGTCTCTGCGCGACTCCGCCCCGCTCCCCGAAGCCCGGCGCCCGCTTCAATTCGCCGCTGCCATTGTGGAAGCGGCACCGGGAGCGGCGGGACCGGGATGCGGCCGCGGTGCTGAGCGGAGCGGCGGTGAGTGGGGAGCGGAATGGGGGAACAGCCCGCTGAGAACTCGGGGCTGCCTCCCCGTGTGTCCCCACGCGTGTCCCGCAGCGCGGCCGGGACGGTGCTGCGGGATGGGTGCCGTCCGAGGTGTCCCCCGGCCCCATCTCGGGTGCCGTCCCGTGGAGCTGCGGGAAGCGATGGGGAAACTGAGGCCCGGGGCTGCCCGAGGTGGGACAGCGGGGTGAGCAGCTCGGGGTTCTCACCTCGGGAAGGTGCCCCGCAGAGCTTCGTGGTGCGGGACAGCGCGGTGGCAGCCGCTGCTCCCGGTCGCGTCCCGCTGGGCTGGGGACGGGTGCGGGGGGCGGAGGGGCCGGGCCCGGCCATCCTCATCCGCGCTGCGGTCGGTGGTGCCGGGATCCCCGCGGGGCTCTGAGCCGCAGCGCAGGGTCCGCTCGGCACCGGGGAGACCGGGGGGGGCTCCGCGCCTCCGGAACGCGCTCCCCTACCGGGGTGCGCAGCGCAGAGCCCGGGCGGGTTGCGGTGATACCGCCGCTCTCCTGGGTCTCACCTCGGAAAAATCCAGACGGGAGTGAAGCCAGCAGCCCGCGCCAGGCTGGGTGTGCCGCTGCGGCTGCGGGGGGGCTCCGCTGGGCAGCGGCGTGGGACGTGGGTACGGCATTGCCAGCAATGGGCCGAGATTCCGTTTGCCGTCCCCATTGCTTGTCCCGGTTCCCGGCTAATGGGATGTCCCGAGAGAGACGCAGCCTCGGGCTCACTGACCTCCTTGTCTCCGCCTCAGCTCCACATCCGACACGGCCTGGGGATGCCTGGGGGGCTCCGGGGTCCCTCCCCGGCACTGCCGGCTGCTGCGGGGGTTGGGGGCAGGCTGGGGGCTGGGGCTGCACCCCAAAAGCAGTTTGGGATCGGGGAATGAAGTCCCCAGGATCTGGGCCTCCTCCTGTGCTGGGGGTTCCCAGGTGAGTCTCGGGGCTTGGGGAGGGGGCAGGGGATGGAAATGAGGATGGAGATGGGGGGCTGGCAGGTTATTAATAGCCGCGGGGAGGTTTTTCCTGCCGAGAGCCCCACGCTGCAGCCCAGGGACAGGAAAAAGGTGTTTCCGGCCCTGGGCTGGAGCGGGGCTGGGCCCTGCAGGGGACAAGCGGGACCAGGGCCAGGTGCCCCCCGGCCCCCACCCAGCGCAGCAGCCCCGGCACCAGGTGGAGCTGTGATCCCACCCGGGGCTGGCAGAGGCTGCCAGGATGGTGGCACATCCGTCCCGCGGGACCCAAGAACCAGCGCTGGGACAGTTGTCCCTCGGTCTGTGACACAGCCCAAGACTCTTTGAATGCTCCCTGTGGGACATGAGCCTGTGTCAGCCCCTCCGACTGCTCCCTGGGGCTGAGGGAGGGCCCCAAGCCCTACTCATTAACAGGTGGCCTCTAATGAGCTTTGTGTGCCTGAGTACGGGCTTTGGGGGCCGCAGCACAGGCTCAGGGTGGTGCCACGGCCGTGTGGGCACAGCCGGGTTGAACCCCGTGTTTGGGGCTGCTCGGAGGAGCGGGGCTCTGCAGGACAACACTCTGACTCCCTGCGTTCCTCAGCCCTGGCTGCAGTTTCCCCATTCCCACCGCAGTTTTCCCCCATCACCGCCACCGCGGCCGCATCCTGACCCGGCGCTGTGATGCGGCCCCGCGGGCATTGCGGGGTTGGCTTTCGGGCTCGCGGTGTCCCGAGGCGCTGCCGCCCTTATGGGGTTTGCGGTCATCTCCGTCCTCATCCTGGGCACCAGCGGACATTGGAGGGTCGGTGCGGATGCAGCCGCTCCGCGTCACCTCCGGCAGCAAAGCGGGGCAGCGGGCGGCGGAAGCTCCCCCAGCTCGGCTCTGTGCGATGAGTCCCGGCTTCTCCTCCCCCCCCTCCGCCCCATCTCCATCCTCCGGTTTTCCTCGCTTTTCTTCCCCCGCTCCCTCTCTGGACCGTTTCCAGAGGAGATGTCTGATGCCCAGGGGATGCTCAGACTCTCCTCCAGGAAAGCTCAAACTCCTCCTGGTGTCGTGGACCCGCGTTCGCTCCATCAGCTCCGTCCCTTTGAGCACGAAGGATTCATTTTGGATGTGAGGGTGCAGGAGCTTTTCCCATTACAACAACACTAAGAGCACTGCCCCGTGGGGATGCTAATGGAGCCCAGAGATGCTGCTCCCACCCGGCTGCGTTGCAGTGATCAGTCTGAAGCCGGGCCGGCAGTCTGGCTCCTTGCACTGCAAACAGCAAACGCCGCAAACCCGTCATTAATACCGGCATAACGAGGTGTTTTGCGCCGCACTCGCAGCAACTGCAGCTTTGCAGCTCACTGGAAAATCCACTCATCCCATTAAGGACTCCCCAGGGCTTTTGCTTTCTGCTGCAGACGTCCATCCCAGGGAGCCCAGCGCTGGGGATGAGGGGTTCGGTGGTGGCTGAAGCTCCCGACATGGGGGTCTCGGGCAGTTCTTTGCTGCAGGAGCTGCACGTATGAGAGACCGTGGTGGGAGATCCCGTGCTGTGTGCCCGGCTACCGCTGCTCCTTTGGGGCTGAATCCTTTCCTGTTTCCCCAGCTTACCCTGCAGCACTTCCCCAACCCTCAGCACGTTCTGAAGGGGGAAAAAAAAAAAACACCTTTAGTTAGTCCATCCCGCAGAGCAAAGGGCTGCGCAGTGCTGGGCTGAGCGGGCGCAGCTGTCCCACCGCACGCGTCCAACACGTCGCATCCATCCGCTTAATGCGCCCCGCAGCCTCACGCAGCTGCGTCCGCACGGACAGCGCCGGGAACCTCCCGGTTTTGGGCAGGGGCCGGAGGGGCCGCTTCCGTCCGGCCGCGTTGTGCCCGGGGGGGTGAACTCAGGAGCGGGAGCTGCGCCGCCATCTGCTCCGGCTCAGGAGGACCGACCCCTCCAGGAGCTTCCAGGGCCGGGTCCGACCCCTCCAGGTGTCCCCCGTCCCATCTGCAGCCGTTGGATTTCGGCCGCTCCCGGCTGCGCTCCGTCCGGTCGGTCCCTACGGGGTGATACCGGTACCGGGGGGGTCCGGCGGGGCGGGACCGGAGCTGTCCAGCGGCGGTGGCTCCTGAAAGGCGGCGGGGACGCGCGGAGCTCCTCGGGTCACAACTCAGGGCACTGCGAGAGCTGCAGACAGAACCGAGGATGGCATCGCATGGAGCGGCCTCGGGGAGGGACGGCCAACACGTGCCCGGTACCGGGCTGACCTGCAGGGCTTTCACCCAGCACAGCCGTGGCAGAGGAGTTTCTCCTGCCGGACCCCTGGAGCCCGTCCAGCTGAGGGCCGAGCTTTGCTAACAGCACGGTGTTATTAAAGCGGGCTTAGTGCCTAATGGGATTGCCGTGGAGTAGCTGAAGCAGGGATTAGTGCTGTGGCTCTGCAACCATTGCTGCTCTGACACCCGGCTGTTCCACCAGCCCACAGCCCTTCACCCAGCAGCCCCACAGGCATTGAAGCTGCCCCAAAACCTTGTTGCTGGACACCCTGTTGCTGCCCTCTGACATCGCATTGCATGCATGTCTGCAGCTCCGCGGGGTCCCATGTTCTGTGTCATTGGCTCACACCGCTCAGTGCTCACTGCTCCCATCCCAGCCGTGCTTTGAGCCCCAGACCCCACTTTGTAGCACTGAGCCCTACAGCAGGGCAGTGCCCAGTGGTGCAGCGTCCCACATGGTGACACCCAGCTGGGGGCAGGCCAGGTCCCGGCTGCAGCGTGGGGGCTGGAGGGTGAATCGGTGGCTTGTTCCCCTCTGAAGGCTCCTTTCTCTCCTCGCTGCCCTGTTTCTCTTAGGAGAGTTTTATGTCCCTTGTGTCACAAGGAGCCTTTTCTTTGTCATCCTTCCTGAGCGTGCCGGGCAGGAGGTTGCATTGGAGCAGCGCCAGCCCCAAAGGCAGCACAGGGGTCGGATCCTGCATGGAGGGGCTTTGGGGGATCCCTGCCTGACCTGTCTGAGCCGGGCTGCAAAGGAGGATTCCCCTCACCCTCCTGGGAGGACTTGGGGGATTTATGCTGTGCAATCTGCACAGCCACTGCCTCCCATCAGTTCAAACTGGAGGCTGCCGTCACCTGTGATCCCATGGGATGTCCTGGGGACACCCGGAGCTGTAGGTTCACTCAGGGTGGGGAAACTGAGGCACAGAGTGGCAGCAAAGCACCATCAGAGGTGGAAGTCTGTGCTATTTGCATCCCACTGTGCCCGTGCTCAGAGTCCTGCTGCAGGGCTGGGCTGAGCTGAGTGCCCCCAAGCCTTGCCATGGGGACTGGACCCACGGCTCAGCCTCCAGGTCTGGCTGTTCCTTTCTGCTCACCGAAACCACAGGTGTGAGGTGAGTTTTGACTCTATTCCAAGCGAGTAGCTGCAGCCCCGAGCACAACAGATGCCTCTTTGAAAGAGATGTGCCTCCAGGGCTGTGCTGGTTTCCATTTATCCTGGGATGAAGGACACGGCTCAGCCAAGGCTGCTTTGTTTCACTTTGG
Organism: Coturnix japonica; assembly: GCF_054131305.1. Classification (NCBI taxonomy): domain Eukaryota; kingdom Metazoa; phylum Chordata; class Aves; order Galliformes; family Phasianidae; genus Coturnix; species Coturnix japonica. Next base: position 1,882,688 of record NC_140700.1, read on the forward strand.
TGCAGACACCCACCCCTATGGACTGTCCTCACCCAAACCATGGGCAGCTGCCCCATCCTTGGGTTCAGTGCTCTGTGCTTCATGGGAACATGGAGCTCAGTGCTCCGGACCTGCAGCAGTGGGGGGAGCACCCCCAGGGGCAGCACCCCAAGCCCACCCCATGTGTTGGTGCTCAATCATTGAGTGTGCTGAGTCTACAGCACCAGCATCTCATTTTCATTAAGAGAAAGTCACTTCCCTTGGGAGCTAATTGAAAGGAGCCGCTGTGGTGGGGATGCCTCTATGTAGGTCAGGCTGTAACCTGCATGGTGACACTGTGATGATGTGGCACAGAGGGGACCCTCTGCACCCCAGGCAGCGCTGCCTGCGGGTTGGAATTGAGCTGGTGGCAAGTTAATGGCTTGCTCGGAACGGGGAAGTGCTGCATCTCCCAGGGATGACTTTAATTTGTGCTCACTAATAAAATAATGGGTGATTAGCAGTAGGCTGCTTACAGAGGAAGCCTCCTCCTGAGCCCAGCTTGGTGCATGGTGCTCATGTGGCATCCCCAGACCCACGACCGTCCTCAGCCCCATCTGGGGTTCCCATAGTGTGACATCCTGGTGCAGAAGGATCACACCTGACTGAGCAAAGGGCTGGCTGCCCTGGGGCATGTGCTGTGTCCACGTGAGGGAAACCCAACCCGACCAAATAGGTCGAAAAAATCCATAGAGATGCATCACAGCCCCAGTGCTGAGTGCCCTGAGAGCCGTCAGGCTGCAGCCAGGCCATGAACAGAGCGGGCTGTGTGTGCCCCACAGCCATCCATCAGCACAAAGCTCTGCCTGTTCTCACTTCTCTGGCTCCAGGCGAAACCTTCGTGGTGCAGAGCAGCACCTGGGTGCCCTCCCCACCATGTCCCTGTATGTCCAGCTGTGCCCCCTCTGTCCCTGCAGATTTGTTTGGGGATTTTTTTTCCCCCCTGATTTGCAGCCCAGATGGTTTTGTAGGACTGAGAAGTGGGCTCAGGTGGTTTTGGGGTCCAGGGGATGGCGCTGGGTGGCCAAGAGGGATCCTTGCAGGGGTCTCTGCCTGCATGGGGGCATAGGGACACAGGGACAGAGCTGCCCTTGCTGTGGCTGTAAATGGGGCCCTGGAGGGGCCATGTCACCATGCCCCAGTTCAGCTCCTTCACTCTCCTCTCTCCCTGCAGTGCCTTCCTGGAGCTGCCTCACCAGGATGAATGGGACGGCCAACTTGGCCCCGACTGCCCGTGGCCACTTCACCTCCGCCATCCCAGTGCCACGATCCACGACCCCCAACAAACCACCTGCTGCAGCCCCCCCAACCCGACACAGCTCCCCAGGCCCCCCTGCCTCCCACCGGGCCACATCCCCACGGCCGGCAGCACCCCCCGGCCCCAAAAGCCTCAAACCCAGGCCCAGAGCTTCAGGCCATGAGGCAACTGAGAGCCCAGGTGTAACAACTCCCCATGGGGGGCAGAGAGCCCCAGTGCTCCCCGGGAAAGGGCTGGGGGGCAGCCGGGTGGAGTGCAGCTTAAGGGGGCCTGGGGGCCACCGTCCCCTTGGGATGGCCATGGAGGATGGGCCCAACACCAGCCTTATGAGCAGGAGCCCCATGTTTGGGTCAGGGGCCATCAGCTTCTCCTCGACCTCCCCGCAGAGTCGCCCTGTGACAGCCACTGTCGCCCCATTCCAGTACCGGTGAGCAATGGGGGATGTGAAATGGTGGTAGGGGTGGGGATGGGGGAGGCCTGTGGACATGGCATGGGATGCATCACTGGAACAGTGGGGCTGGAGGGATTGGGGTTGGGGATGCCCCACTTGGGTGTCTGTGGGCACCCATGGGAGTGTGGAGTGGGACAGGGGTAAAGCTGAAGGGAATGTGACACCCTGGGGACCTCCACCCCATGGGAATGGTGTTCTCAGGGTCCCCAGAGAAGCTCAGGCACCATGTCCCCATTTCTGAGGGTCCCCATTTCTGGCTGCAGCCCCCGCTCACACCTCTGCTCTGCCCCCAGGCTGCAGGAGGACAGAGAGCAGAATGCCACATCCCCATGTGACACCACTCCTGACCCCAAATCCAGAGCCACCAGTAAGTCCATGGGGTCTCCTGCATGTGCACGGGGTGTGTGTGTGTTGGGGGGGGTTCTGTGCAACCCCTGCTTGTGGGCTGCCCATGTCCTGTACATGTGGGCTGTGTGGGAGCACTACCCCATACCTACAGCTTATCCTGCCCCATCCTGGGGCTGTGTTGGGGTTCCCCCCCAACAAATAGGGGTCAGCGCTGCTGGGGGCAATGCTTGTGTGGGTGCTTGGCTTTGCTTGCTGCCAGCTTGGTGCTGCTGGGGGCTGCGGGTGGGCAATGTGCATCCCATGGGACCAACTGCCATCAAACAGGGACACCAGGGAGCCACCAGGCATCCCCCTTGGGTGGGCTGTGGCCCTCTGGGTGCCCCTTAACCCCTGTGGTGGGCTCTGGCTGGAGCCCAGGCACTGTGGGGAGGGGGCACTGGGGGCTGCAGGAGCTGCTGGCTGTGTTGGTAGCACCTTGTGCAGGGCCTCCCAGAGCAGCTGGAGGCAGCTGGGAGCGGGGCTGGATGCACGTGCAGCTGTGGGGCTGAGGCTGTGCAGAGCATGGGAGCATCCATCCCCACAGCGCAGCACGTAGTGAGCAGGAGAAGGATGGGGAGGGGGGAGCAGAGCCGGGAGCGTGAGGACGGCACAGATCTGGAGTCAGGACGGCGCTGGCTGCACACGCAGGGTGATCCCGTGGGGTCAGAAAGCGCAGTGAGGGCACGAGGAGGGGATGGAGGACCCTTCCCGCACGCGTGGTGTTGCCGTGGGGTTGCTCTCCCGGTGCCCGGCATCCCAGGTTCACCCCCGCCCCCCACCCACGAGGCCCGGCCGCCTCTTGGCTCCCTGTCCTCCTCTTTCTAGTTTTCCAGCAGCTCCAGGAATGACCCATTTCCGAGGCGGCGGCCGGCAGCCAGCTCCCATCACAGCCGGGCCCTGGCACCAGCAGCTCCTGCAGCCCCACGGGCAGCGCTGAGCAACCGCGCGTCCCCCCGCCCCGACCCTCCCGCGGGTGGGGGCGCCTCGAGCGGTGCCCGGGGACGACCCCCCCCCTTCTCCTTCCCCTTCCCCTCTCCCCTCTCCCCCGCTGCGTGGTCGGCTCCGCGCTCACCACGGCTTTTTTCAATGAACCATTCACCAGCGCTGCTCGCACTTTGCAGGGCGGCACGGGGCGGTGGGGAACCCTTTATTTTCTGGGGTGTGTGTGTGGGGGGGGGTCGCTGAGCCCAGATGTGAGGTCTCCATTTCGCCGCTCTGCACTGCTCGCTTTGGGCTGGGTTTTTTGGGTGGGGGGGGCAGGGTGCTGCTGCTCTCGAGGATGCTGGGGCGGCGGTTGCCAGGGCAGCGAGCGGAGGATGGCGGGTGCTCCGCGGAGCTGAGGGCGAGGCGATGCGGGAGCGGCTGCGGCTGATGCGAGCGGACAGAAGTCGGTCAGAGCCGCTCCCGGGGCTGCTGGAAGCGGGGCTTAACCGGGGGGGTCCCGCGGGTCGGTACCGGATGGGGGATGGGCGAGGTCTGGGGATGGCGCCGTCCCCTGCCCGGTCCCTCTGCGTGGGGCATCGCTTTGGGCATTGATGGGGGGGCGGTTGGCAGGGGGAAGCCAATCCCAAATGACCCGATCCCCCCCCCCTCCTCCACCGCCCCTGTGCTTAAGCAGCAGCTGCATGGCTCGGTGAAGGCTTTGGGGTGCAGCGGGGGGACCCAGCAGCTCCTTTGGGTGCACAGCACCTATTGGGGCGCGCTTTGCTCTCCCTCCCGGTGGTGGTGGGGCCGCTCAGCGCTGTGGGGCTGAACCCCAAATGTCCGGAAGGGGGATGGGGGTGGGGGGGGCGGTTGGGGCTGGCTCTGCCGCTGCCCCCCGCCCTCGCTCTCCTTATCTCCGCAGCGGCGATGTGCTCTAATGCAATATTTCCCGGCGGTTGCCATGGCAGCCTGCGTGAGGTCACCAAATAGACTTAATTCAGCCCTCCCCAGGGACGGATAATTAATGAAAAACGATGATAACCAGATCCCGTTCCCCTCCTTTTCGCCCCCTTCCTTTCCCCGGGCCGTGCCGGTGCTCGGGGGCTGCCGGGGGCTCCTCGGAGCGAATGGTATGGGTACAGCCGCTTTGCCGGCATCCCGCTGCCTTCCCGCACCCCCCCCGCAGCACAGCACCCACATCCCCGCTGTTCCCCGCACGTCCCCGCGCCCCTCTGCGCGTCCCCGCGACGCTCAGCGCCTCGCGATCCTCCCCCCACGAGCGCGCTCCCGCTCGGCCCCGCCTCCCCTCCACGGGAGCGCGCCCGGTGTCCCGCCCCCTGCCCGCGCCCGAGGAGGGCGGCCCCTTTTTGTTTGCCCGTGACATTCCGCTGCTTCGCAGTGTCCCGCCGGCGGCGGAGCAGTGAGGTGGGGTCGTTCGGCTCCGCTCCCCCCGCCGCGATCCCCGCTCCCCGCCGGTGGGGCGGGCGCTGACGCCGCTCTTTTCTCTCTCTTTCTCCCTCTTTCTTTCTCTCTTTCTCTCTCTCTGCCTTTTTTCCCGGCGCTCCCTCGGTGCCGCAGCAGCCCCCGGCGGGTTAAATGACTGCAGCGCGGGGATGCTGGGGAGCAACCTCAAGAGCCTTCCCGACGTGGAGCTGGGCGAGGAGGGCGCGGCGGAGCTGCGCGGTTACCGGCGGGGCCCCGACGGCGGCGGCGCGGTGATGCCCAAACGGGCGAAGGCGGCGGCGGCGGCGCCGGGGGGGCAGCGGGGCGCGGAGCTGCGGGTGTTCAAGGCGAGCAGCGCGGAGGGGCGGCTGCCGGCCGGCTCCAACCTGCGCAAGCAGAAGTCGCTCACCAACCTGGCCTTCCTCACCGACGCCGAGAAGAAGCGGCAGCTCTACGAGCCGCGCTGGAGCGACGACATGGCCAAAGGGACGGCGAGCACCGCGGTGGCCGCGGGGGGACGGGGCGGGGGCGGCGGTCCCCGTGGCCGCGAGGCGCCCGCCATGTCGCGCAGCCTGTCCCGTTCCGAGCACTCCCTGCTGCCGCCGCGCCCCGCCGGGCCCCAAAAGCCGCCGCCCGCAGCCGGGAAGCCGAGCCGCATCCCCCGCGGGCCCTACGCCGAGGTGAAGCCGCTCAGCAAAGCCCCCGAGGCGGGCGGAGGAGGAGGAGGAGGAGGAGGAGGGGGAGGCAAATGCGACGACGAGCTGCTGGGCGGCAAAGGGCCGGCGGCGGCGGGGGCCGAGGAGAAGGCGTACCTGAAGGTGGACCCCGAGCTGGTGGTGACGGTGCTGGGCGACCTGGAGCAGCTGCTGTTCAGCCAGATGTTGGGTGAGTGCCGCCCCCCTCCCCGCCCGCAGCCCCCGGTCCGTATCGTGGCGCAGGCAGAACCGACGGGGTTCGGGTTCGTGGGCGAACGTTCCGGCGCCAGCTGTTGTGCGATGGGGAGATCCAGGAGACGCGGCTCCCGGGAGGCTCCGGGATCTCCCCGCTGCTTGGCCCGGCTGCGAGGCCACGTGCGGGGCCGTGCGGGCTCTCGGTGCCAAACGGGACCCGCGGGCTCAGCGGTGCCCCGTCCCTGCGGCCACGGTGGGAGCGCAGCGGGAGGGGCCGCTCGGTGCCGTCGGTGCCGCTCGGAGCTTCGTGCCCATCTCGGTTCTGTAGCGCGGTGCGTGGGAGCCGCTCTCACCCACGGCTGCGTGCGATGCTGCGGCGGGGAGCGGCTCTGCGTGCTCGGGGCTCATCTCCGCTTCGTGGCCGTGCTCCGTGCCCGGCCCTTCCCATCCGTGCGCTCAGTGCGTGGATGTGATGTGCGCTGATGTCCAGGACGGCAGCGCTGCGTTCCGCTGTGCCCGCAGCTCGAGAGAAGATGGCAAGCGATCTCAATGCAGCCATAACGAGGCCGCTCAGAGTGTTCAGTGGGGGCACAGCAGCTGGCGTGGACCCTGCTGTGGTGCAGGGCTGCGCCCCGTGGCTCTGCTGTGGGTGCTGCAGTGTCCCGTGGCCGCTGTGCCGTGGGAAGCCACAGGGTGAGCCCGAAGTGGGGCAGAGGTGCTGTATATGTGTGAGGTCACTGTCACTGTTTGGGGCCCTTTGGTGACTGTACTGCTGTGGGGCAGCTGTTCCCCAGCCCCAGTGATGCCACGTCCTGCTGGGTGCATGGCGGTGTTGCAGGAAGGTCTGTTCCTAATGCATGTTCATCACCGGTATCTGTGTGTCCCTGTAATGCTGCTTTTGGGGGTTCCTCAGCACCCTCAAGAAGAGCCCTTGCAGTTCCCTGTGTGTGCAGGACTGGCCCATTAGGATCAACCCCCTGTGAACAAACTGCTCTGCAGCGGGTGGAGGTTTTGGGCTGGTTCCCCATCTCTGGCTGTGCTGAGGTGGAGCATCCCTCAGGGCTGTGCTTTGGTTGCCCTTGGCCAGGCTGGGTTGGGGTGTGAACCCTCTGCTCTGTGCTCCCGGAGTTGGCTGTTCTTTCAGCCCATGTGCACTGCTGGGCTTCCCGAAGTGGGAAGCACCAGTTCCCTGCTGTCAGCTGGGGCAGTGTCAGTGCTGGCAGGTCAGTTTGTCACCGTGCTGCTGTTCTCATGTGAGGCTGTGGTTGTGTGCTTGCATTCAGGGGGAGCTGTGCTGTTGAATCGCAGCTGCTTCGTTAACTGAGCCACCAACGACCTGGCGTGTCCTTGACAGTCTGTGGAGCTCAGAGATGCTCGGGGGGGTGGGATGGCAGCAGCGTGGTGGGGGCTGCTCCATCACTTTGCTCGTGACTGCAGTCGGGCACGTGCTGAGCTGCTGGTGGTGACCCCCGTCTGATCCACTGCTGTCCAGGTGGATGAACCCAGTGCAGGGATGGCAGATCTCACAGTGTGAGCTGTCACCCCATGCTGAGCCGTGCCCCCCACTGACCATGGAGGGCGGTGGCTTATGGATGCAATCTGGATCCCTGCTCTCCACACCTGAGTGCCCATCTCCATTCCGTGCTGCCAGAAACACTCCCCAGCCTCTGCTGAATTGCAGCGTTGGCCAGAGCTCTAGTTTGTGTAGTGGTGGCTAAATGTGACCTCTCTGCAAGTGTGTCATCTGTTTGATGGCACCGCAGCCTTTGTAGGGCTGGCAGAGGTGGCCCCACGCTTAAAGCAGGGCAGCCTGCGTAAGCTGGGAGAGGTCAATGGGGCACAGCAACCGCATGTGCTTTGTAGAGGCTATTTCCAACATCTAAATTACACATTGCACATCAAGCACAGGCTGAGTGTCCTCATCAAAGCCGGGTGTGCTGGTGGTGCAGTTTGAAAGGCACAGAGGCAGCGTGGCCCCATGTGCTCGCTGCAGGTCCTTGAAGCAGCCCCAGAAGCCATTTCCGTGGCCATCTCTTGCTGTCCACAGTGCCTCTGTAGTGGCTGCTAATGGAATATTGGGATGGGCAGAACCTGGGTGGATGGGTGCAGTGCCTGGGCTTCCTGGAGTGTTTGCAGGAGCCTTTGCAGCACGTCCTTGGAGTGCACAGCAGTGCTCTGCTCACTGTTGGGTCAGAGCCTGCACAGCTCTTCCAGCCCCAGCAGTGGTTATTGCTTCTCCAAGCAGTGTGAGGCCACTCTTATGGGAACGTTATTCCTCTCTCAGTGCACCCACATGGCAGTGCTGAGGTTGTTTGGGTGGGAATTTATTTCCTTCTGGCAGTAGAATGGAGCTCCAGTGTTCAGAAATAGGGTGATGTGAAAGGGGTGATCCGTGCTGTCATGTGATAATGGTGGTGCTGAGAAATCCATGCTGGTCTTTTAAGGTTTCCTGTGGAAAAGCAGCAGAGCAAACATCTGAAGGCAAAACGACTCCAGGATGGGTTGGTGGTATAAATTCTTCCCCCAGAGAGCTTGAAAATTGTTGTTTTACATGCAGCTTTCCCAGGGCCTGGCTGTGTTTTGCCCCCAGATCCAACACTCACCCACCAAAACCACATGGCTAAATGCAAAACAGTTCTGTTTGGGGGGGGGGACACCAACAGCTGTCTGGCACCAGCAGCACTGTGCCCTCACCACTGCCCCACATGTCCATGGGAGTTCCCAGCTCTGTGCAGTCCTGCACAGCTTCACACCATGCAATACTAGAGAGCAGCATCCCCCACCCCCCCTCCCTCTCTTCCTGGTCCTTCTCCTGCTTTGGCTGGGGCTCCTGCCTGGGGAGGGGGATTGGTGCCAGGCTGGAATGGAGCCACAGCCTGTGGCCCTGGCACTGTGTCACCCCTGAGTGACGCCAGGGCCCAGGGACAGCTGAGGGCACAGCGATGGTTCTGTGGGGTCCTGGCAGGGTTCTGCTGAGCTCTGGGCTCTGCTCGCATGGCTCTGTGGTGCCCAGTGATGTGTCCTGTCCTGAACCTCATTGTATCACTGCATGGATGGCACTGAGTGATGTGTGTGTGTGTGTGTGTGTGTGTGGCAGTGGTGTACCCAGGATGTGCACGTGTGTGTGGGCTCAGATGCAGGTGCAGCTGCCTGGGTGCAGTGGTGACAGCTCTGTCTGTCGGGGTGGTTGGTCCCACGTTCAGGTCTTGGGGATGTGGGAGATGAGATGTGGCTCAGTCCTGCTGCAAAGTCACATCCTCCTCTGGTGTGCAAACGCCCTCCTGGGAGAGCACGGAGATGGGAATGGGATCTGGATCTGGAACAGCCATTGTTCCTTTGGAGAGCTGTGGGGCAGCACAGCCGGGGATCTGGGGGCACAGTGCTGCTGCCAGGAGGGAGAAGGGAAGTGGGGCTTCCCCGGTGCTGCTGCATTGCAGCTCCCAGCCGGGAGCGGAGCTGGGAAGGCAGGGGATGCTGCATTGCAGGGCTGAGATTAGAGCTGTGCAAATGGAGATGTGCCGGAGTGGCTGTGATGCTGTGATGCTGTGGAGCGGAGCCTGGCGTGCCCTCAGATCTGCTCGTCCTTCCTCTCATCTCTTTCTTCCACGTTTTGTTTCTCTCGAGCGTTTCCTTCGTTCCTTACGCTGCTGTTTGCCTGGTCTGATCGAGGCAGCAACCTATTTCTTTTAATTCAGGAGGAGGGCTGAGGTTCCTCTCTGGAAGGAGCTGTTGGAGCCTGGCGGTCTGGCCTGAGGCATCCCCTGCAATCACAGTAGAGTGAATGAGCACCTGAAGGGCTGCTCTGTCACTGTGTGTCCCCATTCTGTGTCTGTCCTGGCAGCGGTGTGGGCATGTGGAGGCTGCAGTGTTAGTGGAGGGGCTGTGGGAGGTGGCTGGGAAGTCAGGTTTGGTGGCTGTGGTTCCTTGGAGGGTTGGGCTGTAGGGTCACATCGGCCCCAGCCCTGTGCCATGTGCGGCCCTGTTGAGCACTGCCCCACAGGGTTGGGTTCTGAGCTCTCTCCATTCCCTCCTCTGCACTCTGTGTTGTGCCAGGTCGTGCCCCCAGCTGTGGCAGCTGGCAGCAGGACCCTGTGGGGGGCATCTGGGTGAGCTGCTCCAACAGGGAGCTCCTAAGTGTGTGTCCTGCCCTGCCCTGATGGGCTTTGCAGGGAGCCCAGCCTGAATAACACCGAGCTTCCACCCATAGGACCGCAGCATCCCCGCTGGCAGTGCTGTCCCAGCCCTATGCTGAACAACGTGGCTCAGCCCCAGAGCAGCACTGAGTCACGTTCAAAGCTTCAGCTCAGGTACAGCTCCATTGCCAGCTATTTATAGACGTGTGAGCTCTCAGCATGGCAGAGGCTGAGAATAACTCCTGATCAGACACTCCTCCAAATCACACACCTGCTGCCCGTGTGCATCAATGCCTTATTCAGCAGTGCCTTGTTGTGCTGGGCTGTGGGTCCTGCGAGCAGCGGTGCCGCTGTGCCAGACCTGGTGGTGGCATTGGCTGCTGGTGGCAGTGATCTGTCACCAAGAAGGTGCACACGGATGGTATGGGGAGCATTACAGCATCCTGCTGTGCATGGGGAGCACGTGGTGGGATCGGTGGCACAGGGGAGGTGTGGAGATGCCCATGTTTGGCTCCCAGACACAGAGTCGGGGCTGCGTGTAGCTGGCGCCTGGTGGATTGCATTGGCCCTTTTGTCTCTGGCAAATTCCATTTCGATAGCTCACCACGTGTGATTTGAGGCTGGATGCATCACTTTCCATAGCGCTGTGGTTGAACCGTGATGCTGATGGCATCTGGACCCCATGGGGGTCAGCAACCCCCTAAAATACCTACAGCATCTCTTGGGTTCAGCATTAGGGACCAGCACATCCCCAGGCTGGGTTAGGGGCTGCAGGAAGCACGGAGTCTGCGTCCTTCTGTCCTGCAGGCTGAGAGCGGCAGCTGGGGACCGGTTCACCAGCAGAGCAAACCCTCCTTCCTTCAGGGCAGGAGCATCTGTTGGAGGAAAGCAGACGGCCAGCAGCACCTCCAGCCATCTCCTTCTCATTTCCCTGAGCCCTCAGAGCTGTGTTTCTGCTGTGCTGTGCCAAGCAGCATCCCGGTGTGCTGCAGATCCATCATCTTCCGGCCGCGGTCTGCAGAGCACTCAGCAAACGTTGTGCTATTTTCAGTTAGTTTTCCAAGTCGAGATTATTGGCTCGTGGATCTCCGTTCCCAGATGGAGAACATGTGGCCGGGTCCTGCAAGGGGAGGGGATGGCTCCGCTCATAGCACAGCATATGGGGGATGAGCAGGGGGGCTGTTGTGGGGCTGTGTGGAGAACAGTGTGTGTGGGGAGGGGGGAGCATGGAGAGGGGACCCCGACCCACAGCTCTGGTCCAGAAGGACACGTGTGAAGCTGCCCCGCATTCCCCCCAGCAATATTATCCTGCAGAGCCCCCAGCACCGCTCTTGCTCAGGGCAGAGGGGGATGCAGAGGTGTTGATTTGTTTTGTTGCTAAGATTCTTGTTCCCTTTGTGGGAATAAAGCAGATTTTGTTTGGTTGAGGGTTCTCTAAAGCTTCAAAGGGAAATGGGATCCCGGCTGCCAGCTCCTTTCTGTGCAGCAACGATGCCTGTTTTCCATCCCAAACCGTCCATGTTTTGCGGCTCAATAGCACATCCGAGACAATGGCTTTAGAAATCCGACGCCTGCGTTTTGGACCCGCAGAGCTGAGGCACAGCCAAGGGATGCGCGGGGTGCCAGAACCGTGAGCATGGGAAGAGAGGGAGAGAGAAGGAGGAGGAAGACAAACTTGCTCTGATGGGACGTTTCCAAGGAGATGGTGGTAACGATCCTTCGTTTCCATGCAGCTTCTCAGCCCTCTGCAAGGCGTTCTCGCTCCTAAGCAGATGTGACACACGTCCTGGAAGCTGCTGTAGGAGTGGATGGGGTGCATGGAGCCCATGGATGTGGGGCTGCTCGGGGGCCCTGTGCCATCGCTCCCACATTGGTGCTCCTTGAGGTAGCAGTGCTGGAGGATGGTGAACTCCTTCCCTCCTACATCAATGCTGCTGGCTCACACTGCAGTGTCCAGCTCTGGGATGGGGCTGTGGGCTTATGGGGAGCCCATGGGGTCCCTGCTGAACCTGGTTCCAGTGCCCTGCACTTCCCTTCCTCACCAGGTTCTCCCCTGCAGAGCAGCAGCAGTTGGGGCTGCCCTCTGTGCTCCCTGCATCCTCTGAGCATCTCCCACCTCCCAGAAGGAGGAAGGGAAGCCTGGAGTGCTGCTGCTCCCCATGCAGGGCTGTGTTTGCTGGGAGAAGAACAGCCCAACCCCATCGCCTCCACGTTTGGCGGAGTGTTGGTCTCCTGGTGGATCTCATTGTGTTTCAAACTGGAGCAGAAAACGCATTTTATGACCTTTTTCTTTTTTTCCTTCAATGACTTTCCCCATTTTTGTTATTATTATTTTTTCTTGGTAAACTCTGCAACCACTTAAAGTGTTCCTGAAGGGACTAATTACTGCTGAGCTCATTGTGTGCGTTTCGCCCTCAGCACCGCTGGACGTGCCGCCTGGTTTGGATGAAGCCCAGGCTCACGTGGTGTTTCCTTTTGCATCCTGTTCCCTGCCCTGTGCTGTCTGTTGGGCTCCTGGTTGCTCTCACTCCCCAGTTCAATAGGCTCCTTGTTGGTCCGCTGTGCACCGTCACAACCAACTTCCCCACTCTTTGCTCATTGTTGGTAGAAAACGTATCCAGAGAAAGACAAATCACTTCCTTGTTGGAGGGACTTCTGGCTGATGCCTTCCCCACACCGCTGTGCTGGCTCTGCTTGTGTGTTGGCAGAGCTGGGTTGGAGCTGCAGAGCCCCTTCTGTGAGCAGAGCTTTGATTGCACGGCAGTGCTGCTTCCTACACCGGAGAGCATCCATTCCTGCAGGCATCCCCTGCCCTGCAGGCACAGCCAGAAGGATGAAAGGGGCAGAGCCTGATCCTTCTCCTCACTTGCATCTTGTTGTTGTCTTTGGTAGCAAAAACAGCTGTTGCTTAGAAAGGCTTTTCCCAAGGGGAGGGTGAGGTGAGCAGGGCTGGAAGCAGCCGGAGGGTGGAGCAGATCCTGCTGCCCCACTGTCAGCGTGGTGGTCCCAAGGGAAGGCAGCAGTGCTGGGATTGGGCACCATGTGCACATGCGTCCCTTTCCTTGTACGGCGTGTTCCAGGAGCTGCAGTTACAATGAGGTTGTGATGATAGTTCTGGTGGAGGCTGTGGGTGTGTGGTGGGACCCTGAGCCTGTATCCAGAGGGGATCTCCCTTCCCCAGGGCTCCTGGTGGCGTTGGCTCTCACTCTCCCCCATTGTAAGGATGTCACTCACACGCGGCTCCCGCAGCATCTGTCAGAACGTGTCCTCCTGTCCTTGCTGCTCCTGGGGAGAGGGAGCTGCTGGCCCCCTAATGAGCCTGACATCAATTAATCATCAGCCTCAAAATTAGCATTGTGGCAGTGCACGTGGGAGGGAAAGCGTTCCCCAGATGGAAGTAAGAATAGCCTGGGTTACCTCCCTGCTCCCTGAGGAGCTGGTGGCAACGGGGCCGTTACTGCAGCTGAGTGGGGCTGGGGGGTCCCTCATTCATCTGCTGGGGGCTCCTGGGGACCCCTGGATGGTCTCAGAGTCAGTGTTCCCATTGCAGAGCCTGGTGTGAAGCTCTAAGGGGGGAAGGGCTCAGCTCCAAAGGGTGAATGAGACTCATTTGGGGCCACCAGAACCTCTGTGCCCGGGTGCTCTGTCCCTCTCCAGGGTGATGGCAGCTCTGTGCCTTCAGCAGCTTGGATTCCTAGAATTGGTCGTGAAGGTTTGGGAGGGGACTGCTAAGATGGGTGAGCTCTGCATTCTCTGTAAGGAAGTGCTCAGTGCAGAACGGAGGAGGACATTTTGCATTCCTGCTGGAGATGCACTGAGGGCTCCTCGGCTGCCGGGTGATGGACGGACAGGCCAAGTGTCCACCAGAGCCCAGCTGAGGCCGCGGAGAATTGTGTTTGCAACGCATTGCTCTGCACAAAGCTCTCAGTCACAAGGAGAAGGGGGACAAAGGGTTCCCTGTTCCCCCCTCCCCGTCCCACTGGGTGCAATTCCAACAGTTAAAAAGCAAATGTGAGTTGTTTGTCTCTGTGAATATAAAGCTTCCCCAAGCATGGCTGTGTTCTGGCTGGGAGCGGGGTGGCTGGCTCCGCTAATGACTGTGTGCTCGTTTGGAGCTCTGCTTGCTGCAAATGGGAGCCAGTGTGAGCCAGGAGCCTTTCCCGGCTATGGGGACATGGGATGAGGAGGGGACAGCGATGAACGCTATTTGGAGCAGCCCTGGGTGCAGGGCACACACCAGCATTGGGGGGGATGGGTTTGAGGGGCTGACTGAACTCAAGTTGCTGAACCGCTGGTGTTGGTTCCCACTAGGAAGGGGATGGATGTACATGAATGATGGTGCTGGGCTGTGCCAGGTGCCCACCTGCAGTGAGTGTGGGGCTGGAGGAGCCCCTCAGCACATGGATGTATCTTTGCTGTCTGTGTGGAGCACCCATGGAAGCAATGGGGCTGCTGGGGCAGTGTCAGTGCTGATGGCATCTGGCGCTGCACTTTGTGGCCATGGGGAGCTCAACCCCAAATCTATGGGAGCTGAGCTGTGCTCTCTGGCAGGGCATTGTGTACCCTGGCCTGGGGTGAGGGGCAAACAGGGTGTGGGGAAGGTGGGGTGCAGGGCTACATTGGGGCATTCTCTGCTCACTGTGAGAATGCTTCTGTACCATTCTTCCCAGTGCCATGAGGACACTGGAACAGGGCAGTGCTGGGACGTGGGATGGGGGCAATCCAAAGCCCAGCTCAGTCCTCTGGGTGCAGCCACAGGTGGGCACTGGACCCCCAGCACCCAAACCCCCTCTCCAGGCAGACCATGGCGATGTCCCCAGATGTGCATCACATCTGGCGGGCACCGAAGCAGTTAAGAGAAGGGCAGATTTGTGCTCTAAGAAACCCGCAGCTCCTTCCTTAGATCCCGTGAATCAGCCCTTTGCCTCGGTCGGATAAAGCCCCATTGATCCACGCTCTCCCCACAGCTCGGAGTGCAGCAGCTCAGGGCTCCGTGGCAGCACTGCACTCTCCCGGCTTTTCTCTTCCTCCACTGCTGAAGCAGAATCAGGTGAAATCGCTATGGCAACGAGCAGATGACAGCGAGTCTTGTTGCCTTGGAAATGAGACAGGGGAGAAAAAAAAAGGACCCAAAAAAAAACCCAAAAACCCACCCAAAAGAGCCATCTGGAATTCTGAATTTCCTCCATGTCCGTCCCGTGGCTTGTGCTGGGTGTGGAGCAGCACCATCTGCCCCCAGGGCTTTCACTTCGCTTTTGTTCCCTGTTTCTGGTTGGGTTAATTGTGCTGTGGGTCCCCTCGAGCTGTTGGTGGCTCTTGGAGGCTCAGGGTACCAAGGCTGAGTGCAGCTGTGTTGCATGGGGCACACATAGGTTGTACTGTGGGGGAGTGCAGAGCTATGGGGAAACTGAGGCACGGTGCTGAGCAACCCTGCATGGGGAGCAGCCCCGGCTGCATGGGGCACAGTCTGACCAGGGGGGGGATTTCAGGCAGCCCTGGGCTGGAGGTGTGACAGGCTGAGCAGCTTGAGCTCATCCTGATGGAGACAGAGCTGCATTGGATGCGCAGGTGGGGTGGTTTGGGGCCAAGCATCCATTGAAAGAATAACCCGCAAATGGGCTGGGGGCCCGGGCTGGATCTCTCCAGTGTGTTCGCTTGGAAAGTACTATATGGGAGAGACCCAATTAACTAGATTTATGGCTGCTCTAGCCTGAGAAAGTCTGAAT
The DNA here is from genome assembly GCF_054131305.1 of Coturnix japonica. Classification (NCBI taxonomy): domain Eukaryota; kingdom Metazoa; phylum Chordata; class Aves; order Galliformes; family Phasianidae; genus Coturnix; species Coturnix japonica. The sequence goes on from NC_140700.1 coordinate 1,897,918, forward strand.
CCCTTTTAAAAGCTTGGCTCGCTGCAGCCAGACCGGGTTCAGGCTCCAGGTCTCACAGCCCTGCCCTCATTAGGAGGAGCGATTCACAGGGCTTAGCAGCAGCAGCAGCGCCCCAGAAGTGCTGATTCGGCTGAAGTCCCATCCCGGCTGTCACTGCTGCTAATTTGCTGCTCCTGCTGCCAGCAGGGAGCTGGCACGTGCTGCGGGGCTGTGGGGACGGCCCTGGTCATGAAAACAGACATGGTTATGGGGATGGACATGGTTATGGGGGCAGACGTGGCTGTGGGGCTGATGTCATTATGGGGGCAGACGTAGTAATGGGAACGGATGCGGTTATAGGACTGGACATGTTTATGGGGATGGTTATGGGACTGGTTATGGGGATGGCCATGGTTTATGGGGTGGCTCAGGCTGTGTCTTGTCTCTGCCTGCTTTGCCCACTGACACCCCTTTGCTTGACCCCACATTGGGGCTGAGCCCAGGGCACACTGAGATGCATCCATCCTCATCCCCATAGCCGGTGTCACCCCGGGGTCGTGGGGAAGGAAGGAGTCATTAAACCACAGGGAGAATGATGACGAGTTGTGACTGCCTCCTGCCCAGCAGCATGAATCAGAAGTGGTTGTAAGAATGGAGGAGAAAACCAAGTTATTCCACGTGGAAACACTCTGCTATTGGCATGGCAAGCTGGTGTCCCCCAGTTGTGCACTGCAGACTGGTACCTACAGGGTCCTGGGGTCCACTCTGTTCTGGGTTGGAGGCAGCAGGAAGAAGAGGTTGTGAAGCACTTTGAAGGTGCAGCAGCCATCTGCAGGGCTGGGCAGCTCCGTGTGGCAGAGCAGCGTGCCCTGAAGCACAGCCCCAATTGCACACGCAGCCCTACATCCCTGCACCCCTGCATGGGGTTGGCTGCCACGTGGCCCACATGTGCACATCCTCACACGGCTCTCCCAGCCAAAGCACATGGGGTGCATGTGGGGTGTGGGGCTGCAGGCCCAGCAGGAGGCAATGGCTGCGTGCGGAAACGCGCTGTCATGAGCCGCAGGAGCTGATGGGTTCCTCGTTCCTGGATGTTCTTGGCCACGTCTGCAGTGCCCGGTAATATAGGACGTGGCTGCGCTCCATTGTGATGGCAGAGCATCGGGCATCGCCGGGTGAAGGAAGTCAGGTGGTGGTTGGGGTGAGCTGGGCGTTCTGCCTCAGTTTCCTCACTGCAGTTTGCAGGATGGGGGCTTTGGGGGCAGCACGGAGGGGCACAGGGCCAGGATTGGGGCTGCGCTTCTGAGCTGGGATGGAGGAGACGCGCCGAGCAGGGAGATGTGCAGGACACGTCCCTGGTGGGCAGCAAGCCCAGCTCAGGCTGAGTGCCCGACTGACCCCGTGGCTGAGCCGTCCCTGCTGCTCTGCGTGCCGGCAGCTGCACACATCTGGCTGCAGCAGCTTGTTAAATCGATGAGGAGAGGAATCCGGCGCGCTGCTGCTGTTCCCACACTGCAGCCCTTCCTGGCTGCTCCGGTTCCTGCAGGGCTCAGCCAGCCCCTCACCAACACCTGGTGAGTGACACCAGTGGGGCTGCGCTGCTGCTGGTGCCACCAGCCCTACCCAGGGGACACAGTGCTGCCCCAAGTGCAGTGTGTGGAAGGGACCTGGCTGTGTTCAGGTGAGCCTGTGTGCCAACAGGAGGATGCTGGCTCCCTCTGTCCCCATGTGCAGAGCAGGCTGGCTGCTGGTTCTGCCCCACCGTGCCTCCTCTGTGCTGTGGCTGCAGCCCCCAGACCCCTCCTCACAGCCTGCACATCCCCATCTCTGTGTGCCACACTGGTTGCCCCACATTCCAGCCCTGGTTGGGGGCTCTGTTGGTGCTTGCCAGCCCCGCTCACCCCACCATGCTAAGGGCTTGCACCAGCTTCATTTAACCTGTCTCATCGTGGCTGCCTGAGCTCATCACTGCCTCGTAGGGTCACATGGAAAGCAGGGCTGCATGACTGGGGGTGGGCACGTAGGGGTGGGGCTGTGCTGCTGAGCCCGAGGCACTGCCTGCGGTCCCAGGGATGCAGACTGTGGGTGCTGGGGATGCGGGGATGGGCCCTGCTCGTGTGCTGGCCATGAACCCCTCCATTCCCACAGCTCTCCTGGTGCTGCTGCACGGCCCGAGGGCTGTGTGCCATGGTGTGTTAGGAGGAGCCGACCCCCCTCTGCTGCACTTGGAGATGTGGCTGTGGTTCACTGGAGGGCTGCGGTCACAGCCCAGCTGTTATCCACTGGGGTGTGAATCGGTGCATCAGGGGCACACGGAGTGGGAAGCTGTGCCCCAGGCTCAGCAGCACTGTGCCAGCTGCCATAGAAAGGAGGTGGTGACCCCATAGCTGTGTGTGTGCATTTGTGTGTGTAAGTACGTGTGTGCACACAGGTGTGCTAACGTGTGTGCATGTGTGCACATGGGGATGTGCTCCCAGCACAACATTTTTGGAGCAGATGTTCCCATCCCAATGGGGCTCTGGGTTCCCTGCTCCTGGTCACTCTGCCCTGCTACTAATATTAATGTTTGGGTGCAGAGTGGGAGCCTTTGCAGCCATCTCCTCTCAGGTGGCAGAGGGGGGGACTCGGAGAGAGAGCAGAACGTGGTCAGAGGTGCTTTGTCCCATCACAGCCTCCTTGTCCTCCCACAGACCCCGAGTCCCAGAGGAAGAGGACGGTGCAGAATGTTCTGGACCTCCGACAGAACCTGGAGGAGACCATGTCCAGCCTGCGGGGCTCCCAGGTGTCTCACAGGTGAGAACTCAGCACCCCCATCCCCTTCCCCATCCTTCCTATTGGGTGTCACCCCCAGCCCTGCGTTCTGCAGCCACGCCTGGAAGCCGGGCTGTGCAGCGGGCTGCGCTGGGTGAGCAGCTGTGAGCATCCTCTGGCTGTCTATTGCCACCTCGTGGTCTTGCTGCAAGCTTCAGTTTGGTGGTGGAAGGGACGAGCAGCAGCAGCTCACCATCCCCTTCACCCACCCCTGGCGCTCTCAGAGCAGCCCTGTGCTCCTCCAATGAAGAATTTCTCTCTGTTCAGCATTTCTTTATGCAGAAGCTCACCCAGAGCTTTGGGATCCCAGCACATCCCCGAGCAAAGGGAGCAGAGCCCCACTATTTACATGGCTGCGTTCCCTGAGCTGGTGATTTCCTGGCATTACCCACTGCAGCTCTGCAGTGTGTGCTTGGTGTCAGAGCTGCTGTGCTGCCCACGCCCCAGCAGGGCTGCTTTGCATTTCCTTTGCATTCCCTTTGCATTCGTCTGTGTCAGATTCCATCGGCCGCCTTCTGAATGCAGTGCTCGGCTCAGCAGCTCCTCAGCAAATCCTGTCAGCTGCTCGTAGGGAAATAGGACAAGGATATTATGGGTGATTAAATTAGCATTGCTGCTGGGTTTTGTCCCTCCTTTCCTTGGTGATTTATGAGTGGCTGAGGGCTCAGACAGATCCCTGCCATGGAGACACCCTATCAGTGGGTGGTGGGCCTCAATGCTGGGTCCTTCCATCCAGTGGATCCATGACACTGCCCTGTGTCTGTGTTGGGGCACAGTGTTGTTGCTGGGAGGTTTCACAGCCCTTGGGGTTTGCTGCTCAGCCTCTTCCCTGAGCTACCAGCAGCACAGCTTTAAATAACCCTTGTGCTGCCTACCAAACCGGCCCCTTTCAGCTGCCCCTTGCAGTTCTGCTTGAACAAACTTCCCGGTTTTTATATAGTTCCCTCTTTTCAGTTCCACGTTGCAGTCGGGTTTGGCTTCTGCCGCTCTGCAGGAGTGCTGGGCCCACGTGGCTGCTGGAGGGGGACGGCTTCTGATGGCAGCACAGAGCTGAGCTGAGGGCTGTGGGCTCCACAGGAGCTGCTCCAAGAAGTGATCATTTGTGGTGTCTAAATTTAGTCTCAACATCACTCCCTGCTGGGCCCAAAATGCACCTCGAGGGGTGGGGGGCAGCGTGCTCCTGGGCTGGCCCAGAGCAGCACACATTCAGCAGCACAGTGGGGCTTTCCCTGGTGGATCCCTGTTAACAGGGCTCAGCATGACTCTGGGGGACCCTGTGGGGATGGGGAGCTCAGTGCCATGCTGAAGAGCTGCCCCTTTTGCTTTTGCAGCCTCTATCCCTGCTGGGATGTGTGGGGCAATGGGCAGGGGTGCATGGAGCATGGCCTGTGGGTTGCTTGTGTCCCTCCTGACTGCCTGTTTGGGGAACCCCACAGCAATGGGCTCTGCTGGAGCCTGAGAAAGCAGGGTCCATCCTCCTGTAGCTCAGGCCACAAGGGGGAGCAGGCACCATCGTGCCCCACATCCTGCCCCACAACTCCTGGAGGGAATGGGCACTACCAACACATCATGGCTGTCCTTGCAGGACCTGGAATATGCAATGTGTGGGCTGTGCTGGCTGCTGGGGTCGGTAACCCTCCAGGTGACCCCAACCCTAATGGTAACCCTAACCTTGACCCCATCCCTGCAGCTCCCTGGAGATGACGTGCTACGACAGCGACGAAGCCAACCCGCGCAGCGTCTCCAGCCTGTCGAACCGCTCCTCACCGCTCTCCTGGCGCTATGGGCAGTCCAGCCCACGGCTGCAGGCAGGGGATGCACCATCAGTGGGGGGCAGCTGCCGCTCCGAGGGCACCCCTGGCTGGTACATGCATGGAGAGAGGGCGCATTACTCACACACCATGCCCATGCGCAGCCCCAGCAAGCTGAGCCACATCTCCCGGCTGGAGCTGGTGGAGGCGTTGGACAGTGATGATGTGGAGCTGAAGTCGGGATATATGAGTGACAGTGATTTGATGGGGAAGACCCTGACGGAGGACGACGACATCACCACAGGGTGAGTGCCCGGATCGGGGGCTGTTAGCAGATCAGGGGGCTGATAAGGAGCAGCATGGTTAGGGCTGGGCTGATGGTTGGTCTGGATGACCTTGGGGGCTCCCCCAGTTTCCATCAGTGGATCCGAGCACTGGTGGTACATAGTGGGACAAATGGGATGGGATCCCAGCACTGCAGCAAGAGCAGGGCACCAAGGTTTTGGTGTCACTGGGTGGCAATGTGTTGACCCCTTGCTATGAGTCCCCCCAGACCTCCATCCCTCCACCCCAGAGCATCTCCAGCCCAGCACGTGAGACCTTTGCGTTTTCTTCCCAGGCACATCTCGCTCCCACTGAGCTGGTGTGGTGCCCCTGGCTCTGGCGGGGCTCCAGGGCTTCAGCATATTGCAGGTTTCCTGTTTCAGTGCACGAGAAAATAAATAACACCAGCATTTGAGTTCTCCCAGAGCAGGAGGAGGTATTTGGCTCCAGCCCTGCATGGGTGTCCGGAGTCACGTCAGCTCCTAGCAGGACCCAGCACAGCCTTCACACCACCGTGGGGCACCTGGGTCCTTCTGGAGCTGTGCTGTGCTGGTCCCTTCTGGTACCCCATTGGTGGTGTGTGGCATTGTGGGGAGGGTCTGGAGGGAAGGGGAAGCTGCATGGGGATCCTGTGCCTTGGGTACTGCACTTAGTTCTCAAGTTGCACCAGGGGAGGCTGAGATTGGGAACCAGGGAGGAGTTCTCTATGGGGACAGTGCCCAAGCATCAGAATGGGGTGGAGTTCCCATCCTTGAGGGATGTTTTGGTGATGGGGGGATGTGGCACCAAGGGACCTGCTGTGGTGGTGGGACTCGGTGGGTCAGGGTGATGGCTGGACCTGAGCATCTGAAAAGACTTTTCCAGCCCACATGGCTCTGTGATTCCTCCCTTGTGCTGGCTGGGTGTGGGGCTGCTTTGCCGACAGGGAGCACAGAGCAGCCCCACAGCCCCACATCCATCCTCCTCCACTGCCTCTGACCTAGAAAGCAAACACCGCCCCAGGCCGCATCTCCCCGTGCTGCTAATGCACCGGGCAGGAGCTGCAGATGGGGCCGCCAGCCCCCGGGTCCCTGCTGCTGGGGCACTGCCTCTGTGCAATGCGCCGGCGCACACCCGGGCTTGTAGGGCAGTGGGTCAGAGCCACCCCCAACACTGTGACACAGCCCCGTGGAGGGGGATGTGGTGACACAGCCCCTTGGAGACATACAGAGCTGCAGGATGGGACCTGGCTGGGAAAGCTCAGGAGAGCAGGACAAGGTATGGGGGCTGTGGGCTGGAGGTGGGGTCCCCATGGGGGGGGGCAGCTTTGAGGAGCCCCTGGCTGGGCTGAAGACATTTCCTGGGCTCTGGAGACCCAGACCAGGTGCTGCTGCCCACCCCTGGGGCACAGTGATGTGATTTTTGGGCTGGGATGCAGCCATGCTGGGTGTGTTCGTGTGCAGACCTGTGCGTGAATCAGGCTGGAAGCGGAGGAGGCAGAGATCACTCAGGCGGGGCTTTTCAAGTCGGGTTTTGCCCTGGTTCCAGCTGCCCGTGCTGCAGCTCTGTGGCTGCATTTCTGCTGTTCATTCGATGAGCTGATCTGAGCAGCTCTGGCACTCCTGGCACAGTGAGGTTTGTGGCGTGCTGGGGCAGCCAGCTCTGCCTGGCTCCGAGCTGCCCCGCCACGTCTCCCGGGGCTGGAGAACCCTGCATGACGTCGTGCTTTCCGCCACCCTCCTTGTGCCAGATCCTTCGTCATCCCACCCGTTCCCTGCTGCTTCCCCACAATGCTGGCACAGCAAAACGCAGAGCTCTGGGATGCTCTGTGTGTCCCCTCCAGGCCATGCTGCAGCAAGGTGCCGGACCCTTCTGTGCACTGTGCCCACTGCCAAGGGTGACCCAAAGGACCAATGTGATTTTGGGGGGTCCCTTCACCCTCATTTATCTTTGAGGAGGGATGGATGGAGGTGTTGTTGCATCCCATTGCAGTGTGAGCATCCACATGCTTGTAGCTGCAGCACCAACTGTTGGTGCTGAGATTGGGGGTGACGCATGGTTTGGGGATGCAGATGTGCCCTCTCTGGCCCTGCTGCACTCCAGTGCTGGCCGAGCTCCGGCTTCCTCACAGCTCCTCGAGCTCAGAGCTGGGAGCAGATGTTTGGCTCTGATCCCTGCAAGCAGCAGGGGAGCGGCCGCCCTCCTCCCCTTCTCCGAGTGGGATTGGGGCGGACGCGCTTCTCCCTTCCCTTCACCGCCCGCGCTCAGCACTGACCCCTGGCCTGACCCCTCAGCACCATCCCGGCGAGCCGTGAGCTCAGCCCTCAGCAGGGGCGTCCCGTGGGGTGCAGCCGTGGCCCCGCACGTGGCCCTGCGTGTGTTTGGGGCCGTCGGGGAGCAGCAGGGAAGCAGTTGTGGATAAATATTTGCTGCGCCGCGCTGCGTGCCGAGGCTCAGCGGAGCTCCTGCATCCAGCCGGGATAAGGGTGAGCTGGGGATGGCCCCAGAAAAGGGCCCCTGAACCCTGCTGGGCACCACCACCGTTGAAGCGTGCTCCTCTGTGTTGGATTTGCTCCTGATGTGGGGTTTGCTCCAGGAGCCTGTTGCAGATTCCCAGCGCACGGTGCTCCCCAAGGCCAGGATTCTGCATCGGGTGTGTTTTGCACATGGGCTCAGGAGCTGCCAGGGGATGATCCAGGGCTGGTGGCTGTTCCTGCAGTGGTGCTCCAGCCCTGTCCCTGCTCTGCATCAGGCCATCACCAAGGAGTGGGACCCAGCACTACTCTGGCACTTGCTGCCCCAGCTCAAGCCTGGAGGGACTGGAGGGCGAGGAGGGGCTCTCAGGCTCGTACCTGCTTTCTTGTTGCCTGCTGGGCATGGGAACCAGGGTTGGGGTTTTCTTGCAGCTCAGGAGCTCACGGGATGGCTCTGCCTCATGGCTTTGCTGCTTGCCACGTGCCACTTTGCCACGTGTGAAGGAGCCCGGCCACTGCAGGCAGAGGTGTCCGAGGGCTTGTCCAGACATGGGGAAAAATAGGAATTTCGCAAGCAGGCTGAGTCACACTCCCCCACCCTGGAGCTGTGCTGGGACTCACTGACCTCTGCATGCAGCACTGCTCTGAGTGCCCCCATTCCCCCAACATCCCGAGGTCCCCACGCAGGGATGTGCTTTGGGGGAGCAGAGAGGTGGCCTGGTGCTCCTTGTTGTGTGCCCTGCTGAAGGGCTGCAGCTGGATATCGGGGTGTGACGGGGTGTGATGCTGATCCTCCCCCCTTTGGGTGAGTGCAGGCAATTCAGACCAGCTTGCTGCCTCAATTTTCCCACCTATGAGGTTTCTGAGCACAGCTTGGATGGAGGATGCTGCCCCATCCCCACACCCCGCCAGTACCCAGTAGTGATTTGTGAAGCTAATTGGTTTTTCTGCCCCATTAAGTGAATGAGAAGGGAAGAGCCCATTTCCTTTCATTTCTCAACAGTCCTGCTGGGAGCTGATGCGGAATAGCGGTGGCCATTTGCACATCCCCAGAGCTCCCTTCGTGCCACCAGCCTTTGGACATGGGTCGCATGGGATGCAGAGACCCCCTCAGAGCCACAGCCCTGTAGAAACAAGGGTCTGTGCGAGCCCTGCACCTCCCTCGTTGCCATGACTATGGCAGAGCAAGAGAAAAGGGCCGGGACAGATGAAGAGGGCTCAGTGTCCTCATGGGGAGTCATCTGGGGACAGTGGGGGCAGGTGAGAGGCAAAACCCATCGGGTGAACACAATGCGGGGTGCACCGTCCCACGTCCCCTCCTCGCTCTCGGCGCTAAGATGCTGGTGGAGGCGTCCGGGGCACCGCACCGCCCCGCACCGCATCGTATCGCCTCGAGCGAGCGGGGATGCGCGGCGGGAGGGAGCCAAGAGGCGTTGCCGTGCGAGGACAGCGAGGAAGGAATTACTTATTTCCGAGCCCGCAGGGACCGGTGCTGTTTTGCTAAAGCTGCACTTAACCCTCTGCCCGCTGCGGGTGAAGAGGTCCCGGCGTGCGCCGTGACTGGGGGGCAGCCACAGAAACAGATGTAAAGGGTCCGTGCTGCAGTGAATACGGGTTGAGGGGGGGTTCTGAAGCCCAAGGGTTGAGCCCAAGAAGCTCTGGGTGTGCGAACTGGGGAATGCTGGGGGCATCAGAGGTGGTGGTGGAGTAACGGGGGCCGTACTGGGCTGTGAGGGTACCAGGGCTGTGGGGGATTGAGGGGCACCGAGGCTGGGAATGCTGGCTGGGATCACTGGGGCTGCCCACATGGGCTGGACCGGGGGGCACTGGAGCTGCCTACAGGGATGTGGGGTTCACTGGGGGGGCACTGCGGGGCCGTGGGCGGTGGTTGGGGGAGGCCGTGCTGGCCGGGGGGTGGGACCCCAGCCCCATTTTGATGGGCCGGGCGGAGCAGGGGAAGCCGAGCCGAACCGGTCCCTTTGTCGCCGAGCTGAACCGGGCCGGGGCCGCTGCCGCTTTAACGCGGTGGGGCGGTCCCGCCGCCGCCGCCCCTCCCGCCGCGCTCGCGGGGCCGCAGCCACGGGCAGCAGCATGTTGCGGGCCGGGAGGCCGCGCCGCGCCCCGCGCCTGGTCGCCAGGTAGGGCCCGGCACCGCCCCGCATCGGGACCGGCACCGGCGGACACGGCGCGGCTCGGGGCGGGGCGGGCGCATTGCGGGCGGGCGGCTCCCGGCCCGGCGGTGCAGCGGCTCCGGGGCTCGGGGCTTTGTCTGCCGGGCCCGGAGCCCCGGGGCCGCGCCGCGGGAGGGCTTTGTCTCGGTTGCACCGGGGGAGGGCGGTGCGGCTCCGCCCGCGATCCCCGCATCTCCCGGTGCCGGGTTGCGGGGTGGTTGCGAGGTGGGCTCGGCGCGGTGCTAAGATGGAGGGGCTGCGGGTGTGCGGCACAAAGCCGGGCTGAGCTCTGACCCCGCTGCCCGCACCGCCCCGTAGCGCAGCCCCGGGACCGCGGCACGTCGGGGTGCCCCGGTGCTGCCCGTCGCCCGGGAGCTGCCGCCCCTCTCCCACCCCCCCACGGGGCACAGCGTCCCCCCGGAGCTGCCGTGTGTGCGCACCCGGACCCCTCGCTGGGTTTGCGGCGCTCGCTGCGGTGCGGTGCGGTGCGGTGCGGTGCGGTGGCTGGTGGTTGCAGGGTGACCTTGGCTGCAGGTTGTGCTGGTTGTGCCCATCGCGGGTTGGCTGCGTGCGTTCCTCCGGGAGCCGGCACTGCCCCAAGTGATGCTTTCCTTGCAGGGTGACTCCCCGCTGCAGTGCTCGGTTTTGGGGGACCCCTTTGCAATGCCGGCTGGAGGCACCTCATGGTTTGAGTGCTCTGGGGACGTTTTCCACCCCCTGCAGCTGTGCTGGGGCTTGGTAGAGCTGGGAAGTGCTTGGAGAGCTGGATGCCCTGGATCTTGGGGGGACTGGGGATGTTGGGTTCCCCCAAGCCCGTTCCTATTTAACGGGAGGTCTGTGTATGCCAACACCCTGAGCCTCCAGTGTGGGGTCGGGAGACCTTTTGGGGTCAGTCCTGCTGGGCTGGGGGGAGCTGCAGAGACCCACCTCGGGCTCAGTTGTATCCAGGGGTGCAGCTCCCCAAGGCTCTGCACCAGCTCCATGCAGTGCTGGAGTGCTGCCTGCTGCAGGGATGGTACCGAGAGATGCTGATGTGGGGTGGTGGAGGAGCTTTGCTTTGTGTTCTGGGGATTTCTGTCCCAGTGAGAAATCCCCAGAGCAGGGGTTGGTGATGGGGGATCTGCGGAGCCGGGCAGCCCCGTGGCACTTCCTGGGCACGTGGTTGTAATTAAATCCCTTCCTGGGCAGTGATGCTCTGCTGCAGGGATGCGGGGGGCTGTGTCCGTCCCGGTCCCCGTGTTTGGGAAGGTCAGCAGGGGCAGGACTTGCATCTCGCGGTGCCCTGCCGGGGTCTGCAGCGGCTGTGGGATCTCACAAGATGTGGTGGGGCCTCTGCCCCGGGGCCGGACTCTGCTCTCCCATCCGTGAACAACCGGTGCATGACAACAGCTGTGCTCCTGGGGACTGTGTGGGGTGGGGCAGCTCATCTCGACCCCCTGCCATGGGGACGGGCATCCACTGTGCAGCCCTGCAGGAAGCTCTGTGTGTTTCCCAGTCATGTTCTGGCTCCCCTGGGCTTTCCAGCTCAGTGACCCCAGCACACTTCATTTCTGGCTGAGCTCCCCAGCGATGGGCAGGGGTTTGCAGAGCCCGGTGCTGTGTTGCAGAACACTGTGTTAACTCAGTTTGCTGTGTGGCTCCATCCCTGTGTTTGGGTGTCCCTGAACGCCATGAGGCAGAGATGCTCAGTGGGTGCCATTCCTGCCTGCCCTGACCCCATGGCTGCTGTGTCACTTGTGTGATGCTTCTCAGTTCCCCAGCTGCTGCTTCTCGTGGTGCTGGTGCTGCAGTGCCGACACTAATGCTTGGGGACCCCATGGATTTGCTCCCCTCTCCTCCACCACAGCTTCTCCCTCCCAGCCCAATTTGGGGCTGTGGGGGCCTCGCTGACCTACTGAGCCGCTGACCTGAAAGGGGCTGTGCTCACCCTGCTGGAAGATGCCCATGCTGAGTGACAGCCCTGGAGATGGGCTTGTGCACGCTCCGCTGCGCCCTCGGCACGGAGCAGCTGTTGGGGCACACGGAGGTGCTGCATCCCTGAGGGCACAGGGCAGCCAAAGAAGGGTGGAGGCTGCGGGGTGTGTGGATGCTGTGCTCTGTGTTTGGTCCCTGCCCTTTCTGGGAACCCTCCCGACCCTCTGGGTGGGACTATTTGTAGGAGGCTCAGTGCCAGCCCTGGTGCAGGTGGTGGCCCCCCGTGCTGCTGTGTCCATAAAACATCTCTCTGGGGTCTTAGCAGGGAAATGGTGGGGTTTGAAGGCTGTGCCAGGCTGGGCTGCAGCCAGCTGAAGCTGCCAAGCATCGGCTTCCTGCCAGGCTGACGGGGCTGAGGTTGGAGCCCTGGGGTGGAGCAGGGCCGGTGGGTGGCAGGGGATGGCCGGGCCGGGGGGGCTGACGCTGGCTGTGCCATTGCAGCTGGGATGAGAGCAGCTCCATCAGCAGCGGCCTCAGCGATGCCTCTGACAACCTCAGCTCGGAGGAGTTCAATGCCAGCTCCTCGCTCAACTCCCTGCCCTCCACCCCCACGGCCTCACGCAGGAACTCAGCCATAGCGGTAGGTGCTGCCATCCCCTCTGGGCACTGAGTGGGGAAACCAAGGCATGGCGGAGCCATGGCACAGTGATGCGGTGGGGCTGTGAGCACCCATGGGTGCCCCATGCCCCCATCCCCTGGTGCACCCATGGCTCCGTTCTGCCCACAGCTGCGCACCGACTCGGAGAAGCGCTCGCTGGTGGAGAGTGGGCTGAGCTGGTACGGGGACGCGGACGACAAGGCGCCCAAGAAGCTGGATTACGACAGCAGCAGCCTCAAGATGGAGCACGGCTCCTCCAAGTGGCGACGGGAGCCTGCAGAGAGCTGCGAGGAGAGCTCCAAGGGTGGAGAGCTGAAGAAGCCGGTCAGCCTGGGCACACCCGGCTCCCTCAAGAAGGGCAAAACCCCACCGGTGGCAGTGACCTCTCCCATCACCCACACGGCCCAGAGCACCCTCAAAGTGGCAGGTGAGGCTGGGATGGGGCAGAGCATGGCTCCTCTGGTGGGGAGGTGGTGGGATTAGATGGGAAGAGGAGAGGTTACAATTAGATGTGGGGGGAAGTCCTTTATTCAAAGCATGGTGAGGCCCTGGCACTGCTGCCCGGAGCTGGGAGTGCCCATCCCTGGAGGTGCCTGGGGCCACAGACAGGTCCTGGGCAGCCTGAGCTGGGGGTGGGCACCCAGTCCATAGCAGGCTGTTGGGGCTAAGTGATCTTTAAGGTCCCTTCCAACCCAACTGTTCCTTCCTCTCTGCCATTTCTGCTTTCCCATCTCCATTGCTGCCCTCAGCTCTGAATCGTTTTGCACCCAGTTGTCCCGCAGACCTCCCCGCTCACTCATCCTTCCTTCCCCACCAGGCAAACCTGAGACCAAAGCCACCGACAAGAGCAAACTGTCGGTGAAGAACACGGGGCTGCAGCGCTCCTCCTCTGATGCTGGCCGCGATCGTGTCGGCGATGCCAAGAAACCACCCTCAGGTCTCACACGCCCCTCGGCCTCCAGCTCCTTTGGCTACAAGAAACCAGCCCCGACCACTGGCACTGCCACTGTCATGCAAGCTGGGGGCTCAGCAACACTTGGCAAGATCCAGAAGAGCTCCGGTATCCCTGTGAAGCCAGTCAGTGGGAGGAAGACCAGTCTGGATGTCTCCAACACGGCCGAGCCTGGCTTCCTATCCCCAGGGGCTCGCACCAACATCCAGTACCGCAGTCTGCCCCGGCCGGCCAAGTCCAGCTCCATGAGTGTGACCGGCGGCCGCAGTGCTAACCGGCCCGTCAGCAGCAGCATCGATCCCAGCCTGCTCAGCACCAAGCAGGCCAGCATCACAGTGTCGCGGCTCAAGGAGCCATCCAAGATCGGTGCTGGCCGTGGCACACCGGCCCCTGTGAACCAGACGGATCGGGAGAAGGAGAAGGCCAAGGCCAAGGCCGTAGCGCTGGACTCTGAGTGTGTGACGCTGAAGAGCATCGGCTCTCCTGAGAGCACCCCCAAAGCCCAGGCCAACCTCCCGCCGGCGGCCAAGGTGGCTGAGCTGCCCCCCACCCCCCTCAGGTATGGCCCTCTGAGGTCATCAAGTCCAACCATCAACCCATCACCAGCATGCCCACCCATAGTGTCATTAATGTTGGAGAAGACCTCTAGGATCACCAAGCCCAACCCATGCCCACCAAACCATGTCTCTCATTGTCACATCTGTGCTTTTGAACCTTTGGGGTGCTGTGCCCAGTGTCTGCTCTCACATTGTCTCATCCACTTTTTTCCCCCAGAGCGGCTGCCAAAACCTACGTGAAGCCTCCCTCGTTGGCCAACTTGGACAAGGTCAACTCCAACAGCCTGGACTTGCCATCCTCCACTGAGCTGCATCCCCCACACACTGCCAAGCTCCAGGACCTGCACCCAGCTGGCGGGCACCTGACACCCTGCTTCAGCCCCAGTCCTGCCCCCATCCTCAACATCAACTCGGCCAGCTTCTCCCAGGGCCTGGAGCTCATGGGCGGCTTCAGCGTCCCCAAGGAGGGCAGGATGTACCCCAAGCTCTCTGGTCTGCATCGCAGCATGGAGTCCCTGCAGATGCCCATGAGCCTGCCCAGTGCCTTTTCAGGGGGCAGCACCGCCACCCCCAGCCTTGCTGCTGTCCCCCCTGCCAGCACAGAGGAGGAGGAGGAGGCGGGTGAGCTGGGCTGGAGCGGCAGCCCCCGGCTTGCACACCTGGACAGGTATGGGCAGAGGGTGGGCAGCAAGACTCAACCCCATAACCCTATCCATGGTCATCTTCCTCTGGCATTTGCTTGCTTCAGAGGCTTGTTCTGGGGGTAAATGCACATCCCCCTCCTGTCACCCAGCCCCTGGCTGCATCATCACATCCCCCTGACCATGCAGGATGGTGACTGATCTTCCCTTCTCTTTCAGCACCAACCGTGACAGGAACACGCTGCCCAAGAAGGGACTGAGGTAAAAGGGTCCACATGGCTTTAGGATGGCACCAGGGAGGGTGGATGGGTGTGCAGAGCACCCAGAAGTAGGGGGCTGGCTGTGCTGCAGGGCTGGCGGGCAGGAGATGGGGAGGTGTCCACACCATCCACACCATCTCACTCGGTGTTGTGCTCCAGGTACCAGCTGCACTCCCAGGAGGAGGCCAAGGAGCGCCGCCACTCGCACACCATCGGGGGGCTGCCTGAAGCAGATGATCAGCCAGAGCTGCCCTCACCACCCCCTGCCCTCCCCATGGCGCTGGTTGGGAAGGGTCCGCTCACCAGCATCGGTCAGTGCCCACTTCCTCCTTGTGCCAGCCTCTGTGCCCCAATGCCCTGGTTCATTGCTGGGACATCTCCCTGCTCCAGAGCCTTGGGTTGATGTTTTGTTGTTGTTTTCTTGGCGCACCTCAGCATCCCATGCCTTTAGCCCCAGCAACGTGCTGAGTTGTAGCTGGGGGCCATTGGTTTTGCTTCAGGGCATCCAACTCATCCTCAGAACCCTGCCCACAGCTCCGCACTCCTCTGGGGGTGCAAAGTGGAGTCTTGATGTGTTCTTGCTGGGAGCTGTGTGTTCTTGGAGGGTCTGGGGGACTCATGCAGAGGGATTGGGGCTGGTAGCAGGTGATGGGGTGCATCCTTCCTGCACCCGGAGGTGATGGCCTCCTGCACAGTGGCACTAACTG
This sequence comes from Coturnix japonica, assembly GCF_054131305.1. NCBI lineage: Eukaryota > Metazoa > Chordata > Aves > Galliformes > Phasianidae > Coturnix > Coturnix japonica. The sequence goes on from NC_140700.1 coordinate 1,913,096, forward strand.
TGCCCCAGCTTGATGGATTTCTCAGCTCTGTGTTCACCAGGAGGCATTACCTTGGGTGCAGCTTTCCAGTTTTCCCTGCGTAAACCTGCTTTTTAGCTTTCCTCCCATCCTCCTGCTTTGGGACTGCAATCCCTGCTTCCTTTCCCCATCCCTCCTCCCCAGGTCCGCTCCCAGCCCTACTTTCCCATCCCGATCCCCATACCCGGCTCTGACCCTTCCTCTCCCCTCCCTTCTCCTTGCAGTGAGCCCCACTGCCACCACCACCCCGCGGATCACCCGCTCCAACAGCATTCCCACCCACGACTCCACCTTTGAGCTGTACAGCACCTCCCAGATGGGCAGCACCCTCTCCCTGGCAGACAAACCCAAGGGCATGATCCGCTCGGGCTCCTTCCGGGACCCTGTGGATGACGGTGAGAGTGTGCTTGGGATGGAGGGGCTGCGGGGCTCCCCAGACCCTCACCACTTCTTCTGGGCTCTGCTGGAAGGGGCTGCTGCATCCAGACATCAGCATCAGCGCAGTGCATCCCAACCCACGCAGGTGCTGCTGGGCAGTTTGGAGCCCTGCTGGGTGGCTGGAGGTACCCGGTGGCCTTGGCTTGGCACCTGAGATGGGGAACCTGAGCATCCAGCATAGGTGGCAGAGCCTCAGGCTCAGTCAGAGCAGGTGGAGGGTGCTCCCTGCCATGTGCCCAGGCAGGAGAATGCAGGCCAAGTGCCAAGGAGCGGGCAGTGTCCTAACAGCACTATCCCTGCTCCAGGCTCTTTGCAGAGCCCCTGTGGCATTATCCTATGCCTTTTAACCCCAGGCAGCGCTCAGTCTCTTGACACACTGGGTTTTGCTGTGTTGCAGTTCATGGATCGGTGCTGTCCCTGGCCTCCAGCGCGTCCTCCACCTACTCCTCCGTAAGAGCTGCCGCCGGGCTGCACCTCCTCATTGCATGGCTATGGGCTGGGGGGGCCCGGGTGGGGAAAAACAATGCTGAGCTATATGGGGGGGCTCCGTGCATGTCCTCTGTCCCGTGCTGAGCCTGTCTGCGCCTCGCTGCCCTCCTGACTGCCTGCCTCTGTCTGTCTCTCTCTGCTCTCACGCTGCCAGGCTGAGGAGAAGATGCAGTCTGAGGTGAGCCCGTGCCCAGCGCTGCTACCCGGCCCCAACCCACAGCCATTGTGAGCACCTCTCACCCCTCTGCTCTCTCCTTGCAGCAAATCCGCAAGCTGCGTCGTGAGCTGGAGTCCTCGCAGGAGAAGGTGGCCACGCTGACATCCCAGCTGTCTGCTAACGTGAGTTCCTGCAGGACCTGTGGGGCTGATGCTCACCTGCACTCTGGTTCCCCTTAGGAGCTGACCTGCCATGGGCTCTACTCTGGGCACCTCTTCCTTGCCCCAGGAGGAGTCCCCTTTCCTGCCCTTTGCTCTGGGGCTGCAGGTGCTCACCCTTCTCTCCATCTCTCCCAGGCCAACCTGGTGGCAGCTTTTGAGCAGAGCCTGGTGAGCATGACGTCCCGCCTGCGGCACCTGGCCGAGACCGCCGAGGAGAAGGTGGGTGGGTGCTCGGGGGGTCCAAAGCTGTGGGTGCTCTGGGAGTTCTCCTGCACCACTGAGATGCATTACACAACTCCTGGCTCTGCTCTTGCAGGACACGGAGCTGCTGGACCTGCGGGAGACCATTGATTTCCTGAAGAAGAAGAACTCAGAGGCCCAAGCTGTTATCCAGGGTGCCCTGAATGGCACCGAGGTTGCGCCCAAAGGTAAGGCATGGTGGGCCACCAGGGGGCTGTGACCTCAGGGGAGCAATGTCTGCTCTGTTCTTGTCCCTGGGACTTGGGGTCACTGTCCCAAATGATGTCAGCACCTCATGTCCCCATCCTGCATGGTTCAGGTGGGTCAAGGGGAGAAGGGATGGACTGCAGGGTGGGCTGGGAGTATGTGATGGCTCTGGCTCTGGGTAGATGCAGTTTGATCGCTCCCTTCTTGGTCTCTCCCACTCTCTGCCTTCCCTCAATGACCCCAGAGCTGCGCATCAAGCGGCAGAACTCCTCTGACAGCATCTCCAGCCTCAACAGCATCACCAGCCACTCCAGTGTCAGCAGCAGCAAGGACGCTGATGCCAAGAAGAAGAAGAAGAAGAGCTGGGTGGGTTGGGCAGGGGGCAGGCAAGGGGAGGGGGTGTGGGATTTGCCTGGGCTCAGCTCTATGAGTCAACTGCCCTCAGTCCATCATGGCCTCGTGGTGTTGGTCCCCTCTGTCCCCTGGGGATAGCACAGGTGAGGAGCACATAGCCATCATGGGTTCGTCACGTGCTGCCTGGGGCCAGGACTTTCCCAGCTCCTCCAGGAGTTTTCCAGCCCTTATCCCTCACAATTGCTCCTTGTGGTCTTTCTCACCCATCAGCTCTGTGGGCATTGGCCTGGGGCTCTGCAGGCTCTTGGCCAGGTGGCCCCGAGCTGGATGCATGATTAAGTCTTCCTTTGTTTTGTTTCTCTTCCCCCTATGCTGACCTCATCCCTTTTTTTCCAGGTGTATGAGGTAAGTCCTGTGCTGTGCCCTTCACCCCATGCTGTGCCTGCCCTGGGTGCTCACTCCATTTCGTGGGAAGGCACTCATGACATGGAGCATCCCATCCATCCCACTGGCACTAACCCCAGGGCTTTGTGCTGTGCAGGCCTTGGCTGCTTTCTGCAGTGTCAGAACTCAGAGTGGGGCTGAACCTCCTGGGCAGCTTGGTAGGGATCCCTGGGGCAGGATGGGTTCCTGTCCCACAGATGGGGACCTGTTGCCCCAGATGAAATCTGTCCTCTTCTGTTTGGGGCAGACATCACAGCTATCCAAAGGCAGCTTTGCACAGGGGACTCTGCAGCCCTGATTGATATGGTGCTGCACATCTGCCCTCATTGGGCTGTGCACCACATGCCACGGTGCCCAGGGGCCCAAAGCTCCTCAGCTGGCCCCAGGGGTGACCCCCAGTCTGCCAGTGAGGCTGAGTTGCTCTGTTTCCCCAAGGGCCCATGTAGGTCGCACTGCATTATTGTCAGCAGCAGAGCCAGTTGCTCAGCTTGGATTTTGCACGAACCATCCCATCCATCCCACTGTGACATTTTTGCTTCAGGGGGATTTCACTGCTCAGCTTTCCCAGAGCCAGTGGGAGGTGGGCCTCATCCTGTCCACTCTCCATCCACTTCCCACTGAACAGACCCCCAGGGGGGATGCACTGTGAGCTCAGTGTCCCAGAGGTGGGATGTTTAAGCCATGGTTTGGCCCCTGCACAGTGTCCCTCTGTTCTCCCCAGTCTTTCCCACTCACCTGTCTGCTGCTGTGTGTGTGCTGTGTGCATGCTGCATGCCTGCCGTTGTGACCCACACCTCCAGGAGGATGCAGAGGGTCTCGGGGTGTCCTGGGACCTGGCTCTATGATGGCTGGGCATGCTGCAGTGTGCTGTTCCCAAAGTGCTGCTTGCTGAGTTGGCTGCTGGGTGACTTCCAGGATGGAGTCTGCTCTTTTGGGATGGAGCACAATGCTGGTGCAGTGCCCCAGTGTGGGTGCTGGTGGGGGAGCCTGGCTGGAATGTGGGTCCTGTGGTTGGTACTGGTTGGGATGGCAGCTGTGCCAGCAGAGTGGGGTGGTGGTAGTGGACAGTCCTGCCTCAGTGGTGGTCCTGGTGTCACTGGTCCCAGTTCAGACTGCCTGTGGGCCTGGGCATGAGGATGGGCCGGAACTGCATTTGCAGGGCTGCCTGTAACAAGAGCGTTTCTGTCTCCTGTAGCTGCGTAGCTCCTTCAACAAAGCCTTCAGCATCAAGAAGGGGCCCAAGTCGGCCTCATCCTACTCGGACATCGAGGAGATCGCCACGCCGGACTCATCAGCCCCATCCTCCCCCAAGCTCCAGCACGGTTCCACCGAGACCGCCTCACCTTCCATCAAATCCTCCACCTCCTCCTCTGTGGGCATCGACACGGCTGAGTGCGTGGGGCAGGGGAGGAGGGCTGGCTGTGGGGTGAGTGTGTGTGCCCACCCCAGCCCTGAGCACACCTCGGTCTCTCCCTGGCCCAGGCTCTTCCAGGCACACAGTGAGGGTGAGCCAGAAAAGAAGGAGGTGTCAGAGCTGCGTTCAGAGCTGTGGGAGAAGGAGATGAAGCTGACGGACATCCGCCTGGAAGCCCTCAACTCAGCCCACCAGCTGGAGCAGCTGCGGGAGACCATGCACAACATGCAGGTAGGGGTGGCTGAGCTCCTTAAAGCCGTGCTGCAGCCCCTGGGGCACAGCCAGCACACAGCTGCTCATCCAGCCCATCCTATGCTTCTTCCCCCCCAGCTGGAGGTCGATCTCCTGAAGGCAGAGAACGATCGGCTCAAAGTGGCTCCGGGTCCCTCAGCGGTGCCAGGATCCATTCCTGGCCACATCACCAGCACGTCAGCCTCCTCTTCCCCACGGCGCTCGCTGGGGCTCTCCCTGGGCCATGCCTTCAGCCCCAGCCCAGGGGATGCTGGTAGGGGTGGTAGAGCTGCCTGTGCTGATGGCTGTGCAGGGTCTGGCTCAGGCTGGATGTAGTCAGACCCCCCAACTCTGCTTTGTCCCCAGATATGTCTCCTATGGATGCCATCAGTGCTGGCACCCAGAAGGATGAGCTGACGCTGAGGATCGTGGTGCGCATGCCACCCCAGCACATCATCAAGGGGGTAAGCGTGGGCTATGCAGGAATCCCAACCTGTCCCTGTGGGGCAAGATATGGTGCTCCAACTCCACAGACCTCTGTCTTGGCTCCTAGGACCTCAAGCAACAAGAGTTTTTCTTGGGCTGGACCAAGGTGAGCGGGAAGGTGGATTGGAAGATGCTGGATGAGGCTGTCTGCCAGGTCTTCAAGGTAGGAGCATCATGACTCCTCTTCTGACAGCCTTCCTTTTGCGCTGCTTCTCCTTGCCTGGGTCCTTAATGGGGAGTTTGGGGAGCTGCTGAGCGCCACTTGTCCTCTAACAGGCCCATCTTTGTCTTCATAGGATTACATCACCAAGATGGATCCTGCCTCCACGCTGGGGCTGAGCACCGAGTCTGTTTATGGCTACAGCATCAGCCACATCAAGCGGGTCCTGGACACGGAGCCGCCAGAGCTGCCACTGTGCCGCCGGGGCATGAGCAGCATCGTGGTGACACTCAAAGGTTGGTGAGCGGAGAGGCTCCATGGCTGCCCCATCCTCCCTCTATCCCCTTATGCCAATGGGTGTGAGTGGGACCTTCATCCCTCCCTGCAGGCTTGAAGGAGAAGTGCGTGGACAGCTTGGTGTTCGAGACGCTCATCCCCAAGCCCATGATGCAGCATTACATCAGCCTCCTGCTGAAGCACCGGCGGCTCATCCTCTCGGGACCCAGCGGCACCGGCAAGACATACCTGACCAACCGCCTGGCTGAGTACCTGGTGGAGCGCTCAGGCCGGGATGTCACCGAGGGCATCGTCAGCACCTTCAACATGCACCAGCAGTCCTGCAAGGTGAGGGACCATCTCCATTGGCACCATTGTGCTGCTGTCCGTCTTGATGCTGATGCTGTATGTGATGCTTCGTTGGTTGCAGGACCTGCAGCTGTACCTCTCCAACCTGGCCAACCAGATCGACAGGGAGACGGGCACGGCGGATGTGCCGCTGGTGATCCTCCTGGATGACCTCAGTGAGGCTGGCTCCATCAGTGAGCTCGTCAATGGTGCACTCACCTGCAAGTACCACAAATGGTGAGAGCTGTGCTGTGTCCCCATCCAGCACAACCTCCTGGAGTCAGGGTGGCATGGCCATGTTATGTGCCTGGCTCTGCTGTGGCTGGGAGTGACACAAGCTGCTTTTTCTCATCAATCCCATCTCTCACTCAGCCCCTACATCATTGGGACCACCAACCAGCCTGTGAAGATGACCCCGAACCATGGTCTCCATCTCAGCTTCAGGTAGAATCATAGATTATCCTAAGGTGGAAGAGACCTATAAGGATCAATGAGTCCAACTCCTGAGGACTGTGCGTCCCTGGGGAGCATTTCTGTGGGCTTGGGGAGGCCAGAGGCTGTCACTCCTTGCCACTGGGGAGCCTGATGAGGACCAAGCCCCATGCCCTTCCCTGCCATCCCAGAAGGGTCTGATGGCCTCATCCCCGGGCTTGGGCCATGCTAGGGTCCTAAGAGCTTCTCCTAAGGGTCTGGGGACTGTGATGGGTGCTGGGGAGGTACTGTGGTATGTAGACAGCCCCATCCCTGATCACTTGGGTCTCCCCCAGGATGCTGACCTTCTCCAACAACGTGGAGCCAGCCAATGGCTTCCTGGTGCGCTACCTGCGGCGGAAGCTGCTGGAGTCAGACACAGACGTCAACGCCAACAAGGAGGAGCTGCTGCGTGTGCTGGACTGGGTGCCCAAGCTCTGGTACCACTTGCACACCTTCCTGGAGAAACACAGCACCTCCGACTTCCTCATCGGTATGGCCAGGCTTAACTTTTTCTTCCACATCTTCTTTGGGTGCAGCTTTGCTGTGTTTTCCTTTGGGCTTTGCTGCCATGGGGCAGTTGGCTGGAGCCAGGGAGCCTGGCTCCCATCCTTACTCTGCCTCCTCCTGCAGGTCCCTGCTTCTTCCTGTCCTGCCCCATTGGAATTGAGGATTTCCGGACCTGGTTCATTGACCTGTGGAATAACTCCATCATCCCTTACCTGCAGGAGGGGGCGAAAGATGGGCTTAAGGTACCGAGCGCATCCTGGCACATAGGGATACAAACCAGGACCCAGTTTGGAGTTGTTGGCACCCAGGGTGTGCTGGCACAGTGGTCCCATGGGGTTGGGTGGAGGTTTGGTGTGCAGGTACCACCTCTTTTGCCCCCTGCCTGCAGGTCCACGGGCAGAAGGCAGCCTGGGAGGACCCTGTGGAGTGGGTGCGGGACACCCTGCCCTGGCCATCAGCACAGCAAGACCAGTCCAAGCTGTACCACCTGCCCCCGCCTACCATTGGACCCCACAGCACTGTCTCCCCCCCCGAGGAGCGCACCGTCAAAGACACAACGCCCAGCTCCTTGGATGCAGACCCCCTGGTATGGCTGTGGTGTACCAGGTGCTGGCATGGGGGGTGGGTGGTGCTGGTGGAGGGAGAGCAGAATGGAGTTGAGCATTGCTTTCCCAGTTAGTTTTTGGTGTAAAAACACTGACTGGGTGATGCGGAAACGTTGGGTCATCATGGGTGAGTGCAGGATGACGGTAATCTTAGAGTCATTAAGGTTGGAAAAGACCTTAATTGAAAAAGTCCAACCACCCAACCCATCCCCACTGTGTCCACTCCTAGAATCATAGTGATTCCTTAGCAAACCTTAATGATTCTGAGGTCACCAAATCCCATCCCTCCATGCTCTGTAGCCACATCTCTGTGCATTCTGAGCCATAGACACCAAGGCCAGCCCGTGATGGTGGGGGAGGAAGGGTTTGCAACATGCATTGCTTTACACTGTAGAAGAGCTTCCCGGGGTGGGCTCTTTGGGAGGGCAAGGAGATCTGGGCTGCATGCCATGCACTGCTCCCCACAGATGGCCATGCTGCTGAAGCTCCAGGAAGCTGCCAACTACATCGAGTCTCCGGACCGTGAGACCATGGTGGATCCCGACCTGCAATCGACTCTGTGAGGCACGGACATGCTGGCCCAGGTGCAGGGGGTGGCCACTGGGCTGCCCTCCTCCTCCTCCTCCTCCTTCTCTGGTAGCCTGGAGTGCAGGGCTGGGGCTGGTGAGCGGTGAGGAGCAGGACCCTGAGCATACCTGTGCAGCATGGGGAAGCTCAGCTCAGCCTTGGGAGAGTGCGAGGCTCCGTTTCTTCTCCCCCTCTTTGAGGGTAGGAGAATCCTGGTTTCTCTTCTTGGTTTTTCTGTCTCTATTGCAAACTCTCGGGTTCTGGGGCTGGGGGGAATTGCTACAGCCAAGCCCCCACTCCAGGGAGCTGCAGGATGGGCCCTGCGTGGGGCAGGGACCCCGTGGGAGCCCCCTGGGCCAGAGCTGGGGGGTAGGAGGAGTGTGTGGCCGTGTCTGTCTGTCTGTCCGGCACCGTGCTCCCACTGCTCTCTTCGTACATTCCTCATTTAACCTTGTTTGGCAGCCACTGCGCCCAGGACAACCCAATAAACCCCGCTTTGGTTATTTTATTTTACTATCCCCCCCCCCCTCCCCTCCCTTTTTCTTTAGACCGAGTCCAGACTTTGTTTTGCTCCCTTTTTTGTTCTGCTTCTTTCTTTGCTCTCCTGGGTCTGAGCCCATGCTCCAGTGCCCATCGCTTCCCCAACTAAGCTTCTCTGCTTCCTTTTGGTTTCCTTTGCAGCTGTTGGTTCCACCACTTCCCCTCCTTCCGTCACACAACTGGTGCTCACTGGACAACCTCCAGTCCCCAAATCCACCTCTCCAGTTGCCTCATATCTTGGCTGGGATGGGTCTGGTGGTGATAGTGGGGTGCACCCGGAGTGCCCTTTTGCCTGGAGGCCCCCTCCCCAAAAGCACAAGGCAGAGTCCAGCCTTGGGCAAGGGGGTGTCATCAGACTGCCAAGGGACGGCACAGTGCCATGGGGTAAGGCATGGCAACCTGCTCCCTGTCCCCTCTCTGCTGCCAGAGTGGGTGACACGGAAGGGCAGAGCCATGCCTGAGATTGTCCCCATGCCTCTGGTTCACCACTGCCCCATGGGGTTTCATGACCCCCCAAGCCCACCCCGTGCCCTGCAGCTGCATAGAGCCCTCTCAGCATGGGCTCTCCATACCCACACTGGTGCTCTGGGGACATTCAGCTGGGGCCATGTGTCCCCTTGGCCCTATGGTGCAATGTCACAGGCGCTGCTCCCTGCACTGCCTTAATCCCTGGGGGTAGGGGGCACGCAGGGCTGGATTGGGGGGGAGGTATGGCCACAGCCTGTATTCACTGCCTCCAAAGCCAGCTGGGCTGGGACCGTGGTGCTGGTGCATTGCTGAGCACTGCCCCACTGGGGCACCGCTGCCTTTGGTCCCTTTAGAGCCCTTCCCTTCCCCCTGGCCCTATAGAAGGTACAGCACCCTTTAGGGGAGCAGTTCCCCAGGGCTGCTCTGCCCCCCCCCACTGCCTTCAGGGACCCCAACCCACCTCCCTGGTGCTCCCTGTGCCCCCCGCTGCCCTCGGTGCTCTCCTGCCCGCGCAGCCCACCCGCCGCGCGCGCCCCATGGTGCTCACTTCTCCGTCTGTCCCACAGCCTCCCCGCTGCCAGCCCCCCCTCCACACAGGGCTGTCCCTTCCCCACTCTGGCTTGGACGTTAGGGCTTTCCGTTTGCCTTCTTCTCTTGTGTTGTCAGCTGAGGACTCGCTGTAAATAGATCCGTAGTCGAACGCCCTGCGTGAGTTGGCGGGGTCCGACCCTGCGCGTCTTTATCCTTTTTTTGTACTCTGTGATAACTGTGCTGTGCTGACTTCTTTTCTGATTGTACCAGGTGTTGGTTCAGCAGCAGCTCGAGGCTGGGGACCTGAAATCCCCTCTCATCCCTCCTTGGGGCCCTGTGCCCTGAGGATGGGTCCCAAGCACCTTTGGGTGCCCTGAGGAGCCCCGCAGTGCACAGCGTTGGTGCAGCCTCACAATAGGATTTCAGCCCTGGAACCACCACGGAGCCACCAAACTACCCAAGAAACCCTCATGGGGCCACATATTGCAGTGTCCGCTTTTGTGACCCGTGGGTTTGCCCCATAACCTGCTGGTGGGGACCCCTAAACCCTGTGGGATAAACAGCACCTACAGCCAAGCTGTGGGTGGGGGGGGATCCTAATGGGGGTCCCTCATCTGAAGGGGACTAATGTTGGTGGCTCCTGTTGGTGTCCCCAAGCACGGTTGCATCCATGGGGGGGGGTTGGGGACCAAGCATCCTCCCAGGATGCCCACCCCCACGGGTCCAACCATTGCACTGCCCACCCCCAGGGCTGCCTGCCCCCCCCCCCCCAGCTGTCTGTTGTCCCCATAGGGACACTGTGCTAAGGCTGCCTGTTGGCCCCAAGGTGCCGTCACCCCAGAGGTGCCTGCAGCCCCTTGGAGCACCAGGAGCCCCCCCCCCCCCCCATCCTCGAGCTGCTGCCACCCAGTGGCCTGAACCTTACAATTTTAGCTTTTTTTCTATTAAAAACAAAAAAAAGAAACAAACCTTTTTTAAATTAAATAAAAGACAAAAAAATGGACAAATCCCTGTTTTAGATGACCTGTGTAACTGACTGGGTTTTGTGTTTCTTAACTGCATGGTGTTCCTGCCGAGGGGTTTTATAGCACTTTTTAAATCTCTCTTTAAGATTTTGGTCCAGATTTCTACTGCTCTCTCTCTCTCTCTCTCCTGTCTGTCTTTGCTTTTTTTCCCTCGCCTCCAAGTTTGTAAACTCGCTCCGTTTTATACCTGATGTGGAAACCCAACCTCCCCCCCCCCCCAATGTTGTACATAGCTGCGGGAACAATCAGAGGGAACAAACACCATCTGGACTCTGCCACCATTTGTCGTTTTTACTTCAAGAAAGTTACACGAGGAAGCCAGGAAAAGGCTTGAGGATATCGTTCCAAAGGACAGTAACCAACCCAGCCCTGCACCAAGTCAGCTCCTGCTGCCCACGCCGCCCGCACCACCCGGCATGTCTCTCTCGGTCGTCTGTCTCACACCACTGGGTTCAATAAAGTTATCTCCTGTACTGCCTGGCTCTGTGTCCTCTGTCACTGCACACAGTGCCCCAAACCTAAGGGTTAAGGGTAATGCTACACCTGGTTGGGGCCGTAGTTGCTCTGCACAGTGCTGGGAAGCAGCTGAAGCCCCTGCATGGTGCCCCCAGGGCTGTTTTCCACTCCAGAGTGCTATGCCAGAGAAGGAAAAATGCTCCTGAAGCTGTGAATTAACACTGACGCGCCCCTAATGTGGGGTCTTCTCATTGACCCCCAGGGCTGAGCACAGGGATGGAAACAACCAGCTACCATCCTACTGCAGCAACTGTGGGGTGGGACTCGGGCCCCTCATCCCCAGAGCACCCCATACAGGTACAGCAGCATCTGTGGGATAGTGCTGAACTGGGGGTAGGTGCATCACTGCCCCACACAGCTACAGCAGTGACCTCAAGAGACCACTGTGCCCACTCCAGGTGCAGCTGCACCCAGTATGGGTATGTACTGCTGTAATGTGATGAGAAGCACAGTAACAATAGCAGGGTGGCAAAGTCCTAAGCTACAGCAAATGAGGACAAGCCCAAATACAGCAACAACAGACACAACAGAAGGGAAAAACTGCTTACTTTTGGAAGGCCTCCAATAGGCAGAGACCTCCAGCAAGATGCTCGCACCTCCACTGCCAGCCCTTAAATGAGGGCTGGGATGGGTGGAGCCAGGATCCACCCCATCACTCAGGTCCATTGCACACACCTGAGCTCAGCCCTGCCTTCCCACCAGGGGCTCCATCACTACTCCAAGCCCTGTCAGCATTTCCACTACAGGGTATGACAGTGGTAAGGATGTTACACCACCCCCCATAGGTATGGCAGCACCCATGGGGTACTGCAGCACACCATCAGCCTATATAGGTACAGTGACACCCATGGGGTACTGCAGCATGTGGTGTATGGATGCTGCAGTACCACAGCTCCATACAGACAGCAGCACCTATAGGAACCTGCACTACTGAGTCGAGCAGTGCCCCATACAGGTCAACCATCATCCTATATAGGCACAGCAGCACCCATCTATAGGCACCTCATCATCCCATAGGCACAGCTGGGGGACCGCAGCGCTGCCTGTAGTTACATCACCATCCCATATAGGTACACCACCACCTGCTCCCAAGGTGACCCCAACCTTTCAGCCCTCCACGTCCCCTCGGAGCTGCAGGGAAGGGCTTAAGGCTGCTCCTGACACAGGCAGAGCTGCGGGGGGAGGCAGCACCCAACGCACCCCCAACCACCGCTGCGGGGTCCCCGCACTGAGCACATCGCTGGGGGCGGGGCTGACTGCGGAGAGGGGAGGGGCTTGTTGGGGAGGGGGCGTGGGTTAAGGGCAGTGGGCGGGGATACGCGGAGCCGCTGCACGCGAGCCCGGAGGGGCCGGTGCTGCCGCAGCGCCCGCGCCCGTCCCGCATCAGTCCCGCACCGCACCGCACTCCGCCGCAGCGCACGGTAAGTTCGCGATCGCAGAAGTTTCAGTCCGGAGCTCCCCGGGTACGGGACGGGGCTGCCCGCTCCCCCGCTGAGCCGTCCCCGGGTGTGTGCGGGTGGCAGCGCTGCTTCCCGGTGCGGGGGTGGTGCGGGATCCCGGGGTGTGCGGGTGACACTGGGCGCTGCCCGGTGCCCGGTGCTGCCCGTGTGGCAACGTGCCCTCGGTTCCTCCGTCTGCGGGATCCCCCCCGGGATGCGACACCCCGCTCTGGATGCGGGATCTCCCTGGGATTCGGGACGCCCCCCGGGTTTCAGGACGCCTCGGGCCACCGGCGACTCTCAGCCTCGCACCCACGCGCGTTCGCGGCAGGGGGTGCCCTTGGAGTCCCGGCGCTGAGAAGCGGCCGGGGGTTCCCCATCCCCGCAGCTGCAGCCGCGGTGCGGTGAGGTGCGGGGAAGCGGCGGCAGCATCGCGGCTCCGGACCGGCAGCTCCCGGGGCTCTCCGCCGCGTCCTGGACCTCGGCCAGCTCTGCCGGTCCGTTCGCGGGGCTGCAGCATTCTTCCTTCCTTCCTTCCACGCTCCTCCTGCACTCGGGGTGAGGCGGTGCGGGGCGGCAGCGTTGCACTACCCGGGGCTGTGCGCCCGCATCCCGCCCGCAGCCTACTTACAGAGGAGAGGCAGCGATCCCAATAGAGCTCTGCCAATTGCACAGGGGGGAAGGCAGCCGGACAAGGTGATTGTGTCACGCGTTGCTCGGTGGTCCCCAACTGCACCCCGAGCTTTGGCACCTCCGTGTGTGTCCCTCTGCACTGAACGCGCCTTTGGTGCAGCACTGGGATCTCAACCACCCCGGGATGGTCACCCCCCTACCCCATGTTAACACCCACTCAGGGATGTCACCACTGCAGGTTGCCCTGGGGCTCCTCACCCGCCCCTCTGCAGCAGCAAAACTTCTGCCTGATGGTGCACTCAGGTGCTGCTGCTGCAGATTTTCCTCTCTGTGCTCTCTGTATGGGAGCGCAATGACCGGCAGGCGTCGTCTCCTGCCTGCTGCATTATTCCTCGCTAGTGCAGCACCTCGGCCACGCTGCCGTGGGCCCTGCGGGATGCCCGGGGCTCTCACCTCACCGCGGGGGTCAGTGCTGATGGCTGGAGGCTGCTGCAGAGAAGCTGAGCGGCTTTGCTGGGTTGCTGGGGGAGCGCGGGGTGCTGACAGAGGGGGTGCACCCAAGGTCATTGAGCAGTGGGACATGAGTGACCCTGCTCGGGTACGGCACAAACCCATCGGACACCCCAACAGCCCCGTGTCCCTCTAGGAGCGATGCTCTGCCCGCTTCATGCAGGTGGTGAAGCACAGGGGTTGATCTGACCTTGTCCCCAGTCACCTGGACATCTCCAGCCCCTGCATTGGGCAGTGGGATCCCCTCGCTGGGAGCTCCTGGACCCCATCCCCTGTAGGGCAGGACTGCATTTTTCCCCCTGCATTATCCCAGCAGGATCAGTGTGCCAATATCCCCCACACCGCCTCGGGCAGACCTGGCTCTGCACCCTCTGCCCGATGCCATGGTGGGAGGGGAACAGGAAAACACAGACAGACCCCCCCACCTCCCCCAGCAGCTCACTGGGTGCTGCAGTGCTCACTGCTGGGGGAGCAGCTCCCTGCTGCTGGAGCCCATGGGATGTTGATAGAGGGGCACTGAAGTGCAGGGTGCTCCTGCAGGGTGGCAGCGGGTGCTGCTCTCTCTGCTCACGGTGCTGCTGGCAGAGGCCCAGCTCCCGGTGCCAGATGACTGCGGTTCCTAATTATTGCTTGAGTTTCTGCTCCTCCTGGCTGCGCAGGGAGGTGGGGTGTCCTCGAGCAAGATCAGTACCCAAAGCAAATAGATGAGACCGAGTGCCCACTACTTTCCAACCCTGGTGTTGTTTTCTTTCCCTCCCTAACCCCAGCAGCAGAGCTCAGTCTTGTCCTGCTGTGCTCTGCGTGTCCCCACACCCGGAGCTCTGAGGCTGTCCATGCGCTTTGCCCTTGGCTGCAGATGGCTCTGCCTGCTGGGGTGGGAGCCCTGCTGCTCCCCCCTCACCCCAACCTGAGCTCAGCTCCTACAAGAGCCCACATTGCCCAAAGTGCCCTTTGATTATTAGCCCTAATAATTGTGTTATCGCATCGGCTGAAGTGTTTCAGATGCCAAAGCTAATTTTGCTCTTCATGCCTTCCTTCATCGGTAATGGGATTTTGATAACATTGCACGTCCAGAGGTATTGGATCAACTCAGCATAATTCCCCATTTATTAATTAAACCGTAAATTAGGCAGCGTGTGGCTGGAATTTAAGATGCCCTGCACCGGTGCCACCCACTGCCTGCACTCACCCAATTGACCAGCCCCAAAACATGGGTTGTGATTCTGGCTACTTGGAGCATTGCTGCTAGATGGGGTCTGCCCACAGGGTACAGACAGGGGCTGTCCCTGTCCCTATATGGGGAGCTTCTATGGGATGTGCCCATGCTGCAGCCCCTGTGCTGGAATTGCTCTGGACTGTGTTGAATTGCTGTGGTGTGTCTCTGCATGTGGCCGTCCTGCATCCTGCACCAAACTGGCGCTGCTGAATGCAGGCAGTGCTGCATCCACAGCCCTGCACAAAAGGGGCTCTTGGCTTTGCAGTGTTCTGCACGGTGCACGACTTAAGGAAAGCTTGTGGGTTCTGCTTAAAGACATCTTTTAGGTGGTCCTTGTTCCTCCGCTCCTCCTCAAAGGTTGCAGCAGAGCAGGGCTCTGGGCTGGTGCATTGTTGGGAGATGGGAGAGTGGCTGGTGCTGGTAGGAGGTGCAGTCCTGATACCCTTCAATCCCATAGATGGCTGGAGGTGGTGCGTGGCTGTCCCATTGCTGGGGGCTGTGGTCAGCCCTGGTGCCATGGGGTGGGTGTGTGGGTGCTGCAGGGGCTGCAGGAACCATCCTGGTGGTTGGAGTGATGGCAGCATCTGAGCTGAGTTCAGTGCATGGTGGCACTGTGGGGATGTGGGCTGCAGCTAAAGGTGTTTGGGGCAGGAGAACCCACACCGCAGTGAGCCCCATTTGCTTGTGCTGCTCCTCCTGGATGCGTGGTGTGTGCCTCAAATCCCTGGGAGCATTGCAGGGCTGCAGCTTGTGCTGCAGATGGCCTGGAGCTTCATGGCTCCCCTGCAGCTTTCATCCATCTGCACAGCCAGGCAGATGTGGGGGAGTCAGATCTCAGGTGTGCTGGGAACAAACGAGGTGTGCAGGGGCTGCCAGCACTGTGCCATCACCCTCCTTCCTCCAAACCAAAATCGATGCGGCTCGACTCCGTGCTCCTGCCTCAGCTCCTGGCTCTGCCCCAGGAGCCATTGTCTGCCTTCTCCTCCTATTGATCAGGAGACACCGCAGCACCATGGCACAGCACTGAGCGTCCCGGCGTGGGCAGAGCAGTGCCAACACGGCCACACCACGCCTTCGTGGTGCCAACCTGGTGAGCAGCCGGCTGCTTGGGATGGCTCTGCCCCAGCACCTTCTGTTGCCCTATTTAGTGCAGCCAACATGGCGTGGATGGGATGGGCAGCACCTGTCAGCAGTTTGGGGAGGGTTGGTGGTGTCAGTGTGTGGGGGCTGCGGGCACTGCAAAAATGCATGAGCCAAAAGTTCTCTGCAGCACGGGGCCGTGTCTGTGCTGCTGCACCACGAGGGCTGCTCCCAGTGCCCCTCGGCCTTTGCAGGTGCCTCGGAGCCATCTCTGCTTTGCTTCCCTGCTAATTAGCCATGGAGCTGCCTTCCGTGGGGTCTCCAAAGCGCTGAGGAGCCAAATGCTTTAACAGGGCTGGGGGAAAGCAGCTGCTGTGCATTCACTGATGGCACTGCAGCAGCTCTATGGAGTGCTGTCTGCAATTCATACTGTGTCCCACTGGGCAGGGGACAGCTGGGACCCAAACCCTGTAGGGACAGTGGGGAGAGCCCTGGGATGCACCACGCACAGCTCAGAGCTTCCTGCTTTGGAACCGTGCACTCACCGCCTGTTTTCACCCCCTTTGTACTTTGGGGTTCCCATCCCCACTGCACTCCCAGCCCCTTCCCTCGGGCTCAGTGTGGGGTGAGGTTGTGGGGCGGGATCGTTCCCTCCAGCTCAGTGCATCCATCGACCTTCAGCTGCTCCGACCGTGTGTGCTGTGCTGACGGGAGCTGCAGCAGCACCGAGCAGAGGGAGCAGCGCGTTCCCAGTGGCTGGGGAACGTCCTGAGCCATTAATCTGATGGCCAAATGATGGATGAAGGCTACCTTTAAGACTGTATTTAACTGCTCCGCATCTCCAGGCTCTGCTTTCAATAACACCGAAGCTGTGACGGAGGGGCAGCTCCTTGTTCGAAGCGGCACCTCCAGCACAGTAGCTCCCTGCGTGGGATTGTGCCGCATCTCAGCTGGGATCGGTGCCGAGAGCCCCAGCAGAGCCCCCTGCAGCTCATGCTGTCCCCACCCCCTCCTCCCCACCTCATGACACTCCTCACTGTTTGCACTGTGCCTCAGTTTCCCTCTGTTGGACGTGCTGTCTGGATGGACCCCGGCTTTGGGTCACCCTGGGACAAGGCAGAGCCTCTGCGTGAACCCGAGTGCGGCGAATAGCAGCTCCTACAGCCGCCTCTCCAGGCGTGCCGCCCCTAATTGCTGCCTCAGCTTCATTAATCACGATTAGCCGCTGCTTTCTGCCCTTCCTTTTGTCCCGTCGCCTCTCCTTGGTTCTCATCCCTGTGGTCCCAGGCAGTCCCCGCTTCTTGCCCACGCACCCTGCTTTGCCCCGGGAAGCTGCAGCCCCATCCCTCTTCGGGTCCATATATCCCCATCCCTTTCACTCCATATATACCCTGCCAAGGGCAGTGGGGACTGTGGTGCTGCTGTGCCCGGGGGCTATTGCACAGGGAAAGCCCTGGTCCCCCTTTATCTTGCGGGGTACTCTGTGGGTTGAAGCCTTGTGCAGGAATAGGAGGGATTTCCCTGAGCCCAAACTGCAGCTGGATGCAGGACTGTGCTTCCCCAGTGTCAGCATGGGGGAATCCCGGGAGGATCAACATGGGGGTTGGCAGGGTGGGGGTGAGAGCCCCAAAGTGCTGCTGGTGCTGTACCCCCCGTTTGCTCTTGGGCCAAGGGAGAGGGGAGATGGGTGCAGATGGAATGCACAGGGGACACAACAGCAGGGGGTTAAGGGAGCTGCTTCCCCTGACCTCCCCCCAGCAGTTTTCCCTCGAATGGACAGAAAACAGGACGAAAAAAATATGCAAGAGAAAAAAAAAGCAACAAGCAACACGCAGATCCGAGCCCTGCAGCGCTGCATTGCAGTGCCTTTGCTGCACCTGCACTGCACTGCACTGCATTGCACTGCACTGCATTGGGAGGGGACACCGTGGGGTGGTGGCAGAGGGGGATGTAGGGGTGTCCCAGGGCTCATGGTGTGAGAAGGGGATGGAAAATGTCATCCTTGGGGCTGTGCAGAGCCCCTTCTGTGGGGCTGAGTGGAGCCCAGGTGCTGTACCGCCCCCCCCTCCTCAGCCTGTGCCTCAGTTTCCCACCCAGCACCAGTGGGAGCAATTAGTGCTGCTAATGAGTGACCCTACTTATGGGGTGCTGGGATGCAGGAGACCCACAGCTCCAGCCCTGGAGCTCTACAGCCACTACGTGTGCAAGCATGGCCAGCAAACAGCTGTGCATACACATGCATTTACACACAGAGCATGTGCACACACTCATACGCGGGCTGCAGTGTTGCAAATGTGCACACAGATGTGAGTACCATGCACACTCATGTGCAAGAGCAACCAGCAGAGCTGCATCCATGCACATATTTACACTCTGACATGGCCATGAGCAGATGTGCACACAAGGTCACTCACCTGTGCAGGAACACACACAGCCCTGCATGCACACAAGCACCTCAGTACATGCAGATGCGGCTTGCACATCCTTGCATGGTGCACAAGGATTTACACACCCCTGTGCACGGCCATAGTCCTTGACATTGCACACACATATGCACACAGGTACAGGCTGCCTCCTCCTCCTCCTCCCACTCAGCTGCACTTCCTCACATCATGCTGCAGCACTTGGGGCTGTGGCATTGCAGGAAGGACAGATGGACGGATGGGTGGCACTGATGGGTGCAGTGAGGGAAGGGCTGCTCGCCCTCAGATCCTCACCTCTCTGACATGGTTTCTGTGGGATCCATAACAGATGGGCAGAAATGGGCTCATCAGCAGTTTGGAGAGAAAGTCATCCTGCAGAGAGCAGAGTGGGGCTGCTGCTGTGGGACCCCTAAGGGGGAGGAAGGGACTGGGGATGAGTGGGAGCTCCTGAGCTGGGCAGGTCCTGGTGCAGCTCCAAGGGCAATGCTGGGGGCTGCAGGCAGTGCTCAGAGCCTCAGGCAGGGCTTGGTGCAAGCAGGGCTCGTTGCAGGCATCGCTCAGAGCTGCAGGCATTGCTCAGAGCTGCAGGCATTGCTTAGAGCTGCAGGCAGGGCTTGCAGCAGACATTGCTCATTGCAGGCATTGCTCCAAGCTGCAGGCAGGGCTGGTGCCAGCCCCGCTCAGCATTCAGGGCTGGTGAGCATCTCCTCCTGCAGTCCTGGGCTTTAAGCTCCCCAAAACGGCACCAGCAGCCTGAAAACTTCAACCCTGCCTTTGGGTTCTGTGGTTTCTCAATAGAGAATCAATAACAAAGCAGTGACCTCAGTGCTGGCTGCAGCAGGGATGGAAGTGATCAGTTTGGGCTGGTTTGGTGCTTTCTGAGGGGCCACCTGGGTCAGGTCCTGGTGCCCTTATAGCATTGCTTTTGCTCCAGGTGAGTGTCACATCTGCACCCCTTAGGCTGGCTGTCCCCATTCTTGGGGGCTGCTCTGAAGCCTGAGGGGCTGGAAGGTGACAGGAGCAGCTGAGACATGGTGCTGAGCTGGAATGGGAGCTGCAGGCTGGGAGCATCAGGGAGGAACTCATGGCCTTCATTTATTGCTGGAGTCTCAGCTCTGCACTTTGTGTGCTGTGATGTGATCAGGGACCAATGGAGCAGGTCCCCCACAGGGCCCATAGGATGGCACTGAGTCCATCAAGGAGGTGTCTCCAGTGGGAGAAGGCACAGGGATGCTTGGGTCATCTCAACCCCATTTGGGTTGTAAGTGCCTCCATGGCCCTGCTGGATGGCACCAGCATCGGGAGCTCCTGCAGGGAGTTTGTAGGGGCTCTGGAGGTGCCAAGGGCCAGGAAACATGCCTGCTTGGGGTCCAAGGACCAAGGGACTTGTGTTGTGTTGCAGAGTTCCCCAGTTCCACCATGACATTCAAGCAAGCATCCATGATGGCCCCGGAGGCCACAGCCACCACGATGCCCATGGCCACCATGGAGAATTCCACTGAGACTGCAGGGCCAGGAGAGAGCAAGGAGGACATGTTTGCAAAGCTGAGGGAGAAGTTCATGAATGAGCTCAACAAGATCCCCTGTGAGTGGCTGCCCCTCCTCCCCGGACCCCTTCCCTACATCCCTACAGGGTGTGGGGTGGTGGGGCTGGATGGGGCTGAACTGTTGTCCCTGCAGTGCCTCCCTGGGCCCTCATCGCCATCGCGGTGGTTGCTGGCCTCCTCATCCTCACTTGCTGCTTCTGCATCTGCAAGAAATGCTGCTGCAAGAAGAAGAAGAACAAGAAGGAGAAGGGCAAAGGCATGAAGAATGCCATGAACATGAAGGACATGAAGTCTGGCAACCAGGTGATGTCCTTTGGGGTCTGCTGGTTTGGGGTCCGCAGGGTTTGGGGATCTCCAGGTGGATGGTGCTGTGCAGGGCAGAGCTGGGACCATGTCCACAATGTGGGGACGAGGGAAGGGGGTTTCTTGGGGCCAGTGGTTGTGATGATGCAGAGCATCTCCCCACCTGTATGCTGCAGCAAGGGGGTTCCTTTGTGATTCCCAAACCTTAAGGGATGCTGTGTCCCAGGAGATCAATGGGGCCATACAAACCCCCAGCTCCCTGCCTTGCCCTGGGTCCCTCCCCACTGCTGTCTATAACATCACTCTTTTCCCTTGTGCTGCTCTCCCTGGCTGCTGCTCCGGCCACCAGGACGATGACGATGCAGAGACAGGACTGACAGAAGGGGAAGGTGAAGAAGAGGAGAAGGAGCCAGAGAACTTGGGCAAGCTGCAGTTCTCACTAGATTATGATTTCCAGGCAAACCAGGTGCTGGAAGGGCTGGGGTTTGTGCAGGGGGTGCATCTGGGGAGGAGAAATCTCTCAGTTGGAGCTGGGAGCCTGTTGTGCTGAAGTCACTCTGTCCCCTTCAGTTGACAGTGGGGATCCTCCAAGCAGCTGAACTGCCGGCTTTGGACATGGGTGGCACTTCAGACCCCTACGTCAAGGTGTTCCTGCTCCCCGACAAGAAGAAGAAGTATGAGACAAAGGTGCAGAAGAAGACACTCAACCCTGCCTTCAATGAGACCTTCACCTTCAAGGTGAGGACATTGTCCCCAGCCTCAGACTGATCCCACAGCTGGGCCTCGTTGGGTGGCTGAAGGCTCCTTGGGGCTCACTGCCACACGGTGGCTCTTCCCTGTGCAGGTCCCTTACCAAGAGCTGGGTGGGAAGACGCTGGTGATGGCCATCTACGACTTCGATCGCTTCTCCAAGCACGACATCATTGGTGAGGTGAAGGTGCCCATGAACACGGTGGATCTGGGCCAACCCATCGAGGAGTGGCGGGACCTGCAGAGCGGTGAGAAGGAAGAGGTGAGAGCTGAGATGTGGAATGGCCCCACAGCACTCGGGATGGACCCATCTCAGTCCCATGAACCGGGTCTGACCCACTTCCTCCTTTTTGCCAATGCTCCTCTTGGCAGCCAGAGAAGCTTGGAGACATCTGCATCTCCCTTCGGTACGTGCCCACAGCTGGTAAGCTCACCGTCTGCATCCTGGAGGCCAAGAACCTGAAGAAGATGGATGTTGGGGGCCTCTCAGGTGGGTGCTGCTCGGGGGCATCATCCTGCTGACCCATCCCAGTACTCTCAATGTCCTTGGTTGGAAGCAGCTCGAAGTTGGGCTGTAGGGAAGATGAGCCCCCGGCCCCTTGGGAAAGGTAGAGTTTGGTGTTGGGTGAGTGACAAGGTTTGGTTTCATTGCTGCCATCTCCTGCTCCAGCAATGGGGCATCTGTTGTTCCACTGCACCGCCCCCAGCTCTCCTGCAAGGAGACCCACAGCAGACAGGGCAGCTCCATCCCTTGCCCAGTGACTCCCTACATTGGAAATACTTTGGCATTGGCTTCCATCCACAAACCTCTGAACTCTTCACCTCACAGTGCCCCCATCTTGGGCTGAGATCTGCCCCGGGGTGTCCTGTGGGTGTCCCAGCCCTGCATGATGCACCCTCAATCCCCCTAGATCCCTATGTGAAGATCCACCTGCTGCAGAACGGGAAGAGGTTGAAGAAGAAGAAGACCACAGTTAAGAAGAAGACCTTAAACCCTTACTTCAATGAGTCCTTCAGCTTCGAGATCCCCTTTGAGCAGATACAGGTTGGTGTGCTGACATCCTTGGGGACATCTGGGCAGGGAGGAAGTGAAGGATGTCCCAGCAGCCTGTGGTCTCAGGCTGAGTTCCTGGTCCATCTGAAACCCAAAACCTGAGCCTGGTCTGGAGATGCACCTTCAAACCCAGCTCATGGCAGGGATGGGGCTTTCATAGAATCATCCAGTCATTTATGTTGGAGAAGACATCAAAGTTGGTCGAGTCCAATTGCTCCCCATCCCCACCATGCCCCCTAACCACATCTCTCAGTGCCACATCTACCTGTTCCTCTGTTTCTGGCCCCGTAGTACTCACCCCAGGTGCAGAAAGGGAGGCCATGTGAGGATGAGTGGAGTCCCCACTGTGACCCTTTGTCTGTGTGGAATGGGTTGGTGGAAGGATGGAGGGGACTCTGCCCCAGAAGAGACCACTGTGGGGCTCAGCCCTGCGTGATCCCTGGGGCTCTGCCTTTCTGCCCCTCTAACCACAGCTTCCTCCTCCAGAAAGTGCAGGTGGTCATCACGGTGCTGGACTATGACAAGCTGGGCAAGAACGAAGCCATAGGCAAGATCTTCACGGGCTTCAACTCCACGGGCACAGAGCTGCGGCACTGGTCTGACATGCTGGCCAACCCACGGCGGCCCATCGCCCAGTGGCACTCATTGAAGCCAGAGGAAGAAGTGGATGCAGCTCTTGGGAAGAACAAATAGAAGATCAGCAGCTGGCGCGGCGGACATTGAAAGCAACCCAGAGCTATTGATACCTCAGTTACGCAACCTTTGGTTTGGTTTCCTTTCTGTTGTCGTTGTTCTGTTTTAAGCTGAAATACCCTTTGACGGCTGTGGAATGGTTTCCTGACAGTCCCAATAGCTTCCAGGGGAAGAGGTTCAAGACTCGGATGGTTCTTTTCATTCTCCAGCATCGCTCCCTCTGGCTGCATGTCCCATCCCCTCCACCCCCCCATCCCTCACCGGTGCTGCATCACCGACCCACGGCCCCACAGCCTCCGTTCTGCCCACGGGGATCGCCGAGCATCGCTGCATGGAGGTGCCACCGCAGTGGGATGACCACACTCACTGTGCTTGCTTGGGGCTCCAGCACCAGCGCAGACATCCATGACCTCTGCGGGACACCTGGCTGCCTCCCCACTCCTGCTGTGCCTCCCGTGGGGTGAGAACACAGCGCTGGGCTGCTCCAGCTTTGGCTGCTGCTGCTGGGGATGGAGGAGCTGTGCTGCAGGAGTTGGGGGGATGCAGGAGGAGCACACGGATGGAGCTCTTGGATGAGATGCACCATGAGGATGCAGTGTGGGCCAACACCGTGGTGCCAACAGAGGCTGAGCCGTGGAGCTGTGTGCTTCCCATCGTGCTTGGAGCTGCTGTTTGCCTCCTGATGACGCTGCATAGAAACTCATCGTTCCAGATGCTTCCCTGCTGCTGCTTCACATGGAGAAGTCTCTGAGTGCTGGAGGAGCTGCTGTGGGACCCATTGCCATCCCCACGGCTGAGCCCCATCGTGGGCACCCAGCACAGCCCAGGTGGGGCTCTGGCAACTCCGACCCTATGACCGCATCCCACCATTGGGGGTCTGCATCCCCCCATTCCCCACGGGCTGCTGCTCCCCAGGAGCTGACTGCTGTCACACCCACCCCTTCCCACTCCTGCTGGGTGGAACAAGCCATATTCCTATTGCTGGCAGCGGCGCTGGTTGGGTAAGAACTCTGGGCTCTCTGGATCCAAGCCCCTGAGCTGGGAAGCTGATGGTGCTGCCCAGGTCAGCCCAGTCCTTACTGGGGCACAACGTGTCCCCATGTCCCCGTGCAGCTCTCCCCAGCAGCTTTGTGCTTGCTGCTTTGCTTTGCTTTCCTGCACCCTGGGTCTTGTGACAAAGGTCCTGGTTGGAGGATCTCCTTGGAATGTCAGAGTTTGGCACTGTTAGGCCGTGAAAGGAACTGACATTTGGGCAAGCAGGCTTGCAGCAGAGAAGCAGAGCTTCAGGGTGCAGTGTGGAAGCCCCAGGCACTAGGATGCTGCCAGTGGTCTACACACGGTGTCTGAATGCCAGCACCTTGGGATGATGTGCCAAAGCTGAGCTCCCCCTGGGGGCCATTGGATGCTTCATCCTGGGGGGCTCTGCCTCCCTCCACCCCCCAAGTGGAGGCAGGGGAACTCGGTGGTGAGGGACAGTGCAGCCCCTGCCCCAAAGGAGGCACCTCCATCCTTGATATGGTTCAGAGGAGTTCATGCTGTGCACACACACTCACACACACACCCACTGTGCCCCCCCCCCCCATCCCTGCTGCACTTTGCAATTTCCATTTGGACTCTTTAAGCCTCGGGGATGGCGGGGGGGAGGGGGTTACTTTAATACATGATACGTCTTTCTTTCTTTTTAATTTGAATAATAATAATAAAAAGGGACAAACCACCGACCTACAAAAGCCATCTGCGCTGCCTCTGACCCCCCCCCCCCCCAGCTGTGTGTAGGTATCCGTATGGAGGCAACCATTGCTGTACAAACTAAGAGCAGTGCATGAGCCCCGCAGCATGGCCCGGCCGTGCTAAAAACTCATTGCCTGAGTGCCCTCCCCCTCCCCATCCAAAAAGATGAAATAAAATCAAACAAAATCGCTCAAAAAGAAGAAAATAGGCCAAGAAGCACCGCATGGCTGCAGCCCGCGGAGGGCGAGCGCTGCCAGCACGGCCGTGCCCTCCTCCATGTGAGTCTCTCGTCCCCGTGTTTGTCGCGTTGATCCCATCGTGGCTTCGGTGTTTTGTGTCGCGTTGGTGCGTTTCACATCACTGCAACTTTAGAAGCCATATCAGACCGCAGCGCTCCGGGGGTCCCGCGTGGCCGCCGCCCCCCACCCCCCTACCCCGGCTGCGGGGCTCTGAGCTGCGCAGGGGGCGGGCGGTGAAAGTGGGGATGTCCCACGGTGACATCGGTGCTGTGGAACAGTTGGAGATGGTGGAGGGGCGTTGGGGGGCAGTTCTGGGGCTCTGCTGTGTCTGTTTGGGGGCTGCTCCCTCCTCTTCCTTTCCCCTCCTCCTCCCTTCCCTTCTCCTCCTCCTCCTCTCTTCTCTTTCCCTCTCCCTCTCGCAGTGACACCAGCGCCATCCTCCTGGGGACAGAAGTGAGGCCGCACAGCTTTGCTTTCGTGCCCCATCACCGTGAGGAGGAAGTCCCCATCCCCATCCCCATCCCCATCCCCATCCCCATCCCCGTCCTCGTCCCCATCCCCGTCCCTATCCCCGTCCCCATCCCCGTCCCCATCCCTATCCCCATCCCCATCCCCATCCCCATCCCCATCCCCATCCCTATCCCTATCCCTATCCCTATCCCTATCCCTATCCCTATCCCTATCCCTATCCCTATCCCTATCCCCATCCCCATCCCTATCCCCATCCCCATCCCCATCCCCATCCCCATCCCCATCCCCATCCCCATCCCCATCCCTATCCCTATCCCTATCCCTATCCCTATCCCTATCCCTATCCCTATCCCTATCCCTATCCCTATCCCTATCCCTATCCCTATCCCCATCCCCATCCCCATCCCTATCCCTATCCCCACCCCTATCCCCATCCCCATCCCCATCCCCATCCCCATCCCCATCCCCATCCCCATCCCCTGCCCCCATCCCACCCCCACAGCGCTCGGCTCCGGCAGGAAGCTGCTTTTAAAGCCCCTTCCCC
Source organism: Coturnix japonica (assembly GCF_054131305.1). Taxonomy (NCBI): domain Eukaryota; kingdom Metazoa; phylum Chordata; class Aves; order Galliformes; family Phasianidae; genus Coturnix; species Coturnix japonica. The sequence goes on from NC_140700.1 coordinate 1,938,445, forward strand.
TCGTGTGGACTCTGTCGTTCCCGTCTCTGATCGTTCAATGGTTATTTTGTAATGATATCTGTCTCCTTATTAAAGAAACAGCTGAAAGGAGCCCTGCTGGTTTTGCTGCTGGGGTTGAGGTTCTGGGGACACGTGAGGGCATTTCAGAGCTCAGCTTTCAGCTTCATCAGCTCTATGGGCTGAGATGGGAGGACCATGGGCTGAGATAGAAGAATGATGGGCTGAGATAGGAGAATAATGGGCTGAGATAGGAGAATGATGGGCTGAGATAGGAGAATGATGGGCTGAGATAGAAGAATGATGGGCTGAGATGGGTGGACCATGGGCTGAGATAGGAGAATGATGGGACCAGCTCCCCCCATCTCCAGAAAGACGGCTCCAAAGCCACAACTTCTATTTTATCAACTCTCATTTTATTTCTTTATAAATACTGTTGTGTTTACAAGCATCAGAGATGTGAATATTACTCCCAAACTTTCAAACACGTAATACTTAGAATACTATATAACAACAACCAGTAAAACAAATCATTCATCTCAGGGTTTGAAAGGCCACTCAAATGTTGCATAAAAATACATTCTCTCCCCATCTGGAACGCCAGTCCTGCTTCCTCCAGGAGGTTATTTACAAAGAGCCACCATCAAACTCGCAGCCACAATAGGATTCACCCCAAGCAATAAAAACAAAGTCACCCCAAGCACTGCTTAGAAAAGAAAAGCTCCGTGTTCTCCAAAGGAGACCACGGCTGGCAAACGCTCTGCTTCAAACAGGGAGCAGCATTAAAAACAGCTTCCTTTGCTCTCCGTGCCCATTGCGGAACACAGAATCCCACTCAGCACCTCCCCGGTGCACTGCTTCATCGTTAAGGTGCACCCAAAGTCTTTCTAACCCATTGGGTTTGTGCTTCCATCAGCAGCACGGAGCACTCGTAGCATTGGCTGTGAGCACAGCGGGGCACTGCTCAACCCCTGCAGTGCTTTGGCTCTGCACCCTTCACATCACTGCTCCTTATGGCCAGAGCACAGCGAGAGCCCCGGGAGGAAGGTGCAGATGGACACCAGGTTGGGTTGAGCCCAGTCCAGGAGCTCAGGCTGTCCCTGCCTATGGACCAGGATTGGGACAAGGCAGCACTGCCCGGGGTGAGGGTGGGAGAGAACATGGAGAGATGCAGCAGCACTCACACAGAGCTCACCGAGGGGGAGCAGCGTGCAGGGAAAGCATTGACTGGAGCTCGAGGCTTAAAGCTGTACCATAGAGCAGGGATATATGGAGCAGTCGTACACTGCTCAGTGAGGGCAGTGCTCTGCTAAATGCTTCTCCTCCTCCCCAAAGCGCAGCAGCAGAGGAACAGCCGGGATGAACGGAGCAGAGCAGAGCGGTGGGAGCTCAGTGCTGAGCCCACCCAGCAGAGAGAGCTGAGAGGTGGGATGGGAGGATGGGAAGGGGAAAATGGAGAATTACAAAGAAACAAAAGAGCCCCAAAGGTGAGGAAAATGCACAGTTGAAAAAAGACCCCAAGAAGCCCAGGACAGACTGATGAATTTTACCCTGTTGAGCAAACTTAGGAGTTATGTTCAAGTATCCACCTGCATCTCAGCACAGAGCCACACACCTGAGGCCAACAGCTGCTCTGCATGGAGTGATGCCACTCCGAGCACAAGGAGCCCAGGGCACAGAGTGGGAAATGGAGGGACAAAGGCAATGGGGGGGAAAAGGGGGGGGTGGGAGTGGGGCTGTGAGAGCAGAGCAGTAGGGGAGCTCAGCAGGTCTGCTGCCGGGTACTGCATGCAGCACATGCAGGAGTCACTGCCTGAATGCCCACAGAGGGAACCATTTCAAACTGTTCTGAGTCCGTACGACACCAAAGGGGGTTGGGTGCTTGGTGGGGGTTTGAGGTTTCCTTCAGTGCTGAGATGGACTGCAAACTTCCCACACAGCTCCCAGCCCCCACAGCATCCCCGGGCACATGGAGCACAGCTACTGCAGCTCCGTGCCCCAAAACCCACCTGCAAGGAGCTGTGCCACCAGGGATGTGGCTGCACAGGGCTCACTGCCCTCCTCATCTCCATTCCCCAGCAGCAAAACCGTGCTGCTGTTCAGTTGGTTGGTCAGCATGATGCTGAAAAGCCATTGCAGGGACCTGAAATACCTGCCCAGGCTCCTTTGCAGGGCTCTGCTTGATGGCAGACATTCCACGCCAACACACCACGCCAGGCTTCTCCTTCAGAAAGTTTGGCAAACATCTGCAATACCATCCTGAGAGCAGCAGTCTGGGTGCAGGTATCAGGTGCTGCTCAGTGCACTGAGCTTGGCAGGAGCCCCGGGGGTTTGCAGCATAGCATCCCATTACTGGTTGCACAGGAGGGGCACTTACCCACCAGATCTGCTATCTTACATTAAATAAAAGCCAGCCGGGTCTCTGTGCAAAGCAGCCATCCTCGCCTGCTGAAGGTATCAGCTCTGCTGCCATTCCTCGTAGCATCACATTTTAACCACAGTCCTGCACTGCACGTGGGCTGATGCATGTCCACACAGTCCCAGCCCACGGTCACATCTCCCACCTGCAAAGGGCACCAGCTCTGTGGGCATCACTTTGCACAGCACTTTGCCCTGCTGCACGCTGCTGGAAGGAGAAGCTCTGGCAGCTCAGCACCACTCCTCCTCCTCCTCTTCTCCCTTAAGTCCAATGTCCGAGATAGCACAACATGCTGAAATTAAAACAGAATGGCCGGGGTGTGCGCTGTGAGGGGGAAAGGGCAGAAAGGGAACGTCCAGCCGAGGGCAGGGAGGAGTGATGCTGATCCCACGGCTGCAATGCTGCTGTGCGTGGGGCAGGAGGGAGGCGCAGGGCTCAGCAGTGCAGCCCCTCACCCTGCAGCTCAGCTCCCTACTTGGAGAGTTTGCTGATGACACGAATGAGGGCCCCGTTTTCATCCTTCAGCCTTTGATTGTCCGATTTCAGCTCCGTCAGTATCTGCACAAAGACAAAAGGAGGGGGGAGGGTGGTTATAGCAGGGCTGGGGGCTCAGCTTAGCCTGGGTCAGCACAGCAAAGCCCCCAGGAAAGCTGTGCCACAGCACTTGGTCAGGCCACAGCTGGGACCATTTCTGAGCCCTTCCATCCAAACCTGCTCCCACAGGCTGAGCAGGGCCTGGCAGAACAGAAAGCTTTTTCCTGTGTCCATTTGCCTATTGGTCCAGGACCAGAAGGGAAAACAAAGGCCTGATGCACTTACTGCCTTGGACTTCTAACTCAGGATGGGGCTGAGCCTGATGTGCAAAACGTCTTTAGAACAAACCATCTCTTTGGGATCGCACAACATTGAATGTCGGTGCTCACAGCTGAGTGACTGCAGCAGAGGGAAACCACAGACCTCCAATTGGACAGAGAGGGTAAGGACCTTCCCAGCACCTCCTGCCAAACAAGCCCTGACCCTCCTGCTTTCCACGCTGTGACCCTCAGGGAGCAGCTCTCAGTCTGCACTTCCATTCCCTGCTGAGATTCATCCTCGCTCTCTGAAGTGATGCATTGGCACAGGGGGTCACTGCACTCAGACCCACACTGTGTGCACTGCGATGGCAGTGGGCACAATGTGGTGGGGTTGGGGATCTCAGAGGTCTTTTCCAGCCTTAAGCACTCTATGATTCTGAGCTGACCACTGAGCAAACTGCCTCCATGTCCAGAGCAATCGAAGGGCTGAACCACCTGCACGCAGCCCCCATCCCCTCTGTGTCGCTGTCTGGGGTGGCCCTGCAGCATCCATCCCCATTTCAGAGCTTATCAATGGTGGCCGTGCTTTACAAAAACACTTCAGTGCAAACTTTGGTGATTTATTGGAAAGGGAGGAATGGAACAATGTGATTCTTGAAGCTTCCTGGCTGTTGTTTGACTCCATCAGTTTCCAGTGAAGCTTTCTGGAAGCCACATATCAGCATTGCAAAGTGCAGTCCCTCCCGAGCAAAGGGCACTCCTCCCTTCACTGCAAACCAGGCTCAAGCCTTGCAAAATAAACAGCATGTGAAGCAGGGCTGGTAGTTCAGGGCTCTGAAAGATGCTGCTCTGTAAATGCCTGTTAGAACAGCACAGAGGGACGGGGCTGGGAGGGCTGAGCCCACACGGTCCCACGATGCTGATGTGCAGCATCAGCACAGAGCGAGCTGCGAGCTGAGCTGCGTGCACTGCGACACACAGAAGGTGACACTGCAGAAACAATGTTGGATTTTGGAAGATGAGATTCTCTGTCAAGTGCCACTGCAGTAAATCTGTCAGTTGAGAACAGTGACACGGCTGTACAGCTGCGATGTGCAAGGACAGCAAGGAGACCGGCTGATGGGCAGCAGCAGCAACATCCCATGCTGGACCTAGGAGAAGAGCTGAGGAAACCCAGCAGAGTGCAGGGACACGGCGCTGCTCCCAGCAGAGCACTGAGCCTGCAAGCAAGTGGGGAGTGAGCACCCAGCAACACCACAGCCTGCAATGGGACAGCACTGGGAGCAATGGGGAAGAGGGGAGAAGCAGAGCTGCCATTATTTCTTAACATAAGAAGAGAGACAGGTGGCTTAAAGTTGGTGAAACAACGCAGCTTTGGGGCTATGAGAACAAGGGGGGCAGGAACAGGCATGGGACTACTCCTGTGGATTCAAAGCAGGCAGATGGGGAGATCATTCCCCTCAGACCCACCACACAAAGCAGCCACCCAGAAGGTGGGCTCTGGCACTGAGGCTCGGGGAAGGGAAGCCCCAATTCCCCCAGTTAGTTTGTTCCTATGGTTAATCATCTCTGATATAATTTATGTGCTAAGAATAGACTTTTTCATACCTCAGTGCCGCTTCCATCCCACTGGAGCAAAGTGCTTCTTTTTTTTTTCTCCTTTAGGAAAAAATAGCTCTGTCTGAAGGGACCCAAATATCCCTACTAACCTGCAGAAGGCAGGACCCAACGAAAGGAGGAGGCACAGCTTTGTGTGAGGCAAAGGGAGCAGCAGGAAAGGATGAGGTCTAACTATGTGATGCATGAGGGTTCGGCTCCCCAAGGCTCACCCTGGGCTGTCACACACTCATTTCTCTGCAGTGACTCCCAGCGGGTCGGTTCTGCTCGCACCATCCTGCAGGAGGCAGCACGGATGCTGCAGTGCTGAGCTCACACCAACACCTTTCTCTGCTTCACACGGTGGGGGGGTGGAAGGGGAAGGAGCTTGTTTTTATTGCTTAAGAAAACAAGAAGTGCTGAAGGCCGATCGGTTTGGGGTTTTCTTGCAACCACCTTCCTCTCTAAAATGCGCATTTTTCACGACGCCCCCCCTGGAAATTCATTAATCATTCATTGTGACTTTGCATAACGCTGCGGTGCCAGCATCCTGCTGAACTGAGCCTGATGACACCGGGATCAGACACACTGAACAGACCACACCTGCTACGGTCATTGCTATGGGAGGGGGAACGGCTATGGGAAGGGGCACTGCCACCACCCCGATGGCAGCCGGTCTGCTGAGCTGCAGGGAAACACCTGAGCTCCCACCTTTCAGTGCCACCCATCTGGAGTGGGTCCTCCTATTTCTCTTTTGGACAAGGAGAAAGCAGCCCCCCCGCTCTGCTGTGGGCTGTTAGTGGGACGGTGGAGGTCAGCAGCTGCCAAGCAGAGCGGAGTCAGCAGAACTGATTGCACACAGTGAGGGGAAGCCCTGCATGGGCAGCATCATGCTGGTGCTTGCAGACCATCGGCCGCATGCAGCCTGGAGCCCCAGAGCCAGCCAGGGGGACAGAGATGAGAGGAGACCTGCCTGGAGGATGGAGGAGGGAGGCGAGATGAGCCGGACGGCAAATGGCTACAGCTCCTCTGATTCGGAGGGCTTGGCAGGCAGTGAGAGCCTGGCCACAACCCGTGTCAGAGCCCTGTTCTCGGCCAGCAGCTGCTCGTTCATCTGCCTCAGAGTGTGAATCTGTTTGAGCTGGTGGAGGTTCTGCAGAGAGGGACAGGAAGGGGATGGGAAGATACAGAGAGAACACACCACGGAGACAAGAGGGCACAGAAAGGTGAATTTAGTCCACGAGCGGTGAAAGAAATAGAGAGAAAAAGAAAAGACAAATTAGTAGCGGTGAGTGCTGGGTGGGCAGCAGCTCAGATGTGTGCATGGAAAGCCCTGGGGCCCCCAAAGCCTTTAGAAAGGACCTAAGTGGACTCCCCACCCAAAGCAGGATGGTCCTAATGAGCTCCACTGGGAGCACTGCTGGCACCTGAGGGTTACTGTGCCACCCATCCATCTCTGAATGCTGAAGCAGCTGCACAGCAGTGAGCTGAGCTGCAGCACAGGCTCTGCAGGGCACATGGCTCTGGAGCCATGGCCACAGCCTGCAGACAGCCCTCACCCCATGGCACCCAATGGGTTTTTGGTTCTGCTCCCCAGAGCTATGGGTTTTTCCAAATAACCTAGCCCAAATTCAGCTCTTCTTTGCCACGGGGTTCAGCCTTCAGAGGGGAAAAGTTAAGAACTGAAAGCACTCGTTTTAATGACAGGAGCTTGAATGAGAACAGCCTGAGGAGGAGGCAAACAGAACACAGTGCTGCTCAGTATGGAACCACACGAGCACAGAATAGGGAAGGAATCAGCGCCCAGGAGGGGTGGGCACAGCCACACTGCAGCACTGAGACAGGACATGGAAGCACAGGGGGAAGTAGAGCAGAAAGCTGTGCAGCCATCACTGCTGCTCACACAAGGAGGACACCTTCCCAGCAACACTACAGCAAAATGGATCGACACCAACACTGAGAATGGACAGCAGGAGGTGTGAGGGCTCAGCGCTGCATCCTGCACTGCATCCCCTCCCTGGGCTGGGGGCAGGAAGGGAAGCACCCTCCAAAGGAGGGATTTTGGCTTCAAGAGACAGATCCCAGCCCACGGCATAGTAAATCCACCCCTCCTGCAGCCTCCCCTTGCCCATGTGTGTGGGGATGGAGGAGATGAAGGGGCTGTAGGGAGCTCCTTCCTGCCATGCCAGCAGCAGAAAGGGTTCCAAGGCAGCATTATCTGCAAAAAACATCATAATCTTTAGCCAGGGCAGTGCTGGCACAGCTGTGAGATGAACAACTTCTACCTGATGTGCATGGAGCTGGAGCAGCTCCCCTGCAGAACTGCTGCATGCAGGGATGTTCTGTTCAAGGGCTCAGCGCTGCACAGAAGCATTTTGGGCAGCCCCAGCTGCCCCTAAGCACTACCTTTGCTCCCCATAGAGGAATGGAGACCTCGTCCCAAAGCCTCACAAAGCCAATGGAAGGGATGTAGAGCAGGAAAGGATGGGGCTCAAGCCCAGCTGGCTACACAACTGCTCCTGCATCCAAGGGAGCACAGCTGCTGCTGCCTGGCCTTCACCTGCACCGCTCCGACACCGGACAGATCGACAGCTTGGGGGACAGACACCCTCCCCATCCCCAGATCCCAACCAGCACCACCTGCCCCACTGTGCCAGCAGGACGTACAGACATCACTGTGTCCATCCTGCAGCTGATGGCACCCAGGAGCTGCTGGTTGGGCTGGAAGGGTCATTTCTTCCTGCAGTATCGCAGTTTATAAATGCTCTCTGTTTTATTACAGCTGAGCATCTGGCTGGCAGAAAATGGCCAACATATGTAAAATGCAGCGTGTGCTTCATGGGGTGGAAAGGATCGTGATCACTTTAGAGACCAGCTTCACTTCCCACACCAACCGAGCACGAACTGCAGCACAGCACGAGCAGATGCAGCTCAGCCTCAGCACACTGTGCAGCCAGGAAAAGGATCACCTATGCAAAAATGTGTGCGTGCTGCAGGTCGGATGGCTTCCTATTTATCATGCTCAAAGACACTGAGCAAAGGCTGAGAGCTGGGCCTGAAGCCAAAAGCGAAGACCAGAATGTGGATGATCCTGCTGTGATTGCTTATCACTCTGCTTGATTCTTGGCTTCCAAAAAGCAGCTCCTCGGTTCAGCTGTACTGGCCTTCAATTAAAGGGTTTTGTGCCTGCAACACTCGGGGAAATAAGGATGCCCAAAGAATGCACAATGCACCAAGCCAGGAGGTGCGGTGCTGTTTCAGAGTAAAGAAGCTTCTGTGACCTTCAAGGAAAATTGCTGTGTTAAGTTGGGACCTCAGGCACTTGGCATTGAAATCAGTTCAGTGCAAATGCTAATTTTCTTTCTCCTTCCTCAGCCAAGTTGTTGTACCTCCAGTCAAACCCTGCAGTCACTCAGGAAAATGCTGTACTGCCGTGTCACCTTCCCAAGGGCTGCAGGAGCCCCTCCAGCACCGTGGCTCTCTCTGCCATCACCAGTTTCATGCTGTTCCTCTCCACTTCTCAGCAGCTTCACCAGCAGCAGCTGAACCCATGGAAGGAACAAAGCTCGTAACCTCAAGCTTGGGCTGAACTACCCAGCACTGCTGTCACAGCAACCCAAAACCTTCCTGTGACATTGCTGTGCCTCCTCTTCCCAAGCCAGCTCCTCTCACACCACTCTGGACTCAGTGCCAGTCAAAGTGCAAACAGCTGCAGGTGAGCCCTGATGGACTGGTTCCATTCAAAGACTGCTGGGAAGAATCCCTGCCTGCAGTATGAGTTGGAATCTAACACCATGGCATGGTTGGGTATTCCCCTTGCTGCTCTCTACCTTATAGAGAGCAACCCCTTATATGGGTTTGCTTCAATTGCTCTTTCTGATGCTGCTCAATACCTATTCAATTAGCAAAAGTAGCAGGAATGTGTGGGAATACAAGAAAAGCTGTTCAGAGCAGCAGCTGTGGAGCAAGATAAACAGCATGAGAACCAAGGACACCTCTGGAAGGAGAAGGGACTCACGGCTCTGATTGGATATGTGCCTACATGGACAGTTGAAGAGTGTTTGTAGAATGCTCTGTTGACATGTAAAGGTGGTTGGGAAAGATGTAAGGGCAGATGGGGAAGTTAGAAAACAAAAACTTGTTAAGGTATATAAGGGATGTGAGAACTTGTAATAAAAGATTTGGATCGTTCACATCTGAGTCCGTGCCTCAAACGCTGCAGGAATGCAAGCGTAGCCAGTACTAAGATATTTGTTTTCCTGGCACTACTGACACACTAGGGATTAACACAGATGTTCTGCAGAGGTTATCTCATTCTACACAAACACAGCTGGGCTGAATCCCGCTATAAGACGTGCTGTAAGGGGATATGGAAAGCCTGCTTTCCTTATGGACTGGTCCAACACTTTCATTGACAGAGACTTCACACTTCTTTGCATTGAGTTGCTGTCAAAGAGCACCACATCATAGCAGACCCAGGTGCTCATCCCATGCTTGAGCTTTTGCAAAGTCTGGTGGGGTGGAAACACAGCAGAGCCTCAGAAGAGCTACTTGTCAAGTTTCACATCTATTTACTCCACTAACAAAAGGCTGTTCCGGTCTGCAGAAACAAAGAGGCAGCATCACTCCCAACAACCTGAGCTTGTTCTCAGGCAGACCACGGGCTGCTGTAGCCATGTGCTGCCTCCTGCATGGACAGCAGCTTCAGGTAACACAGGAACACATCAAGTGGTGCTTTTCCCACAGCTTCCATCCACCAGCAGCTCCCTGCTCCCTCAGCCAGAGAAGTTGTGGCTGTATCCAGCAGTCCCTGCAGGCATCTTCTTTCATTAATTGCTTTCTGAACCAATATAAGCGTTCAAAACCAACAGGCCACTAGAGGACACCAATTTGTCTTCTTACTCCACGGACTGAGCTGGTTTGCAGAGAGATCTACAGAGCTAAAGCAATGCCACAAAGTGCTCCTTGCCTGTGTTTTCTCTTGGAAGCCGTATTTCTGTAATGATGGGAAAGTCCCCCTGGAGTTCAAGGTTGCCACTTGCTGAGAGGAGGAAGGATTTGGAATCCAGGCACATTCGGCCCTTTCTCACTCCCCTTTGAGCACATCCACATTCATTTTCTCCTCTTTGAAAGACCAAAAGAGCCTTTACAGCAAGACTCCATCAACTTGTCCAGTGACATACCGCAGCAGAAGACGCAGCAAAAGCCAATATATCCTTTCAAAGGTGTATGCTTGGTAAAGATACGAAGCTTGAAACAGAAACACAAAGTTGGGACTTCCTTGAGGGTGGCAGGAGATCATTTCCATCAGTGCAGGGCTCATATCCCCATGTCCTGCCTCGTCAAAGTGACGCGGTCTCACCTGGATCATCCTCAGAGGGGAGGGAAGCACAGCATACAGGGCACAGAGGGCCATTCTGTGAGTACAAGCATTCAAGTGCAGCGTAAAACGATGAGACGCTGCAGAATCACCGTGAAGCTGTAGGTGCACCCAGGTGGCAAACACTGCATTGGGCACTGTGGTGCTCCCCGGCAGCTGGAGGGCTCCATCCCAGCAATGCCATGAGAGGGGAAGGCAGGGACAGCAAGCCATGCTGCACTTGGGAGCAAATTCCTCTTTGCTGAGATCCATTCCAGGCTGACTTACCGACGCAGCCTTCCACAAACATGCTATAGGAAGGGCAGACAGAAATACAAGCACTGTGTGCTCTGTGCTGGCCAGTGTGCGTGATCTCAAAAGCCAGCTTTGTCTTCTTACCCACCTGGAGAGAGCCACAACGGCTTCGCTTGGGCTGCAGACTATCCAGCAAACTGTAACTCACGGATGCCACAGAAGGTTAGTCTCAGAAAGCATTCAGGGAGAATAGCCCTCACAGTTCTCAGGGCAAACAACATAACAAGTAAAACACATGGTGGGATTCAATGAATGCTAACAGAACAGTTTTAATACTACTCCATGATTAGAGAACAAAGCCATTAAAGCAAGGCCTAGATGCGTAAGGGAAGGCACTCAGAGGTAAGACGAGTCCCTTCCCATGTATATCTTTAATATCCTATTCCTGGGTGACAATCCCAAAGTACATTGACACAAAGCATCAACATTAGAACAGACAGAGGGAATAGATCGTTGCCTACCTTCATCTCTTCCTCCATTTCAGAGAGTTTCCGCTCCAGGGCTCGTTTCTCCTGTTTACAGGGATTCATAACAGAGATGGTCACAAGGGTTTAGAAGAAAAACAAAGTATATTTTCTTCTAAAGAAAATCAAGAGTCTTGTATTTCTATAGGAGCCATCACCAAAAGGCATCTCAAAGCACCGCATGGCCAGGAGCAATCCAGCTGGGACATGGCAGCAGGTGATGTGCTGGGGCCCTTTTCTCCCCTGCATAGAGCACGAGGTGGAGCACAGCCCTCCAACCTGACTTCAGGGTCAGTTAAAGCAGAGACTCAGCCAGACAACACAAGCTCAGCTTAACTTACTGCAACAAATCTGGCTGCTTGGTTAGGAGGAAGGAGCTTTCAATCAATCAGATTTCAAGAGTAATCACAAGGATGGACACCCAGCCAGTGCTTTGCCTTGATTCTCCCTCCCTCCTGAAAGTTTTTACTTATAAGGATCAATAACATTTTAAAGCATAATGGACTGACAGCCCTGTAGGACCATGCAAGACAATTTGCTGCTCTGCAGCTTCCTATAATGAAAGGATGAAGTCAAAACATGGCTGATCTGCAAAGAGAGCTGAAAGGTCTCAAGCACCAAAAAGGTCAGAACACAATTATTGCTGTGCACTGCTCTGCAAGGCAAAAATGTAACTTATCTTTTAATTAACACTTTCCTTCCAGAAATTAGTATGCCCTGTAGAGCAGCACAAGGCAAAGATCAGAACCCAGAAGAAAGCAGACACACATACCCTTTTCTCCATCTCCAGCATGCTAGACCGGTCAGAAGTTTTCTCCTGTTTCTGCTATGTAAATTAAAAATAGAAAGTTATTAAAATGGAGAGGCATTCACACGATGCTGTGCAAAGGCCTATAGATGGCTCACAAGAAGGACTTGCCCAGAGAAGCAGCAGTCCTTAGAGAAACACACACACCACACTTCTTTCTGGGCAATGCAACACAAGTCTCCCCTGCAGCAGCTTCCCTCCTGAGCGCTGCATCCCCTCCCACACTGGGGATGTGTTGGCCTGGCATGAGGCAGCACTCGCTTTGCCCAGAAGAAGAGCGGCTTTTGGCCTTACCTGAGTTGCCTTTTCCAACTTGGATTTGATGTCGGCCAGCTCGAGTTGTGCTTCTTGCAGTTTTGACTTCAGTTTTTGATTTTCAGACAGGGCGCTTTCGTACAACTGGAATACGAAACGTTTCAATTAATAGGGCTGCTCCTCAGCCACTGTGCTCCAAACAGACACCTTCCACACGGCCTTTGCATCGCTACCAGATGTGCAATCACACCCTAAAGCTGTGGCAGCTCGTGTTACTGATTTCAAGGATCACATTGAAAGCTTCACAGCTTTTAGAACAAATAATTCCGGAGTGTTACAGCAGCACAAAATGATTCAGATGGGTGCGCAGGTTGTGGCCATCCTGGTGCCATTCAAGTTTAGCTTTTCTTGATCATTTACAAATCCATCCTCCATCTCTCCAGCCTGATCCCTCATTCCCTGTTCCCTAGGGTGCCCCTTCACCCCCTGTCCTGTTTTAACCCTCTGTAGGACTGAGAACAGCGAGCATCATTCCCAAAGGCAATGGAAACACAATGTTCCCAAGACAGTGAAGCTTCCAAGTTGCATCCAGTGATAACATTACATACAGAAACCCTACCTTTTTATAGTCCCTGTTGCTCTCCTCTTCTGCCCTGCTGCTGAGGGCTGCTAGGCGGTTCTCTCTGCGGCTGTAGGCACTGGAGCGGCTGGAGGCACGGTCACTGTAGGAGTCACTGGTGGCAGGGGTTGTAGCTGCTTCCAACCTGAAAGGCAAAAATATGGAGCAGCTGCCACCTGGGGAATGCCAATGTGACACAAAGGTGGGCATTGCCCCATGCTGCACCCACTGGGAACAGCCTAAAGGTTATCAGCCCAAAGCCCACCGGGCAGTAATGTCCCATGCACTGCTGGGATGTGAATGGGCTCCATTTAATGGGACGCTGAAAGGTGTTGATCAGCACGTGGCTGGTGGAGGAGCAAAGGAAGAAAGCAGAGTGGCCCAACAGCCAAACTAAGCTGAACACCCAGTGGTCAGAGCTGGGGTCAGCTCGTGCCATTGATGTGAAGGACGGGGAACCCACAGAGCTGTGCAAAAATGGGACATAGAAAATAAAAATCTTCAATCTCAAATATTAAATCAGCCAAAAAAAAAAACCCCACCAAGAAATGAAATTCTTACCTGGAAAGTCGTTCATGCTGAAGGAAGGAGGGGGAAAAAAAAGAAAAGAAAGAAAAAAGGAATTAATAACCAGGAGAACTAACAGTGCAGCCCCAGCAGCACATTGCTCCCACCCCAGCACACACAGCCTGAACCCAAACCCTGATCCACCGACTGCTGCGGAGCATTCTCAACTGCTTCAGACCTCATTCCCTTCACTGACCTAAAACCTGAGCCTTTAAATCCTCATGTCCAGAACTGAAGCCCATCCTTGGGCCCCAAACTCATCTACTGTTTCCCTTTCAAATCAAATAGCTGTGCTGGCTTTGATCGCTGCCCCTTGTGTGTGGATGAGTGAGGAATGGTTCACAACACACAGAGCTCTGCGTGCGCACAGTGAACACCCAACAACTACAAAACACCTTTTCTCTGTACCCAGATACCTGTGAGGAAGGAGAGCTTTAACAGAGTAAGGGGAGCTCAGTCGGAGCTACAGGGAAGGGTTGAGGAGCCCACAGACCCAACACTGCCTGGAGAACATCGGGCTCTTCCTTCCCCACCCGCACTCCCAACACAGCAGAGTAATTCCCAGCTCTGCCTCTGCTGCAGCTGCTGGTTCTCCTAAAGCACAGTGAGCCGGGCCAGAGGGGATTACAGGAGTTTTGCTTGGCGCTGCCACGTCTTGCGGGGCCAACTGTGGTAAACCACAGCTTTTAATGGAGTTCTCTGGATCGGGATTTGTAGTTTTCTCCTATAAATATCAAACACAACAGCACAGGTTCCTGTGGGATGCATTGCTCCCATCCTCTGCTCCCCTCCATGAGCTCCTCTCTGCATGGGTGCACTGAACACAGTGAAGTCTGTGTATTGCAACTCCAACACAACCCCCATCTTCTGTTCAAGAAGGAAACCACCCCATAGAGCCCTCTGTCACAGGATGTGGTGCCTTGGCCAGGACAAAAGAACTGAACCAAAGCATGGCTGAAGCTTCACGGCTGGAGAGCACATTCAGCTGGAGCTGCGAAATCCAAAGCCCAAAAGGGACAAGCAAACCCTGCTATGAATTATTAGCACGTCCTCCCCAGGGCTGTGCCTGCAGGGGCTCCATCAGGCTGAGCACAACCATGGCAGCAGGTCCAGCCCTGTGCTACAGCCTGAACATCCTGAGCTGGAAGGGACCCATAGGGAACTGCACTGTCTTGCAGCCTTCCACCTGCAGCTGCATCCCAGCGTGGTGCTGCAGTGAAGGGGTGTTTCTGAGACAAAGATGATACCATATAAAGGCTGGGCCTGGAGAGCAGAGGCTGAACAGGACTCTGCAGCCACTGCTGGCAACAGTCCTGCTGTGATGGAATCACAGAACAGTTTCCATCAGAGGATCACTCTCTGCTCGCTATTACCTTCAGGGAAGGAAGGGATATTCATTTTGTTTTGGACCAGTTTCTGGCTCAGCCTCTTCTTGAGGTCTGCACAAGGCTGTGCTGGTACCCCAAGGACCAGATTACTCTGTTCTGCTTTTAAAACAAAGAAGAGAGGAGCCATCTCCAACAGGACCAGCTCCCTTCCAGTCCAGCCCTGTTCTGCATACAGCCACATCCCCCTCAGAAACCTCCAGCTGCAGCACCTGCAATCATTACTGCTTCTCTGCTCTCTTCCCCTCCTGCTCAAACAACCAAACGCCATTTAAATGTCAGCAGCATCACCTGCACAGCAATGCTGAGAATCAGCCGTGCCAACTCTATGAATGCACCGCTGTATTTGTCACAGCTTTTTTTTTGTTCCCCCTGGCAAATGTGGAGCTGCACCGTCAGCGTCGGCCCCTACAACTACATTTCTCTAAGGATCAGAGGCTCCACTAGAAGCAGCAGCAGCCACAGGGCTGTGCCATGAGCCCTCCCCAGCTTAACAGGGTCAGGGTGGGGGGAGGAGGGCTCTGGGGAGCAGCACGGCTGCCCTGGTTCTGAAAGCAGTGTGCAGCCCAGGCAGGACCTGCAGCCTGGGATGTGTGTGCTGATGGCTTTTAAAGGAAAACTCCAACACGCAGAGGAGCGCTGCCAGGTTTCTGGTCAGCGTCAGTGCTCAGAGCTCTCAAAGCAGGAGGATGGGAGTGGAATTTGCACGTGCACCCCGACCTACAGCCATGCACCTGAGGTCACATCTTTCCTCCTGGCAGCACAGAGTTGGGGTGACACAGCCTGGCTATTGCTGCCAGCACCCAGCTGTCTGAACCCCACACGGCTGCAGAACACAGGGCATGGGAGCAAGCAGCATCATAGAATCATACAGTGGTTTGGGTTGGAAGGGCCCTTACCATCATCTACTTCCAACCCCCTGTTCCATGCAGGGATGCCTCCCACCAGGCCAGATTGCTCTAAGTGCACAGTGCAGGAACGCTGCAGGGTTTGGGTTTGGGATGGAGGAAAACAGGAGTTTTCCCTTCAAAACACACAAACTCTCACAGCTGTTCGAAGTTCAGTAAGGTATAATTAAAACCAAATTCCTCACGGAAGGTTTGGCTAAAATGAAGCTCTGTAATGCAACGCCAAGAGGGGCTCAGCCCTTCTGCCAAGTCAGACACTGCCCCATTGCTTCCAGATGCATTCATCTGCTGCTCAGACCCGACCCAGCACAGGCAGAAAAAGTCCACTATTTACATTCCCACCCCCAAAATAAAAAGATGCTTTTGGAACATTTCATTCTCCTTTATATCCCATTGGCCAACCCCAGGAAAGTCAGCACTATTTTAAGATAGTTCCCAAGGAATTGATGTTGGTGTTTTGTTTCAGGGATCTGCTCAACCCCCCCACGATCAACCACCACTTAATAGGATCCCAGAGCACAGCCACAGCCCCACAGCCCACAAAGAAAGCCCCAATGGTGTTGGCAACCATCCCCCTGCTGAGCCCTGTTTGTTTCAGAGCTGCCACACTGCTGCAGCACTGGGGCTGTCTGCTCCTACCCTTGAGGCTCAGCCCCTGTGCATGGCATGCAGCTGGAGGGGAGCGCGGGCTGCACTGCATGGAGCAGCAGGGATGGATTTGGTGCACGGTGCAGCTTGCAGTTGGACTTGCAGGCACAAGCAGCGCTCAGAAAGTTTGGTTTTCCACAGGGTGCAGAATAATTAGAAGGTTTGCTTTGAACTCTGCTTGCTTCGAGGTCAATGCCTCCCTGGGAAAGCTGCTGTGCTGACCCAGCGCTGTGGCTCAGCTCCCCGCCAGCTCCAGCCGTGGTGATGGATGCTGCTGCCTTCCACCCGGGCTGCACTGCTGTGAATGCAAGGATCACAAATCCCACTGCTATGATTGATAACGCAGCGCAGCCAAACCACCTCCATCTAACCCCCAACTCCCCAAAGCCTTCTGCAAAGCATGTTTTCACAAACTATAAATCAACAAGCTTTGCTTAATAAAAACTGCCCTTACTGAAGCATAATATTAAAAGTCCCTCCGAGCTGGAATAGCAGCCTTGGCTGCTGCCTGCAACACATTGCATCGTTTACAGCATGAAACACACACAGCTGGGGGGGGGAGCTGACAGCAGCACCTCCATGGCCCCAGCACAGGCAGCTCCTCTATGCTCCCCCCCCTCTCTATGCTTCAGTTCCCCACTCCTTTGTGGCCCCTCGGCTCAGCCCCAGCTGCACTTCATTACCGCTGGCTCTGGGGGATAGAACTCACAGTGTAAAGCACTGAGCTGGATTGTAGTTTAATTTAAGAGAGGCCACAACTCAGAAAACCTGGGGCTGCTGCTCTGATTTTTTGCTTTTTCCCTTCTTTTCCAAGGGATCAAGTTTTATTGGTGAAAAAACTCCATTCTGCAAAGCTCTCCAGACATGAGGAAATCAAAGCTGAAGGGCCAAGTGACCGAGAGGAGATCGCTGCTCCCAGCTCCTCCCCAGCCCTGCACACACTGCTGGCTATTCCCAGGTGTTTAAATATCTATTTGGAGCCTGAATTGCTGAAACCAACCTGTGAACTCCTTGGCACTAACACGCCCTGGAGCAGCCACATAGCATTCCTGTGACAACTGCACGGGCACAGGCAGTGCTTGCATGGAAAAGCCATTAGGGCTGCTGAGGTACGTTGGGCTGTCTGCACTGCATGGAGCACACTGTGCTGTCAGAGTTAAGGCTGTTGGTGCTGCCTGTCTCTCTCCTCATTTGTTTCTGTCTAAAACACCTCCAGAGCGGCTGCCAGGCGGTGATCTGAGCCCAAACCTGCTTGAGGATGTCTGCTCCAAAGCTTTGCTTCTTCAGGGGTGACCTCAGCTATAGGGGGTTAGTAATAAGAACCTTGTGAAAAGCAAAACCAACCCAAGAAGCAGACCAAGCCAACCTGAGGTCAGCACTCTGCATCACCAGGGGCAGCTCCAAGGATGGGGCAGCACCTCACTGGGTGGGAGTCTGCACCAATGTGTCCAGAGCAGCACAGGTACAGCTGCAACACCCTGAAGCAATGGGCAGACTGAGCCCTGCCAACCTTATTTGCTATGGGTTTGTGTTCCTCCTATGAAAAACAAAGTTATAATGGGCTCCTGCCACTGCAGTAAACACTGGTTTGCAGTTCAGAGGTTGGAGTGGTTTTCTGCCTCCGGTTTCCATCTGCTCTCCCCTTCCACTCATTCCCATCCCACAGCACCTCCCTGTCCCCACTGGGCCAGACGCTGTTGTGGCTGCGCTCCAGGCTGACCCCAGATCAGATCTCTTCCTTTTCACCCCTTCTGCACTCAGGGCTCCCCCTGCAGTGTTGGGCAATCCCACAGCAATGGTGTGACCCCAGGCAGCCTCTTCCCATCTGCTGACCTGAATCCCTCCAGGAAAAGCAGCACAGAGCAGGCAGGAGGGGAAGGGCAGGAGCTGTGCATGCGGTGGTGGTGTTACACCACGTGCCTCCTGCTCTGGGAGCAGCACACCCAAAGCAACCAGATCCCAATGGAATTTCAACACATGGGAAGTGCCATCCCACCCTTCCAGCTGCAGCACCCTGCAAGAGCCCTCCCTGTGCAGAAATGACTTATTTGGGTAATAAGGACATGCAGTGAGGTCGTGTCTGCCTGGAAGATGACGCAGGGTTGAGGCATGGGCTCAACCAGCAGCCTGTGGCATTCAGACACTGAAGAACTGGCACAATCCCTGCACGGCTTGAATCAATGGCTTGATTCCTAGGAAGGGAGGAGAGCTGAGAAAGCTTATCCACAGAGACACAACGGCTGTGTAATGCTTAACATGGGTCACTGCGTGCAACAGGGCCCCTGGTATGGATATAAGGATATATATAAGGTCACAGCTGCCCAGCACTGAGTCCCACCTGGTGCCCTGAGGATGACTGCATGCTCCCAATGCGCTTCCAGATATGGGCATTTACAGAGGGAAAAAACCCAAAACAAAACAAAAAAGAGGAGCAACAAACAGAACCCAGAAGGATTTCTTACTGATACCCATCTAAGGAACACGATGCCTGAGAAATAAGCAGTGATTGCAGCAGCAATAAACAAACCAGGCAGTGGAAGAGCACAGCCTGAGGTTAATTGCCTTAAAGTTCAAGTTTTGGTATCCCACGTTTTTGCTGGCTAATGGGAGAGGATAGCAGAGCTTCTGCAAACACTGTGTAATGAGCCAGCTGTGCAGACATGAGGAAAAGAATGTCTGGAGACAACCTGCCCGACCCTGCTCTGATGTAAGCAGCATCATTTTGATCACCACCGGGATGAGCCCAGGCTGCTCAATGCAAACCAGGAAGATGAAAGTTTCCTGGAGCACTGTTTGCAGAGCACTCGTCATCCCCTCACTGCACAGTAAGGCAAATGATTTGTGCAGCTCTGCCTGATGCCAGAGTACAGCCGGCATCTCTAATAACAGCAAAAAGGCTCAAGTGGTCACAAAGCCACTCAACAGAGAATGGGTCATGAGATGCTCCCACCTATTGCCATGTGGGGCTGGGATGGGAGCAGGAGCTCCAGCAGCACCCAAACACCCCCAGAAGGTCCAGCAATAGACTGGTGCACTCTGCCCTGGGGGTGGGGGTTCACCATCCCTGGAGGTGTTCAAGGAAAGGGCAGATGCAGACGCAGTACTCAGGGATGTGGTTCAGAGGGTGATACTGGAGAATGGTGGATGGTTGGACCAGATGACCTCAGGGCTTTATTCCAACCCTAATGATTCCACAACACAAGAAGTGGGGCCCTGCAGCTCACCAGGCTGACCCTGCAGTGGGGCAATGGAGCTGCTCACACACCAACACACTGCACAATTTCCTTCTCCCCAGCCCTCCCCTGTTATGCTGTTATATTCCAGGATATTGCCTTTCTCAGGCAGGGCATGAACTCAATGCAAAGTGCTCACCCTTCTCATTGTTAAAGGCAGAAGTAAAGCATGTGTGGTTTTATCCTAACACCCAACAAGGAAGGCTATGAGCAACAGGGCAAAGGCAGGGCCAAGGGCATGCCGCAGGAAGCTGCTTTGCAAATGGCATCTGAATGCAGCTGTTTGCAACAAGGAGCAAACCCTTCTTTGGGCTGCCTGCTGCTCCAGGAGGTTTCCATGCCTGCCCCTCACTGCCTGCCCAGCTGGGATCGTTCAGCATGCAAAACTCTGCTGGGATCAATCAGAACCGGATGGAAATAGGAAAGGTTCCAAGATATCACACTCACACCTGTTTTATTAAGGCTGCAAGGGCTGCCAATATTGTGGGCATGGGAGCGGAAGGGAAACGCACAAAAAAATACCATGGCACAATCCCATAGGAAAGTACACTTAATTATTGCTTTTGCTCATAGCAGAATTACATTATCTTGGAGAAGGAGTCGACTTTGTTTCAGCTAGAAGCAAATCCTGCCAAAGGATTGAACACACCAGAGCTGCTTCCTACACTGACCTGTGAGCCACATCTCTGCACCCAGATGATGCTCAGGTGCTCCGACCCACACCAGCACCTCTATTAGCTGCAGGATTTCCCTGCTCACATACCTGCTTTCCAACTCACACCACCACGGGGTCCCAACTGACCAGCAGCAGCACAGGCAGCACACTGTGCAGGAACAGCCACAGCCTGAGAGATGTTAGCCACGCTTATGTGTGCAAGGAGGCTTTGAACAACTTGGTTATGGAGAGAAATTGAAACCTTTCGCAGTTGTATACAGTAAGTAAGAACACATGAAGGGTTCTAACTTCCTGCACCCGCTGGCAGAACTGCTGCAGACTGCCAGGAGCCGCTGGCTGCCATGGGATCCAGCTCACAGGGGGTGACCCCAAACCACAAGGGATGCCTCAGGCTGCACCACTGCTACTGCCCCACAGTGGGGCAAACACCCCCTGTGCATTCAGGGGGGTGCACAGGGGGTGCTCTTCCAGACCAAGAGCAGCAGAGCAGACCATGCACACCTGATTTGAGCAAACCCCAGTGCAATGCTTGCATCTAAAATGAATCTGCCTTTCTCAGGCTCACTCCTCCAGGAGAGGGTGGACTGGCTACAAAGAGGCTGCCCATACCCTGATGGGGATGCAGGGGTTCCTATAGCTTCCCCCAGCCAACACCAGCACTCTTACAGTGTTCCCACTCCCCAAACACCGCTGCAAAGCAGCACACCAGTCACTATCCTGCCCTGCTGCTCCTCCTGGTGCAGGTGGTTCTATTTATTTTTCTGCTGCTGGAACTACTAAAGCAGACCACAGCTCCCAGCTGGATGCCAGCAGCATCGCAGCGCTGATGGAAGCGCACAGCTTAACAAGCTGCTCAGGTTTTTGCCTCATTTTCATCGCAGACATAACCTATGGAGAGAGATGTTTGTGCCTGCTGTGAGTGCAGGGCAGGGGGAACACCATCACAGCAGCTCCCCGCAGCACCGGTGCCAATCAACACCGCTCCAGGAACTCGCAGCCTTCCCAACCTGTTGCTGCAGAGTCACCTTCCCGAGTTTCACTTTACACCGCTCTCCTTCCAAAGCAAACCACAAAGCAATCCGAGGGCATTCCACCAACCCCAGCGGGTCGCCCCGAGCACAGAAAGGAAAAGCTGCTTACTCTGAGAGTCTTTGCAATCGGGGAAGGAGAGGATGGGGGTGAATCTGACTGGGACTTCCTGCTCCGCGTGTACTCCTTGCTCCTGGTGAACAGAGACGACATGGCCCCGCAGGCTGGGTCAATGCAAAGCAATAAAGCTGCGCTCTCCCGTCGCTGGGCAGGTCCTCCTTCCAAGGTCAGAACAAACTAATTAAACTATTCCCAGCTCTGGTAATTAAACCCTGCTGGTTAAGGTGTATAATTTTAGGCATTAATCTGCTGCAGAAGGAGATGAGGCTCTGCAAGGTTCCTTGTCTGAGCAGAAGAGGTGGCGTCCGCAGTGCCCACGCAGGGACATCTCCTGTCCAAGGCCTCAGGACCAGGGGCACTCCTTCCCAAAGCTACACGAGGAAAGGTCTCCCAGCTCAATAGGAAGAGCCAGAGGAACAGCCGAGTGTCTCTAGACCAGATGCTTTTCCAAAGAGTAAAAAAAAACCAACCCAAACCAGCACCAAAAACCTGTTGTACTCCGGCACGCTGCTGCGAGCTCTCTGCCGTAGCTGAGCCGAGCTGCATGCTTTAAGAGAAACGTGAAAGCATAAATCAGGAACAAACACGGGTTTGGAAAGGGGCAGGCCAGCTGAAGTTGTGTTTTGTTCCGTCCTCCTCCTCCGGGCGCCGTTCCCCACGCGCACGTTGCTCCTTCCCGCCCCGCGCTGCTGCTGACATTCCAGATCCTTACTCTTGCAGCCAGGAATGCTGGAGGGCAGCCAGCAGCTGCAATTCACTTTCAGCCTTGGGATTTGAGCTGCCACTTATAGGGGAAAAAGGGGGGAAAAAATAAAGGGAGGAGATGGAGGAGAAAGTAAAAACTTCCAAGGCCTGGCAGCTGAGATATGAGGTCGGAGGGTTGCACTGTGCAGGGCTGAGCAGCTGCCAGCCTGAGCACGCATTTCGCAGCTGTGACAAAGGGAGACCTTTTAAAGGACATGGAGCAGTTCATACCATTAAAGGGAGGAACGCATTCATGCAGCACAACAGGATTTTTGTTGTTTGCTCAGAAGGCTGTTCTGAGCAGCGAGAAGGCGACGCCGAGCTTGTGCAATGCACACTCATTGAAATGAGCTCTGGGGATGGAGGAGGAGGGGAGATGAGGGAAGGGAGAAGGGTGGGGAGAGCACACACCTCTCAGTAAACTTCAGGGTGAGCTGAAGCTGAACATCCTGCTCCCTGCCAGCAGTGCAGCACTGCAAAGGCAAGAGGATGGCATGCAGCTGCCAGAAGCACAGGGAACGTGCCCTCAATGCACTGCAGTGCACTGATTTAACAGCTTTCATACAGCAAGTACAATCCAGGAGTCAAACAGGAGCTGTAAGGTGCAAAGTTCTGTCTTTCCTCACTGGGAGGGTGTTGGCTCAACTACCTGTGCTGAAGTGGGTCAGTGTAAGCGCCATGGTGGCACACAGAGACACTGAGGCTGATCCAGACCCAAAGCAGCCACCGACCCACCAGAGTGCTGTAGCCATGTGCTGCTCCAGCCCTGCAGGTCTCTTTATCAAGGAATAGTTCAACTAAGTGCAAAAACCCATCCATGTGAAGCAGTTCTAAAACATTATCACCCTCACATACCTGTTAGTCTGAAATCTTGCCCCTTTTTCTGCACAATGCTTGTTAATTGTGCACTTGTATTAATATACACAACGTGGGAAGGGCTTGTGGCTGACTCCCACCACTCAGCACTGCCATGACCAGGAGAAGTGATACAGCATCACCCCATGACCACAGAGTGAGGAATGCGCCCTCTGGATTCCCCTTCTCTGCCAAAGTCACTTGGAGGTCAGGTTTCCACTCAATGCTTCACCGCAAAGGAAGGACGAGATTCATCCTCCACTCACTGCAGGAAGGAAAAGAAGTTTGGAGAGGTCTAAATCTGCCTGGAAATATTTCTGCATCCCCTTTTAAAGGTATGGAGACGAAGCCCAGACACATGAGAAGGCAGTGACAGGCACCCTGCTGCTCAAGGAGACCATAGCAGGACCTTGATCTTTGCAACCCGCATCTGTTGCACTCATCACCTCAGCATCCACCCCTCCGTGCAGCATAGAGGGGTGACAACGCAGCAGTTTGGACGCTAAAGGTACATTTATAGGACCTGCACACATGGGTTGGCCTTCCTGGCAATAACAGACATGGAGAAAGCTGAGCGACTCCACAGTTCTCTGCCTCAGTGTTCAGTGGCAGTCAGGCTCTCCGTATCTCACATCCTTGAGGCTCTGGGCAGGAGTTGGGAAGAACAGAATCCCCACTGTAAGAAGAGTGAATTGGAGAGCAGCTGATGGGGCTGAACGTGCACAGGGCTATGGGGTTGGGTGATATCCATCCCAGGGCCCTGAGAGAGCTGCTGATGGGGCTGTCATGCTGCTTCCCTCCATATCTCAGAGCTGTGGCTGTCAGATGAAGTCCCCAGTGACTGGAAATGGAGAACCATCAGTCCCATCCCTTGGGAGCTGTGCTCTTCAACACTGTTACTGATGACACACAGCAGGACTGAGTGCACCCTCAGCATGTTTGTGGAAGACACTGAGCTGAACAGTGCAGTTATACAACAGAAGGAAGGAGATGTCATCCGAGAGGACCTGGGGCAAGCCTGGGAATGAGGTGATTTTTAAGGTCCCTTCCAACCCAAACCATCCCACGATCCCACGATTCTTTCACACCAGGCTCTGAGGTTTCAAAACATCAGTAATTGAAACCGGGCTAACTTGTGTGACAGCCTCAATCACAATTAGAAGGCTGACAAAGACCAGCTTAGTCATCAGGTGGAGCAGAACAGCCCCACATCACAGCTTGGTGCATCCCTCCAGGACCCAGTGCTGTGTTTCTGCTGGGGAGGGGTGGCAGTGCTGAGCACAGAACTCACAGCTTGAGCCTCAAAGCAAAACAAAACCTGAGCTTTCGATTCCCTACTAATTAAAAGTTAATTAGTCATCCAGTGCAGATGCCTCACAGATTGACAAAAAGCATCTTGGTGGACAATAACTCATTTTAAAGAGAAGGGGTAGCACGAGGAATAGCATCCTTATTAGGCAGGAGAGAGGCAGTAAATGAGATGCAATATGGCAAAACACGTCCGGCTCCATCATTACCTCAACAAAGGTGCCTAATTTACACTTTCTTCCTGCTGCCTCATACAGCTTACTTTCAAGTTCTCCCCTGTGTAAGTATGAAACCTGATCTTCCTTTGCAGCTCCCTCGTCCTCACATCCCAGTGTTTGTAACACTCAAGGTCGTGGTTTAGATGCGACTGCTTCTGTCTGTTAAGGATATTCCTCAGTATGCAACACCAGCCTGTTCTGCACCATCCATGTCAGAGAATATTTGTACAGCTACTGAACAGACAAGAGACAACACAATCCAACCCTAAAGCCCCCAACCTGAGCACTGCCACATCACTGGTCACAAAGCCAACACCATGACATGCTGACCAGGCAGTAACTTCAGCCTGAACTCCATTTACAGGCAACATTATCTTAAATTCCTTCTCATCCGTGAGCACTGCAGCACGAATGCCTTCTGTCTTAGGGCAGTGGTGGTCAGATCTCTTTTCAGACACTTCTCCTTTGAAATATCTGTTCTCTCCCTTCCTTGGCAAAGGCCACCTGTGTTCCTCCTACCCAAACAGGCCCCATTTCTGTAATTGGAGAGGAAGACCAATATACAACAAGATGACACATCAGAAAGAGGATTAATTCAGATATCCCCTTTAACCGTATTGGAAGTCTTCACCCTATACAACATTGTGTTGGTGAAGCAGATTGAAGCAGCAGAGTATCTTCACAAAGAGCAGCAGCCAAGAATGGGAAACAAAGGCAGGATTTGCAGGCAGAGCTGCAGAGCGACGCTCGCAGGTGATGTGAGCCCACAGCGAGCTCTGCAGGAACGCAGGAGCCCTCCTGGGAGAGCAGAATTCTAATAAAACTTGAAGGATGAGGGAAAACGGTTGGTATTTTTGGAACAAATCATCCCAAGCCAATCTCCTGAAAGTCCTCGCTGTCATTTTCCACCTCAGGTTTACCACGCTCTCTTGTACGCCGCTGAATTACTTCTCATTCAGCTGACTTCTCTTTCATTTGGAGCCAAACCTCCCTATCTCCCCCAGGCAGAGACTCATGGAAGAGTGCATTTGCTTCCCCAAATGAGAGCATTTGAAGGGCTGAGCTGAAGACAGCACTGAGGCCACACAGCACCAGGATGCTCCCCCACACCACAAACCTCCTGTCTGGGTTTGACTCCATCTGAGACATCAAACACAGCCACGGAGCATCTCTGCCCACCAGCACATATTGTGCTGAGCAGGTGGGAAGGCTCCAATGTTATTCTGTCCTGGAGCAGCACTTTTGGGCACAACTCAAGTCAAAGTGCAAACAGTCCAGGCACTGCTGGGACCCCCAGACTTCTGTTGTTTGCTGCTCCATCCCAAATCTTCACAACCTCCACCTCTGGATTTTGCACCTGCAGGAGGAGTCGTGCTGCACGTTTGGTGCTGTTCCAATCCAGGGAAATACTGAAATCCAGGCTGAGTGTATTATGTAATACTTCATCCATTCTGAAGCCACATCCATTCTCGTGACACCTCTCTGGAGAAACAGAATGAACTGCACTGTCCTGTCCTCTTACATACCATAAGAGAATTGTTCTGGGTCTAAAATAGCCTGTAAAAAAAGCCCAACACAACCAAACCCCAGCAGCCCATGGGAGGGGGCTGGAACCTTGAGGTCCCTTCCAACCCAAACCATTCTATGATTCCATGAAAACAAAACAAAGAAAAACTCAGTTTAAACACAAAGTACCTATATTAAGTATTGAACTACTGATGGCAGCTAGAAAGAATAGATTCTGGATTGGATTTCCAATTGCTTTCCTGTTATTGGGTTGACACACAGAGCTAAAATCCATTGTGAAGGACACCTCCCCCTCAAAACAAGAAGAATCCAAGCAACATTTACATGATGGCCAGAATTTTAATCAATTCTTCCATGCCATCCACCTCATGTCATCCTGAAGCCTTTCCACACGCAAACCATCAATTACTTTCTTCCTTGGAAGAATCTCCCATGCATTTGCCTTCTGCTACACCCACATGCTTGGGTGTGAGCACTATTTGTGAAGGCAATGCCTGTGGCCAAGCCCAATGTTGCTCTGACAGCTCAGGGCACTGCTTTATCACCTGGGGTGCCACAGATGGAAGGTTCCTGTATCAGCAACCATCACAGCTTGGTACATGGGCACCGCTCTGCTGCCCCTCTATGTAGGAACTCATGGTCAGAAGGTCTCGAGTAATGATGAGACGGGCGGATTGGGTTAACCTGCACAGAGAAGGCTGAATCCTGCTGGCACCACTGCCCTCCCTTCTTGATTCTCAGTACCCCACGTCCTTTGTGCAATGAGATTCTGCCAGGAGAGAAGCTGTTTGTTTCTGAATGAAATGGTCTGAAATTGTTGGTGCTTTACTAGCCTGGGAGATGCGATGAAAAGCCTGTCTTCAAGGCTGCAACATAAGCCTTGTTTCTTGATAGCCAACTCTGCGTTCCCCATGAGCTGCAATCCAGGCTGTAGACACTGAATCCAGAGCAGTGCTGTTATGTGGGACAGCACAGGGTCAGAGCTGCATGCACAGTAACGCCCAACCTGCTGTTATTTGGGATGATGAAAAGTTGACAGAAAAATACACGCTATATAAAAACACCGCTTTAAAACACTGTAAATAAATCACTGTAAAATTCTATGCAAGCTTTAACAGGTTCAGTTACAGCTTCACAGGGTTTATTTAGGACTGAAAAAGGCAGCAACGGTTCTTCTCGGCAGCAGAAGGCTGAAGGGCTGTAGCAAAGAAACTATTGGTCAGGCAATAAGCTCTGTTGTAAACGTGATGTAAAGGCACTGCAGCACTTTGCCATAAATGGAATACAAACTGTGCAAGGCTCTCCTCTGCAGTGCACCGAGCAGGATTCCCAGGAGCAGACCTGGCATTATGTCTTATGGATACGAAGCAGGAGAGGATCTTCCTCCCCTCCCAAACACTGCTGCCATTCTATATTTGTACATAGAGCATCATACGGGACTCCGCTTTTTATTCCCACCACTAAATTTACCATAGAAATGCTGGAAGCTGTACCCATTAGGCTCACCTGGATTAGCATGAAGCTGCAGCAGGAGATAATTTTAGTGTGGGCTGAGATTAGCACATTTTATATTTAAAACCTGAGAACCTTCTTGCCTTCTTACAGACACAGAAAATAAAAAGCAGTGGTGAAAGAGTTAAAAGAAGCACCATTGTGAGCACAGAAACCTCAATTTAGCACCTACAGGCATCAAAACACACACATAGGAGGTGAGTGTTCAGGCAGTTCTATGGGTCCAAACTGAGATGTTCGGAACAGGACAAGAAGGGGCACACAGTGATCAGAATGGGACATCCCCCACTGCACCAGCTGAGGACTGAGCTTAAAGAAAAGTCTACAAAGAAGGATTTCATTGCATTGACTTCATCACTTCTAGAAGGGATGTCAGTAAGAGGTTGCAGAGCTGGATGGCAATGGTATATTGATACCATATAATCAGGAATAGCAAACAGTTGGGATCCCCCTGAAGGCTGTAAATGCAACTGGATGGTGCAGGGGCAGCCCCAGCACTCCCAACTTTTATGCCATAATCCTACATTCAGGGGAGGGCTGCTGTTCACAGCCCATTTGCCTCATGCTCCTGCAGAAGCTGACTGTGTCTTTTCCCAGTCAGGCTTCCCTCCCAGCATCAGTGCCATGTTTTGCTCAGAAAAGCAGTGTGATGAGCACTGGAGGGATGATCTCCTCACCCACTCCAAGGTCCACCTCAGAGCAATGCTGATGACAAAATCAAGTGACTTCATCCAATGAAGGACAAAGCAGTGTCAGAACACAATATGTTCCAGCTCGAGTTGTTCAGCAGTTGCACTCTGTGAGTGGTTTGTGACATTACCTCCTCCCCAGCGCAGCAGAAGCAAACACACAGTGAGCTGCAAAGAGGAACGCAGCAGAAACTCACAAATATTAACAGGGAAATGAAGAAAGCCAACAGGAATATAAGAACCAGATGTAAACACAGCCATTTCCAGCTACGAGACTCAGAGTCACATCAGATGGATCGCAGTTTTTACAGTACAATGTGTGCATGTCTCACCTGCCCCCACCCCTCCATAGGGTCTTTGTGCCATGGAAGCAGCCAGCTCACCCACCAAACTCAACCCACTCCAAGAAACGTGTGGCTTCAACACATTGCTATCTAAGTACGATTCAAGCTATTTCTGGCCTTCCTTCAACAGCAGCAACAGATTGCGGTGCAGAAGGTTACGTTCCCTCCCAAGGATGCAATCTAGGAGTAATGAAAGAAAAACCTATTAAAAAAACAGTGCTCAGCATTCACTATGTGTGAGGTGCCTACCAGAGTGAGTAAAGCAAACACAGTGAGGTGTGAAAAACCAAAGCTGGGGGCAAATCCCTGCCAGGAAGGAGTTTCACAGCTTAAGGATTCTAGATCCTGACACATCAAACAATGAAGGCTCTCCTGCCAAACAGAGTTACTCCTAATAGTGAAACCGGCTTCCCAAATGGGAGGCTTCTCTCTGAAGAAAAGCATGTGGGAGGATATAAACTCAGAACAAAAAGTGACCTTTTAAAGACAAGGGTGACAAACAACATCACCACCCTTGAGTCACTGGAACACGCAATTTTTCCTACAGTGCTGTTTTCCAAAAGGATATTTTATTGCCAGAGAATTTGAGTTCGGTTTTCCAAACAAATGCTGATTATTCTTCATTCCTTTTCAGCCATCTGGCAATGCAGCTTCTGCTTTTCACTCCTTAAGGACGTATCTGGGAGAGGAACCGTTTACTCCTTCAGGGTCTCATAAGACACAAGGACCACTCACCTCACAGGGACTCTGCCACAAGGAAAGCATCGTCAACAGAACAATGAGGGAAGGAAGCACCGACTGCACTACACTTGTGTTGCATCCCCTGAAGCCATCTCCTATGGTCCACAAACAGCTCACCCTAATGCACACAGCCCTGCTCACCTGACACAGCCAAGAAGCACCACGCAAACATCAACAGCATCCATCCCACAGGCTGGATTTTCCTGGAGAACATCAGGAAAGATGTCTGCACTGTGGGCTGCAGGGTGATGGACAGGGAGGTACAACCAGCAGCTCCAGAGGGGAGCACAGCAGGAAGGATGCACACATACGGCACTGATCCCACTGCCACCCCATGCAGCACCATCACACTGCTCCTCACTCCTGAGAAGGAAGAAGGATCCATGGAAAGTTGAGTTGGCTCCTGTGCGAGCAAAGGAACAGAACCCTGGGTTGACATGGGATAAGTGGAACTGCCAGCACAGACCTCCCAGCAACACCAGCAAAAGCCAAGGAATCTGCTGGGTATCTGATCCATTGCTAAGCTCAGCTCCACGGCTTCAGGAGCAATCACTTGCTGACAACTACAAGAGATCTGTCACCCTGAACTATACCGAAACTATGAGAGTGAGTTACCAAACAAGAAGTTAAAGCATAAAGTTACCATGAATAGTCATGGCTCTGTGACCTTGTAAATCCTTCCTGGAGGACTCGCTGCTTTGCTTCATCTCCCTGGGACTTGCAGACTGCCCATCAGCTGGTTTTGTGTTACCCATCTCCACCGTGGACACTGCTTCACATTACACCTTCCTAATTCAGCTGCTTGGTGAATTACAGGAATTAACCTGAACGTATTTAGCTGTAACCCTGTAGTCTGCATAGCAGACTTGGACTGCTTGGCCTTTAAGCACAAACAATGTGTTTTTCCCAGAGCTGTAAATAGGGCCTGGACAGCCATGCTGATGATTTAAATGCTGCATCACCACGGATGGCAGACAGCAAGTCTGATACTCTTCTCAAAACATTAAGGTTAAGAAGAACAGAGGAGAATCATCTGTGCAGATGTGAAAAAAGATGTGCTAGAAGTATACAGAATGAATCTTAACGTCTGTAATGCCTTCCCCTTCCAGCTCCCAAGGAAGCCAGGGTACTCCAAATGCAATAAAAATGTTCTTCGCCACATTTCAGCTCCATGCCAAAACACTAACTCATGCTCTTGCAGCAATTTTCTGCTATTTTCAATCCAACTTTATATTGCTGGCTGTGCACATGTTCAAGATCCCTTCTCACTGCAGCGCACAATCTATTGCAGCATTTTGTTTATAAACAGGACTAAACAGAGCCAATCTCTCATAGTCTCCCTTTACACATAATTAAGACCTCTATAATTTAACTACAGCCATGCAAGTGATGCACAGCTACCACCTCTGTTACCTGGGATGTGGGCCAGGTGGCTCCGCTCCCTCATCGCAACACATCTATGCTGGAAGTAAACATTCCTTAGCAAAAACACTGCATCCTCATTGTCCCAAAGGGATCCTGAGCTGGCAGCAATAAGGTGTACGATGAACAACATCGCATCATGCTATCTAGGTGAAAAGATCTCCCTTACTTATCAGCTGGCAAGAAGTTCACCTATTTTGTTCCCTTTTATGAGTCAATTTTCCCTCGTATCTCAGCAAAACAGAGCAGGCTGAGAAGACATACCTTACCATATTAGGCAATCTGAGTCCTGAAAGCAGAGGACTCGAATCCTTTCTTAGCTTAAAAAGACAGTCCACGACATGACAGAAGCTGCAGGGTGCTGTGCTTTGTGCTGCTGAGACTGGGAAAAGGAAGCAAGGAAGGGCTGGGATCCATGGAGGTAGGTAGGACTTGAGGGCTCTGGTAGATGCAGTCTGGTTGTAACAGGCGAGGAACAACCCCAACTACAACTGCTTCTGATCTTTGGGTCATTTATCTTCTTTAAAAGATGGATTTGATAAAGAGCACAGTTAGAAAAGCTGAATTGGAAGTTTGTACAGGAGATAAAACGCCACTAAAAGCAAAAACACAGGAGAGAAAAGTGACATCCCCAAATAAGGGCTCCCAAGCTCCATTGTGGAACAGCTCCAACATCAGGACGTTCAGTTTGCATAACGAACTCTTCAGTTCATTGCCCTTCCCTTGGAACTCACAGAATCAAGCTTAGAAATGCAGCCCTTCCATGCGAGCTGTTGTTTCTATCAGCCCTCACCTGCACCTGCTGATTTCAGGTCAGTCACACAATTAGGCAGAAAGGGAATTAGTTACGAAGCAGAGTGGGCTTGGGCAGCACTTTGCATAATGTAGAATACTCACATTTCATAAATCAAAGCTCAAAGAGCTGAGAATGGGGCTTATCTAGCACCTCGCAGCGACCATAATCCATAATTGCATGCTTCAGTGTTATCCCTGCATCCAAGTTAATGCCATTAACGGGTCTGAGTTTCATGCTGTGCCATACAGACCGTCCTAAGGGAAGTCCATGGAAACAGATGTTTTCCTTGACACTTTTATTGCCTGGAATGCTGGGATGTCACCGACACGACACTCAGTGTGTTCTGCTGGATTTAAAGCTTTCCCCTGAGAAACTGTGTGCCACGTGGGTGAGACACACTTGTAAGGCCACTAAAGAGAACAACAAGTAGATAAACGCTCTAAATTATTGCATTTTTCTTCTTCTGTTATATTCAATACATCATTTGGAAACAGCTTTCTTCCAGATGAGACCCAGTTTTTTCAATTAGTCAACAGCACTACCAGACATCAGGTGTAAGTCAAAGATAGAAAGAGCCAAGGATATGGGAACCCCCTCCAAAATCAGTCTGGAACATGGATGTGTAAACCTGTACCCACCACCCCATCCTGGCACATGCTGACCCCACCATGATGCTGTTCTCACTGCTGACTGTGAGCAGCACAGGCATCCCACTGCAGCCCACCCCACTGCTCAGCTCCCCCCTACATTCTCACTTTGAGAAGCAGAGCCCAGATGGAGGCCAAGCTCTTTCCCCTTCTCTCTGCCCAATCCCAACAAAGTCTCTTTCCTTTACACATTCCTCCCAGTGGAACCATGCAAAAAACCCCTCCTAGAACTGCTTCCCCAGAGGCTTTTTCCAGCCGAAGCCCTAATGCCCTTGAACATTTATTCCACAATAAAACTTTGTCTGCTCTTCCAACTTTCCACATCAAATGGAACGTATTCAAGCAGTCTATATCACAAGGAGAAAGGCAGGGCTGGTAGCAAAACAAATGAAGGTTTCCTGACACATCCTATTAGGAGTCTGCTCTCAGTTGCCTACCACTCAGCCAGAGAGTCTGGGCTGCTTTCCCACGCTGGGTTTGGAAATCTCAGCCAAAATAATTCATCCACTTCTCAGAATTGCAGCAGCATCTTTGCTCCTTTTTCAAAGGCTGCACCTATCTTGTCTTTGCTGAACCTCAGTGCTGCACAGTTTGGAAGAGGGAATTGAAGCAGAGCCTTGCTTGGCTCCCGTGACAATCTGACTGCTTAGCAGCCAGCATACAAGCATTGGAGAAAAAAAGCTGCTCACAAACTCAGGGGGATCTGAGGGTCTGCAATGGGATATTTTACCACATTCAAATTCACAGCAATGATGGCTGCACCTGTCAGTCCGGAACAGCAAGTTATTACTGATAAATTAATGACTATGAACTGCATTATGTGCTTGGTGATAGAACTGTGTCCCAGCAGCTGCTCAGTGACTCCTACCAACCCGAGGGGCAGTTTGCAGCACAGAAATCCCTATGTCAAATAAACTGGGGGAGAGCAACCATGGCTTCGCCCCATTTGGACCAAGCACAAGAGGATGAAAAACAAGAATATTTTCTTTTCAATACAACAAATGCTTCCATCACTGTACTGAATTGCAAAGCATGTGAGAAGCCTCTCTGAGTTTTATGTTTCTATCCAAGATTAAATGTGCACAAGCAGGCTGACCTCCATGCAACCTTCAGTTTACTGTTTGCACATCACACTTGGAGAGCTTGGAAATGTACTCAGCTTTAACAATGTTGGAGTAAGTCATGTTGTCAAGCTCAAATGTGTTTTAGACAAAGACAGACAGCAACAAAAGAAACCAAGTCAATTTGGAAGGACTCGACAATTATTATGAAGAGAGGGCCTCAGAGGATAATGAGACTATTGCAATAACAAGGGAACAAAGAACAATCTCTGATGTGTTGCTTGGCAAGCCAAGCTCCCGCATGGAAACAAATCCATGAGGAGACAAGAGCTCAGATTTTAGAAACACAAAACATGCCATCCAAACCAACGTGGTCGGGACGATGCTGAGACACAAGGTCACTTGCTTTGTCTCTTTGAGATACCTGGCAGCTCTGCTCCATGGACACTGCTGCTCTGACTGCTCTCTCCAGAGCACACACTTTGGTCACTTGGGTCGGTCTGCAGATATTCTGCATCTTTTCATTAAGCAAACTGCTCCCAGCTCCCTCCCAATCAGCTCCTGAACCTCTTATATGAACAAAAGCACAGCCACAGGAGAATTGCTGCCACCAGCACTCAAGGAGCAAAGCACTTCCTCTGTTGGGAGATGTTTTCACTCACCCGAGTTTCCTTCACTTCCTCATTTCCATCAACGTCATCGTCATCCTAGGATGAAAAGCAAACGCTCTCATGAGGCAGTCTTGGAAACAGTTGTGTTGCTTTCTTTTTTTTTAATATCATAGCAAGATAACACATTATTTATGATTTGATGTTACAGCTATGAGAATTTCTACCAAAATAAGTGAGTAAGTGCCCATCAAGCTGCTCCTGGCTGATCAGCAGGTAACGTTAGGTGACCTAATGCCCATTTAGAAGACCTGAGTAGTGGAGAAAGCATTACTCTCAAAACTGCTACTGTGATCTGAGCGCTCCTGAGGACTCATTAAAAAAATAGCCAGGCTTTTCAGAGCCTGCCTCATGGATTTTCCATGGACCAAAAGGTGATGTGATTCCTCTGGAAGCACCAGTCTGAAATAGGAGCTGGAGAGAGATGGACCGAAGGGAAATCAACTGATCTGGAAAAAACATCTTAAGCTTGGAACTGGAAGGAAAGTCACTCAAAGTTATTACAAAGCAAGTTTTACTTCTCTAAGGGAGCCAAACTCACATCTTTTGTTGAGAAAATGATGCCGGTGCCTCTTCGCCTCTCTTTTGGCCGCCGTCTCTCTCGGATCGACTGTTTGTTGAGAGATCTGTCGTCTACATCTGCGTCTTCGCACTCTGGCCAAGCAAAGAAAGACTGATTTGGTTTCAGTGATTCACATCTGCACTTCTGCTAAGGCAACATTTCTTTTCAAGCCAATCAGGGTCAGTCTGGCTTGTGTTAAATTACAGAGGAGTGAGTAAACCAAAGAAAATGGAATCACAAAGCCCTACTACATCTGGCTACTCACATTCCTTCCTTTATCCGAGACCAAAGAGATTACACTAGCTGCCAGCTCTCACCAGGTCACCACAGTGTACTACTATTTCGCAGGACAAACCACAGTAGCAGAATCAGTACCCCAGCTCTAAGATCTAAATACAACATAGACTCATGTCAGTTAGTTACTCAAAATGGAAAACACTTCTATTCTCCTCTTCCATAAGCAATGGGCTTTATCCTACATTAACACATAACATCTGTCTGCTGAGATGGCAGCTTCCCACACTGCACCCCTCAGAAGAAGTAAACTTATTTACTGTATGCACTGCAAGTTCTAAAACTCATTAAAATCCCTGAGCTTCCTCCTGCTGAGCACATACCGTTCTTCTCCATCTCTGTGGCTGCACCTCTGAAGTCTGTTGGATTCACAGAGTCAAGACCCAGATACTTATTTGTTCGAGTTAGGTAAGAACTTGTATAAAGGAGAGGAGCTGACGTAGAAGGAGATACGGGTGTTGTAGGTTTGTCTGCTTGCACTGGGCACCTTAATCGCCGATAGACAGCCTATAAACAAACAGACATGACAACAAGTTAGAATGAGAAGGAAGCAGATCTGGGACTTCAGGCAGCTGAGTAATCTTTCAGAGGGTGATATTTCCTTCACCACCATCTCCCAGATCAGATACACACCAGAACAAATATTAACAGCACTGTGCAGCTATGTATATAAACACGGTAAAGTTCCTTTGCTGGGAAGCCAAGGATCTCTGTCTTTACCCTGCTGCCAGTAATACAATACATGAGTTACCTCAGAAACAGATGATTTTGAGTGAAAAAAAAACCAGGAGTGATGGAAGGGGAAGAACACTGGGCTACCCAGCTTTCCACTGCACCCAGAATATCTGTGCTACGATGGAAACACAAAGCCTCAGTCCAACCTGCACAGTAAGCACGGATCTAGGCAGCATTCCTACCATTTGCCTTCTCACTCCACTTCTTTGATTAGCATTTCTGCTTTCTGGTAAGAAACAGAGGAATGCATTTCTCAGTGGAGAGCAAAGGAACACCTTAACCCCCATAACGTGCAAACCCTGTGATGCAAGGATAATCCTCAGCATCTTTCCAGCACATATGCCCCCCGTAGAATAAACAAGGGACCCCATAAGAATTTCTCTCAGCCTACATGGTTTAAATCAACACAAGCAATGAGAGGCAAGGCGGGAGGATCACCTCCTCATCTGTATTCCTGCTCCATCGAGTGCGGGTCTCCTGCCTCTCACTGCTGTCCTCAGCAGGCTCTGTGCTCTCAGCCTTCTCACTCTGCTGCTCCTGAGCTTGTCGTTCTGCCCGGGAGCGGCTGAAGGTTCTCTCTGCTTCCTGAAGGTCTGTCAGTGTCACACCCTGGAGACAAAGTAAAGTGAGGATTTCTTAATTCGTGCAATTACATTTCAAGTCTTCCAGCTCAGGCAGCAAGTTTAAGGGGCTCAGCGAGCTTCTGCTTGGCCAACGTAATGCTTGTGGGCCTCAGCATTATCCTAACACAGAGAAAAAGCGTTTTGTTGCCTTTCCCAGTGTGCCCATGTAAGCACAACCCAAACATTCACGACCAAGCTACCAAGTAAAAGGAGGTGAGGATTTCCATCATCCGTTACCTGTGTGGATCTGCGCGTCTGCCGGGCCTGCCTGGATCGCGCCTTCCTCAGTGACTCTGCCTCCTCATCCCGTACCGGGGTCAGGTATGACCTGCAGCAAAAAAAAGAGGCAAAAGAGGTTAAAATAGAAATAAAGCAGACGTTCTGCCCTCCCCACTCAGTGAGCTCCAGATCTGAGGTATCGTTCTCTTTCCTATCTAGAAACATCGTGTCAGCTCTGTCTGCTAGCACTGCTGCTGTCGTCTGCACTGGGACATCCTTCCTATGAGCAGGGGATACAGAAATGCACACATCATCTCCCCCCCTGCAGCCTCTAAATGAACTCTTGAGCACTGAACATGTCCTGTTAAAAAAGCATAACCACTTGGTGCATTATTTACCCCTATTCACTACTAGTTAGCAAAAAATACCCCAAACGCCTCTTGTTCAGATGAAGATCTCAAGATACTGCTCAGACCCTCCTTCCTGCATTATATACACCATCATATTATTCACTATATTATATTCACCCTGCAACCTGCTGCCTTCATCAGTATGAAGCCCATCATAGCAGAAAGCAGCACGCATCACACAAAAGAGGAACATGGTGAGAAAGGATTAAGGGAGGAAAGAAACGACCTCCATGCACTGGAGTAAAGCGAGCCCCTTGGTACTGAAAAGCACACAGCTAACATAGAGATTGAACCACCACTGGATCTCATTAAACCCGGGAGATCTCAGCATTATTCACATGAAAATATCCTAACTGAACTCTGCACAGGCATTCACAGAGGAGGAACTTAAGAGGAATTCAGCGTTGCCGCAGCAGAGCAGAGCAGCGAGGCTCATTTCCATAGCGGTGGATTGGCTTCCATCTTAGGAAAGATTAATTAGATTGGATTCTTCAGCCTGGCTAATGGGGAATGACGATTAACGCTGCCTCGCTGTAGAAGAACCAGAGTGTCTGAAATGAAATGTTCTTTAGTGGGTCTATCACTGCCACAGGTTAGCAGAGTATCAAAGATGTAGATAGGTAATTAGCCAAGAAAGGGATAAAGATCTATCGAGGAATACAGTTCATTTGCCCTGGGATTCCTTGCCTGGTTTGCCCTCTGCAGACTACTTTCACATTTAATGTAACGGGCTGAGCAGATTTTTCATCTGATCCAGCAATTGATTAGAAAGATTACTGACTTTGCTGCACTATGGCAAAAAAACCCAACGAATCCTTGAGGCTGAATCATCCACAGATCATCTGCCCCGCAGCTTTTAGCCCTCTCTTCATGGCCTCGTGCCCAGCATTGATTTAGCAGGTGCGTGGCTGGCAGCACTGAGCAGAGGCTCCCATCACAGGCTGATGGAGAGCGGTGGGTGCCCCAGCTCCAGAGGCATTCAGGGCTGGGTTGGAGCCTTGCATGGCAGGGGTTGGAGCTCCATGGTGCTGCAGGTCCCTCCCAACCTAAGTAGTTCTACAGTCACTTAACAGGGCTTCCTCTGGTTGCACAGAGGTACTTCCATGGGAGCTCATACTCTGCACCTAAAGGTCAATGTGGTAGTTGGAAGAATGCAACTCAATAACCACGGTGTATGTTCCACCTGATAAGCCAGGCCCTGAACTGCTTTGAGTGTACAAGGAGGCTGAATGCCCACCCATGCCGGGGCTGCAGGCGATGAATTGTGCTTTGGGAGATGGCTACAATGGAGATGTCCACAATTGGGCTGCCTGCACCCATCTGCACTTCCAGGGTGCAATTCATCACCTTCAGCAAGAGCCTCTAGCACTGATCATGTGAATGCATTACAGAGCAGCTCATTTCTTCCCATTGATTACCCAGACAGAAACACCAGCAGTGATGGATGTTCCAACAGTGGAAGTGCCTAAAATTCAGAGCGATGAATTCTCCTAAGAATTTGCTGCTTGGTGAACAAAAACCTGCTGTTTGATGTGCAAAAGCTTTGCAGCTCCTAATTTTGTAGACAAGTAGTTCTCTTTGCTCCCCTTTATGCTGTGCAAATGGGCTGCCCAGGTAATGGCACATTAAGGAAACAATAAACACTTTCTGCAGCTTTTGACACAAGTAGGATAGCTGCTCTTTGCAGAGCATCCAGAAGCAATAAGCCACCTACAGGAAGAGTGCATTTGTAAAATATGCTGCAAGCTCAACTCAGAACAGCAGGAAAAAAAGCATATCCTGAAGCAGACCTATCAAGTCATGGTGTAGCTAAGCAAGGCGGGCAGCTTACTGCAATGGCTCTGCAATGGTGGAACTTGGATCCCATGCTTTGGAGGACTGTAGGATTCAGCAGTGAGAGCTCAGGAGCCACATGGGTGCAGCAAGGAAGCAGAGGAAGGATGAGAGCAACGCTCTGGCTGTGGGAGGAGGACCCAACACGTATGATGTGGTGCTGGGGGATCACTGGGCTTACTTGGGAACGCTCCTGCTTTGTGTGAGCAACATGAGATTGCTGCACTCAGCACAGCTTGGATCCAGCACGTGCGAGCACAGTGAGAGGAATGACATCTTGTCTCTTACTCCTGCTTCTTCCCACACCTTCCCTCTGCACCTTGAGAATGTATAAAAAATAGGAGCATTTTAAAGCCTCGTTAACAATTTTGCATCCAACCTGCAGCAGTGAGTTAACATTAAGATGAGCACGTTTTGCCAGGCAGAGCGGCACAGCTGGGGCTGCAGCTCTATTGATTGCTGACTTTTGGTTTCCATTTACACAATTCCCTGCTGCTCGGAGCTCACCCAAGGCCATTTTACAAGCATGAGGTAAACGAATTTTCTGATACAAATCAGCAGAGCCACTGCACAGCGACGCTGCTGCTTCCTCTGAGCAAGCAGCCACAGCCTGTTCTTTTGGTGATGAAAGAAGGTGGCTGTGCTGTACCATTTCAGATGCAAACAGCAGACACCACAGCTGCAGGAGTGACTGGAAGGAGGCAGCAAGGTGGGATGCAGCCACACAGTGGGGCTGGGCTGATTGCTGGATGGAGAGCGATGCACTGCTCTCCAGAGCAGAACAATTGCAAGATCACAGCAAGCTGAAGGAGACAGACAAGAAAAGTAGCACATAAAACAATCACAGAGATTTTGATTTTTAAGTAATATGATGCTTAATGAAGTGCACTATCTCTACCATCCCACTAAACCAAGCAAATACCATACGGTCCGTGCAGATCTTTAAGGAAACGACCCAACATGTTGTGTTTCCTTACAAGAAAACACCAATTTTCACTGTTAATTCTTTTAACTGGGGCACTATGACACAAACATGGATCCCACCAGCAGCTCAAGTAGCAGCAGTGAAACACAAATAGAAAGGGAGAGGCCAAGTAGGGCAAATGACAGAATGGATATCCAAAAGCTGGCAAACTAAGGATGCAACAACAAACCTGTGCTGCAGAGAAAGGAGAAGCCGTGGAGGGACAACCCTCCCATGTAAAGGGTGAATGGTACAGAATAAGAAGTGCCAACCTCTGCTAATGGATGCATGGTTAATGTGATGGCAACTCTTTGATTCCTCAGTTCAAATCCTCCTTCTATTTCAGAAGTGAGTCTGACCTGCTCTCCCCAGACACAATTCCAGAGGCCATATCAGAAGCCAGGACGTGGCTTGTGACTCCTCCAGCTCTAGATGAGATGGGTAAGGGGAGCCAGGCACAGGCTGGGCTTCCCACAGGCCGTTTGTTAGCATACAGATGGCTATCCAGCCTATCAATGTGTATGGAAAAGTTCTTTGCAAAAGCAGGAGACCACTATTCAAAACACTGTAGGCATTCCAAATCTCCTTACCGCACAGATCAATCTATGTAGATGTAAGGTGATCAAAAGATGGAAGGAAAGCCCATAGAAAATCTGAAGCACTGATATAGTTCCTTTGGAAACGACTGGAAAAGTACAGCATCCCAGCAATGCAATCCTACAGGCTGGAAGCTTGCCATTATCTAAGGAACTATCCATAGGCTGGGGAGGGAAGAGCAGCAAGAGCAGGTTTCATGGGAAACAACACTGATGGCAGTTCCTAAACAAGGTTCCCTAAGTTAGATATTAAAGCAGCAAATCAATCATTGATGGTTATGTGAGGATGGCTGGGCAGTTTGCTCTCCTGCACTCACATCCAACAATAGGTTTCTCTTCTGTTTATCCCTATGCTAAACAGGTTGTGTGCATCAGCTCAGAGTCAATGGAAACTTTTAGCACAGAAGTTGCCACAAAACGTTGTCTGACTACATCGCAGCAAGAGCATCCAACAGGCAGGAGAGAAGGATGACACATCAGACTGCAAAGATGGAATGGGGAGCAGCCAGACAACGCTGGGGTATTTAATAAGCAGAGGACAAAAGGATAACGAGATTTCAGGATCACAATCTTAAAAGCATCCTGCAGCTGTCCTGAAAAGGCTCCTCTGAGTATTTCCCATTCTCAGGCCTTTGCTCTTCCCTCCCATGCTGGTCCTGGCTGTTGAGAGCTGTCATTGTGTTCCAATCTGGACTGTGAATCTTGAGCTCAGGAAACCTCAAAAGCCTGAATTTCAATCACCTCTTACAGTCTGATTTGCAGGTTAACAAGCACAGGATGAAAATCTCTATCTGCCACAGCTTTGCTTTGCCCAATGTATTCAGCCGCTGATCAGAGAGATTATGAGAATGGTGATCTCTGTCACCTGTTAATCACAAC
Source organism: Coturnix japonica (assembly GCF_054131305.1). NCBI lineage: Eukaryota > Metazoa > Chordata > Aves > Galliformes > Phasianidae > Coturnix > Coturnix japonica. The sequence goes on from NC_140700.1 coordinate 1,979,284, forward strand.
AGGTCCCCTTTATCCCTCCTCAAAACTCAGCTTTGATGCCATGCTCACAATGGTTTGAGGTTACAGCATGGCAGCTGATGCTGGAGGAGCACTTCCACTCTGTGCTCATCTCCTCCTGTGCTGCTCCTGCAGGGCAGCCAGCTCAATGCCAGCCCTCTGCAGGCTGCACTACTGTGGTGCAGAGCAGTGAGAGCTGCCAACACACAGCAAGTCAGCAAGTCGTTCTCCCTGCTTAACTTCCCTTTAGTTATCAAATGCAATTAGCTGCAACCTCACAGGTGCAAATCCTTCCACGTTGGAATGCTTGGAAACTGGTTTGTGTTCAGCACACTGGGTGTCGATGCTCACTGCATCACAGAGCAATGAACACCGGAGTCTGCAGTGCTCAGAGGGTGAACCTCCGTGTTTAACAAACTGCTGCATGAAACAGAGAGGGATGAAACTCCATCTCCTGCAGCTGATGAGCAGACAGGCAAAGACACAGTTGCTTTACGTCCCTTGGTACTGCTCTCTCATTCTGAAGCAAGCAGCAAGCCAAACAATACGTGACATTTGAAACAGTCCTTTTACAGCCTTCCCAACAGCTGGTATCCACAGGGAGACAATGCAGGGGAGACAAGGCAGGTCATCCTCAAACAAAACACACTCCACACAAACCTCAATACCTGCCAAACTGCCTTTCACAGCCACCAAACACACTGAACTTGCTGGCCACGAGGAGCGTTCAGCTGCTGAGCTACAGAAACCTTTGCAAAGCGCTCAGCCGGCGAGCAGTGCTGCACAGCCTTCGGCTGCCACCCTGTGGAAGGAGACACTGAGCTGCTGCCTGCAGAGGTTCCAGGGATACACACAGGCATGAATCAGCCCGGGCTCAATTACTGAAAACATCACCGACTGTTAATAATATATACCAGATTCCCATTTCCTACTGAGCTAAGGTTGCAATTTCTTAGCGTGCGCCAGAAGCTCTGGTTCAATTTCATGACTCCGCTGTTCTCAGGAACACAAGATTTATTAAGTTGGCTCAAAAACTTGTTCTGTAGCAGTCCCTGGGTCACTGCTCGGCTCTGCCTGCTCCTCCACCTTTAGCATCCACGGGTTGGTGCTGTGGAGCAAAGGATTTGATGGAACAGCTGACTGTGCTAAACAAACTCAGCTGTACCCTCATGCAGCACCTCCATAAACGCTTCAGGTTCACTCTTTAGTTTAATGCTAGTTTTGATGCATCAGAATCCTGATCAGTAAACCCTGAAGTTCAGGTGATGCAGACGGAGCTGGAACCATTGGCACAACTTGCCAATGAACAGAGTTCTTATTAGATTCAATAATTAAATCTGTGAAACACATTAGTGGGTAGGATTAGTAAGGAAGGAGGAATCACACACAAGTCCTGCATGTAAAAAGGGATGAGGAAAGGCAGCTTTACCTTCTGCTCACTCCATGCTGTCAGGCTGCTGTTACATCGCTTAGTTCAAGCGGCGCCTGCTTCATTTCCTTGCCCATTCCTGGAGGATCCCGCATATATTCCTGCTTGGAGTTAGCAGGTCAACCTCCACCCTGAGCTCCTCCGCCCAGTTCAAGTGCCAAACTTCCCCCCTTCCTTCCCCTGAGCACAGCATCAGCCGTGGGCAGCTGAGCACACACCTGCTCACTCGCCTTGCAGGAAGGCAGGCTCAGCAGTGACCCCATCCCACACCCCGACCTTTTTCCAAATAAAAATGCAGGCTGATTTCTGATACAGCACCAGCAACAGCTCTGCTTCCCAACATGGAAAACCCAACGGCCCCAAGAATTCCTGCCCTCCCACGTCATCCGCGCCAGCAGCCCTTGAAAAAAGAGGACAACTTTATCTGAAAGCCATTAACTGCAAAAGCAGGGCAGATAAAGGCTTTCAGCAGCAGGTGCCACATGATTGCCCACTTCTTCACAGGGCCTTTTAACTTGTTGTTTTCCACTGCCTGGCAGAGATGGGAGCTTCCCTTACCCCATCCCCAGCACTGATGTACTGATGTTGCCCAGGGAGCCGTGAGCACTCAGCGATAGGGATGATGGAGACAAACTGTCAGAGGATGATGCTTTATTCCATCAGTTCCTTTCCAGTGATGTTTAAGCACATCTTGAGTTCAAGTTCCACACTTTCAACTCTTTAAGAGATCAGGATCTCACTGTGGTTTTATGAAATAAGAAGGGTTAATGTGTCAGGCATCCCCACTCACCATGGAGGAGTTTAGTTCTGAATTTGGACAGGAATCACGAGGCAAAAGGACTGAAGGACTCGCCATAAACTGTTCATCTAATAGCGCTGGTGGAGGAGGATTCAGTTCTTAATATATCATTAATATCCACCACTATAATTAGCAGCTGGATCCTTAGAATGAAGAATGGATTCCTCTTGGGAACAAAGCAAAAAAGGGAAATATTTGCCAGGCACGTTTACCAGTCCAAAACCATTTCTAGGTGAAACTTTAGAGGGCAAGATGCTAAACTGAGCACAGCCCTCAGGAAATGAGCCCACCTCACCCTTATGCTGGATCTATCTGAAAACCTGCCCTGGGTAATGTGAAGCAGAGGCTGTTTCCCATCGCTATCAGCTCTCCTGATGGTGAGCAGCACCACCTTGCTGGAACCTTCAAGAGAAACAGGAAGAACACACACAAGTGCAAAATGCAATTGTATAAGCAAAGTGGATCGGGGTGGAGAGGGAGGGGGCACTGCCCTACAGCTCTTGGGTAAAGCTGGCCTGTACATAGCTGGGCATGGAGGTGATGGGCTGATGGTTGGACTTAATGAGCTCAGAGGTCTTTTCCACCCTTACTGATTCTATGATCCTATGGGCTGAGCGCTGCCCTGGGAGCTGCCAGTGCTCATCTCATAGCACACACTGCGTTCCAGGCCCCAATACTGCAAGGATGAGATCACAGCTGAACTTCGCACACGGGCTGCCAGCACTAGAGGCCGCTGTCCTCCCGCATACAGGAGAGCAGGCAGCGGTGGGCTGCAGGCTGCAGGACCCCCTGAGACCCCAGCAGCTGCTTGCAGCATTCAGAAACCAGAAGGGAGTCAGCTTACACTGGGAAGAACTGGACGGGCAGGAGATGCTCTGTGCACAGCATCCATATGTCTGTAACTCACCCTCAGAGCTCAGCACTCAGCCAGACAAATGCATTTGGAACATGAGACTGCTCTGTCCTGGCACGAGATCACCAAATTGACCCAACAGCAACGCTCAGCACCAGCTGCAAAGTGCCCACGGAAGAGAAATAAGCAATGGAGTGCACAACGATGGGCTGGGGAGGATGGCAACCTTCCAACCTGCCAGCAGTGCATTGCAGTGCTTGCTGCAGCATGGGGGGGGCTGAGCTGCTGCTGGGTCCCTGTGAGCCCTGCATGCAGTGTGGCTGTTCTGTGCTCACCCATGCACACACATCACTCCTGTGCTGCCTCCTGCTTTATTTTCCTTGCTGGTTTTTCCTCTCTTCTCCCCTTCTTTCTTTTCCTGAAGGTGTGGGGTTTGACACACATGATGATTTTTCAGCTACCTGACCAAAGCAGGGAGCCAGGAAGGAGATGTAGGTGAAACACCCCAGGGGAAATGCTATGGTGGGTCAGGGCCAACCTGCTGGCTTGGAAGACAATGTCAAACAACAGCACTGAGAGCTCTGCTGTTCACTCCTCCCCAGACCTCACAGTCTTCTGCTTTAACCTTTGGCTCCACACAGATAATTTAAGGCTCCGCGTTCTAAGACATCCCTGTGATCTAATATTAGATGATAAGCTTGTTTATGTTTTTGTTGCTAAGAGAAAGCTGGAGCTTTGGAAACACTGAAGCAGACCAAATGCTACTACAACAGCTGCCGGTGGGAACTGAAATCCATACAGTGCTTCCCTGACAACTGTTTGCCATTTTCCCTTTTTGTTTGGTTTTACTGAACTCGGCCTCCTTCCAAAGTCAGCCTTCCCCATATAGGTGACCCCTCCTGTCTCTGTAAGAACACATTTCCTAGTTCAGTGCATGCAGGCTGTTACCCCATCAGCAGAACCTGCTCTTAGAGCAGACACACACACACACACACACACAGGAGGCTTCCTGTGCCCTTAAGCACAATGCATCACTGCATATTTTGCTCAGTAGTTTCAAAGCTTCTCTTAACACGTTGGGAGGGTTTTTCTGGCTTTTACCTCTGCATTAGCATAATTCATATAAAAGATGGTCTTGTAGGTCCTTTCCAACCTTGTGATTCTACAACTCTAATTGGAACGCAGGAGACAAACAGATCTCCTATATTATTTATAGGAACTGATCTGGCAATAAATGCCAATGCAGTAATATTAATAGATGCTCTTTTTGGCATTTACAAGTACTGTCAGTCAGGTTGTGTGTCTGCAGACAGTGCCAGAAGTCTGGGAGGGTTTACAGAGACCACTTCTCCTGGGAAGAATCCAATCCAAACCCTCTGCAGCTTTATTCTGGATTCGCCAAGATAGAGATACTGTCATGAGAAGGTCTGAAGTGTGAACAGAGAGCACAATACACACTCTGTGCTCCTCTCCCAAGGTCCCTTTGCACCACAAGTATCCTTTGGCAGCTCATTTCAATTCAATTGCAAATGATACCGAGTCAACTGATCGCCAGCAAAACACCCAGGAGCACACAGAGGCACTCCAAGCAGTGAACATTCAGTCTCCTTGCAGACCCCAAATAATAAGCTGCAGTAGCTACGTCCAATTATTGCCCTGCATACAGAGCTGATGAATGCAGTTCAGCCTGCAGTGCCTTCCAAGCACTACCTGGGTTAGCTCTGGAGAGCCTTACAAGTCTGAGTATTTTCCAACAGCACAGAGCAGCCTTCTTTCTTGGATCTGCTGCAGCTGAAGCAGGGAGAAGCCCACAGCAAGCAGGCACTCCGTGTGCTGGAGGGTCCTGTGGCTGACTGCAAGGACAGATCCTTGCAGGAATATATAGGATCACTTGATACTCTGTACTTAAATGCACACTGTAAGTTTCCTTTGAAAAGAGCATCAACTGATTCAGGCTTATACTTCCTCAGTCTTCATATCATAACTTAGACTGATACAAAGTGCTGCTGCTGGAACAGCCTTGGCTGCACAGGGCAGACTTCCACCTCCATTCTGAGTCTTCTTTCATAGCCAACAGAAAGCAGCAGATGCTGCTGGAGCACAGTCTGTCCCACCAGTATCACACATCTCACACTCCAGCAGCGTTTGCTTTGCCCCACTAACAGGAATACAGGGCTCTTGCACAAGGACATCCCCATTGGGCACACGTAAGCTTAGCAGAGGGATGCACTTTGAACATATCTCACTGCAACGCTCTTTTTAGGAGGGGATTCACATTACAGAGCCCACTGTGTGCTGCCTGTTCCTGTATACACAGAGGTCTCAGGGACTGAGATGAGTAGCAGAGATGACGACTGAAGGAAAAGGCTGAGACACACTGAAAGGCCAAGCAGACAAATCCCCAAACTAAATGCAACCTTCAGGTTCTGAACTGATCATCACCAAAGCCTCCAGCTTCACACAGCACCTGAGGAACAGCTCTGCCACCCCCACCAGCACCACCACCACTGCAGATGTGACCACAGAGGAGGAACGAACCACCCCAGCACTGCCCACTGACCTTCTGCGCTCCCTGGCTTCCTCAGCAGAGCAGTCCTTTCCTGTGGTTGAGGCAGCACCGGCATTGGCAATACCGTTAGCAGAGCCACGTACAGCACGGTTTGTGATTACACCTAGGGGGGTGCTAGCAGAGAGGCCCTCTGTATTTTTCTCTACGGCAGAATCAGTTTGTTGCCTGAAAGGGGCTCTGAAATAGAGAAGACATAATGGAAAGCAAAGCAAGTCAACTCAACTGCTAACCGAGACCACCACCACCTCAAGGGAGCACCAGCAGCTCATCCTCCCTGCTGTGGGTTGGTGTTAGCAGAGGGAACTGAGCACATTCAAACCAGTTTATAACAATGTGTAGAGGAATAAGCAGGAAGAATTCAGAGTTAACGACCGCATCCCCATCTGCAGCAAAAGCTATCACAAATGTAACTGGTGAATAGGCAGAAGGAATGAACTCCAGAGCCTGTATGCTGGATGCTGGAGAGCAGCCCTGTGTCATTACACAGGGCAGGAGGGGTGTGAAGCTGAGCTCACACATGGGCTGCTAACTGCATCCTGGTGCAACCACGCTGCAATCTCTTATCAGCAGTTCCCGTAAGGAAGTACATTTCCAATCCATAATCCAGAATTGAGGACTTCCAACCCAAGTGCTGACTTTGTGCAGCGTTATCTCAGCTGTTACCTGGTGTACTGGCGGGTGGATGCAGAAGTGTTCGCACCGAGAGGTGTGGGGCAGGCAGAGGCAGGTTGCCACGGGGTGCTCAGTGAGGTAGATGAACCAATGGCAGTGGGTGAGGTAGCTAGAGATGTATTGCGACTGGCTGAAATGTAGGGACTGCTGAGGTCACTACTTCTACCAAATGAAGCACTGTAAAAACATCACAAAATCAGGTCCTTCAGAGCACAGTAAACATTCAACAGCACAACCCCACAGCTGAGCTCGCAGCTGAAAAGGGTGAGAGCATTATATCTCAGCAAAGTGTATGCAAGGAGATTATGGCACACTGGAGTCGCTGCAGATCAGCCACACGGAGGCTGGTGTGGCAGCACACCTTTCAGATAGATCCAGCTGAGTTCCAGGCAGAGAATAACAGGGGATCAGTGAAGATCAGGGAAGGGAAAAGTCCTGCTGTGGCACAAGCAGCACACAGCAGAGCGGTGCTGTGTATGGGGAACAGTGGGGACAAAGAGCAAGGATTCTTCTGGGAGCAGGGAAGGAGTGAAGGACAGCAGCAGGTCTGACTGCATTGCTTCCCAGCGATGCCCAGGACTTCCAGGTTTAAGAACCTGTTTTCAGTGGCTTAAAGACATCAGTTCAGGCTCCAATGGGTGCACAAATGGCCCAAACTGGAACAATCACTACCAAAATTGTCCCAAAATACTCAAGAACGAGCAAAGGAAATGCGTATTTTGCCATTTTGATGCAAAACCCTTAAAACCATCTCTACTGAAAAGCTGTAAGTGCTCATACTTTGAAGGGCTTTCATATGAGGACGTCCCCTTCTGCTTCTTCAGAAGAAAATCACCTTAAGTGAGATTAGCTGTGCACCTCTAAGAACAGATGATGAAAGGTGGCAAAAATCTCTATCACGTGCACCTCAGCCCCATATCCAGGCACTGCTTGTTGATGGCACAGAGAAAACAAGCATTCATGCACAATCTGGGATCCTGACACACCCAGCAACTGGTATTCCTGGCTGCTACTGGTCGGACCGGGCTGTCTGCAGGATGAATCAAAGGCTGGGAAGGCTCTGTTGCACCTCCTGCATCCTAAATGACTCCCATGCAAGCACACACGGAGGAAAGTGGTTGATGCAAAATGCACCAGGAGGAAAAGCTGACCTAGAGGAAAAGCCAGGACAAAGAATTGCAGGTTTATGAGAAAGCCAGGTTAAATGGGCTGGAACTGGATGTCAGCAGTACAGCAAGAGTCCAAGAGAGCAGCCTGAGGCTGAAATAAAACTTGCAAGGGACAGAACAACAGCCAAGGACAGGAGGTCGGAGGAAGGATTCGGTCCAGGCACTCAATTTGCAAATTAGTTTTATATGCCAAGGCACCCAGCCAGCCCAGCCAAGCAGCTGGTCCTTACAGAGCCAAAGAGAGACTGGAGCACCCTGGAAGGCCTCTATGGGGAGAAGCATTACATTTGGGCTCTTCAGTTGATGGCTGCTTGCCATATCCAGGTCATAAAGGAACAAGCAAGTTATTGTCACCAGGTAGCAACCTCCACTGGACTCCAAACAAAGCTTCCTCTGGCAAGTCGGCCCCTGCCCTGAGCACAGGGGAGCAGGAAGTCCTTTTGGATGGAACTGCCTCCTGTTCTGAGCTCTCTGCACCAGAAGCAAAGCCTTAAAGGAGAGTGAGAGCAGGGAGCTAAACCTGGCTGCCGTGGGCGTGCAGAGAGAGCAGCCGTGACGTCGCAGAGATGAGGGGGAGAAATCAGGGCCTGCTGTACTGAGAGGATGACTGCAGTGGAACATGCAATAAGGGAAGGAATCAGAGGAGGAGCCTGGAAAGAGCTGGTGGAAGTCCTGGGGGAGCAGGGCTGGTGTGGCACCATCCTAGGAGAACACAAGGCAGAAAGGCTGCAGTGCAAAAGGGTGGCTGCAAAACTGATGAGAAACCTGGTTGGGAAGGGAGGAAAGGGGAGGGTTATGGAATAAGACCTGATAAGTGCTTCAGAAGAGAAAAGGTAGTGGCTGAAAATGGGAAACAGCAGGATGGAAGGAGCACCAGGTGCCTGGAGAGCAGAGATGTGAGGGAACTGAGAGGGGAAGAAGGAATGGAAGAGCATGGCAATGGCATTGTGCCCCTACATACATGCACATAGCTCCTTTAAAATCTGAAAAGATTTCCACGTGCACTAACAAAAAAGTTTTGCACAAAATATGTGACTTCTTGTTATTTAACATGCTGCCATAGGGTGTTTTCTCAGAGAGAGCTAAATGGGATTTGCTTAAGGAAATGGGTCACAGCGGTCACTGTTAAGAACAGCGGCCTAACTGTGACCCCCACTCCTTAATTAAGGATTGCTGAAAGCCAGGACAGAGGAGAAGGCTGCTCTGAAGCCATTTTAGCTTCAACAACCGGACCTCCAAAACCAGTTGGTGATGGGAGCTGGGATGACTGGCCTGACCTGCTGTGATGGCTTTTATGCCAACAAAAATGAGTGCCTGCAAGTATCTAAAATGGAAAAAAAAACAACTGAAAAAGTGTTTTTGTTTTGGTGTGAGGCATCTTTGACAGCTGATGCCAAAGGAAGGATGCTGTATTCATTCCATCTGCAATGCTAGTTTTCCTCCAAACACTTTAACTGATGTGAACTGGCTGTTCAAAAGCCAATATACACTAAAACAGAGAATGGGGTGTCAGGTCTGTGCTCTGCTCCTTAGTGCTGCACCCAGAGAGAAGAGGGAGTGACAGTCCCTACACCATTAGAAAAAGAGGTTTAACATTTGCTTCTATTCAAGCTGAAGAGCATCTGTAAAATTACTGCAAGCTCTCTTGTTCCCATGGAGAAGAAAACACTTTTTCAGCACCTGAATGTGATCTGCTGGTGGTGTTTACCTTTTGTGTGGGGGTCTCATAAAGCACTCAGAGCATAACTGGGTATCGTTACAGGGATTAGTTAAACACTAAGGTAAAGGGGAGAGCATTCATCCTGTCAGCAACATGCAAGTATGTCATGTTCACTTTAATTCTCTCTTTCAAAATGAGCTTTTATCCTCCAGAATTGTTTTCCAAATACTACCAACGCTCTGCTGAGAAAGAGCTTATCACAGGCAGCAGGTTCTGCTTCTCATCTTAGAGGTGATGTAATCTATACAACTGCATTCATTTCTCTGTGCTCCTCTACTGAAAGCCATGAGGGGACAGAGGGCAAATGGATCCCAGATTTACTGCTTGTGCAGTCACACAGAACTGTTGCTGTCTGTAAAGAAGCCCGTGTGTCCCTATAATCCATCCTTTACTTGGCAAAGCTATTCTGTGTAATTGCTCATACTCCAGCATCTTCCTACAGAAGGCCAGAACTCAGCCTTTGGGAAAAGACTAGCAAAATATCACCACCAGCTGAAGCTTTTGCTGATCTCTGTGCAGTTTAACCAAGGAAATGCAGCACAACTGTGTGAATGCGGAACTCAATCTGATTCTGGATCAGGTGAGGCAAAAAGGCAATGCTCATGAAGTTTCAACAGACAGCCATTTCGGTGATGGGCTGCCTCAGACCAGGCAGCAGCAAGGCATGCCAGCTGCAGGAGGCCAAAGTTTTCCGATGCAATCAGCTGCTGCTGGTTGGAGTGCCTTTAGAGAGCCACGCTACAGTGGCTGACCTGTCATCATATCCCAGGATAGATGTGAAGTCACTGGAATGGATCAGCAGGTCAGGAAAAGTCTGCTGCCTCAAGTGGCTGTTTCACCTTTTGTGGAAATGGGTCTCTGTGCTCTCAGCAATTGGACAGACTGTCCCAGAACAGGACTTACCTCTACCAGCAGAAGTACTAGAACACAAAAACTGCACCTCCTCCCAAACCTCAAGCAACTGCTCCATCTCCAGCACAGCTACTTAGTTCAGGCTCTAGAATTTTGTGGATAATTATCTACAATCTTGAAACATTTCTGCTCTTCTCCTTAAACACGAATGGCACAGCAGCACAACAAATCTGCACACGCTGATTCGCTGGTTCCCAGCAGCAGCTAAAATAAAGGTGATGCGATGGAGCAGCACTTGCACAAAGGGCTGATGTTCCTTTTCTCAACGTGGCCAAAAGCTCAGAAATGCATTATTTGCCCCATCAGCTGAAGCCACTCATTCACCTCATTCAGAAATGGCCACTACCTGCTGCTCCAGGAAAACTGAGCCTTCGCCTTCCAGAGAGGTAAAAGACACTGACAATTAAGGAAGCTACCAATGGGATACTTTTCTGACTCTGCTGGGCTACCAGCAATCAGAAGTTGCCTCTACAATTTCACACACACTGTGCAAACTGTGTCCTTACGGCCACAAGGAAATGATTGCAGCCATCAGTCATGCTGTCCTAAATCACCCATAAGAACACTGCAATTCCCCTGATAACATTAATGCCATAAACACATGTTAATGTAAACCAAAACCAGCACTAAACTACTACTTACCTGCTAACAGCTATCTGAATGCTGAGTTCAGACTGTAATTACTTTATTCTCTTTTTATGACCAACTTCCCTTTTATTGTCAAACCATAACACTAACATAAAACTGAGAAAAAAAACCAACATTTTTCATTGGAATTGTATGAACAAGAGTATTTAAATTCAGCCAACTATAAGCCAAATAAAAGTGATGGTCTCTAAGGGGATTATTCAGCATGACAGATGCTGACAAGCCTTGGTTTGTATCTTCTGCTCAAGGCCTGATGCAACAAGCAGAGGGAGGCATGCTAAGAGTAGAGCTGATCGCAGACAACACACACAGAGGAGAACAGGGCGTACCTTTTCAAGTATGTAGATACGTAGGTAGGAGGTGCACCAGAATGGGGAGCTTCGTTTCCTTTTGATTCATCCCTCCACATCTGCCGGCTGTAAGAGCCGCTCCGCACGATGTTAGCAGCTGATTCTCTAATGCAAGAGAGAGCACATGGTTTGTTTAGAAAACCTCTCAGAGTCTGCGTCTGGTTCCTGTACAGCCCCCAGCACAAACCCTTCCCTCACACCCACCTACGTGCATCACTGCTTTCACTCTCTGTAATGCTTATACTGGCCAGTTTCCGTGATTATCAGCTGTATTATCTAAGAATCAGAAGATGATATTTTGCATGAACGTCCTTTTCTAGTCCAAAGACTTGTAATTGAAGGTTTAGATTGGCCATAAATTCAATGTCATGTATTAAACAACGTCACCTCGTATCAAAACAGCGCGGCACAAATGGAACAGGTGTTGCAAATACAAGGAAAATATCTATAATTAAACTATTAATTCTCTATCATGCAATGATAGAAGTAAAAGCCACACAGCATGACAAATCCCCTGCTATATTTAGCAGTATAAAACAGAATATTTGGCAATAGCTAAAATAACACATCAATTTATGGGTTACGTTATCAGCAGCCACACTTATCTATTGATCTGAAATTGGGGCTTTCTCCTAAGCCACACTCCAGCACTGTGCCTTATCCTGCTCTGCTTTTGGACAGGACCTTGAGCTTTTAAAGGCAACGCTCATCAGCCCGCAATTAATGATCGTTTTTCAATTGCAGTGTCTTTCCAAATGCCCTTTCAGACATCTGTGGTTCTAAGAAGTGATATTCAGCTGTTTTGAAATGAAGGAATATCAGAAAAAAACCCCTGTGCTGTAGAGTACATCTGGGCACCATCTGTTTGTGCAGCTCAGTCCTCCTTGCTCTCTGCTTCACAGAGCAAAGGACACTTACCAGCACTCAGCTGGAGATGCCACTCAATCCAAGCCACTGCCAAAACCTCTCAAGCTTATCAGTCATTTAAACACAAGTTGTCTGCTACAGTCCAAATCCCAGCGCCAGCTGAGATTAAGCAAGAACACAGCAGGGAGGTTCCAGCAAAAGATCAGCAAAGAATGTCAATCTGTTCTGAAGCTCCCTCCTGGTGGTCACGTCCTGAGACATCTCCACAACTGATCACAGTAACTGCTCTGTGTGTGCCTGCTCACCACTGCTGTGCAACTGGCTGAACATGAGGCCAGCTGAAAGCTTCCTCCACACTGTAATCCATATGAATGGCTAATTTCATCCACAAGTACACCTTGATATACTGGGTATTCATCCCATTTATACTTTGGTTCTGCCCAGAGGCAACTACAAACAACCCTCCAAAAGCAGCCCCTGCAACCTGAACAGCTCTGCAGTGATACAGGGGTGGAGAAAACAGTTGCTTGTCCTGCTTAACTAAATGAAAGGCAACGTACCAGAACTTAATGTAAATACCTGTGCAGATAGGACTGCTATAAAAATATGACCATTAATATAGGAAAAAAGATATTCCAGAGGAACTGCCTGCAAGACTGAAGCTGAGCCTTACATTCAAGTCTCACCTGTTTTCTTTCTCCTCTATGTCACTTGCACTGCTCAGTCTTCTGGGGGCTATTGTGGCAAGATAGCTCCTGTTCTCTTTATCCTGATGAAACAGAAGTAATTCAGCTGTAAATCTGATATACCTACAGCACATTCACAGACAAATAAATTCACTATCAGATTTATTCAATCACAACAGTATTTTCCTGTCTAAGGACAACTTCTCTTGGGTAAGAAATGTGACAGCATAAAAATATCCACCTCAAAGATGATTTCCTGAACAGCACCTTAGTAAATCTAACCAGCTTCCAACTAGAACTGCTTAAAAACGGACAGTAGTTACAGCTAGTGAATACATGGAAAGAGATTCACAAACACAGCTGGAAGATAGAGAGGGAATCTATTTAGATGATGTGGAAGGAGAGTTTGTGCTACTGTCTGGGTTTGATGTTTTCTGGTGAAGAATGGGCTATGCCAGATCAGGAGCCCATTCAAAACTGAGATAGAAACAGGTTGAAGGGGCACAGAACTCCAGTTCTGCAAGGACAGCTGTGCCAGGATTGCAATCATTAGGAAAAAGCACGTGTGTGTGCATATACAATAAAAAGAACTAGAGACACTCAAACCTGTTAAGGATACAAACCCAGCAGTAAGTGAAAATTAAAGAGAAACTGTCTTAAAACTGCAAGGTAAACATCTCAACTGGGATACAGTACAAAATCTTTGTGAAACACGAGCCAAACCTTTTCTTTGCTGTCCAACAACGCAGATATCCGAGGGGTGGATGAAGATCGATAGATAGAAGCAGCCTTATCTCTCTGTGCCTCACGAGTGGCAGTGACCTCACTCAGTGTGTTGTGGCTGCCAGTCTTCCGCAGACCCAACCTCCATGAGGAGGGCGACTCATCCTTCTGCTCATCAGACCTGTTGAGCCAACTGAACTGCAGAGGGGGGAAAAAGGAACATCAGAAGGTGAGAGCACTGCAAGGCTCCATTTTAGTTCTGAAAAATGCTTCAGTGGGCCTCACTTTATGCTGGGCTACACCCAAGGTGCATATTTGATAACATGCACAACTTTGGACCCCACAGCTCAATAGCAGTGTAGAAGAAGGGGAAGAGATTCAAAGGCAACAGGTAGAGCAAGAGAGCTTTTGTGTGAGCTGTGTAGGAGTCATCAGGCTGAGATGGGACTGACAAAAAAGGGCACACAGAGGGGTGAATCAGAATCCACTATTCATCATTCCTTCTCATAAAGGAACTTCAGCTAGAATTGGACAGAGAAGCAACAGTTTGATTTGAACAAGAAGTCAGATTTTGGTAAGAGGCAAAAAGTTAAGAAAAATGATGGCTTAGCAAGAATCCTTTTCCCTCTGGCACATAACTAGTGCTTCATTTTTGCAACAGTGCCTTCTGCCCTCCATATTCTGGTGCAAAAAGAAACGAGAAGCATAAGATACACATCTGAGGCAAAACACGGTGCCTCCCAGTGCCATCTGGCTGAGTGATGCATGAGGGGGAGAATTCAGATAAGATTTCAGTAACTGCTTCACCTTTGAAAAGCCTTCACAGCCTGTCTATCTAGTCACAGGCAAACCTTATCCTCTCTGCTTACTGGGCTGTAACGCTGTGTCACTGAATAAACAGGTCTGGCAAATGACACACTTCAGCCTAGGATGCCAAATTCAGTCCGATACCTCATAGCACAACCCTCTGGTGAAAGAGCTGCTGGTAAGAGACCAGCATCACCTACCTCAGAGCTGACAGGGGCACACAGCACTTGCGGCAAGTAAGGTTTCCTTGTGAATGCCAGGGTTTGTTTCTGAAGGTAATAGTCTAGAAGAGGCATTGTATGATACAAATATCCTCCTCTGTGCCAGACTTCTATAGCTGTTAATGCAGCATCTTTACCAAAATCAAAGCTGACTCCCAGAGGCAATTCAGGAAAGCACAGTAGTATGCAGAGCGTCTACTTCCCAGCTAACCCTACTGCTTTCAAGCACTGTTCCAGTCCCTGCTGATTCCAAATTCACTTACCCTTCTGGCAGATGCAGTGAAGGAGTTGGACTCTGGTGGTGGTATTTGCTCAGTGATGCTGGGCCTGCTTTCGTGGCTGGAGTGGTTGGCAAAGGACTCTTCCTTCCTTTCTACAGTTTTAAAAAGAAACCAAATGTTTCAGTATCACATTTTCCAAGGCCCTTCTTGACAAGCACACAAGTTAAGAGTTGCTGAACATAGATCACAAAGATGATGCCAAGGCTAAACGAGCTTTACTATAAGGAGGCTTTCTATTCACTAAATAGTTACTTCCACAGTCAGCAGGTGGATATATCTGCTAAGCAAACCTTTAGGACTTCACTCCCAGGTAAGAAAAGCTTCTGAGAAAGAAAGTCTGCCTTTAAGTGAGACCACTCACCAAACACAGCCCAATTTAACATGCCTGGGAAATGTCCTCCCCCCACCAACAATGCAACGTTTTCCTCTCCCTCAGTGAATAAAAACCTCATTCAGTTGTCTTCTACCATCTTGCAGCACACACACACATACACTTGAAGTAAGACTGCAGGATGTCTTTAACACAGTTAAAAAAAAACGCAGCTCTCAAATTCAGTCTGGGTAACTATTAAGCCTCAAACTGCACTGCATCTCACCTGACTCCTTTTCAGCATCTGATTCTGAAACTTCATCTTCTTCAGCTTCTTCCTCTTCTTCAGAGCTAGAACTGCTGGAGTCCTTGTTCTCTTCCTCCATCTCCACGGTCTTCAGCCTATCTTCCTCATAGAGAATTTTCTCTTTGCTGTAAGAAACAGGAATTTTAAGGGTTACCAAGTGAGTTATTTCTGAGCTCTGCTTCTCAGGAACACACAGACATGATTTGCTATGCACAGAAGATGCAAACTGACAAAAATCAGTCTGTATGCTCTGCATCCCAACCCTTCCAGCACTGCCCACCTCCCATGGATTGCAAAGCCGGTTTCCCATTTCCTAACTTTGTGGGCATTTCTCAAGAGTGAAGAAATGTGGTATCCTCTCTTTTCCTAAGGAAACACAATCCGCCATTGAGGCTGTACAGCTCTGCAGCTGCAAAGCAGTTCTCAGCCCAAAGGTCAAAATGATGAACAGGAAGAGAAGGTGGGGACCAAACAGCAGCCCAACTCCTTGCACTGGCACCCAATGGGTATGGTAAGAACCATCTAGGACTACATTAAAAAGAGGCTGAATTTGATAGGAATCAAGAAACAGGCACAAACAGCAGCAGACCTTTTAAAAGCAGCTGACAGTTTACAGGTGCTGCCCTTTTTTTGTGTGCAACTTTATTTTGTTCTTCAAAGAATGATAAAGAAACATACTTCATGAAGACTCCGCTTTGAGGTTTGCCATTCATGTCAGCTTCAATCAGCTTATTCCTCGTCTCCTTCTCACTTCGCAGCTGTCCAGGAGTCCAAGCAGATTGCAGAAAGAGAAAGAGACATCTTAGCATGGTGCTTCAGCACACCACTAAAATGCATGGTGCAAGGACACCTCAGCCTTGTTAGATGAAAAACACTAAATCTGCCTAGCAAGCACCTTCAGCAGGCGCACATCTGCAAGAGTGCTGCGTGTCCTGGTCTAGAGCTCTATCAGCATGTAGCTATAGACACAGAGCCCATCCTTAGCCTGCAGCTGCAAGGCAGTAAGGCTCAGCAGGAGTCTGCAGCAGTCTGTGCTGAGACTCAGAATCAAAGCGTGACGTTCATGGTACTGCTCTGCACCTGCTCACACAGACACAGAGCTGGAGGTCCATCCACATGCAGTCGGACACCCATGAAATCAGACTGGATTCAGCTTAAAATTTGCTGTCTGTGTCCCCATTAATGCACTTACAGTCAGGGGAAATCATTCAAGAATGCCCAGCATAGGGAGGGCAGATCTCCCATGTGGGTGGGCCATTCTAAAACCCCTCAGTGCCAAAATTCAGCACTGGACACAAATACCTGCAATCCATGCAGCAACCAAAGTGATCTCCCAGATAGAAACGTGTCCCTTCTGATGGACAAGACTGTAACCACAAAGAAACCCAACAAAACTAAAAGCACAGGGACAGCTGAGGTTAAAGAAATGAATAATGACCACAATTAAAGACTCACTTTGAAGCCTGTCCCCTTTGGATCACGTCTAGCTGAGTGACTCTTCCTGTCTGACAGAAGGAGCTGACAATGGCACAAGAATGAAGAACTCTGGAAATTCAGAATGTCGGATTCTTCCCTTCTTTCCAGTTCTGCTAAAACTTGCCACGTTCATTTAATAAATAGGGATGACCTTTATCTGGTTACTATCGCCTGCATAGCAAGCCTGAAAATAGGTCAGCACACATCCAAATAGGTCTCGTGGCTGCTTCTGTTGCTTTTCTTCTGAAGAATACATTTATCTGCACTATCCTGGTGCATCTGCATAGGAGGGAACCCACAGTGCAGTGCTGGTAGTATTTATCAACACCTCATTTAGGGAGAAGCTGATTAATTTTTAAAACCTTTCTGTGAATGCTAAGGATGCTATTTAAGGGTGACAGCAGCTGGGCTGTGATCAGAGCTCGAGTTCTACCACCCACATCATCAGTTCCTCAAAATACTCCACTGGGTTTTACCAGCAACGCTCTCATTATGTCTGCTTCTGAATCCAACGCTTTAAATGATATTTTCTGATATTTATGATTATTTTCTATTTGAAAAGATGTTGGGTTGGTTGTTTTTGGAAGCACATAATTGCACAAACCAGATGAAATAGGAAAATAAGTAACCCTGAACCTACTTTCTGGCCTGGTGACTGCCTTTACTTTGATCAAGATACATTTCTGCCTTTTTTTTTTTCCTCCTTAATGACAACTTTCTGCTATTAAATCCATCCAGTATCTCAGCTACATTATGAAGCAGCAGCTTAACATGGTTTGGAAATCAGAGATTGTTCTTAACAGTGACAATGCAATCCCTCAGATACAAACACACTGTGGCCTTGGGTAATTGCTCATTAAGTAAAGAGCAGTTTGACATTACAGAGTTTGTCAGCAAACAAAAGCAACGGAAGGAGCAATTGCAAAGACGAGCTACACATTATTTAGCAGCTTGCAGAACTGTGCATGTCAGCAGACCTTGATACCATCCAGTTTTCTACATTCCTATCTACTGAAAATACTGGTGTATTTAGAGATCCTTGAGTGAGTGACACAAAAAATAGCTGCACCTCCACTCCATGCTTCTGTTAATGCCATGTGCTTTAGAGAATATCTGTGCACTGAAGGTGATTGGAGAGGTGGAAAACTACCTGCCAAAAACTCACCACTGTCTGTTTCTTCTGCAGCATTTCTAGATGTTCAACCAGTCCTTCATCGGCCACGTCGAATGGCGTCTGGCCCTGATGCAGACAGAAGACAAGAGGTTATTCAATACAGCATGCCATTAACACTCAAAAAACCCCACTATTTATCAATGAAGAATTAATATGAATGTGCACTACAGCCACTCTGCCTCGATGCTGAGCAATGTTCTGTTGCGCTCTACAGCAGAGAAAGCCAAGTGACGGTGATGGTGGTTTCCTGTCAATCCCTCTATAGAGCAACTTCCACCAGGGAAGCACAGCTCCCTGATTGCTATGGCTCAGATCTAAGTCAAGACTGAAGTATGAGAGTATCTGTGCTGTGAAAAGCACAATCATGGACTGAGAAGGACTGCGAACAACTTGTTCTACTGCATTATTGTGTACCTGAACCTCCTGAAGGGCTGCTCCCACCATCAGCAGGCCAAAAAATCTGGGGGTTATTCCCACATCTGTGGCCATTCACAAATAAGAAAAACCCAAAAAATTACTTTGGTGCATAAAATTTACACCATGATGAGACTTGATGGCTAATGATCAAATAACTACAGATCGTCCTGGCCATCTGACTTAGCAAGGTAATAGTCTTTGACAGGAAATATCTGGCAACTGACTGAAGCAAATACAATTGTGTCTGTTTTTTTTTCACGTCTATCAAAATAGAAAACCCACACGCCTTCTGAACACTTTGGAAAAGCTTCTGATGGCATTAAAAACAAAAACAATTCCCCATATTTTGAATGCCACAGAGCTCACCATGCTAAATACTGCTTTTCTTTTGTTATTCAATATGTTGGGGTTATACCAAAATTAGCCCCTATCTTGGTCCTTGTTTCACCACTGATCTTTTCCAGTAATACCTACAATCTTTTCTTCCTTCCTCCTGCCAAGAGTCCTTATTTCTTGTTGCTTTTAAATGCTCTAGTACACATGCAGAACTGCTCACCATGTAACCTGACATGCTGCTGGATCAAACTGATAAGCAATCATGACACATGGCGATGAAGTTGAAATGCATCTTGCTATGAAATACACTGCGTGTTGTGCCTGCAGTGTCTGTTGTGCTTACTGACCAGCTTGTTCCTGACATCCATGTCACACAACGCCTCTGCCAAGATGGAGCAGGCTTCCTTCACCCCCCAGTGTGCAGCAGCGTGCAATGGAGTCCAGCCATCGTTGTCCTGGACGTTCAGATTAAATCCAGCCTGGATCAAGAGCCTGAGAAAAGAAGCAACATTAGTTCCTGCCCACTCAAGAATGACTTCTGTATTCTCTCCAGAACGTAATCTCTGTAACAAGCGAGTTGAGCAGAGCATCTGGCATGGAAAAGGCACTTGGTAACTCAGGTTTGGTGGTGGTTCTTCTGAAAAACAAGGCCACGTACTGTAGGAACAGTCTGCAAGGAGACAAAACGAGAGGCAGAGAGATTGCTGACTGCCATCACCAGCTGTTAAATGTGTAGGTTAAGTATGGACAACTCCAAATATGTGTTTATGCAGATCAGACCTTGCACAGCTAAAGCAAATCTTATCCAAGAGAACTGACTGGGAACATCCTTTCACCCTATTTACTGCCATACTGTCTTCCACCCGCTGCCCCCTCCTTCAGACCAAAGCACTGTGCTGCAATGCATCCGGGGCTTGAATATTTAAAACCAAAACAAACAGAAGAGAGACAATTGTCTGAAACTTCAGAGGCACATGCACAACAGCACACAAGTGATCAGGTGAAAGAACCGAGCGGCTCACGTATCAAAACTGACTGTTATCCAGCTGCTTAAATACTGAAGGACATCCCAGGGGAATTCTGCAGGTCTGGTACAACTGCCACTGAAAGTTTCCATGGTGGTGTTTCCACCTTCCTTCAGCTCAAGGGAAATCCAGCATGGCCCCAGAACAGCACAACAGCTTTACACTGCTGCTTAATAAAACACAGTGGTGCTCCAGAAGCAGTGTGCTTCCCCATCAAAGAAGTTTTACATCAGGTGCTGACTTTATGTTGATTCTCCAGCTGGCAAAATCGAGGAACACAGTTATTAAGAGACTTGAGGTCACAGAGAAATTCCATGTCTCATTTGAGTCAGCCAGCTGCTGGCTTTCAGCTCCTTTGGTTTAAGTCACTGAAGCTTTGTATTTGAACTTACAGGGTGGCCATAAAACACACAAGAGTGGAACAGTGTCAGCTCTCTGTGAGATCTGTTTATCACTACAGTATTTAATGCCAAGGAGTAGCTGAGCAGAAGTGGACATCTGGCAAATGGGGAAACACAGCTTCCATTGACTGGAGAGAAAACCTCCCAGTAAAAAACCCATGGGACCAACACCCCATATTGTTCAGAGGGATATTAGATTTCTACTCCATATGATCTGTGTTGAATTACCATTCTTGGGCACAGCAGAGATACAGACAGCTCATAACTCAATTATAAGCTCTAATGAGTGAATATTAAGAGGAAGCATAGAGATTAACAAAATTACTTGAGCTTGATAAGAAGCTTCTCTTACACATCAAGTCACATCACTTAAGACTATAAAATATGGAATCAAGGTGGATGAATGTTTCCAGAAAGCATTTCAACCTGAATATAACCAGCTCCATCCATCCATTATTTAGGAAGCTTTACTGCTGGGACATCCTGACTTGACTGTACGTGTAAAAATATTAATGTTTCATTGCCAGGAAGCACTACACTGATCAAGCTTATGTCTATAATGAGCTTATTAGTGCTGGAGCAGTAGAAGCAGAACTGCTACATGGTGGGATCTCTGTCACTGTTGATGGCTACAAGAGCAGTAGCATTAAGTGGTGGGGACACTGAAGCAAGGTGGACACTGCATTTTTCTATTAGTCTGCCATTTTGCTCATGTAAACTGTCAGGGTGTTTGTGATTGCCATGTATGAAACACCTAAAAAGCTATACATCCTCAGGAAAA
Organism: Coturnix japonica; assembly: GCF_054131305.1. NCBI lineage: Eukaryota > Metazoa > Chordata > Aves > Galliformes > Phasianidae > Coturnix > Coturnix japonica. Next base: position 2,000,214 of record NC_140700.1, read on the forward strand.
CCACATTCAGTTCAACACATCAGCCACGGGAAGGAGTTCCTACCTCATGACTTCAGAATAGCCCTTTGCTGAAGCAACATGAAGAGCTGTGGCACCCGTCTGAGGCTGCTTTACGTCTTCAATTCTCCCACTGTTCAGCCACTGCCGGGCATCCTGCAGCATCTGCTGCTCCTCTTCTTTCCTTGCCAGGTCTAGGTCTACACCTAAGACAGCAAAGCACAGAAGAGATTATCAGGTGAAAGCTCTCATGCACTGTGCAAACTTAACCTATTTTCCATTTGCTACACAAGATTAATAGCTTATGTCATCTTCCAAAAACATCAGCAAAAGCTCTTTCTGGCAGCTGGGAGATCTCCTGCATCATTGACAGAAACTTCAAAGCAGTCTGACTTAAAGCAAGAATAAATATTCCGTTCTGAAAGCTGAGGCACTGGTTGCAAACTCTGCTGGTCAGCTACCAGCTTAACTGAACCAGCCATGGGTGGAGGGGTTGTATCGCCAATATGCTGCATTCCAGCCTAAAAGAACCAATGCATGAGCAACAATTAACAACAATTAGTTGTACAGGATGTGCAGAAACAATCCTAAGGCATCCTCTGTAAGAGCAGCATAACCCAGCAGTGTTCTCATTGGAAATTCAGTAAGTGAGCAAGCTGCATGTAGAGAGTGCACCAGGGCCATTCCTTGCATGCATTTTGAGGGACATCTTTGATCAGCTCCTTCAAGCAGCAAACCACCAGATGCTGGTAAAACAGTTCTAAATCACTTTGATGATAGGAGGTGGAAATAAAAGGTCAAATTAAAACAACTCGAGATCAATACTGACAAGCAACGGGACCTATGGATCAGTTCTTTCACTATAACAACAACATGATTACCAAGGACATTGTAGGGCATAATACTTATAATAGAACAAAAGAAAACACTCCTCAACTCGAACTGAACTGAGAAATATTGCATGATGTTGCAAAGATTAAAATTGCAAACGGCTTCAAAACAAGAATTCCAAGTTTGCACGATGGTAGCAGCACATCTGTGGATATTAAATGAAACGCTACACATGCTCAGAGATCAAGAGAGACAGCACAAGTCCACAATACAGAAATCCATGGTGGATTCACATAGAAAGTTCATAGAAAGTCCATCTGGCTCAGGAATGCCTCGAGGCACAGAGGCTGCAGGCTGGGAAAATACTTGGGAGGGAAAACATGCACACTTGCCCTGTTCTTGTGCTTGCCCCAGGCATCTGCTCTCAGCTACAGCTGGAGACAAAGCTGGAGGGATGCTTATCTAAAGTTTATAACACGTTTATTCCAGCAATTATTGTCCTTTTAAACTGTGTAAATGGGAAGCTTCTCAGCAGAGCCAGATGGTTGTTTTAGGGCATCTTAGCAGGATGCTACCAACGTGGTGAAGCAAAACAAAATCCTAAGGAGTGTCAGGCAAAATATCTGCTGCAAAAGTGGAATTACTGCCTTAATGCCCTCTTAGGCTCTCAAATATGTTATTACAGCACATGGCTTTCATTTTAAGGAGAAACAGTTTGCAACCTTCAAGAATATCCCTGATGAACTTCGTAGGTAGGACTTAAATCTCTTATACATACATACGAACACCAAACCACCTGCAGATGAATTTCATGAGTATAGAGAAAGTCTTATACTGGCAAAGCAATTAAGGCACTGTCCAAGTCACTTCTACCACTTCACAGGGACAACTCACACAGACACGGCTGATGAGGAAAGGGGTAATAGCAGAGCAGATGGGCTGCACAAGTCTTGGGAAGGATCAGGATAAAGCAGGTCAATCTAGGACACACATAGCACTCCTGGTCCCCACTCTCAGCAGGGCTGCAAATCTCTCTTCAGCATCACCAAGCCGTAGTGAAACCAGACCTTCCATTGGTACCAGAGGTCAGAATTAAATCTCTCTTTTAAAATAAATGGATCTAAACAGAAACCCTTCTCTGTCTGACCGTCATGTATTCAATCCCACTGCTGACTTACCTTGTTTCTTTACTTGTTCCAGAAGCAGGTCCTTCATGGCTGCCTCTTCTGCAATGTCAGACGGGACTTCACCTTCACTGTTCACAGCAGCCACGTTGGCTCCATGACTAATTAAATACCTACATGAACAAGAGCCATGCCAATGCGTCAGACTTCACGTGAAGGCTTCGGAGCAACTAACACAGGAAACCAAGTGGCAGAACAAAGTATACAATCTTCTCAATCAAGTTCACTTACCAAACCAGCATTTCACATTCTTATCACATTTCAGCCCTATAAAAGCTCACTGCTAAGTGCAGTCAGTGGCTCTTGCAAATAACTTTTACTTCTCTGTTAACTACATCATTGCCCCCAGTTCTTGCACTCACCTGAGAGGTGATGCCTTTAATCCAAACTATCCTCAATGTTTTTATTTATTTCATTCAAAAAACAATTAATGCTTCCTTCTAACCCTTATATTTGCCACTTCTTTGGCTCTAGCTATTCCAGCCCTACAGGTCCCATATCTGAGCAGCTCCCAGCACAATTTGCTGGTGCACAAGCAGTGCTGCTAACTTCTCTGGGACAAACACAACTATTTTGCCCTTTGCAAGCATAACAAATGTTCAGATCAGCTGCAGACTGCAAGCCCTGCAATCAGCAAGCATGCAGAGACTCAAATCTTTATTGGGAGTCACCTGCAGCAGGTTACTGCTCTGCCCTAAACATCAGGGCAAAACTCTCCATGCTCTGCTGCACCTATGTGCTCACCAGCTCCTGCCAGCCCTCATGTTTCCCCTCTGCATAGGGTTTTAGCACAGTACCTAACAAAGCATAAATCACTTGAATGGGATCAGTAAAGGACGAGCAGTTATAGGTGCCACCCCAGCAGTAGCAAATTCTGGATTTAATAAAAGAAGGAAGGCGGCTTCTTTCTTTTATTGTTGCTTCCAAAACACTGTATGAGCTTCAGAACATCGATCATTGCTGTACCCACTCCAAAGAGGAGGATGTGCAAAGTGCTACTGATACCCGAATAACCTGAAACTCACTCACTCTGCTATGTTCAGGTAGCCACACGATGCCACTGCGTGCAGGGGGGTCCAGCCCTCGTTATCTTGCTGGTTCACATTGGCTCCATTTTCTACAAGGAACTTCACCATGTCCAGGTTCTCGTCTATACAGGCCTGGGGGAGAGAAGGGAAGAATTGGAGAAAAAAACCAAAACAACCATAAATGCAATGATGTTAAACCAAGTGAACAACTCCCATTGGCAGTTTGTTGGCAGCAGAGGAAGCACACCTTCAAGCAGAGCATCTGCATGCTGGATGGAGCCCCTTGCTCCATCCATTGTAGCAACAGCATTATAGCATCAACATTATACATCCATTATAGCAACAACATTATAGCAACAGCAGCATTTTATAGACATGACTGCACAAGAAAAAATAAAGCCGAATGTGAAATGGCAATATATGAAGTACAGCTTTATTCAGCAGTGCTTATTCTCCTGACTATAGCAAAGTACAACTTTCTCTGTTAGATCTACAGACCCAGCAAGCTATTGAAGGGAATGACAACCCTTTATTAGCTGCTCTATTAACTGCAGAGCTGGAATTTACAGAAACCTGCTAGCTTTGAAGTTGCCAGAAGAAAACCCAGCTGGATTTTCAGGTCTCAGCAGTTCTGTAAGGTGGAATTCCACCTTCCTCAGATTCCTGGCTACAGCAATGATCCGTGTTGCATTTTCAGGTCACTGGAGGCTGCTATTTAGGGACGAGCTGGCAACTTAACACGTGTCCTAGCACACGTGCCTCAGCTAAGGAGCACCAAGCATGACTTGGAGGCAAAAGGAGTCTCATAGGTGTGTTCAGCTATAGGCAGAACCCAGCTCCTCACTATGAGGAAGGCAAGGAGCTCAGTCATGAGTCCCCCCAAAGCTGGGTCCCTTTGCACAGCTTGGTGTGGGTGCATCCAGTCAGGAGGCTTCCAGCTGATATCGAGCAATGCTCACTGCTCTCCAATTTCAGCACTTGCTATGGGAGGGAAGGAAGCATCTCTATGCAAAACCCCCCCAAAGAAACAATCCCGCACTATCTCATACAAATTACTCTTATCAGTGAGTTATTCAGACCTTAATGTGGGAACGCAACCATTACAAATAACTTTTTAGTTAAAGCCAACACATAGAGGTGCATCACAGACAGCTGTGCCTTTCCTGCATGGTTCCTATGGAACACACACTGGGACCAGAAGGGATAATGGGATGAAGCATCAAGGTAGGACAGAGGGAAGGGCAGCTGCCTGGGGCTGCAATGTATTCTTATGTATCCTGCTAAGTATCAACCAAGGAACAGGCACATGTTTGTATAGAACCCCTATCCAAACATAGGATAGTTCCTCAAACCAGGCCATAAGGAAGAAGAATCTCCAGGCTGAGATCTCAAGGCACACATCTGCCCATGCAGCACAGGGAGCTCTCTGCAAAAGGTATCAGCTGGGAGATTCCCTGAGCTACCTGCAGACACCACTCATTGAGAGCCAGAGGGCAAATTTCACCTTCTGCTTCAGCAAAGCAGGTTTCCTGAGGTTATGGAGGAAGGAGAAGAGGGCAGAGAGGAAGTGAAGCAGCCAATGTGTCCTCTCTTAAGTACTATTAATCCCTCAGCCTTAAATTTAGGAGAGTGGTAAGTTCAGTAACCTGAGAGGATCTATCGCTATGCAAAGTCCTCCTCTTTTATGTGATGCGGCATTCCTTGGTACATGGTAGGAATATCTTACATCAGACAGCAATAGCACAAAGCACACACCTGCCTCCCAGCCCAGAAGTGAGGAAAGAGAAGGAGCGCTGCCTTATTGGCATGGAGCTGTTTGATGTGAGAAACTCTCCTCTCCTATTTTGATGTGGGGATTTGCTTTGCAGAGAGTAAAATAGACAAGCAGGCCATCAACAATCCATCCCTCTACCCAGAGACCCCAGCCTGGCTTATCTTCTGCCATTCCAGTACTTTCCGTGGCTATAGATTAGACCCAACCCCTTCTAGAACAGCCATCACATATTCCAGCCTTACTGTGGTGCAAACTGCACCCAGAGCCCATGATCACCACTGAGCTGCTCACAGTGCTGGCTGATGGAGCCCAAAGCCCATTGGTGGGCAGGCTGCCCTCCCCAGTCACACATCCCTTCTGCCCCTGGCAGAGGATCAGCGCAGAGCAGTTTTTTCCATAGGGAGGAAGAGTTCAGCTTCTAAAACCTGCTGATCTGATGCTGCCTTCCCCCTCCTGATAACAGCTGTAGCCCTTCACACACAGCAACACACACTGATGGTTTTTTGCCACCGCTGACATTCTTCTTTAAAGCATGAGCTTTATATCACCAGTAATGAAAAAGGGCCACCAGGAAACGTCACACAACAGTTCTGCAAAGCTCCGCCTGCCTGGCAAGGCTCATCCAACAGCCAGACACAATCTGATCGTTATCTTGAATGAAACCTCATTATTATAACATTGTTAGCATTTGCTCCTTCCTTGGAGCACACAAACCTTGTCTGACTTCTGATGGCTATCAGCAGCTCAGCAGCTGCCAAGGCTGGGCCTGCCTATCTCCTGGGCCTGCCTATCTCCTGGGCCTGCCTGCAGGGGAGATGGCAATGCCAGGAGCAAAAGGAGCAGGGTGGGCAGAGACCTGGGTGGTCACAGCAGCAGCCTAGATCACATATGTCACTGCTTGGAAACAGCACAGCCCCGCTCACTTTTTGGGCATACACCAAACTGAGCACATCCTGCCTTGCTCTGGGGCAGCCTCAGCTCCAGTCCTGTGAGCGGGTTTGGGTGCCATGCTGTAAGAATAACACAGAGAGAACACAAAGGAGGGGTGCCAAAGTGGGAAAGGGTTTTTGGGGTACAAGGTGTAGCTGAGGGCACTGCATTTGGCTCACACCAGTACATTAACACAACCCAGTGCTGGGGTTTTCAAGCTGAAAAGCTGTCATCAGTGCTCAGTGTGTGCACCTCAGCAGCTGTTGGCTGCACCAGCACACCTAACAAGCACAAAGCTGGCTGAGAGCACGCTGCATTGCTAAATGCAGCCCCACTGAGTAAATATTTAGTTTACAAACAGTATATTCCATCACCCGGTGTCATACGATCATGTAATAAAATAGCAGCAGTAATCAAGAGCTCGGAATCAAAGTCAGCCAGGAAACCTGTAATAACTCCTGTGGTTTTAATTTGGGCTGTATTTAATTCTCTGGTGCTCCAGCCTCCGCTGCTGAGGATTAAAGTGAGAAGTTATGCATTTTCTTGAGGCAGAGGTATGATATAGGGGGGAGGAAGAAGACAGGACTTCTGCCTCATCTTCTGTGCCGTGTGCCTCTGCTATGAAGACATCAGTCCCATGACACAGTGCTATCCTGGTAACTTCTGCAGGCCAGAAGAGTGAAAATCTAATAATCCTACTGTGTCACCTTCTCAGGTAACACTCCTCATGGCTCCTGCATAGAAGTCGTGCCTGGTAATGCCACTTGTCACATGCAAATACAGCATGCAAACTGCCTGGTCACACACGCTGCTGTCACAGTGAGCATTCAGGGTGTCAGAGCAGCACAGGCAAATACACACATTTACACTGTGCCTGCAGCCATTCCCCTCCAGCACTGATATCTCAGTGGTTGTGATGCTTTGCCTGCCCACACCTCTAGCTTCCTTCTGCTGAATTATGTTTCTATGCTGGAAACTCAACCTGGGCTCTTTTGGATGGCAGAGGCTGCACCACCCACAAGCTGTAAAAGATTCTGCATGAGATATGGCACAACAAAAGTGGGTTTGGTTCAGACTTCTTCCTAACATTAGCAGCAGGATTAGCTTTGACAACATCAGACAGAACCACATCGTATCAAAACCCACCTAAATGAAGAGCTCGAGTGCTCCTGTAGCAAACACAGACAATGAGAAGCACTAAACTCAAGGCCAAATGTTCTCCCAAGTCCATCTGAGACCACTCCACAGCAGCTTAAGGAGGTTTAAATGCAGATTGCCGGCCCCACCTGCCCCAGCCATATGTTCCCACACCTTCCTATGCACAAGATTTACTTGGCCCGCATTTCAAACTGTAAATCAGCCTTCAGTAAGCAGATAGAGGACAGCCCACCTCCCAGTGCTGCTCCCATTGAGCAGCTTTAGAAATGGTCAGTTACTGCAAAGCAGAAGAACACACTGATGTCAGTGACCACTGACTGCTAACACAGTGGACTGGGAGGAATAACAGACCGTAATATCCTGATGTCACAACACAGGTCACAATATAAGAGATTAAATGACAAGATTTAGGTTATATTCTCCTGACGTAAGTCTAAAATACATGGAACAAGGCTAACCTGGAGCTGCAGGGAGTCAATCTTCCCCTGAATGCAAAGAGAAAATATATGATGTCAATGTATCCCACAAATGGGCAGCAGCCCTTAAAGGAAGGCGAGCCTGATGACAGCTGAACAGCATCAGGGTTAAATCCAGGAACACCGAGAGAGCCCTTCACAGAAAACAAAGAGAAAAGCACTCCTGAAATAGCCTCACAACTGTCAGCACCAGCAACTGCCAGCACCCAGGGCTAACCTTGTTACATGCCTCACCATCCCAGCTCTGCACCTCAGGGGGCTTCTGTCACAACTACCAAATATCCCCTTTCCAAGTGACCCTGTCCTGCAGCAGCATGGCCTGCGTGGGCTGGGAGCATGAGAAGCACAAAAGCTGCCCAACATGAAGCAGTGCTGGGCAGAATCCATGCCAGTCATCAAAAGGAGCTAAGGACAAATCTCTCCCAACCATTAACACAACAAAAACCCAGACGAGCAAGAGGGAGAAGTGGGATGCTGCAAAGGCATAATTACTTCTGGAAACTTCTTGACAATTAGCAGGACTTGTGCTTTAGCTGTGCAATGGCACTGCTGGGAGCACAGCAGCCCATGTGCTGCATTGCTGCTGCCTGGCGCTGTTATCTGCTCCCTGCAGGGTGGCCCTCATATGCTGCAGCTTCCAGCACTGCCTTCTTTAGGCAACAGGAATCAATGCTTTAATGAAAGAGGAGGTCAGAGGGACATGCACACACTGCCCAGCCCAGCACAGCTGGGCAGAACTGAATGTCTCCAGTCAACCCATTGCTTGGGAAGGCACACAGCACTGCCAGCCTTCCTGCCCTGTGCTCAGCATTGCCCATCAAACAGCACTCAGGTGAAACCAGGCAGGTTAGCAACATCAGTGATCCACTGTGCACAGAGCTGGGATCAGCCCTTCTGCCACACTGCCACCATCACTCCTTCAAATCCAACCCGGATCCTTCAAATCCAACCTGGATCATCATCTCACTCTCTTTTCACCATCTCCCTACTTCCAGCTTTGATTTTGATACCCATTCTTTCGACAGCAGTTGGAGGCTTCATACCATCTGAGAAGAGCTTGAAGCGAGTCCAGTGCTTGATCAAGCGCCAGCACTAAAAATAAAGTCTTTCTGTCACTGAAAAGCAGGGGCTGCCAGTTTCCTACTGGTGCAGAGCAGCATTAGCATTTCAAGTCACACCAGTTCAGCCGTTCTGACCACTCGGTGTGTCATTGCTCCACTCAGCCTGTGCTCACTGGCACCGGATCAAGGCATGAAATACAAAATCCTGCCCTTAAATTAAGGATATTTTACTCCCCGACCGAAATAACTACATTTCTTTAATTAAAAAGCTCGCAAGAGTTTCACTCCTGTGTGAAAGATGGCCATCCATTTGCCATAGGTTTAATTAGCAAGGGAATGCTCTGCTGAGCTGTTCTTCAGCTCTGAAAGGTGCTCCATCAGTGGCAGTGCTGTACTCATTCAACCTCATTCTTACAGGTGCAAGCACCTACAAAGCCAAGCAGGAGTTACAGATGGACACAGCCAAAGTGTCAACTTTCCCCAGTGACATTAATGATGTTTAGGGACCCGTGGCCTCAGTGATCAAAGAATCTGACCTGATCCAAGCTTTTACATCTTCCGTAAGTGAAATGTACACCCGGTCACTCGCTCCACTGCCATGCAGATTCCCTGCGTGGTTCAGATAGCAGCAGCCCAGTACAACTCCTGAGTGCTCCATCAGGGCTTCTAAGTGTCACACAGCCCCGAAGAGCTGATGCCAAAAAAGGACACAGACAGAAAAGGGTAAAGCAATAAAGCAAAGGGAGGACTGCAGGGCGAGCAAGCTCTCCACCTCCAGAGCTGTTTGCAGAAGCAGCAGCCAAGCAGTAGTTAGGACAACAGGTGAACTCACCCTTCAAGTAAAACAAACCCAGGTGGAAGCCCAGCTAGAGGATGGCCATTTCCACCTTCACTGTGCTATGTCACCTGTGCAACAGGCTGCGCCACAGGAGGGTGGCAACAGGGAAACCTCAAGCTGAGTGCCACAATACGGATGGTAAACATTGAGGAGAGGGCAGGGTCTGCTGTCAGAGCTATTTAACAACCTCACCTCAGGGCAGCTCAACCCAATTTCTGTTGAGGATTGGAAGCAATGAGCAGGACTCAGGGTACCACAGAGCAGTCCCAGCTCAGTGCCTGGAAGAACAGCAGCTCAGTGGGGAGGAGCTGAGGTTGCAGGAAGAATCCTGCCGGTGGGTCCTTCCCAGCTCAGTAACATCTTAGCTTGGCCAGGTCAGATGAGCAGGACGTGCCTCACTGCACGGCTGAGGAATGGACAGGAGGGTTCATTAGGATGTGAGGAAACACCCAGGATAGAGAGATCTTATCAAAACCCCATGTAACCAAGCTGCTGGCACTGACATTAGCAGATGGCAGAATGCAGGATAACAAACACATGGGTAGACGTGATATTTTGGAAGAGGGCACCGAGGCTTTTACAAAGGGAAGCTGTAAGATATACAAACCCACTGGAGCTCCTTGGAGGTAAATGAGAATGAAGGGCAATGCAAACCAAGCAGCTCCTCAGCACAGCTGGCATGGCTAGGATGGAAGGTCCCTGCATGGCTACAAATACCTGCACAGCAGGGACAGCCCTGAAGCAGGTTTTCTTCCCAACAAACCTTTCCTGAGCTCTGTGCTGCCCAATGTGATGAACAAAGGGTCCCAAAGATAAGGTGAATAGCGAGGTGATAAAGTTTGCTGCTGAAACTATTCAGGAGAGGAAAGAAAAGGATGAATCTCACAATTGTGAGTGCTGAGAAAATGACAAATGAAATTCAATGCGGGTAACTGTGAAGTGAATCACAGGCAAAAAAAAAGGAATGCCTAATGCCACGCACCAAAAGGAAAGGCTTTGAGCTTATTACTGCCATTCAGGAATGAGCTCTCAGGGTTATAACAAATAACTGTAGGAAAACAGCAGCTCCAGGCTCAGAAAGCAAAGAAAATGTTAGAAATTGGATGGAAAAGAATAAAACCAGAAAGTATCACTGGGCCTCTATATAAATAGATGGCACATTGTGCTTCCATGAGGCTGGTTGGGAAGGTCGATTAGAACTGGCTTTACTGTAGCAACTGAGGATAACAAAGTATTCCAGCCCTGTCCTGAAAGGGAAAGCAATGGGCCGGAATCCAGGGGAGATGCACATGGCAGCCCCAAGGGCTTCCATTACTGTAACACTGCCACGTGAAAGATAACCCTGCAATCACATCACATTAGAGCATCTTGTTCTCCCCAGCACAGCAGTTCTCGGTGTGGATGAGGCCTTGGTTGTTAAGTCAGCAGCACAGTGTGCAGGAAGCTGGCTGGAATGCCAGCACACGGAACCACTGCCAATGACCACAATCAATTCTTTGTTCCTTGGTTCCTTTTTGCAACACTGAAAAATGTTCTTAAAGATTAAGAGCACCTAAACTAAATGGAAACGAATGGAATTTGTGTATCGATGCAGTCGTAGATGGAAGAGGAGCCAAAACCTGAAATAGCCATAAGACAATATTTGGCCATAAGCACTGGGCTCTTTCTATAGTCGCCATTAAAAGGGATCAAAAATAACTTGTGCAATATGCTCTGAAGTCTAAACCTTGGCTCTGCTGGCACACAGGCTGGCGCAGCCCTGAAGTCTCCCAACAAGAGGCAGACAAATGTTCCACTTATCTTATTCAGTGTGAGGGAATGCTTGTTCAGAATAACTCAAGTGATATCAATTTAGAAGACAAACCATTCAGAGCCATGAAGGTCACACTCTGTTTGTCAGCCATCCAAAGCAGACAAGAAAAGCCACTACAAACTTAAAGCTGAAATGAGTCCTTTGCAAGAATACTTCCATCCTGTGCTCAGCTGGATGCATTAGTTCAGGATATGGCGAGCTGGGAATAGAAAAAGGGGCTAAAAGTCACACATCACCAAGGTAATATTCCATACACATTCATCTTTATAGCACAGAGGACACTAAGAAACACGACCTTTGTGCTGCTGCAGCAAAACCACCCACAAATTCAATAACATTTCCCATTAAATAAGGAGCATTATTGCTCATGAATTGCACAATGCAATGATATTTGGCTGCTTAAAAATCACCCAGTTTTAATTTGAAAGCTTGAACATTTGAGAAGAAACCTGGCTGTATCGATCCTGTCCTGTCACATTGCTGCCACTGAGCATGTTTAATAGCCACAAGTCCACACTTTTTGTGCTGGGTGGAAAGAAAAACCCAACACCTTTTAAGATTCCCAATGTCCTTCAGTTTTTCTTAGCAGTGGCAACAAACATCAGTGAAGCAATAATTATGAGCACAACTTTTACCTTTAAAGCTTGTGCATAGAGAGCAAGCACCCCACAAGCTAAGGCAGGTGAGGAGGACACCAGCAGGCAGCACACAGCTCAACCTGCTTCCAAAGAACAATAAAGAAGCCCAAAGCAAGACAAGAACTGAAAGCACACATCAAGTGATAAAAGCGGCTTTAAAGGCTTAACCCACGTACCAGCTCCTCTGGAAGAAGGCCAGCAGTACTTACTAACCCTCTCTAGACAGAGCTATTTAAGTTCAGTATTCATAAGCCTGCTTGAGATGATTGCTGTAGGCTGCTTAAAACCCACCTCTTCTATCAGAAAACGCAGACGTGCTGATATGTATAACACAGCATTGGGCATGTGCTATCGAGCTGTTGTGAAAGCACCTATGCCAGAGTTATCATTTTAGTTAGAATCAAACATTCAGCTCTTCAGAAGCTCAGGATTTCTGTTGGCAGTGGCAGGATCTCTGGTAAATGGTAGGACCTGGAGCCTAACCTAGGACCTATCCTAACCCTAACCCCACTTGTACCCTAACAATTAAAAGCAGCCCCATTACATACACAGCCTGCTGGGTCACAGTTCAGCTTCTCTGACAATTTCCCAGGGAATAAATCCCTATTAACACACATTGTGCCAAGTATCAATCCACCACTCAAAACCCATCACCAATAACGGTACAGGATAAAGCTGATGCTCATACAAATTCAGATCCTGGAAGAAAATCCACCTGCATCACACTTTGAGCTTAGAAGAACAGCTGCAGTGGTACTGCAGAATGCATCCATCCAGGCAACAAAGCAGTTGGGCCCCATCAGCTCCAACTGCCTGGCATCCCTTGGTCATGGTATTGCATTTCTCAACCCCAGCTAAGCAGACATAACCCAGGTTAGATGGGCAGAGGCCACACAGCAGAGATGCTGCGAGTCCTGCCTCAATGCACCAGCGTTGTGTTCATACACAGCCCGGCAGCACCCTGTCCATAGGTTGCTGCCATCACAAACCTTCAGATGTAGAAAGCAGAAAGCTTTGTAACAAAATACCGTTAACTGTCTAAGACAGCAAGGAACGACACATTATAAATAGGAGGTGGCTTCAGATGGATTCCAGAAATGGATGGTGAGCAACCACTGTGGCAAATCAATGCTCCAGTACCAAGCAGCAGAGAGGGGCCAGCTTGAGCTCTACCCTGAAAAGGCAGTGACACATAAAAGGCCACTGGCAGGTGCTCACCCACATTCTGTACATTTCACAAAGATTTATGAGCAAGGCTGAATGCTGGAAAAGCAATGCTGGAATCGCCGGTGTCCCTCTGCAAGGTCAGCTTGTTGTATCATGGAAACATTCCTAGGGAGACCTATAAGTGAAGACTGCCCTGGTTTGCTCAGTTACAGGAAAGAAGCTTCCAAGAAAAAGCAATGTGCTGAAAACTAAAACCCAACAGAAAACCACCATGAAAGAAACCACAGCGTTTATCCCTCAGGAAGGATTGTGCTTAGGATGGAGAAGGATCATATATGAGATGGAAGGAGACTGATCTTTCCAAAATGAGGGTAGTTAGGTGTATTTTCCCTGTTCGTTTTTAACTACTGTACGTGATAATTAATGCTGTCACAAGGAGCTGCGTGGGTGTCTGAAGAGAGGATTCTGATGTCCACGTTCTCAACAGCTTAAGAAGGCAGCACTATGATCAATGTGCTCACCTGGCACCTAGCAAGGCTACAGGAAAGAAGATGGGGTCCCACGAGCTGCAGAGCTCTTCCCACATCATTTGTGCTGAAGAAAACCCATGTAAACCCCATTGAATCACCCCCACTCAATGCACAGCAACCATCTCTGAGCTGCAGCTCCCGGCGCCGTGCAGATCAGTTTGCTGCAGCCCAATAAAGGAGATGGCAGGGACAGCTGTTGCACCTCCCCTCAGGACGGCTGAAAATAAACTGCAGACTCAGACCCCGGGGTTTATACCGGGCACCTTCACCATGATCGGGCCGTGCTGTTACCACGGGGTCAGACAGAATTGCTCATAGAGAAGAGCCTGCAATGTGCATCAGTGTGGGGCTGCTGCTCCCCAGCACAGCAGGGCATTCTCCAAACACCACTTGTTAACATGCAGAGAAGATATATCCAAGCATTTAATGCCCCCCCTGCCCTCTATTTATACAGCCACTTAACGCAGTATTCCCCTCTCCCAGCCACCTTAAAAATACAGCTCTAATACACACAGCCTGACATGTCTTTCTGACTTATGGTATGTAATAATCCTCATTGAGAGGCAGCATACCAGCCCCACAGCCTTATATTTCAGTATTAGCCAGTTATTATCTCAATATATTACAACACATTGCAGTTAAGGTGTCTCATGAGTCCCACAGCACCTAATCTGAATTCAAAGTCTCTGTACCTGTTGGCAACAGAACCAGCTCCCAGTCCCTAACACTCACCATTAAAATATGCAAGAGGTGATATAAATCACAATGGTAATACCAGGATGCTGCTGGCTTCACCCAGTTACAGCAGAGTGCTGCACATAAACACCATCCTTAACATTTCAGTGGGTTTCATCCACGTTAACACGAGCTGTAAGACACGAGCCCAGGGCAGCAGCCCTTTGCAGGCCCTGCATTCATGGCCCATTCCTGTGTTTTTGCTGAGGCAGCTCTCAACCTTATGAAACGATGTTGATTCAGACAAGCACGCAGCATTAATGACGTGTCTCCATCTCTAATGCAGGCTTGAGAATCTCATTTGTCAAAGTCAGAAAGCTTCTGGTACCTATTACATAGAACAAACTTTCCTCCAGTTCCCTTTACTTCTCATAGGAGTAGAGCTCTGCACAGCCCAGCAATGCTGTGGATGTGATGGATATGAGGAGCTGCCCCTGCACAGAACCAAAGGACCAGGCACGTCACTTCTGCTCACTGCCATATAGCAAAACTGCAGCTGAAACCTCACTTGTTCACTGCTTATGGAAGGATCAGAGCTCTAGATGGGTAAATAGAGGCTGAGGAAGGAAACAAAGATGCACATTTCCCACCAGAAATACCCACCTACTTACTAAAGCACCGCTTCCTCCCAGCACCCAGCAGCTGAGCACTGCTGTGGATGGCTTTGGTTTGCAAAAGCCTTACAGAGAAACTGCCCCAAAGCAAAACAAAGGCTTTCCCCGAGTGCAGCAGCTCCGACTCATTTCACTTCAAGGTTAGTTTGTTTAGTCTGGAGTTAATTGTGCCCACTGCGGAGGTTGTTTTGAAACAGAGACACAAAGGACAGACAACTGAATGAATCCATGGGGACAAAACACGAAGCCAGAAGTGGGACTGAGTAAGCCGAAAGCAAGAGAATAAATGCATTAGGTTGGTGAAACTGCACTTCAGATTGGAACTACGTCCAACACATTCATGCTGCATGTCAGCAACCCAGCTTCCTCACTTCAGGCAGAGGACATTCCGTTGTACCCCCATTTATAAGGGAAGGCTGAAGTAAAGCATTGCCCTATTGATAAAGCTGAACCCTGACAGCATCAGATTCAGATTGATGAGCAATATTAAGCATAGATTGCAGCTTCTACTTTCATGAACAGAAGCACATCTTCGGAAAGAAACTCTGCAGAGCGCAGTGGAAAAGGTCTGACTGTCCCCAGATAACATTCTCTCCTAAGGATTAAGGTATTTTTAGACAATGCAGCCACCTAGTTTTAAAAAACACAGCCTGATGTATGACACCATTGCCCTCAGTTCAAAGACCTGAAGCTGAATTACCTTCAAGAACAACTGTGATACCCCCAAACACATGTAGGTAATACCAGGAAGGTCTTTTCCAGCCTCACTCATTCTGTGATGGAGTTTCTGTGTCACTCAGTGTACACTGTGCTACAACCCAAGGCACAAGCTGCCTTTTACCTTTTAGTGACCAAGTCCTCCTCTGTGTGAGCAGCCACTGCCCTTCTGGGAGCAATGCTGACTCCATCCTGGTTATCCTGCAATGAAACCCACTCTGCTTCAGCCTCCACTGCAGCTCCTACAGAGCAACAAGCAAACCTCTACCCCATGCACCATCCTAGATGGAAAACCATCAGCCCCACAACCCACCTGTGGACTTTTTGGTCAGCAACCACGTTCCCTTCCACTTCCCCAGGACTACACCCTATGTAGGAAAGTAAATAAAAGGCCAAATTTGTTTAACAGCAATCAACAATTGGCTGCCATTTGCTGACGTATGCTTTGGTGAGCTCTGCAGAACAACCAGACACGCTCAGTTTTACAGCCCTGACTTAGGAACAGGACTAAGTTAATCTGGGACTGCCAGCGAGGCTCCAGTCTCAGTTGGTTGAGGCAGAATCACTGTGTAAAGTACCCAGCTCCTAATAGAGCAGCTCCTGAATGGCTGCGTGTTATCCAGCACCTGAAAACACCATCAGAAGAGCCAGGTCCCTGTAAATGACAGACCTGGGAGCAGATTCATGAGCAATTCTCCTTGGAAAACACAAGAGAAAAACAACCGGAACATCATCAAAGGGCAGACGAAGGATAAACAATCTTTTATGTTGTCATCCTCTCTGAAAGAGAACTTAAAGACAGAAAGGCATTGCCTACAATGTTTGGTGATGATACGTTTAGGTTTCAGTTCCATCTGCAGCATTGCATGTTGGCTTCCACCATTCACAAACACTACAGCCCAATTGCAGCCAATGTTCTGCATCACATACGATGCTCTGCCTGCTGACTTCCAAACGCTCCCATTGAGTCAATCCCTCCCTTTCCAACCTGCAATCATCACCGTAGGCTACATGCAATAAACGGTGTTAAATCTAGAAGGTGCTGAGCTAAAGATGGAAGCAGAGCTGAAGTCAGACTGCACCCAAGCCAACGCTCACCATCACCTGCTCCACAATACACAACGCTCAGAGGAGACATTAAGAAGATCCTCCTATACAATGCACTTAGTTTGTCAACTAGGCAAGTTACCTCGGGTAACACATTCCCATAGACAACAGAACTCCCCCCTAACATGGGATCAAACATATTAAGGACATGGGCAGAGATAACAAACTGACATCTGACACAAGCTTATGGCATTAAGATACATGCAGAACCTGTAACCAAACAGGGCCTGCCCCACTCTGGGTGCACAAAACCTCTCTTCAGCCACACATTGCTTTAGCACTGCCTGCAACACAGGGGTGAGAAAGCTTCAGTGGGACCAGGGAACAAAGTCGGTGTGAAACAGAATAGAAAACCAACTTCCTTCCTGTAAGGCTTCAGAAGAAGCAGCTCCAGCAAGAGCCCATCTCTCAGGGTGAGCATCTGCTCAACAGCTCACTCATCTGAAGGCCTTGCAAAGCAGCAGGGCCCAGGTGCTGCCATCACTGACAGCTGCTATGACACAAATTCTTTCCACGTACAGAATTGTATTTGTGGCCTGTGATCACTGCTTGCCGTGTACTCAAGAAACGTGACCTTGCAGCAATAATTAGCCATCGATCAATGCCTGATGGATCCAATGCACTCCATGATACACTCCTGGCCGGGTGGCTCGTGCTGCATAGAAGTGATGTGCTGACACTTCTGAACAGATCCACCACAGCTATGGCAGCAAGCCCCCCCCCGAGATCACCCCCAGCTCCACCACACAACCCCATGTAGCTTCAGTCTTCACCCTGCTTCAATCAGCTCCCATTACTGGCTCTGACATCTGGACATTGACTTAATTACACAGCAAATGTACAGTGCTGAAGGTACTGAAGAGCAAACTGTGAGCTCCTGCTGTGCTGTTTGCTTATTTTTAGAGCTCAAGAAGAATATGAATACCTCTGCCCCAGGTCAGTGACAGCCACGGGCAGGTGAATGGAGCTATTAAATGTCCCAGTGTTTCAGTTCAGTAATGCCAACCAAGCAAAAAAAGAAAGCAGTAACCGGGCTGAGTCAGTTCTTTGTGCTATTAAAGCATCGGTGCCTACAACGATGTTATTTGCAGGTGTTATTCCCAGGCTGTGCTCTCCCCATCCCATGGCTACGCTGTATGCTCAGTCTATGAGATCTCCTGCTAACCAAGCCCTAATGTCAGAGCAGGCTGATCTCATTGACATACACTGTGCTCTGGGCTGGGATTTCAATGGGCTGCCCACAGAGCTGTGTGTGCCCCATCTCTGGGAGCACTCCATGCCAGGTGGGCACAGTGCAGCCCTGCCCACAGCGGGGGGTTGGAACCAGAAGACCTTTAAGATCCCCCCACCCCAACCAAAGCCATTCTATGACTACAATCTCACATACCCTGCTATGTTCTGCACCAGCCCTACATCTCAGAGCATTCCCCAGCATCGAGGGGCAGCCCGCAGTCCCATACATCACCATTCATTCTCACGATAGACAAATAAAGTGCAGGCTTTCCCGCAGCCGTGTGCTCCCAATTGTATGCACTCTATGGGTCCCTGCAGGCGCTCCATGGGTCCCTATAAGCACTCTATGGGTCCCCGTATGCACTCTATGGGTCTCTGTATGTGCTCTATGGGTCCCGATTGTATGCGCTCTATAGGTCCCTGTATGCACTCTATGGGTCTCTGTATGCTCTCTATGGGTCCCAACTGTATGCTCTCTATGGGTCCCAACTGTATGCTCTCTATGGGTCCCAACTGTATGCTCTCTATGGGTCCCAACTGTATGCTCTCTATGGGTCCCAACTGTATGCTCTCTATGGGTCCCAACTGTATGCTCTCTATGGGTCCCAACTGTATGCTCTCTATGGGTCCCAACTGTATGCTCTCTATGGGTCCCAACTGTATGCTCTCTATGGGTCCCAACTGTATGCTCTCTATGGGTCCCAACTGTATGCTCTCTATGGGTCCCAACTGTATGCTCTCTATGGGTCCCAACTGTATGCTCTCTATGGGTCCCAACTGTATGCTCTCTATGGGTCCCAACTGTATGCTCTCTATGGGTCCCAACTGTATGCTCTCTATGGGTCCCAACTGTATGCTCTCTATGGGTCCCAACTGTATGCTCTCTATGGGTCCCAACTGTATGCTCTCTATGGGTCCCAACTGTATGCTCTCTATGGGTCCCAACTGTATGCTCTCTATGGGTCCCAACTGTATGCTCTCTATGGGTCCCAACTGTATGCTCTCTATGGGTCCCAACTGTATGCTCTCTATGGGTCCCAACTGTATGCTCTCTATGGGTCCCAACTGTATGCTCTCTATGGGTCCCAACTGTATGCTCTCTATGGGTCCCAACTGTATGCTCTCTATGGGTCCCAACTGTATGCTCTCTATGGGTCCCAACTGTATGCTCTCTATGGGTCCCAACTGTATGCTCTCTATGGGTCCCAACTGTAAGCTCTCTATGGGTCCCAACTGTATGCTCTCTATGGGTCCCAATTTTATGTGCTCTATAGGTCCCTACATGCTCTCTATGGGTCCCAATTGTATGCGCTCTATGGGTCCCAGGGCTGCTCGCTCGGTGCAGCCACCCCCTGCCCTCAGCAAAGCTTCACACTGGGGCCGTTCGGAGCCCGGCATCGGCTCTGCCGGCCCCGCTGAGCTCCGGCAAACAGCGGTACCGGTACCGGCTCGGCTGTGCCGGGCAGCCCCGCATCCCACCCAGCACCACCAACCGTCCCGTCCCGTCCGGTTCCTCCCGCACCTGGTGCAGCGCCGTCAGCCCGTCCACGTTGGTGGTGTTGATCCGCGCCCCGCGGCCCAGCAGCCGCTTCACCTCGTCGGTGTCCCCGCTGGAGCAGGCGGCCAAGAACACGGCGCCCTCCTCGAACCGGACCCGGCTCCCCCCGGTCCCTCGGTGCCTCCCTCGGCCGCCCCCCGCCGCCACCGGCTCCTGCTCGGTCAGGGAGCCCTTCCAGCGCCGCAGCTGCTCCGCCCGCCGCAGCCGCGCCGACTCGGCCCGCTTCCCTCCCAGGTGCTCCGGCTCCGACATCGCCGCCGTCCGCACTGAGGCGCAGGGAGCGGCGCGTCGCCTCAGCCCGGAGCGGGGCGCAGCGCCCCCGCCGCCATCTTCGCTACGCCCCCACCGCCGCCGCTACCGCCGCCACCACCCCCCGAGCGCCCCGCGGCATCCCGGGACTTGTAGTTCCCGCGGGGGGCGCCGCACCTGGCGCAGCTCCCGGCGGCCCCCGCGCGCCGCCGCACCTGGGCGCCAGCCGGACTACAACTCCCGGCATCCCCCGCGTGGGGACGCACGGACCGCTCCGCCCGCACAGCGCAGCTCCGCCCGCCCCGCTGATGGGGCGCTGTGCCGGACTCGGGCGCCCCCTGGTGGCCGCCCGCGCACCTGCAGCTGCTGCCACCCCTAAGTGCCGTTTTCCTTCCCTTTCGTTCCTCCCCGTTTTCCTATGGCTGCTCCGCTAATAAATAAGTGCTTCGTTTAGGAAACAAACGCAGCTTTCCGGCACAGCCCGGATTTGTGCCTCTCGCCTTTAACCGCTTCCTCGCCCCGTAGTGCGGAACATCTCAGAGCCGAGCCGACACCAGGTGGCGCGGGGACACAACGGCACCTGCGGCTTCGCCTCCATCCTAAAGGGCTCCATCAATGAAAGGGGCCGGCGGCCAAAGCCCTCCCTATAGAGGACAACGGGGCAGGGAACCTTAGGATCTAGGAACCTTGGACCTTAGGAACCTTGGACCTTAGGAACCTTGGACCTTAGGAACCTTGGACCTTAGGATCATTAAGGCTTCGAGACCCCCAAGCCCATCTCCAGCCCATCCCACCGCACTGCCTGCATCCCTCATTGCCATATTCCCATGGCTTTAGAGCCTCCGGGGATGGTGACCCCACTGTGCAGCTGTGTCAGTGCATTATCACCCCTCCAACCCCGCAGCAAAGAGCAGAGCTGAGATTTGCAACTGCAGACCCAACATTTTAGGATTCAGGGCCTTTTCCTGAGGATACCACTCAGCACTTCATTCATCCATTCCAGCTTTGGAGGAAGGAAGCAGGGACATGGGAGCCTCCAGAACCCGACAGCCCTGCTGCATTGCCTCCAGGAGCTCAGCTGGAGGGGGTGGGTCAGTCCAGGTCTGTGCGGGGCCATCTGCAGTGCTGTGCATTGCACGCTTCCTCTGAGTCATCTCATTTCCCAGCCCCGGGGGGAAGAACGTGGGTCCCCATGAGCTGTGGCTGTATCAGAGTTGAAACAAGGCTTTAGTCTTCAGCAGGAACCTGGGGAGCCGGGTGGGAGATCCATGGCCATCAGGACCACCAGGCCGTGGTGACATGGAGGTGCTCATGTCAACAGGCAATGCCCCACTTGGTAATGTGGTTCCCTGTTAGCTATGTCTGAGAAGCAGAGAACCCATCACTCTGCAACCACTACAGGAGGCTTCAGTGAGAAGGAATCAGCCTTTTTTTCCCCAAGGGACAAGTGATATGTAGGTTGCTCTATAAGTAGTGCCTCCTGTTTATTAACATGGAAACTACAGTAGATACAAAGAACACAGTGACACTGATAGAACAAATTCTCAGCTCCCCGCCTTCAAAGCTCCACAATCTTTCCTGAGCTGATGGCCTCAGATCTGGACTAGGCACTGCAGATGGGGACTTACAAGGGCAGAGCAGAGGGGTACAATCCCCTCCCTGCTCTCTGCCACCCCTCCTTTGATGCAGCCCAGGATGCAGTTGTCTGCAACATCCCACTGCTGGATCACCTGCAGCTTTCTTTCCATCAGGATCCCCAAGGCCTTCTTTGCAGCGCTGCTCTCAATGAGTTCTGGTCTGCACACATATCTGGCATTGCCCAGCTGTAACACCCTGCACTTGCTCATGTCAAACCCTATTAGGTTCACATGGACCCTCATTATGAGCACGCTCAGGTCCCTTTGGCTGGGAGGTTTAGATTGACTGTTAGGGAGCGTTTATTTGCACAGAGGATGGCCAAGCGTTGGCATGGGCTGAGTGAAGGAGGGGGTGGAGCTCCCTATGTCGGAGATGTGCAGATGTGGCACTGAGGGATGTGATGCAGCGGTGGGACGCGGTAGTAGTGGGTGGTGGATGGGCGGGTGGCAGCGAGGTGGCAGAGGGCGCTGGGAGTGACACTGGGTTAACTGGGGGTTGCACCTCGCCGTGATGGGCGCCGCGGGGCCGACGGCCGCACTGCCTTCCTCCTCCTCCTCCTCCTCCTCCTCCTCCTCCTCCTTCTCCTCCGCCCGGGGCAGTGACATCAAGCCGTGCTGGCGCTGAGAGCGAAGCGCCGCCTCCCCCGCCGCCAACAAAAGTCCCCGAGCGCCCTCCGGGCCCCAACGCCGCATCCGCCGCCTCCCGACCCGCCCGGCCCGGCCCGGCCCACAGCCGCAGGTACGAACCGGGGCCGTCAGACCCCAACATCCCACCCCGCCCGCGGATGGGGAGCTCCGAGCACTGCACAGCCCGGAGGGATGCGGCCTCGAGGGGGGGAGAGGGTCGGTGCTGTCCGGTGGGCGGAGGGGCTCGGGGTGGGGGGAAAGCAAAGGAAGGTGTGGGGGGGAAAGCAAAGGAAGAGGGCAAAGTTTGGCCCCGGGGGGCAGAGTCACAGAACTTCCCCATCCGGGCCGGGTGCTGGCGGTGATGCTCACCGGGAAGTCCCAACGTCCGCGCTGCGCTCCTTCTCTCCCCGTGCCCTGCCGTCGCTTTGCCTTTCAGCAATGAAAAACTTTGGGGAGCCTGCAGGACCGTGCGAGCGGCTCCCATCATTGAGCAGCGGGCTCATCTCCGAGCGCTGCCGCTCCACAAAGCCCGCAGGTGGCAACGGGGCCACGCGTGGGAGCGGGCGTTGGTCAGCGCTCGGCATCACGCGTGTGTGCTGCCAGCAGGCAGAGATGGCTGGGGAAGATCCGGAGCAGCCGCTTGAATTCCTTTGGAGGATGCGGGGAGGGCTGAGCCGGGCCGGGAGGTGCAGGAGCTGCCAGCTGTGGGGTTGGCTCCTGGGTTATTGCTGCTCCTCGTTGCTGTGAGCGCGGCTCAGTGCTTCCTTGGCATCCACAGAGCGCATCGCCAAAGCAGGGACTGAGCGGTCCCCTCCCCGCCGTGATTCCATCCCTCTCCTCCATCTCCTTCAGGCAGAAAGCCCTGCCAAAAGTGCACGGAGCTGTGTCCAGGAGGAGGTTTGATCCCCATAGAAGCCAGGAGCTTTTCTTGGCGTCCCTGAGAGTGCTTTTGTTTTGGAGAAATTCAGGCTTTTCTTTGAGAAATCAGCTGAATGCCCAGTTGTGACAGGGAGCTTTCCAGTTTGTAAGCTGAGCCTGGGAGCCATGTGGCCATCGGGCAGCATCAGGCAGCTCTGCAGCTGCTCGTAGTACCCGTGCATGGCAGTGGGGCGGCACAGCACTGCCCATCCCTGCTGCAGATCTCAGGTGGGCAGCAGTGGTACCCCAGTGTCCCACTGCAGGACCTGGGGGCACAGTGTGTGTGTGAGGGTCACTCCTGACCACGCACCCCCTTCCCCCTTTCCCTCCTCTCCAGGCAAAGCCCCTGGAGATGTCAGATCTGGCACAGCTGCTGCTCTGTTCTTCGGTGTCTGCACTGATGCTCAGTGTTTTGTTGCATCCCAACACTCGCTGCCCTTAGGATTCCATTCTTTCACTTGCCACTTCAGCATCACTGTACCATCCTTTATTCCGATTTACACCACTGGCATCCCAGAGTCTCCTTATGTCACTTCTGTGACATGGGGGCTGTGACTGTGCCCCTTGAATCCCCCTTTTGTAGGGCTGTTCCCATGCATGATGCTGTGGCAGCTGCTCCATACATGATGCCATTTGCTTGGGGTCCCCATGGCCTGAATGCTGTTTCCAGTGCTCCATCCTACTCATTTCCCACCCATCCCCATGAGCTGCTTCCTTCTGCTCTCTTCAGGTGCCTCCTTCTATTCCTGCTCAATTCATGGCTATGCCAGCTGCTCTTTAAAGTGCAAGGCAGTTATCTCTCCCCAGGGACTATGATTTTCTACCTATTGCTTGCCCCTTTGCCAGACCATGTAATAATCCTGCATCAAGAATGAATATCATGCAGCACCAGTGCTTTCCTGCCGTCCATTTGTATTCATACTTTCACTGCAAAAAATCCCACAGCTTTTTGCATGGGCCAGCCTGAATCTCCTGTTCCTTAGTGATCTCATCTGAGCACAAAGTGAGCTATGAGACCTTGAAACCGGGGCTGTGGGACCCCAGATCCAGGGCTATGAGACCTTGAAACCAGGGCTGTGAGATGCAGCCTGACAGCTGTCCTGCTTGAGAAGGGATGAGACACACTGAGAAGCAGAGTCAGTCCTGTGTTATCCCTGATGAAGGGACTGATGTGGATGCAGCGGTGCCTCTGTCTGCCCCCTAAGGAAGCTCCTGAACCCTGCTGAACCCTGCCAGGAGGAAATAACAAAACAACGCATTCTCCAGAGAAACACTTTGTGTCCTTTTAAGGCAATGCAAGGGCTGGGACTGGAGTGAGCTGTCTGGAAGGGAGGGATTTGGCACCACTGTACCCTCGATAGGAAGCCCAGCCTGCAGGGTGTTGAGGAAAGGTTTCCTGCCTGCTGTGATCACACCCAAACAGCTCTGGCACCCTGGGGCTGCGCTGCCTCCTCCTCCAGCCCCACACCTGCATTGCCTTGTGTGTCTGTCCTGAACACGGCTGGCTGTGGGGCTGAGTCTGCAGCACCCACAGAACCTCGTATCACTGAGCACCTCCAGCGAGCGTTTGGTTCTGATGTCTTTGTGACCACCTGAGGTTGCCTTTGGCCCTTCTACTGCCCCCCTTATCCTCTGCTTCTCCTCTCTGCTGGCTTTGAGTTTCTTGAGTTTTCTCTTGCCCCAGTCTTCAAAATACCAGGGCTGGGTTGGAGCTCAGCCATTTGTGTTCGCCATTTGTCTTATGGTGGGTTCACCTGCACATTTGAAGATCAAGAGGCCTCTCATAACTCACCAGAGATGTTTCAGGAAAGAGGAGAGCAAAGGAGAAGCATTAACTTGCTGCCAGGGAGCTGCATGGTTGCTTAGCTCAGTGCTCAGGTGTTGGTCCTCTGTCCCAACCTTCCTACTCTTCTTCCTTCTTTCCCTTGCTCAGAACAGAGCTGTGAGCTGCCAGGACCTGTCCCCCATGGGTGCTGATCCCCTTGGCTGCTTTAAGTGGTCACACTGAGTTCTGCTGCTCCTTAGCAGCCCTTATGAATCACTGCAAACATTTTTCTGCCCCTTCTCTCCCCACAGGATGCCAAACTGGGGTGGAGGGAAGAAATGTGGCGTGTGCCAGAAGGCCGTGTACTTTGCCGAGGAGGTGCAGTGTGAAGGCAGCAGCTTCCACAAGTCCTGCTTCTTGTGCAGTGAGTACTGCCCTCCCCCTGCCAGCAGGACGCCTCTTTGTGTCCTGTTTGTGGGCCTTGTAAACATTTATGAGCCGTGTCAACACTCACTGGGTTTCCCCTACAAGCAGCTGGGCTGCAGGAGTCATATGGAGGCGTTCTGCTATCTTCCAGGCTGAAGGAACATGGATCAGCCTTGAGCATCGTGGGGTGTCAGGGCTGAGCTTAGCCAGCATCCATACGGCATCTCTGCACCAGGGAAAGTTGAGGACATGTCCCTGGAGCTTCATCAGATGCTGAAGGCTGGAGCATGAGATGGGCACCCCCGCCAGGCAGGAGGTGGCACAGTGCATAATGCTGGCCCTGGTCCTGTGTGTTGCTTTGCTGGGAGCTGGGGTATGGTCTGCCCTGTGTCTGATGGGAGGTGGCTTCCAGGAGCCAAAACATCAGCCAGGAGGCATTGACTGGGGAAAGGAAGGAGCTCAGTGCCATGGGGAAGGGAGAAGGTTGTCCCATATCTGCTCATGGAAGCACATCACCAGGGAGAGGAACATGGGCCTCTATCCCTGTGCTTTGCTCATCCTGCTCCTCATGTACCTGGTGGGCTCTGCCTGTCCTGGTGGGCTCCTCCCCAGCCCTGCTCCCTGGCCTTGTGCTGCTGAGCTGCTCTGAGTTCCTCTATCTTCCCCAGCACTGCTCTTGGGCCCCATCGGGAATGTGAAGCCACTATCTTTAGGAGAGAAAAACAAACACTAGGAGCTGATTTGCCAAAGAAATAATCAGAAAGGAGCCAAACCTACCACAGTGCATTAAACTGGAGATCAGCTCCGGGAGTGAGTGCTGATTGACTGCATGGCGTTGGTCCAGCTAAGGCAATAGTACAAGCAGAAGTGTGATGCAAGGAGGCTGCCTGGCCTCAGAGCAGCAGCGGCAGCTCTTGTCTGGTTGTTCTGTGGGGTGGCTCAGCTGTTCTTAGCAAAACAAAAGGTCCTTCAATGCGATGAGTGTGGTGTGCTGGAATTTGTGCAATGCAGAAACCGGGGGCTGATTTCTAGGAAGCAGATTGCGAAGGAATGTTTTTGTTGTGTGACTGTATTTGGGGCAGACGAGGGGCAGTGGAAGCATGGACTGAAGGCTGCACCCACCCAGCGTGGGGGGAGAGGAAAGTAGATGCCATCAGCACCACCACCATTAGGACAAAGCCCTTTGAACCCACTGCTGTCAGCTCCTACACTCCATCCCTCTGGGTTCTGAATGCAGAGCTGTCCCTACTTAGCTCTGAGCTGCTGCAGGGGATCCTAATGCCAATCCATCTCTTGTAAACCCACTCTGAGCCAAGGGATGCACAGTGCTGTGTGAGCCTGAATCCCAACCCCTGTTCAAAGGATGGAGAACATACAGTGAGCACAGGACCCTGCCAGCCCTCCTTAGATGGCCACATGCTTCCTTCCCACCCAGCAGTGCGTGGGGTTGCCTGCGGCCACGCAGGAGAAGCACCATATTTAGTAATAGGGCTGAGGAACGCTGCCTCTCACCCATGTATTGAGTGCACTGAGGGAGCCCTGCGCTGTGTTTGCATTCCTGTGATATTGGTAAAGGGCAAGAAACTTTCCTGCTGGCGAGGAGTGAAATGGGCTGCTAGGAGAGTTGACATTTAAGGCGTGTGAGCAGGATGGGGATGGCTGGGGGTGCAGCTGTAACAGAACTTGTTTTGGCACTGGCTGCTAAAGCTGTGGACTCTGCCTTGGGCGTCGTGCTCCAGCCGGGGCAGGTAAACACCGGAGATTGCTGGGAGCCTTGGATGTTTGCTGCTCCCCTCCCATCACAATGTGCCAGGAAGGGCTGGGAGCTGACATGGAGGATGAGATCAGAGCAGCACAGGAGCCCAAGTGGTCTGAGCCCAGCACTGGGGTCCCCAGCCCTGCTATTATCCTCTTATATCCCATCTTTGGTCCCACACTGACCTCATGGCCAGGACACCCACCTGGGCTGGAAGTGCTGGGTGTGCCCTGAGAACACCCCACTCATGGTACAGACCTGGGGTGGCACATTGACATGAATACCTGTATCATTTGTGGGGAAATTTAGGATTTGTGCCCTGTCCTGGCTCCAAACCTGCTCCCACCCAGGGTGCCGGCAGCAGGGAGGTTAACAGAGCTGCTGCCTTATTTATTACCAGCCTCGTTGCCCTGGTGGTTGCTTCCTTTTAAAGCCAGACAATGTTCTTGTTGTGATCCTTATCTGCAGCCGTTTTGCATGCACTCCCTTTGAACACTGATCTTGTCTGGGGTTTCCTTGCTCCTTGAAAGCTGAGCTGTGCTATCCCATGTGAGGACTTGTTCTCTGCAAGTTAATGAGCAGATCTGGATGCACAAGCTGACAGGGCCCTCCCTTTCTTCCAGTGGTCTGTAAGAAGAACTTGGACAGCACCACCGTTGCTGTGCATGGAGATGAGATCTACTGCAAGTCCTGCTATGGCAAGAAGTACGGCCCCAAGGGCTATGGGTATGGGATGGGCGCCGGGACCCTGAGCACCGACAAGGGCGAGTCTCTGGGAATCAAATATGAAGAGTGAGTTGAAGTTTTGTTTGGAAATCGGGGATGTTGTGTGCACCTTCCCCCTCACATCTGTCCAGATGTGCTTGGCTGTGTGCCCTGCAAAGCCCACTGTGTGTCCAGCAGTCCCCAAGCAGGAGACTGTCATAGACTCCCTGTTTCTTGGGGTCTTCCCATGTGCTGGGCATGCCACATGGCTGGCAATAGGCCCACATCTGCCCTGATGTTCTCAGTGGGATGAGGACTTAATGGGCACATCCCCATTGCCCAGCCCTGCTGCCCATCCCATCCCAGCACACAGCTGTGGAGCTGCGGTTTCTATGGGGGTCAATGCTGTCCTGACAGCCCCAACAAAAACAGGCTGGGATTTGCATTCCCATAACTCTCCCCTCCTCCTTCCTGTTCCTGAACGCCACTAATGAGCTTCCTCCTGTTCACAGGGGCCAATCCCACCGACCTACCAACCCGAATGCATCCAGAATGGCCCAGAAAGTTGGTGGCTCTGATGGGTGCCCGCGCTGTGGCCAAGCGGTGTACGCAGCTGAGAAGGTGATTGGAGCTGGAAAGGTAAGGATGGGGTAGATGGGGCACACACACACCCTGGAAGCCTGATGCCTAAAGGGGAGCCTTACCAGGATCCTCTGCATCCCATCCTGTGGCCCCATCCCTGCCCAGCTCTGAATGCAAGTGTGGTCCAGGCTCAGCTCTGTGCCATGAGGTTGGGATGGTGGGGAAGCCTCAGCAATGGGGCTGTGCTGGTGGCACTGGTGCTGCCCCACACATTGACCGCTGCACTTCATCCTCCCCACAGCCAGTGTGCATCCCCAGATCACAGAAGGGAGGCAAAGAGTGACAGGAGACTCCAGCACTGCACTGAGGCTCCAGCAGAGTCTGTGCGGGATGTGTCATATTTTGGTCATCCTCAAAATCCCAACCCGGGCTCTCATCCTCCTGGTGTTGTTGATATTTATGGGGACCCAAATCTGGCAAAGCAATCGTGCTCGAGAAAACCAGGGAGGATTCCAGAGCGTGTATTCAATGCGCTAATGTTTACTGGATGACTCTCAGCTACCTCCTCCCCCAGCCCTAATTTCACATTTTCTTCCAAAAAAGGTTTGATGTTTTCCAAAGCGTTTATTTAAATTCCTCTGTGAGGGCTCTGGCTGCTCTGTGTGCTGCTCGCGGCCCGTGAGCTCATCTGTCCCCGGAGGACTGGCAGAGCTGGGGGAGCTTTATTTTTGAGTGCTGGCTGATTCCTGCATTCTTAGTGTCTATTTTGCTGCCTTAGATCTGGAGTTGTCTCCCCTGAGTGCCACCCCTGGGC
The DNA here is from genome assembly GCF_054131305.1 of Coturnix japonica. Classification (NCBI taxonomy): domain Eukaryota; kingdom Metazoa; phylum Chordata; class Aves; order Galliformes; family Phasianidae; genus Coturnix; species Coturnix japonica. The sequence goes on from NC_140700.1 coordinate 2,029,082, forward strand.
TAAGGTGCAGCAGCAGTGGCTCCTGGTGAATAATAACTCAGGGGATTTATTATAGTGTTTTAAGAGAGGGGTGATTACTTCTCACCCACTGCATTGTGCAAGTGACTGTGTGTGTGTGTTTGTGTGTGTGTGGGTCATGGGGTGTGAATGCTAAGTCTAGAAGGCAATGTTTCCCCACTGTGCCATCACCACGGGGCAGGAGGGTTTTGCTGTGCTGAAGGCAGGGATGAGGGCTCTTTCCAGACTTCCCATCAGCAAACCCCATTGCTGATGGCATTGAGTCAGAACCAAGGCCTCCAAAGGGACCCCACATCATACCAAAGCTTTGCTGTCTTGATCCCATTACCATCTAACCAGGCTCCTCTCCTGTCTCACAGTCCTGGCATAAGTCCTGCTTCCGCTGCGCCAAGTGTGGCAAGAGCCTGGAGTCCACCACCCTGGCAGACAAAGACGGGGAGATCTACTGCAAAGGTGTGTGCCATGTCCCCTGCCCTATAGAGCTGGTGCAGGGGGGGTCCCCAGGCTCAGGTCACCTCCAGTTGTCCTGGATGCTGTGGCTGGAGGTGTGAGAACAGGGATGGGACGGGGGTATGGGGGATGGTGACCACACAGTTGCTCTGGGGGGCACAGCAGACATGGCAAACCCTGCTCTGCTTCAGAAGAAGAACTGCCAGAGTGCCCTCATGCCACTGTCCTAATGTTACTCTTCCTCCCTTCTCTCTGCAGGTTGCTATGCCAAGAACTTCGGGCCCAAAGGCTTTGGCTTCGGGCAGGGGGCCGGGGCTCTCATCCATTCACAGTGAGGCACCAGGAGCTGAGCTCTGCTCCTCGTGGGCTCCTTCAGCCCAGCCCTGGGCTCCCACACACCGCAGCGAGCTCCCTCACCTCCTCCATCCCCGCCTGCTGCTTTGCGGCACCAGCGCCTTCCCCTGCCCTGACCCAGAGCTCCCCAAAGCTGTGGGAGCCCCATTACCACCTCGGGTCCCTTGGCACGGGCACACAGCTTGCTCCCACCTGCAGTGAGGCCCCCAGTGTTCTGCTCCGCGTTGCTCATCCCATTGGGATGAGCCGCGCTGCGCCGTGTCACCCAGCAAGGAATAAACATCAAAGCTGACCCAAAGCATTGCCTGAGGGGTTGTTCCCCCAGCACAGGGGGTGCAGTGTTGAAGCAGGAGCTTAGGATGGAGCTGGAGGGTGGGAAGTGGTGCTATTGCAGCTTGCAATTAAAGCAAAGGGGCTCCCCTGTAGCTCTGCAGCCCCCTCAGCCTATTTGTGACCATTTCCAAAGCAATGTTTCCTTCCTGCCCTTCATGTGGATGCACCGTATCCAAACCCATCAGTCGTGCTCTGTGGTGCTGCTCCAGGCAGCTGTGCTAACAACTCAGAGCTTTGCACCTACTCCTGGGTTGGGTATGTATTTTTTTTTTTGCTGGATTCTGATCCTCCATCTTGGCAGCTCCCCAGGTTCAATTTGTTTTCACTGAAACACTTGGCTTTCTATGTGTGCTTCTCTCCTTTGACCGGCACAAGATGCTCACGGATCAGCCCCACTGTCTGTCTATCCCAGTCTGCAGTGGGATGGCTGCAACTGCTTCCCTCTGCTGGCTGCTGCTCCGGACAGACAGACAGATGTGTCTGTACATCTGCACCCATGTGCTGTCCAATGCGCTGCATCCACAGCAGCCAGCCCTGATGGCAGCCTGGGGGCTGCAGTGCTGGGGATTAGGGGTGGGGTATCCAACACCACCCCCAGAGAGATGTCCTGGGATGGTGGGGACAGAGCTGCAGCATCGAGCTCTGTTGGCTCAGCAGAATGAGACCCTTCTCTTGGTCCGTCACCAGAGGATGGAGGGGAGGTGGCAGGCTCTGCTGGAGCTCATGGCTGTGGGAAAGTGATCTTCCCATGTTGGCTGGAGGTGGTGACGCATTGAGAAGTGGAGGCAGCCCCAGCTGTCAAGGAAAGAGAGCGTGGGTTTGGTGGCCCAACAGTGTCACTGACATCCCCACCTGCTGGTACAGAGCTGGGAGGGACAGCCCCAAACTGCTCCTGGGGTACCCCATCCCTGAGCGTGTGCTCCTTGCAGGGACCCACCTGCTCTGCTCCTCCCAGAGCCCCACAGGGTCCGAGCTGACCCCCATCTGTGCCCGACATCCCAAACTGGGACTACTGGGATAACTGGGAGCAGTGCCAGCGTGGTGATGTTGGCCTCGGGGAGCACGAACCAGTTCCTGACTGCACAACGGGCCCTGCCCTGTTAATGAGGGATAATGAGCTGCCTCTCCTGGCGCTGCAGACTTACCCCCTGGCCATGCTGGCTGCCAGCACTGCCCCCAGCAGGCATCAGCCCCAGACGGTGACCCCGCTGCAGCTCCGTGGGGTTTTATCCCCCTTTTTTTGGACTTTTTAGTTTTACTTTGCTGAGCAAAATATTTGCTCTGCACACTCAGCACCTCTGGGTCCATCCATGCACTCGGGATCTTGGGATGCTGCGACTGTCACTCCGTTCAGCAGCCCATGGCCAGCTCTGTGCCCCCAGATGTCCCCACAGGCACAGCACAGCAGGGCCAGCTCCTGCCAGGGGCTGGCATGGGAACAGACAGAGCTGTCGTGGTTGGGAACAAGACAGGCTGGAAAGGCGCCGGTGTTTTGCTGCTGGGGAGGGAGGACTCCGGCGGGACCGAGCTGCGCTGCACAGCCCCATCCCTGCTCAGTGCAGCCACATGAAGCTGGAGATGCTGCATCCACTGTGGGACAGGATGGGGACACCAAGTCATTCTCTTCTGGGGGAGGAGGTGGATTCGGGGGGACAGGAGCTCTGTGCTGGGTGTGGAGGGATTGGAGCAGCTCCCTTGGGTGCAGGGTTGGTGGGTGTACAGCTGCCTCATGGTGGTGGCATGGAGATTCCCATCTATGGATGTTTTCCTGCCAGGCTCCCTCCTTGCAGTCCCTGCATGGTTGGTGCTGCACCTACAGCACTGTGTCCAGGCAGCACTGCATCCTGTAACCCCAAGTTTAAGACTCATAGACCTCTTCTATGGCTGATACTGCACCTCACAACCCTCTATCCTGGCTGCTTCTGAACCCTATAGCCCCCTAGCCCAGATAGCCCTGCACCCACAGCCTTCTGTCCTTTTTGGTACTGCTCCCCAGAATCCCACTGCACCCCACAGCCCCTTCCTGGCTAGAAATGCCCCCAACCCTCACCGTGCCCCAGCTGGCACTGCACCCCATAGCTCAACATGCAGATGCCATTGCCCTCCATAGCCTTGCTACCATCCATTGCTGCACCCACAGCCCCCTGCAACTCCCCAGTCCCATAGGACTGCAGCTCTATGCCTTGTCCTCTCCCTGCTGTGTCTTCACCCACACTGTGCCCTGGGCTGTTTGCATGGGGCTCCAGCACTGCACCCACCTGCAGGCAACCCTGAAAGCACCGTGCAGGTGGGTGCAGTGGGGCTGCATAGGGCTTCGCCTGGGCGTGAAGGGTGCTGCAGAGCAGGAGGGGCCAGGCGAGGCGGGGAAGGAATGCAAGTGGGAGAGCGGCTGGGCATGTAGCAACAGATCCTGGGGAGCGCGGAGCTGGGGATCCCACACGCTGCATGGGGCAGGACACGGAGCTGCAGCCATAGGGACGGTGACATGGGGCATCCCAGCGCTGCCACCCCACTGTGAGAGCTGCTGGGGGCTGATCTGGGGTCATTGAGCTGCAGGGGTGGAAATCCACAGCGGGGGATGCGCGGCTGCAGGAGCTGAGGAGCAGCCATGACCCCAGAGAAGGTGCTGCGGGAGGGACTGCTGGAGAAGCGCAGTGGAGGGTTGCTGCAGCTCTGGAAGAAGAAGAGGTGCCTGCTGACTGAGAAGGGGCTGCAGCTCTTTGAGCCCAAGGGCTCGCGACGAAAGGAGCTGAGCTTCGCCCGCATGAAGGCGGTGGAGTGCGTGGAGTGGAAGGAGAGGCACATCTACTTCACCGTGGTGATGGACGACAGCCATGAGATCGACTTCCGCTGCGCGCAGGAGGACCCGGGATGGAATGCTGCCATCACCATGGGCCTGGTCCGCTTCAAGAACCAGCAGGCCATCCAGGTGGTGCGGGCACGGCACAGCTGCAGAGCAGGTACCGGCCCTGCTGTGCTCGGGATGTGGGGACCTTGTGGTGGGATCATGCCCTGGGGTGCTCCGGTGTCCTCATGGCTCCAAGATGGAGGGGGGAGGTCTGTGGATGAAGTGGTCCTTTCTTGGGTCTGCATTGTGTGCCCCCCTGCTCTGGGTGGGCTCTGCTTCCTCCCGGTGCAACCTTCCCCTCCCCTTCTCCCCCAGCTCCCCAGATTTCAACCCATTGCACCTCAAGAGAGGGACACACTAACATTGTCCCTCTCACAGAAAGGGGTGAGCTCTGCCTTCTGGCACATTGGGATGGGGGTGGGGGTGACAACACACTCCCCAGGGCTGACCCTGCACCTTCCCAGCACGGGCAGGGTGGGTGAGCAGTGCTTCTCTCCGCAGTGGTGCAGTACGACGCAGCTGCAGTGGGACAGCGCATGGCTGCACAACGTCCGCGGAGCAGGATGGAGACAGCGCTCAGCTCAGTGGGAGGAGGGGAGAATAGGATCCCAGCTGGAAACTGAACCTTTTTGGGGCTCCCCAGGAAGGCCAGTGCAGGCACCGGCCCCCGTGCCATAGGACAGGACAGTGAGGCACCAGGGCATGGCTGCAGGACTCCAGCTGCACCCACTTGGACTGATGGGGCAAAGGACACAGCCAAAGCCACCACCAGGGGCTCCCAAAGGTGATGGATGTGGCCAGGACCATGGCGGACTGATGGAGACCCCTGGACCTCCCCTGCAGGACAGGGGATGGGATGGGTGAGGCTGACTCGAAGGAAGCAGCACGGCGATGAGCTATGGGATATCGGATGTGGATGGGGGCACAAACCTCCCTGAGACCCCACATGGTGGAAGGACTGGAGAGGAGACCCCTTGGTCACCGTGCAGTGACACGACTGCGCTGCAGGACGCTGCTCTGGGGATGGCAATGTGACAGTGTGGCCCCTAAATCCTTGTACTGACTGTACTCCCAACAGGTCCTACTGCTGCTTTGTTCTTGTTGCTTTGTTTTGCGGGACTACACAGTATATGGGAGAACACTAACACTGCACAGTGTTGTACATTGACATCCCCTTAAATCTGCCAATATCTCATGCCAGGCTCCTGTGCCCCCAATCCTGCTGTGCCCTGGTGTTCCCATGGTGGCTGGGGTTGGGTTTGGGTCAGGGTGAGGGTCAGGTCTTGCTGCTGCCAGGCGGTGCAGGCAGGACAGCAGCAGGAGAAGGGATCCATCACAATAGGGCTGTGCCTGGACAGGCTGTGCTGATGTGAGTGCCCGGAGCTGCTGAGCTCCACAAGCTGCAGCCTGAGCCCCACGGCCTGGGGCTGTGCAGATCTGCTGGGAGCACACCCAGCTGCGTGGGAACAGTGCAGCACAGTGTCCCTCCGGCCCTGCCCTGTGCCAAACCAGAACTGGGTGTCTCTGGGGAGGGACAGTGGCACGGTCAGTGCCTGCTTGCCATGCACCGTGCCCTTTCCAAGCAGATCTTGGATGGATTTCTACCCATTCACCTCTCTCTGGTATTCAGAATTGGGGTTTTTAATAGGGTGTGCAGAGGTGAGCTGGGGGCACGCTGTGTGCAAGCAGATCCACATGCATGGAGTGCAGGGCAGCAGCAGCACAGGTGTGACTCCCATAGGGTCTCAGTGGGGGTCTGGGTTTGCAGGGGAAAGCTCCTTGTTTAGAACCCCAGGAGCACTGCAGCAGCCCCAGTGCTACCCTCACATGTTTAGCCAGATGCTGGGGATGCAAGGAGCTCACAGGATTCTTCAAGCCCAGGCCAAAAGCAGAGCAAAGACACATGGGAAGCTTCTCAAATGCTGTAGGAGGTGGGGAAACTGAGGCATGGCAGAGGGGTGGGAACCACACAGCCCCTGCAGCATTGGGACCCTGGGGGCACTGAGTGGAGCTGCAGGCAGGCGCTGAGCCCTGGGATGGAGCAGGGTGCCTGGGGCTGCCTGAGTTCAAAGCCTGAAAATCTTGCTGTGCAGCTCTGTCCTGGGTTGGCACCCACAGTGCTGGGCTCAGCCCCTCGTACATCCCACTCTCAGACCATTCACAGCCCTCCTCTGCATGCTATCTGATAGCTTTATTTCCTCTATGTCCCTTCCATCCCCACTACCAAGCTCTGACTCCATGCCTGGAGGTGACATCCCCAAGTCTCTGAGCTGCCCCACACCCTCCCACTCAGCCCTTGGGGTCTCCCCCACCCCCAGCCCCGTGGTGCCCTCAATGTCTGGGGTTGGCTCTGAGCATTGGGATGGGGGTGGCTGTGTCTGCAGTCCCAGGGGACAGCAGAGGCTCAGCTGTTGTTTCTAACTCTGTTCTGGCTGCCCTGGGAAGCCCGCTGGCTCTGTAAACACCCCTGGGGTCAATGGAAAGGGGGGCAGCTCCTGGTAGAGGGTAAGGATGGATGGGTGGGCCAAGAATTGGGGGTGGGACCCACCAGCATTGCTGCAAAGCCACGTCAGGGGTGGCAGCTTTGTGTGGGGTGGCCAGACCCCTTGTAGGGGTCAGATGTCTTGAGTATGGGGCTCCGACACCTTCAGGATGTGGCACAGAGGGACATGGTCAGTGGGTAATACCGCTGGGGATGGGTTGGGTTGGACTTGGGCATCTCAGAGGTCTTTTCCAGAACTAATGATTCTCAGGGTCCGACCTCTCTGTACAGCTCTGGAAATTCAATGTTGGCTTCCACCTCCTCATAGACAGCCCAGGGCAGCCCCTGCTTCAAATCAGTGTGTCCCAAGCACTGTGGGATATTATTTTGCAAAGAACTTGACTTCAAACTGATCTTCCCCATAGATTTCCAGACTGTCCCCATCCTACATATGAGGAGCTCAGAGGGCATCTCATAAAACTACAGGCATAAAGCAACCCCAGTGTCTCCAGGCAGCTCATCACTGTGTGTGAGACAGTGGCAGGGACACAAAATATCCCCATGACATCAGAGGGATGGGGACACCCATGGCTCCTTCTGGTCCTATGGCTGCCGGTCCTACAGTCTGGGGCTGAGGGGAGCCCTTGTTCCTCCCCTCTTTCTCTGTCCAGGTTCCTACAGAGAATGAAACTTGAGCCCAGAGCCAATGGCATCCCAAAATTGCCTGCACTGCTCCCCAAGCCCCAGTCCCCAGACAGGGCTGTGGGGAATGCAGGGCCTTTGTCACTGGCTAAATTTGGCTCCTCTGTGTGCAGAGAACAATCCCAAGGAGAGATGCTGGCGGCACAGCCCTGCAGGCATCTTACCTTATAAAGGGCTGCCATAACACCTCCTCCTGCAGCCTGGGATCCACAACGCTGCACCAGAGCAGATGAAGCCAGGATGGGACTGCCACTGTCATTGCCCCAGCTACCATTACCAAACCCACACCAGCCAGAGGGCTGCTGCATCTTCCCCCTATGGCAAAGATGTCCTGGCAGTGGGAGGAGATGGGAACAGCTCCATGTTCAGTGGGATATGGGGCTGCTGTACCCCCTGTGCCCCCCATCACAGGAGCTGCCCCATGCACGCAACTGCTTGTTCCTCCGTGACCATAATAGATTTAGGATTAAAATACCAGGCATTGTCCCGCTGGGCTGCACGCTGGGGATTGTTTGCTCCTAAACTTGCCCCTAAAAATATCCCAGGAACAGGTGCTGCCTGCCCTATGGGCTGCACAGAGCCTCCTTCTGTGGGGACACCCAGCTGGGGTGCAGGGAGCAGCTTAGGGGATGGGAACTGCTTGAGCATCCCAACCAGGACCTGGCTGCTCCTGACCCACAAACCTGCACTCAGTTCCTGGTGCAGTGGTGGAACCCCCTCCCCATCACCCCCATCAGAGGGGATGTGCTCTCCTGCTCTCACAGCCCCATGGGCAGCACTGCTGTGAGTACCTCACTGTGGATGTGGATGTGTCAGTTCCTCACCCCATCTCCTTATCTGCAAAATAAATGAATAAAGCTGGGAAATTTTATGCAGAGAGAGAAAAGCCACACAGAGACACGATTTTTGCCTCCTTGCAGGGTTTACCCAGCAAAGGGAAAATGGAAATGGAGTGGGAAGCATATGGGCACTGCTGTTGCACCCTGGATGCATGGGCAACAAGCAGCAGCAGAACTGACTGCATGCAAACAGCAAACATTGCTTCGAACGTGTTGGGGTCACAACTGCAACAAACCCAGCTGTGATGCACTCGTGTGCTGAGGCTGCACCCCAGGTGTGTGCTGCACGTCACGGGGCAGTGGGGCTTGCAGTGCACCAGAGGGGATTTGTGCTATTTTTACTGACCACTTGGAAGCCAGCTGAGGGTTAACACTCCCACTCCGTCTCCGGGCCCCCGCAGTGCTCAGCTTTGCAGACACCAGGCACCAGCTCCCAGGTAAGAGGGTCCCCCCCAGTGGGATTGCTGGGGATGTGGGGCTGTTGAGCCCCAGCTGTAGCAATGGGTTTTCAGTCTGAGTCAGCCACCAGCACCATCCTGGGGCAGACTGAGTCCTTCTGTGGCTGCTTGGGGTCATTGGTGGGATGGGGGAGGTGGGCTTGGAGCGTGCCCAGGGTGGGTGCAGGGGGATGACAGGACAAGGCTGTGCTTGATTTTACAGGGTTATTTCTTTTAGTGTTTTCTCTGCTTTTGTGTTTTATGAAACTTTTTATGCTGGTGATCAGAGCAAAATGAGCTCATTCTGACCATGTCTCCGTCAGAGAGTAAAGTCTCTTATGGATGCTCTGGGTCTGGAGCCCCCAGATCCCCTGACATGAGCTCACCAGGCACATCCTACCTGCTCCCCTGAGCCCTCTGGGAAGCCAAATTGGAACTACTTTGCCCTAAAACTTTGTTGCCCTTGATAGAGGTCGCTGGGATGGGATCTGGCATGGGTCCCACCTCCTGGGACGTGGCTTTGTTCTGAGGGGAAGGAGGAGAAAAACGCCACGAGGCTACTCCAACTGCTGCTGCTCTATGGGGACACAGAGGGTTTTCTGTGTCTCCCCCCGCCCCCGTGGAATTCAAGAAGGAGCAGTTGGGGGCTGCCCTCAGCCTATATATCCTATTTTGGGGGCTATTCTCTGTAAACCCTAAGACCTGCAGGCTCTGTGGGATGGGGCTCCTGTTGAGATCTGTGGCTTTTCTCCCCCAGCTGCAATGCTTCAGGTTGGAGCTCTGGTGCAGTGGGGACACAGGGAGGGATGAGGATAAACTGGAGGACCAGTGCCCACACACTGTGCAATGCTCAGCTCAGGGGGAACCTCTCCAGGAGCAGAGGAACTCTTCTTAACTTTCCCCTTTGTGGTTTAAAATGGTTCCCAGATTCACTGGGGGAGGCAAAGAAGTCAATGGAGGTGGAACACCTCAATGTGAAGTAACAGCAGCAGCCCCACCAGCACTGACAAGAGCTGTTTGTTACTGAGATGCTCCTTCAGTTCGGATGCAAAAACTGGAAGGAAGATTCAATGGGCATTTTCCCAGTGCTTTTCCCACCCCTGGGCTCCCGCTGTGAGCAGCCAGCAGGGGCTCAGCATACAGCAGCTGCTGGGGCATAGGGTTACTGAGAGCATTCCAACTATGAAACGGGTGAGCGTTCCATTGGGGAGCAGGGCTGGATGCTGGGGAGGTCCAAGCAGAGGGGGTGGGTGACCCCTCCCTCCTCCCTCCTGTGCACACCCAGACCCAGAGCTCCCTACACAGGCTGGGTGAGGAGTGAGGTGGGCACTGGGAAGCTCCAGAGAGCACCAGGGCTGCTCTCCTCCATCAGCAGCACCGGACCCCAACAATGCCTGACCGACACCACCCTGTGGCTTGTTTCATCCTCCTCTCCTGTTTGTTGATGTATAGACCAACCCACCTCTATATATACTTGCTTATTTCTGCATGTTATTTATTTCTTTGTGTCTTTGTGTGTTTTCAGGACACCAACCCAGCGCCACGATGCCAGAGCCGTAAGTTGTGCTGCTCCCTCTCCCCCCGGGGCTCTCTCACTCCTACCCACCAATATGGTGTTCAGACTGGAGAGCACATTGCTTGGGTTCACTGTGCTGTTCCCTATGTAAAAAATCATCTGTCTTCAACTAAAAGTATGCAGCAACCTCAGCACCCTCATTGGAGATTTCTGAGGTCAGAGAACCTGAAAGCACAAAATCATTGAGTTTTGGCTTTTTGAGAGCCTTCAGCCCCCAGAGAGCTGCAGGTCAGGCTCACTGTGGCTCTCAGTCATTGCACACAGAGGGAAGGAGACCAATGGGAATCTCAAGGGGAACATCTGACTGCCACCTCCTTTTGATTCCCACTCACTGATGCTCTGTTTTCTCCTCTCCTTCTCTGCTCCTGCCCAAACGCGCCTGCCAGCAGGGAGGTGAGTGCTTCCCCTTTTGGGAGGGATCATGATACTCCCCTGCCTTTGCTCTGAGTTTGTTTTCAAAGCTTTTCCCCTCCCCTTTCCCCTAGAGAAAATCCAAGATCACAGCTTCGCGCAAACTCCTGTTGAAGGTGAGTCCTAAGGGCTGGAAACTCCCTGGGTCTGATGGAACAGAGCTGTGTGGTTGGTGGGATGGTGGTGGGGAACAGCAGCGCTGCAGGAGCAGCTCCCACTCCCACATCTCTTCTGAGAAACGCTCACTGATGTGGGCTCTGCGGCTGATAGAGCAAATCTCCCCTCCCTTCCCCCCTGTGTGAAGGTGGGAGAAGCTCTGAGCCCTCCTGCTCTGCAGCCACAGCCCCACAGCCCCCGTGTTGGTGCACCTGGGCTGTGCAGCACCACCCTGGGAGCTCCCCTTGCTGTGGCTTGAGAAAGTCTCTACCACAGCAGAGCAAAGGCAAGCAGAGAAGCGCTGAGATCAGCATCCCATAGACCCACCGGCAACTCTGGAGGCCTCAGCAATGGGATCTGCCCATCCACACCTCCACCATCTGCTTGTGCCCACAGAGCTTGATGCTGGCAAAAGCCAAGGAGGAGTGGGATCAGGAGATCGTGGACAAACAGTCGGAGAAGGAGAGATACCTGTCTGAGCGCATCACCCCGCTGCACACCAGTGGGCTCTCCTTGAGCCAGCTTCAGGTACATCCCTGCTCTGAGAATGGAGCACCAGCTCTGCAGCACCGGGCCCACTGCTCACCTCCTTTGTGCTGTGCTTGGCCATTAGGATCTGTGCCGGGAGCTGCATGAGAAGGTGGAGATTGTGGATGAAGAGAGATATGACATCGAAGCAAAGTGCAACCATAACACTAGGGAGGTAGGAAAGGGAGGGAAAATTCCCCACTTTCCTGATCACCCCTCGTAGGTCTGAGCACTCCTTCTCATGGTCCAGCTGCCATCCAGGTGGGCTGGGACAAGGCAGCAACAGCTCTGAGCCCAGGGAGAGGTGAAAATAAGGGCAAGGAGCTTGGACCCCACTGGAACTTGGAGTCAGCAGAGACTCCTGCTTCATCCAGGCTTCATTTCCTTGCATCCATGCAAGGCTTCCATCCAGTGACCTCCACATCCTCCCTTCCCCATCCTGCAGATTAAAGACCTGAAGCTCAAAGTGCTCGACCTGAGAGGGAAGTTCAAACGACCCCCGCTGCGGAGGGTCCGTGTCTCAGCTGATGCCATGCTGAGGGCTCTGCTGGGCTCCAAGCACAAGGTGTCCATGGACCTGAGAGCCAACCTGAAGTCTGTCAAGAAGGAGGACACGGAGAAGGTGGGTAGATGGAGAGACCTCCCAGGGCAGTGGTGTTTCCCTCTCAGGGCATGAAGGACCCATCCAGATGGGATGATGCAGTTCCCTTGCTGTGTCTGTTGAGCTGCAAATGCAGAGAGTTTGGTCTTTGGTCTTCTTGGGTGCAAGGAGAGCTCTGATTTGGTGCAATCCCAGTCACAAAACACCCAGGAGACTCCCAGGCCCAGATTAGATAAGAGAGTGCCAGTGCAGCAAGCAGACTTGGCAGCAGATAGGCAGCCCAGCTCGCAGCAGCTTTGCAGAGATAAGAGAAGTGAGTGAATCCCAGCACTGCATTTGGACTTTCTTGCCTTGACTCCTTGCTTTGTCCACCTTGTGCTTCATAGCCACGAGGAGACGTGCAGTGCTGACTTTCAAGTCAGAGCATCCTGGCAGTTCCACACACAGTGCTTTGACAGCCTCAGAGAGTCTGGGAGCACCTTTTTCAGTGTCTTGTTCAGGAACTGCAGCTTTTTGGTCCTCCCTGGAGCAGCAGCAAAGTTGGGATGTCCAGATTCCTCCTAGAAGGGTTGTGCTGCTATCCCAGACTCTCCTCAAAGATCACTGTGTTTTACCTCCTGATCCCACCTCATCAGTTTGCACGAAAGCCTCAATTTTCTGCTCATTTTTCCTTCTTATTTTTCCCCCCTTTGTTGCTAGCAGGACGTATTTTCAGCCCTTTGGACAGAAAGCTGCACTTACGGGTCTCAACGCCAGGTGGTGTTCAGACCTGAGTTTATTTTAGACGCCGTGAGACGATTTGAGAGCACGGTTTGTAATCTATGAATGCCTGTGGGCTGGCAGAGCCGGTGCCTGGGCACGCTCCCAGGACTTCCACATCCCCATTCAGTCCTATTGGGCTGTCCCTGCACTGCCAGCACTCCCAGTCCCATCCAAGATGAGCTCTCCTTGCAGTGAAAGTGCTTCTGCTTGCACTCGGCATGCTGGTGTAGAACTGGAATAAGTCCCACTTTGGCTTCATCCTCCTAAAGAGATTTTCTGGGGTTTTCATGTAGCTTTGGGGTGGTAGCCTCATTCATCCAGAGCTCCATGCTGCAGCTCACCCCTTTGTCCAGCCCCACATCCATGCATCCATGCAGAGCTCTGATGGAGAGGGCATTAGCAGCAGGGCAGTGGCTTGCCCTGAGCAGGGCTCTGTGCAATAGGGTGGGGAGCTGTGGGGCTGCCAGTGCTCTGTTCCCAACCCCTGTCCCTGTTGTCCCCGTCCTCCTGGCAGGAGCGTCCCGTGGAGGTTGGTGATTGGCGCAAGAACGTGGAGGCCATGTCAGGGATGGAGGGAAGGAAGAAGATGTTTGATGCTGCCAAGTCCCCCACAGGACAGTGAGAGGTAATCCTAGAGAGGCGTTAGCCCAGCTGGGATCCCAGTTCCTTGGGCTGCTTTTTGGGAAAGTCTCTGCCCCACTGCTCTGCTCTGTTTCTCTCCCACAGGAGCACCAGGACAAAAGAACATCCCCAACCCTTCTGGTTGCCCCTCAACCCCCACCTTGCTTCCCCTCTGTCCTCTTTGCACCCTTGCCCTGAACTCCCCACTGAGATGAACCATGTGGACAACCATCTGGGAAGGAGATCTGAGCTTCTTCCTTTCATCTCTGCCCCTTTCCCCACTCTGAGTCTCACCCACACAAGATGTGCTCTTGGAGGGGCCACCATTCACCATCCCCTCCCAACTCTGCAGAGAGGGGACAGACCCTCTCCCCCTGTTCCCACGCCTCCAGCACAGCCCGAGATGTGCCCATGTGGCTGCATGTGTATTAAAGGATGGTCTCTGGGGCTGAACACTGCATGGGCTCATCTCTGCATTGGCCAAGAGAAGGTGCAGGTACATAGCAAGACAACCTGGTCCTTTCCTGTGCCCTGGGCTCAGCCTTACATAGGGATCATCTCTTCCATCCGCATCAGCTGGTACCCCCCAGCTCTACTGAGCCCCCACCCCACCATCCCCACACCCCTGTGATTTCCTATATCACTGCGTCAATAGGTGCGTGCACGCCATAATTGTGCCTCCCACTTGGCCATGATGCCATTGGGACTGGAGATCCCAGCTTGGCCACGTTGCCATTGGGGTGGGAGATCCACCATCACGGCCCCAAAGACAAATGTGAAGGGTTTCAGCTCTGATTGCGCTGCCCGCACAGGCGCTGTGCTGAGGCTGCGTCCTGGGATCCCCAGAGGGAACTCACACACATGGCTGTGATTCTGGCAAGGGAAGAAAGGTGTGGAGGGAGAGGCAATAACTGTACCTGACCGACTGGAATAGCTGGAAAATGCAGGGAGGTTTCATGGAAACAAAGCCTTCTTCAGAACTGAAACAGAAGCAGAAAGCCCAAAACGAGTTGGGGTCGGGAACGCAGCTCTGCGCTTGGCGTAATTATGATAATTGGGTACTTTACAAGCAGGGGTGGTGTTTGTAGGGCAGGGAGGGATGGCAGTGAGATGAAAGGCAATGGGGAGGTGGGTGCTGTGGACGTGGCTCTGGTGGGCACTGCTTGGATGCCCAACACATCGCCAAACCCTCCGCATCGAAACGCCGCGTGTTGCGGCAGAGCAACGCCCAGGGCTCACCAGCACATCCCTGCAACCAGCACTAAGCTCATGGCAGGCTACGGCTGGCTCTGTGTGGCCAGATTGGGTTTAAATTGAGGGGCAAATAGGAAAAAAAAGGACAGCCCAACTCTCGGGTTCACCCACTTCTCCAAATAAGGTGTTTGCCAGTCACTGCATCTTGTTCTCATCCTTCTCTGGTGGAAAACCATTCCTATCACCATGGATTGCCATGAGTGACCATGACCATTTTGCACTGGGGGTTGTTTGCAGCCCTGTGGGCGGTGGGAGATGCAGAGGGAGGGCTCAGGGCAGTGGGCAGCCCTGGGTTGGGTGAGCATGGCCCCACAGCCCCTCCAACCCCACGGCCACTGCAGGACGCTGCATGAGGTCAGTGCTAGGCTGCCAGCTCATGGAGAAGCTAAACTCTGACCTGTTGCTCATATCAGAGGGAATTCCTCATTAATTACAACTAATTTCCTGTGCTGTGAGGGATGCAATCTGTCGTGCAGCTGCTTTCCAGCTGGCAGCATCAGTTACTTCATGTAATGCAACCTGAAAGGCTGCCAGTGACACTGCTCCTGGGGGACATTCGTACCTTTTCATCATTAGCTGTAGCCGTGGGCCATCACAGGAGATGGCTTCTGCTCAAGAGGCCTCTGCAGAGGATGACAGGAACCCGAAGGATTCTACAGCACCCCTGGGGCACCACAGTGGCAGCTATGAACTTTTCCTTCCTTCCTTCCTTCCTTCCTTCCTTCCTTCCTTCCTTCCTTCCTTCCTTCCTTCCTTCCTTCCTTCCTTCCTTCCTTCCTTCCTTCCTTCCTTCCTTCCTTCCTTCCTTCCTTCCTTCCTTCCTTCCTTCCTTCCTTCCTTCCTTCCTTCCTTCCTTCCTTCCTTCCTTCCTTCCTTCCTTCATTCCTTCCTTTTTGCTTGATTTCTGAGCAAAAATGAACCAACCTGAGATGCATTCCTGCTTGGCTTCCCTCTCACTGTCAAGGTACCTCTCTGCTCCCTGTTTCTCACACATCACACCCACCTTCCCCAAAGCTGAAGGAATTTTAGTCAGGGAGCAAAGTTTGGAGCATGGAGGAGCAGAACCGGGGCCAATGTCAGGACCAGTGGATGGGTGGAGGTGCAGGATGTGCTGCTGGGCCCTGGGGCGAGGCTGAGGAATGCCCCAATTACAGCACAATTATGAGAACTGGAAGCTCTCCACTGCCCTCAGCCAAAGAAACACGCGTGGGGATGAGGCACAGGACAGTGTTCCCAAGGGAAAAATACAATAATCCTGGCTGATACTGGCCTGGCTCCTTAACAGGTAGAAATGGGTGTCCTCTGCTGCTCTGCACCAGGTGAGGTTCTGGCCTCCTGCTCCATTCCCAGTAGCAATGGCTGGAAAAGCCACAGCTGAGAGGGAAAGTCCAAGCAGAGATAAATATTGAGGGAATAGATGAGAAACAGCGATGGTGAGATGGCAAATCCTGCTGCTAACTCTGGCATTTTCAGCATAGCAGAGATGAAGGACAATGATGAACACGCTCAGAAGGATCTTGAAGGGCTGGGATTTGGGGATAAAATGGCAGATGACCTTACAGGGAAAATCCAACATGAGTTTGTACATAAATGATTGGCTCCTGATGGGCCATTGTCAATGTGGAAGTGATAGTTTGGGGTTACAGCAAACATGAAAACATATAGAAAGCAGAGGGGAAAGATGAGCTGACAGCTCTGAGGTAGCAAATATCTCACACCAGTGGTGTCCTGGTGGCTGGAGATCAATGCTTTGTGCTGTCAAACAGCTCAGCTTGAGCCAGCCCAAAGCGATGGGGAGGTGGGAGCTCTTCCTACAGTGCAGAACAGAGCTGGGAACCCCGTGCTGGAGGAAAACCTCACTGAGGGGTCTTTAAAATGGCAGCTCAAAAGTCTCTGAGCTGAAAATAGAGATCAGGGCAGTTGGAGGGGTGAGCATCACCAACACTGATCCTCTGCCTGATCGCTGTCCGCTAAATCCTGGCTGGAATTTCTTCATCTTCATCATAAAAGGAATCATAAACTGCCAGGTTTTATGTTCCTTTTCTCCACAGATCCCAGCTGGGGTTGTTCTTTCACTGTGCTCAGCCTAAGCCTCCTAAAGATCCTGCTAAGTCCTGTGCCTCAGTGATATCCTTTGGCAATGAGTTTTGCAAGTAAAGCACTCACCGTGCATTAATCAGAAAAGTTTATTGCTTTCTAGCAGCTCACTGGTGCTGGACGGCTATATATAGTTTGTCAGCAATTAGTGGGACACTTACAAGGTTATTTAAGTAAGTTCTTTTCTTTGTGCCACGACTCACGGAACTCCTTGTATGGGTGACAGCACTTGAAAGGCAGCAGTGACAGCAAAGAGGAAGAAAAGCAGAACCAGTTTGGAGTAGGTGGCCCATGGGACATAGATGGCTTTTGGTTCAAAGGGACCACTGGGGATGCTCAGGTCTTGGCACACCTGGAGGAGTGTGGGGACAGGGATGGGGGAGCAGCCCAGAGGGATGACGGGTTTGTGGGGCTGAGGGTGGGTGCCCCAAAATCACTGCTGGTTGGGCTCCTCCAAGGCCTTCTGGGTGCTTTTCAATACAGAAAAGCTCACAGCAATGGAGAGGCCACAAGATGTCCAGAAAAAAAAGAAAGGCTTCAAGGAGTGGGGCAGCCTCCCATCTCTTTGGGCACGCTCTGCACCCAGCCGGAGGTGTTTAATGACTGTTTTGGATCCCGGAGAGCCAGCGGCTGCCTCCTCCCACGCACCCACGGTAATTCACCTCCTCCAGCCTCTTGCAGGAGGCGGTGACGGGCGCAGGGTGCTGGTAGAACAGGTTCTGGGTTGGGAGTTGTCTCCGAAACCCTGGGAGACCTGGATGGATCCAGCCCAGAGCACGGGTCTCTCTGCGAGCCCTGGCACAGCAGGCAGTGAGCTGAGCTCTGCTTTGCGTGGCACTACTGGGCAGGGCGGCTTTTGCACGGCGCTGCTAGTAGACAAATTACAGCCCTGCCTCTGTCCAGGTAGATAAGAGACCATGTGATGCAGTGGAGTGGTAAACGGGCTGCAGGAGGGTAAAGGTGCACAGGGAAATAACCTTGCAGGTTCCCTCCCTCCTCGGGCAGACAGTTCCCACCGACCCACCTTGGTCTGGATGCCTGCAAGGTTTTGGGGCTGCCAGAGACCCAGGAGAAGCAGCGATGTCTTTCAGCAGGAGGAATTGGTCCGACCTCTCCAGGTGAGTTAGGGAAGCGAGGATGGGGTCAGGGTGAGCTGCCGGCACTGTGGGGTGTGGGGAGGACACTGGTTGCCATCAGATGCTGCCCCATTAGTGCTTGGTGTAGGGGGGTTCCTCATGGGTGGGTGAGACTTGGAGTGGTTTTATTCCTTCTGTCTATGGGAGAAAGGAAGCAGCTTTAGGGAGTTGTCCTTGCCCCATGCCAGGTGTGCTTCTGGTTTTGGGGTCTGTTTGCTGTTCTTTGTGCTGGTTCTGGGAATAGCTGTGGGGTTTTTTGCTCTCCTGTGCTTGTGAGGCCCCCAGTGCATGCCCAGGCTCTGCCCATCTGATTCATCCTCACCACCAAACCTGCCCAGTCCTATGGCTGTACCCTTCCTGAACATGATTTGGGTTCCAAAGGGAGCTCCTGGAATGGAGGAGGTGGGGGCTGGGGGCTCACATGTAGCTCAGGGATGTGGGGTCGGTGCCGGCATTGCACACACCCAAAGCTGGTCATAGTGAGTCAGACACAGCCCACAGAGCAGTGCAGATATCCCTGTCTGGCTGTTGTCTCGCCCAGCCAAAGGGCCTGCAGAACAGCTGTAGTTTGGGGTAAAACATCCAATGGGATCAGCTCAGAACTGGGAACTGATCCCTCGGTGCTCAGGGGCTGTCAGTGCACATCACTGCCTTTATCACCAGGCTCTGGGACAGATCCAGGGCGCATCCAAACCCCATCCAGGGCCACTCCATGGACAGCAGGTCCTGTGCCCGGCACTTTCACAAGGCAAAAAGGCAGTTTCTCCTCCCATGAGATGAGACAGCATTCCCCGAAACAGCAGAGATGTCAAATATCTCAGCACTAATGATTAACAGGGCAGGAGAGGACAAGGCAGGGGAGAGCTGCCAACCTCCTTTTACTCATCTCTTTGAGGTTAAAAAAGGTAATACAGTGAGAAAGGAATCTGTCTTTGAAACAGCAAGAGGGAAAGATTGGCAAAGCAAATCCATAGCCTGATGTGTGGATTATTTAATTACCAATAATGAGAAACTGCACGTCAGCCATGCCAGCTATGTGCCGCCTGCAGGAGCCAAACAAATGCCAGGCGCGGAAACCTGAGTTTCATTTTGGAGCCTGTGTGTGCAAATCAAAGTAACGCGGGCTCAGAGTTTTGGCTCTGTGTTGTCACTGTGGGAGGGACACCCGGCAGCACCTCTGTCCTTGCAAATACAGCTGAGTAGCTCTGCAAGGGCAGCTGAGCTGTGCGGAGATGCTGGCAGGCAAATAGAGGGGAGTGCTGCTGCAATGCTGGGGATGCTCACCAATGGAGCCCTGCAGCAGATCCCCACCTTCTCTATCCCTGCTGTACCCCACACCATGCTGTGCTGGGGGTGATGGGGATGCAGGAAGGCAGCACATGCTGTGCCATGACCCCATCCCTGCTCTCCGTTCTGCACTGCTGCCCCTGCAGCCTCCCCGCCTCCGTCCACCAGGAAGAACAGAAGCTGCGAATGGTCGCGGGGGGTAATGTGGTTTAATTTATGACCCAACCTTCATTACACAGTAACTCACAGAGCTCACAGTGAGTTGCTGTGTCCGCAGTGGTGGACCCAAGTGTGCTCTTGACTTTCACATTCTTAAAAGTCAGCTTCAAAGCAAATGCTGGGCCTGGGTGCAGCTGCATTGAGTGCTATTGTGGGGCCAGATCCTGCAGGGGCTATGAGTGTTCACAGCTGGGTCAGGGCTGGAGCTGCAGGTACATGGATGCTGTTGTGAAAACTGCTCCATATTGCCCAATATGGTGGCAGAGAAAGCGGTCATTGTTTGCATGGAGAAAGGAATCTGGTTTTCCAAACAGCTCTGTATTCAGGTTGGTGTTTTAGCCTAAAAGCCATTACTTTGGCTGGCTTATAACAAATTCCTGATCCTTCTGGCTGTGGGTGCCAGGGGAGATCCGTGCCCTTCTGCCCCTGGGGCCTTTTGCACAATGAATATTAAAAGGCCATCCCCATAACCCATGTTGTGGCCACAACCTGCTGCTGCTGCTCATGGTGACCCACCCAGGGCACGTGGTTGGGATCCGTGCTGTGGTTCCAGGGCTCTGCTGAGTTACAGGTGAGACATCCTCACCCGGATCATCTTGCTTAATGTAGGGATTCCTTTCTGATGAATGCTGCCCTGAATGGGATACATTAGGAGTAGGAAAGTCAAATGCTTGTGTTGGGAAATGCAGGGATCAGTTGGGTGGATCAGGAGTGCTTATCAACACATGGTGTGTCGGTGTCCCCTCCCCTGTGCCCAGCAGCCCTGCATCTCTGCCATGGTTGGATTTTTGGGTGGTCCTGTGTGGATCCTCAGCGATCCTGATGGGTTCCTTCCACCTCTGGATATTCTATGACTGTGATTCCACATCTCCTCCCAAACAGCCTGGCCAGGCAGAGGACACTTGAAGATGAAGAAGAGCAGCAAAGGGAGCGCCGGAGGAGGCATCGCAGCCTGCTGTCCTCCTCATCATCAGTGGATGAAGAGCACCCCAGCCCCGGGAAGGACCCCAACCCCGCTCCCAGCAGGTGGGTACCAGCCATGCCTTAGGTGTTTATTGAGGAGGAAGAAGCAGCCCAGCAGCCAGCCCTGACCTGTACTGGTGCAGAGAGGTGTCCCATCACTGAGTTAACCTCACTTGTGGGCTGGAAGCCTTCCCCTGGTGCTGGGCACCAAGGTCTGACCCTGCTTGGTCTCTCTGCAGGCCCCAGGTCCCAGTGAAGCCGATGGCTCCTGAGGAAAGCGAAGAGAGTAAGTTGACAGAGGTGCTGAGGACAAAAGAAGGGAGAAGGATGAGGTCACCGATGGCAGTGTCTGAGAAACTAAAACAGGAGAAGGAGCAGCAGGAGGCAGGAATGAAGCCACATGGAAACATTGCGGCTGCAGAACGGGGTCAGGATACGGCCCCAGCCCCAGCAGGAGAGCAGCACTCAGAGCAGAGCCATGAGAGGAAGGTGACAGCAAGAGGACGGCTGCAGGACAGAGAAGGATCGAGTGTGGGGACACTGCGGGGAGAGCAGAGGAGAGAGGAGGAGCAGAAGCGAGTGGCTCCAGAGCTGGGGGGCTGCCGGCTGCGGGAGGTGAAGATCCTGACCCGGACAAGGAGCTCCAGCACGGAGGAGAAGGCAGCTTCAGAGGGGACCTCACCTCCAGCCCAGCAGGTGAGTGGGACCTGGGCATGGTGCTGAGCCTTGGGCTGGGAAGTTCTGGGTGCTGGAAGGACAAAGGAGAAGCAAAGGGTACCAGGAGGGAAATACAGCCACCAAAAAAGTGGGCCACCATCTCCAAACCATTTCCACCCTGGCTTCTCTGATCAGTGCACCTGAACCTTCCCTTCAAACTCTGCATGACTGCATCAGATCTCTGCTTCTTTTTCCCCAGCAACCAGCCAGGAATCCCTCAAAGGAGGGAATGCAGCCGCCTCCCAGCCAGGAGGAACCTACAGAAAAGCGGGATGCTCCTCCAGCTCCTGCCACCTACAGCAGCTCCATCAGAAGAAGCAGCCCAAGAACAGTCTCCTTTCGGGTAAGAGGAAAACAAGGGGGAAAAGAAATCACATTAAGGCAGTGGAAGATGGGAGAAGGGAAGGGTTGCTTTGGTCTCCAGGCACAGATCCTCTTCCAAAAGTCCGTGGCAGCAGACAATGTGTTCATGTGTGTTGTGCTGGAATGTGGTCTGTCTCAGGTTTGAGATCTGGCTCTTCTGCAGGTGAAAGCAGAGCAAGATTGAGGATTCTGAGACTGACCCAGGTTCTCTTGTTCTTATCTGTTGCTCCTGTATTCCATCCTCTTGTGTCTTCCAGGTGATCTCAAATAAGCAGAAAGAAGAAAGTGAGAGCCCTCTCATGAGAAGGTCAGAGCCCTCCATGTGCTGCCTTTATGGGCAGGGATGGTCCCTCCTCTGTTTACAAAGGGAGGAGGAGGGGATGGGAGCTGACCGTAGGCCTGAAGAACATTGGCCCCAAGCTGACTGGGCAGGATGCTCGGAGGGACAGCAAACTAGGAAGATGGGGAAATGGCTTAGTGAGCATGAGGGGATGGGTTGGCAGTTGGACCTGATGGCCTTAGAGGTCTTTTCCAACCTTAAGGATTCTATGATTCTAAGACAAAGCCCAGATCTGGCAGTGCTGAAGATGGTAAACGGCAGAGCCAAGAGTGCAGGCCATATTAATCCCCACAGATCTGGGTCAGTGTTGGGGATAGAGCTGTTTCCATGGCAGATGGATACAGGATGAGTGCCTGGGTTGGATGGGCTCTTCTCCTACCAAGTGGAGCCCACCAGGACCATAAGCTGAGGCGAGGAGTTCCTGGGGGCTGCATTCAACTCCCTCTCCTCTTCTTCACCAGCGCAAGCATGAGGATCCCGGGCAGCAGCAGCAGCATTGAGGAGAAGCTGGAAAAGTACACATCAGCTGTGCAGGTAATGAAACCAGGCTGGGAGATGTGTGAGGGGAGCCTGGAGCTGAGTGGGGAGAGATGGACTAAGTTGCACCAAAAAATCACCATCCTAATGGGGCTGAAGAATGTCCCATGAGAAAAATGGATCAGCCTCAGGGTTTTAGTAGAACCTTGGGGAGGGTCATGGGGATGCTGTGTGGTTCTGCTGAGCAACCCTGAGAGCTGGATTAAGGTTAAGGAGGGAGCAGACTGAGCTCTGTTTCCATCCCTTGGGGTGAGCACAGCCCCCACCAATACTCCTCTGTGTGTTGCAGCGCTCGGGCTCAGTGAGATCTTCCCTGACCGTCCAGAAGAGCCTGGTGCTGACTTCAGAGGGGGTGGCCAGCAAACGCAACTTCTTCGAGGCCAGTGCTCCCAGCAAGGCAGAGCCACTCACTGCCAGGAAGGTGAGGGGAGACATCGGCTTTTTAGGGCAAATCTTCCCCATTTTGGGTACCGATGGGTTGGACATCAATGTGCAATGTTGCACAGTGTGACAGGCTGACACCTGGATGGGTTTGGTGGGAGGCTGGTGGGCAGGGCAGAGCTTGGGCCACTGAAACTGAGTTCTGGCAGCGTGTGGGTTCGTATTTGGGGGGACTGGGATAGAGCCAAGGTGTATCTGCTTGTCCTCACCTTCTGCTCAGTCTCCCTGTGCACTGGGCGCAGTCCTGGGCTGTGTTTGTGCAATGATAGATCTGGAACTGTAACCCTGGTATCCATCTCTGTGCCACAGGATAACCTGAAGATCCCAGGATCGGTGACGTCGCGCATTAACCTGTGGATCAGCCGAACTCAGGAGCCTGCCAAGGAGGAAAAGAGCAAGGTAACAGCTTGTGCCATCACCTTGGGATGAACACCGAGACCTGGCAGCCTGGTGGGACATATCCCTGCATCTAGGGGGGCAGGGGGTCTTGGAAAGGTTTGGAGGACCCTTGGTTGAACTCATTAAAGGCTCTGACACTTGGGCTCTGTGGAGCTTGAGGACCTGCCATGCACCAAGCTGTGCTTGGGGTCTGGAACAATTTGCATCCTGCCTGCAGGATGCCCCCCAAATGATGGTGTCCCACAGCTGCAGCGACTCAGACTTGGTTCCAGCAGCACAGATCTGGGGGAGATGGGGAGGAGACAGTTTGAACTCCAGGCAACTTTCAGTGCTTGGAGAGATTCAACAAGGACAAGTGCTGGGCAGATGTCACCCTACACAACAATAGGATTTGCTCAGGGCAGCCTCCTGGTACAGGACGAGGAGGGGCAGCCCCAGTCGGTCAGACAAGCCTGGGCACCCCCAGCACTGAGCTCTGGGATTAGCACTGCCCAGACATGACTGCATGGGAGGCTGCACTGCCTCACTCTGCCTGAAAGGGTTTGATTATGGGGTCACCCCTGGGTAAAACTTTCTTCCTTGGTTGATTTATTTCCCCTCCCTTATAATAACATTTTCCACCATTCACTTCCTGGAGACTTCAGTTAGGTGGAAATTCTTTATCCAGAGGTATGGGGGGGACCCTGTGCCACTCACAATTCTCCTCTTTGCAGGACATCAGGAAAATCAACAGCCTGCCAAAGCGTGACGTCTGGGTGAAGCAGCCCAGAGAAACCCCTGCAGACACCGAGGTAGATGTGGGGCTGTGCTGAGAGCTGGGGCAGCACCAGGATCTGCATCACCCACAGCCTCAGCCCCATCGTTGCTTCACTTTGTTTTTCAGTTGTAACAACACCAAACACAACGTTATCAGATGATAAAAACTGTTTCTGCTCTGAAGATCAAAGCCTGGCCCTGCCCTGCCGTCCAGCAGCTCACACTGCCAGAGTCCCCACTGCCACCTGCGGGTGGAACGGAGTGGCCCGGGGTCCTCTGCTTGTGGGCTGGGAAGGAAGATGGCTGGAAGTCCATCCCTACATCCCCTCTCCTTGCTTGCTGCCTGGTCAGGAGCACTCAGACCTGGAGGCTCCCTGCAGACTCTGAGCAGACCCTTGCCTTGCTTCCCTACAACACTGTGGTGTCCTGCATTCCCTTGCTGTGCCCCATAACTGTGCTTGCTAAAGGGATCTGCCCATACCCGTCCCTTGCAGCTGGATCATGTCAGCAGTGAGGCTGCACATCCATAAACTGTGCCCAGCCCCATGCGTGGGGCGAGGTGGGGGACAAGGAGATGTCACCCCCTCCCCAGGGCTGGCCCAACTAAAGGCAAAGGCTGCAAAGCGTGCATGCCAGCGTAGCCTGGAGACCCCAAAGCCACCTGGTCCCCATGTGCCTGCTGCACCCACCTGGGGGGACACCAGCTGCCCAAATCCTTCTGCCACAGGCTGGGGCTGTGCCTTCAGCAATTGCTGCACTGTCCAAATTGGGTGTGGGACCCTCCTGCTGCCCCCAGATCTGCTCTTGCTTGTTTGGCTTTGGATAGGACTTGATTTTCTCTCAGACTGGTTTGTTTTCTAATAAAAGTGGCTCCTTCTGAAATGTTCCTGCTCAGTTGGGACCTGAAGGGCTTGTTTCCCGTCCATCCTGCAAGAGGGAAAAATAAGCAAAAACTAAGGACAAATATCTCAGGGTGGGGGATAAAAAGCAGTCTGAGCTTTCACATGACAGCATCTGGGGCTGCAGCAGAGGGTCAGGTCCAAAGCGCTGCCTTATCAGCGTCCCCAGCCCTGGGAGGTGACAGCTGGGCTGGCTTGTGTCAGCCCCTCGGGCACTCACGTATCTCCATCCGACGGGTTTAAAATAGCAAATCTCTGAGGCCACACAATAGCTTGGGCTTATATGGGCTCCTGGGGGGGAGAAGGGGGAGCATAGAGGGGGCCGGGGCTGTTGCTGCCGAAATAGCAGCTCACAAGTGTTGCATTCCTCTCTGGGCGCCGGGCACATTCCTGCTGGCTCTGCCCGCCCCGGGGTGGGCGCTAGGGGGACCTTAAAGCCTCTGCCCCCCAAGGAGCCCTTCCCAGACTGCCACCAGCACCCACCGCTCCGTGGGACCTTGGCACAGGTAAGGCTGGGGATGCTCAGCTCCAGGAGGTGATGACCCCGCAGGGGTTTGGCCTGGGGTCGGTGTGGTCCAGCTGCTCTCATTGGGATGTCTTTGTGCTCTGGAGGCATTCCCCTGGGTAAAGCATCAGAGCCCTCCTTGGTGGGTTTGTCAGCAGCAGCGCCAGCATCGTTAGGAGCTGGGAAGGATTTGGGGTGCCCTTGGAGCCCTGGTGATGCTGGGAGAGATGTGATACCCGCAGGAGCACCAGCACAGCCCGCAGTTTGTGTCAGAGCTGGAGCGCTGCTGGTTGTTTCAGAATGAGTGTTCAAAGCCTGAGCTGGATTATTTATCCCATCTCTGTGTCAGATTCTGTGCAGAGGATGGATAGACATTTCTTAGAGCCACGTTCTGGTGTAACATGGGCTTTTCTTGTGTGCCCCTTCAGCAGTTCTGGTTTGGCTGTTGTTTCTCAGCAAATGCGTGGTGGGACTGTGGGATTTGGTGATGCAGGAGGTGAATGGAAATGCATCCTGTCCAGGAAGAGATCTCTGCTCCTGGGAGCCCCAGGTGCCAGCAGCCATGTAAAGGGTTTGGCCAAACTCTGGGGGCAGCAGAGCTGTGCTGTGCCCCAAATATCAGCTCAGGAGGTCAAAGGGCTGAGCCAGAAGGAAGGGGGCAACAGCAGCAGCCGGGCAGTGAACGTGAGGCAGTTGGGACTGTCTTCTGACTTCATAGGTCTCCAAAAAGCCCCTCCTGAGTCACTGCTCATCAGGGATATCTGACAGCTGTGTGGTACATTGAGGCATCCCCACTGCTGTGCGCCATCCCCATGTCTGTGGGTCCCCATCCTGCATTCAGCATCCTTACTAAGTGATCCCCATGCCTCTCCTACCCATCCCGGGTAATAAATACCGAACAGATGCAGTCAGGAGCAGTTGTTCCTACAACACCCAGTAGGAGTGGGGAGCTGCTCTGGGAACAGGTGGTTGGGCACAGGGAGGTTATTTCTAGGACTGCCTTACGCTGTGTGGATGGGTGATATCACCCAAGAACACTGGGAGGGAGATGGATGTGCAAGGAAGATGCTATGCTCAATCCCACTGCTACACCCAGCTGTAATTTATTACTCCCTTTGGTTAAACTCAGCTTCAGGGCTTGGAGCAGGAGGGTGGTGCTCATGCTGAGCTCACATTGCCCCTCTGCTTTCAGAGGGCCGGGCTGTCTCACCAAGACCTTGTGCAGGGCTACAGAGTGGAGATAACAGAACTTCTCTGCAAGTCATCATATCACAGCTGAGCTAAGAATAGTCAGGAAGAAGCCAAGCTGGGCGTTATCATTGGGTGATTTTCCCATGCCCTGAGCAAAAGCAGCGCCCTGGGATGGCTCCAGCAGGGAGCTGTGTCCTGGGCACAACTAGCAGCAGCTCTCAGCACGGCATGGGGCTGTGCCCAACCTCCTGCCTCTCATCCATGGGGAGCTGCGGTCCCAGGATGGAAAGGGACAGGGGAACCTTATCTCTGCTGAGATATCACTGCCACAGCCCAGCTGGGGACAGCTCACAGCTCCAAGTGCTCTGGGGAGAGGCAGCAGGACAGGCTGTGCTTGTCCTTATCTCAGCTCCTAACTCTTGCTTTTTCCATCTTGCCTTGCATCTGCTAGATAACCAAGCATGTCAGACTCTGAAGAGGTCGTTGAAGAATATGAGCAGTAAGTGGCATAGGTTCCAACACTCTCTTGCTCCTTATTCCTGCATTCCTGCAGAGGGGGAAGCTCATCTGTGCTTGCTGCCCCTACACCCAATGTGAGAGCACTTCAGGATCTCATTGTGGCCACAGGCATCACTGCTGTGTCTGTGCTGAGACCCCTGCAGTGGGGAGCTGGGCATCAGCTGTGGGTCAGACCTTGTACCCAGATTCCCCTTGGCACATCAGATGACAAACTGCATCTCCCTTCAGGTCAGGAAAGGACTCTGGGGCCATTCCCAGGCTTTCACACCCTGAGCACTTGATCTGCTCAAGCTGCATAACAATCCTGGGCTCTGACCACTGTAGGAGTTCCACAAGAGCACTTCATTCTCTGCTCAACCCAGGTCTCAGCTTGTCTCCACTGCCACCTCCCTGCACAGCCAAGCAGTTAATTGGGGACTTCATGAAAAGGGGTCCCCAGCCCTGGGGAAATGGCAGCTCTTCTTCAGCCCCATTCCTAGATATATCCACCCCACTGCAGCAGATCGTTGCAACTTGGCTTCTTTGTGTCATGCTTTGCAGGGAGCAGGAAGGTAAGGGGACACAGAGCATCCACAGCCACCCTGCGACTGATGCTAAGGAATGATGAGGGTCACTCACGTCTTCTTTCTCTTCCCTTTCTCCCCTGCGCACTCATTTGAAGAGGAGTACGTGGAAGAAGGTAAGTGATTCTCCTGCTGCTGGAAGGGCAGGTGCTCTTGGTTCAGGGTTTTGCTTGAGGGGTGGCGATGATTTTCTTGCCATGGGCAGACAGAGAAGGTTGATGGGACCATGCTCTGAATTCCTCCACCTCAATCATAGGTAGGACCAAAGCCACCCTGAATATTCTCAGGATCTCCTTTCCCATAGAGATCCCTTGGCCCAAAGAGGGAGGTGGCAGTGCTGGATGTGGGTGTGTGGAGAAGTGTGAGCACAATAATTCAGCAGGCACTGGACCTTCAGCTGAATGCTTATTAACGATGCTCGGGCAGAACCTCTGACTCCATCAGCACGGTGCAGGACCAAACCTCATACTGCAGCATTGGGGCCTGTCTGTACGGGGTGGGCATGGGAACTGGGGTATGCTGGGGCTCCTGCTGATTCAGGGCTGCCACACAGCAACACATCCTGAGAGCTAAAAGGGTCAGAGTCCTCACCTCATGCACTCCGGAGCTCTGCCCCACAGCTTTAAGGCACCTGACTAACCTCTGCGCTTCTTCCCTTCCCTCCTCCCTGGCTCAGAAGAGGAAGAATGGCTTGAGGAAGAAGACGGTAGTTACTACACCTTTCTTTGTTTCCTATCCACTTCTGCTGTGAATGTATCATGGGTTGGTGTGTCCTGTGCCTTTCCGTGGTTGGGAAATGGTTTTCTTTCCTTCTTTCACTTCTCTGCTGCTTTTTGCACTCTCTCCATCCTACTGTGCCGACCTGCTCTCATTTCTGTCTTCCATCCCAACATACCCATGGGTTGCTCTCTTCTTTTCCTTTCTTCCTCTCTTGCTGTGGGACCACACCTGTCCCACAGGACCTGTGGGCTCTGACGGAGGACTCTCGTGGGGGTACTGCTCCCTCCAGTGGAAAAATGCTCCAACAGTGTCATGCATGAGGTTTCTGCCATACGGTTTCCTTCTTTGCTGCATGGAGGAGAGCAACAGAAGTCCATCTCCTCAGCTCTGGCATCTCAGTGCACAGCTGGGGAGGGAAACAAGGGGCAAAACCAGGAGGGGGATCTGAGCCCTTGGATTTTATCCCCCCTCATCCATGCCTTACCTTTGGGTAAGGGCCTGAATAAAGCCCTTTACTTTCTGCTTCTTTCTCACATAGCTCCCCCTCCTTTGGGTCTCCTGGACTCAGTGCCATGGTTGTCCCATTCTGGGGGTCTGTAGGGAGCCAGCAGGAGCTGTGGCCATTCCACTGACCCTGTCCTTGTTGCACAGGTCAGGAGGACCAGGTAGAGGAGGAGGAAGGGGAGACAGAAGAAACCACAGCAGAAGGTGTGTGGTCTGTGCTGTCACACCTGGTGGCCACAACACAGAGTGTAAGAGACGTGTAGTGGTCCTCACCTGTGGATGCTCTGGTCACACTTTCCCCCTTACTTTTGAGACAGAACAAGAAGATGAAACAAAAGCACTGGGAGAAGGTAAAGCAAGAGCGGAGGAAAGACATTTTTTGGTCATTTCAGTCTCCTATATCACCATCTCCATGCCATGGGGTTTTCAGTACTGAATTTTGAATTCAGCTGCTGCTGAAAGGAGCCAATCTGCAGTAAATGGGGCAGAGCTGCCCTGGCCCCATCCTCTAGCAGGGCAGGGGCAGTAGGAGACCTCCAGGAGGGATGTATTCATGCTGCTTAGGTAAGAAATTCACCCCGGGAAATGGAACAAGAAGGCAGCGCTGGTGCCTTCCCAGCCTGAACTCCTGCAAAGATCATATGGGCTCTCCTTGGAGAGGACCTGGGGTTCTCCCCATCCACCTGGGAATGAGGGACCTGCCCTCCCTGTATCCATCCTGGGCTTTGTGGTGGGGACAAACAGTGCTGGGGCAGCCTTATGATCCCTCCAGGGCCAACACATCCCGTATTCCACAGGTGGTGAGGGGGACCGGGAGCAGGAGCCTGGGGAAGGTGAGGCATCCATCCCTGCTTCCCTTTGGGGTAGGAGGCACTGTCCCTTCACAGTACATACCCTGAATGGCCAGAGCATCAATGCATGTCTCAGATGCTGGCACACAGATGGACACCTCACTGTGTTGCTTTGGTGGAAGAAGATGTGCCTGTGCTGCTGGGAAGAAGGAGTGGCTGGGTTTCATGGGGTTTGGGGTCAAAGTATGCCACTAACAATGCCTTTCTCTCCTGTTTCTGGGGACCCACAGGTGAATCAAAGCCCAAACCCAAGTAAGTGTTGGTGCATTTTCTTTGTTGTAAGGTTTGAACTAGGAGCTGTTCCTCTATGGCTCTCATTGCAGCTTAGTGCCACAGTGAGATCCATAAGGGACATGGGACAGCAAAGCCCTAAAAGCATGAAAGCGGGGCAGGGACTAAAACATGGAGTGAAGAGAGAAAAGCAGACAGAGAAACATGGGATTCTTCCCTGTCCTCCACAAGCACTCATCTCTGGGTGCTGTGGGGCTCAAAGAGGAGGGCTGGGCAGAGCAGTGTATGGGTGGGAGCCCTGACCCATTCCAGCAACCTGCTCCCAACCTCCCACTCACCTTTCAGGCCCTTCATGCCCAACCTGGTGCCTCCTAAAATCCCCGATGGTGAGCGCCTGGATTTCGATGTGAGTGCATCTAACAGCAGTATCGCGGTGTTGCTGCATCCAGCAGCTCTCAGAGGGTTTCAGTGTTGTGAGCATAGCCATCACCTTCATTTCTTTCTGGTACAGGACATCCATCGCAAGCGCATGGAGAAGGACCTGAATGAGCTGCAGGCCCTAATTGAAGCCCATTTTGAGAGCAGGAAGAAGGAAGAAGAGGAGCTCATCTCTCTCAAAGACAGGATTGTATGTGGGCAGTCCATCCTCTCCGTGGGCAAACAGCCACAATGCTCTCCACATCAGGATATACCATGTCCCTGCCAGAGAATGATTGGGATTTGAACTAAATTTGGTGCCCAGGGGTTGGGAATCTGCTGTAATAGCCATTCCATATGGAGATGTGGGAGCATAAAACCTGTCCCTGGGGCTTTTGGGTCATTAGGGGTCTCAAAGAACAAAGGGAATGTCCTGAGACATCCCAACCATGGTCTTCTCTCTCTGCAGGAGCAGCGGAGGGCAGAGAGGGCAGAGCAGCAGCGCATCCGCAGTGAGAGGGAGAAGGAGCGCCAGGCCCGCATGGCTGTGAGTATCCTCAGGGCTGGGGGCTCCCTGCAGCACATTGCCCACCCCCACCCCCACCCCACACAATCCCATCCATGGGGCACACAGGAACACGAACTGTGCACGTTGCTCCACAAGGTCTCCACTCCTGACCCGCTCTTATCCCTGGCAGGAGGAAAGAGCTCGCAAAGAGGAAGAGGAGGCACGGAAGAAGGCTGAGGAAGAAGCAAGGAAAAAGAAAGCTTTCTCCAACATGCTGCATTTTGGAGGCTACATGCAGAAGGTGTGAGCCTGTACATGGGGTTGCAGTTGCAGGGGGGTTAGACCACAAGCAGGTCCTGCAGGATCACATGATGCTGCAGAGAGGGGTTCCTATGAGCTGGAGAGGACAGGAACTATGCTAGGGGCATCCCAAAAGCGAAGGGATGGGAAAGAGCTGGGGATGGGAGCTGAGGCCGGGCAGGTTCCTTCCCTCTGATGGGCTCCAATTGTTTGTGCAGTCAGAGAAAAAGGGTGGCAAGAAGCAAACGGAGCGGGAGAAGAAGAAAAAGATCCTCAGCGAGCGGCGGAAGCCTCTGAACATCGACCACCTCAATGAAGAAAAGCTGAGGTAGGTGTCACGGGTTAACAAAACCATGACAGGTAGGGATGCTGCAGGAGGAGCGAACGGGGCTGTGCCATATCCGTGGCTGTGCCTGGCTGCGGGTGACAGCGGCGGCCATCAGAGGGAGCCACGCTCACAGACGTAGGACACGCGTGTCCCCACAGCGAGACACACACGTGGGACTGCCCAGCAACACCTGTGGATGGTTCCTGCCTCAGAGGGGCTGGCGTTGCTGCCCCGTCCCTTTCATCCCTCTTCCACACTGACATCATCCATCTGTTCCCATAGGGACAAAGCCAAGGAGCTGTGGCAAACCATCCGTGACCTGGAGGCTGAGAAATTTGACTTGCAGGAGAAGTTCAAGCGGCAGAAGTACGAGGTGAGCTTCCAGCTCCTCACTGCTGGCTCTCCCTGGCTGCTTCTCCAGCTCCTGATATGGGAGAGCTGCAGGCTGGATGCACACTGTGCTGCATCAGAAGAGACCCATGGGGCATCCCACCAAGCCTTGCCACCCACCTGCATTTCTCTTGCAGATCAATGTCCTTCGAAACCGTGTTAGTGACCACCAGAAGGTGTAAGTACCTGGGCTGGCTGTTCGCCCTTCCTCATTGCTCACTGCTCCCAGTTTAACCCCATGTTTCTCCTATCTGCCCCATACCTCATCCTTACACACCTGCAAGGACCTCAGATTGTGCCAGTGTGTTCTCACTGAGAGGCCCTCACTGTCCCCCAGCTTCCCCCTGCCCCCAGACAGACCCACGTAGAGCCCTGTGTCCTGCAGGTCCCACACACCTCCAGCTGTCACCATCCCTGCTGTACCCTTACCCACCACCTCAGGGAAGGCCCTGGAAGACCCCCCCCCCAGGCATGTATAGGAGTGGAGATCCCATGGGCTGTGGGAGCTGTGCAGCCCCACAAAAACATGGGAGCTGATCCACACATCCCTTGCAAAGCACTGGGGGACCTAGGGTGGAGGTGGGCATTAAACCCATTCTCTCAGGAGCACTGTATTGCTCTCATTCCCCTGTCTCGTCCTGCATGAGCTGTTCCTAGCCTGCCCTTGAGTCAGTTGGCAGCATTTCCCCCACTTACACCAAATCTCTCTTCTTTTCTGCCCTCCCCTGGCCTGGTGCTGCAGCAAAGGGTAAGTACAGGCTGCATGCCTCCCCCCACACCTGTGCTGCGTGGGCACCTGGGGCTGACCTTGCAACAGAAGGGGGGATGAGGGAAGGACTGTCCTGGGGACTGGTGTCAAAGTGGGGTTGGTGGCTCTCAGGATGCCCAAAATGCCTGTTGCTGACTGTCCACCACCATCACCTCCTCCTCCCTGCTGGCCCATATTACCCCAGTTACCTATTACCCCAGTTCCCATAGAGTCCCAAACCCCCTGACTGGCTCAGCCCCCACACTAGGGAAGGTGATGCTGATGATCTTCCCTGCAAGCACCAACCAGCAATAGCTTGGTCCTCTTTTGAGGGCAATCTAGTAGTACTCATCTCTCTCTTCATTTTCATTAACACATTTTTGCCTGCTCTGCTTCCCATCCAGGTCAAAGGCTGCCCGTGGGAAGACCATGGTGGGTGGCCGGTGGAAGTAGATGGCTCTGAAGGCAGAGGTGAGGCTCAGCCATCAGACACTGCTGTCCTCTCAACCCATGCCAGGGCTCTGCTGCTGCCCCACCATGCAGTGCTTGCACAGTGCTTGCTGCAGGCTCCACGCTGCCAGGGTGGGCAGGTGCTCAGCAAGGTGCTGATTCTCATCTCCACACCCCCACCTGATGTTGTGTCTGTAAATAAAGAGAGGAGTGAGGGGGTGCGGGTGTTGTGTCCACTGGGAACCAGGAGGAAGCACACTGCAAGTTGTCCCAACGGCAGTGAGCTGAGCCCGCTGTCAGAGCACGAAGGGATGCAGCTCCACCTGGAGCCTTCTGATAATGTATGCTTCCCCAGGAGGGGATGCAGAAGACCCCTTACAAGCTGTGGCAAGCTGTCCCCTGCTATCACTCAGCAGCACCTGAGCCATGAGGTTTCTCCCACAGTGATGGGGAAGGATGCACAGGATGGTGGATCTTCATGGGCAGCCGAGCAAAGGCCCCATCAGTGCCATTTCCAACCTGCCTTGATGCATGTCCATTTGGAAACAGCATCACCCCGAGCTCCAAACAATCGATCCTCCAAACCCTCCTGCAGAGGCAGGGCCATGCCCGGTGCTGCACAGAGGCACTGCCTCTCTGCCCGTCCCTGTGGGCGGCAGCGCCCAGGGTGGGGGCACGGCACGGCGGCACTCCCTGTTTGCCACAGCACAGCCTGTCCCAGCAGCACACTGGCCCCCCGCCAGCCTGGCTCCCTGTGCCGGGGCCGAAACCAGCACCCTCCTCCCTGCCCGGCACCTCCCTGTGCCCTGAGTCAGCACCCAGCCCTTTGCCATCTCCCACCCATGTCCCACCACCTATGGGCATGGTGGTGCAGGATGCCGGTGTCCCTTGAGGCACAGTGCAACAACATGGGGTTTTCTTTGGGGTTTTGAGTGCTGCACGGGCTGTGTGAAGGTTGCATGGGTGCAGTGTTTTGTGCCAAGGTGTTTTGAGTTGGTGAGTGATGTCTGGGCATGCTGTCACCATCCTGCCATGCACAAGGCGTGTTTTGCAAGTGGATGAGTCTTGTCTTAGTGCTGCTGTAGGATGGGAGTGAGGGAACCTCGAGAGCAGACATTGGAGGGGTATGGATAGAACTTGGTGCTGCACTGCTGGGACACTCACAGTGTGCCCATGTCCTGCAGTGCTGCTGTATAGTCCCAGTGTCTGCATGGGACGTGGGACTTCTGGATGTGAATTCAAAGCATGAACAACCTCTGTGGCACAGAATGAGGGGTGGAGAGCTTTGTCCTTCCCCAGTTACTTACTGCAGGCAGTGAAGCCCTGGAGCGTGCCCCAGTGGGGGGGTCTGGAGCACTATGGGGTCTTGGGGGGGAGGGAGGGCAAGAAACTGGGATGGTTCATTCTGAAGGAGACTCCAAAAAGGAGTTGTGCAAGTAGTGCAAATGTCTGGCATTTCCAAGTATCTTATGGCTGCTTTTAAACGCCCTATAAAACCTGAAGTTTCAATTAACATCTCAGCTCTGTAAAGCGCTGCCTGTACAGCTAATTCGTAGGTATCAGTTAATTGTTTTAGCTGGATAAACTCACCCGTGGCTTATGCTGATCCCACAGATGTGTTAAATCATCAATGAGGACTTTAATGCACCGTAAGCACAGTTTAGCATCTATGCAATGACCAATGTCGGTGAGACAAGTCCTGCTGACAAAGCAAGCAACTATGCTCTGGGATGGAAAGGAAGAAGCTTTGGCTGTTGCATGGAAGCAGCTTTTTATTGGTGCTTAGTGGAAGTAAAATAAGCTTCCTAGTGATATCTGAATCACTGCTTTTGCATGTGCTCTCATGCCCAGGTTTCAGCTGAAGTCTTGGGTGTAAACCATGCTCTTCTTTGGTGCAGGCAGCAACCACTGGCAGAAACACTGAGATCTGAGACCCAGTGGGGGCCCAGCATTGGATGCATAAGGTCTGCACTGATCTGGAGCTCTGAGCTCTCGTTTTTACCCCATCAGAGCTCAGTGTTCTCTGCACATGACATTGGTGTCCACTCCTTGTGCTGCACCAATCAATGGGTGAGATTGCGGCACAACGCAGCACTGACGTTCCCCTACAAGTGATGCTGTTCTGGTTTTGGAAGTGCCGTGAGCCCTTTACCTACACACGTAAATAAATAGAGTCGTGCCTTTTCAGAGCCATAAATCAAACCTTGATATCATGACAAAGACAGAACGCTTTGATCCAGGACAGCACTTTGATCTCCAGATGTTGGTGATTACCTGTTGAAATAGAGCAGTAATTGTCACTTTTCAGGCAGTGTTGCAGCTCTGCACTGTCAGCCTGTTGGCTGTGTGCCTCGCCACACCTCAACATGGAACAGGCAGAACATGGGGATCAATTACATTTTGTAGTTCTCAGATTCTGCTGGTTACTTTGGAACATGGTATTTTGGCAAGCGAATGTTCAGCTTTGAGATGTTTTCCAGCCAGGATGTTACAAATAATTACAAACAGAATGATGCTGGCAGAGAATGGGAAGAACTTTTGGGTGCTGGGTGAGATGCCCATGGGCCCTGTTGGGAGGACAGGGGCTGATTGGCTGCACCCAGGGCTCCTGTCCAACAGGGTTGGTGCAACAGTGTCAAGGAGATCTCAGCATCACCTGGGTATGGTATCATAGACTGATTGTATGTTATAGTGTAGTATAGTAGAGTACTATAGAATGGTTGGGTTGGAAGGAACCTTATAGACCATAGATCCATAGAATGGTTGGGTTGGAAGGGTCCTTAAAGACCACAGAACCATAGAATGGTTGGGTTGGAAGGGTCCTTAAAGACCATAGACCCATAGAATGGCTGGGTTGGAAGGGTCCTTAAAGACCATAGACCCATAGAATGGATGGGTTGGAAGGGTCCTTAAAGACCATAGACCCATAGAATGGCTGGGTTGGAAGGGTCCTTAAAGATAATAAAACCATGCAACCATCCAAACATCATCATTGCAAAGGAAGAGTAACCAAGGGAGTTGGGGAATTGCTGGCATTTCTTTGCAGTTGTGGAGAAGTCCCAGTTGCAGCCCCTTGGGCTGTGGCAGCTCCTTGCACACAAACTGATAAACCCAGATGGGATGGGATGGGGTTGGACTTGGGAGTCTCAGAGGTTATTTCCAACCTTAAGGATTCTGTGATTCTCTGATTCTATGGAAAGCACGTGTCCCCACCCCAGGGACATGAGGGTGACAGCTGCACCAAGAGGTCATTTGAAGGCACCTGGGCCCAGTGGTGAATTTAGCAGTTTTGAAGCAGGCTTCCTAATGCCGCAGACGAAACAGATCTGGGGAAACTGGCTTTCATTTTGTCCTCCCTTTTGAGGTTTTGCCCCAGAGGCAGAGCAGGGATATTTCCTAGTCGAGATTTATGGAGCATGCAAGAGTTTCCAAACCAAAATTCTTGGTCTGTAATGTCTCCATTATTGCTGTAGGGCTGGGTCTCTGAGTTCACTTACCCATAGGAGAAAAAAATGATGTCCTCATCTCTGTTTTGCTTAGTATGTCCCACATTCCCCAAAAGCCAGCAACCTGCAGAAGTCACATTCTTGTGGGAGCTTAATGATTTGCCCAAAGCAAGGAATAAGAAAGCTGGGACTGAACGCTGCTCCAGTGCCATGCTAAGCTGATCACAAACAAGGCTACACCTTCATTAAAAGACCCCAATATGAGTTGTTGTTCCCAAATAATTGGTCTCAAGACAGCAGAAAAAGGCAGTTTGGCCAACAGTGCTGAGCAGGATGCGCCCTTGTATGGTGGATCTGCAAAGGGATTGTAAGCTCAGCACTTTTAGTGCACACCGGCTGCACACACAAATGAGGAGGAGGAAGCCACACGGTTGGTTTTGGGGCATTCCTG
Organism: Coturnix japonica; assembly: GCF_054131305.1. Classification (NCBI taxonomy): domain Eukaryota; kingdom Metazoa; phylum Chordata; class Aves; order Galliformes; family Phasianidae; genus Coturnix; species Coturnix japonica. Next base: position 2,065,730 of record NC_140700.1, read on the forward strand.
CCGAGGTGTTGCTCTTTTGATGTCAGTGGGGCTTCTCCGGGCTGGGTCTGTTTGCAGAGCTCACAACCCTGGAATGTGGCCGGGGATTGGTGTGACCAGTCGGGCCAGTCAACAGATCTTATTCCAAAATGAATTTTTACTGAAATCTGCAAAGACCTGTTGCAAGTGGGTTGACTCACATGGCTTCTCAGCTCTTAGTCATGAGCTTCTTCTCTGGACAGTTAATTAGTTTGTTCTCATGAAGCGCTTTGAAGATGCAAGGCAGGCTGGGAAAGTGAAGTGCTATTAGCTCATTATCTGCAATCTTTTTTTGTGTGTGTGTGTGTATGTGACAAAGCAATAAGGTCTGGGTTCAGCCTAAGATGCTTAACAGCACTAAAAAACGAACCATCCACACACCCAGTTCTGTCCTTATTTCAGTGCTGCTCTTTGCTTCATGGTGCTCATGAATCTCCTTAACCGCAGCCTGGCAGAATAGAGTGGCTTAGCATCAATACACAGAGTGATGCTAAGAGCTACACCTGGCAGAAGACCCAAAAACTTGGAATTTGGACCACAAATTTCAGTCTACTTCAGACTGGGTAGGAAGTAGTGGTTGCATTTGGATGTGAAAGGGGTAAAAGAGGCCAATGTTGTTTTCCATTCTTTTTTATTACACCCTAATGTTGGTGTGTTAGTGGTCAAGCTCAGCACCTGAGATCTTGGAATCTCAAAGAGCAGCATGAAGTTAAACAGCCCAGAAGGCAACACGTGAGATGAATTAGCATCTGTCTGCACAGAGCAGCTCACATGCGTTGGGTTACGTTCAAAGAGAAGAAGTAATATTGAAAGGATTATTTCTGTGTCTGCAAAGGGTGCGCTGGCCAAGCAGCTGCCTTGCAATGGACACAACACTGTTTTCAGAGCTGGTCACTAATTGTGTATCTGGCAATTTGGAGATCTTGCCAGAGGTATTTCAAACTCTGGCATGTGTGGCATAGGTTGGGCTTGAACTTGGATGATCTCAGTGGTCTTTTCCAATAGCAATGATTCAATGGTCCTACGATTTCCATTGACTCTGTGGGTTGCCAACAGTGGTTATGTGACTTCCAGCTCTCATTTCCTGGCTGGATCAGAGCAGCACCAGAAGAATCCAGGCTGGAGAGTCTGCAGCTTTGATAGCAACCAGCCTCTTTGCATTGCTTTACGTCCGACCAGAGACAGTGAAAGCAGCCACAAATTGCTAAGGAAATCCAGTTAGAAGCCTTTCCATCCAGGGATGAGCAAAACAAACAAAGCCCTGAGCATGAATCAGAGCCCAGCAGTGAAGTCCTCTTAATCCTAACCATAATGATGCATTACCCTCCAGCACATGGGTGTTGCTGAGCATGTCAAGCTTTTCTCTGTGGGCTTTTTCTTAGAAAAACAAGAGGAAAGTGAATGCCACCTGGATGCTGTTTTGCTGCTTGTTTCACTCTCGTGACAGAAAGACCCAGGAGATGTGTAGCATCCCATCCTGGCAGCACAGTGCTAGCTCAGCATCCTAGGAATGAAGGCTGGTCCTTTGCAATACTGTACACGTGTGTTTTTGTCCATATGTGCTCACAAAAGATAAAGGATGTTGTTCAGGCCACTTCGCTATGTTTGAGCTTCACTTATCTCCATCTGGGTCCCTTTAATTGACAGTGGAAATGGAAAATTATTAATTAGCCCCTCCTTCTGTCTCCATCTTATGATGGATAAACCATGTGGTTTCTCCATTGGCTCTGTGAGGAACCCAGAGTGACTGCCTCGGTGTCTAATTTTAAGCTGCCCAGGTGAGGCTGGATTGATCCTAAGAGATTTCTCCTAATGAGGAATGAGCAATAAAGGCCAGGGCAGTAGGGAAAGTTTTTCAGATGTGGTTGTTTAGCTCAGCCAAAGGAGACTTTGTGTTTGGTTGCTTGAAAAAAGTAATGCAAGCAAGCTGTCCTTCAAGCCCTGCAAAGCTGCCCATTGCTAGAGGGGAGGAGATGGTGGATCTGCACTGCTGGCAGCTGGGCATGGGGCAGCCTTGCAGAACCACAAGCATTGGCAAGTTTGTACTGAATATATTATGCCTGGGGATCCCCCAGGAAGACTTTAAGAAAACAGAGTGTTTTGAACATGAAAGTTGTATAAAATCACTCATCCTTTTTGAAATGTCAGTGTCTAGCTAAAGTACTTCAGATTTGTGCCTTGGAATAAGGATGACCCCTGGCTTCCCTGGTCCAGACAGAGGATGCTCTTGGCCCTGGGCACTTTGGGAAGGAGCACTTCCTTTTGGCAGCCCTGGGGCATTAGGGTTGATGATGAGACTGCAGTGTGCTCTGGTGGCCAAGAAGGCCAGTGGTACCCAGGGGTGCATCACAAAGAGTGTGGCCAGCAGAACAAGGCAGGTGCTCCTCCCCTCTGAGAGCACAGCAGAGGGCTGCAGAGATGGTGGGAGGCCTGGAACATCTCCCTCATGGGGAAAGGCTGAGAGCCCTGGGGCTGTTCAGCCTGGGAAAGAGATGGCTAAGAGGGAAAAATCCATAAGGAACAAAAAATACTGTGACAAACTCAATTGGTTCTCACAATCCCATTGACTGCTGTGCAGGCTAATTCAGTGCACGGCTTTACCCCTATTCTACCCGCAGCTCCACAGGCTGCAGTGCTGTCTCTGACTTTCCCGGGGTGCTGCAGGTTCTGCTCCTCCTGCCCTGGGCAAGGTGGGGCTCTGAATTGCTGTGTGCCGTTGGTTTTCTCACGGTTCCTGAGCCCTGCAGGGACGTTGCTGCTTCGCTCAGGTTCCTGGGGCAGGAAAGAGGTGGGTGTGGGTTTTGGTCTGTGCACCAGTCACCATTTGGATAGCATAAACACTTACCTGCGCCGTCTCCTCGCTTCCCTCTTTAACCCTCTGCTTCTCTCAGGATATAACTTTGAGGCTGTTTCTGGATTGTGCCTGGGAAAAGAGAGAAAAAGAAGAAACAAGTGAGGTAGGCACAGCCAGTATGGACAGAACCAACAGAGATGTACTGCAGCCTGGGATATCCAAAGCCTCGCTGTGATCCCAGCAATGGCCCTTCTGTGACACCGAATCATTACCCTCACCACCATGGGCTGCTCCTCCTTCCCTGCAAGGAAATGAGAATCAATTTCCAAATGGGTGAAACACACTGCAGGAGAGCTCAGGGTGGGACTCAAAGGCACTCAGGACAATCTCACATTTTCCTTCTTGGTTTCTCTTGAGTGTTTCTTTCAGCTCTGCTGACGTGAGGCTGATTTTCCTGTTGTGCCATAAAGGATCGAGGCAGGAGTTACCCATCCCTTCGGGAAAAGAGGCTTCCAGGGAAAGAATAGAGAAAGTAGGAGGGAAAGCAACAAGGTGTGCAAAGCAAATCCCTGCTGTGCTTCTTTGTACAGCCTTGGTCATCCCTCAGACTGAAACTTGGCCTCAGGACTGAAAAGCAGCCGCTGTTATTGCCTGAGCTCAGATCTGTTAGGTAAGAACTTGCGGAGCTCTTGTGAGGCTCCTTAAGAAGGGAAAGGAGGGAGGAACTCTGATTCTATGGGAAAGTATTTGGGTTTTGGAGTGCCAGGACTTCCAAAAGCGCTACCATTTCTGGAGATCTCTACCTGCTCTTTTCCCATTGCATTGCTTTGGGAGGCCAGGCACGCCTGTGCAGAGTGCTCTCTGGCTTTGGTCCCCATTTGGAACTAGATGACCTTTGAGGTCTCTTCCAACCCAAACCATTCTATGATTCTATGATAATATTTGAGAAATATAGGTACAGGAGACACCAGGCTTGGGCAGGGCTCCTGCTTTGCTCCAGGTATGTCAGCACTGAACTGCCCAAGCAGAGCTCAATTGTACCAACCTCACAGCCTTGGGACAACTGGGACCCCATCCAGGACCTGCAGCATTGGCTGAAGCATTGCTTAGGACCAGTTGTGGGGCAGTGGTTGCCCACTCAGTGTGAGATTTCCAAGGCTCAGGAGGCTGTACCAGAAACTGGAAGAGCATCACTGAGGCCTGGATGGATGGAGGTCACTCAGTGCAAAAAATCATCGTATCTTATTGGTTGGGTTAGAAGGGACCTTCATGCCCATATGGTTCCACCTCTGCTGTGGGCTGGCTCTACACAGAGCCCCATCTATGGCCTTCAGCACATCCAGGGATGGGGCACCCACAGCTCTCTGAGCAATACACCAAAAAGGGGCCACGTACCATCCTGCATAGATAACAACTTCAGTCGCAGTGAGATCATATCTGCAAGGAGACGTAACTGCGGGAAGGATACAAATGAGGGTTATATGATAAAGAAGCACAAAGCTGTGCACGTTGCAGGGAAGGTAAATAGGGAATGAGTCACTGTGCCTAATGCAGCACTCATGCTCTCCCTGACCCCCAGCTCCTGCAATGGGGATGCCCTGGAGCGTGGGTGCATAAGTGCTGTAGGGCCACAGTCTGTGGGTGCCATGCATATACTGAAGTATGAGTGCACCAGGCCCGTATGGGGCAGGGTTTCTGATACAGGATACCATGTACCCTGGAGGAGTGTGCCACATGGGGTTGGGATGCCACAGTGGTGCCTCTGCTTGGGGAAACCTAGATAGGGGAGCTCTGTTGTGCTCCAGCACAGGGTGATGGTACCACAGGGTCGTTTGTGCTGTTGTGGTGTGTGGCTGAGGCTCGGTGTGCTATTCACACTGCAGTGTGATCTCTGGGCTGTTTAATGAGCCCAAATAGGGAACAGGCTTTTGGTGATGACCTGGGGCAGTGCAGTATTTTGGGGGATGCCCAGGATCTGCGGGGAATGCATCCCACAGGCCCAAGAATGCTCTGAACACAACACAGAGTGTGCATATCTACAAGCTTCCCTGCTGTAACACTGTGGAAAGCCCAGCAATGACAGCAGAGCAGCAAGGTCCTAGAGCTGCAGTAAGGGAGGATTTGATCAAACACAACAGCTGTGGGCACAAAAATAAAGGAAAGCAGCTGCTTACCTTCAGAAGGCCTCAGGCAGGAAGGGATCTCCAGTGAAATATCCTCACCTCCACTTGTCAGCCCTTAAATGAGGTCTGGGAAGGGCTGCATCCTGGCTCCACTCCTCCCAGTCAATCAGCTGCATTACATTGCATGCACCTGAGCTCCCCTGGGTTGGCCCTGCCTTCCCACCAAGTGCTCCATCACTGCTTCAAGCCATGACTTAGCATTTCCATTACACCTGCCTGAAAATGAACTTTTCTCGTGTGCTTGTATGAAAGATACTGGCCCCAAATGCAAACACATGCAAGATTCTTGGTATTCACTTTATGTGCTTTGAATGGATAGAGAGAGACCCAAACAGTGGGTAGTGTATCATATAGAAAACTCTTTGCTCCTGTAGCCTTTAACTTAAATGACTGGACTCAGCTGTGCCTGCAGGTGCTGTTTGTACCCAAAAAAGCTTTGGAATGGACACCATCACTACATGTGGTACTGACAATTAATCCTCTCAAGGAGTTCTGGATGCATAGCTTCAGAAGGGCTTTTATAAGGCAATTACTGAGGCACTCCAAAACCAACTGGAAACATGCCTGCTGCACTATGGCCTAGAAGCAGCTTGAGTAAGGAATGGTGGTGGTTGCCAATGCAATTTTGGTTTCAAAGTGTTCATGTGTGAGATCCATCCAAGGCTGATTAAGAAGTTTGGGTTTCAGGGCTTTGCCTTGGAGCTGCATCCCCTGCTGTCCCCCCACCCCTCAGAGGTCTCAGCAGAGGATGCTCCCACAAAGAAGCTCTGCAGATCCTGAGCATGGATTTGCAGGATGTGCCAAGCCTGTGTGATATCTACGAATCCTCTTGTAAGATACTGGTCAGGGCTGAGCATCATTCCTAAGCCTTGCCATGAGTAAACAAACCAGACACGCTTTGTATCTGAGATCATGTTCCCTTTGGCACGTTTCCTCTTTGCAGAGACATCTTTTGAAGGAGATCAAGAGAGTGCTGCTTCCTGGCTGGCTTTGAGCTCCCCAGCATGGGCAGTACTGTGCCTTCTGTGCACCCCACACTTGCTTTATCCTCATGTACACCAGGTTACAGCTGCTGCAGGATGTGAAGCAGAGACCAAACTCTTCAGTGCTGTTAGCAGCAGTTCCTTGGAGAAAGCTGGGAAGTTCCCAGAGCAGAAGCAGCCTTAAATTTGCTCCTGATTAGCATGAAGAGTCCACACATCACCATGTGCCCTAAGACTAAAGGTCATGTTTGTGTGTGAAACTTTAGTGAACTATAGACCAATAAGAAATGGGTGCTAAATGACACAGAGGCACCAGCATAGAAAAGTGTTAGTGACACACTCAGGGTGAAATAATCTTGCCATATGCAAACCATGGCCTCGCAGTGACCATAACTGCTTGCAGGGAACTCCAGGGCCCCACACCATTGACATCTGAATGGTGAAATCAACACATAGACTTCCATAGACTGGAGTGGTAACTCATAGTGACTCTCCCATGAAAGCAAAATAAATCCATCCACAACAACTGGCTTGAAGAAATTCCAGCAGTTTTTATTGATTTCAGCTTTTCCAATGAAGCAAATACATACAGTACAGCCAAAACAAAACTCTGATACATTATTCTCACATACCTATATCTTACAGAATACACTGTATAGCTATGGACTGGCAGGCTCGGGTGGTCTCAAACTGCTGTATGGTCAGAGAGGAATAAAACTGCCTTCTGCCTTCCATGCAGTCCATGAGGCTTCTGAAATGCTGGGGTGGGTTGGATTGTACATACACGAAACAGACAAAGCATTTAAGAGAAAACAGGCCAAAAAAGCTCTGCTAAGCCCAGGACAAACAAGTGTGGTATTTATTTACATGGTTGTGTGTCCTGCGCACAAATCAAGCCCCAATTGCTCTTATTCTGCTGCTGGCAGAGATCAGGGTGCTGCTCGCTGTGCTCTTTTCCTCCTCAGTAGTTGTCCATCACTCCAACCCATGTCCTGCAGATCTGCCCTGGCTGTATCCCTGCAGGTCTGCCCTGCCTTGCCTTTTACACAGGGAAAAAATCAGCTCAGCAAGGAGCAGTTTGCAGCTGAAGACATGCCTCTATGAAGCAATGTCTCCCTCGAAGGAAGAACACTGGTGGAAAAAGGTGAGAGCAGCATCCCGGTGCTGAGCTCTGCCTCTGGGAGAAGTGTGGTTTGGAAAAGAAGGTCCCCAGACTTCTGGGTATGAGCAACACCAGAGGTTTTCCTTACACTGCCAGACATCAGCGTCACTTCACCTACATGGGTAGAGTCTGTAGTCCAGATTTAACACAGAGAAACTGAGAGGGAAATAGAGATGAGTATCAGAGAGTTTCCTTGTGGGGGAAAAAGAGCTGCAAAGAGCACAGGGGTGTCAGAGGGGCCACAGCTCAGCCCTGCTCTCCTGGGTTAACTGTATTCTGAGGTATGAGAGCAGCAACCTGCAGCATCATAGGGAAACTGAGGCTGGAGGGAGCTCCCAGCTCAGGGCAGAGAGAGCATCCAGGGCTGCACACAGCCGAGAGCTGAAGATCAGCTTTGCTGGAGGAGAGTTGGACCAGATGGCCTTCAAAGGTCTCTTCCATCTCCAATAATCCTATGATTCTATATGAGATCTCCAAGGATGAAGACAGGTTTTATTGGTACCATTTGGTCAGCTTTGCTGCACATCACTAACACTGATGTGAATGATGTATCCAATCCTCTGAGCTCAGTGCTTTGTAATGAAACCTCCACTACTTGTAAATGTAATTGTGGGATGATTACAGCAGCTCTTTGTGCCTAATATAGAGCTGCTGTAAATTGCATTACCGGTGTAAGCAGCAGCACTGTTTTAAAATAAAGCTCAAATAACAGCCAATTAGAATGAATTTCCTCAATATTCCATCATTCCATTTTGCAGTTAGCTCTCCCAATTAATTTTAGAAGGAAAAAAAAACATTAGCTCCCAGGACTTACTGCCTAACGTGTAATTACAGCAACAAATCTGAATGCAAAATTGCACGCAATGGAATTCTAAAACAAAACTGCAACAACCTTTCCTGTGGACACTGCAGCCTTTCTTGATGTCCATAGACATGGGCCATGCCAAATACACTCTGAACCATGAAATGAAGACGTACACCCAGCTATGCAACAGCTGGCAGCTGTGGTGAGGGAATGCCCACAGGCCTGGGCTCCTCCACTGCTGTTTAAAACGCTCCTGAAACTGTCCTACCGGATTCACCTGGTTCCAGCTCTCCACTTCAAAGGTGCTTTTTGCTCTTTCATTTGGCTGGGAGCTCCGCGCAGAAAGCTCTCGACTGAACGTGGGTGAATGCAAGCAAATAGCTGTTGCTCATTAAAGTGCACAAGGCTGAGCCACCCTTTGTAGACCAGGAGAAAAGCGGCTGGCACTCCTCTCGCTCTGCGCCATGTGCTCTGAGTGGGGATGATGCTGCCCAGAGCAGAGCTGGGGTCAGGCCTTCCAGGTCAGTGGGATGTGCCAGCTGTCACCAAGCGAGGAGCTGAACCCTGCAAACATGAGACTGCTCCTCCCTGCCAGGCTCAGATCCATAAACCACCCTTCCCAAACGCCTCCTGCACCCTCCACATCTGCACATCTCTGTGCCCCTGCAGCACACCCTCTGCTGATCCCCCCCCTGCAGCTCTGAGCTCACATTTCTCACATGCTTTGCCTTTTTCACTATTTCTTTACACTGCTTGGTACAAACAAAGCGTGATGACAGAGGCCACATCCCTCACTCTTGGCACTCAGTGATGCTGGGCAAAGCCAGCTCCTCCTCCTGGCTCCAGCTTCCCAAAAGCCATATTTCTCCACACACGGTCCCTATGGTTGCATTGTTCCAGTGCCCAGTGATTGATTTGACACCTGGTGAGACCATGCTCTGTGTTAGCACTGTGAATACAGCTTCAGAGAGCAGGCACTGAGTGCCAGGGGAGAATCAGCAGCTGACAATTTGCTTCTGGAGATAAAGAGTTTAGGTAACAAGAAACACTAATAACTACGAGAGCTCATAGGAGGAAATAAAAATCAGAAGCAGGAAAGAAGCTCATGTTCATAAATGTTAGGAAGAAGCAGCCTTTTCAAAGAAGAGTATTGTGTGTATCTGTTGATAACAGCCATATATGCAACGTGGGGACAACATTAAACAGGCAATTTTTGCACTTCTGGGTGAAAATGGGTCGTGACGAATTTGGTGTGGCAGCATTTGTTGCATGGATCGGGTGGGATTTGTTGTAGCTGCGAGGGGCTGAGACTGCACAGCTGACATTGAGTTTTGGTGGGGACTCAGCCCTACTCGCCAGGTGTGAGCGTTGGCCGCGTGCACACACACAGCAATGTGGGCACAGTTACACAGACACACTTCTTGCAAAATAAAACAATAAACATATTGACATCAAGAAATTATAACCTCAATAAAAGTCCCTTCTCCTCCCCCACCCTCCCCCCCCCAAAAAAAGGAAGAAAATGTTTAAAAATATCAGTATGATCCACACGAAATCCATACGTTTGGTTTGCTTTACAGTTGAGTTTAACTCACAAACATTCTCTACATCTTTAACATCCTAAGTAACTGTGAACGGGTTGTGTTCCTGGAGATCAACCAATTCCAAACTCTGAAAAACAAAGATACCCAGATATGACAGCACTGAAGATATCATTTCTATTCATTCATACCCAACTTCCAGTCTTTTCCCTTCACCCATCCCCAGTTTCTGTGCCCCTTCCCCATGGATGAGGGCCCCATTCTCACCTGCAGCCCAAATGCGTGTGGAGAGGTTCCTAAAATCTGGAGGGAAGAGTCCTGAAGGTCGTTCCAGCTAAAGATCCCATCATGTTCTTATCAAATCCTTGCTGAAAAAGCAGGTGGATATGGAGTGAAGTGAATGTGCATTGTTTTCAGAATGGATAACTATCAACTGCTGTGGGAAACCCCAACTGGCCAATTCAAAAGCATCCTTAAAGCTCCATTCTCAAACAGGCTCCTCTACTCTCTTCATGTCCTTAACACACGAGTGGTCACCTTCATAGATGGACCGCCCTTTTCTCACATCTAAGTTTTGGGCTCCTCTAGCTCAGCTGGGGGAAAGGACTTTGCCTTAGTCCCTTAGTGAACATTAGTTCATCTTATTGCCTATCCTGGAAAAACAGCACAGATACATGCAAGGTGCGTCTCTGCTTGCAGACTCCCACCCCAATGTACACCCAATGCAATGACCATATGTGGGAGCACGTGCATGACTCAAAGCTACACCACCAGCTCCTATGGAGAAAGTCCCTCACCGTTAAGAGAAGAGCAATATTTAGGCTCCCTCTCCCTTCCTGCCCCCGGGGTATTCCCCTTTGTGGATGTTACTCCTTCTCTTTAATTTAGCCCTTTGCTCTGTGCAGGTGCTACTGTTGGTGAGCTGGAAAAACCCATCTGGTTCAAAGCGAGCCACTGGGCTGGGAGCTGGCCCTGTGCCCTGACTGTGCAGCACTTCTGCAGTTTCTGTTGCAGGGTGTAAAACAAACCCTAAATATTCCTCTTGGGGGCTGTAGAGGTTATTCTGACTGTAGGGGTGATATGACCACAGGGTAGGGCTATGGTAGGAAGAAAATGAGAGAAAAGAGTGGAGGAACCTCACAAAGACCTCTGCTAACACATGGAGTGTGTCACAGGGCTGTGCCATCAGCTAAAATGAAGAGGTGTTCTCCTTACCTGCTTAAGCACACTCTGGAGCTCCCTGTTTGACCAAAGGTCTGTCAGGAGGAGGCGAGCAGCTTCGGCTGCTTTTGGACAGGAGCTGGGAAGATGAAAGCAACATGGGGGAGTTATGGATAGCCACAATGCAGCACCAGAAGCCACCTCCAGCCAGGCACTCGCTGGCTTGATAGATGACTGCAAATGAAATCACATAACCATTAATATTCCCAGTTGGAAGGGCCCCATCATTGAAACCAACCCTTCATTGCTCCCCCAGCAATGGTACATGGCAATACACCCTGGGACCAGAACAGAACAAACAGAAAGGGTAGATCTGAGCTGAAAATGTACTTCTGGAGTGTGAAATTTGGAAGGGTGAAGAAGCAAAGTGGTGCCAATGTGGACTTCATGGGGACGTTGTGGGCGAATCCCTCAGGAGGGCAGCACAGGGAAGGGCTCTGTGCTCACAATAACAACTGTAACCAGAAGTCCTTGCTCAGCACAAGTTAATAGATACTTGCTCACGTAACAGCTCCGAAACCATGAGTCATAACAGTATCTTCTATAATTTTGGAACATTTCATACGACAACCCAGATCTAACCCTCAGTGCCAGCTGTTATCACTGCTCCTGATCTGCTGGACCATGTCCTGCCTGTGGGATAGTCCTGAGCCCTGTGACAGCTCCAGCCTGTCTCAGCCATGGGGAGCAGGATCAGACCCTCCCTGGCTCCCAGCACGGTACAGCTCCACAAAGCCACCATCCCTGGAGCTGCTCAAGAAGAGGGTAGATGTGGCATTGAGGGACATGGTTGGTGGGCATGGTGGGGCTGGGTTGAACTTGGGGACCCTTGAGGCCTTTTCCAACTTTAGTGACTCCATGATCTTCTGCTTCTGTTGTGTCTTCCAAACAGTGCATTAGGCTAATGAGAAATGGGACTGGCAGAGTGAGACCAGCAAGCATCATCCTGTGAGGGTAAAAACCCAATGAGCAAATGTAGGGCTTTTTTCTAACAGACACAGCAGATGGTACCAAAAACCTTCTAGTCAACAAGAAATGGCCACACTTAATCTGGTCAGAATGACCACATGGGCGATGCAGATCGTGTTGTTGGCTCTGCCTGGAGGACTGGAAGAGCAGCACACAACGAGAAATTCTTGAGCAATGTTTTGGGCCAAGAGAAGGAGGTTTTATTGCAAAATTGTTCTTCTGGTTCTAACCATCCCATACTCTGTCATCAGAATGACCACGCGTAAAAAAATGCTGTGGCTGAAAATCTGGCCAAACAGCCATTGAAAAGCAATGAACATGGAGGTATTTAGGATGCAATATTTTGCTACCTGGGATTGAAAATAACAGTGTGAACACATGCCATCATCACTATGAAGGCTGCGTCACAGAGGAGGATATATGCAGGAGACAGACAATTATCTAATAGGGATGCACCAGGAAGGAGAAGTAACCACAGCAATCAGATAAACTGGAACTGTTTATGCCTTTCACTGAGAATACAGCTACACGGAGCACCAGGGGAAGGGAGCCCAACTCGGAGGGGTGCTGGTTGGTGTCTGAGAGGAACGTGAGAAAGGAAAGCATCCATAAGGGAGCATGGGGTCTGCATGGTCTCCCTGCAGGAGCTGCTGGATCCAGTTATTACCACCAGGGAATGTGAGGCTCTTTCTGACATAGGAACAGACAAATTCTACCCTGAAGTTTCCCATTTGCTTTCAGAGATGGTACAGGGAAGTGGGAAAAGTTAGCTCCAATCTCTAGAAGGGATGTGGCTATCATATCCCAAAACAATATCTGGCATGAGCCAGATGAGTCCTGGATGTAAACTGCTGGTGTTTTTTTCATAAGAACAGCACAGAAATCCACGGGGGCAGAAATATATACTGCAGTAAAAGGAACAATTCAAACTCACATGGGAGTTTCTCAGGAGAAATTTGCGATACTGTCAGGAGAAATAGAAACTGGAGACTTCCCTGGAGTTTAGTAACTCTCACAGTGAGTCAATGGAAACAAAGCTCATCATGCTGAATAGCCAAAGCAATTTAGGAATGCATGGCCCCGGTTGTGCAATGCTCTGCTAAAGCAGTAATGAGCCAAGGACCGGTCTGAGGGAGTCCAAGCGGGACTTCAGGCAGAAGTTAATGCCATTCATAAGAATGAAGACTTAGAAGAGGGCAGGGTTTGGTGTTAATCGAGCTTGCTGCAGAATGGAAGCATATAAAAGCAATGAAGTGACTGATATTTGTTGGCTGAGCCCCAACCTAAACAGAGAGGCCACTGGTAATGACTGAGAATCTCTTAGAACAAGAGGTAAATTGTAAGTGGTTTGTCAAAAGATGACAGAGAAGGCATGTGAATGTCTTCTCATAACAGAAAACAATAGGCTGCTTGCACAAGGTATTTTAAAACAAAGCCAGATGGGAGGAGAGATGAGAGTCCTGGAATGGAGATATGGCCAAAGACTGTGAGCTCCAATTTGGCCAGAAATAAGCACACAGTTTGGCAAGAGTCAAGAAGCTGTAGTATGGGGCCATAAAGGTACAAAATTCAAACCATCCCTGAAAGGAAAAGTGGTAAAATCTGTTCGGACTGTTAAAGTTCATGAAATACAGGCAGTAAACCAGAGCATCTACTTATAAAATCTGCATATGGTTCATCACAGCTGAGTTTTGGCCATTTGAGGTGAATGCTCCAACCAAAAAGATGAACCAGTGAGAACGTTCAAGCTAAGCATAACCCCAGTAGAGCAGCACATTTCCTGAGACCTTTTCCATGCCTTCTGCCCCAGACTCACCCATTTCGGCACAGGCTTACTACATTATTGAGCATGTTGCTTGTCAAGTAACACTTTCCCAGGTGTGGGTTGGACATGATGAGGTTCCTCAGAGTGTAACAAGCTGATGTCATGATCTCGCCATAGCTGTTGGTATTTCCAGACTGGAATGACAGGAGACGTGATACATCTGGGAGCACCTGGTGAGCTAAAGAGGTGGAATGTTCCAATCAACATTTAAATAAACCCAGCACAGGTGAATGAAATTATTTGTGTTAGCATTATTCAGTGCAAGAATGCAGTCTTATTCCCTAAAGGAGGCACTAATAAGACTGGATGGTAACAGCATAGTAGCTTCAGTTGGTTTCCAGACCCACAGTGAGGACCTCTGGAAAGGTATTGATTTAGGTCATGTCTGGCTCAGTTCCCCAAACACTATCATCTGCACTGCATCCTCCCAGCCCTGCAGATTCATCATTATCCATTAAGCATTCCATCTGATTGCAAAGGCTGAGAGAGCATGCATTGTGTTAAGCCTGCTTATATCACCTGTAATGGTCTTTTGACCAGAACAAATTACACCATTTGCCCAGTATGCGAGCTTGGCTGAGTCTTATTATGGGGTGTATAAAGAGAGGGAAGATATTAGAGAGGTAGAAACTAGACATGGTACTGAAATCTACTGTGGTGGAAATGGCTTACCCATGGTTTTGTGCAGGATAGGATGTCGGGACATGTTGCTCAGCAGAGAAGCACCAGACCGGACAACTTCGGAGCTGTTGGACTGCAGGAGCCGTGCTATGCGAGGCAAACCTTTTTCCTTCACCCCAATCAATTGGCTCATGGCATTGGACATCTAGGAGACAGAACAGCAATGTCTCATGACTTCCAGTGCTGGAAGAATGCACCTACAACAATGTGCATATATGATGTTACTACAAAATAAGCACATCTCCTGCCTTAATCCCACTTACTTTGTCATTTACTCCTCCATCAAGTCAGCCTCTCATCCTCTGTCATATGGCAGGGACTTCTGTCCTCTTTCTGGAGGCCTGTAGGATCTCCTAACTGATATTCCCAACCAATGGAGACATTTTACCTTTCATGTCCATATTGTCTTCGCTCAGCTCCCTGCCATGCCACAACTAATAGGCCGCTTTGGAATAGAAACAGCTAATGATACCTTTAAATAATGAGCTGAAGGACAAAAATACACATCTTGGAACCTGATTTCATGTTTTGCTTACGTAAGTCTAGAAGATCTTAGGGCGTAACCAATGCAGCTGAGTGCTCCTGGACTTTGAAGCACATACCATTAATAAATTGCCCACTTATTAATAGAGTTTAATCTGAACTTCTCAGCTACCTCAGCACAAGATATCATCACACTACTGGAGTGACACACATCCATCAGCAGTGATGTGGAGATCGAGCGAGCAGGGTGGGAGGTACCCCCTTATGTGGGCTGAGACCCAGTGTCCCTCCTGTGTGCCAGGAGACACGCACTGCGTTACAGATCCATGCCAGCACAATTGAAATATATAAAGCTGAGGCTGAGAAGAGATTCATAGTCCTCCTATAACAGCTAAAGGGCTACAGTAAGCTTTGCAAGCCTCTCCTCTGTTTCTCTATCCTTTAAATGCCAACAAATGCAGCAATCCACCCCAACTCCAGCTCTGAGATGGAACAAAAACTGTGAAAGTACACCCAAGTCTCCATTCCAACCATCCTATCCCAGAAGGCTGAAGCAAGTTATCTCACCACTGGTGGAACAACTCATTGTTTTCTTTCCCACCTCTCAAGAAGCCACTTTTGGTTGATGAAAGCCTTTTTATTTCCATGGAGCAAATAGCTCCATGTCTCCAATTAGCCCTATCCATACTGAGACAACCTCCATCCTTGTTAGTAGTGAGGCAGTTCAGTTAAATCCCAAAGTATTTCACACGGAAAGACTCGTAACCCAAAAGAAAGCCTTGGAACTAAAGCTCCCAGCAGATCAGAGCTGTTAATGCTGTCCAACAAAGGCTCCTGCAGTGAGTCACACTGCGTTGCTGGGTGGAACGCCCCGCACACGTGACAAACCTCTCCTACGTACAAAATAATTACCCCTTTATCTCCCTCGCCATCTTATTTAAATTAGAATTGATGAAGTTTGACACAAACAGACAAGTCGAGGTTTGCCCACGTGAGCACAGCCTGTGGGGACATGCCCACGGCACTGACGTTGGGCACTGCAACTCGCCATGTTCCAGCCCCTGCAACGCCCACAGCATCACTGCCTATGTCAACTTCATGCTGCCATACTACAGATGTCTATAGGACATACAGATGTCTATAGGACATCTGTCTGTGAGAGTAATGAGCAATTGTGATGTGACCACAATGGCAATCCACAGCACAACCCACCCTGTGATTACAGCCACCTCCCACTTCAAACACACACGCGGGTGGTGCGTGCACGTCCTTTCTCTCTCCTGTAAATGACATCTGGCCACATGTGCACATCTGGAGTCGCTGGTGTCTTGCAGGGAGGATGCCACTACCAACAGATGTTGGTGTTACAACCAACAGCAGAAACTGTACAACTGTAGGATCACAGAATGGCTTGAGTTGGAAGGGGCCCTTAAAGGCCATCTGGTCCCACTCCCTGCCATGTACTGGGACACCCACAGCCCCAGCTGTGCTCACAGCCCTGCCCTTGGGGGGCTGCAGGGATGGAGCAACACCGCCTCTCTGTGCAGCTCCTCAGCACTCTGTAAAGAGCTTTTTCCTTATATCCAATCTGAATCTCCACTCTTTTAGTTTGAAATCACTTCCCCTTGTCCCATCAGACAAACCCTGCTATGGAGTCTGTTCCCTTCCTTCTTACAGACTCTTCAGATACTGAAACCTGGAGGAGCTCCTGGAAAGGCACACAGACCTGGGATAGAACTTCAGCCTCTGCAGGGACATTTATAAGCACCTGAGCTACATCATCAACTGTGGAAAGCCCTGCAATTCTGCCCTGAGGTTGAGGGAGGACATTTCTCCTCCTGACTGCTGTAAGGTGCTGGCATGTTTCGCCACATGTGTGCAGAGGAGTGCTTACCAGCCCTCGGCTCGCAGTGAGATTCTGCAGTGCCCCAGCACAAGCCTCCAGGGTGGCATCTTTCTTGCTGTGATCCATCAGGGACAGGTAGGTGCGAATGGCATCTGAGTGGTACAGCCAGCTGGGTCCCTTGGGTTTAAAATCCTCCTCAGGGAGAGGGACACCATACTCATCATTCTACAAAAGGATGAGAAATTGGAAGCTCAGATCCAGCTCCTCACTTGCAGTCCCTGCTGGGAGCTGAGGAACACATTTCCGAGCCCTTTGTGTCATGTCTTACCTCCATTTTGCCACTCCTGCTGTTGAAGCATCCTGTGAGAGTTTTGTCCACGTAAACACTCCGGGCCATGTGGTTGAGTTGGGTGTATTTGTTGGGAACTTCAGCATCCAGGCGGTAGGAGAGGTTGTGCAGGATGCAAATGCAGTTCTCCACAGACTGAAATCACCCCCAGAACAAAAAATGCAAGTATCACATTTGGTAGAAACACGAAGCAGCACTGTATATAGCTACAGAGAGGACATATACCACGCCATAGTTATCCTTTTTAGAAGTTACACTGCATATTTGGTAGGGAAAGAGCAGCCACAAAGAGTCCCATCCCCTCTCAGACTTGCTTGATAGGGTTTTGGAGCTACCCCCAAAACTGCAGTTATGAACTATGGGGTGAACACTTGTAAAGAGCTATGGAGCAGCAGCTGGTACCTTGTCATCAGGTCGGTTAGAAGCCACACAGTTCTGAGCGTAGGTCATGACAGAATCGATCAATCCAGGGTAATTTCGCATGGTCTGACGTCCCATGTCTGCAGAACTGAGGTTTCTGAAGAATGCCATTGCAGAGCAAGTCAGGAGAGAAGGAGAGGAGAGGGTTAGCTGGATTCACTCTAATCTCTATCAGCCAGAGACCTTGGACATGCTACTGGCCAAATTAACTTGTTGGGTTTGACTTTGGAGGCCTTCTGTAGGATCACCCTGATGCTGAGCGCTCCTATTGCTCATCTGGATTGATTTCATCTGGGAAAGTTCTTCTTAAGGAGTTCTGTATAGAAGATGTACTTTTAGGGACAATAACAATCAGCAGTATTTGGCCTTAGAGACCACACGGTGATGTTCTGTAGGCTTCTTGCCTCCAACAAGAAGATGGAAAAAAGACTATCTGTTATTCTTGGGAAAATCAGGAAGATGCAAATGGTTGTAACAGTGGATCTGCAAAGGGTCACTATCAATGTTTATATGAGAGATGGGGGCAGACATGATGAAGAACAGCAATGGGACTGTCCAACCAATGGGACTGACCAGGTTATAATGCATCCCTGAGCACACTGCCAGGCTACTGCCAGGACAGGGGAGTTTTTCCACTAGCAGGAAATGACTTTTTGCTATTTTTTTTTATCCTTCCCTGTTTTAGTGGCTTGTAGCTTGCAAATGAAAAACAAAGAGAGGTTGGCAGTCATTGTGAGACATTCACTCCAGGCGTTCCAGAACTGGATTTGATGTTTGCTGTGATTTGCAGCCTCTTCATTAACATGAATTCATCTGCAATCCAGAAATTCTTGAGCAGCAATGGCTCGAGCCCAGGGCAAACCCAAAGCTCTTCTCATCCCCGTGCATGCCACATCCCTGTGATGTGGCACTGCTGTGAGTCAGATTGAGTGGGGGCTCCTGGCCCAACTGTCCTGCTCTCCTGCAGCCCCACTGAGCTCCTCGCTGCCCTGCAGCCCAGCACAGCTCACTGCTGGATATCCCTGCCTCCAATTGCAGCGCCAAGAGAGAGCCTACCTGGAGTTATACTCCATGGAAAGCTCTACGACCATACTCTTCTTCCCTTATTTTAATGGCAGTGGGTTGGGGTGGCAATGAGTTGGGATGGTCTTAAAAGTGGAGCGCTTTGCATTCACATCATAATGTGAAGTTGAAGGGGAAGGCTGCCTTTCAGACCCTGTTCCCAGCTGCAGAGGACGATAGCATCGCGCCTCCAAAGGCCCATGCTGCATTCAACCATTTTGTTTCACAGGCAGATACATCTCCTGCTGGCTGCATGTCTGCTAAGGGTGCGGTCGGTGCTAAGCTCCCTCGGGGAGAGCTTCAGTTGATGAAAGTACCTAATTATACAGGGTATTTTTTTTCCACTTGTTCCCAGTGAGACAAGGAGCTCGCATCCAAGTGGAGGAGGGAGGTAGGAGAAACAGCAAGTCAGGACGGAGATCCTCTGCAAAAGGGCTCTGGTTTTGGTGTGCAAAAGTGAGCTACGCTGTGCTCAGCCTGTTCCTCCTCTTTGTGGGCGACCCATCTGACAAGCAGGCCAATACACAACCAGCTGCTGGGCCAGGTACAGCCCAGCACAGTGGGACTGTGCTGTGCTAAAACAGTTATTAAAATGAATGGGGAAATGTTTGTTCTCCCCATGTAGAGAATTCAATACGTCCCCACATGCCAACTTACCTCAAACACCCTGTAGCATTGAAGAATACTTCGGGGTCAATAATTTCCCTTGTCCTGTTGCAGCCACCATCAGACCAGCCAGAGAAAGGGATGATAACACAGTCTGTCAAGACGGGGAGGGCCTCCTGTATCAACTCCTCTTTTAATTCATCAGTGGAGGAGAGGTTCCAGAGCAGACCTAGAAAGGAGATAGAGATAAGCTCAAGTCTCTCCTATCTTATAGGAGATAGGTAACAGGAACACAGTATCATGTGGAGCTGTGTTCATAAGCATTGTCCCTCCTCCCAGAATCGGTGTTTCCTGTTATTAGGTTGCAGGAGGAAAGCATTTCTCAAGGAATCTTGTGAAGGTTTGCACACAGGACCTCAGGCAGAGCTGAAGGTGACCTGCACCAACAAACCTGGATTAATCCTTCAAGAAAAGATGAGACACCAACCCAGATAGCCAACAAGGGTGCAAGAAGACAAGGAGTAGCCCGGCAAGAAACCTGGGATAGACACAACCCCAATGGGCAACTGCAATCCGGGGAAACACCATGGGACACTGAAGAGCCAGGACTTCCTCTGCCTTGTGTTTTAGTCACCATTTCATGCAATAGAAGCATAAAACATCCCCTTTTTGGTATGGCCTTCTGTGCGTCAGGCAACATGGACAAATGTAGAGAGGAATACAATCCTTGCTGGGGGGGGGTATATCTTCAGGGGCACGAGGCTGCTGTTGTCAGTGTTGGGGCTGACACCAACTACAGGGCTCTGTGTACCTGTCAGTTGCTTCTGAATTTCGGTGTTCCCCGTCCTCCTCAGGAGGCTCACACACTCCCTTATCCCGTTCTGCCTCCGGGTTTCTATCTTGTTGGTTGGATTCCTGAAGACCAAATTCCGGAGGGCTCCGGCTGCAGCCCGCTGTACATTTTGGTTTGTGCTGCGGAGCAGCTCAACAAGCTTGGCAATTCCCCCGAGCCGATAGACCTGGATAGGGAAAGATGTGCTGACATCAGAGTGGTGCATAAAGCATCGCCAGCAGGACAACTACATCAAGAAGAGCTGGAAGGGAAGGCAGGCCAGAGCCCACAGGTGGCACCAGGTTATGGCTTGGACTCCAGAGCTGAATGCCTATGGATAACAGCCCAGAGAGGAATCCTTGGTTGATGTTAATGTAAACTTTTCCTATCTCCCTAAGTTTACATTAGGCAGAAATGTTGCTCTGCTTATACACAGCCATGTATGGCCAGCCATAGTGGTGTAATGACATCACATAGGGACTTATCTGCATCCTGAATCCACAGGATGGTCTGAGATAGTCAGGGTAGAAGGTGAACACCCTGGAGGTCAGTGGGCCATGCTCAGTATGGAGAGGGACAGGCATGGATGGGAGAACCCCAACCTCCAGGACACCACAAATGTGCTCGGGAGGTCTGAAGGCAGAGCACATTCCTTTAGCTGAGCTTTCCAAAGCAATGGGAGCTTCAGCTGAAGGATTCTCCCTGTACCAGGTCTGCTGGGGACAGAAGCCATATGGAGCCTGTTTGGACATACAAACCTATTGGCTGGAGATCTGCTGACAATAGAAAATGAATGAGTGCATTTTAAAAAGGGAAACCTCCCCCCACCCCACCCCCAAAAAAAGCCCAAAAAAAACCAACCCAAAAAAACCCAAGTGTGCACTGGGATGACTCACCTACCTGCTCCAACACATCTTTCTGGGAAGTGATGGGACAGGTTCAGTGTTTTCAATGGTAACGAAGGGTGTGGCTGCCTTGCAATTAGTGACTGCACCATGGGATTGGGGTCCCCACACTCAGCTCAGCTGCACTGAGGGCACGTCTGCACACTGCCAGCTCCACTGCTGCTGCAGAGCACTGAAATCTGCCCTGTATTTGGGTGCAGCTTTGAGAAGATCACATTGCTGTGGCTGCAGACACGTCAGGGTGGGGATAAACTGCCTTTATACCCACTGTCTTAGATGAGTGGCTGAAATGGCATTGAGCAATGGCACAGGGAAGAACATGGTGGGATCTGGGGCAATTTTATGTGGTTCTGACATTGAGATAGCAGGACATTCACGTGGAAATGGGTGCAGTGCCATCCAGAACACTGTGTTTGGGTGACTGCTCCCATGTATATCCCTTCAATCTGCACCACAGTGGGTCAGGGTGATTACATGGTCACAAGTCTCTGCTGCTTGGTAACTATTCCCTTGTGCTCAAATACTGACCTGCCCTCTAATAAGAGAAAGTGGCCACTAAGAGGTGAAAAACCCACTTAATTAATTTCTGTGTGGACTCCACCAAGAGAGCCAACAGATTCTTGCTATTGAGATACACCAATTCTGCCCATCCCATGCGCCACTGTACCCAGAAAGCTCTGAAGGAGTTTGCTCACCTCTTGCTTGGCGGTCTCATCCTGGAAGCAGGTGTGCTGGAGGTAATAAGCCCCCATGGCCTGGTATTTGTCATCAGAGGAGCACAGGAGTTGTATGGCTTTCTGGATGGTCATTGTGCCGCCATCTATCTCATCACCACATATTCTGTGTCAAAGAGAAAAGCAGCATTGATTGAGCTTTCAGCCAAATAGGCTACTTCAGTATTGGGAGTTAATCAGAAGAAAAGAAGTACAGAGAGCCAAAAATCATCAGTTCACATAGAAAAACACTGTGCATCCCTACTGCATTGCTCAGACTCAGGAAAGAGATGATAGAAGAGGAAAAGATACAGTAGGGTCACCAGGACTATGGATCCACTCCATCAGCAAAGCAGAAGAGACAAAATCTTGCTTGGTGCCTAATTCTGTCTAAGTTGGAAGGACTAGGGAAGAGAGAACCAGTGCTTGCTGCTGTTCACATAGAAGAATTAGTGGACAAGGATGAAACCATCCATCGTGTCATTAGGACAATCTAAAGGAGGCAGAGGCTTTTCCCACAGCATTTAATCCTTTGATGTGAGATGTGGTGGAAGCAAAAATTGTGAGAGCAGCTGATGGTCTCAGAAGGTGAGCGCAGATCCCTTAGGAAAAGGAGACAGGTATGTCTGGAGTGATGGGATGGACAACCACCGAGTTCATGAGATGCTGCTACCAGCACTGAGACATCCCACTCCCAGGGTGTGCTTAGGAGTCTCCAAGCTCTTCAGAAAAGCTGTTTATCATCCCTGTTAGAAGCAAAGAACCTGCACACAGTCTGGAGGAGGGCTGGGTTGGAGCAGGAGTGAAACCTTGGGTATAAACCCCAGAAGATTTGCCCCCTGGTTAAGAAATATTGAGGTCTTGCTTTCTTTGGCTTGTATTTATTCACCAGTGCTGATGTTTTAGCTC
The DNA here is from genome assembly GCF_054131305.1 of Coturnix japonica. Taxonomy (NCBI): domain Eukaryota; kingdom Metazoa; phylum Chordata; class Aves; order Galliformes; family Phasianidae; genus Coturnix; species Coturnix japonica. Next base: position 2,088,037 of record NC_140700.1, read on the forward strand.
TGTAAAGTCAGAAATATGTACAAACTTCCATGGTGATGAAGGGGCTCTGCAGTGCAGCGTTCCTGACTATGGGCTGGCCACACAATATTCAGAACCAACATGAGTCAACCCCAGAGCTCCCAGTTGGGTTATTACTGTCTCACTCGTGACAGGATACAAGTGGGAAATATTTTGTTAGCAGTGAATGAAACCAAAGAGTGTGGGAACCTGGCTGGGATGGGTCGTCAACCCCAGACAATCCCACAGCCTCTAATAAAAGAGGATTTTTAATAAGATCTTTAAATGAACCTTATATTTAAGGTATTAAATATTACCGTGAGAGAGCAACGTGACCTTTTCAAGGCACGGGATATACAGCATAGTTTTGATTGTTCTAAAGAAAGGTAAGAACAGAGATCACAAGAAAGGACACCCATAGAAGTTCACCACCTCCAGGAACTTACAATTAGATAAAATAATTCCTCCTCAGATATAAAAACTCGCACCTCCCCACAGCACCAACCTACAATCTCCTCAATTCTCCAGCAAATTTCATACCAAATATCAAAAGCCAACAATTATGCTGTGCTCAGGAAGGCATAATGAAAGACTACACGTCAAACTGTACCCAGTTGAAAGTCCTCATTTAAGCCCCTGTGTAGTCAATGGAGAGAAATAGGTGCACCCAAAGAACAATCTGCTTCTGTGTGCTCACCATTTACCCTAAGACAGGAAGATCTGACCCTGGAGGTATCTCTGCTGATGTAGAGAAATAACTGATAGCAATCATGTATTGAACGTTAAGAGTATGATCTCTAAGGTCAGATAAATGTCTTCCTATTTCTGCACTAAGAATAAAACATCTCTTCATCATATGCTTTTTCTTCATTTGAACCTCTACCAGAACTTGGCTCCATTTCACTCGAGACAAGGAAATGCAGAGCTGGAAAGAAGTTTAAACTAGGAACTCTATCCTACGTTCTGTGAGACACAACAGAGCTGGGATGAGTGGAACCAGAGGAACTTTGGGAATCTGACCTGGTTCAGCAGGACAGGGAGGGAGCGCATGAACAGACATACCAGGTCAGCTGCCATACAGCACAGGTAATCACAGTGGTGGTGTTGATAAGCAGAACCCTAAACCAGGAGTACTTTCTATGTGAAAGAAGGATGCCTGCTTTGTTAGTGATTCAAGGACGGGTATTTCCTACATATCCACTCCATAAAATGTCCAAGCCCTTTTTCGGAAGGGAAAACTGAGCAGCCAGTTCTGCATAGGAAAAGATGGGGAAAGCTCCATTTCCTTTGCTGGCTCACTGACAAGAGAAGTTCAGAGTGTGAGCAGCTGGACTCCCCCCCACATGCCTCAGAAGCAGCAGTGATTTCTCCCAGCTGAGAACACAAGCACCCTGGCAAGGTCCATAATAGTCAAGGACATTCCTAACCAGATCAACACAATCAGAGCTACAGTTTGTTCCAAGACAAATTCTTGGAGTAAGGCCATCTCCAGCCTGGGCCAATGCTCCTGGTAGGAAGAGCTCCGAAGGCTGTTCTTCCACAAGAAAGAAGCAATCAGAACAGGGAGACCTCAATTAGCAATGATTCAACAGGAGTTAAATTAGATGATCAGAGTCAGGTGAGGAAGAGAAACAAATACTTTGGAGGATCACTATCACAGAAAGGCAAATTCTCTAGTTTGATACTGATGCCTTTGGGTCACTATGTATTAGCAGATTAGTTTGTGCTAATTGGATCCAAGCCTCTCAAATGAAGCCACTCAGAACCTCGAGTGACCTCAGCACATCCCAGCCCTACAGAGCCAGGCAGCACTGCAGCAACCCCAGTTTGCTCTGGATGTAAATACACCATGCAGACAGGTTTACAACACACAGAGCCAACACTGAAATGGTCATTTTTAGAGGTAGCTTGCTCATTTAAGAACAAAACCAAGCCAAGAAGTCTTTCTTTTTACATGGATCCGCTTTCATTGTGTGGCACAGCCCTGGGGAGTTTATGTTTTGATCCTGATCTCCTTTGGCTCATCCCAGAAGAGAGGAGGTCTATCAGAAAACACCTCTACCACCTTCTCTGACTCTCAATAACTGTTCTGTGTTTTTACTATTCAGAATGTTTCCAGAGGGTCTGAATTTCTGCCCGGGGATCCAGGTCATGTATGGTTCCAGGTCATACAGCAACTATCCCTTCACTTCAGCCACCAGCAAGTATCCAATACCCTTATCAGCATAGCACCAAAATATCACACATTTCCAGGTCTCTTGAAAGACCCCAGTCCTGTTAGCCTGGTCTCATCTGAACGTGATATCCAAAGCACTAATGGCAACGTGCCTGCAAACACAGATTAAACAACAGAATGGTTTTCCTGTGCTTCCAGGTCCAGCTGGAGAAGGAGAAAGGCTCAGAGTTTTCTGAGATACATGAAACATCACATCTTTTATTGCTGCTTCTTGTTATCTCTATGTGGTGAGCCAGGCAGGTGTGGAAACTTTCTATTGTGAAAGCAGAACATGAAACCATGCTCGTTATAAAGGCAAAACCTCTGCCTGAAGATTTACTAGAATATGAAATCTAGAGCCTCAAATAGGGACCTGCTGGCATCTGTTGCCCACCTAAGCCTTCCTTCTGCATGTAGAGGTTAACAGTGGGGTATCTACAAGCAAACTGCTCCCTACCCAAAGACCAGGCTACCCAAACCCAGACTGAGCTCTCCAAATGCAGAGTCCGCCAGCCAGAGAGGTCCTGCACAGCAGAGAGAGCCCAGATACAGTCCTAACCCACCTCCAGAGGACAACAACACGCTTCAGACCAAGGCTAACTGCAAATTTCCAGGTAGTCTATGCAAGCAAATGGCTTTAGAGATGGATCGTTTGTTAAATGAGGACAACTGAGCATGCTTCCAGAATTCCAAAGATGACAGCTGACAGCCTCTCCTGGTTGAGTGAAGCCAGCAATGCAGTCTCACGCAAGCAGGGGGTGTGCCCCAACCCAATCAGATTTACTCAGGGGGCACAGCCCCCGTGCAGCTGAGGACTGAAGCCTTCATTTCCACACCAGAACCAGTTCTGCCAGATGAGCGATGCCCCAAGCCAGGAGAACTGTCTAAACGGAGCCACTCCCCAGCCAGAGGGCATCCAGCACTGTAGAGCATTCCTCCTGCACCATCAGCCCTCCCCTCTCTTCCATAAGCTCCATTATTCCACAAGTGACCTTTGCAAAGCAACCACCAAGTCTGCAACCTGAGGGCTGCACAGTGTGATGTTGGGATGCCCCAGAGAAGCCCTCCTGTATGGGATGAGCACCCAGCAGACACCTTCCCAGTGCAGGAGCCAGCTGCTGTCCTGCAATTCATCTTACTTTTGTCCCTCCCACAACATTTTCATGCTCATTAGACAGAAATTCCCTAGGACAAGTTACTTGCCATCTATGAAACGTCTCTGTTTCCCATTCCAGAAGAATTACAAAGCTTCTGGAAAGAGCAAACCAATGCCACCAATGCTCTGGGTTGGCCAGAGCTGGTTTTGCATGTGTTGGATTGAAGGGAACTTGGCACACAGGAGGACAAGGTTTCCTGACCACACGTTAATTAATGGGCAAGTGACACTTCTTGGTAAACACACTCGGGTGCTTATTCCCCTCCTCAATGCAAAATGAAGGAGGTTGAGCAGAGAATTAGCCCAGCATTCCAATGTGAACGAGGGCATGATGTGGGTGCTGCAGGAGGGGATTTACTCCTTAACTACAACACAGTTGGGTCAGAAGCTCAACAAATATCCCTGTGTGGTGTGAGTTACGCCAAAGGTAGTTATCTCAGTTAAGCAGCTTCATGTTGTGTCCTACAGTGAGCAAACTCCCCATGGCAGCAGGGAGCACAAGAAATGAGCTCAGGAGGTTCCAGTTCTTGCATGGGAGGTGGGATAAGTCCTGGGTAGCGCAGGCATTGCTGGACAGTGATGCAGCAGCCCCTGAAGATGCAGACCTCCTTCTCTAGCCTCATAAAACATCACAGATATCCTCCAAGGCTGCTGCGAGCAGCAGAATATGGTTTGTACTCACTGCTTTGCACTCATTGCTTTGCTCTACCGCTAATCTTGTATGCAACATTTACAAGAAGGGACTTGGTGTGAATGGGACATGGACAATCCTCACCCGTGTGTAATTCCTACTTCAATGAGATTAGATGGTCTGGACAGAAAGAAGAAGAATAGCTTCCAATCTGTTTTAGCTAGATCAATTATTCCAAGTAGAATTTTATTCCCTTCTAACTTCTGACTCAAGTGGGTTTTTTTCTGGAACCTGAACAGGGGGTAAGAAGCAAGGGCTGGGTGGGAAGGCAGAATGGAAACATGACTGCTCAGCTCTGCCCTGAGTCAGACCCTCAGGAACCAACTCCTTCAGCTTCAGCTGGTTTTTAAGGTTGGTTCTCTGCCAAAGCAGAGCAGGGTGACAACCAGGAGAGACACTCAGACTGCACACCAGCCCTTTTTGCTCTTCATGTCCCCACCCTCATCTTGCAAAGGAGCTGACAGCTAAAACCACTGCAGAGGCACCAGGCAGCATCTTGCCCAATATCACACAGCTACAGCAGAGATTTGCACTGAGCCAGCCGCATTGGTCTCTCCATAGTCCATAAAGAGAAATAAGCCCTTTGAGCATGACTCATCTGACCCACTTTAGATGCCACTGCAGGATGCGATTAAGCACGCCGCACACTTGTCAACAGATCTCCAGTGGCTACAAAGCAGCTCAGGTGACAAACTCAGACAGACAAACCTCCGAAGCAACATCAGCATTTACCCAGATCAATCCCACTGCAGCAAACTTACTTGGAGCCAGACTGAGCCTGTCCATAAACCGCGTCCTGCTTGCAGCTCATCACAGGCTGAGCATAGACCACATCAGGCTTGTTGCTGGAGGGGCAGGAGAGAGCCCGTGCTGGCATTTTTTTACTTGTCCTGGTAGTTCCTTGCTGGGTGCTACAGCTGCTGTAGATGCTCTGGCGGTTCAAGGTTGCCTTGTGCTCTACCCGACCCCCAACCTGACTCTTCCTCAGTGTGCCCCGCGGTGGTTCACAGTAGAGGTCGGGCTCGCTCCGGCTGCTCTTGATGTTCTGCACAAAGCAGTAGTCGCTGCCAGCCCTGTTGGGGCTGCAGACCGCCTTGCTGTAGTGCTTGCTGCCCCAGCCCTCCATCTGGCTGTAGGAGCTGTAGCGCCGGTTCTCCGCATCCCGCTTCAGGGTCCCGTTGTACAGCTGGGCAACAAGAAAATGGGAGACAGCACAAATTAGGAAGGGTTGAGTTGGAGGTCAGTGATGCTGAGTCCACTCATGCATGGGTGTTACAGCTACCAAATTCCTGTACCTCTTAGGTATTTTTGTGACCTGATTTCCTAGTCATATAACCATAGAACTATTGAATCACTGAATATCCCAAGTTGGAAGGGGATCCATAAGGATCATCAAATCCAGCTCCTATCATAGAGTCACCAAACCATAAAGTCATGTAGTCATGGAGTGGCTTGGGCTGGAAGAGACCTTTGCTGCATGAGGAAGGAAGACCAGACCCAAACTCTTTGCAAAGAACCACTCAACCCAAAGCAAACCCACACAGCACCTGAGGTGACCAGTTTAAAGCACAGACCCCATGAGGGGTCTGCATCTTGAATGCCTAATTTTTATCACAAGTCATGCCGTGTGATGAAAACAAAGCATCAAAATATATGGGAGCACAGCCTACCTACAGCCCTTGCAAGGGTGCCAAACCCTCCCTTGAAATCTGGGGACTCAGTGATCAGGATTTGGTATCCAAGAGCTTGGAATCAGAAGTGAAAGTTCCAGCACAACTCTGCCATAAAGCAAGTGCCTTGTTCCCAACACATAAGGTCCAACCCAGCTTGGAAGAACAGGAGGCAAAGTCCTTCCTCCTTGTGAGAGATCGCATCACTTTCCATCACAGAGGATGTTGAACCATTCTGACCTTCCAGCACTGCCCATATTTATTTTTAATTTCCTTCTGCTATTTTGTTCCATTCTGCCTCCAAGTTCCTTTGGAGGGGAGTAAAAGGAATGAGAAAATGGAAAAATGAAACTCGTGAATCTCATCGTGCCAAGAATCTTATTTGTGACAAGGTGTGTAGTGGCAGCACCTACAATGGGATGCTTCAAGAAGGAACAGTACAGGATGTGATGGAAGAGATGATTTGACTAAGCCAGGAAAAAAAGTAAGAAGAAAATAAAGTTCTTCTACTGTTTTTCCCCAACATTCTGGTGATCAACACTCTAAGACATAAACAGAAATAAAAGGGACTGATGGATTTGGTGCCAGAGACCCACTTATCCCAAAGGCCTGCCTCATCCCCCTTGGGTTCACTATGGCACATGGTGTGGAAGGCACATGGTGCAATGGTCCATGGCTGTGCCTATCTGAAAAAGAGAAACCAAACCAAACCTTTTCTAACCTAGGAACAACATGTAAAAGAGCACTTGGCCTCCTGAGCAGCACTACCCCAAATCCCGCTGCTCTGCCCCCACTTCATCCCAGCCCTGAGCACGCTCAGCGTCATTTCTCTCTCCAACACTCAGCAGAATTGTCATTATGCTAATTAATTAAGCCAAATAATTCCATTAAGAAACTGATCTTCAGGAATGCAGTGAATCCTCTCTGCTGCATTCTGGAGAGCTGCACAGGTAACGGCTGGAAGCATTCAGAACAGGTTAGGAAGCAGAAGAAACCTTTTCATCCGGTTACGCTGGACCCAGGTTGCTCTGCCACTTGAGCACAAAGCAGAAGGACTTTTGATACTTTCACTCTGCAGGTTTACATCTAAACAGGTGAACTGCTGGAAGGGGAGAAAATTCTCTTTGCATTTACTCCAGAGGATGCAGAAAAAAAACCTGTTAGTGCTGCAGAATGGCAGATAGCAGGCTGGGTGCACCCTACAGTAATCCCAGGGGTTTGGAAGAAGAATTTGCATTCAAAAAGAAGAGGGAGGACGGGGCACATGGCTGAACAGAGCGAGCTTTGGGGTTTAGAAATGAACAGGGTGGCCATGCAGCAGGGGCACTCACCCCCAAGGTTCACTTTGGCAATGAGTGACCCTTCAAGAAGGATCCAACCCACCACAGATAAGGACAGCTTTCTAAGGGTGACACCATCTTCCTTCCATCCGCTCTCTGATGGAACTCAGGAGTTGCACTCAATGATCCTTGTGGCTCCCATCCAACTTGGGATATTCCGTGGAACCCTCAGGACAATGATGGTGGGATGCAGCCAATGCAGGATGGTGCAGGGTGGCCCTTGGGGAACCCACAGGCAGGACTTGCTGCTGGCAGGCTGGAGCAGCAGCCTTTGGACATGAGCCCCGTCACATTGCTTTATGAGTCACTATAAGCCCGGATTATTATGTAGGGCTGTCAGAAGCTTGGCACAGCCACAGAGCCCTTGGGCATTTATTGAAGCCAATTCAGCTAACTGTGGAAGTGCCAGCTCGTCATTTATCTAAAGCTATTGTTTGCTTCCCAGTGTGCTTGGATGGGATCTCCACCAGCAGAGCAGGCGAGGGAAGGTGTGAGCACGTCCGTGTTTATAGGTGGGAATCAGCCCTTCTTTATTTCCTGCTGCGTTTCAGAGCAGAGCAGAACATTGTTCTCCTTCCTGCCAGCCCTGGGAAGGGCGCAGCAAAGCTGCTGCCTGTTTGGAAAGTCTTCTTTCTGCAACACAGGGAGCCCTGAGCAGCAAGTCAGTGCAGGTCCTGGCAGGGCGGGGAGGCCTTTTGCAAACTCATGGGAAAATAGTTCCCGTGTGATGTGAAGCTCATTACCAAAGTCAGTGCATGACTTTTATTGCTGATGCTACCAGATGCTTGGCTGAGCCCATTTTAATCTCTTTCAAGTGGCACGGACCTAATTGGTATCTTAGAATCCCTCTTTGCAGCAGGAGCCTGATCCAAAGCTCCAAAATCGATGGGGAACCTCCTGCCAGCTCCAGTGGATTTTGGAGCTGCTTGCTAAACAGTCCCTGCAAACCCACAGCCAGCCCCATTGCTTCTTGATCTCAACAGAATGCCACCTCTATGCCTTAGGAGCATGCCCACATGGAAGATGCTGCCCAGGGAAAGCCACCTTCACCTCAGAGCAAAGGCAGCAAGGGAACAGAGCTCCTCACGTTATCTATTTGTTGGACACAGCAATCAGGGAGATAGGGAGCAGAGCAAAGCAGGAGTGAGGCACTGCTGTCTGGAGAGGAGATGTCACCTCTGAAGGTGAAGGTGATGCCACCACACAGATGTGGTTGGAAGAGCTGCTTGGCACCACCTCCAAACTTCTGCTGTGTGTGCAGAGTGAGCTCTCCCTATGTAGAATGGCATTAGTAGAAAGGAGATCATCACCCTCCAAACCCCCTCAGCCACCCAGATTTCCTGACACCCCACATCCCATTAGTGGTAGGTATGTGCCTGGGGTGGGTCAGCTCCACACCTCACACTCTTAGCAGTGGGGAGAAACAGTGCAGAAGGGCAAGAATTCCCCCAGAGAGGGTTGGGAGCAGCACACAGTGATCCCATCCACCTTGCAGGAGTTAGAAACCACCTCAGAAGAGCAGGGACTGTCACCATGTCTCCTCCCCAGGCCTCTTTAAGGACATGGGATGCTCATATTCGGTATTCCAGATGTGAGCGTGCTCTTCTCGCTTTTTCTAAAGGAGCCTGTGTGTCTGAGGCCAAGCCTGGAGAGCAATTCATTCATATTAAAACTAGGAGGGGAGGCACGGGGAGGAAAGGGAGCAAAGATGAGCACTGATAGCACACAGGTGCTCTTATCAGGCCTGAGCATTAAGTGCTTCCCCTCACTGCCAGCAGCAAAGACCTGCTTTAAAATTAGCAAATGCGTGTGGAGCACTGGGACTAAATTATCTGACCTCTTAAGGAACAATAACTGCAACCTGCAGCACTCCCACCAGGCAGGTGAATAGGTATCTTTAACCTCTTATCCCAACCAGACAACGGTGCTGGAGAGAAAGTCAAAATGGTTCTGTTGGGCTCTTCTCTGTCTTTTTCCTTCCCAAACCCCTCTGTTTAAGGAGCACAGAGGAAGGCTTGCACCACACTCAGATCTCAGCACTCCTTCCCTCCCAGATAACTGGGTGTTTCTGACTCCTCCATCTGAGGACGCGATCAGTTCATTACCCAGCTCTAATTCTTTCCCTTGCAATTTGTTTGTTTCTAGAGCTGCAGACAGAGAGAAGTAAAGGACTCCGAATAAACACGTCAGGAGCAGGCTTCTCCCAGGCTGCAGGGCAAAGCACAGGCGATGCAACATGACCGCGTCCCACCCTGAATGATGGGTGGGGAAAGCTCCTGATGCTCCCTTGCGAAATGCTTTCGCTGCTGCCTGTTCTGTGCTCCACTGCAGGGAGAAGGGGAAAAAAAAAAAAAAATTGCAAAACCAGCAAATATATTGTTAATCCATTTCTGAAATGGCTTTTCCCCGCCTCTCCTGAATGCTGCCTTTTCATCTGGTTCTTTGCGCAGCTCCGCTTTCGCTCCTGATGGTTCAGATAGCTCCTCCAAAGCACAAAGCCTCTTGCAAAACCTCCCAGGGAAAGCAGGGTCTGAGCAAGCAATGATGTGCAGTACAATGGCATGATCCTGGCTCCACCTTTTGCTTTTCTATGGAGTTCCCCTCCTCAGGCTCTGGCTAAACACCACCAAAGCTGCACCAACACACTTGCTGCAACTCATGGGCCAGCAGACTGACAGCAGCTTTGAGGCCAGTGCTGTACAGACCCCATTTCTGGGGTCCTCATGCAGTGCTCTGGCCTTACACCACCATGCCAAAGATCCTGCACTGATGGCATTGAAAGCAGATGGCCACTCACAGCTTGTGTTATCAGCATGGTGGTGAAGGTCTCCAAGGGTCTGATGAGCTCAATGGCACCCGACCCAAAGTCACCACAAAATATCACATTAGTCTGCAGCCACTGGTGTGCCCACTGCTGCATCCCACCACCACCACGGGGAAAAATGAGGCTGCCTAGAGATGTGGCAGAGTCCCCATTCCAAAAGGTGCTCAAGGTACATGGAGATGTGGCACTGAGGTACATGGTCAGTGGGTATGATGGGTTGGGGTGGACTTGGGGATCTCAGAGGCTCTTCCCAAGCCCCATGACCCTATGACTCTATAAAATGGGACTGAGGATTTCATCCCTGAAGGCTGAGCCAATCCCTGACACAAGAGACAAAGAAACTGTGCAGCATGTTCTGAGCCCAGCTCTGTTACCCAGACTGTTACATCGCAGTGCTGTGATCCTGTAGTGCTACCATCAAGGCACTCCACCATAAGAATCAGCAGAAAATGACCTCTAACTGTGGGTAAATCAAAGGTTCTACCCAGACCAATCCAGAAAGCTGCCATCAGCTTTAGGAAGCTCTTCCCTCCAAGTCTATCATTCCTTTTGCTCAAATACTGCAACACCAGCAGCTCAACAAGGGAAGAACACTCAGAAGCAAAAGCTTGAGATTTCCAGCAAGATAGAAAACCAGACAAAAGCAGTAAGTTGGGAATAACAGCGTTTAAGAGCTGTGGGTGAGACAGGGTAGATGACATATCTCCTTGCTATGAGGCTGTCATTTACAGTCACCATCTGAAGCGATGCGCTGATAAAAGCAGTGTCTTAAGCTGCAGCTCTTTGAAGCAGCAGCACGGACACACTGCCTGTTACACTCCCCAAATTCCAGAAGTATTAAGAGTAATTTCCCTGACTGCTCTACTGGGTTGCTTCCCTGAAATGCCTGAATTTGCCCATCCATTTCAAAGGCCTTTAGGGCTTCTCAGAAGCATTTGCAGCACTAGGAAGGAAATGCAACTTTGTCTTCAGAAATAGATTTACTTTATCCTCTTTCCCCTGATGAGCCAGGAATTACAGATAGGAAATGCTTATAACAATCCTGAGAACCTGCCTGATTTCAAATAAATCTTAAGTTCATATGAAGTCAACCTAAGCTGGAGGCTGGGCATGTGATCCTATAATATGCCTCCAGAAGAAGCAAAGCAGAGGTTCCTCAGTGTGATAGGGGAGCACAGTGTCTGTTCAGCATGTTAAGCAGATTTAGGCTGGAGGTTATATGTTGCCATATGCCAATGGCACCCAGGATTCATGGCCCCTAACTGCAGTCCTGTTAGGTGGCTGCTCCGACCATGGAAGGAGATAACATCCAGAGGGCTGATTCATCCTGACCTGACAGATCTCCAAGATAGAGCAGATGAATCACTGCCATGCCTCTCTGTTGGCTCTGGGAGGAGTCTAGACAACTTGTTAAGACAAAATGGCTGATTTTCAGATAGACCAGGTTTTGTAAGAGTCATTTTACTGTGAATCCTTCACAAGTCCCGGTCCAATTTTCTTCCCATATCCTGAAGACTTTTACCAAAAGCTTCAAGAACACAAGGCTAATGAGACCCACGTTTCTGGAGAGAGACCCTCCCAGACCATCAATGCAGAAGAGCCCTTCAGAGAAAAGCCATGAGCTGCAGAAGTCTGTGGGGAACCACAAGTGACCAAACTGCTCTGTGCAGTGTGCTCTGTGGTGTCTGCTGGAGGCTCCAATCTGTGTAATGACCACCTGAGACGTCCATCAGCACAGCAGCCACTGGTGCTGGACCCAAAGCCCCACCTAATGCACATCTTGAAGGAGCCACAACAGACAGGCAGCAATAAACTGTTTAAACACTAGAAAGAATAGACTTGTGAAGCTCTGAGGTTCCACCTCTGGGTTGGGATGTCCCTCAGATACACAATGCTGAGGGTTCAGAAGGGACATTGACCACAGCAGGGGTCTGTGCCTGCCCCCATGGTGCTCTGCTCTTACCCATCATGGACACTCAGCCTTACACCAGGCTGAAATATCACTGTCTGATATTTAAACAGCTCAGCAAAGGACTTTGAAACAGCTGACAGACAGCATAAATAAAAATTTCAAAGGCATGCCAGTGCTCCCAGTCCTTCCCACTGAGCATGCATTGGCACCAAACCCAGTGGGTGACATTATCACTGCCTGGAAGCAAACAAGTGCACCACGGCCATTAAAGCAGATGACAGACGAACCTTTGTGAAGCTGAGGAATGCTGATGCTGTAAACAGGCAGAGGATCTGGCAGTGAGCAGGAAACACTGCAGCCCTCTGTCTCTGTGCTTGAAGCCAACATAAGCACCTTTCCTGGTTCAAACCTTTGATGGTTGGCGGGGAGCTCCTTTGCAGCCCCACAGTTGTTGAAAGGAGCCCTTTATTTCTCCTGGATTCAAATGCCAGATCTGGGAATTGCACCTATTTACTTTACAGCTGATGAAAACCAGTGATGAGCAGAATACAGAGCCCAGGTGAGGGGCAACACCAGCACACGCAGCCCCAGGAGACATGAGTGGCACCAAGGCTGACACCAGGACCTCTATAGGACATGTAATCTCTTATTGCACAGACAAGTACAATCTTACACCTGCATTTTTTGACAATCTGTAATATAATATGTTCTCTGGGAGAAGCAAAGCAACTCCCTTCCAATTTCAAAGAACACCTTATGGATGTCCACAGGAGCCTTGGCACTGGCTGCCCAGGGAGGTGGTGGTGTCACCACCCCTGGAGATGTGGCACTGAGGGATGAGGTCAGTGGGCACAGAGGGGTTGGACTTGGGGATCTCAGAGGTCTCCTCCAACCCTAAGGATTCTGTGATATATTGTAGGAACAGCAACACAGTTATGATGCAAACTCCCTGATATCCCTGATCAGCTGGGCTGATTTTGTTCAGTTTCTGTGCACATAAATAGGAATTACACCATGGATGCACTCCAAGACGAGTGCATCTTAACGTGAGACCTCTTAACTGAGGTGTGAGTCTGAACCCATGGCCTTCAGGCAGCTACAAACATTATGTGCTGTTGGGATATTAATCCTTGAGAGCAAACTAAAACTCATCCACAGTAAAATTCCCAGCCACATACAACATCAACATCAGGATCTGGTTGCTATTTGCTTCAGTCTATGGACCTTCTCCTCTGCACTGAAATCCATGCTGGAACAGCCATAGCCATGCATGACCTCTCTCAGAGCAACCTCTAAAGTGCCATGGCCTTCCCACCCAAATCCTGCTAGAGGATGCTTTCTGTACAGGTTACCTCAAAAGGATGCCACATTTCCCAGATAAAAGCATCTTACCGGATATCCCCAGCTGCTGTTTCCCATTTGGGTTTTGGTGTAATAACTACCCCGGGACGTCCCGTAGCCATAACCATCAGCTACACAGTCGTACATGGAACCTGTAAATGGAAAAAGCACTGTCAGTAGGAGTGGGAAGCAACAGACCATCCCAGTTTTTCCTTTTTTTTTGATCCTTTCAACTTAGATATATAGATATAGAAAAATAACAAGAGTTAGAAAACCTACAAGAAGCACAAGATAGAAAGTCAGTAAGTTGAGCCCTTGCCATTGCAGGCAACCCAAAGAAGATGTTTGTTCCAGAAGAGCTCCTAGAAACTCCATCGCCAGACTGCAAGTGGCACCTGAAGGTCTTCAGCAGAACATACCAAGCACCATAAAATCTACTATGGGCAAGAGCAGAGTGGGTCAAAAACTCAGCCAGTATCTCAGGTCTTACAAGAGAAAAGGGTGCTGCTCTGGAATCCCAGGATGGCTTGAGTTGGAAAAGGCACTGAAAGGCCACATGGTCCCACTTCCTGCAATGCACAGGGACACCCAGAGCTCCGTCAGTGCTCAGAGCCCCATCCAGACTGATCTTGGGTGTCCCCGGGGACAGGGCAGTCACCCCACCTTTAATTTGCATCCCCATACTAACAGATCACACCATTTTATACTGTGCCTTCACAGAAGCATGTTAGGCTCCATAATCACAAACACAGGATTTGTTCAGCACTGCAAGAAAAGAAGATGCAATTCATCCTCTTCCTAAGCTGCAATTCCCTTATGCAGTGCAATGGAAAGTGCAGCTATGACAGCAGAGCAACAAGGTTCTACACTGCAGCAGGTAAGAATTTGCTCAACTGCAACAGACACAGAAACAGAGGAAAGCAGCTGCTTACATTCAGAAGGCCTCAGATATACAAAGATCTCCAAGAAAACACCCTTAACTCCACTGCCAACCTTTAAACGAGGTCTGGGAAGAGGTGGACCCAGGACCAACCCCTTCTGGTCACTCACATACATTGCATGCACCTGAGCTCCTTGGCCCTGCCTTCCCACCAGGTGCTCCATCACTGCTTCAAGCCATGGTTCAGCATTTCCATTACACCTTAACACCCTTCAGATGGTCCAAAAGAGTTCAAGGTCATTTGAATTTCATTTTCAAAACTGCTCAATAATTGTGGCATCCCAAGTCCCGTTACGAGGAAGTGCAAACCCTACACTCCAATTATCTTCCAGGGAAAGCTCTGAATATCTAACAAGTTACAGAACCAGGCCTTACTTGTCTCAAGTTATGCACCTAAACTGGTGGGTAATGTCAGAAATATCCTAATCTTTCTGATTGTTTGATAAGACTCATCTCTTGGATAAACTGGATAAGCTCTACCACAAAGGCCCTGAAGCCACTCAGGTCTCCTACAGCCACCGACCCGTAGAGCGTATCTCGTTTATTGCTGTGCCTGAGGCATCCAGAACCTGTTATGTTGATTTGGTATGTGGCTGAAAATTCTTGCATTTTCTCAGGAAGGTTGTCCCCATAGTCACAATAATGAGATTTTCTTTCTGTCGTCGACGCAATGGGAGCAGCATCTGAAGAACCTCAAGGAATGCAGAACAGGCAACAGCAGAGCAGTTGCACAGACATATCCTTGTGCAGAAAATGGCAGGATCTCATTTTTAACCACGTTTACAGACATCAGAGCATTCATAGAGCGCTGCTCCAGGATGCCCATTATTATCATTCCATCCCTGATTGCTTCCTATATATTAAGTTCATGGGACTTGCCATGAAGGAGATAGCCACCAACATGCAAAAGGGGGTAAATGCATTGGCTGGATACCACCCCATGACATCCCACCAAGCACTGGAGGAGGGCAGGGTTGGATTTTGGCATGGCTTGGAATGGGAAATCTGGGCCAGGTGACTCAGCAGAGGACAGAGCTGACAATGGGAGTTAGGAGTGAAATCCCATAACAGTTTCCTGGGAATTACTTCTTACAGTCCTTCTCCCAGTCTGTGCAAACATAATGTATCTGCAGGCTGGAATTTCCGGACACTGTTTGTGAGTCAACAGCTTCCTTAAATGGAAGAAAACGTTTCTGGGTGTGACTCATGGGTTAACCTGACCAATCCTACCCGGGACGTTGCTGTTCTTCCCAGCATCCATTCCTGCCATGCACAGCACTGTAGACTTAGGGGATGAGCAAGAAGACACCACAAATAACCCAGTTTTGGCACTTGTTGTTTTAAGAGAGAATCATAGAGAATTGTAGAATCATTAAAGCTGGAAAGGAGGTCTAAGTTCATCAAGCCCAACCGTCAACCCATCACAACCATGCCCACTAAACCATGTTGCCACATCTACATGGCAGTGTACAGCTACATTCCTGAACCCCTCCAGGGATGGTGACCCCACCACCACCCCAGGCATCCCATGTCAGTGCATTACCACTCCCTTAGAGAAGAAATGTCTCCCATTCCATAACTTGATCCTCCCCTGGCACTACGTGAGGCCATCACCTCTCAGTCTATCACCATTACCTGGAGCAGAGGCCGATCCCTCCACCCCAACCTCCTCTCAGGAGCTGCAGGGAGTGATGAGGCCTCCTCCAGAATGAACCATCCCAGTTCCCTGTCCCTATAAGACCCCATTGTGCTGCAGACCCATCACAGCCTCACTGCCCTTCTCTGGACACTCTCCAGGCCCTCAACATCTTACTGGTACTGAGAAGCCCAAAGTTGCTGAAGAGTTGCCTTCACCTCCAAGAACTTGTATACAAGAGCTTGTAAATATATAATTATAAAAACCTCAAACGTTCAAAGCTGCCTTGCTGGTTGGAGAAGGTGCTTCCCTGCCACCGCAGCACTGTGATTTGTTGCTTGGTCTGAAAGCCAGGTAGAACCCATTGATTTTATGGTGGAGGTGGCTTTGCTTTGTCCTGCAAGTTTACACAGCTCTCTGCCTGATTCAGGGGCAGCAGGGATGTGTGCAAGCAGCCCAAGGGGGGAGAAGGGAAATTCCTCATCTCAGCTGCCTCAAGGAGAAGGACCATATGAGATGGTCGTCAGTCCTGCGACTTTGGGATAAAAGCAAACAGTCTCTAGAGAAAACTGGTCAATCTAAAAGCTCCATTAAATCAGGGAGAGAGCTCATGGGCATAAAAACTAACCGCAGCAGATAGGGAATGCGAGAGGTTGCCCAGAGAGCTGTGAGTGCCCCAACCCTGGATGTGCCCAAGGCCATAAATAGGAGCAACCTGAGCTGGTGGGGCAGACAACCCGTGGCAGGGGTGGGTCTGGGGGGGCTGTAAGGACCCTTCCAACCCAACCATTCTATGCCTTGAAGAGCTTCCACTTAAATGCTGTGAACACCACTACATGCCAGCCGTGCCCTCCTCTCTGTCATCAGTCACCTATTAGTGATCATCACAGAGCAAAGTAAGACCTTGCTACCACACACTGTGCCTGAGCTTTAGGACCCTCTTGATGAGTTATTTACATCCTCCAAAGGCAACTTGATACCCTTTTAAAGCTAAAAGACTGATGGTGAGGAGAAGAGTTGTGTCAGAAGAGCCGCTTGTTGAGCACAACAGCAGAAGATTTCAGCCAGACTCATGAAGTTAACAGGGAGCTTTGTGGCAATGGAGGCGCATTAATAAACATTAATCAGTGGCAGGGAAAGGCAAGACAAGAACCCGTCACTGGTAGTGCAGGCTAGACAGGTTCAATAATAAACCATGCACAGCTTTAAAACAATGAGGATGATTAAACATAGGAAAAAAGTAGTAAGAGGGCCTGTGGGAAGCACAAAGCATGATGCCTCCTAGGAGAGAAGTGTTGGAGGAACCCCAGAAGCTGAGATTCATGCAGGAGTGACCAGATGGTGTTTTTGCCTTCTGGCCTATGAGCTGAAGGGTTGGATTTTTTGGCTTTGCTCAATAATCGGAAGGGTTGGTGGAAGAGCATTCACTCAGTCAGCTCACAGTGGGGGAAGGTGACAGAAGTCTTCCCAACGCTTCATGTCTGCGAAGCCCTCTTTGTGCACATCAACATAATGACCCCATTTAGGCTGAGATGGCCAGGAGGACTCAGTTCAGCTTGGTTTGCCCTTTTCCCCTGCTGTGAATTCACATTCATTTTCCCCTGGTAATCTGCATTATTCCCAGACACAGAGCAAAAGCTCAGCACACACCAGTTTGGGTCACGTTGCCCTGCTGGGGCTGTGCCCATGCCCTATGGTTGTGCATGCAATGGGTGACAGCAAGACCTTCAGACAACGACCACAACTCCTTGTTCTCCAGTTAGCCAATGGCTGTTATAGCACTGATAGCAGGATGTTAAGGGAACATCTGTTCCATAGGAACACCAACTAAGGTATGCAACACCTCCCATCCCTGCTGCATGCAGTGGGATGCATGCCTGTGCTCCCCACCCTACAGACATGGTTGCATGCATTCCTGAAGCAGCAGAAGGTTCTGCTCTGCTCTCCTGCTCAGACCACATCTCAAAACACAGTGACCTGGGTTGATACTCAACCAGAGACATGCAGAACAAACAGCACTCCAAGGTTTATCAGGATGTTTTGCCAATACCCCATCTTATGCAGGAGGCATCTCTGAGAAATCACATGTGGATGCATGTAGCTGATGCTGGAGGAGCATTTGGACACAGATGACCAGAGCTGCTAACAGATCCTTGCAGCTCTTTATAAGGAACATTAACTCTTCTCCCTACGTCTGCTCAGCTGGCCTCAGAACCAGCGGCAGCAAAAACCAACATGGTTCAGTGCTGTGCTCTGAAAGCTCAGCACAACCCTCCAAAAGAAAGAATAGAAATAACTGGGAACTCCTTGTCCTTCTGGGAGCCCCTCTGGAACTGCAGCTTCCAGGCTGAGGCACCAGGAGGGCACCTGGAGCTGTGGTGGGAATGGAGGCAGCTGCTGGGAGTGGGATGTGACTCAGCTTCCCTGGGACGCAGACACCAGAGCAGCACATTTCCACGCAGTTCCCATTCCCAGACCTTCCCAAAAGTGTCTGGAGGAGGGGTTTATGTTGGAATTGTTCGAGCAGAGATGGGCAGCTTGGGGATTTGCTTTGCTTTATTTCTTTCCCATAGTTTTCACCTGAGCTCCTCTCCAAACAGAACAATCCTCCTCTCCCTCCTGTTCTTCTTCCCAAGGGCAGCAGCAGGAGATGCCCCGCAGAGCTTCCCCATTCTCTCTATGACTGCAATCACAATACATGCATCCAGGAGGGCTCCTATGGGAACACAGCCTTCGCAAACCAGACCCAAATGTGTCCGGAGTGTGGCACCTCCCCAGTGCTGGGTTCTGCCTCCTGATCCTCCTGCTGCCAACTCATCATCCCCAGCTCACTTGGGTTTTCTGCAAACACATCCCCATGTCCTGGGTGAGCTGAAGGACTCAGCTCCAGCTGCCCCTGTACCCCAAGGCTTTGCTCATCCCATTGCCCCAGCTGGAGCAGTGAGCTCACCACAGCTGCTGGTGAAAGCAGCTCTGAGTCAGAGGGGATTTGTGCTGCTGTGCCCATCTGAGTTTGCAGCTCTTGACTGGGCTGCCCTCCAAATCAGCTTTCTCCAGATGTGAGAATACTGAAGGAAATCCTTTCCCAAGCTTTGAGACACAGGTAAAGGTGTTCCTGTAGGAAACCTGGATCCAGGACACAGCCAAGCACTTGCACAAGCCCCATGCACAGAGGTGAGCAGCTGCCGTGGTGCCTGCACCCTGATCTGGCCATCTTAGAACAGAGGGGGCTGCAGAGCATCCCCACTGCATCGCTGCCAGCCTGCAAATGGGGACACACCAGGAGCTCTGGGAGCACATCTGAGGCTCAGATCAGTGACCTGTATGCAGGCAGATCCGTGATGCTGGGAGCTCTGGCTGCACAGAGGAGGGGCAAAGCTGCAGGACAGGATGCTCGCAGAGGAGCAGTAAGCAGAGCTGTAGGCAGCTGCTCCAGCTTTGAAGCCGGGGAGAACAGGGGAAGGAGCAGCGTACTGGCACATCCCAGAGCCGTGGGGACATGGAGCAGTTCAGCCCCACCATATTCAGACACATTGTACCTCGGCTCTTCCATCCTCTGCAAGAGACCCCAGCATCCCCCGGCCTGAGCACCCGCACTTTGTCCCCCATGAACCAAACCCCACAGTAGCTCACAGCAGTGACACCCACAGCAGCTGCCCTGACCCCAGAGGGGACGGTACCTCGGTTGGATTGCCCCACGCTCGATGACACCGACGACTTCTGCTTCTGCCTCTTCACCGTCATCATCACTTGCTCCTGGACCCTCTGTTTTCCCGTGCCCTTCGTTTTCAGCTTGTGATCCGAGGGCAGCGCCAGCGTGGAGCTGGCCTGGTCTTGGAAGCACTCATATGCCAACGCTGTTTTCAATGGAGAGTGAAGCATGGCTGCAAACCACAGGGGACGGGGAGCTGCTCTGCACCTGACCACGAGCACCACACAATGCCACAGCGACCGCCTCTCTTTTTGGGGTTAATCTCCCGAACCCTTCCTTGCCATACGTCCCCAAGCCCAGCGTGTCTCAGGGCTCCTTCTCCCAGCTCAGCTCCCCGCCGTGTGAGCAGGCACACCCTCTGCCAGACTGGATATACAGCCCTGCCTGCACACACCCACGCACTCCCTGCCGCCGCCACTCGCTGCCCTGCAGGGCACACAGCTCTGCTGCCCTCACCCCCAGCTCTGCCCCCCAGGATGGGGGGAGTCCTGAAGGGAAAAGGGGGTGAGGGGTGGGAGAGGGGTGGGTGCTGCTGTGTGGGGTGGTGGGCTGGAGGGTCTCCCACACTGCTTGCTTGTGGCATTATTCCTCTTGGTGTAAGTGGGTTGAAATGATGTCCCAGTGCTGGGAGTTAGGGGAGCAGTCCTGCATGCCATGCCCTGTTCCAATAGAGGATCTGGGTGATGCTCCCAACTTGGTCTATTTGTCCACCTCTTCATCCTCTACCTGCACAGCTGCAAACCCAGCCTCCAGAGCCCAGGATCTGCACAGCATCTAATGGGTCCATCCTATGGACCCCCACAGCCAGCTGATGAGACCCCTTCCCAGCAGGGGTCACGCCGTTGGCTGTGACTGCCTTATAGCCTGGCTTTCCCCCATGGATGAGTCAGGATAGCCCCCATGCAAAGCACTGTGGTCATCTATGCAAGTGTCTTGGGACAGCATGGAGGAAGTGAGGACTTTTTGCAAGAATATAAAAGGATGCAGCAAGATGAGGAGTCACGCATTGAGTTTTGGCTCTGAGAGGTTTCTCATTGCTGCAGAGTCCTTTGCAGGGAGTCAGACCCCTCAGTGTTGGTGGGATTTCAGGTCATGGCAGTGCTGACAGCTCTCCTGCCAAGCCATTGGCAATGAGAGAGGAGGGAGGCCAAGGGGAGGACACTTGGGGCTGAGGCTTCTTGGGACCCCTCAGCACGGGACAGGAGGAACAGATTCCTATGCACTGCCATGGAGAGAGTTCCCACTAGAGGAAACCCCAACAATCATCACTTGAGGGAGCAGCACCTACAGGCCTGGTGCTGGCAGCTCACAGATGCTGCATCCCTCATTGAGACTCAAGAGCACCCAGAGCTGAATCACTGCTAGTTCTAAGACCCTGGGGTCCCAACTCCTCAGCTAAGGGACACATCCTGTCACATAGCCATGGCTTTAGACCATGCCCAAGACCACATGGCCAATGCCCAAGTGACACATGAAAGACTTTCTGCTGCTTTCACCCAGTAGGGAAAACTCTGTGTGTCCACTCCGGATAGGGAATGGCAGAGCAATAGCTGAGTGTTGTTGCTTTCCTGCACCCTCCTTTTGTTAACTGAAAGCTCATTATCGATGCCAAGCGATGCTTTCGCAAATCAATGACAGGCTGTCAGCGTCAGGTGGCTTCTGCACAACAAAGTGCCCAGCTCTTGCAAACCCATCATGTCATTTCCCCCTCGGCCCATCCCTGCACGGGAGAGCAAAGCAGGCACCGCATCCCATCATTTGCTGGTGGATCACAGAAATGCTGCTCCGGCATCTGCCCTGTTTCATAACCTGCCCAAACTGCTGAGCTGGGCTGTAGGGCTGGGGACAGGCATAGGGAGCTTAGAAAGGCTTTCAAGAAACAATGGTTTCTTCAGGGTGAGTTTGCATTGTTTAGCCCAAGGGAGGGAATCTCCCAGGATCCTGCAAGAGATCCCAAACCCGACTCTGAAAGAGCAAAAGGGACTTAAATAAAGGAGTTTGCTGCACCTCTGTGCTGCTTCTGCTCTGAATCACGAGCCGGGGATGCTTACTTAGCAGGGCACGGTGTCATCCCAGCAAACCCAGCACAGCAGAGCTTACATCTGCAAGAGCCCGGAGCACATTCCCTGTCTGCCTCCCTGTCTGGAGCTCGCAGGTACTGCGGCAACACGGGGAGGCTGAGAAGGAACCAAACCTGAGCGGGCTATGGGGAACGATGGGCACAATACTGGAGAGCTCAGCCCCAAAACTGATGGAAAGCGGAGGGGGACGCGGCCCTGCTGCGTTGTGCGCACCCCGAGCACCGCATGGCGATGCTGTGAATCACCGCTCCTCGCCCCACACGCTCACAGGGACACACCTTTGTGCATCTGGCCGCTTCAAAGCATTTTTGTGCGAGTGCCTGGGATTCCTGCCAGCTGCCTGATCGCAATCAAAGGGCTCGCTTGGCCCAATGCTGCTCCCAGAGCGGTGCGGGGCTTTCTGTTCAAACTTGTCAGGAGTTCCTGAGCTGAAAGTGGATACGGATGGCTGCAAAATCCAACGGGGGAACGCAGCCATCCCCGCCGCGGTTGATGGGCGGCCCCTGCTGCGCTATCGCAGCTCCTGGGCTCGATGCTGCCCGGTGTTGCTCAGCGGGTGGGACGGACGGAGCAGAGCCGGGATGTGGTGCACCTCCCATGAAAATGGCCATTTTCTGAGCCGTGACTCAGCTGAGAATTCCCCGAGCCTGGCGAGGTTTCTCTCCTGCTTTCCTCATGCACAGGAGCCTCAGTTTTGCTCGGCCACAAATGGAAGGTTCCCCTTTCCTGGGGGATCAGCAGGTTCTCCTTGCACACCTGGCGCTGTGCTGTGGTGGTGGATGAGATGGTGACAGTGCCCTTAGCAGAGCTGGGAGACCACTCAGCATGGATGGGAGCTTACGTGATAAAGAAAAGCCCTTCATCAAAAGGAAGGGCAGCTCACAGAGCAAGGCAGGGATCCCCGCACCAACCTGGAAGCTTTATGTAATGGAGATAAAGCAGCTGGGAACAAAAATCAATGCTTGGTTCAGGTGTGTTGTAATAGATTGATGGAGTAACACAGAGGAGCCGACCCTCAGCCCAAAGCAGCTCCAGTTCAGCTGTGTTTCTCCAGACATTACCCAGCTGAGATCTGCTGGAGCTCCCACCACTTCTCCCAGACCTCTCTTATCCTGCATCCTGGGCTTCACTCCCAGCCCTTACTATGGGCTCAGGCTCCTGGGTTGCTGCTTTTGCTGCCCCTGTTCATGGCATGTGGCGTACACAGTTCACACAAGGGGACACACAGAGCAGGATGTCTGTGAGCTGGAGACCATTCCTGATGCTCTGTGCAGGAGTTGCAGGTGCTCTCACTCATCACTATCGAGACTGAGGATGTTCCTTGTTCCTTCTGCCCCTCCCTAACCTGGCTGTTCCCTACCCAACCATCCCATCCCAGCTCTCAACCTCTGATGAGCAACAAGCTCAATCCTGAACATGAATTGGTCAGTGGGCATCAAGCTGTTGGGGCAGGGCAGGTACCAAGGAGGTGTCTGGGAGGGGATGATGATGATGATGATGGTGATGATGATGGAGACGGAAGAAGCTGTGAGCTCCCCTTAAGGATCAGGTTGTCAGGTCGCTGCGTCCACTCAGCTTTCATCTCCCTGAGTCTCAATCTCACCTGAGGAGCCAAACTGGTTGAGGCACTGCCCATCACTGCCAGGCAATGTGCAGCTCAGGGTGAAGGAGAGGCACAGTGAGGGAAATGCTTCACACCGTGGCATAACATCTGGTGCCATTCAAGCAAAGCTCATCCTTGTTCCGGTCACCTGCAGCCCAAACTAAAAGCATGGGACGGTGTTTGGGTGAGTGTGGGGTATGGAACTGGGAAGAGCCCAGACTGCCATGGAGCCAACCCCTGAGACAACCCAGAATGGTGTTCCAGATGCTCTGTGGGGTGCATCTCTAGATGGTGCCCTGTAAATATAGTGAGCTCAGGTCCTGCCAGATGCACCTGCTGCCCTCAGGGATGGCTGGTGGGAGGGCTGGGGCACCATGTCTGGAGGTGACGCTGCCAGGAATTCATGGAAGCATCGAATAGTTGGGACCTTGATGTCTCTCAGTGCCAATCCCTGCTCCATATCCCCAGCAGCTCAGACTGCCCACACAGCCTGGCACCCACAGCTTCCCTGGGAAGCTTGTGCCACAAAGGATTTCCTTCAAGCAGCTCAGAAATGCTGCAGGGAAGGGAGAGCTTGTTCCCACTGGGGAAGGAACAGACAATGACAGGGCCAAATTTAGGCAGGGAGCGAACGCGTCGATGGCGCGAGGATGCGCTCGATTCCACGCGGTTGTGAAATCCTTTGCATTTCTGGTGGGGGAGGAAACCTTGCAGGATGGCTTATGTAATGATTTAGCAACACAGCCCGGAGTCGCCCGACTCTTTGAAGTGGGGGGTGGGCCTGGGGGTGCGACAGGGAGCAGAGGAGGGTGGTGAGAAGAACCCAGGGGTTGTGCTTGGCCACATGCCCATGGATGGGCACAGGATGGGGCACAGGGGACACGGCCTGGGGAAGGGATGCAGAGAGAGCTCAGACACCACGGGGCATTATTTACATCCATGGAGTGAGGTGGGGTGGGATCTGCGTGGCAATAACCCTGAAGGATGAGGTGGATGACCCAGAAGCTCAACCCCACGTCTAAATGAATCCCGAAACCTGTTCAATAAAAACTGCTGTGAATTGAGCACCTGTCAGTACAAAAGATGGGAGAAAAGGAGGTGGGAGATGTGGCAGCCACAGCCCTGGAGTGCAGCACAACACTGTGATAGTGTGGGAACAGTGAACTAAGATGTCTGTGCTGGAGCATCCAATGCACAACAGGTGTGAAAAACTGTGGGCTTTGGGACCATTCCATCCACCTCCTATGCTGCCCAAATCCATATGTGCCTGTCCAGGGCAATCTCCTTTGTCAAGGTTTGGTTGGATGCAGTGAGCTGCCTCATGGGTGTGTACATCACTGCTGTCCATGGGGGAACATCATGGAAGGTTTTAGGTTGGAAGGGATGTCTGAAGGTCCTAGGCCCATTGCTGTGTTCAAAGTAGGGTCACCCCGACAGCAGCCAGGCTGCCCAGCTGAAGTTTGGCTCTCTTTGAGGATGGGGATGTTCTGATCTCAGAGCTGCACCTCCCTCATCATAAAGGCTTTTTCAGGCAGAGCTGCCCCTGCTTTGGCTTCTATATGGTGTCACTTGTTCTTACCCATGGAAATAAGAGGGCCTTGGAGAAGGAAAAGTCACAGAGGGATGGAATGGCCCGAGATGATCACTGTACAGCCAAGCTCCAAGCATGGCTCTGCTGCATAGGAACAGCTGAAAACAAACCTCCACACTAAACCCCTTACCTTCCTTCTGTAGATCAAAGTGCCTCATCTTTCTCTTGTACCAAAAGCAGCCTGATGCTTTATATGAACGTTTGATGTTAGAAAAGCATGTTCCAGGTGTTGTTAACTAGCAGCTGCCCTGAAGAATTTCTCACCTCCAGTGTCAGTCAGCTGGATAAAATGAAACAAAATCAGATCCTTCTGTGCAGAAATGGGTTTGAATGCAGTTTTTCTGGACAGCTTTACTGGAGGACTCACCTCCTGGGTGTAACCCCCCTCTGTGGGCAGCTGAAGCTCAGTGAGCTCCAATCCTGCCCTATAACACCACAGAGCCAGGACTGCGGTGCTTCATGAGATGAGCACAGGCAGGGATGCTCCAGGTCCAGCCCCAACATGGAAGAGGCAATGCAAGCTCCCAGGGGATGTGGTCCGTGCTGCACACCCATGGATTGCTCACCTTTGAGGATGCTGCAGCAGCTGCAGGCACCCCATGGGATCTCAGGGTCAGCAGTGCAAAGCTTGCTCATGTTTGGTTGTCTTTAAGGCAGGGAGGGAGGAGGTGGTGCAGCCCTGCTGAGGCATGTGCACAGGTGCTCTCCTGCAGCTCCGCCAACCTCGGGACCCAGACCTTAAGCCGTGATTTGCCTTGCCAGACGAGTTTTCAAAAGCAAGCTATCAGCTCCTGCTCCCAAACACGTGTCCGTCATAGAGAGTTGATCCTCTGCTGCAATTGAGCAACTCAGCTCTCCTCTTGCGTGACTGAGCCTTTCAAGCATCATTTGATAACCAGTATGAGCGCAGCTCCCCAGGAATTGCTTCATCTTTTGGCGTGCTTTGCCTTGCCAAAACTGTTTCAAGCTTACCTATAAATTATGCTCCCCAGTCGGCTCTCATTGGCTCACCATGCAGTGGGTGAGAACAAAGGACACGATGTGCCATAGCAGAGCTGAGGGCCAGCTGTGGGCACAGCATGGCAAGCAGCTGCTGGAGGAAGCAGAAGCAGCACAGCCTGTATCAGGGATGGAAGGCACCGCTGAGGCCACCTGCAGTGCACGGGGTGGTTGTGGTCAAAGCTCAGGACCCAGCACTGGGTTGTGTTGAAGCCCATCCCATTGGGCTCAGCACATCCAGATCCCTTTGCAGAGCCTTCCTACCCTCAGGCAGATAAATTCCATCTCAGTGCCATCCTCATCATCCAGGAAGGATGTGTTCAGTCCTTGAAGACATGCCATATCAGCTCTTATGGTGGATAGCGGGGCTCTGAAGCATCCCATGCTTCTGAAGTAGTTGGAATTGCAAACAGCCTCAGGGTTAGAAAACCCTCTCATGGCAGCCCTGGAGGGCTCTGCAGTCCTACAGCACCTCTCCCTGGAGATGAAGGGATGGAACCAGCTGTGCATCACATGAGCACAGACAGAGTCCACTCCAACAGCTGCTGCTCCCTGCCCACCCCTAAAGCCCCCCCCAGCCCAAGAGATGGGTACAAAAGATGGCAACTGTGGCTCCAGTCCTACACCAGGACTTGCTTTCTGCCCTAATAGGATCTTCCTCACACAGAGCAGTGCCACACCAGCAGCCCCACTCAACATGAAGCTCTGAGGTACCTGGGCAACATTCTGATTGCAGGAAGAGTGGTCAGACTTTTCTCAGCTCCCCATCTATCATCTCCCAAAGTCACACAGCTATTGCAAAGAGCAGCAGCAGAAAGGCCGCAGAACAGGTTGTAGTAATTTCTCTACATGCCACCAAACAGCAGCATGTGTTCAGCCCCGTCAAGGTGCCAGGAGGGGTTTGCCAGCCCAGAGGGACCACAGCATGAGATCCTCATATGAAGCCAAAAGCAAATGAGCAGCACAAGGAATGCAAGAGGGCTTTAGCAGCACTGTGTGAGCAACACGACTCCTCTCTGCTATGCCAGCAACTGTGTGATTGCTGCAGGTGCCAGCCAGGAATAGCAAATGTAATGCCACACATTCACTACACAGTCCTACAGTATCTCATCAGCATAAGTAAATCCAAAGCTGGTGAGACCTTGCTGGTGTTTATCACTCAGCTTTGCAAGAAATATACAGGCACTGCACGTGAAAATGCTGTTCTAATGGAGCTGGATTAGCATTCAGAGCTGGCTGGGCCTCCTTCTCAAAAATAAACGCATTTTACACTTGAATGTTAATGAACAATTGTTTAATTTAATGACCTACTGTTCCTATATCTGTACAACACTGTACAAAATATAACCAAGAAACATTTCAGCCCCACATGAATGTTTGACTGGCTGTCTGAGGATCCAGTGGCTTTAAGTCCTTGATTCTCCTATTCTCTGAGATGCTGTCATGAAAACTGTTGTGGTACCAAAGCTCCAAGGCACTGTGTGGTCACCACGATGTTTTGGCTTTCCATTCTCATTCTCCATTCAGTGATGGAATCCTCCAGCCATAGCAGAGGACCTCTGGTTGTACTTCGTACTTCTGGTCAAACACGAAACATCTGCAACCTCTTTTAGCATGAAGCAATAATACTCTAGGGATGCCATGAGGTAGGGACAGCTATGTTTCAAAGGTGACGCTTAATGTGGTAGCGCTCAGGACTGCTACATCCTTTTCTTTTATAGCTGATCTGCTCACACAAATACAACTGGTTCTAGATTTCCATTCATTCTCATCCACCCACTTTCACTGCCAGTAGCACTGCCTCATGTTAGCCTTGCCTGAGAGTTCCTCTTACATGGATGAAGCCAGAAGACACACTGCTTCCCACTTAGATGCAAAGGGAAATGGCACAGCTGCTGCTGGTAGTGGAATTAATGCTTCTACCACACCTGGGCCAACTGCTGATAGTTAGGTGGAATCCAAAATGAGTGCTCCAAATTAGAAAACCACAGGATAAGAGGCCAGCTTCAAAGATCTGGTGTTGAGAAACACTCTCGTGGCAGCCTGAGCAGTAAGAAGTGGGGCAGGACGGTCTCACACCTGCCTTCTCCATGCAAAGTCTCACTTTGGCCAATTATTTTTTCACTCTCATCTTCTGAGTTTCGGAAGCTTCTCATTTGTTTTCAAGGTCATAGAGGAAGGTCAGGATTATACCATTCTCTTAAAGCTTTTCCTCGCCATTGTGACTACAATGCAGCATCCTGTTCAAAATGCAACTACTGGATCTGAAAAAGAAAGCACTCAGACTATATTGCACATCTGAAAACAGACACGTAGCCTTTGTGCAGGGCCAGTTTCCAGAGAAAACCTTATTTACACCAGAGTGAGGAGGTGGTTCTGGGAAGGCTCTGTTACAGGCCGGAGTCTGAAAGTAAGAGAAAGAGAAGTAACTCAGCAGGGAAGATGGTCTGACAGGCATAAAAAGGACATCCTCAAATCTTAATGGGTCAAAAGGATCAACGTCTGAAAAAGGACTACATTTATTTGACCCATTTCTCCATTCATAACATCCCACCTGAGGCATCTTGACCTACGTGCAGAAAATTGTATCAATCTAAAAGCTATTTCATAATGAACTGGGTGAGCTGCTAATTAAGTGTATCCACAAATACATTCACCACATGTCCCTCTTCAGCCAACAACACTGATTCTGTACTTACATCAGGACCCTCATTGACTCTGGCTAACTTAGACTGTCACTCTTCCCCCTCTCATTGCCTTTGGCCAACAAACCCCAGCTTATCACTCACTGCTTCACCTTCCTGCTGCCCCAAAGTCTTCTGTCCTGCATCTCCTTCACTGCAGAGATTCCTAACATAGATATTACCTTATTAAATGAAAACAGAGTATTTCTTTCTGAAAGTTTGCTCTGTGGCAAACCCAAACTGCTGCACTCATGAGGAAATCAAGGTTTGTTTTTTTCCACATTTGCCTTTTCATTTTTGTTTTATTTTGACCATTTAAGGCTAACTACAAGTTCAATAAAGCAGTCCAGACATATTTAGCATCACAGGACACTGCTCCTATCAATAAACACAGCTGTATGGCTACTATTTTTAAGGTGTCTTGACACAAGAACGTTTATCTTAACACCACACGATGAAAGAAAGGGATATTTAAAGACTGTTACCTTTAATAGTGAGGGAGGCTCTGCTGAAAGCACGGCCTAACACATTGGTGGCTTCAACCATGTAATCTCCTTCATCAGACTTGGAAACACCAAGGATCACCAGGGAGCAGACACCAAAGTCGTTTGTGCCAAAATAGGCAGGATTATTGGAGAGGTCTCTCCCATCTTTGTACCACGTGACTTTTGGAGGTGGATGGCCTCCAACTGCACAGCTCATGCGGCACTCACTGCCAGTGATCACCACGTGAGGCTTCAGGGGGACAAGGAACCTCGGGGGCTGGTTCTGATTAACTCCCCTGTACCTCTGTGGTCTGACTTCAATGTCAGCTGGTGAAAGAAAAAAATACACAACATATGGTATTACACACAAACTCAGATGTTGCTTCAAAGACAGAGCAAAGGACTGGTTTAAAACTGTGACAATTTACATCTGGCACCACAAATGGTCTGAGACCCCACAAGCCTGTGGAGTGTAATTGGTGTGTCTTCTCAAATAGGTCAGAAACATCATGTTTCTGCAAAATTTAAGCCTTAGATTTTGCTAGGAATTAGTATAACAAATTATGTGACATGGCTGGAAACAAAGGTCTCCAACAACAACACATAGAAATGATGATCCTTCCCTACCAAAATGGCATTTCTTATTCTCTAAGCACCTTCATTTTGGGCAAGAGTTTAAAGGAGGAGGGACCTATTTCAAGACAGGGTGTTAGAAACAAGGAGCAAAGCACAACGACATCATTACACAGATAGCTGTTTGCAAAAGCATTTTACCCTTTGGTTTTTGAATTCTCCAAGGCTGCACAGTGTCGGATGGAGGACTGGATCCCAAGTGATTTTTTGCCACAACCCTGAAGTAGTAGTCCCTGCCTGGGATCACTTTGGTGTAAGTGAATTTGTTGGTGTAGATCAGGTCACCCACTACGTGCCACACGCCTTTCTGTGATTCACGCTTCATGACTGTGTAGAAGAGATTTCTTTCCCATTTCTCAGATGTTGAGGGCTCCCAGATTACTGTCACTATATTTGGCACGTTCTCTCTCAGTTCAATAGGTCCAGGTGGTTGTGGGATATCTGTCAGATGAAAACAAGTAGAATAGAAGATGCAGGGAAAGTGGAACAGGGCAGGACACTAAAAACTTCAAGTCCATCACATATTTCATGCTTGAGCTTTTGGGAGACATTCTGATCATTAGAAAGGACACAGTTTGATTCCTCTTCCAGATGCACAAGCTTATTTGTTACTAACTGAGCATTAGACTGAACTTCTGGGACTCCTTCCCTTCTTGTGGATAGAGGTAAGAGGGCTGAACTCAGTTCATTGCCTACTACTGTATATTCACCTGTAAATCTGTTATGCACACACACAGAGAAATGCATGTGACAGTTACCTGTAACCTGAACTTGGAAGCTGAATGTTTCTCTTCTTCCTGTCCCACTCATGAGCTCAATGGTATAGATGCCAGTGTCAGTGAACTCAGCTTCTTTAATCAGCAGCTGGGTGGTATCATCTTGAGTGTTTATTTTAGCATGGCTTGGAAGAGGAACCCCATCCTTTGACCAGGTCAACGCAGAACCTGGAGGTGCCTGTGAAGAATAACTGGTTACAGCACACGTGCTCGGCCTCCCAATGGTGTCTTTACACCTACAGTTTCATTACCTCATTCAAAATACACAGCTACAAGACACATATAAGTATTACATAGAAATATCAGAGATTGGCTCTAATGGTCCTGGATACAGAGCTATTAACATAATTAACGTTTTCTACTTTAAAAAATACCTGCTGGTTTCTGAAAGAAAAATAACATCCTAGAAATGCATATTTCTATTTCTCCATCTTTGGTCCCTATATTCCAAGAGAGCAGCTGAGCTGGAGCAAGGTCAGCAGTGTGCACGCTTTACCTTTGCCACCCTCCTCCTGATATCCCAGACTTCACCTGTGTTGTTCCAAGCTTATGTCAAAGCACACTGGATTTCTGTAAGTGATAGCTTATGTCCTGCTGTGCAGTTAAGACAAACAGTCAGAGAATGTTGCTAGAAATGCCACCCCTAAGGCTTTCTAAGGGAGCTGGAGATCAGTTCCAGATGGTGATAACTCTGAGATGGCTGCACGGAGAGCACTCCAAGCACTTTATTTCCTGGGCTAACTGAATGACTATAAACCTCATAAACCACAAATGTCAAGAGTGAGAGCTGAATTCTTTTTTCCCGATTTCCTCATGCAGAAAGCATACACAGAACAGGCAGATTAAAGGATTTACCCAGTGCCTTGTACACATTAAAAACAAGAAAGAGGGATTTCAATTTGAAAACTTACCTCAAAAGGAATATTCACTCGAATGGGATTTCCTGCTTTTATAACCAGGAAATTTTTCACTGTTTTGTCTATTATGAACCTGGGAGAAACTGGAAAAGACAGTGATCGTTGTAAACAATTTTATATCATGACATAATAATTGGCTGACAAACTCACATGCACGTGCTAGCCTTTCCAACAGCTTGTCTGCAGGCTGCTGATAAAGACAGTGGTACGGTAGGAAAAAAGCTCCTTGATTCACTACCAGAGTTCTTTGCTAACCATTCACCTTTCAAGTTCTATTAGTTTTAACTTAGCACTCTAATTACATGAGAGGAAAGGATGTTAAGCTAAGTTCACTACGTTTGCATACATCTGATGTCTCAGTCATGGAAAAATCTATGACACACTTCACCCCATTACAAGGATGATCCTTTGTGTAAAATGACATGAATGCAAAAAGAAATTGCAATGGACAGTGATGACAAGGGAAGCGTTTTTCAACATTCTCGGGAATTCTTTGTGTTTTAAGGGATCTTGAAGAGTAATAATAGAAGCTGAGCACAGCTGACGTGGAATAAACTTACCAACAGGAGGAGCAGCTTCAATACGAGCTTCAAGCTCTGTGGGTTCTCCTGGGCCACAGTCATTGTAGGCTCTCACACGTAGGAAGTACATCTCCTTGGCCTGCAGGCCTTTAACTTTGTAACTGGTTGTCTCTATAGGAAAAATGTTGCATTTGGACCAGCTGAGGTTGTTAGAAGACCGGATCTCCACGTCATAGCCTTTCACACTACTTCCCTCTTTTGCTTCAGGTGCGTTCCATGTCAAGGTGATGCTAGTGCTGTCACTGACGGTCATTTTAAGGTCCCCCACTTTACCTGGAGGTTCTGAAAAGGGAAATTTTATTTAAAAGATCTTTCTAGTACATGTGTACCCTCTTTTCAGTCACTTCCTTGAGAGCCTCAACATTCTTGCAGTGCATTGGATATCCACTCTGCTACTCTGCTACCATTTTGTCTCTGTTCTTCAAAGGTGGATTGAGGTGCCTGCAACACTCCTGAAATGGTCTCAACCTTCCTGAAATGATCTGCAACCCATCCTGACCCAATCTCCACATTGCACAACTTCTGCACAGGGCATCCACCATATCCTGACTTAAACATCACACAGGAAATCCTTCCATTTCTTTCCCATGCAGACAGCGTGTGCTCAGCCATGAAACATTCCCCATTTGTTCTTTGTTTTCACATACTTTTACAAAGCATTGGAAACGTTGCCTCCTCAATAACATCCCCAGTCTCCGCTCAGCTTTACGTACTCGCAGGACAGAAGGATGGTGGCAGTTCACTTACTTGTGGAGTCCCGAGCAAAGGCAGCTTGTGATGGTGCACTGATATCCCCCATGCCAGAAGCATTGACGGCTGCCACACAAAATTCATATTGCAGACCCTTCTTGAGATCGGTTATTTTCAGCTTCTTGTCTGCAGAAATAAAACAAGCATGTTGGCTTGAGTGAGTTCCCCAAGCAGAAAACAGTGAGACAATGCTGTATTTTTACTCCATGCAGAACAGTAGACTGAATTCTCAGGAGCAAAACAAACACTGTCCGATGTTCCCTTGTCTTCTCCTAACCTAGAGTATGCATGCTTCTGAGGTGTGTTCATTGTACTCTCTCCAAAGAAAATATTCTTTGAGAGCTATTAAGCTCCAGAAAGGATAACATTGCTTTTCCTTGCATGATAATTCTAAACTCTTCTATATCAGAAAAGAGGTCCTAGCCTGCACCTGATGGATATAATAGCACATATTACCTTCTCAACCCAACACAGTTGAGCTCTCAGCCTTTTTTCAAGCCTTTCAAACTTGTTCCAGGGTTCAAGTAAGCTACCTACCTGCTATGGGCACGCTGTTGACTGGCACCCAGGTCATGCTACCCTTCTTGCGTTTCTGAACGATGTATCCCGAAATCCGGGAGCTGCCTGCTTTCCGAGGTGCCTTCCAGGATATTGTGATGCTGTCTTTGGTGACACCAATGATCTCGGGAGGATCTGGGGCACCAGGTGAAGCTAGAAAGATATCAATGTTTTATTATTAGAATACTGTTATTGAAGGATATGGAAATATACCTGCTAGATCATTTCTTCCAGGTTTCTCCAATGCGTTTATATGGGTGTGTTTTGAAAATCTGATTGAGACCACTCTGATCATTTTCATGGCCCTCCTCTGGACCCACTCTAAGAGGCCCACATCTCTCTAGTGCTGGGAGCCCCAAAGCTGCCCTTGACCTACTGACCATGCTCCTTTTTATGCAGCCCAAGCTATGACTGTCATGCACAGGCTTGTGAGAAGACTTCACAACCATAATTCAGGTTTAGATTTGTACCAACATCCAAAACACAAGGAGTTTTCTTGATGTGAAACTTTGATAATGAATTTCCCATAGGGTTTTAGGACACCATCACAACAAGTTATTCCTCACCTTTACTGATAGTTACTGCCTCGTTTGATTCCAGTGCATTGCTGGATCCCTCTGCGTTCACAGCTCTCACTCTGAAGTAGTAGCTCGTGTCTTGTTCCACTTTGCTGGTAGTGAACGTAGTGCAGTTCTTAGGGGCTTCTCCCAGAGTCACCCAGTCACTCCTGCCTACCTGTTGTTTCTCAATAATATAGTTTTGTACTGGTTTGCCCCCGTCATCCTTTGGGGGATTCCACTGAATGGTGACATCATTTGCAGAGCTTCCTACAATTTTCAAGGGTCCTGCAGGTGGCTGTGGCTTATCTGAAAAGACAAACACAAGCAGCTGAGTTTCAGATCCAGATGCACTCCTGGGCTTGGAGCAGTCTCTCTTGTTCACCAGCTGGGATACTCAGTTTCTGATGGTACATAAGCCTAGTTGCAGACTGAGGGCCAGGCACTTGAAATGTCTTTTCAAACATCTACTCTTCTAATTCTGGTAAATAGGGGAGAAAGCCAGGTCCTTGCTCCATGGGCTTGTTGTTCTCATAAGCACTGCCCTAAGAGTACAGACATTCATGGTAGGATTGAATTTGACCTTGATGTTGTGCCTGTGCCTGCTGTATGCAGCCCTATTTTCCACAATCTCCCAACATCCAAAACTCAATCAATGAGGCCATCCAAAATGAAACTAGATATGTGTCGTCTTGCATTAAAGGGCAAGTAACATGTCAACAACCATTGCTTGCCATCTTGATCTATTGGAAACATAGCCTTGTTCATCCTGGAATAGCTGGTAGCCCTAAATAAGACTGTGACCAGTTCTATTGGCTCTGCTTCCTCAGCCCTATGATGAAAGCCACTGTAGATATAATGGGGATCTTACCTATTACCTCAACCTTTAGGTCGATATCCAATATCCCACTGTCATTCTTCAGCCTGACCTTGTAATCCCCACAGTCCTTTCTCTCAGCACTGGAGATGGACAGCATGGTAAATGTGTCTGTCTTATCAATACGAATCCGTGAGTCATCTCCCAGTTCTATTTTGTCCTTCAGCCACATTGCTCTGACTGGAAGTCGACCTTCAAAAGGGATTCTGATCACAACTTTTTCCCCTGCCTTGGCCACTGTAGGAACACTCATTAAGTTTCTTAGGAGAATTTCGTCAACCTGTGGAGGATCTAAAACAAAACAAGGTCATAAAAACTGCAGGTCAGAGAGGATAAGGCTAACCTCAGAAGGAAGGACTTCTTTGCATTCTTTAATTTGGTTTTCTGGGTTCTTATCCAAATGGAATCAGTGACATTCACAACAGCGCAAAAATATGTACCTTCACCTTTATTTGTGCACTCAGTGCTTCACACACACGCACACTTTGCAACAGGATAATTGTCAAAAAGCATTTATGGTATCAATTGGCTCCTTTCTACTGAAGCAAATTTTCCTAGACAAGAATGAAGGGCCTGGTTTAATAAAGCAATCTGTGCACCCACTGAATCTTTAAATTGGCAGTGAGAAGCTTTTCATAAAGGCTCCATAGTTATATTTTTATGTATCAGCTCATAATATCTCCCATCCAGGTAATAATTACAATATAATCCCAATAACCAGCTATAGGTCCTGAGGGAACCTATCACATATCAAGCACTGCAAGGCCAGCATTCTGCATTAAAAACTGCATAGTTGGAACAGACTCACCTTCAATAAAAATTGTAGCTTCAGTTTTTATATCTCCAGCTTCAAACCTATACTTCCCAGCATGAATATCTTCTACTTTGTTAATAATGAGTTTGTGGACTAGACCTTCCTTCTCAAAAGTGACTCCTTCCATGCTTGTTAACTACAAGATAAAGCCCAAGTACTTATTCTTAAAAAAGAAAAAAACAAATTAAAGAGATAGACAAAAAACTGAAGTGTAATTGAAAGCATTTATGAATGCCATACATGTTTAATTATAACATTAGTCCAGGATTATATATCTGCTAACTAATTCACATCCACAAAGGCTTGAATCAAAGTCCATTAATGTAAATAGGAGAACAAATTTTACCTTTGACCCTAAAATACTGCTGTCACCAAAGCCTCTTTTTTTCTATTCTTAATGCTAAAACTTTGGTCCAGGCTCCAGGATGGCACCCTGGAACTTCTGACAGTATCACACAGATCCCACAGTCTGACCTAGCTTCTTCTATGTTCTTTTGGGATATGGAATATGATGTCTACACTTGATTCTAAGCATTAATTTGAAAGAGTACTTTCGGTCTTATGCCTGCCTGAAGATCATTTGAAGGTTTTCCTTTGTTTTCCATGTATTTCTCTTACACACTAAGGATTGCAGCACAAGGAAAAGACCCATTTTATCTCCACCTATGTAAAAGAATCCTAGGTTGGCTTAGGGTGGAAGGGACCATAAGGGTCATCTAGTTTCAACCCTAAAATGAAAAACAAAGGAAAATCCAAAGCTTCCTAAGGAGGCAAAAATGGAAATATCTTGTAGTAGGAAGGTGAAGAAAATCTTGGTGAGTTTCTAACAGGAATTTTTATTTAAACAGTCTCCTGCTGAAGCCTTCTAGGACTATACTCAGATCACAGTAAGACTGGCAGAGAGATGGACATCTTGACATGATACTCAATGAGAAGAGACAGAGAGCAGGGCATTACTAACCAAAGAAAACAGGCTAGAGGACACTTACCTTTAACCCATCCTTAAACCAGGTTCCTGTTAAGTCATGTCTGTTGACAGCACAAGACAGCTCAGCTGGTTCCCCTTTCAGGACTATGACATCATTTAACTGTTTGTTGACACGAGAGCGTGGAGCTGAATGTTCAGAAAAGAGAATGCTGAAAAGATGCTAAGTGTCTTGCACTGACAGAGTGAGCATGTGAGGATAAAGGTACTAGTTGGTTTTTTAAATACACCTACTTCAGTCATAACATGCTGTGGTGGGTATTTTAATCAAGCTGTTGGCCAGCTCCACTGAAGGACATTCTAGCTGACAGCATACAATATAGTCCTTGTACATACAATATACTTTTTGTGTGCTTCTCCTTTGCATTGATCGAGCTACAGGGCTGCTAAACAGTCCCCCGCAACAACCCCAGTCATGCTGTCCTCTCCCCTGTGTTCTTCCTTCCCTTCCTCAATCCATCTTTGTTAACATCCCCATCACCTTTCTAACAGCCCACAATTCTATTTACTCTTTTCCTGCTAGATCCCAGTTTTGCTGATTTTACTTCCTTATTTGCATTTACAATTGCCTTGTTACATACTGACTTGGTCAGCAGTTCCACTAGGCAAGTACACTCCCTCCACCATACATACAGGCTTACTCATTTTTACAGTTTTTCATGCTGTCATCATGCTAGTGCAGCCACTGTTAATATTTAAATGGCTGCATACACAACATTCTTCTTTCCTGAGTGTTCTCTAGCCTCACATCTCCCAGTCTCTACAAATATAAAGGGCTGCACCACCCTAAATGGAAGATCCAGAGCTTGCTGTTGTTCATATCAAAACACAAAGATCAGTGATACAGAATTCAACACGTACCTTTCAGATCACCTAGTTGATGTCGTCTTCTCTTTTCTGTAATTTCTGTATTCTTCAAGAAATCACTTCCTTTAATATCAAGGCTAGGTACCTGTTTTCTCTGGATTGCTGAAGGACCGCCAGAAAGGGCTGACATCTGATCAGAACCCTGTGAACTCCGATCAAGAAGACCTGGCTTCCACCCACCAAAAGACCTATCATGGAATTTGCCCCCTGCACCTCCAAAGGCAGAATCCTTGCCATGACGGGAGCCTGACTGTCCTAAATCTCTGCCCTCAGCTCTAGCATCACCTTGACCTGGAAGTGAACCTTTGTGTTCTGATCCTCTGAAATCACTGCCAGTCCCCTTCCCAGATTCACCATATGCAGATTTGCCAGCACGTGAATCCAGCCCATATTCACCACCCATTCCAACAGCACCCACCACACCTTCTTTACCATAGACTGAGTGCAACTCGCTCCCATAGCCTCCCAGTCTGCTAGCACCACTTTCACCAGCCCTGGATCCAGCTGACCCATATGCAGATCCAGCACCTTGTATGGCAGAGCCACCAACACCGCCACCTTCTGAGGATAAACCATCTATACTACCAGCTCCAGCTGGAAGACCATCCTTTCCAAATGGAGACCCAACTCCACCAGCCCCAGCTAAACCTGCACCAACGCCAACCCCAGATGGGAGACCATCCTTCCCATATGGAGACCCAACTCCACCTGCACCAGTTAAACCTGCACCACCAACACCAGCCCCAGCTCCAACTGGGAGACCATCCTTTCCATATGGAGACCCAGCTGCCCCTGCACCACCAACACCAGCCCCAGCTCCAACTGGGAGACCATCCTTTCCATATGGAGACCCAGCTGCCCCTGCACCACCAACACCAGCCCCAGCTCCAAATGGGAGACCATCCTTTCCATATGGAGACCCAGTTGCCCCTGCACCACCAACACCAGCCCCAGCTCCAACTGGGAGACCATCCTTCCCATATGGAGACCCAGCTGCCCCTGCACCAGCTAAACCTGCACCACCAACACCAGCCCCAGCTCCAACTGGGAGACCATCCTTCCCATATGGAGACCCAGCTGCCCCTGCACCAGCTAAACCTGCACCACCAACACCAGCCCCAGCTCCAACTGGGAGACCATCCTTCCCATATGGAGACCCAACTCCACCTGCACCAGTTAAACCTGCACCACCAACACCAGCCCCAGCTCCAACTGGGAGACCATCCTTCCCATATGGAGACCCAGCTGCCCCTGCACCACCTACACCAATGCCAGCCCCAGCTGGGAGACCATCCTTTCCAAATGGAGACCCAGCGGCCCCTGCACCACCAACACCAGCCCCTGCCCCAGCTCCAGCTGGGAGACCATCCTTTCCAAATGGAGACCCAGCTGCCCCTGCACCACCAACACCAGCCCCTGCCCCAGCTGGGAGACCATCCTTTCCAAATGGAGACCCTGCTGCCCCTGCACCAGCTAAACCTGCACCACCTACACCAGCCCCTGCCCCAGCTGGGAGACCATCCTTTCCAAATGGAGACCCAGCTGCCCCTGCACCAGCTAAACCTGCACCACCAACACCAACGCCAGCCCCAGCTGCCCCTGCACCACCAACACCAGCTCCTGCTCCAACTGGGAGACCATCCTTCCCATATGGAGACCCAACTCCACCAGCCCCAGCTAAACCTGCACCACCTACACCAGCCCCAGCTCCAGCTGGGAGACCATCCTTCCCAAATGGAGACCCTGCTGCCCCTGCACCAGCTACACCTGCACTGCCTACACCAGCCCCAGCTCCAGCTGGGAGACCATCCTTCCCATATGGAGACCCAGCTGCCCCTGCACCACCAACACCAGCCCCAGCTCCAACTGGGAGACCATCCTTCCCAAATGGAGACCCAGCTGCCCCTGCACCAGCTAAACCTGCACCACCAACACCAGCCCCAGCTGGGAGACCATCTTTCCCAAATGGAGACCCAGCTGCCCCTACACCAGCACCACCAACACCAGCCTTTCCATATACAGACCCAGCACCTTCCAAACCAGCACCACCAACCCCACCTTCCATTCCTGCTGGTAAACCATCCTTTCCATAAGGTTCACTCAACTGTCCATGCTTACCATACAGATCCCCCCTTTTAACTGCAGTACCATCAACACCTGCCCCAATTGGCAGACCATCTGGACCGTATAAAGCCTCCATTTCTCCTACAAAGCTGCCACCTGAACCAGTTCTAGTCCCGTCTCCGGATGGAGGACCGCCTGGACCATACAGCAAGCCAGGCATTCCTGCCTGACCTACATGACCACTAGCATCAGCTAGCAGGTTGTCTTTGCCGTAGGGAGACCCTATTTCTCCTTGATTTATACTGACTCCACTCATATCAACTGCAGCAGGCAGACCATCCTTGCTATAGACAGAATGTGCATCTCCCACTCTGGCTGAATCAAGACTGATTCCATGTGACACAGAACTTCCACCAGTAGCATCTAAACTCTTCATACCACCAAAGGCAGCTCCAGAACTAGCATTCTTGTCATGCCAGGAGTTCACGCCTTCTGCATCACCCATGTCAACATCAGCTGCACCTAACATGCTACCATGTCTGCCATCCATAGGGTATGATTTAGCTCCTCCTCCTAATCCATCATCAGTATCTGCTCTGCCTGTCATAGAACCCTGGTCCTGTACATGCCTCAATCTACTTTTGTCTTCTAAAAATCCAATGTTACCAGCACCATCCATCGAGTCTGCATCTCCCCCTTCTCTAGAAAACTGCCCAGGCCCCATGCTTCCATCTATGTTGGTTTTGCGCAGCCCTTCTTTTCCTAAAAATTTAAATTCTCCATCAACATCAGTGGAGTGGCCTTGTCTGCCTTCTTGGTTAGTGCTGTGCCAGCCGTCTCTTTTCACGCCAGCATCCATAGGATGATCTTCATCAACAGGATGTTCTCCACGTTTAAACTTCTTAGCTCTGTCTTTATCTGGTGTTCCCTTCTGCCAGTCAGATTTTTCACCTTCCTCTTCCTGTACCTTTACATGTCTGACATCTGTATTGAAGATGTAGTGTTTGATTGGAGGAGGAATAATTTAGAGCAAAAGAAAGATCAAAAAGCAACAGGAAATCAGTATGTCATCTACTGCATCAACAACCAAGCATTTGTTAATTCATTCTAAGTGACAGAAATATAACTTATTTAAATAAACTTATATTTAGTCCAAACCTTTTGTCACACTAAGACAGTTTCGTATTTCTCAGTTACGATACCAACTATTTTTAGCAGAAACATGCTTGTTACAAAAAAACAAAACAAATAAAAGCAAAAAGGAAAAACCAACTCTAACAAATGGGAAAAAAGAGGGCACATTTCCAGCACGATAAGTTTAATTAATAGGGCCATAGGCGGTATCTGGGATTCATTCCTGCCTGCTGCCTTCTTCCTCCCTCCAGCCCTGAATGAGTTGCAGAATATCCCATGGACAGAGGGCCCAACAGTTCCCAACTCTGAAGCAGGACCTCACATCAGGACAAATAACAAGGGAAAATATTGTCACATCTAAAGAGGAAAGAAGGTCCAACCAGACTGCCATTTCTACAAACACTACTTAGAAACTAGAGGCTCCACATCTTAGCAATCAATAAGACAACGAGAGGAATGCTATTTGGTGTGCCACTTACGCTCTACAAGCAGCCAGGCCCTTGAGGAGCAGAGTCCAGTGTCGAGTGTGTACAAGCCATTGTCAGAGGTCTCAGTATTTTTGACAACAAGCTGGTGGGTCAGACCATCAGGGCTCATAGAGATATGGTGCTTCTCACTTGCATCAAGGGGGTGGGCTTTATGTAACCACACAGCATCAAAGCAGGGAGTGCGCAGGACACACTCAAAGACAACATCTTCCCCCTCATGGCAACGCAGATCTCTGAGCGGCTTCTGAAATCTCACAGGGATGGCTGGAATAGAAAAACAAGAAAGGAAGTGGAGCCAGTTCTGTCTTACCTGAAAAATGTGTTGATGTTGAAGGAAGAGAGGGACTTGCTATGCCTGTGAACACAGTATGAGGCAGCAAAAAAAGAGTGAAATGTGCTCCTGTGCCCAGTTCTACAAGATAGAAAGGCAGGTTTTTGTCTGTTTTTTAAGATGTTTTATCTTAGCATCAACACTTACACTACCCATCACTGTGATGCGTTGTAAATTTGCTGTCATTGATCTGTTTCAACAGTGTGATGTCATCATTAAGGTTGGCAGTTATTATTCTGGGCTGACAAAAACATAGCATAGATTAAACTAATGAATTTGTCTGCTGCCATCCAGAAATCAAAATGATTTTACCTGAACCTCATCCTTTGGAATACAAATGCAACATCCATCCACAACGATCACCCTTTCACTGTTTTGTACCTGTGTCATAAGGAGCAAACCCTTATGTGGCAACACAAAAAACAGTTATCAGCTTCAGCTGCTGAGCTCTGCATATGGCCCAATGTGAAACTTTCCATTGAAAAATGAATTATTGTTACAGCTGCACATTACCCATATCTAACTCAAACCCTTACATTCAGCATCCAGTTCAGTCGAGAAAACAGGTACATCCTCCACTCTGACTTGATACAAGCCTGCATCTTCTGGATGCACATCGTTGACAATAAAATAATACTTTTTTCCAATTTGTCTAACGTAATACTTTCTGTATTCATCCCCTGTTCCATAACGGACCTTCTCACCATCCTAGGAATAGAAACAAAGTACTCTTAGTTGCAGCATACAATTAGCAGAAGGCATTTAAAATAAAAAAATCAGGGTAAATTTTTTGGTATTAATGCCTTTTTGATACAATGAGAAACAAGAGAGAAGTCTATTACAACTTGCAGTGGACAGCACCCACTGTTTATATGAAACACAGGCAATTCTATGTGCAATAATTCCTGTGCAGAATAGAGTGCTGGACTCTCACATTAGATCATGTAAGGTTTTGAAGCTTAACTAATATACAGTTGCTGAAACTTCAATGATTTAGTATCCCCAAAAACAGATAAACAGGCAAGTTTGCCACTCTCCCCCATCCGTGATACATTTGAGTTCCCTTGCCATTGCTGAGACTGCACAGATTGAAGTTTGGAAGTCCTTACTCTGACCTCCTGTTTAATAAATTCCATTTTGCCCTGTACTAAAGCTACTAATGACAGTTCTACTGAAATATCCCCTCCAGAAAAATATCCACAATGCCAATCATATGGGCATCACAGCAGAGTAACTACAGAACCCTATGGGATGTTTTCCTTCCTTGATTCCTTCTTTCACAAAATTGAATTTGAATGGCATATAACACTCAAGTGAATTAAATCTGTCTTTTCTATAGACCACAGAATTTCTGCATCCTGAAAGCCACAATGAGAACTTCCTCTTACCCAAAGAGCTCTTCAAGTCAACAAGATGTCAGTAACTGACTGAAATCTTTTTGCCATACTTGGATCAATAAATCCTAAGTGATATTCACCACCAAAGATGATCTTGACCACCAAGCCAACACTTTTTACCTAGTGGGCAAGGACTCTGTGATGGACAGACTTCCTTAAGATGCTTACTTGCTCCCAGATGCTGCCCAGTTGATAAAGTATTTCATGCAGACAACTACAGTGACTGTAGAACTGGCCAACTCATCTCACCCCTCCTACCTTAAGCAGATAAATGTTGCTGCTAGCGCTTTTCAGGTCCATCTCCAGACTAAATGAAGCAGTTCCATCCTTGTTGACCTTAATGTGTTCCATGTTTCTGACACTGTGAATTAACTGCAAAAAGAAAATAATATTAGAATTTAATAAAAGAGAAGGCTACCATGATAGAAGTTCTTAAGCTGTTGAACTGTGAAATCTACCTTCCATCTGCATAGAAAAGGGCTACCTCTTGTATACAGTGTATACACATATATTGTATGTGTATAGAAGAAGCATCTGTAAGTTTCCTGAGTTACCTCCTGTGGGCAAATTATATTTCATATGTGATGTACTGGTCATTCA
This sequence comes from Coturnix japonica, assembly GCF_054131305.1. Classification (NCBI taxonomy): domain Eukaryota; kingdom Metazoa; phylum Chordata; class Aves; order Galliformes; family Phasianidae; genus Coturnix; species Coturnix japonica. Next base: position 2,131,243 of record NC_140700.1, read on the forward strand.
TACACCACACAACCTCTTCCTGCCCAGGTTTCTATGTGACTTGTATGCGCATATAAATGCTTCAATTTGATGTTCAAATTAGCTAAATTGTCTAATCGATTGTCTCTGATGATATGTGACTTAATAAACAGACTATTCCAAGTTTAGGATCTCCCGAAATTTGTGGAGTCAACTTTAGTAGCTTTTTCGTCCACGTCAAGCATAGAAACAGGACTTCAAAACATCACCATAAATCATTCCTTGCCATACAATACAATTTTCACCTTCAAAGCACTTCAGGAAGGTTTAAGTCTGTTCTCAGAAGCTGCTGAGTAACTGCAGGACTTGTCAGCTTGTTTAAAACTCAGTGCTTTCAGTGCTTCAGAGTTTATCCTACCTTTGCTTGTTCACTCTCCGTATCCTTTTTCAACTCCTGAAGCGCTCTCAGCATGCCACGGAAGTCAGAAATTCCATATTTAATACAGATTTTCTCATAATCTTTCCTATCTGCATGCAGTAACAGCTGGAAGATTGTTTCTTTGTCCACTGTTTTTTGTTTTTGTAGTGGAGCCCTTAGAAGCAAGAAGAAAAATAAAAATCAAGAAACACTGACAGAACACAAGGTGTCTTATTTCTCTCTGCTTTGTCCTCTTTTCATCTTTCTTTGTAATTTCTGTAGTTTACTCATCCCTGCACATGTAGAAAAGTAAAAACAGAACCCTGCTGGGAGTCTTCTGGCCTCACAGACAGTGGTAAATTGTTCTATCATATCTCCCCATATAGTGAACAACTTCAAAAACAAGAAGAGTTGACTTGAAGGTTTAAGAAGTCATCATGTCAAGAAGCATCTGGTCTTCGTAATGTGGAGACTTACCGCTTCTTCAGTGTTTTCTTGAGGTCCTGAAGGTTCTTTTTCAAATCTATTACAGAGGACAAAAAGGAAAAGGAATCATTAATTCTGACAGCTCAAATCAATATTTTAAGAAGTTATTTTACCCTAAGTACCAAGCAGACAGTATGCACAGAACCCTAGAAATTTATAACCTTTCTCTTACGCCATTCTTTGCAAATCTGGGGTAAGTTTCAAGGCCATAAAAGAGAAACTCATAAATTATATTGCTGTTTTTTTTTTCCTCTATTCAGAACGGAGACAATTTCTTCACCTTTCCTTTGTTTCTGCTGGAATATATAAAGAATTAATCTTTCTATCCCCTGTTAAATAGTGGGAGGCAAGTAAGAGCTGGCAATACCCTCCTGTTCCTTCCTCAAAGGTCTCTGGTATTTTCTACATTAACAATGCAATGTCTCACTTTGCGTTTGCTCCTCCCCACCTTCTGTGCTGATTTGTCTCCTTCACACTATCCAAGTAATGTAATGTGCTAGACTTATTCAGTATGCCAAAAATATTTATCTAACTCACCTTCAGCAGGATGACCAGTAACATAGTTTGCTTTCCTCTTAAAGCCAACTGGTAGTTTAGAAGAGAAAAGAAAAACAAGAAAAACAATCAGTAAGATGAACATGATAAGATATTATATATCAGCAAGTAAAGGTTATATAGTTCATAGACATCTGTCATTAATATAAAAGGAAAATCAATTCTAGCTTGGATTTCCTTGCCAACTTGATGCTGACTCCTAGTAACATACATCCTTAACACCATATTTCTATTGTGATGCTTCTGTGCTCATTAGATACTCCAGGCAGTGGAGGAGTCTGTCTCTACCCTATAAAACTTGTATTTTAAGTAATGTTGGGAAATAGTAATATCCTTTTTTTTTTTATTTAAAGAGAGCCAGGGTGTAAGGATTATCAGGCACAATGCAGGTAACTGCTTTCTAAGCTTATTTTATAGGCAGGCAGGTGAAGCAGACACTTCCAAAGTAGTCCAAACCTTCAGCTCAGGAAGATTCCCAGAACAGTTCAGCTCTGTTTTACCCATGAAGAACACATTTCTCTCCACCGACTATAAAGGGGAACAGGGGGCTAAGTCAGGTGGAGACGTTTGAAGAGAAATTAGATGGATCCCTCCAAAAACACTGCCTGAGTTGCCAAGCATCATAAAGGATCAAGTCAATTCAGCACTAAGTCAAGAGCTTCTGAGCATGATCCAGTGCAATGATCACAATATCCAGTTTCTGTCTTTTCTTAAAAGTTCATGTCATCATGGAGCACCAAATTGGGGGGTGTTGCAGATGAACTCCAGTCTTCAGCGAGAAGAAAGTAGCTCTCTATACTGAAAATACTTAGACAATGGTCTGGGCACCCGCATGCAGAGGACAGCAAAGCCCAACATTTGGGACCACAGGATAACAGAAATTGTCAGTCCTACCTTGTATGATCCTGAGGCCAGCAGCACATGAAGCTTCCCCATATTCATTTACAGCAATGCAACGGTACAAATCGGAGTCACCTGCATTGATTTTATTTATCTTAAAAAGAAGAACATAGTAAGAACTCACAGTCACGTACTGTGGTTCAGTTACACAAATTCTAACAAAACATTACTTGCTGGAATTCCAGATCTTCTGTTCCTACAATTACTCTGCTGAACTTTCATACTGTTTCAGACCTGGTGACATCTTGATCAACTTTTCTTTGTGAAACATTTGGACCATTTTCCTCTCATATTTTAAGAGAAGAAACCCCCATCATGAAATCATCTTTAATCTTTAGAATATGCATCTATCTTGACCTTCAGAGATCCTCTTCCTATTTCATCTTGACTATCTTTATGTGGATGGAGTGATAAAATTCAGTTTTATGCTTTTCTAGTACTTGGTTACCTGCACAATTCTAGATGCTGATGCTCTCTACCCTGTTGCCCACTGCACATTTATACATTTAACTGCACTCTTTGTTCTGCATGTCCTCTCTGCAGTATTTGATGTTTACCTGCAGAATGTGTTCACTTGTAGCTGGACTGTAGAACATTAGATATTTGGCAGGGTCATTCATTTCTCCTTTTGCACGTTTCCATTTCACCTCAGGGGCGGGGACACCCTTGACCGCAGCTCTGAATATGGCACTTTTACCTTTCAAAAGAGGCAAGAAATTAGTTTTTGAACATGAAGATCTCATGACAGGATCCCTGTGTCATCAACAGAGCATTCTTCAGAGTAAGCCACCACTGCTGTACCTTAACTGTAAAGAACAAATGGGAGGACCCATGCAGGTCAGGGTGTTTCCTCATGTACTCTGTACTTGTAATCTTTTTGCAATGCCTTTCTAATCTGCTGGCCTGGCACTCCCTTCCACTCCAAACACAACAGGCTCTGCTACTGGAGGATGCAGGGAAGGGAGAAGAGGATGGGGTTTGCCTTTGAGCTCCTCCTTTCACCTCTGCTCCTCTAACAACCTGAGTATACTGCATCTGACCACTGAAATCCAACAACAGCATTTCCACTGTGTAGTGCAAATGCTTTATTTTTTTTTTTTTCTGATGAGCTTCAAAATCATCAGAATATAATACAACAACAAATCAGAGAAGTGACTCATGAGTAGGTAAGTGGGAGTGCCACACTGGAATAATAATGGAGATTAGTGGATGTAACTCATGGAGGAAACGATTACTATCTTTCCTTTGTAATAACTTTGGTCTTCAGATGACCAACAATGTAAAAACATCTCCCCAGAAAGTCTTGCAATATTTCCCACACCCTTCTAAATAGTCACCACCAAAACCCAGCAGGTAAGGTATGGTGCAGCAAGCTCTGTTGGCCATGGAGCCAACAGATTCTTACCAAAAGGCATTTCTTTCAAACTTCTTTTGAGACTGCAGTACCAGAACTATTATTCAAGGCTGATTCCAACTGATTACACTTCTGTCAAATTCTAACAGCTAGGAGTACCTGTTAACAGATATGCTGAATGAAATGAAGCAACGATGATATAATTAAAGGTACTCACAGTGCATCTGCATAAACAGTGAATTCTGTTTACACAATGTCTAGCCTTAACGCCTTAGTACTTTGTATTCAAGCTATGCACATCCTATATTACATGAAGTAACAAAAATTTAGACAGGATTATGCAGCACTGCCTTGCTTCATGTATGAAACTTGCTGGTAGAAGGAAGGATGCACCACTAGAGGCCACTGCACTCCTTCACAAAATATCAGGGGAACCACGAGGATTGATACAAAGGCAGAAGAAATCCAGGGTGCTAGAAGCTGTTCGGTCTGCTGACTCAAGAGCTGAGACATAGAACCAAGCCTGCAGTTCTGCAGCTTTGACTGGTGGTTTGGGTTTCTTTCATTTATTTCTTGTAAAGAATCTCACCTTCCTGCAATGTTAGACTGACAGGTTTCCGCTCAAAGTCAGGTGTGCTGCATCCTTTAGGAACCTTATCCACGAACTGGGTAATGTGAACTCCTCGGATGGAAGATTTCTTGAGAGGTTTCACTAGAAAGACAAGGAAAAACATGTTCTGTTAAGGTAATACGTTACTGCCTTAGAAATAATCTCATGATCCATATCACCTCCTTGAAGAACAGAACTGCTTCTGTTCAGCCTCCCATGAGACAGAAAGGACTTCTCCGTTCTTATACTACAGGCTGGATTACTGCCTGTGACTTTGTGCTGACTTACTGCAAAGCTATGACCAAAGTGGGAAGATCAAGATAGCAATCCAGAGGCATAACAGCTTACACCCCTAGAAATGCTTTGGATAGAGAAGGCTTTACATCAATAAAATTTCAAAATCTGTCATAAGGAAAACACTACTGCAAAGGTCAGCACAACCCAACAAGCCAATTGGCAATCTCTCTCCTTGCCATGGTGAGGTAAACTCCTAATTGCCAAATAACACCAAGAACAAGTTGGGCTTATTGTCAGGTGTAGTCCACACAGGTTTCACAGCTTTGACTGCTTTCTCACCTCCTGGACGGGTTGTCATGATGCTTTGCTTGGCTGCTTGTGGTCAGTACAAATAGACTACAGATCCTCCTGTGAAGAAAAAGCATTTCATTACTATCAACTCACAAGGGAAATGAAAGACCTCAATACTGCTTGCTTTTCTGATGCAGTTTCTCCTTCCTCACTTGCTACATCCCAGCTGAGAAAGGCCTGCCAGGCAACACAGCTCTGCTGCTCCTTTCCAAAGCACATAACAACAACTCCAAACCACCAACACAAGACAAAACAAGTAGGAAAATGCCTAGAGGACCTAAATGGTAAACAAACACATTTAACAGCATCCTTCAGATACATCATTCATTTCCATGTCATCTGGCTTCCCTCCACAACCTCCTCTCATGTTTCAAGCAAATATTACACCACATGGCACTCACATGGTGAGTTCTGATGGATGGTAAGAGCAGTTGCTGAGAAGAAAGCTACAGAGATGGATGCCTGAACTGAGGCACGAAGCAGAAACACATCCTGACCTAAATTAGCTTGTCTAAATTAGCAACAAGCCTCAGTGCAGACCATAAGCTAGTACTTACTCTAGAAGGAAATGGCAAAGTGTAGATTTGGCATTAACTAGTTATTGTCTCTTGTGTGACCCTCTGCTGAAGGTTCTTCTTTCTCTGTATTTAATAAAGCGGTCAACGTGTAAAGTAACATGCAAGCAAACTGCACAAGCAGATTCCTTGTCATATGAGAGAGATATGGGCAGAAACTATAGAGTTACTGAAGCTCTGAAAGAGCAATTAGATTAAATTCCCATATGGGATTAAATGCTGTCTCTATTTACCCTCTGCACTCCTTCACTCAACACAGGAGTCACACAAGAACATGCAACTCTTCACAGTTTGAAAAGGCAGATGGAGGCAGATAGGTTTGGTCAGCACACCTACAACATTATTTCTGCTCCCTGACTGCAGATAGACCAAAGGCAATGGAACTCAGTATTCGGGGGGTCAAATTCTGAACCAAAATGATGAACATTGTTTTCCTCAGAAGTTGGAGATAAGAATACAGACATCTCTCCACTGGCTCGAATGTTATCCTCAGCCTAACCCTCATTTTAGGTCTCTACACATTACACTAAGTCATAACAACGACAGGATCAACAATAACTCCTTAGAAAATCATTGTTTGCCTCTCTAACTTTAGTGGAGATGCATGTAAAACAATAGGAATGGAAAGTGATACATGAGACTGTGAATGACAGCCAGCTCCTCTCTTTCCACCTCAGCTCCAGTCTGGTGTGGGTGTTACATATCCGTATTCTAGCTTGCCTGCATTGATATTTTGGCATTATCATGTATCTACTGTTAAAAAGAAAAAGGCTCTGGTGTTTTAAGAATTGCAATCAAAGGGAATGAAGAGCTTGTGGGAAGGAAAAATGGAAAACAGACACATCAGAAGATGTACCAGGTTGCAGCATGCAGGGCACTACACAGCAGAGCCCTTCAGGGATTCTCCATCACTGCCTCCTGATGGTCTTCATTTGCCGTCCAAGGCACTGAGCCGTATTAATAGCAAACACCATAATCCTCCATGGCCTCTTGCAGTCCTGCATCTTCACATTAACATGTCACCACTCCACAAGCTGAAATGTCCAACTCTAAACAAACGTGATTGCTTGTCGTTAACTTGCAAGAGTATTCCCCTAAGCTCTCTTTGTGTTTGGCTCACATTTACCCTTCGCTTCTCAAGACTTATTCCCCCCCCATCAGGTGGTTCCAACAAGCATCTATATTGAAACACGAACACGGTCCTCAGGTCCAAAGTCACTGAGAAACTTTATGTGTAAACTGGTGAGTTTAATGGACCGTAAATATTACAGAAATTCACATGGATTAAAGATAAGCTGCTGTGAGTCCTCACACTCCTGTGAATTCTTGACTTCTGGAGAGTGAGAGAGAAGCATCTTAATACCACACATTGACTGCACAGTTAAAATAACAGCGCTGGAATATGCAAGAGAACATTCCTTCAGTGTAATTAATCCAACTACATCACATTTTCTCATGTCTTCCGTGTTAAAACGTGCATTTGAAAATACCACATCAGCTGGCACAGAAACTTTCAGGACGTGTCCTGCTTATTTCTAACATTCTGGCTCCCTTATTACATGGATAAACTTGTTCTACCTTCACTTAAGTTCAGGCCTGGTGTACAGAAATCACACAAGTTTTAAAAGAAATGAAGGACAGCAAAAGCCTTCCAAAAACTGCCACGCTGGTATTTGTATCTCCACTCACAGCTGCCTGCACTACAGCTCTCCAAACTAATATGATCACTGATGTTGCTATTTACTCAAAACAGGCAGTCAAATACTTCCAAAGGGCAACCTACCCCTCCCCCCCTGTACAGAACACTGCTCAGCACCAGTCCTGGCATAGCAGGGCTAATGCTGGAAGTAGCTCAACACTCTCCATTCTTTAAGAAGTATCTCATCATCACGCGCTAGCTTCATTTAGATAGCCAAGACCTGGCTATTTGGTGCCCTTTTCAGCTGCAGAGATGTCCCCTTTGGAGACAGCAACAAAGCTTCCACTGCTCCCAATAGGGCAAGACTAAGCCCTTGACTACTGACAATATTTTTAAACCAGCAAAACAAACCAGATAGCCTGATGGGAGCTCTGCCTTTCATCCTGTCCGTCCATCAATCTCACAAGATGAGCTAGCTCAAGAGCCTATTTCCTCTGCACTTGACTGGGCACTTGTGATAGGGTCATATATCAGCTGAGTGAATAACCAAAACGTTTGGGAGTCCCAGGATTTGGCTGTACTGGTAGTAGCACAAGTAGTTATTTATGAGCTCTAGACAGTGGAAGACACAGAAAAGAGGTAACAACTGTTGGCAGAGACTGGTGAGTAAAATTAGGTAAACTCCAAGACAGGTGACAGGCAACAAGGGATTGATAGACAGGGAACGGATCCAGGGGCACAGGATGAACCGCAGACATTGGCCCAAGCACAGTACACACATGGTACAAACCCATTGAGGCAGACACAGTTATAAAAAAAATAATTAGCAGCAGACACAGCATTCTTTATTTAGAGTGTTGAGGCACTGGAACAGGCTGTATGGAGAAGCTGTGGATTCTCCATCCTTGGTGGTATTCAAAGCCAGGTTGGCTGGGGCCCTGGGCAGCCTGATCTGCCAGTTGGCAACCCTGCCCACGGCAGCAAGATTGGAAATAGGGGATCCTTAAGGTCCCATTCAACATAAGCCATTCTTAGACTCTGTTTCTTTTTGTAATTCATTTAAAAAACAAGAGATCCCCAACAAAGTGAGTGATCTACACACCAAACTGTTACATTGTCAGTCTCAAATTCCAGAATAGAATCCAGATAGTCATTGAGAAGAAGGATCTCCCACTTAAAACTTCTTTCAGCTTTGGGTGGGCTTGTATTGTTTGTTAACTTTGGGCACTATTTTCAACTCCTATTTCAGAAGATTTCTGAAGAAAAATCTCATACTTTGTTAAAACCACAAAACTGAAGGCCAGCAACTGCAGAAATTTCTGAGCAGGTCACAAGTTCTCCAGTGATGAATGGAGGTCTTGTGTAGAGTGAGGAGGAAGGCCCATGGATCAGATGCTGTGTGACTTATTCCTCCAGTAAATCTATATTTGACTCCATCTTCTCTTCTGCCTCAGGGATTACCAATATAATGTGATGGCTCACACTGCCCACAATTTACATAGACCAGATACCCTACAGCTGTGTACTTGTAAAAGAGCATTGGTACAAAGTACCCAAAGGACTCATGCACCATCTGTATTACCTGCATGAATTAAAACAATGATGCCCTAAGAGCTGTGAACAGGATGCTGAGGTTATGACAGCCATGTGAAGCCTTCCAATATTCACAATACATCCATAAATTATTTCATAACAGACATGCATTTTCACAGAGTCAATAAATTTACAACCAGAATTGCAGAGCAAATTCCCTTTTACTAAACATCCAGAAGAAAAGGCAATTTTTCTCCTGCTTGCCACCACAACAAATAATTTCTCCAAGATCAGAAACCATGGCTTACCTACATTACATGGTGCTTCATGGGACAATTAGAGCAGAACTCCAACAACCTGCCATCTTACCAGGCAAATCAATGTACGCTGTAGGACAATGCACTTCCCAGAACATTTACAATTTTCAGACAACAGCAGCACAGAGCAGGGCCTACCACAGCAGCATCTCATTCTACCAGCTCTGTATCACTCCCGCCATGTATCTCAGAGGTGGCAAGACCAAAGTCACTACCTTACAGGTTGAGCTTCTGAGCTGATCCTGCTTTAATTCAATTCTGCACTTCCCAGGACCACAGCTGTTGGTTCATTGCCTCAGACCACAGAGCTCTTCATAGCAGTTCAAGTGATCTCCTGGTCACAGATATTAGCAATCTGTATGGAAGAAGCCACATCCCTTATTAGTCTGTTCTAAACATCACTAAGAAATACCAAAAGAAATTACACATTCTTGTTCCTTTCTCACCCTTTCGCTCTCCTAGAAGCCAAGCCTGCAATCAGTAGCAGCCTCACCAGGATGTCTCTATGGGGCGCTGTCTGTGGTTATAGGATTATACACCCTTCATTCCCAATACAGCATGGGAAGCATGCTTGAAACCAGTGCCTTTGGCAAGCCTCGAATACGGCAACTAGCCAGCATGGTCAGATGCGACCATCAGTCAAGGCAATGCTGGATTTCCAAGTGCCACTTGGGTCAAGACTTTGTGTCTCAAGGCGCAAATATTTGTGGGGATCCATAGTTTGTTTAAGGAAGGGACAAGGCGTACATCCAAGTTTTGTAGGACACACCAGTAGACTGGTTCTCAGGGGTCACAAATCCTTAGGAAAGCTCATAATTCCCTGGGAGAGAAATAGTGGATTCTGGCATCTGGTAAATGGGCAACCAAGTCTGGGCTTGGTCTTCATAGTAGAATAACACAGTCCCGGCAATTGAGAGGCCTAAAGGAGACAGTTCCTTCTGCAACAGTTTCACCTCTATAAGCAAAGCAGACACTTCTCTTTGCAGCTTTGACTTCCAGTGCAGACACAGTCTGATCCCCATTCCCATAAGCAGCAACAAGGCCACTTATTCCTACATGCAGGCTTACCATGGCAAGCAAACAGCACCCCAAAACCTTCTGCTTCCAATATACCCTTGCAAAATGAGAACCTTCTTTCCTCCACCAGAAAGCAAAGCCTCCTCCACATAGCTAGCTGTGCCTGGAGAGTTGGCCAGTCTGTGACTGAAATCCATCCCAGCAGCACAACACAAGACCAGAGCTGCTCAGTCTGGGGTTCCCTTTTCATTCACTCCTGCCTGAGCACACAATCTTTCTTCCTTTGCACTGTGTGCCGTGTATTACTTTAAACTCCTAACATGCATAACATTAAAACCTCATGCTCAACTCTGAGATGAAAGGCTAACTCCAGCAGTTAGCAATGGAAGTATTTTTCATCATGATGTCTATGATTTGCATACTGCAAACCTACAAGATCCAGAAGGTTTTCCTTTGGTGTCCTACCGGATTAGAGTTCTAAAATCCAGTTAATGCGGGATGAACATAGAGCAGAAACCAGAGCAAACAGCACTTCCCAGCAGTGTTCTAGTGGGTTTCCTAAAGACTCTTCCTCCACCTACTTTGACCCATGACCATCCCAAGAATCCTTCCTTTAACATTCATCTCAATGGCACTAAGCAGATGCATCACTTGGTTGATCAGACACTGCAGACTGAGCATTAAGCAACATTAATAAAACCAATCACTACACAAGTGTCTAAAGACAGTAGCTCTTCATGTAAACTATGGAAACTCTCCTGGAATAAGCATATTTTGCTTTTTACTGAAACCCAAATGCATCTCCCATCAACTTCACCAGGAGCCTTCTGTTTGCAGATTGAGCCCAGGAGTGCCCCAAAGCCACCCAGAGCCCCAGGCCTGGTTGCAGCTCCCCATCCCATGAACACTGCTTTCCCAGTGATTTGTTCCATACTGAACACTGTGCTGCCCAGGGCATTTAGCAGCAAGTTACCTTTAGCTCCTGGAGTCTGCTGGTACCACTAGCTAGATAGCTGGCTCTAGCAATGAGCAGAAGGGTCACAGCTTTGCCTGCTTCTTTAGACCTAGACATTACATTATGGAGCTTCGCCTTACTTCCAGTCCCGGTTTACATAAGTTTTATTGGGTGGGGGGAGGGAAGGGAGACCTCTCCTACAGACAGACTGATAACTTAAAACCATCTGCGACTGAGCAAACCCCTCCAAGAGGCTGACCTTCTTCCATTTCACAGCTTGTTTTCAACCCGCCCACCCAAAAGTCCTGTTAACCCCTGAGTGCCAGCAGTGAATCTACTGCATCCTGCTGAAAACCTGCAACACTCAGCAGCTCTCACTGCCTGCAATGCAAACAGGATGTATGTTCAATGGAAGCAAGCTTGTTTCACTAACACAGGGCAGCAAAGAAGCATCAAAGAGGCAATAGCTGCAGTAGAGATATTCCAGGACTGAATTTTAAAGGATATTAGAAGCACAATTCTTTCAATTTTCTGTTTTTCCTTTAATTCCTGTCCTCTCCAGCATATCAGTATGAAATCTACCAATTCTGAGTGGTGATTGCTGAAATAACTCTTCCTAGAGACTACTAGCACCCGCTGCACAGCTCAGGCAGAGCAAGAAGTGAAGAAACCAAGACCTGGTGGGTCCAAAAAGCTGGCTATGTTGTCCCATACACCAATGTTCAGACAGGGTTGAAAGCCAGTCTCATGCTACAGCCAGGCCACAGTGCTCCTCTGCAGCACAGGTAGTTGGTCCCTCTACTGAAAGTCATGGAGGTGACAGGGGGGCCTTAGGACAGAAATATTTACAGATAAGCAACAAGTCAAGGTATGCGACATTCAGAAGTCAGGTTCAAATTCTACTTTGACATGATAGCAGTAAGAAAAAGTCATATTCATTTAATGGAAAATGGAGTAAAGGTCTAAATTCAGTGAAGGCAACTCACTACCTGCAGCCCTATACAACATTCAGTCAAGTGATTCTGACAGTACTGCTCCTGCTGGTCACATACACATCAAGTTTAGGACATCCTTTCTGTCAGATGAGGCCAGGACCAGGTGGCTCAGGAAACAGCATTTATTTATTTTTTACAACCCTGCATCAGGTGCATGAGTGCCTTCTGGATTCATAATATGTGCTCTCAAATAAACCAAGTATCGAAAACCTCAGTGGGAGTTGTCCACATCCAGATGCTGCAAGGGATTCAACTTATATGGCTTCCCCCCCCCCCACACACACTCTTCAAACTAGAACATTAAATACCCATCTTCTCATTTGTTCACCCAACCTACCAATGGCCACAGGTTAAAAAAATGCTCAGTCTTCACACTACAAGCTATTTAATATACTGTACCCTCACCTGCAAGCAAGTCTGCTAATGAAACAGATGATACAGAAACACTCTGCAAAACTCCGTGAGGCTGCAGCACATGCAGCCTTCTCACTTTCTTTGCAGGATGCACAAGCAAACATTTCAACACATATACATAATGTTTCAACATAACATACATCTCAGCATTGTCCCTGTAGTGCTCTGCCTGATCTTTGCCTGCAGAAGTCAAGGCTGAGCACCCACAGAAGTGACAGGGATTCCCACTGCAGCCCTATTCTTTCTGAAGATTGTCCCTCTGTCAAATCCTCTCCTTATCCAGAAGAAAAAGATCAGAACAAAATAAGTCTTATCTAGAGCTAAAAAATCATGTCAGCATCCAACAGAGAAGTAATCCAAATATAACTGACCATGATGGAAGGAGAGACTGTTTCTCTCCCCTTTAACCTCTGCTTGCCCCAGGAACTGCAGTGTTACAAAGGGCTCACAGCTCCCCTTCATGTGGGCACAAACCAAACGGGGTCTGCCTCTTGCACTGATTCCCCCCCTCCTGAAGGCAATCTCAAGGAGCTCCAACAAGCCTTTAGCTCACAGCAAATCCAGCTATGCACATGAAACAGGTACACAGCCCTCACCTGCACACGTCTTCCAAAAGGTCCCCTTCTTTCAGTGTGCTGCTGAAGCTGCAGCTCCTGTGTCCCTCCTGCAGTCAACTATAGGATCAGCACTGGGTCCCTGGGATCCTCCTCAGCTGCTGGCTGTCTCGCCTTCTGCCTCTCTCCCTCTCACACTTGATCTCTCCCCCCTCTGGTAGGTGCAGGCTGTCACAGGGCTGTTATCCTGCCAGACATCCAGATCATTTTTTTTTTTAATGGGAACCCGAGGCACCAGCCTCCTATTCGTTGTTATTTCAGTCCATATTAGTAATGGTGCTGTACGAATCTGGCATTAATAAACATAATTCTGCAATATTTCAAAGTCAGCTGAAGCTCTGCATTTTCTGCAGGTTGCAATTCCTCCTCACAGCAATCCATTAAAAGCTGTCATACAACTGAACAGCCCTGAATGATCTGAACGAAACCGCAGCTTCATTGCTTCAAAACCAATCTCAAGAATAACTAAGGTTACTAACTGATCAGATAAACTGAGATTTAGTTAAAGAGAGTGGCCAAGAACATTTAAAGTCTCTTTGAAGACTTTGAAAGGAGATGTTGGAGGTGGTGGAGTCATCGACCCTGGAGGTGTTCAAGGAGCATTTGGATATTGTATTGAGGGACACGGTCTAGTGAGAACTATTGGTGATGGGTGAATGATTGGACTGGATGATCTTGTAGCTCTTTTTCAACATTGGTGATTCTGTGAAAGAATTCTTTAAAGTTGGTATTATAAATACAAGAGAAGGACTGAGCACAATCCCAGCACCGGCTCACCTGCTCATTATGAATTTAGGAGCTTGCAGATGAAAAGCAAAAGTGTGAGCCCCTGTGGGGTGGCTGAGAGCAGCCTCCATTACCCCTGCTGGGTGGCTGTTACCTATGTATCTCTGTGTATATCCCTTCACAGCAGTAGCTATCTAGGAGACATTCACTGAGGATTAGGAATCATTAGGCCAGGATGGAGTTATCATTCCTTAACTCTTTTACTTTGAAGAAATTAATTCTCTGAGGTTGGATTCTCAGTTCCCTGGCATCACAGCAGCCAGCTGAGATGAGGACCTCCTACCATTCCCTCAATAGCTTCCTGTCTGTGTGAGCAAGTGATGGCCGACAATCTGCTGATAACAGAGAGTAACAGATTTAAGATGTTAAAGTGGTAAGTAACACATCCCAAATAATCACACCAATACACCTTTATATGTATCAGGAGGCAGCAAAATGCAGGAGGTCCTGCTGCAGAAGAACTTCTGCTTCAAAAAGAAGATAAATACAGGAGATGCTAAAATCAGCCTGATAAACTTGAAAATATGTCTCACTTAACAGACTCAGAAACTTAATGGGCAGCCTTATGTAACATGCTTTACTTAGCAATCCTGACATATCCCTTTCCCATAAGCTGCTTCAGTGATTTGTAAGCCTGGGCATTCCCTTCCCTTTGACAGCCCTCATAAAGATTATTTCCTATCGCATATGTGAGAGAAGACTCCACTGGTAATCCACCAAACACTGTGTCTGAGCTGACCTGGGATGTCAGATTCCAACAGTATTTCATCCTAGATTAGCAAGTGGTAATTGGCTGTCTGAAAACTGCAGTTGTCAGGAATGAGAATTCTTTGCCAAAATAAGCTATTCAGGTTTATTTACGATGTAGACAGATTTTATTGCTCACCCACAGAGTATTACCCTAAAGCACAGCCAGCTCTGGCCCTCTGCACTCTTATGTTTGCTACTCAGTCATTTAATTGCCTGTTAGGAGCTGAACTGAGAGCATAAAGTAATAAAACACAAATGTACAACTTGTGCGTGAAGTCTGGGAACCTGGAACCCTTGTAAAAAAGAATACTATCCATCCTGTGCTCTTCTTAAGCTTTATGCTCAAGAAGAATGGAGTCAAGGAAGCAAACATGATCACAAAAGATAATTATACAACTATTGCATGTCCCTTTTCCACCCCTATGCCACCTGTACACGCTGGATCAATTATTGCATCTTAGGAAGCAGCAGGTAAATGTGAGCACGTGCCAAGCACTCAACCACATACAAGAAACTGACCAAAACCTAACCAGCAGAGAGACCAAGCTAGGCTTCTAATTCACCTCTTCCAGACTCCTTCAAATGGAATTACTATCCGCTTGTGGCTAAGGAGATCAGCAGAGCTCACCTGGCTCAGCACCACCAATAGACAGACGTGCCCTTCCAAGTTCTGACTGCTCTCTGGGTAACCTGAGCCCCCATGTGCGGGCGCAAAACAGGACAGATGACGCTAAGCAAGACAGTAAGCACCCAGTCTACAAATGTTTTCTTGGGTCCAGGCCCAAAGCAGTTCTGATACCATCTCATAACACTGCCTTGGCTCACAGCTGGGAGTTCTTACTGGCCTTGTGAGGGACCATGCTGCATCATGAATGACAAAAGCTGAGCTTTTAACCCCCAAACACCATGTGGCAACCAGTTTCCTCATTAATTCTCCCATATGAGAGTGACCCAACCTGTGACAGACTGACACAGGCAGAGCCCCTGAATAGGAACTACATTACTATACCTTGCAACCCAATTTACAGCTTGGTCCTCTGACAGCCTCCAAGAGCTACTTTTTATGTATTGCCTCTAGTGTCACATGTTCTCTGTATTTTCTGCTTCAAAGCACAACTGTGCCTCCAGTCAGATAGACAGGCAGACTCCTGCCCAACCGAAGGGTGGAGGGACATAGTGAGCAGGTCACTTTTCGTGGCAGACGGATGGATAGATGCATCACTGACACAGGCTGCATAATGTCAGGGGTGCTATATACCAAGGCAAGGCTAGGAGAAGGGAGGAAAGGAGGAGTGGGTGTCAGAGACAGATCCTGTGTCAGAATGGGTGACTGATGAGGGTGGGCTGTCTTCTGGGAAGGCTGGCTGGGCAGACAATACCAGTGCCAGAAGCTGAGCAGGAGGAAACAAGACCCAGACGAAGGCCTTGAGTAATCCTGCATTTAGAGGGAGCTGGTCTGCTGCCCTGGGGCAAGCTGAATGGCAAGCAAATCGTATGCAGTTTGGGCTTTACCAAGCCAATGTGTCCTTATCAATCTTTTTGACTGACAGATTTCAGAGTCACACATGGTTCAGAGCTGTCTATGCTCATGACAGCAAACAGGCCATCCTCACAGCCATTCATGTGCTTTCTATTTCATTCAGCTTATTTTTCAGGCTATGTCCTCTCCCAGAATGACCATACAGGGGCAGAACTGCCTATGGTGGAAGAGGGAAAAGCTCACATGTTTATAATCTGAGAGGGTTGGCCTTTATTCCTCAGTGTCATTAGAATTTTGGACTGCCCCTTGGTCCCCAGGGCCAGCTGGGTCACACTGACAATTTCTTATTCATCACAGGGAGAAGGAATGAATAAGTAAGATGTTCCTCCTGGCTATTTCTATCACTCATTTCAAGGCAATATTCAGAAAACTGGGTCCCACTGCAGTGCAGCAGGAGGCTGGGGAGGTTGCTGATGCAGGATGGACAACCCAGCACAGAAAACAAGACGCCTATCAGCCCAGGAGGACACAGAATAATTCTAAAAAGCACAGAGCAATCAAATCAGTAATGGCTGCTGCTCACCTTCAGGACCATGAAGACATTTCTGAGCTTTGTTTTTATTGAGTACATACTCCGTTTTAAAGTACCTTTAGCTATTTTGTCCTGCACATCTACTCTACAATTTCAACTTTCCCTTCCCAAAGTGCTCACCTAGCTATTTATCACTGGCTTCCTTTGGGGTCATCTCACCATGCAGGCACATTTGTTTTCCCTGTCTTTCTTTACTCACCCTGATCTACAGTCTGTATCTCCTCCGTAGGTTATGAACTTACATCTCATTGATAAGAACATTAAGATCTGCTGCCCATCTTCTCTGGAAGGGTTTTGGCTTCCTTTCTGACTCTCTAGGTATGTCTACAAAAATAGAAGATACACATTGCTGACTTATGACTATATCCTTGAGAAATAAACTTCTTAAACAAGCCACAGGCGTCTGAGGTAGAGGCCAAGATACACTGGCTTTGCTACATGCCACAAAGGTCAAAAGACCCAAATTTCTGGATCAGGCAGGAGGTCAGAATGACAGAAGCCAAGGACACATAAATTTAATGACTGTCAGCTTAATTATGTCAGCTGATTCCTGAGCTCAACCAGAGGGTAAAAGGAGAGGGATGGTCCCAGTTTGCCTTTATAAGTCTCGAAGCATTGAGGACTCTTTCAGACATCAGTATTTCTAGCAGTTTTTTAACAGTTTCACAGATCCCAGGAATCCAGCCACGTTGACCTGGTCAGAAGGTGGCAAGAAAGCTGTGAGAGCTCCCAAAGCAGCCAAGTCCTGCAGAGTTCTCTGCTACAGATAGGAATAAGGATTTACTGTTTTCTACACTGCATGATTCCAACCACTGTTCCTTAGAGACAAGGTTACAGCACTTGTACAAGACTCAGGAATGAAGTGAACCCCTGGTGAACTTGAAAGTCACCTAACCAGGCAGCTGGGCCACTGATGATCACTGCATTACAGAGCAATCAATGAATGAACAACAAAGCTTCCCTGAACCACACATTGGAGCAGCTGTGGTTTATCCACTGAGTATGCTCTCCCCCTAAGACGGACATTCACCCCCCTCTGATGACCTGCCCCAAACTTATAAACAGCTTCCTAGACCTGAACTCCTGACCTAACATGCAACCACTGCCTGCTTCAAGTGGCGTCTCCAAGAAGCATTTGGCCCTATAACCTCTATGACCATCCTGCATTCTGCTGCCCACAGTCCTCATTTAGCCCAGGATGCAGTTAGCTTTACAATGAGCACATCACAGATGGTTTATATTCAGCGTGGTATCCTCTAAGATTTGTTTGTCCCTTCCTACAGGGCCCCAGATCCTTTTCCTGTTTGTTCACTGTAAGCAGCATGTTGTCTCTACAAATATTCAACTACATGAATCAAGTGAGCCCTGAGGAATGACAAGGTGAGGGCTGGACAGAAGAGCCAATCACAGAGCAGACTCTGCCTTAGGTCTTTCTTCTTGTAAACATGAGGATTTTGCATTGCAGAACAGGTCAGAATTCAAGTTTGGGAAGACAGATGGACAGTGGACTTGGAAACTGTTAGCTGCAGTAAACGCCAGCTGGGAGTGACTTGCTAAGCAGTTATTAGAGTGATTTCTTATTCCTACTCCAGCGCATTCTCCTTCAGTAACCAAACTATACTGAACTGTATATGCACTGACATATCTGGCCAGAAGCAGAACAATTTAAAAAGCTTTAAGTAACACAAAGCACTCATTAACAAGACAGCAGCAAAAAGAAACTGAGTGTCACTAGTACCACTGCCATCAAAGCCCTTCAAACAGGAGGTGCCATCTCTTCCCTGCTAGAAATACCTTCACATCTCTTAGGTAGAAAACAAAGATTACAGTTTCACCTACACAGAGATGGCAGTTCTACAACTCTCCTCTCTTCTGCCAGTCAGCAGTGATGATTCAGCCACCATTCAACACACATGTACGTGCACAGATTTGTATACATGAGTGTTTTAAGAACATTTTATTAAGGCCTGCTGAGTGCCTAAGAAGCACAGCAGTTGTCTTAAGACTCATGACTCTGCTGACTTGTGATCAAGAATGCAGAAAGCTGTGACCCAAAGGGTATCTACTCCACCTCCTTTGGCATCCAGCTGACAATTGGGCTGACAGCAGAGCTAATGCTCCAGCATGCTGCGTCCAGTGAGCCGGATCTCCTGCTGCAGACTGTAAATTACACATAGCCAGTTTTAACACCTCTTTATATAGGTAGGCATAAAAGCTTGTGGTTCTGGTGGCTCTGTTAAGTGCTCAGTGTGTCTGTCCATCCAAACAGGTGTCAAGGATCAGGAAATAATCACCCTGGTGAGAGGAATTTTAGAAACTGAGAGGATGGGCTGCAGGGCACTTGCATGTTAAAGCTGTTCACTTGGCAATATGGAAGACGAACTGGCCCTTGGATGTTGTGATCCCATCACAGAGTTTCAGGATATGCCATAAAAAGACATCTCTGTTCCTTTGCCTTGCAGTCCATGTACTGAATAGCTCCCCTGAACCATCAATTACAACACAAAATCAGCTCTCCTAAGCAAGAGTGTCACAGCACAGCCCTGGCAAATTGCCTTTCCTCCCACTTCTCCCTCATTAAAGTCCTCCTCTCTTGCTAGATCTTTAATTAGCTTGTCATCAGCAGTTTGGCTTGGATTGAATGCTCTGCATTCTCTGAAAGGAAACTATATAAGACAGATGGAACACCAAAAGCAGCAAGAGAGTAGGGTAAGAAGACACTTAAAGCAATCAGTATATGCTAGTAATTTTAGGGGCAGTAATAAGATTCCTGCTGGCTCAGACAAACTGGGGATGTTAAAAATGTACATAATCTGAGACTCAGTAACTTCATTTTAGCAAACCTACTGGAGGTCCAGCAGAAGGGAGAGGAGAACCCAACAAAACCAGCAGCCTTGAGTAATATAACTATTTACTGTGCCAAAAGAGAAGCTCTCAGTCGTGGTCAGCCTATCCATTCAGCTTGGGGCAGCTGCGTGAGAAAGCTTCATTCACAACTTGCCTGATTTCCTTGCTTTTGCTAATTCGGAAGGGAAAACTTGGCCTCAGATCACCCCTTCACTGAATCTTGCAGCTGGGCTGTGTTCCTGCCTGCCACCCACTGAGCTCAGCAGATGCTCCACGGCGCCGCTGCAAAACACTGAGTCAATACAGGGCAGCCCATCAATTATACACCTGTTGTCAATCAGAAGCCAAGGCTTATGTCAGCCTGCTGCAGATATTCTCCCCTTCCACCTCGGTGACCTTTTCAATCACACTTTAGGAGGGAGACTGCTCCCATTAAGTGCTACTTGATCCTCTGCTAATGCAGCAGTTATGAAAGGACCACAGTGCCTGTCAATAGGATAAACACCTTTGAAGTGGGAGGAGGCTGCAGAGAAAGGACATTTACCTGCTCCCCCATCTGTTTCCTCAGGGCTTTTCCTTCCATCTGCCCAACATTGCATTTAGACAAGAAAAGCTGAGGCTGGCTGTAGCACTAACCTCTGTCTGCATCTGTTGTCTCTGAGCCCAGCTGCTGGTTCCTAGGATTGCACACAAAAAAAAGAGATATTGAGAGAGCATCAGACTAAGTGTTCCAATCCAAGGCAACAACTCAGTATTTACACCTGGCATTTATCCTAAGCGTACACTGTCCCTTTCAAGACTAGGTCATATGATGTCATTTAACATTGGTAATGATAGTTCCTACAGCAACCATATACTGTCCATGCACATTTGAAAGCCCAGCTAACTTCCAGCTTTATCACAGTCAGTGACAACAGAAGCACTGGAAGCAATGATGGAAACACCCTCTACAGGTTCTAAATCACCTGGGAGACGTGGCTGAGTTGGCTTTCCCTCAGCTTGTCCTGCATGTGCAGGAAAGGGAAATGATACTGCTTTGGGAGATCAGACTGCTAAGAAAACACAAAGGGAGAGATGTTATCTTAGCCCTCAGGAGAAGCTTCCTGGTGTTGACTGCTATCTAGGTGGTGATAACTGGGTATAATTTATTCAGGCAGAAATCCCTCCTTCCATTCTAACAATGTTTTGTTTGCTCTGTACTGAATGACAAGCCCAATGTCCTGGAAATGACAATCCCCCAACACATGTGCAGAGTTCCTCATACCGTGTAATGACAACAAGGCTTCAGCTCCAATAAATACCCTGCCTTATTGGTGAGAGTCCATCATACTTCACATGTCTCACTTTTCCCAGCTGCCATCATTTGAAATCTATAAATAGGGCCAACTGGGAAAGAAACAGAGGATCTGTACTGCCATGCAGCAGAAACCCGCTGGGCTGAGACAGACCTTTGGAGGGAGCTAGCTGTAGGAAAACACCACTAGGAAATCAAGGGTCTGGGCCTGCAAGGCTGGGGCAGTCTGGAGATGACTGATCAGTCCAGAGCCCTCTCCATAGCAGGCAGACATTTCTCCATCTCTTCTACCTCATCTGAACTCCAGCACTTCAGCAAGTTCTTACATCATACACTTGCCCCCCAGAACCTTCACCAACTTCACATCTCACCTTCAGATCCCTTCTAATAGCTTTACATCCTTAAGCTGTGACACCCAAGCGTCCATGGTTTGCAAGTCCCAGCAGTGCAGCTCACTCATGTTCACAGGTGTTCAAGCTGTGACGTAGCATTGCCACTACACCAGGCCCTTTTGTCCTCCCTCCCAAGCAAAAGAAAGGCTCCATGGCTCCTTAACAGCTATGGAATAACCTGCTCTCCAATCTGTCAACATTATCCCCTCCCGTCCTGCTGAGACTGGCACAAGGAATTGTCCTGTGAAGTGGGACCTGGAAAGGAGAAACATAGTATAAGAAATAATATCTATGGCAGCAAACAAGGAAAACCCAAAAGGTGTAGAGGAAGCAGCACCCCTGAGAGATGAGGAATGCTGGAGGAGGAGCAGCATAGAGCCCTCTTGACACAGATCCAGAACCATTTAAAACAATTTCTTGGGCCCTTTTTAAAAGTCTATTTTTAAGACAACCTACACACACAAGGAGAGCGATGCTTGCCACGGTGGTGTCTTATTACCTCCAAAATTAGCAACAACAATATTAATCTAGACAGGATGGACTATTTTCTAACAAAAGCGTCACTGGGCTCATGGGGAGCAAGTCTAACCTGAAAAAGTCACGTCCAAGGAAATCCCACACCACTGGCAATCCCTCACAGATAGGAAGGAGTCCCCCAGAAGAGCAGCGGGAGGTCCAGCAGTTTGGGTTAACTTCAGCACAGCTGGGCTGACAGGCAGTGACATAATGTGACTGTAGTATGGCCCCACCATTGATCATATTGAGGTAGCCCTGTTCAGTTGATAACATATGGCTGTCTGTACAGTTTATGTCAGGTATATTGTCCAGCCCCAAGAGAGTCAACAGCTCCTCCCTGTTTAGTATCATCTGCAAACTTACTTAACATTAATTCAACTTCTGCATGCACAATATCTATGATAATACTGAACTGGCCCCAGAATGGAGCCCTGCAGAGTCCCACTAGTGCCTGTCTGCTAGCTTCACATAACCCCATTTACCTACAACCCTCTGAGCCCAACTTATCAATCAATTATTCAGAATGTATTAATCTAGCTGCATGCTGGACATTTTGCCTGAAAGGATATAATGAGAAACAACCTCAAAAGCTTTGCTGAAACAATAAATATTACCACTATTGGCTTCCATTAGACAAGGAGGTAGGTAATCTTGTTGTAAAAGGAAATTGAGTTAATTAAACTCAGGATAAAGACAGAATACACAGAAAAGAGTGCCAGCTGCAGTACTTCACTTCTATCCCCTGCCAAGAGGGAACTTGCAGGGAAGCCTGCACAATGTATAGAACACCCAGACAGCAGAGGATCACAGGATGCTACAGTTGCTCCATCCTGTGTGCTCTATCACACAGCCTGATTTTGTTCATTTCCCTCTTTCCCCAATGTCACACACAACAGTGGGAGGATAGCAAGAAGGTTGTCACTGACTGCTCACAAGTACCTCTACACACAAATGCTTTCCCACCCAGGGGCAGAGGCAGCCTATGAAATGGTTAAAAACAACCAAGGAGGAGAAGCATGAGTCCAAACTCAGGACACAAGCCATACAAGGTTTGTTCCCCCCTTGCTGTGCCAAAGAAACTGCTGCTGATGCTACAGGGTTCCTCACTGTCACACTTCAAGGTGCAAACACTTGCTCTGCAGCTGTAAGCCACGAGACCAATACCAAATTCCAAGCTCCACATTTATCCTTTCACAGCTGTTTCAGGAATGGCTGCTCTCTGCCCCATGCCCACCCCATGGGAGGCCATGCCCAACTGAGGGACCTTCACAATGCCAGCCTGTCTGTACATGACTGAAGGACATGTACTGACACCGTATCTCCTGGGCTATCAGAGTCCTGCATGCTGGGAAAGCCACATCTTCTGACAACCCCTACGCACAGACCAGCTGCTCCTGCCTGTGATTGACAATATTTGTTCATTAGCAGATGCTCAGAAGTCCAAGAGGTTTCCACATATGGTTTTAAGGTCATCAGGACTTTCACATTGAGATCTCAGAGCACATTCACAAGAAGTTCTTATGACCCTCACAAGGATTTCTTCAGTCATCCTCACAGAAACCCTGGGACAGCATGTCCCTCCTACTGACAGTCTGGTGGTCACTGGGATGAAGTCAGAAGTCTTCCCCAGGTCGACCTGTCTTCTTTGACCCAGCTCCTTCACTTAGTCCATCCAAAACCAGTTTCTTTGGCTACCTTTCCCTTATGTATACCCAGCTGTATTGTCTTAACTATAGACCCAGCTGTATTGTAACTATAGCAATGTCGACATGTCCCACAGTTCCTTTTCTTCTGACATTCCCCAAAGCCTAGAATACTCAATCTTCATGAAAGGCCCCTATTTACCTGATTCCTACTTTCATCTGGTAGGCCTGTATAGTCCTTACTCATTAAGGCAGGACAAGGCTGGAACTCAGAAGATAACTAAGCCCACTGTCTGAGCTACATGGGACAGACACTAAGGAAAAACCCAGCACGGAAAGGAGCAGAAAATGATCTCCTGGATGTGCTGTGTGGTCCCCCCCCACCATTGCTACAAAGAAAGCATCCTCCCCTACACCACAGAACACAAGTCAATGCACACACAGGAAAACAACCTTCAGAAAGAGGGACTGGAAACTTCCAAGCTCATCAGGTATTTGGCAGACTTGTCTCTGAGGTACTCACCTGAAAGACTGAAACCTGCATCCAGCGTTGGAGCTGCTTGGGTCATTTATTTACTCACTCCAGGAGGACTGCTCAGCATCTTGTCACTAGGTGAAGCTGTGTCCTGTAAGCACACATCCAGCTTATTCCAGTCCCACAAGAAGCACTGGTATATATAGTTATACTGCAGAAAAAAAACAAAGAAGGATAGATTACTGTGACAATAAAAACGTCAGAGCAGATAAAAATACCTCCTTACCAGTTGTGCTGGGCAAGCTGGCAACATAAGAGCCCTGTGGTCATGGTAAAAACTCAGCAATTTCACAACATTGGTAGCATCCCACAGCCAGGGCTGAGGTCGTGCTCAGAAGTAAGAGCAGCAAGTTGCAGCACAGCAGTGCTTCCGCTTGGCAGCACTGGAGTAGGAGGAAGGAATTAGAAGTCCCTTGTGCACCTGATTGCCAGGATGATTCATCTGGAACATTTCCTTGGGTCAATCCAGCTGGAGCAGGCCGTGACCCTCTAATGGATTCCAGCTGAGTGTGTGTTGAACACAGCGTGCTGGGGCAGCACCTTACGCATGGCAGAGCTGGGGGAGAAAACACTCTTATATCAGGAATTCCCACACCTGGGTGCACTGCAGAACTGACAACCTCCACAACTGTACAAACCTTCAAACAGTCTCAGCTTGCTCATAGCAGCAAATCTCCTCTCAGCTGCGTACCACATCACACCAGAGGGGCATCCCCTGATTTACACGTGCTTCCAGTTGAATGTATCTCACCACAGCCTCCTGATTTCCATCATCAAACAGCAAACCCCAGAGACCCACAGAACCCAGGGGGACCCAGAGACCCACAGAGCCCAGGGGGCCCCATCCCCCCCCCGCAGCAGGCCGCAAAGCCAGGCCCACTGAACGCTCCCTCTGAAGACAAGGCCGCAGCTGTGGGAAGCACAGTGTTGCCCTCAGCGCAGCCATAGGCCTGAGGCTTCTAACACAGAACCAGAGAGTGCTAAATGTGACTTATAACGGTAAAGCAGCCCAACCCAATCCGTTACTGCAGTGCTGTGACAGCGCTTTACCCTCAATACAGAAAGCGGGCACGCAGACCCACAGCTACATGTCATATCTAAATACCTAACCCCACGACCCCCCACCTCACACTGAGGTGCAGCACAGGCGCGGCCCATCTTATTAGAGCACGGTAGGCCTCTCTGCTTTCCGATTGGCCGAGCGCTCTGCCCGTCACGCTGCAACCAATGGGCGCAGGGCTGGGGTGGGGCTTGCAGGGGCGCCGGCGTCAAGCGGCAGGTAAGGCCCAGAGCGGCGGCGGGGGGCGGCCTGGGCGGAGGTGGGGCGGTGTTACACGGCTCCTTCAGCGGGACGCTGGGCCTCATAGATGGGCGGGCTGCAGCCTGGATGAACGGAGAGGAGGAATACCGGGAAGACGGCCCGGGGCTGTGCTGTAAGGAGCGGAGCGTTGGGGGTGGGGGGAGGATCGGATGTGATGCTCGTAATCTGTGTAAACCTGACGGGATGTCGGCCCGGCTGCTGTGGAGGGTTGGAATAAGGTGAAGAGGGGAGAGGTGTGGATTTAAGGGGGTGTAAATGGCTGTGAGAACCGGAGGAGCTGGGGCGAGGTGTGGGATCGAGGTGTGGTAACGGGGGTCTGTTGGAGCCTGAGTGTGTAAAGAGAGCTCGAGTCTGACAGAGCTTCAGTGTGCAAAGAGCTCGAGTCTGACAGAGCCTTGTTGTGCAAAGAGCTCACATCTGTCAGAGCACCAGTGTGTAGAGAGCTCATATTTGTCAGAGCTTCAGTGTGCAAAGAGCTCATGTCTGACAGCCTCAGTGTGCAAAGAGAGCTCACATCTGTCAGAGCCTGTGTGTGCTAAGAAAGCTCACATCTGACAGAGCCTTGGTGTGCAAAGAGCTCACATCTGCCAGCCTCAGTGTGCAAAGAGAGCTCACATCTGGCAGAGCCTCAGTGTGCAAAGAGCTCACATCTGTCAGAGCACCAGTGTGTAGAGAGCTCATATTTGTCAGAGCTTCAGTGTGCAAAGAGCTCATGTCTGACAGAGCCTGTGTGCAGAGAGCTCACATCTGTCAGCCTCAGTGTGCAGAGAGCTTGCATCTGTCAGAGCACTGGTGTGCAGAGATCACATCTGCCAGAGCCTCAGTTTGCAAAGAGAGCTCATGTCTGTCAGAGCTTCAGTGTGCAAAGGGCTCACATCTGACAGAGCCTGAGTGTGCAAAGAGCTCACATCTGACAGAGCCTGAGTGTGCAAAGAGCTCACATCTGACAGAGCCTGAGTGTGCAAAGAGCTCATATCTGTCAGAGCACCAGTGTGTAAAGAGAGTTCATATTTGTCAGAGCTTCAGTGTGCAAAGAGCTCATCTCTGACAGAGCCTTGGTGTGCAAAGAGCTCACATCTGCCAGCCTCAGTGTGCAAAGAGCTTGCATCTGTCAGAGCACTGGTGTGCAGAGATCACATCTGCCAGAGCCTCAGTTTGCAAAGAGAGCTCATGTCTGTCAGAGCTTCAGTGTGCAAAGGGCTCACATCTGACAGAGCCTGAGTGTGCAAAGAGCTCACATCTGACAGAGCCTGAGTGTGCAAAGAGCTCACATCTGTCAGAGCACCAGTGTGTAAAGAGAGTTCATATTTGTCAAAGCTTCAGTGTGCAAAGAGCTCATCTCTGACAGAGCCTTGGTGTGCAAAGAGCTCACATCTGCCAGCCTCAGTGTGCAAAGAGAGCTCACATCTGACAGAGCCTCAGTGTGCAAAGAGATCACATCTGTCAGAGCACCAGTGTGTAAAGACAGCTCATATTTGTCAGAGCTTCAGTGTGCAAAGAACTCAAGTCTGTCAGAGCCTTGCTGTGCAGAGCTCACATCTGCCAGCCTCAGTGTGCACAGAGAGCTTGCATCTGTCAGAGCACTGGTGTGCAAAGAGATCTCACGTCTGTCAGAGCCTTGGTGTGCAAAGAGCTCACATCTGTCAGCTTCAGTGTGCAAAGAGAGCTTGCATCTGTCAGAGCTTCAGTGTGCAAAGAGCTCACATCTGGCAGAGCTTCAGTGTGCAAAGAGAGCTCCTGTTGCTTTGGATTTGTGCAAACACAGCTCTCTGCAGTGACTTCATCCACACTTCTGTAGCAAAATCAGCATCACAACACCTACTTCAGAGCACTGTGATGCTGAGTGTGGCACCAGGAGTGATGTGTGGCTTCAGGGCTCAGTGAACAGTGTTTAGTTGGGGTGAATGTCTCCATGCCCCAAGCTCTTTGGATGGGGACATTTTGGGGTCTGTGAGTTGGGTTTCCAAGAGTTTCAGGTTGGCACCTCGATACAGGGAGAAACTTCCATTTCTTGGGGGAAATAACGTTAAGTTATTTAATTAAGAAGGTTCCTGTATGGGAATTTCTGTTTCCTCAGGCTTCCACAATGTTTGTCCAATGCACCTGGAAGTGTGCAAGCTCCATGCTGCTGATTGCACTGCTGAGCTGCGTCCTTTCTCCTCCAGCACAGGCTGGCAAGGTGAGTGAACAACTTCAGACACACTGAGTGTGGTACAACGGGCACAGAAATGGCAGAGAAGCAACTGTTTTTCAACAGAAATATGAAAAAGGAAAGAGAGCTGCAGCAGGTCAGTGCACACATGTGTATCTGTAACATGAAGGGCTGTGAATGTATGTGATGGAGGCCTCAAGTCTGTGCTTTGCAATACATCTGAGGAGAACCTGATCTCTGGAGAGAAGAAATAAGAGAAATAAGAGATGTGATGTGAAGTCATCTCTCTCTTCGGGAATGTTCTGCTGCCACAGCCTTATGTGTGAGGGCAGCAGAGCTGTACCTGTGTGTTTTAACTCACTAATGCTGTCTCCTTGTGCTTCTGCAGAGCTCAGAGGATATCCGCTGCAAATGCATTTGTCCCCCATACCGGAACATCAGCGGGCACATTTACAACAAGAATGTATCACAGAAGGACTGGTGAGTTGCCTGTTGAAGCCTGAGGGGTTGATCTGTGGAAGTCAGCACTCTGGGAGTGGTTTGCTGCCTGTGAATGTGCAGAGCAAGCTGTTTCTATAGGGGTTGCTCAGCCCAGGTGAAGGGTGTTATGCCCTTCAGTCCCCTTCACCTGGACCTTATCCCTGCAAAAGGTGATTCAGTCTGTTCCAGGCTTGCTGTGGTGGCAACTCCAGTCAGCATTATCAGCCCAATAGGAAAGCTGGGTTAAATCACCACAACATCCTTCCACAGAGCACTGGTTTCTCTTTGTCCTGTCACTGATTTTGGTTTCTTTGCATTGCAGCAACTGCCTGCATGTTGTGGAGCCCATGCCAGTGCCTGGGAATGATGTGGAGGCGTATTGTCTGCTGTGTGAGTGCAAGTATGAGGAGCGCAGCACCACCACCATCAAGGTAACTGTGTGTCAGCTCCCTGTGGCACTGTGCCATCCCAGGCACAGCCTGACAGGGTGGGTTCCTGGAGCACAGCCCTGAAAGGGAAGACAAAGCTAACATAGCACACAGTGGTGGTACCAGGGCACTGTGCTGGAGTCTGGAGCACTCCTGGCACTGAGGAGGAGGCACCAAGGGAGCCCTGTCTCCTTGCTGAGATCCTGCCACAGTATCTCATGCTGGGGACTCAGCCTGTTGGTCTCCTGTCACATGCAGCACAAGTCTTCAACTGATGCTGCAGAGGCGAGCAAGTTGGAATGAGGGAAGAGATCAGACATCTGAGATATCTGTGAAGGGAGCTTCCTAATTTCTGTGGTACTTCTTATATCTACTCACAATCCCTTTCTGTTGTGCTGTGCTTAACTACAGGTCATTATCATCGTTTATTTGTCTGTGGTGGGGGCACTGCTGCTCTATATGGCTTTCCTTGTGCTGGTGGACCCTCTGATCCGAAAACCAGATGCTTACACACAGCCCCTGCACAATGAGGAGGAGAATGAGGTGAGGCTTTGCAGATAAGAGGCTGCCGTTGTGGTGGGGACAGGGCATTGAGGACAGGAGAGAATGGCTGACAGGGGAGTAGTGTGACCTCAGTGTGACCTCATGCTCGCTCTCTCTGTGTCTGGGTTGAGCGTGCCTTGCTTTGACCTTGTCCACTGTTTCTTTCCATTACAGGACTCTCGCTCCTTGGCTGCAGCCCCAACCCCATCGGGGGCCAGAGCCAACACTGTGCTGGAGAGGGTGGAGGGAGCCCAGCAGCGCTGGAAGCGCCAGGTGCAGGAGCAGAGGAAGACAGTTTTTGACCGCCACAAGATGCTGAGCTAGAGGAGCAGTGATGCAGCACCAAGACCCTGGGTAGCTCAGCAGGTCGAGACAGACAGCAAGTCATCCTTCTGCACAGCCATCATGTTGGCCTGAAAGCTCAAACCCTCTTTGATTTATCCTCTTGTAGAGAGGGGCAAGCCAAAATGCTTGTCCCTTGTTTTTGTCCCCTTGCCCTGTTGTACATCTCAGCCCATAGGCTGAGACCTGCACTGACTGCTGGCCCCTGGCCGCATGTAAACAGCCATAGACAGCTCTGCCACCCCACTGCGTGGGTCACTGGGGGCTGCAGCTCCAGGGTGCTGTGCCACTGGCATGATGCCACAGGCACTGCTTGCTGGGGCTGACGTCTCCATCAGCCCCATGTTAGAAAGTCTTGGTGTGGAGTTCAGTGGGATAAAAATAATGGGATCATTTTTTGTGGGATAAATTATATGGTGCTGCTCCAGGATGAAGAAGCCGCCTCCATCTCCAGTTTGCACTGATGTTAATTGGGAATTCCAAAGCATGACACACATGCACTGCATGTGGGATCCCTGCTGCTGGTCAGCTGCTGCTTGCATTTCCTCTGGTGTAACCTGTGTGGGTTCCATGTTATTCAGTAGAGTTTCTCCAGATTTACACCAGCATAACAGAGACTGCAGTTTGTTTCTGTGCAGGAGAAACAAGTGCAAGCTTAACAAGTAAAAGAACAGGTACGCTGATTTACATTTCTATTTCTGTTTACCTCCTTCAGCAGCAGATAAAAATACACTGGGGAGAAAGCTTTTGGTTTGTAACCCTTGACATTCACACGGTGCATGAAAGGCATTGTGTCCAAGAGAAGTGGGGCGCTGGCTTTGCTGGAGCACACCTTATCCCTAAGTTAGAGATAGAGGTTTGAAGGCTGAGCTATTCAGTGGATAAAGATCTTTCTTTTGTTGGAGCTGGAACTGGATGATCTTTAAGGTCTCTTCTAACCCAAGTCATTCTGTGGTCTGGGACTCACAGCCCTAAGAAGGTCACCTTTGTGCTCCTTAAAGTTCCTGAGACCTCTGACTGTGCTTTGGCTGGTGGAAGAAAACAAGGTGATTCTACAACGTGCATCCCACTTACAACATCAGGAAGGTGCTGGAGTTTATCATGTAGCATCTCTGTATTAAATGCAGACAAAGAACTTCT
Organism: Coturnix japonica; assembly: GCF_054131305.1. Taxonomy (NCBI): domain Eukaryota; kingdom Metazoa; phylum Chordata; class Aves; order Galliformes; family Phasianidae; genus Coturnix; species Coturnix japonica. The sequence continues at coordinate 2,161,412 of NC_140700.1, forward strand.
GCGTGCGTGACTTTTTGCAGGGTGAGGCCATGTCCCTACAGCACTGAGTGGCAGGTGGTTGCCTAAAGGCCTGGAGCTGAGCTGCGGTTACAGCTCTCAGGTGCTGTGCAGGCCAGGAGGGCTGGTGGCACTGATTTGCATCTGCCACCAGGAGAGTTGAGCTTAAAACACGGACAACAGCAGAACTGCTCAGCCTGCAGGTAGTGACAGACTGCACTGGGCTGACTCACAGAAAGGCTGAGTAGATCAGAACTCTTTTATGTTGGTTAAAAACTGAAGCAATTGGTGTTAAAAGCCTAACTGGGAGAGGCACGAGTTTCTGCCATGCGTCAATGCCTGCCCAGCTGATCCTGCCACACAAATCCAAACAGGAGGTTTTTAGGGACCTTGTGCCTGCAGACACCCCGTTACCCTTCAGCACCTCGCTGTCCTCAAATCTACCTAGATATCTCCCTGCTGGGTCTGAGCACAAGAGCTGCTCCGGGTGCCCTGCAAGGACTGAGCCGGTGCTGTGGGTCCATCTGGTGGCCGCTGCCCCTCCCAGCAGCACAGAAGTCAGTGCTACCAGCAGCTCCTGCCTGCAATGCCCAGACTCCTGGCTTCCAATATAGGGTGCTGCTCAGAGTACTTGCAGGATACTGCTTTCTGCAGCATCCTCCAGACACTCCGCCCCAAGCCTATAGCACTGCATGGGGTTATTGTGGCCAAAGTGCAGGACCCGGCACCAAATTATGAGTGGTCTTGGATGGGAGTGAACTTCCAGGTTTGATTCCCATAGAAGAACTGTCATCAGCAGTCCCACTTCAGAGGGAACCACTGGTCTCCTGTCTCTACCTCTTCACTGTGGTCCCATTACTGACTTGTATTTGGTCTTTCTGATGGAGACCACAGCTGCTTCCTTTTTGGAAAGCTGAGCTGAACTCATCACTGAAAAACAAGCAGGTGGGCTAAGAGCTTGGAGTGATTTAGCAGCTCAGTAGCAAATGTTACCAACTCTCCATTAAAAATAGGTGACTCATATACGGTAAGGAAGCTCAGTTCCTACCAAAGTAGGCTTTTATTAGAGGCAGACTTAAAGCATAAGTCTTTAATAAGGTTGGATACAAAGCGAAGACTAATACAGTTATATGAGTCTCAATGGAGCTGCTTCCCAGATGCTGACAAATCAGACAACTTCTTCTTTGGCTCAGAGACTGTATCAAGTAGTAAAACTGCTTCCACATGTTCATTATGCAGGATTGCTTTTGTGTTTATTAATGCACATACTGTGCAGAGCAGAGACTCTGACCTGCTTAAAACGTGGGTCTCCTCTCACTTTTAAGTGTCTGTCTTCAGCAGCGTGTCCTCTGATGTGGAGAGAGAGCAAAGACTCAATTTTCTACTCCATGAAATGAGTAATAACTCAGATTCTTAAATCACTTCCAAACATTTTGTAATCCTTAGATTTAGGACATACAATATTCCAACTTAGCCAGAGAAGATCATAATTTGGTGCTTTGGGTATGGCTATCAGGTGGTTTCTGCCTTTCCCAGCAGCATTTGGAACCCACAGGATGTATCCAGAAGCAGTGATGGATGAAGCCATCTCTGGTATCTTGGCTACCTCTCCAGCTGGTGTGGAAAATCATTCGTTTAAGTGGAGCTACACTTATTTTTGTTTACTTGAAATCCTGTCTGGTCTGATATGCATCAGTGTAGTGAGAGTTATTATTCCTCAAACATGGCCTGTTGCCTGCTTTTAGTTCTTCACAAAACTCATGTGTTCTTGGTGTTTATTTCACTCATGACTAAATTGGCCTCATTCACTCAAGGCCAAAGATGAGATTAGGAGGACTGACATGTGCTAATGGCAGCTTGGTAGTTTGTCTGAGGTATTTTATCAAACCTGTTGGAGGCAATAACAAGCAATGCATGTCAGGGGCTCAGCCAAAGCAAATGGCTGTGGTGCTGAGCATGCTGGGCTGCCTGGCCCTGCTCTCAGCAGCACTGTGTCCTCCCTCCCAGCCCCCACAATTCCACTGATACAGTTATGTCTGTTAGAGAGATTCACACTGCATGGAATCTGCCACGGCCAATAGCAACTGAAGGCTTCAGAGCCAAATAAGTGAGAGGAGGCCGTGCTGGAGCTCATCTCTTCCATGGAGCTCATAACAGCAGCACAGCAGTAACTCTGGTGGCAGCAGCACCAGGATGTTGTTGGAGCAGCACTCCTGGCTCCCCTCCTGCTCCCTCCAAGAGCTGCAGGCAGACGTACAGCACTGCTGTCCTGTGCCAGGTTTATTTAAAAACACAGCTGAGAGCTGCCGGCACAAACAGAGGAGCCTGACTACGTTCATACAATATCTTAAATAGAAGGCAAATACAAAAGGAAAGGATAAAATATTTACAGTAACAATGGCAGACACGACATGGGCACAGTCCCACCCAGAGTCAGCAGAAAACCACTCAATACCCTGCTGAAGCTCAGAGTCACCACGGCGTCCTCCAGCAGGGCCAGGGCTGCACTGTGCCAACAGCAGGGCTGGGATGGCTGCACTCTGAACTGAGACAAGCGAAGTGCACACGTGTTGGCTTCCAGAAATCATCTGCACAGCATCAAGCTCTGCCAGCAAACAGCACTGGAAATCCAGCAAAAGGGAAAGGAGGGAATAGCGCAGCTGCGGCGTGCAGCTCCCGCTTCTCACACTGCTGCTGCATCACTGCTGATAACTGGAAGGCAGGGAGCACCCCCATCATTGGTGGCACATTTGGTCCAAAACACCAGAATAATTCTGCTCCCTCCCACCCCCACATTGTCATTAAGTTGCCTTAAAGGATTCAAGTCAAAAACAAAAGCATACACCAACAAAACTCAAGCTGGCAGAACTCCAAGCTAGACATAGGGGCTACCCAAGAAATGGGAGCACTGAAGAAGCTTCCAGCTGCACCCAACGCTGAGCATGGCCAAGGGAGGAGGAAGGAAGGAGCTTGAGGTTGAAGCCTTCGGAGCGTCACTGGATCAGGAGATCAATTGCCAGGCACTGCAGCACACAGATGGACGTCCTTCTGGGCTGTCACAGAACTGCTTTGTCCTCTTGCTGCTGAAAGGAGCCAACCAGGAGCAGGGAATGGATGCACAGGACCTCAACTCTGACCAGCAGGAAAACTCAGGACAATGGAATGTAGTCTGCCAATCTTTTACCAGTTCAGCTGTGCTTTATGACTCATTGTGAAGCCTTTTAAAATATTTATTTATATATATATATATGCTATAAGACTACTCAGATATACTGTCAATCATCTCGGAAAGTTCAAGATGGAGTTCATCCACATCCTTCTCCAGCTCCAAGTCATATTGTCCTTCCATTTCCTCTAAGAATTCCGAGATGAACTTTTCAAGGTCATCTTCTTCTACAGCCTTGGTGAGCAGGCTGACCTCCGGCAGGGCTGGAGCAGCAGTCTGGAAAGAAGGAAGACAAAGTCAATGATTGCTCAGGAGATCCTTCCTCTGCAGCGCTTCTCCTTCAGCACTGCTGAGCCTTAACCCAACATGGGGGCCAAGGGGCTCCTGAAGGACGTTAACAGTAAGCCTGACCAGGACAGCACTGACACTTCCTCCCCTCCTTACCAAAGCTGCTATTTTAGCCTTTTTAGCTGGAGGCTCCTCTTCTTCAGTGCTTCTCTGACGATTCACAGCTGCCACAGCAGAAGGAGAGATCTCGTCAGCCTTCCGCTTCCTTGCTCGCTTCGTGGGGCTGCTGGCTTTGCCATCCCAAGGCTTCTCACACACATTGCCCTTGGCTACAGGAAGAAGAGAGAGCTGGTACAATTGTGCCTTGAGAGGAGTCCAGGTTGTCCTGTCATTCCCACAGCTCTTCTGCACAGTTAAATACATCCGGCCAGCAAAATTACATTGCTCTTTCCACAAATCTCAGCAATATCTTCCACAGTAAGTGCTGCATACCAACAGTCCGACCAAAGGAACAAAGAAACTGCACAGCTACACCATATTATACCCCAGATAAGGGAAACAGCCATACAGCAGGAGAAAGCAATACATGGTCCCTCTAGAGAAAGGAAAAAGCAGGAGCTACAGACAAGAGTGTGCAACCAGACGCTGTGCAAGCCACAACAGACCCACAAAATACATCCAGGGGTTTATCACACAGGTAAGTCTGCAGCTCAGTGCCACTGTCTGTCCCTCGTTCTCAAGCTGAAGTCTGGCTGGAAGGAACACAAGTGAACTGAGAAAATAAGCATTTCCCTTTCTAGCACTAAGCAAAGGCATGCACCCACCATGAGCACTCAGGTCCCTTTACTTCCGAGGACCACCTCACACTCAACACTCATTCATAGTTCTCTGCTCCTGAGGTTGGGCTGATGGTTTCCCTGGCAATGCTGTTGCCCACCATGCTGAGATTTCACTTAGGCCTTTGCAAGCTGATAAGCTGAACATGAAGGGTGGATTCAGGACTGCTAAGCTCTGCACTTTTACCTTTGACTGTTTCTTCAGCAGCAGCCGGCACAGCAGCCACTTCCTTCTTCAGCTTCTTTGGTTGTCTCAGCTGCAGCTTCTCCTTTATTGTCCCCTCAAGGCTCTTTGCTTGAGCTCTAGAATTTGGTGTACTCTGATCCCAGGGCTAAAAAGAAATAAAGTAAGTGCAAAATCAGAACAAACACCAGGGGGAGCATATGAAGGAAATCAGATTGGAGATATTGCAAAAACGGCTGCACCTGGAACAGTACATTCCTGTCACTTGGGTCACTGACCCTTTCATAAATGCCTGCATATAACAAGATCCACGCTTTGCTGTGAAAACACTGTTTCAAACGTGTGCAATTAACAAAGCAAGCTCGTTTAAATCAGCGCAGTACTGGAGTTGTTACCTACCACATTCTATCTGAGCAACAGAAAGTCATTCCTGTTCCCCTACACAACATCCACCCACAGTCTGATTTCCCTGAACACGAAGCCGTCGTGGCCTTTTTGTATCCAGTGCCCCCCACGTTAACCTCACAAGTTGTACCTGGTGCCAGCAGGGTTACTGCCTCACTGCCAGATACAATCAGATCAATTCTGAGTTTGAGGAGTGCAAAGCTGTCTGGGAAAGCCATTGAAAGTATCAGGATTGTGAAACATGGCTGCAGCTCTTCACCAAAGGCAGGAAGGTAGGAATGCACTCATGATGGTGGCACACGGTGAGCAGTGAGACATGAGAACATGTGAAGAAATTGTGTCAATGTGTCCATCTACAGAAGGGACTCACCTCTGCGGGTGCAGAGACAGCTTTGGGAGCAGCCCTGCTCCATTCCACAGTCTTTTCTCTTCCAGGTGCTTTAAAACAAGGAAAAAGAAAATCATTTGGTCAACAGCAAGCATAGAAAGAAACCTGAGTGCCAGTGTTTCCTCCATGTGCTTATTTCCTCACATTCAATAACAAAGCACAGACAGAGGCGACATCACGCAGTCCATACAGTATCCAAGCTCTTCCCTCCTTCACATGCTGTCTCATCACAAAGCCTTTCACCTCCCCAATGAATAACTCACCCCCCTGACCTTTCTGACAGAGCTTGGCCCCCATGCTGAGGAATCAATCCATGCTTTTCAAATACATTTACATATCAAACTAAGCAATACAAGCCAAAGATGAAGGCAACCTTGGCATCAACACACAGAACATGCCACACCAAAAACATGGCAGAAAGAAAGTACAGGAGAAACTGAACTACAAAACCTCACAGCAAATTAATTTTCCAGAATGAAGCAGGCAGACACCACGGATTCGATGGAAAAACACATGGATGGACATCCTGGCACTTCCTGCCTTTGCATGTTGTAAGAAACAGCCCAGGCAATTCTAAGCAAACTCCATTTGCTTGACAGGGGAAGCACTTTGGCAGAGCAGACTGTGAAGCACCTCGTTACCTGCTGGCTTTGCGATCTGCTGCATCCGCAGGGCTTTCTCCTGCTTGATTTCTTCCAAGGTTTTAATATGCACTTCTTCCAATGGCTTGATTTTACGCGGTGGCTCTTCCAGTTTCACTTTATCAGGCTCAGGTAGAGGGAAAATTCTCTTCTTCTTGCATTTACCCTTAGCTCTCTTCTCAGTAAGAAGCTCTTCTACTTTTTGCTTCTCTTCCTCCAGTTGTTTGTGTTTCCTTTCAGCCAGGGCTTCCGAGGTTTTGATGCGAACTGCAGGAGAAGGCCTCACCCCGGAGCTGGGATCCTCCACCTTACAGCACCCTTCTGCCTGGGGGGCAGCTGGGGTTTCTCCTCGCTGATTCGCTCTCTCAAGACGGATCTCTTCCAGAGTTTTGACATGGATCTCCCCTGCTGGCTTGGCACCCTTGACTTGCGGAATCAAACTCTATAATCCAGAGATGGGTTATAAAGCAGGTATGTTTATTCCAGCATTGCGCAGCGCCGGGTGCAAGGGGGATAGCTCCTCCAAACTTGCACACCGTAAAGAGAAAAGTGTGTTACAGATATAGGTTAAGCTAATACATAATCAATAGTCTCCTCCTCAGTTTGATTACATATTCATTACATTCCCTATGGCCCCGTTCCCCGCGACCCCATTCCCTCATTCCCCCTGACCCCATTCCCCGCGACCCTTGCCGATGTTTTGGGGTGAAATTCTTCTTCTGTTTTCTTCTTGGTGTTATCTGCTGTTATTGTTCTCCCATGTCGGCATCATCTTGCCCGGGGGGAGGATCTAATCCTTCTTGTCAGAGGTCTCCGGACAGTTTCTTCTTATCTTTATTGCCCTCTTCTCTGGCTTTATTTTGACTAAGTGTCTGCAATTCCCCCTTTCCCTGCACTTTTAAATGTACAGTTACCCTTTGTCTTGGTTTCTGTGAAGTTCCCCTTTCCCTTTCTATAGCAAAGTGTTACCTTACCATCATTTTGAGGCTTTGCTCACTCTTCAATTCCCCCCTTTTCTTTAATCTAGCAGGCTTTTACCTGCTAGATTCTTAATGGGTCTCAAAATAGGCTCCGCTCTCTACCTTTTGTCTCAGCTCATGTCTTTTCCAAACCTCGTATTCCCTTCCAGTACCTTGGTACAGACACAAAAGACATCTTATAACAACACAAGTGAAACACACCAAGAGTAGCAAGGTGATGCAGGCTAAGAAAAGCTGTTTTAGTCATCCTAAATTTGGCAACTAGTAAGTTTATCCCATGATCCAGAGAAAACTATTCCCCAATCGGTGTTATCCCTGCCTACTCCATGTTGCAATGCATCTTTGGATAAACAGGATATCTCCTTTTGGATTGTCCATCAAGCATCTGCAGCAGCATCCTCAATTGTTTCTAAGGTTACAGAAGTTTTCATACAGTGGTACCCCCCTTTTCTTGGGAGTTCTGTGAACTCAATTTGCTGTTGTTGCCCTGGAAGGCCCTCTCCCATGAAGCCCACTTGTGCCCTGTTCCTGGTACTGGGACTGTACTTTGTAGTGTTGGTTTGCTCAATATATTCTCTTATCTTCCCTTATAACCAATTTCCATAAAATACTAAAGGGCATAATAATGTGTCCATTTGGGCATGCACACATCTGTCAGCTTGCTCTCTTCCTTTCTAAATCATTAATTGGACTCCTGTTCTCTTTAGAATATTTTACAGGTTTTGACTTGGCTTCAGAGATTTTAAGTTTACCATCTGGAATTGAAGCCCTCTTCAACTGCCTGTTCTGCCACCTGATCTATCATCTTATTTTCTGTTTCCTGTACAGTGTTACATTTCTGATGTCTTTTACAACATATAATAACCAATGGTAGATTTAAATCAGGCTGTTTTTCTTGTGTGTGAGCAATCCTTGCTCTTTTCAGATGGTACTATGAGCGTGTGGCACATATTTAGCATCTGTCCATATGATTAAAGCTCTTGTCAAGGCAGTTATTTCAGCCTTCTGAGGGGAAGTCCCCACAGCTGGTGGTTGTGCTTCGATTACCTGGTCAGTAGCAGTTACTGCATGTCCTGCCTTACAGTCTCCTTGTCTCATAAAACTGCAGTTGCTGGTAAACCAGGTGTCTTCTGCATCTTCTAAGGGTTCGTCCTTCAGGTTCGACTGACCGGCTGGAATGTGCAGCTTCAGTTGATTCAAAGCAGTCATGTAATAGTGGTTCTCCGGGAGTTCCGCTAAGGAAAGATACTGGGTTGACAATATTAGTCACAATTATTTCTACATCACCTTGCTCTACCAGGATGGCCTGGTATTTCAGGAATCTTTGGGGTGAGAGCCAATGAACTAATGTCCCCCTTTTGCCTCCAATATAGCAAACACTGTATGAGATATTAAAACTGGTGTCCTTTGGCCCAGTGTAGATTTATAGGCTTCTTGAATATTGAGCACCAGTGCAGCCACTGCCCTCAGGCACCATCCCTTACTCACTTCAAGCTGTTTGAGGTTTACCATCAGTCCGTAGCTGTGTATCCATGGTCAGCATCCTCCTGTCATTCCTGGGAACGTATGGAGTTCCTTGACAGTTTGCAGCTCAGGGGCTTAGCAGATGGCTTCTTTCTTGGCAGTCCTTAAGGTCCAAAGTCCAGCTGTAATTTCTGAGTTATTTGTGCTTTCTGTAAACCAAGAAACTCAGCAAACTCTCAGTCTATTGTACACAGTCCTTTTGTTGCTGTGGCATCCACATGCTCCAGTAAAGTTCCACCCTAGGATGGAGGATCCCAGGTCTCAGGCTCATGAGTTGACCAGTTCTCAAAGATCATTAAGCTATTCTCACAACCCTGGGTAACACTGTCCAGGTTAACTGAGTCTCTTCTCCCTCTATTAGGGTTTTCCTATTCAAAGGCAAATAACCTTAGGCTTCCTTTAGCCATCACGTCGGGGTCACCACAGGCAGAAGAGACATCCCTCAAATCCAGAAGGTAAACTCCACCTATTCATTCCTTAACTTGGTTGATAAAGTGCATGGATTTTCCATCACTGAGTGTATCCATTCAACAATTCCATTACTTGTCCTCATGTCTTCTACCAAACTAAAGCACTTGCTATCCGAAAATTTAGCAAATTGGCAAAATTGGAGTTTTGTACTTGGATTCCCATTCAATTAGTAATTTAAACTCAAAAAATTATCTATTATTTCTTTTGTCCTTCTACAGTCACATATCCTCAAAGGGCACCACTTTACCCTGAGTGGGTGAGCTCTTGCTTTTAACTTGTATTTAGGGCTTAATTTTTGGCCCTGATGCCCACACCCCTAAGTGTGTCTTAATTGAGATTGCTGTGGCTCCTGGGGGTATAACATTGTTTTTCCCAGTTTGTGTTAATAGTCAGACTTACAATTCTTAATCAGCCAATATTGTTTGACCCTTAGCTCCAGTTTTATTAAATTTCTTGCCAGGGTAACCTGACAGGTACAAGAATTTCTGTATTCCTACTTGTTTTCTTAGCTTATATTTAATTAATTCCAAAAGTAAGCCTTTTCTTGTTGGGCAGTAGCACCTACTAATGTTACAAAACCATCTATGGGTAGTAAGAAGCTCCCATATCCATCAGAAAATGAACTACTTTATCCTGCTTCCTTAGCTGCAGTTTCATCGGTATATCTGCTAGGGTTAACTTCCCAAGTTCTCATTGTTCAGTTCTGCAATCAGAGGCAATTCCTTCTCACTCAGCTTGGTCGGATTTCTCTACCAGTGTCCCACTGCATTTGCACACTGCTTTCATTCCAGCGGGGCAGAGCCCTCCCTGGGCTCTTCAAGCCTCCCTCCCCCCCCTTTCCTTGTGGGGGATCTCTGGGTCCTATGGCCCTACTCTAGCACCACAACAGTAACAGCTGTTATTATTCTCAATTTCCTGAACATCTCTGATTCTCAATCAGGTGTTTGTTTTGTTTTCTGTTGTTGTTGTTGTTTGTTTGTTTTCTTCTTATTGTACTCCTCTCTTCAGACCTGACATCCCTGTTTTTATCTTTGCCTTCCTCAACCTGTGTCCTTCCCAAACTTTTTCGCTTTCCAAACTCTAATCATTACATTTCACCTCCTCTCCAGAGCCTTCCAGTGCTGCTCAGATTTCAGATTTCCCACATCTCTGCACATGAAGGCTATTCTCACTTCCAATGCCCTGTCCTCTCCACCTTCCCCTTTGCTGTTTACAGCAGCAGTCTCTGACCCTGGCTCCCTCTCCCACTCTGAGAGTTCTGATTGCAGGGGAACGGTGCGGGGGGGTTGTTCTCATGCCAGCACAGATAAACTCACTTTCTCTTTAACCCTTTTTCCTCTGTACACTATTCCACTATTTGTACCCTCAGTTACACTTCCACATACCCTCAACTATACTTCCGTATGACATTAACAACTACACTTTCTTATACCAGCCAAACAGTTTGTCCCATTCCCTTCAAAACCCACAAATCAAACAACACAGTTCTTCAGTTTCCATAAACACTCTTACTACCTTATAACTTTCCCTTAGCAATCCATATCGTTCAGTTATACACCCCTCGCCACAGAGCCAGCACTGACTGACCCACCTCCCTTACACCTCTTCGCAGGCAGAACACAGTATCACATAAATGGCTTGATACTCATTCCACATAGACATCCCTCTATATGTTCATTGTCCCTGTCCTCTAGCTTATACATTAACCACCACTAATTACAATATTTAATCAGGATTTTTTTCTTTTCGGCTCAGGGTTCCTCCTGGTTCCCCAGCGATATCTCGCCAATGTGCCAGTATACACCCCAGGGGTGAGCGCGCAGGGACCTCTTTGCTCTGTGATTTTCCCATCGTAACTTAATATAAACCACCGTATTCTTTTATAAGTAAAACCACTTCTGACACAACAGCATTGTTATGACTTATGACCACATACTTTACAACAATCAGTAATTAATAATACAAAATAAACACGTATTAAAACAAAGACAAACAAGTATTGGAGACAACTTTCGCTTCGTCCGTCCCCGGCCGTTTCCCTCGCGGGAGGACGGAACCACGGGTCGGGACTCCGCACTCGCCCCGCAGCTGTGCTGCGTCTCACTCACCCCACACTCACACGACAATTCAAGCACAATTACAATATATCATTTGTTAAGCTTAACCAAAGATGTTAAGAACACCGGTGCTAGTTGTTGACTTAGGTCACCTATATAAACAGCGCTGTACGATACCAATTATCCCAGGATTACCCAAATCACCCTGTACCAGAGAGCAGACAAGCTCTGCCCAATTAGCAATCACCTGAATGTGAGCAATAGCTCTTTTACCATGCGTACGACTTACTGGCCCCTTTGTAGGCACTCCCTAGGGAGTCCTAACCCAGCCGGCAACCTAACCTAACCCGTGAGCTCACATCCCTGGGGGGGAGCACGCCGACTCCACTGTGCCCTGCGTAGGACGTCTCCTCACGACTTACGGGTCCCCCATTTCACATACCTGGTCCGCCGATAGATGGTTCTTGTCTGCTCCTGCAGTGATCAGATGAGGGAGGGGAGTCCTTCCGAGAAATCTCGGGGCGCGCCAAAGGCGTCCCCCTTCTCAGCTGGTCCTGCAGCCGAACAGAGAGGGTCCCATCTGGGGTGCCAAATTGACTTGCGGAATCAAACTCTATAATCCAGAGATGGGTTATAAAGCAGGTATGTTTATTCCAGCATTGCGCAGCGCCGGGTGCAAGGGGGATAGCTCCTCCAAACTTGCACACCGTAAAGAGAAAAGTGTGTTACAGATATAGGTTAAGCTAATACATAATCAATAGTCTCCTCCTCAGTTTGATTACATATTCATTACATTCCCTATGGCCCCGTTCCCCGCGACCCCATTCCCTCATTCCCCCTGACCCCATTCCCCGCGACCCTTGCCGATGTTTTGGGGTGAAATTCTTCTTCTGTTTTCTTCTTGGTGTTATCTGCTGTTATTGTTCTCCCATGTCGGCATCATCTTGCCCGGGGGGAGGATCTAATCCTTCTTGTCAGAGGTCTCCGGACAGTTTCTTCTTATCTTTATTGCCCTCTTCTCTGGCTTTATTTTGACTAAGTGTCTGCAATTCCCCCTTTCCCTGCACTTTTAAATGTACAGTTACCCTTTGTCTTGGTTTCTGTGAAGTTCCCCTTTCCCTTTCTATAGCAAAGTGTTACCTTACCATCATTTTGAGGCTTTGCTCACTCTTCACCCTTCTCTGCCATCATCAAGAAAGGAGAAGCATAATGATTAAAAGGGAGTCCAGCGAGAGCTTAGGTTTTCAGATTTGACATAATATTACAGAATATGCGTGTTCCCAACAACAACGCACCCAGGAAAGAATAAGCAGAAAGCCTAGAGAATCTGTGCAGCAAACACAGACAACCATTTACCTCTCCTTGGTGCTCTGTCAATCTTGATCTTCTTCCCCAGCCTTTCTGCGAGGCTGCGTTTCAGCGGAAGGCCACTGACAACAGCTACAGAGAGAAAACAACAACATTCCTAAGATAATTCCTTTGGAGAAAGATTTTAGAACAGTTAACCACAAAAAAGTCTATCTCTCATGGAGCACCCAGCCACCAGCAACTGCTACTCCAAAACCAGCAGTGCAAGATAAAGGTTCACTTCTGTGAACGGCTCTATTCCCCAACACAGTGCCAGCTATCTGAGTATTATCAGAAGGATAACAAAGTAGGGCATATGAACTCACCACTTTGTTGTTCGGTTTTATCCTTTTGTTTCTTCAGTCTGATTTCTTCAAGTGTTTTTATTCCAAAATTCAGACTGTCATCTGGGAACACAGAGCAGTGAATGAGACTGAAGGACAGAGGCACACGCTGAGGACCACAGCTCTGCAAACTGCCTCCTGCTCAGAAGCATGCAGAACAAACCCTGTCAGCTCTCCCCACAGCTAAGAGCACCATGGACCTGATGTCTGTCTGATACCCTCCTTTCATCCTTCTTGATATTAAAAGTAGGCTTTATCCCTTACTTTAACCCATCCACATGATTCCTCTATCAACAATGTGGCTTTAACCAGTGGTTGAAAAGATGCACATACAGGCACTTAAACTCCATGCTGTGGCCTCATCTTGCTCTAATGAAGTAAACAAAGGTGTTTACCTTCCTAATCTGAAAGGCACATGAAGATACGAGGTAGGAACAAGATTATGGAAATAGCTGAGTCTATTCAGCAACCCTATGTTCTGTTGTGTTTTTACAACAAATTGCTTTGGAGTTAATTGGCAGCCCACAGTTAATATTCCTAAGTACAAATGGAAGTGATTACAGACAGGTTCCTTATTTTAACAGCTATACTTACCTGGTAAACCCATAGAAGCAGCCTAAGTGAATAGAGTAACTAGTAAAGAACCGGGAAAAGCAACCACACTCACCATCATCACCTTTGTCATCATCTGCAGCTTTGATTAAAATGGGAGGATGTGTAGCGCTTGGGACACTCTCTTTGTTTTCCATTTGCATCACTTCCATCAACTGTGGAGAGGGATCGGACTGCAGGGAAAGCTTGCTCTGCTGCACTGTTATCTGAGCTGCATTCGGATCGTCACCTGCAGACTCTGGTGGACTTGGCAGCGTAGCTACAGGAAGAAAAGGATCAATTTAAAACTTTGATCCTAACCTTACAACCACTGCACAAAGATGGCAGGCAAGGATGAAAACCCACACAGATAAATGCTGAGTCTCCACTTGCCCATCCAAATGGCTTCTCTGTGAACAAAGAAATCTCCCCCTACACAACATTCATTTCCCTGACACCCAGAAAAAGCTTAATTGCAGGAACACAACCAGCAAGGCAAAGGCCACAGGAGCAGAGAGAAGCTGAGCATGCAAGAAAAAACTGAGTATCAGAAGCGCACAAAGTTCAGCTGTGCACCTATCTATCAGCTCACAAGTGAACGTTACCTGGCGTTCTTTATGACACTATACCCACCTGTGAGTAATAGAGTTAATCTTTCATTCCTAAAAAAGACAAACTCACTTTGGCTTGGTGGAAAGAAAACCCCATTGAGATAACGTCCCTTGGTGTGATGGAAGGCACAGTTGGATTTCTGGCAGCCTCCTGGCTGGTTCTCCCAGTAGCAGGAAATCATGCTGCGTTTTTTCTGAAGACAGAAAGGAAGAAGAGCTGATGGTAATGTGGACCTAAGATCTGCAAAGGGAGACTGAGCTCCAGATGGTGCCAGTGAGCAGACTGCCACAAAGCAGCACTCAAACACCACTCTGAAGCGTGCGCAGGCTGGGAGCACCAGGCTCACTGAGCTTTTCTAGCATTCTGTGGGTGAGGACACCAGTTTAGAAGGGGTTAAACTAACACACCTTGCAGAATGCTTGTCTGAATGATGTGGTTCTTTAGCAACTGTTGAGAGAACACTGTTGGTATCTACTACAAGAATATTCTGCTATGATATACCATTGCCATTGAGCTCTCTTCCTTCTGCTTCCTCCCAGCCCCCTCTTAACAATAGGAACCATCATCATTTCAAAGCAAATGAACCTAATCTGCAAAAGCACATCAGCCCACCTAAAGAAATGAGAAGTGGGTTTGGTGATAAACTCTGAGGAGCCAACACTCACACTGATCTCCATGTGCCTGAACCTGCAGTCATTCCTGAAGCAGCGGCCCTCCTTCCACAGCCTGCAGGTGGTTTCATTGCCCAAAGCAGCTTCACAGTGCCTGAAGGGACAGTTGTCTCCCTGTAACCCAATGGAAACCAAGAGAGGAAAATGAACTAGTGCAACCTGAGAACTGGCCATGCTTTGAGCTCATTTTTAGCTAGTTCCTCTTTTGCACAATGCAATTAGTTATGAAGTTTGCTGAAGATCAGTAATACTTCTAACTATTCCACCCCGTCCTCTTGACTTCAGAACTGAAAGAAGGAGAAATGAAGGAAAAAACCCAAGCAGACCTTTTTACAAGTGGAATAAAAGTAGAAATAGCAATCATTTCCTTTAATCGACATGCTGGACGAGCGCACAGAAGCAGTTCTGGTCTCGGGGATCTCTGTGCAGCTCTTCCTGTGCTCTCTCAAAGAGCTGGCTCGTGCTTCCTTGGACTGAAAGTCTTCTACTGTCTTGATCAGTGAAATCTTCTTTTGAAAAGGAACCCTAAGCAAAACACCGACAAGCAGAAAAGAATGAGGAATGCCCACCCATCTTCCCAGCTTTCTTCTGTTCATTCAATCAGTCTCTCAGGAGCAGTTGTTTCAAAACATTGCCCTCCTCAACACTGGTCAAACTCTAGTAACATCACCCTGACTCAGCACAGAGCCCCTGGGCTGCACGGCTGCAAGCCCTCCAATGGAGCCCCTCCTTCAACACCACGAGTGACAGCAGTGAGTAACCCCAACACATTTGTCTGACCGCTGCAGGTCTTCAAGCTCACCCACCTGGACAACCTCAGCAAAGACAGTGATCTTCAAAGCTTTGCAGTTCACTTCTCCTGTAGGCCGAACCAACACTGAATCCGTGAATTAATTAATTATAACAGGTTAGGAAGAATTTTCCTCCTCACTTTGCCAATGTCAAATTCTGTAAGTTGGAATTTCTGGTCTTCAAGGTTTCTTCACCTATGAAGAAAACACTAAAACCTTCCCCTGTCTTTGTTACCTGTACAGCAAAAGCATGCCAGTGCGTATCAATACACAAATCCACACACATGTTCCTGAATACTGTAACTCAGCACTGCATGGAGCTGCAGCACGTTCTGCTCAGCCACAACAAGGGTTTGGGTGGTTTTTTTCTTTTCTGATGTAAAAGTCAAATATTTTGGTATTTTAGGTTTGTTTTGTTGTTTTTTTTTTTAAGGTATCAAATGCAGTAAAACCTACAACCAGGACAGACAGAAGATCAATTTCAAGTGATTTGGAACTCTTTCGTTAAAGTGCTGCACATTTCTGTGCTAAGCATTTCCGACAGTCAATAAGGAAAGGTTGGAACCTTTTACTCATACAAACACTAGTGAATTTTCCAGGAAATATTTTTTGGGTGGCAGGGAATTTCCCCAAATCTAAACTAAAGAGAGGAGAAGTCGGGTTCTCAAGTTAGTTGCTGGATTGACTGCATGACAATAGGAACAAAAACAGCACTTAAGGACAAAGTTTCCTTCCCTCCTCCAATACTGATAGAAATGCTGCCTTTTTACCTTTAGTACCTTCACAACAGATTGGCAGATTCCTACGTTCCTAAAGACCTCAATACTGCTCAGCACAGACGCCGGGCACCAACTGTCACTGGACTCTGCACCGTGGAACACGCACACAGCTCAGCACTTCTGTTTCCTCACAATTGGAAGGGTTCTGGAATCGGGAGCATGAAGCGGACTTGAAATACCTCACATCCCTCTGCTCCTTACGAGCCCTTCCATTTTAAAACAAGATAACCCCAGACACATCTGTTAGCACAGCAGCCCAAATGCTAACCAGAACACACAGTGTGTAACGCTGAAAGTACCAGTTTAATGCCATGCCACAAACCCTATATAGTGGTACAGGTGACCGCCCCTATCAGATACCCGTGACCTCCATGACTCCACTGCTGGTGCAAGCAGGCACCACCTGCCCAATACCCAACATCTCCCCCCTCTTTATCATCTGCAGCCCCTGTAAAGGTTCTCCTAGGTACTCCCTGTTACCCCAAAGGTGATTTCACTCATTAAAGGATATTCTGGAAACGAATCAAACATTAAACATATGCGGAAATCCATGAAGCTGTCATAATAACATACCAAAGAGATGCAGCTGTAGTGCCTACAAACCTGAAAAGACATAACAGCTATCTGCCTAACAATTTTGAAATGCTGTATGGCAACACTTAAAGAGAACTTGAAGAGAACAGTGCATTCAAGTTCAAGATAACAGCACAGTACACAATGGAGTTACAACTTCTCCAAGTTCAATGTAACACTATTGTACAGAATCTTTGTGGCATTCCAGTTCTGTCCAGTGTGCATTATAAATGTCACACTCCATAACCAAATAAGAAGACAAAAACATATTGGCTGTACAGAATCATTCTGAATGTCCACCACTGGGGGATTATCCAGGAACAAGGACTCCCCCGCTCACGAACTATCAGTCCGGCATGAAGGCTGGATTCCCAGTTCGGACCTTCAGGCACATTGGGAGCAACGCAGTCTCATGTGCCGTTACCAGCAGCCGCTGCCCAGTGCTGACGTCAAATCACTGGCTGCACTGGAGACATTAACCAAGGAGACGTTGACCAGAACCGGTGCTGAGATGTTCGGATCCTCACGGTGCGCAGGATGGCTCGTCATTTGGTGCCGGCTTAACCCAACGTGCCGGCAGCCAGCAGGGCCCACTTGGGTTCCCGACACAGACGTGTCTCCTGCCCATGACGAGGAGTGGCATAGGGTCTGGGAGCCATGGCCCTCCATCAGGTCTGTTCAGGACCTGACCTATTGGTGTCCATTCGGTCAGCTGATGGTCTCCCATCCGATTCTCTCACGCAGGAGGAGAGCGTGTGGGCACAGCTCAGGCCCCTCCAGCCCTCCCCCCTCTTTAAGTGCACGAAGACGCCCCTTCAAGGTCTGATGTGCACACTCCATAATAGCCTGGCAGGTGCCGCTGCCGGGAATGCCGAAGGTATGCTTAATGCCCCAAGCTGTGCACCAGCGTCCAAAACATGCACTTCTATATGCTGGGTCATTGTCAGTCTTTAACTCGTGAGGTGCACCCATGACAGCGATGGCCATGCACAATGGCCATCATGCTCCTGGCTCAGAGCAGAGGCCGTGAGCATCACGTCTCACAGTCTGTGTCACCTGGGCAGAGCCGTTAGGCAGGGGCTGCTAGTGGGGAGATGCCAAGGTTTTCCATGAAGATGATTGCTCAGATATACCTGAGTTCAGATGGAGGGGCCCATTGCCCTACCAGGAAGTGGAAGATGCTTGGAGGTGAGGCAGCTCGTGCTTTCCCATGCCTGTAGGACCTTACAGTGCTGTGCCTTTCCCTCAAGGGTCACCCAAATAATGTCATTTCCATCAAGTACTGCAGCCACACGGGGTTGGTGTTCACCGTGTCCACATCGTACATCAAAGTGTGGGACATCCAGGACTAAGCGTGCTGCATCCGCACCCTGATGTATGTAGTGGGAAGAGTGGCTATGGGGGACTGTGGGCAGCTCTGGCTTTGCAGAGGATGGTGTGAGAAACTCCTGGGGTCCCACAGGCTGGAAACAGAGCCCAGCTGTTTTAGGATCAGTGCCTACAGCTGTAGGAAGAAGGGAGGCTTAGGGAGATCTTGGAATGGAATCTGTGGGGACCCTCTGCAGCAAATGCTCAAAGGAAAGCACTGCTCTGGAAGGTGGAGGTTTTGCTGGTCCCATGGCGGCCAGACAGCTGCAGGACCATTCCCAGTGTGGGACCAGCTGAGAGCCAACAGCTTCTTTGGGTTCCTTGGTGGGGCCTTGCAGGCTCTGAGCTGGTCTCTGATCATCCTTTCTCCTCCCATCCTCCCTCCTCTAGGTCTTCTGGCCAGGTGATCTCTGGGGATGCATGTGCTGGGACAACCACCCGCCCTGTGACCAGTGTGCAGGGGGAGCACCAGATCAACCAGATTGCTCTCAACCCCACTGGCACCACCCTCTATGCTGCCACTGGGAACTCCGTCCGCATCTGGGAGCTGAGCAGGTGAGGGGCAGCACAGAGGCAGGCAGGACAACTGACTGATTCTGTGTGGACGGTGTCCATCTGAAAAGACTCCCCTTAGGAAAGGGAAAACCTTTGTAGCTGTGGAAGCTGCCTCAAATGAGGGCTTACAGAACCCTTTCATATGCCTTTTCAAGCCCCTGTTTTGGACTTGAAGGGTGATGAGCAGCAATGGGACTGCTTGAGGTGTGGGTTCCATCTGTGAGAAGAGGGAAGAAATGGGAGATGAGCAGCAGCTTCCCCAGGCTGTGCCACTGACCCTGAGCCCTCACTGCAGCCTGGGCTCTGCAGATGGCTGTCGGTGTGCCCCAGAGCTGCCTTCATCCCTCAGCATCACTGTGAAGCAGGGTACCCCTGATGGCGATGCCCGTGTTTGGGGACCTTTCTATGTCAGGAGTGCTTGAGGGCAGTGGGCTTTGTGCTGGGGGAGGGCCCTGGAGGAGCTGTGCTGTTGGGAAGGGGCTGACTGACCCTTGTCACTGGTTGTAGGCTGCAGCCCGTTGGGAAGCTGAGTGGCCACACTGGGCCCGTGATGTGTCTCACAGTAAGCCAGACAGCAAGCAACCACGACCTGGTGGTGACGGGCTCCAAAGATCACTATGTCAAGGAACTCTCCTGTGGCTGCTGGGCAGAGCACCCCTCTGAGACCTCTTCTCTCCCCCTTGCCCAGATCTCTGGGTTCCCATGTTCCGCATGTGGCTTTTTGTGCATCTTCTCACCCCAAACCTTGCCTTTTATTTAATTAGTGAGACAAATGCAACTTAGGAGATGGGAAGGAGAGGTGGAAGGGGGTTGCATTTCTCACTCCTTGGACTCTGTGTCTGATGCTTGCATGTTACGTCTGACTCAGCTGAGCAGTTTGTCCCATTCTGCTCAGCTCTCCCTCCTGTTCCAGGTGATTTGTGCCTGCTTGTTTGCAGCTCCAGAACAGCAAAGGATCACAGCTTCATTTTATGTTACTTTAAGTTTGATTTTGTTATTTTATTTTTCTGACTTTTAGTAGGTTGAATTGGAGCGTGTACCATGCTGGTGGAGAGGGGTGTTGAGGTGGGTTGGGGGGTGAGGGCAGGATCCCACTCTCCTTAGCTTGGCTCATGAAGATGTGTGTAAGAATGTAGCAGAATAGGGACTCAGTGGTGACACGTCACTCCCAGTGGTGGCAGGATGTCTGGTGAGACCTTAGCCCCCAAAACTGCCAACACTTCCTCCCCTCTCCAGCATTATAAGCCATGTGTCCCATACCCGAAATATTCCTCAGTGGAAAAAGGAAGATAGTCGAGGAGGCTGAGAAACCTTTTCCTGGGGATGGCTCCTCTACGCCATTTTGTTTGCCAGAGAGAAAAGCAGCCCAATGGGGGCGGCTGACATCATAGAACCTTCCTGATGTCATAGAGCCTTCCTGATGTCATAGAACCTTCCTGAGTAGTCACCTTGAGCACCGCTGCCCCACCCAGCTCATTCAGCTCTGAGCCTTCTGGTGGCAAGCAGCCATGCCTGGCACCAAGAGAACCAGGAGCGATGATTGCCCAGCAATTCAGGGCAAAAAAGATTCAGATTGCCCAGAACCGAAGAAGCAGAAAAGGCCCGTGGAGAACAACAAGAAACTGAGGAGGAGGAGGAAGAGCACCTTTGGCCGTCGCAGAAGGGTCAGACCTGCGACAGCCCCCGTGGAGCCGATGGAGGTGGATCCACCTCGAGATGAGACGGAGCCGATGGAGGTTGACCCACCAGCAGCACAGCCTGCCTGCTCCTCCACCGTGCGAGCCCGCCCAGCACTGCGCTCACAGCAGAGCCAGCGGCAGTCCAGGCGCTCATCTCCTTACCCCCTGCGCCGCACCTCCGCCCGCAAGTAACTTGGGGGCCATTAATTAACAGCTCCAGCGGCAGAGAACTGTCCTGCCGGCATTGCTCAAGTATCACCATCTCCTCCTCCTCAGCAATACCGGGCCTCTCTGGAGATCAGTTCTGCAGGAGTGCGGGACTTCCTGATTCTGCAGCTTGTTCTGGGCTTTAATTTTATCTTAGTTTTAAATTAGGAGTTTAGTTTTAGACATTTAAGGCTTTAAGTTTTGTGTTAGTGTTAGACATATGTTACTTTAAGATTTTAGTGTTAGGCATTACCATCCAACTGGAACGTGCACTCAAAAAGTGCACCAAGTGCTTCTGTGCCCATGGAGAGGTACGTGTGGATCACTGCAACCAGCCACCAAAGCAGTGCTGTTTGAACACAACTCTGTTTGCAGCAGATCTGCTTTGTGTGTGCTGAGTGCTCCGAGCCTCGGGGATGGAGGGTGGTGGCCAAGCTCTTGGAGAAGGGCTGACATCTGTTTCCAGAGCCATCCGAGATCTCCCAGCTGCTGTTTTTCCCCCCAGGTGTTTGAGATTGCTGAGGGTGTGGTGGGCAATGTTGGCCCCACTCACAACTTCCAGCCCCCTCACTACGATGGCACTGAGTGCCTGGCCATCCAAGGAGACATCCTCTTCAGCGGCTCCAGGGACAACGGCATTAAAAAGTGGGATCAGGAAGCAGCAGGAACTTCTCCAGGTCAGGAGGGCAGCATACGGGGTAACGTGGGGCAGAGCAGGATTGCTGCTGTGGGTCTGGAGGAAGGCTGAGGGACCTGGTCTAGGTCCTGCTATCCTGGGAGGGCAACCTGGGGATCTGGCAGTGAGTGTGCCAAGTGGCTCTGTGTGCCTATGGGTGTGTACTGAAGGGCACCCAGAACTGCCACTTCCCCTTGGGACATAGGCTTGATTGCATTGATTGCACGAGGCTGATTGTGATCTCTGCTCTGCCATGTACCTACAGCAAATCCCAATAGCACACAAAGATTGGGTCTGTGCCCTGGTCTTCATCCCTGGCTTCCCCATGTTGCTGAGTGCGTACTGAGGAGGCGTGATCAAAGTCTGGAACGTGGATAACTTCAGCCCGGTTGGGGAGATCAAGGGGCACGACAGCCCCATCAACGCCATCTGCACCAACTCCAAGCACATCTTCACTGCCTCCAGGTGAGCCTCAGGCTTGGTGCACCCCAAGGTGATCCTGCAGGAGGTGGGAGAGCCCCGGGTTGACCTGTCATCCCTGGGCCTGGGTGGGTTTGCACTGAGTGGGGCCGGGGGCCGGGAGCCTAGAGATCGAAGAGGACAGGGGGGATCTTGCAGCTTTCTGGTCCCTCAGTGCCTTCATCTCACCTTGCTGTCTTAGTCTGTCCCCTGCCCGCTCTCTGGGATATCCCCATGCAGGGTCCCCTCTTCCCTGGGGCTGGGCATCCCCTGCTGTTCTTGGGGAGCAATTTGGCAGCAAGACTCTGATATCCACTCTCTTTTGTTTCTTCAGCAGCCGGAGCTGCACATCTGACCTGGCTCACCCTGAGCTTCCCTGCAGAGATCTCTGAATCCCAGCTGCAAATTCTGCTGACCCTCTGCTCTTTCCTGGGTACCCACTTTGCTCTGCAGTGGGGTGGGGAAGGACTGCAGATGGGTGAGGATGGAGATGGTTGTGCCAGGAGCGGAGTGTGGACGGGTTGGACCCTGATCCTGCACGACTCCCCCCACGGCTGCACGCCTGAAGGACAATCCTACAGAGAACGATGGTGCATGGCTGGAGCCCTTCAGAAGGCTGAAGGCTCAGCCCAGGAGTGTCAACGAGGACGCAGCCTCTCCAGCTGCCCTGCTCACGTTTCTCTGCTCAGGGGGCCGACGAGGCCCTGGTCTCACACTGGAGCTTTCTTCTACCTCTCCTGTGGTCCCTTGGAGCATCCCCTGCTCCATCGTGCCCTGCCCCACGCTGGGCTCATGGGGGAACGTGGGAATACAAGAAAAGCTGTTCAGAGCAGCAGCTGTGGAGCCAGATGAACAGCATGAGAACCAAGGACACCTCTGGAAGGAGAAGAAGGGACTCACGGCTCTGATTGGATATGTTAGAAAACAAAAACTTGTGAACGTTTGTAAGAGATGTGAGAATATGTAATAAAGGATTTGGATCATTCACATCTGAGTCCATGCCTCAAATGCTGCAGGGGAATGGCTGCGTTGAGCCCTGGCAGTGGTATTCTCTCCTCATGCGCTCTCACTTCCCTTTGGTCACTGAAGAAACAACGTTTGAAGTCGGACTTAAGGATTTCTCTGCATGATCCCATTAGTGCTGAACTCGGATCTCAGAGGAGCTCCAGGATGTGCCCCATAAAGCACAGACCAGTTTCCTTCTGCTTTCTGCAGCCCCGTTTGTTTCGTGTCACCAGCCCTCGTTCAAAGCACTGCAGGGTGGGAATTTCTGCACAGTACCCGGTCGAAGCCCTTTTGATCGCAAAGTCGCCGGACTCGGAGCCGTCCCGGACCGATCGGCAGCGACTGACCGCGTGGTTCAAGGCGGATCTCGGGCCGTTCCTTCCCGCAGGAACCCCCGGGTACAGGAGCGGCCCGGCAGCTCCGGCGGGAGCCGCTGACGCAGCCGTTGACGCAGCGCTGGGCGTTGCCTGGCAACGGCGGGAGGTTGGAACGGGCACAGGGAGGGGTTGGGCCCGTGCACGACGGGACAAGTCTCTCCTCACAGGGGAGATGCTCCGGGACCTTCACCATCTTTGTATCCCTCCGCTGGACTCTTGGCAAGAGATCCCTGTCTTGTTTGTACTGGGGAGCCCAGAACTGGACACAATATTCCAGATGAGGCCTCACCAGGGCAGAGTAGAGGGGGAGGATCACCTCCCTCGACCTGCTGGACACACCCCACGATGCCATTGGCCTTTTTGGCTACAAGGGCACACTGCTGCTCATGGTCAATCTGTCGTCCACCAGGACGCCCAGGTCCCTCTCAGCAGAGCTCCTCTCCAGCAGGTCTTCCCCCAGCCTGTACCGATGCATGCAATTATTTCTACCCAGGTGCAAGACTCTACACTTGCTTTTGTTCAACCTCATCCTGTTTCTTACTGCCCAGCTCTCCAGCCTGTCCAGGTCTCGCTGAATGGCAGCACAGCCTTCAGGTGTGTCAGCCAATCCTCCCAACTTTGTGTCATCACAAACTTGCTGAGGGTGGTCACTATCCCCTCATCAAGGTCATTGATGAAGATTTTGAACAAGACCGGACCCAGTACAGACCCCTGGGGGACGCCGCTAGTTACAGGCCTCCAGCCAGACACCGCACCGCCAACGACAACCCTCTGCACTCTGCCAGTCAGCCATTTCTCAACCCACTTCACTGTCCACTCATCTATCCCATACTTGCTCAGCTTTCTTATAAGGATGTCATGGGGGACAGTATCAAAAGCCTTACTGAAATCAAGGTAGACTACATCTACCACTCTCCCCCCTTCCACCCAGCTAGTGACATATCTATCTTCATAAAAGGCCACCAGGTTGGTCGAGCACGACCTCCCCTTGGTGAACCCATGCTGAGTTCTCCTGATAACCTCCTTTTCTCCCGGGTGTCTGGAGATGGCATCCAGCACAAGCTGTTCCATCACCTTCCCTGGGACAGAGGGAATTATACCTATACATATTACCTGGGTCTTCCTTATTGCCCTTTTTGAAGGCCGGACTGACACTGGCCGTCCTCCAGTCTTCAGGCACCTCCCCAGTTCTCCAAGACCTCTGATAGATTACAGAGAGCAGCTCAGCAACGACCTCCGCCATCTCTCAGCACCCACGGATGCACCCCATCAGGTCCCATGGATTTATGGACATTAATGTTTCCTAGGCACTCACAGACCACCTCTTCCCTGACTAAAGGGAAATCTCTCTTTCCCCAGACTCTCTCATTAACCTCCAGGGTCTGGGATTCTTGAGGGAGAGCCCTTTCACTAAATACAGAAGCAAAGAAAGCGTTCAGTATTTCTGCTTTCTCAGCATCCCCCGTTACCAGAGCACCCCCCCTCACTTAGTATGGGGCCCACATTCTCCCTAGCCTTCCTTTTGCCATTAATGTACTTTAAAAAGCCTTTTTTATTATCCTTTATCTCCTTAGCTAGATTCAATTCCAGGTGGGCCTTAGCCTTCCTCGTCACATCTCTGCAGGCCCTGACTACATTCTTATATTCTTCACTAGTGGTTGGACCCTTTTTCCACATACCATGAACTTTCCTCTTTCCTCAGAGCTTGCACATGAGCTTCTTGCTCATCCACACAGGTCTCCTGGCACCTTTTCCTGATCTCTTAGTCACAGGGACGCACCGATCCAGACTGAGGTCCTGCACATCCTGATAGGAAGGCTGCTACCAAGAAATCTGAGGACACTCAGACTGAGCCCCCAACCCGAGATGCTGGTGTGCAGTCTCTGGCTGTACTGAGTGCCAGAGCCTGACCCTTGCAGTGCTGGGTGAGGGAGGCAGTGATTGTGTACGCTGTGAGCAGGTGAATGACTTGCTCAGCCTCGTAGTTGAGCTGAAGGAGGAGGTGGAGAGGCTGAGAAGCATTAGGGATTGTGAGAGGGAGATCGACTGCTGGCACCAAGCCCTATCAGCTCCTAGATCATGGCAGCCGGATGAGGCTCTGCATGGAGAGTGTCACCACCTCCTGCCTTGCAAACAGGTAACGGAGGGGAACCTACATGCAGATGGCGTTCCTGCTATGGTGAACCCACTGTCCTCTCTCCACCCCCGGAACAACGGCAAAGAATTGGAGGATGTGGGTCAGTGGCATAAGACCCCTGCTCGTCGATGCAGGTGTGCCCCCACATTGAGTCCCCGGCCACCCCAGCTGCCCCTGTGGAACAGGTCCAGTGCTCTGCAGGGACAACTGGATAATCATAAATCATAGAATTACCCAGGTTGGAAAAAACCATGAAGATCTTCAAGTCCAACCGCAGCCTAACCAGAACCCTAACTCTAAAAACCCTCCACTAAATCATATCCCTGAGTACCACATCCAAACAGCTCTTAAACACAACCAGGGATGGTGATTCAACCACATCCCTGGGGAGCCTATTCCAGTACCTAACTACCCTTTCTGTAAAGAAGTTCTTCCTAATGTCCAACCTAAACTTGCCCTGGCGCAACTTGAGGCCATTTCCCCTCATCCTGTCACTTGTCACTAGTGAGAAGAGACCTGCCCCACTCTCACTGTAAGAACCTGTCAGGTACCGCAAGAGAGCGATAAGGTCTCCCCTCAGCCTCCTTTTCCCCAGACTAAACAGCCCCAGCTCCCTCAGCCTCTTCTCATAGGGCTGATTCTCCAAGCCCTTCACAAGCCTCGTTGCCCTTCTCTGGACCTTCTCCAGTACCTCCATGTCTTTCCTGTGCTGAGGTGCCCAAAACTGAACACAGGCCTCACCAATGCCGAGTACAGAGGCAGGGTATCTTCCCTAGTCCTGCTCACCACACCATTCTTGACACAAGCCAGGATGCCATTGGCCCATTTGGCCACCTGGGCACACTGCTGGCTCATATTCAGCCGACTGTCCATCAGCACACCAAGGTCCCTTTCCATCTGGAGCTTTCCAGCCACACCTCCCCAAGCCTGTTGTAGTGTTGCCTGGGGTTATTGTGACCAAAATGCAGGACATGACACTTGGCCCTATTGAAACTCATGCCGTTAACCTTGGCCCATCCATCAAGTCTATCCAGGTCCCTCTGTAGTGCCCTTCCCCCTCAGGCAGAGGCAGTCCTCCCAACTTAGTGTCGTCTGCGAATCTGCTGAGGGTGCACTCAGTCCCCTCATCCAGATCATCAATGAAGATGTTAAACAGATGTGGCCCAAGCACAGAGACCTGGGGGATTCCTGGGTTTCACCTAGTGTTACAGTAGGCCTCTCGGTTTTGGTACTCATTCTCTCTCCTATTTTGCTTGATTTGTTAGCTTAATTTCAATTATATTATATTATATTATATTATATTATATTATATTATATTATATTATATTATATTATATTGAGTTATCCTGTATTTCGATATAGTATTTAGTAAATAAGTGTGCCTCCTTAGATCGTTGCCGCTGTTTTCTTTTCCTAATTAACTTTTGCTTTTGGCCCAGGGCCCCTGCGGGGCCCGCGGCCCCCCTGTCACGGGGGACAATACCCCGGGATATTTGTAAATACTGTTGAGCTCTGCCTTTTTAACTTTCTATTGAAGAAAAAAAAAAAAAGAGAAATAAATAATGTTTTCTCTAGTAAAATTGTTTTTACAAGGGACTGCGTGTCATTAGTTCCTCTTTTGAGATGCTCCAAACATACTGGACCATGTTTAAGCTAGCCACTTTTTCCTTTGGAGCTATAGAAATATATAATCGATTGAAGACATGGTTAGCAATGCTTACTTGGTATCTGCATGAAGCTCCAGAGGGAGCAACTAATGCAACTAATTGTACAGAAATGGTGGTTTCTGAGCGTGCTCTTCCTTCTTTCTTTGCATCCTTTAAGCAGTTTTTGAATGACCAGTTGGCCCAGTTGACCACACTGTCAACTGTGTTAATCTCCCTGAACTTACTGTTGACTTTTTTACTTATCGGTTCTGGGATTTATTACATTTGTTCCATCCGGAGGAAGTCCTCCCTAGAACCAGAGAATACTGAGTGGCAGGGAGTGTGGAGAGACGTTGGAGAGACTTTTATAAGACAGATATCTTTAGTGTCACGGAGCTTTACTCCTGAACACTTAAAGAATCCTGAGAGTTTGACCGCATATTTGAGACAGGAATGTTGTGGCTCAGGCAGATCTCAGGAGGCACAAATGACTTGGGGCCTAGCTAATGCTTATCGGGCCTTATTCAGTACCATTCCTGAGAGGGAAGTTTTTGAGGCTGAGAGAGAGAGTCTCAGGGCCGAGAATGAGAGTCTCCTTGATGAGAGAAATAACCTCCTACAACAATGAGACTCATTCTGGTATGAGAAAGAGAGTCTCAGAGCTCATATGCTGCCATATCCCAGCAGGCTCTGGAACACAGGGACTAGGACCAGCCCATTCCAACAACGTGCCCTGCATGGCACTGCCAGACAAGAAGAGCTTTTATGCACCCACAGCAAATATCTGGGAGAGCAGAGGCAAAAACACAGGCTGAGCTCAGCCCTACAGAGGGACCTTTCTGTGCATCAAAGGAACCACCACCTCCGTGCTGCACATCAACCCAATGCCTAAGAGCAAAAGCACAGAGCTCTGCTCCAAACATCCTCCATCAGCGGGAGGAAAAGCTCAGCACTGGGAAACAGAAGGGGCTCAGAAACACAGCAAGGTGCAGTGAGGCTGTGTGTCTTTGGGACAAACTCAAGTGTCAAAACCAGAACAACAGCAATCAATGGAAAAAGGAATACAAACAAGAAACCCTTGAGATCCCCAGCCCACCCCCAAAATGAAATCAATGACAACAGCACCCAGCTTGCACTGTGAGTTGGCTAAAGCAAATCAACACACACCCCTCCACCCAAACCCCAAATCAACACCCCCCCACTCTTCCACATGGGTGATAACGACCCACACAGGTACTGAGACACCAGTACCTACGGTACACCCAGCTACAGCCACACGAATGCAGACACACACATCCCAATGGAAAAGAACAGGCTGAGAGGGCAGCGCTGCCTCCACCTCCCAGTGCTGTGCGTCACAGGGCAACCATGGGGCCTGTGATCCATCCTGCCAAGCCCCACAGCACAGGGCTCAGCTGTGACCCAGGAGCAGCCACCATCCTGTCCATGGCAGGGTGACCCTGCGCATGCCATCGTGCCCTCCACCAGGCCATGGAAACTGCATTTTCTTCTTCCCCTGCCCCCCATTCCCAGAATGATAAAAGACAGACTCCATCAAGTCAATAGAGATGCTCCTGTTTCAAGGTGTGCAGAAATTCCCACCCTGCAGTGCTTTGAACGAGGGCTGGTGACACGAAACAAACGGGGTTGCAGAAAGCAGAAGGAAATTGGTCTGTGCTTTATGGGGCACATCCTGGAGCTCCTCTGAGATCCGAGTTCAGCACCAATGGGATCATGCAGAGAAATCCTTAAGTCCGACTTCAAACGTCGTTTCTTCAGTGACCAAAGGGAAGTGAGAGCGCATGAGGAGAGAATACCACTGCCAGGGCTCAACGCAGCCATTCCCCTGCAGCATTTGAGGCATGAACTCAGATGTGAATGATCCAAATCCTTTATTACATATTCTCACATCTCTTATAAATGTTCACAAGTTTTTGTTTTCTAACATATCCAATCAGAGCCGTGAGTCCCTTCTTCTCCTTCCAGAGGTGTCCTTGGTTCTCATGCTGTTCTTCTGGCTACACAGCTGCTGCTCTGAACAGCTTTTCTTGTATTCCCACGTTCCCCCATGAGCCCAGCGTGCGGCAGGGCACGATGGAGCAGGGGATGCTCCAAGGGACCACAGGAGAGGTAGAAGAAAGCTCCAGTGTGAGACCAGGGCCTCGTCAGTCCCCTGAGCAGAGAAACGTGAGCAGGGCAGCTGGAGAGGCTGCGTCCTCGTTGACACTCCTGGGCTGAGTCTTCAGCCTTCTGAAGGGCTCCAGCCATGCACCATCGTTCTCTGTAGGATTGTCCTTCAGGCGTGCAGCCGTGGGGGGAGTCGTGCAGGATCATGGCCCAACCCATCCGCACTCCGCTCCTGGCACAACCATCTCCATCCTCACCCATCTGCAGCCCTTCCCCACCCCACTGCAGAGCAAAGTGGGTACCCAGGGAAGAACAGAGGGTCAGCAGAATTTGCAGTTGGGAATCAGAGATCTCTGCAGGGAAGCTCAGGGTGAGCCAGGTCAGATGTGCAGCTCCGGCTGCTGCAGAAACAAAAGAGAGTTGATATCAGAGTCTTGCTGCCAAATTGCTCCCCAAGAACAGCAGGGGATGCCCAGCCCCAGGGAAGAGGGGACCCTGCATGGGGATATCCCAGAGAGCGGGCAGGGGACAGACTAAGACAGCAAGGTGAGATGAAGGCACTGAGGGACCAGAAAGCTGCAAGATCCCCCCTGCCCTCTTCGCCCTCCAGGCTACCGGCCCCACTCAGTGCAAACCCACCCAGGCCCAGGGATGATGGGTCAACCCAGGGCTCTCCCACCTCCCGCAGGCTCTGGGGAGCACCAAGCCTGAGGCTTACCTGGAGGCAGTGAAGATGTGCTTGGAGTTGGTGCAGATGCCGTTGATGGGGCTGTCGTGCCCCTTGATCTCCCCAACCGGGCTGAAGTTATCCACGTTCCAGACTTTGATCACGCCTCCTCGGTAGGCACTCAGCACCATTGGACGGCCAGGGATGAAGACCAGGGCACAGACCCAATCTTTGTGTGCTATTGGGATTTGCTGTAGGTACACGGCAGAGCAGAGATCACAATCAGCCTCATGCAATCAATGCAATCAAGCCTATGTCCCAAGGGGAAGTGGCAGATCTGGGTGCCCTTCAGTACACACCCATAGGCACACAGAGCTACTTGGCACACGTACTGCCAGATCCCCAGGTTGCCCTCCCAGGATAGCAGGACCTAGACCAGGTCCATCAGCCTTCTTCCAGACCCACAGCAGCAATCCTGCTCTGCCCCACGTTACCCCGTATGCTGCCCTCCTGACCTGGAGAAGTTCCTGCTGCTTCCATATCCCACTTTTTAATGCCGTTGTCCCTGGAGCCGCTGAAGAGGATGTCTCCTTGGATGGCCAGGCACTCAATGCCATCGTAGTGAGGGGGCTGGAAGTTGTGAGTGGGGCCAACACTGCCCACCACACCCTCAGCAATCTCAAACACCTGCGGGGAAAAACAGCAGCTGGGAGATCTCGGATGGCTCTGGAAACAGATGTCAGCCCTTCTCCAAGAGCTTGGCCACCACCCTCCATCCCCGAGGCTCGGAGCACTCAGCACACACAAAGCAGATCTGCTGCAAACAGAGTTGTGTTCAAACAGCACTGCTTTGGTGGCTGGTTGCAGTGATCCACACGTACCTCTCCATGGGCACAGAAGCACTTGGTGCACTTTTTGAGTGCACGTTCCAGTTGGATGGTAATGCCTAACACTAAAATCCTAAAGTAACCTATGTCTAACACTAACATAAAGCTTAAAACCTTAGATGTCTAAAACAAAACTCCTAATTTAAAACTAAGAAAAAATTAATGCCCAGAACAAGCTGCAGAATCAGAAAGTCCCGCACTCCTGCAGAACTGATCTCCAGAGAGGCCCGGTATTGCTGAGGAGGAGGAGATGGTGATACTTGAGCAGTTCTGGCAGGACAGTTCTCTGCCGTTGGAGCTGTTAATTAATGGCCCCCAAGTTACTTGCGGGCGGAGGTGCGGCGCAGTGGGTAAGGAGATGAGCGCCTGGACTGCCGCTGGCTCTGCTGTGAGCGCAGCGCTGGGCGGGCTGGCACGGTGGAGGAGCAGGCAGGCTGTGCTGCTGGTGGGTCAACCTCCATCGGCTCCGTCTCATCTGCAGGTGGATCCACCTCCATTGGCTCCGCGGGGGCCGTCGCGGGTCTGACCCTTCTGCGACGGCCAAAGGTGCTCTTCCTCCTCCTCCTCAGCTTCTTGTTGTTCTCCACGGGCTTTTTCTGCTTTTTTGGTTCTGGGCACTCTGAATCTTTTTTGCCCTGAATTGCAGGGCAATCATCGCTCCTGGTTCTCTTGGTGCCAGGCATGGCTGCTTGCCACCAGAAGGCTCAGAGCTGAATGAGCTGGGTGGGGCAGCGGTGCTCAAGGTGACTACTCAGGAAGGTTCTATGACATCAGGAAGGCTCTATGACATCAGGAAGGTTCTATGATGTCAGTTGCCCCCATTGGGCTGCTTTTCTCTCTGGCAAGCAAAATGGCGCAGAGGAGCCATCCCCAGGAAAAGGCTTCTCAGCCTCCTCGACCCTCTTCCTTTTTCCACAGA
Source organism: Coturnix japonica (assembly GCF_054131305.1). Taxonomy (NCBI): domain Eukaryota; kingdom Metazoa; phylum Chordata; class Aves; order Galliformes; family Phasianidae; genus Coturnix; species Coturnix japonica. The sequence continues at coordinate 2,192,766 of NC_140700.1, forward strand.
GGAATATTTTGGGTATGGGACACACGGCATATAATGCTGGAGAGGGGAGGAAGTGTTGGCAGTTTCGGGGGCTAAGGTCTCACCAGACATCCTGCCACCACTGGGAGAGACTTGTCACCACTGAGCCCCTATTCTGCTACATTCTTACACACATCTTCATGAGCCAAGCTAAGGAGAGTGGGATCCTGCCCTCACCCCCCAACCCACCTCAACATGCCTCTCCACCGGCATGGTACATGCTCCAATTCAACCTACTAAAAGCCAGAAAAATAAAATAACAAAATCAAACTTAAAGAAACATAAAATGAAGCTGTGATCCTTTGCTGCTCTGGAGCTGCAAACGAGCAGGCACAAATCACCTGGAACAGGAGGGAGAGCTGAGCAGAATGGGACAAACTGCTCAGCTGAGTTAGACGTAACATGCAAGCATCAGACACAGAGCCCAAGGAGTGAGAAATGCAACCCCCTTCCCTCTTTCCTCGCATTCTCCAAAGTTACATTTGTATCACTAATGAAATAAAAGGCAAGGTTTGGGTGAGAAGATGCACAAAAAGCCACATGCGGAACAGGGGAACCCAGAGATCTGGGCAAGGGGTAGAGAAGAGGTCTCAGAGGGGTGCTCTGCCCAGCAGCCACAGCAGATTCCCTTTGAATTTTACTTCTTTCCATGTGTGCTCTACACATGCATGGCCAGTGCGCGATCTAGAGCCCAGATGGAAAACTTGCTTATAGAATGCCTAGTTTAGGTCTACAGAAAGTGTTTCCTTAACATTTATCCACCTATATTAAATCCTGCACCTAATTGGACATTCGTCATATATCTCTGAGGCTCTACTTATACATACAAGAAATTATTGGCTCCACTCCCCCAACATCAAATTCCCTTGTGGTACACATTGGACATTCCCATTTTTGTCCATCACCCACCAAGTGCACCCAGGTCACTGGGCAAAAACAGTACCCCGGAGAATTTTGACCTTTCCAGACTCTGGAAAGACCCAACGTGCCTTTCCCAACACGCTCTTTATGTGTACTACAGCAACCTGATCTCCCTCCACGGTACGTAGGGAGCTGGATTGGTTAGGACCATTACGATTACTAGATCCTCGAGTGTTGACCAACCAGGTGTCTTCAGCTAAATGTTCTATGTTCCGCCACCCATTGCTTTCAACACAGTTTTCAACAACCCAGTGAATCGTTCAATCTTAACAGCAGCTGGTGCATGATAGGGAATATGGCAAATCCACTCAATGCCATGATTTTTGGTTGAAGTAGTTACAAGGGAATTCTTGAAATGAGTCCCATTATCTGATTCAATTATTTCCACAGTGTCCGAACACCATTGTGGCTGAGTGAATCACAGGCTTTGCAGTGGAAAACATGAGTCTTTAAGGAGGAGTCTGAGGACTGGAAAGAATCACGGACTCCAAAGATGAGGAGAGCATGGCAGGCCAGTGATACCAGCTCATTTCTGTGTGGAGATCTTTTCCCCATCCATCTCAGTTCATCCACCACGGCCTTGAGGTCTTTCTCCCACCTCCCCTGTGATGAGGAGGCCTCCCAGTGTGGGCTGCCAGCAATAATCCAGCTCTTCCTGCAGGAGGACTGAGAGAAGAAGAGCAGCCCCAAGTGGGAACTAGGGCAGGATACTCCATGTCATGCACACACCAGGCATCCTTGGCTCCACCCCAAGCAGAGCACTGCTCTGGAAGGTGGAGGTTTTGCTGGTCCCATGGTGGCCAGACAGCTGCAGGACCATTCCTAGTGTGGGACCAGCTGAGAGCCAACAGCTTCTTTGGGTTCCTCGGTGGGGCCTCGCAGGCTCTGAGCTGGTCTCTGATCATCCTTTCTCCTCCCATCCTCCCTCCTCTAGGTCTTCTGGCCAGGTGATCTCTGGGGATGCATGTGCTGGGACAACCACCCGCACTGTGACCAGTGTGCAGGGGGAGCACCAGATCAACCAGATTGCTCTCAACCCCACTGGTACCACCCTCTATGCTGCCACTGGGAACTCCGTCCGCATCTGGGAGCTGAGCAGGTGAGGGGAAGCACGGAGGCAGGCAGGACAACTGACTGATTCTGTGTGGACGGTGTCCATCTGAAAAGACTCCCCTTAGGAAAGGGAAAACCTTTGTAGCTATGGAAGCTGCCTCAAATGAGGGCTTATAGAACCCTTTCATATGCCTTTTCAAGTCCCTGTTTTGGACCTGAGGGTTGATGAGCAGCCTGGGCTCTGCAGATGGCTGTCGGTGTGCCCCAGAGCTGCCTTCATCCCTCAGCATCACTGTGAAGCAGGGTACCCCTGATGGCGATGCCCGTGTTTGGGGACCTTTCTATGTCAGGAGTGCTTGAGGGCAGTGGGCTTTGTGCTGGGGGAGGGCCCTGGAGGAGCTGTGCTGTTGGGAAGGGGCTGACTGACCCTTGTGACTGGTTGTAGGCTGCAGCCCGTTGGGAAGCTGAGTCACACAGAATCTCAGAATCACAGAATTACCCGGGTTGGAAGGGACCTCAAGGATCATGTAGTTCCAACCCCCCTGCCTAGCACGGCCACCAAACATACGCCTTTACTAGATCAGGTTGCCCAGGGCCCCGTCCAACCTGGTCTTGAACACCTCCAAGGACGGGGCATCCACAGCCTCACTGGGCAGCCTGTTCCAGGACCTAACCACTCTTCTAGTAAACAACTTTCCCCTAACATCCAACCTAAATCTTCCCTCCTTCAACTTAAAACCATTACCCCTAGTCCTGCTATTATCAGTCCTTTCGAAGAGTTTACTCCCCTCCTGGGAGTAAGTTCCCTTCAGGTATTTAAAGGCTGCAATGAGGTCACCCCGCAACCTTCTCCAGGCTGAACAAACCCAACTCCCTCAGCCTGTCCTCATAGGGGAGGTGCTCCAGCCCCCTGATCATCTTCGTGGCCCTCCTCTGGACCCTTTCCAAAATCTCCATGTCTTTTTTGTACTGAGGGCTCCACACCTGGACACAGTACTCCAGATGGGGCCTCACAAGAGCAGAGTAGAGAGGGATGATCACCTCCCTATCCCTGCTGACCACCCCTATCCTGATGGAGCCGAGGATCCCATTTGCTTTCTGGGCTGCCAGAGCGCACTGCTGGCTCATGTTAAGTTTCTCATCTATCAGGACCCCTAGGTCTTTTTCTGCCGAGCTGCTCTCAAGGACAACTCCTCCCAGCCTGTACAGGTGCCTGGGGTTCTTCCGGCCCAAGTGCAAAACCTTGCACTTTGCCGTGTTGAACCTCATTAGGTTCACCCGAGCCCAGCTTTCCAGCCTGTCAAGGTCCCTCTGAATGGCATCTGTTCCCTCCACCGTATCGAGTGGCCACATTGGGCCAGTGATGTGTCTCACAGTAAGCCAGACAGCAAGCAACCATGACCTGGTGGTGACGGGCTCCAAAGATCAGTATGTCAAGCTACTCTCCTGTGGCTGCTGGGCAGAGCACCCCTCTGAGACCTCTTCTCTCCCCCTTGCCCAGATCTCTGGGTTCCCCTGTTCCGCATGTGGCTTTTTGTGCATCTTCTCACCCCAAACCTTGCCTTTTATTTCATTAGTGAGACAAATGCAACTTTGGAGATGGGGGGGAGAGGTGGAAGGGGGTTGCATTTCTCACTCCTTGGGCTCTGTGTCTGATGCTTGCATGTTACGTCGGACTCAGCTGAGCAGTTTGTCCCATTCTGCTCAGCTCTCCCTCCTGTTCCAGATGATTTGTGCCTGCTCGTTTGCAGCTCCAGAACAGCAAAGAATCACAGCTTCATTTTATGTTTCTTTAAGTTTGATTTGTTATTTTATTTTTCTGGCTTTTAGTAGGTTGAATTGGAGCATGTACCATGCTGGTGGAAAGGGGTGTTGAGGTGGGTTGGGGGGTGAGGGCAGGATCCCACTCTCCTTAGCTTGGCTCATGAAGATATGTGTAAGAATGTAGCAGAATAGGGGCTCAGTGGTGACAAGTCTCTCCCAGTGGTGGCAGGATGTCTGGTGAGACCTTAGCCCACAAAACTGCCAACACTTCCTCCCCTCTCCAGCATTATAAGCCATGTGTCCCATACCCAAAATATTCCTCTGTGGAAAAAGGAAGAGGGTCGAGGAGGCTGAGAAGCCTTTTCCTGGGGATGGCTCCTCTGCGCCATTTTGCTTGCCAGAGAGAAAAGCAGCTCAATGGGGGCGGCTGACATCATAGAACCTTCCTGATGTCATAGAGCCTTCCTGATGTCATAGAACCTTCCTGAGTAGTCACCTTGAGCACCGCTGCCCCACCCAGCTCATTCAGCTCTGAGCCTTCTGGTGGCAAGCAGCCATGCCTGGCACCAAGAGAACCAGGAGCGATGATTGCCCTGCAATTCAGGGCAAAAAAGATTCAGAGTGCCCAGAACCAAAAAAGCAGAAAAAGCCCGTGGAGAACAACAAGAAGCTGAGGAGGAGGAGGAAGAGCACCTTTGGCCGTCGCAGAAGGGTCAGACCTGCGACAGCCCCCGTGGAGCCAATGGAGGTGGATCCACCTGCAGATGAGACGGAGCCGATGGAGGTTGACCCACCAGCAGCACAGCCTGCCTGCTCCTCCACCGTGCCAGCCCGCCCAGCGCTGCGCTCACAGCAGAGCCAGCGGCAGTCCAGGCGCTCATCTCCTTACCCCCTGCGCCGCACCTCCGCCCGCAAGTAACTTGGGGGCCATTAATTAACAGCTCCAACGGCAGAGAACGGTCCTGCCAGCATTGCTCAAGTATCACCATCTCCTCCTCCTCAGCAATACCGGGCCTCTCTGGAGATCAGTTCTGCAGGAGTGCGGGACTTCCTGATTCTGCAGCTTGTTCTGGGCTTTAATTTTATCTTAGTTTTAAATTAGGAGTTTAGTTTTAGACATTTAAGGCTTTAAGTTTCGTGTTAGTGTTAGACATAGGTTACTTTAAGATTTTAGTGTTAGGCATTACCATCCAACTGGAACGTGCACTCAAAAAGTGCACCAAGTGCTTCTGTGCCCATGGAGAGGTACGTGTGGATCACTGCAACCAGCCACCAAAGCAGTGCTGTTTGAACACAACTCTGTTTGCAGCAGATCTGCTTTGTGTGTGCTGAGTGCTCCGAGCCTTGGGGATGGAGGGTGGTGGCCAAGCTCTTGGAGAAGGGCTGACATCTGTTTCCAGAGCCATCCGAGATCTCCCAGCTGCCGTTTTTCCCCCCAGGTGTTTGAGATTGCTGAGGGTGTGGTGGGCAATGTTGGCCCCACTCACAACTTCCAGCCCCCTCACTACGATGGCATTGAGTGCCTGGCCATCCAAGGAGACATCCTCTTCAGCGGCTCCAGGGACAACGGCATTAAAAAGTGGGATCTGGAAGCAGCAGGAACTTCTCCAGGTCAGGAGGGCAGCATACGGGGTAACGTGGGGCAGAGCAGGATTGCTGCTGTGGGTCTGGAGGAAGGCTGAGGGACCTGGTCTAGGTCCTGCTGTCCTGGGAGGGCAACCCGGGGATCTGGCAGTGAGTGTGCCAAGTGGCTCTGTGTGCCTATGGGTGTGTACTGAAGGGCACCCAGAACTGCCACTTCCCCTTGGGACATAGGCTTGGAGCATCAGTTGCTGTGTTACTCTCTGAAAAGAGGATTCAGGCCCCAAGTCTTGAGTCCATCTTGGTGATTAGGATTGACTCTGGGGCAGCAGTGATGATCTGCAGCCCTGCAGCTGAGTGCATGAGACTGATTGTGATCTCTGCTCTGCCATGTACCTACAGAAAATCCCAAGAGCACACAAAGATTGGGTCTGTGCCCTGGCCTTCATCACCGGCTGCCCCATGGTGCTGAGTGCGTATCGAGGAGGCGTGATCAAAGTCTGGAAAGTGGATAACATCAGCCCGGTTGGGAAGATCAAAGGGCAGCCCCATCAGCGCCATCTGCACCAACTCCAAGCACATCTTCACTGCCTCCAGGTGAGCCTCAGGCTTGGTGCTCCCCATAGCCTGCGGGAGGTGGGAGAGCCCCGGGTTGACCTGTCATCCCTGGGCCTGGGTGGGTTTGCACTGAGTGGGGCCGGGAGCCTGGAGGGCGAAGAGGGCAGGGGAGATCTTGCAGATTTCTGGTCCCTCAGTGCCTTCATCTCACCTTGCTGTCTTAGTCTGTCCCCTGCCCGCTCTCTGGGATATCCCCATGCAGGGTCCCCTCTTCCCCGGGGCTGGGCATCCCCTGCTGTTCTTCGGGAGCAATTTGGCAGCAAGACTCTGATATCCACTCTCTTTTGTTTCTGCAGCAGCCGGAGCTGCACATCTGACCTGGCTCACCCTGAGCTTCCCTGCAGAGATCTCTGAATCCCAACTGCAAAGTCTGCTGACCCTCTGCTCTTTCCTGGGTACCCACTTTGCTCTGCAGTGGGGTGGGGAAGGGCTGCAGATGGGTGAGGATGGAGATGGTTGTGCCAGGAGCGGAGTGCGGATGGGTTGGACCATGATCCTGCACGACTCCCCCCACGGCTGCACGCCTGAAGGACAATCCTACAGAGAACGATGGTGCATGGCTGGAGCCCTTCAGAAGGCTGAAGGCTCAGCCCAGGAGTGTCAATGAGGACGCAGCCTCTCCAGCTGCCCTGCTCACGTTTCTCTGCTCTGGGGGCCGACGAGGCCCTGGTCTCACACTGGAGCTTTCTTCTACCTCTCCTGTGGTCCCTTGGAGCATCCCCTGCTCCATCGTGGGCTTGTGGGGGAACGTGGGAATACAAGAAAAGCTGTTCAGAGCAGCAGCTGTGGAGCCAGATGAACAGCATGAGAACCAAGGACACCTCTGGAAGGAGAAGAAGGGACTCACGGCTCTGACTGGATATGTTAGAAAACAAAAACTTGTGAACATTTATAAGAGATGTGAGAATATGTAATAAAGGATTTGGATCATTTACATCTGAGTCCATGCCTCAAATGCTGCTGGGGAATGGCTGCGTTGAGCCCTGGCAGTGGTATTCTCTCCTCATGCGCTCTCACTTCCCTTTGGTCACTGAAGAAACGACGTTTGAACTCGGACTTAATGATTTCTCTGCATGATCCCATTGGTGCTGAACTCGGATCTCAGAGGAGCTCCAGGATGTGCCCCATAAAGCACAGACCAATTTCCTTCTGCTTTCTGCAACCCTGTTTGTTTTGTGCCACCAGCCCTCGTTCAAAGCACTGCAGGGTGGGAATTTCTGCACACCTTGAAACAGGAGCATCTCTATTTACTTGATGGAGTCTGTCTTTTATCATTCTGGGAATGGGGGGGAGGGGAAGAAGAAAATGCAGTTTCCATGGCCTGGTGGAGGGCTCGATGGCATGCGCAGGGTCACCCTGCCATGGACAGGATGGTGGCTGCTCCTGGGTCACAGCTGAGCCCTGTGCTGTGGGGCTGGGCAGGATGGATCACAGGCCCTATGGTTGCCCTGTGACACACAGCACTGGGAGGTGGAGGCAGCGCTGCCCTCTCAGCCTGTTCTTTTCCATTGGGATGTATGTGTCTGCATTCGTGTGGCTGTAGTTGGGTGTACCGTAGGTACTGGTGTCTCAGTACCTGTGTGGGTCGGTATCTCCCATGTGGAAGAGTGGGGGGGGTGTTGATTTGGGGTTTGGGTGGAGGGGTTGTGAGTTGATTTGGTTTAGCCAACTCACAGTGCAAGCTGGGTGCTGTTGTCATTGATATCATTTTGGGGGTGGGCTGGGGAGCTCATGGGTTTCTTGTTTGTATTCCTTTGGCCATTGATTGCTGTTGTTCTGGTTTTGACACTTGAGCTTGTCCCAAAGACACACAGCCTCACTGCACCTTGCTGTGTTTCTGAGCCCCTTCTGTTTCCCAGTGCTGAGCTTTTCCTCCCGCTGCTGGAGGATGTTTGTAGCAGAGCTCTGTGCTTTTGCTCTTAGGCATTGGGTTGATGTGCAGCACGGAGCTGGTGGTTCCTTTGACGCACAGAAAGGTCCCTCTGTAGGGCTGAGCTCAGCCTGTGTTCCTGCCTCTGCTCTCCCAGATATTTGCTGTGGGTGCATAAAAGCTCTTCTTGTCTGGCAGTGCCATGCAGGGCACGTTGTTGGAATGGGCTGGTCCTAGTCCCTGTGTTCCAGAGCCTGCTGGGATATGGCAGCAGCAGCAGCTGGTGCTGTAACAGCCTCTGCCTGAGGTCGAGGCAATCTGAGATAAACTGAATCTCGTAATGCTGTTAAGAGTTGTTGTCCCCAAAATGCAGTTCAATCTAGATCCTGTCCCAGGCACTGAACATGACGAGGACAGCCCCAGGAAGCTGGCACAGAGCTCTGCCCTGCTCCCCATCACAGGGGGCTGTGGGGGGGGCAGCTCTGAGCCATGCTGTCAGGTTGGGGGGGCAGGTGCCCCGAAAGCTAAAGCACAAAGTCCCAGCTCAGCTGCAGTCCAGTGAGCGTGGCTTCTTGGCCTCTGCTTCTTCAGATCCTTCCCTTGCTGCCCTGCCTCTGCCTGTGGGCAGGCAGCAGGAGGCCCTGGGGCTGCACTTGCCTGTTTTGCCATCTGTTCCATGCCCCAGAGCACAGTGCCTGCAGACCCCGTGCTGGGGCTGAGGGCTTTGTCCACAGAGGGTGAAGGTTCAGGGCTGGGCTGCAGATGGGCTCCATCCCTTTGCACTGTGCTGGGTGCTCCTTTAGGGCTCAGGACTTGCACTGCTTTCTTGTGGTCTCTGAGCCTCTCTGCACCTAATTTTGCTTCTCCCTCGGTTCCTTTGGTTGTGCCAAGCATGGAGATAATAACTGCTGTCCAGGGAGGGAGCTCCTTCCTTTGCTGAGAGCTGGTGGACTTCTTCCTGGCTTCTGCCTCTTGCTCCTGGATCTCCTCCTCCCAGCACACAGGAGCCAGCTTCATGCTCTGCTAAGGGCACTGCACTGCCTGGAGCTGAGCTTTGCACACAAGGGCTGGAGTTGACCCAGAAGTCCAATTGTTTGGGCCCCCAAACCAACCACTGTGAGCCCCCCCAGGGAGCTGCAGCTCTCCCGGCACAAAAGACAAGGCTGTAGGGCTGTCCCCAGCCTGGCCAGCTGCGAGAAGCACAAGGATGCGTTGTTCCTCCCCAGCGCCTCCAAAAGCACAGCTGCTTTGGGCTCCCTGCCTGGGCAGTCTGCTCCCAGGGGTGCCCTCCCATCCCACACTGGATGGGCTCCAGGTACGATCCCACAGAGCACCTGTCACTTGTCCCCTTGCCTTGCAGCGTGCTCACCCCTGCTTTGCTCCATCCTGCAGGCAGCATCACCCTCCCCAGGGCTCCCACCAGCTGCCCCTCTCTCCCCGTGCTGCTCCCACCCCAACTGTGAGGGATCCCAGCACAGTCCCACTCCCCCCCCAGGCCTTTCCAGCAAAGCGTTGCCCTTCACCTTCCTGCCACCCCGGGCCTTTGTCCCCATTCCCAGTGGAGCAGCTCTGCCCCTTTAGCTGCTCACTGCTCCGCATCCCACCACCACCCTGCACTCTGCTCCCTGCTCTGCAGTGCTGCACTGCCTGCTCCATCAGCCCATCCTGCACAGCAGCAGGTGCCTTTTCTTGCTCAGAGCTGTTGTACAGAGCCCAACTCCTGTTGGTGAAGGCTTTTTTTCCATGCTGGGTGGTGCAGCCCAGCACTGCGCTCTGGGTTTGTCAAGGTGTGTACAAATATTTGATACCTCGATGTGTTCCTGTAAATAGTGTAACTTATTTCGCTCTCATGATGTACGTTGGCTTGAATTGTTTCCCGATGGATGTGTTTGTTCCTCACCTCTTTGTCTTCACAAATAAAGCGTTACTGAAAGGAAGAGACAAAGCAGTGCTGACTGTTATGGGGAAGAACAGAGCTGGGAGCCGCCCGTCCTGATGTGCATCCTGTCCTTCTGTGCCGTGGGAGCTGTGAGGAAGTGAGCACATGGGAACAGGGTCCTCAGGGACTGCAGGGATGTCCCCGTGGCTCTGGGATGTACCTGAGCCAGCTCAGGGAGCAAAGTGCATTTTGGGGCACTCCACCCTACAAAAAGGTCCTTGAAAGCTTCGCAAGGAGGCGACAAAGCTGGTAAGGGCTACGAGGTTCATCCTGTATGAGAGGCTGAGGACCCCCGGCTCGTCCGAGCTGCAGGAGATGGGGCTGAGAATCCGTCCCGTTGCTCGTTGTGGCTTCCTAAGCAGGGGAATGGCACAGAGCTGCCCGTATCTGATGAAGGAAGCGGGGTAGGGCCGGGAAACGCGTCTTTGCCGTGGGGGTGGTCCAACGCTGTCACGGGCCCTTCTGGGGGGTGGTGGATGCCCCGAGCCCGTCACTGACCGAGTGGCGTTTGGACAATGCCCCGAATGTGGTGCTTAACTTCAGGGCAGCCCTAAAGCGCTCAGGACCCGCTCGGTCCCTTCCGGCTCCTCCATCCAATTTAATTGCCCCCGCATTTGTCCCATCCTGGGGGCGGCCCGGCTGCTGGAACCCCCGGCAGCGCTGCGGGGACAGCCGCCAGGTGGCAGCGCGGGCTGCGGTGCGGGGACGGCGGGCGGTGGGCGGTGTTGGCACCGGGGCCGTTTGCGGGATGTTGTGAGGTTCCTCCCTCCCTCCCAACTCCTTTCTGCCCCCCCCGCCCCCGAGCCGCGCTGCAGTGCCCGCAGAGATGATGATGCTGGCACCGCGTTGTGCCCCACTCCGGGGTGATGGCGTCAGTGGGTCATACCTCGCACACTGGTTTGAAGGGAGCAGCAGGGAGAACCCGCTGGGCTCCCCCCTCATCCCAGCACCACACGTGCCAGGGGCAGCACCAGGCAGGTGGGTGCCAGGCTGGAGGCTTGGGCACATCCCAGGGCACAGATCCCCACTGCTAGCACAGGGCTAAACCCAGCAGGAGCACATCCAGCCTGGGTCCCAAATATGCCTGCCTGAGACTTACACGAGGTAATTCCCCACATGCATCCCTCGGTCCTGCCCTGTATGTGTGCCAGTGCACACGTACTTGTGAAACAACAAGTGGGCTGGCACAGCTCCACTGCCCATCCCAGCCACCCCCGTGGGCAAAAAAAGTGACCCATGACAACATGAATCATAGAATCACAAGGTTGGAAAGGACCTGTAAGATCATCTAATCCAACCGTCCTCCCTTTACCATACCTACACGAAACCCCTTACCCATGTCTCCTAGCTCCCTATCCATGCACTTCTTGAACATTGCCAGAGATGGCGACTCCACCACCTCCCTGGGCAGCCATTCCAGTGCCTGACCACTCTCTGAGAGAAAAAGTTCCTTCGTATGTCCAGCCTAAACCTCTTCTGATACAACTTGCGGCAATTTCCTCAGGTCCTGTTTGTTGGCTGGCAGAAGAGGCCAAGCTCCTCCTCATCACAACCTCCCCTCAGGAGGTTGTAAAGTGCAATGAGGTCTCCCCTGAGCCTCCTCTTCTCCAGGCTGAACAATCCCAGCTCCATCAGCTGCTCCTCATAAGACTTGTGCTCCAGACCCCTCACCAGTTTTGTTGCCCTTCTCTGAACACGTTCCAGGGCCTCAATGTCTTTCTTGCAGTGAGGAGCCCAAAACTGAACACAGTACTCGAGATGTGGCCTCAGCAGAGCTGAGTACAGAGGGATGATCACCTCTCTGCTCCTGCTGGCCACAATGTTTCACATACAGGCCAGGATGTTCAGCTGAGCATCGACCAACAGCCCCAGGTCCCTTTCCTCCAGCCCTACAGCCAACCCCTTCCACCTCCATGCAGGAAGGAGACCCCACCCACAGCTGCCCTGCTACCCCTCTACAGTCATCAGGCAGGACCAGCTGGACTGAATAATTTAATTCCCCGTCAAAAAAGGGACTGAGAGAAATAAAGCTCTCCTTAGAGCAAAATCCAACCGCTGTGGTGACCCATCATAGCCCTGGTCAGGTGCCTGCAGTCCAGATATCGATGCTCTGGATGATGAGCCATTCACTTTGGCTCTGGGTCACCCGGATCCTCACGCAGTCCACAGGGTTGGGTGCTTCCTTCTCCAGCCCCCTCCGCTCTAAGTTCCCTTTCTCAAAGGAGCCCACAGTGGTGTACACAGAGCAGTCCCGGCCATCAGCCCGCCGTCCCCGGCCCAGCTCCAGAACCCCTGCACGCAGGAAGTCCCCACGGCGCTCATTGGATCCTGTCTGCACCCGGACACGGCTGACACGGGCTGGTTGGTGGAAGACAACGGAGAAGATGCTGCCAACTGTTGGGTTTTTGCCCCAGAAATACCCCGTTGCTGTGCTGTAAGCCTTAGAGGGCTCATAGTTCTCAAAGACAAGCATGCTGGTGAACACAGCTGCTGGTGGGTTGTCTGGAAGGTCCATGGCATCAGCTTGGAACTCATCATCCTCCAGACGGTTGATGGTACCTTGGAAGGAGGAGTAGAGGCCCATGTGCTGGAAGAGGGAGGGCTTGAAGCGGATCACGTCCTTCTGGGTGAGCAGGAGGCGGAAGTGGTCCAGCAGCCAGTCACAGGGCATCTCCTGGTAGAAGAGGAGGAGGAAGCGAGCCAAGCGAGGCAGGTCACTGGAGCGGTAGAGCTTACCAATGTAGCCCAGCTTGGAGAACTCAAGGGTGGCCCAGTTGGAGCCTTCCTGGGAGGCTACAGCTTTGCGGATAGCAGTGAAGAAGGACTTGGCAGACAACACGTCATCCTCAATCATCAAGTAGTAAGAGGAGAGGTTGGCAGCAAAGGTGACAAGGAAGGCATAATCCACATTCTGCTTGGACCTGAACTTCACTCGCGCCTCTGGGTCGTTGTAGTTTCTCTTGAGGCCTTCCAGAGTTGGGTAAAACTCATGGGGAGCATGGATAAGCACGAGCCGGCCCAGGAGGATGTGGTGAGCAAACCTGTCACTGATGTCAGCAGCCACCTGGGCGTTCCATCTGGGGTCTGCATCGGCCAGGTGCACCACCACCACCATCTCCTGCAGCTCCTCCTCTGATGACTGCTTGAAGAGGGACTGCAGAGTCTCTGGGAGGTAATAACCACGTGGTCGTCGCACTGATGACAGCCCCACCGCCAAGAACTCTGCCATGCAAAGGAAAGGCATTTACAGGCTGAGTACTGATGCACCACAGTGATATTCTCCCATAAGGAAGGGGTCTCCAAAAAGCTCTCCCCATTGCCAACCTGCTCAGTTAATGCTACTTATGGCCCCACATCCAAAGTCAGAAGATCCACCTCCCCACTGGGAAAGCAGGAAAACCACCCCCGTGCAGATGGATCTCGTCCAGAGAACTGGGAAATCCCAAATGGCTGTGGGCACCACACACCCCAATTGGACAGAGCAGAGAAGATTGGTTAGGGGGGAAGAGCAAAAGTGACAGTGATGAGGAGGTCAACAATGGGTGAGAGATGCAGCTTCCAGAGCCCAGCCCAAAACAGGGCCCTGGAGGCACTCACTTTTGTGGGATGATGGGAAACCAGCAAGGAGGTGGTAGGAGATGTTGTTGAGTACGGAGAGGTTGTCTGTGTCCTGGAGGTTGTGCAGGGCTCCTTGCTTCAAGATCGTGTCTAAAGGTAGATCCCTAAAGTCCACCTGGATGGCAACCAAAGCTGGACTGGTCAGAACATGAGGTCTTGAACATATGTAAGCCAAGGGAGGGGGGCATTTCCATTCCCAGCTCTTGGACTGGAGGAGCCCAAAGGGAAGGGCTTCCTTCCCTTCTGCAGAGCTGGAGTTTGGGGATGATATGGGGCAAAGGAGGCAGAACCAGGAATTGGGGTCCCAGCAGGGCAGAAAGGGAGAAGAGCTGGGGCATGGGACCTACATGGGGTAGGGAGGTGGGGACTCCCCCAGCACAGGACTCACCTCCTGGGGATCCTGCTGCTGCCAGCTGCCCCTGCGCAGGAGGAAGAGGAGGAGGAGAACAAGGAGGAAGGAGGCTACAAACACAGCCGTGAGGGAGCGCTTCAGGGAGCACCGCATAGCACCAGGTGACCTGCTGAGAGCCCTGCAGGAGAGAGAGATGCATGAGAGCACAGCACAGCCCAGGATAAAGCTCCTTCCCTATGCTGGGACAGTAGGAGGACAGCAAGGTGGCACTGGGATGCACACAGGAGTTCTCAAACAGGGGGCACCACGCAGCCCAGCTGGGAGAAACCCACCAGGCACAAGAACCCACAGTGCTCTTCCAACACTGCAGCTCTATTCCCTGCTGCACCCCCCATCCTCCTCCTGCCCACACCCCGCAAGCAACACTCATGGCATTGCTGACCCCAGCAGCTGCCAACAGCCTGGCACAGCCACGTCCCTCACTTGGGGGGAACAAGAAAGCCTTGAAGTCACCTTCACAGAGATATTGGTGCCCTTGAGATATTTCTCCTTGCAGCAGAGGTGTGGCACAAGGCTCAAAGGCTGCTGAGTTTACCTGGGGTTTTTCCATTATTAATGCAACTAGATCTGCCCTAGAAGAGGAAAAGCAGAGTGCAGGTGAGCAGCCAGCCCTGCAGGGCAGCTCCAGCACGTGCATCCCAACTCACAGCACCCGTGTTCAGCCAAAGGCATCTATGAGCCACACATGGAGACACAGCACAGTGAGAACTGAGAGCTGCCCAGGACTACTAAATACATCAACTGCTGGGGAAAGCTAAGCCTCATTCAGCACCGATGGGGAAATACAAGCAGAAAGCTGACTGTTTTAAGGAGAAAATCCATTTTCTGGTTGGCATTAACACCTTAATGTTGCTATCCTGGCTGAGCTGACCTCACGTTCATCACTCAGATAAACAATCAAATCAGATGGAGCTGCTCTGAGCTTGCCCTTTGTCCTGGGTGTGATGGATCACATCTGCTCCAGCCCGGCTTGTAGGAGCTCTTCAGAGTGGTTTCTGATATCCATGAAGGGTGCTTCTTATGCCCCGTTCTCTTGAGCTTGGTCCTTGGGAGCTTGGGTTTCTTAGCTGATCTCAGCTGCATCACATTACTGGGGATAACTTCATTTCCCCTCCACCTGGGAGAATTAACACAACTCGTCCTGGCCAGGGAGAACAGAGCAGAGCAGTTGCTTCCCTCCAGCTTGAGCCAAGTGGGTGTCAGGGTAGGAGACTCATAGGAAATGCTGCAGTGGCTGGAATCCAGTCACCATTTCTTCAAAGCAATGGGTTCTAAAAGCCACTTGAAATCCCCTCCCAGGCCCAGGTCAGTGCTCACCACTTCCCACATTCCCAGCCTCACCTTCCCCCATGGCATGGGGAAGCTCAGCCTCATGGTAAGCTGGCAATGCTGGTGCTCAGCTCCCAGCTCTGCACTGGGCAGCTCGTGGTGGTAACGTGGATGGCCAGAGGGATCCCTGGCTGCCAGCATGGAGAACACATGCTCCTGAGCATGGAGTTGTGTTGGGGAGCCAGCTGCCAGGAGCCCAACATGCTGTTCCCTCCTATTTGGAGCCTCCTGGCCAAGTGGGCTCAGTCCCACAGCAAAGGGGAAGGAGAATGAGGAAATGCTACAGCCTTGTTGCTGCAGGGGCTGCCTGCAGTGCTGGGAGTGGAGCAGCTGGGGCTCAGGCTGCAGAGCGGACACAGAGGTGGTTTAACACAGCTGGAGCAGAGGAAATGAGAAATCAGGGCAGCACTGTGCCCTGGGGTGAGCAATCCCAACCACTCAGGGCTGCCAGGCAGCCAAGCCCTGCTCCGCACACCACGCATCTCCCAGCACAAAGCTCGTCCCATAAAGAAGAAGGAGGGGAAAAAGCACATTTCTCCACCCGGGACCTAAAACCAAAGCTTTAGGTCAATGCAGCTCAGAGGGCTCTCCATGGGCAAGGTGATAGGGACACGACTCTGATCCAAGCCCCGCAGCTCCAGCCCCCTGCTCTCACCCCCAGGCCCCCCACACACCCTTCCCTGTGCAGCCCAAGGGTGAAGGCTTGCACACAGTGCTCCATCCCACCCAGGCAGCACAGACTTACAGGTGCGTGGGGCAGCTGTGGGCTCGTGGGGTGCTGGGCCCTGGCAGCGTCCCTGCTGGGCTCCCGATATCTGGCTCCCAAAGCCCCACCCCGGCCTCACCTGCCTCCTGCAGAGGAGGAGCGTCTGCAGGCAGGGTAAGCCAGCAGCTGGGAATGGGCTCCTTTGGCCTTCCCAAGGATGGGGATTCCCATAGGAGGACCCTTAGGGCTCTCACACCATAAACTGCTTTGCAGACCTGCTCACAGGTGGCACTGATGGGGGATCCTGCTGAGTGCAGGGTCAGGAGCACAGGACACAGAGCTGTGCTGCTTTTCTGGTCCTGTTAGTGGCCGGGAGCCACACGGCTGCTGAGCTGCAGCCACATCTTGGCCAGGCAGAGCTGGTGGCACCTGGATCCCCATATCCCACATTTTCATGCCTGCCCAAAGCATGGGGCAGCACAAGGTACAGCCCTGGTACACGTGGCCCATTTCTGAACCATGAAGAAGTCCTTGCCCTCCCCACCTGCCCTATTCAGCCAAAGCACATTCCTATTCCACTTACACTGCCGCGGTGCTCCTTACCTTCAGCCAGGCTCTGCTTCTCAGCCCAGGGCTGCTCAGCCACGAGGTGCAGGACGCGGCTCAGCTCTCCTCTCTGCAGCCCCGTCATGGTACAGGAAGGAACCGGGGCTCAGTGCTTCCTGCCCCGCAGGAGGAAGTGGGGAACGGGGCCTGGGTTTGCATGGGGAGTGCTGTAGGGGTGGCTGTCTGACAGCCCTTCCCAGTCCAACCCTATCCCTGTGCTTGATGATATTACAGACTAGGAACGAGTTCTTCTATGAAAGAGCAGTGATGCATTGGCACAGCTGCTCAGGGAGGTGGGGTCACCATCCCCAGATGTGCTCAGAGCCTCTAAGATATGGCAGTGAGGGATGTGGGCAGTAGGCACAGCGGGGTTGGACTTGGGGTTCTCAGAGGTCTTTATCCAACCACAACGATGCCATGAAGCCCAAAGGCTGCTTAGGCTCAATGTGCAACATCCAAACACAAGAGCCTGCAGCCCGGCTTTATCCTCACTGCACTTTGGACTGTGGGACACCACTGTGGAGAGCCAGGCCAGGCCTGAGGGGACCCAGCAGCCCCACCATGGATCCCAGCACACAGCACAGCGATGCAGCTGCAGGCTCAGCCTCTCTGAGCCCTGTGGGGAAACCTGAGAGGTGTTCAGGATCAACTTACAGCCCTGCATTATTCAGGTCCTGAGTGGAACAAAGCGGAGGTGAAAGAGGGCCTCACACACCGGGGCTGTGGATGCGGTGTTCCCAACCTGGCCATGGGAGTGCTTACAGCCATGCCTGCAGGATGGAGTGTCAGCCCCGTGCTGTTTGGAGATGCTTGCAAACAAAAGAATCATAATAGTTTAAATATAATGAAAAAAAAAATCAAAGCTGTTCTTATCTGTCTCCCTGTTGACAAAGGTTGGAGTGGGAGAGGCAGCTCCCTCAGTTAGGGATCTGTCAGTATTTCAATCTCCAACCCTCACAACACAAACAGCAGGAAGCCCCCCCTATTCCAACCTATTTCCTGCAGTAACCTGCAGCCACACAGAGTCCTGTGCTGCTGGAAGCCTCTGCTGGACAAAGTCCACCGCCACCACCAGGGGCTTGTCACCAAGGCCACCATGCGGTCTGATACTCACACACTGCCCTCATGCTGCTCACTGCCGCAAAGACTAGACGATCCCCTTAACCCAGCAGCCCTTACAGAGCCCAACACCAGACAGCACATCATATCACACACTGCAGGCAGCCCTATCAGCACACACTCCCCTATCACAGGTCCCAGCTCTGCAGTTGGTTACAGGACTTCTCTTGCACCTCTCTCTGACGTCACTTCACAACCTGATGTCAACTTCAGTGTACTTGGTCAGCAGCACTAAGATCAGGAATTGAGGCCGGAGTTTTCCAAAACGTGTTTGAAATCAGCATCACAGAGTCTAACACAGATCCAGGTTTGGGTTTAGATGCCCTTGGTGGTGATTTACATGGCAGTGGAGACGCATACAAGAAACTCCTGCCAGGCAGCTACATGGAGACTGTGGGGTATTTGCTTATTAAATTAAACTCTCCCTCCTCCCAGTTAAATCTGTTTTCAAAAGCTCTGCCCAACAGGGCAGCTGGCCAGCAGAAAGGAAGTACTTAAATACTCCTTGAGACCAGAACAGATGTTATAACTCAGAACAGGGTTAGATACTAACCTCAAGTTGCTCACCTGCACTCCAGCACATCCTCTGCCTGCTGCAGCTGTCACAGCAGTGAGGTGAAACCTGCTGGATTTCCTGCTCACTTTGTTCCGGATGCAGCAGACTGCATTGCCATCACACCCACCCAGCCCTGAGCTGCTGCAGTTGAAGGAGTTTGGGACATTGCATTTAATATCTGAACAGTCTGGATTCTGTCTGATCCTGGTGAAGCCTGGAGTTGGACTGGATGAGGTTTGTGGGTCCCTTCCCACTCGGGGTTGCTCTGTGACTCTGACAAATAATCCAGAGCCACAGCAGCTGCTGAGTTCTGGGGCTGCTTCTTCCTCACAACAGTTATTTTGCCTGTTAAGAGATACATCGCCGCCTGCTCCAGGGCTTTCCAATGCCCACAGGTCAACGCTGGTCCATGGCCTTAACAAAAAGCCCAGACCTGAGTCCTTCAGAGCAGCTTTAGTTTGCAACCTGCATCACCTCTCCCTGTTTGTCTTCTCTGAAAAACCTTCTGCTTTTAGAAGTCTAAGTCTTCTTTTCAAAGGAGAACATCACTGTGAGAACTTGGAGTATCTTTGCATTCAAGAACTTTGCCTTACAAATCCTCTTTGAAATAACTCCTTTGATTATTTATGCCTTAAAAAACAAACAACAGCATCTGTTGGACTGTGAATCAGCATTACTGTAACACTGCTGCTTTGCTTACTGCTCCTCAGACACTGAAATATCACACTGCATTTGAATGCAATCATGTGCCAATAAAAGATCAACAACAAAAAACCACCAGGGACTTCATTTGTGAATTGCTTCTGGTCACATCCAAACTGGAAAGCAAAAGCATTTCTTCCTGAAGAACAGAAAACACGACCACTTCCATTAGCACCAAAAGGATTTTAAATGAACAGTTCCAGGGAGCTCCTTTCAAATCATAAAAGGTGAATTTTACATAAAATTGTTTACAAATAAGTTTCTGCTTTACACTCAGCTCTGCTCAACACTGACCAGAAGTTATATATACATACACACTAGGCTCAGTAGCTTCAATCACTCTCTCAAGGAGGCTGTTGGGTTTATTGAAGAAAAAAAAAAATAGGATTTCTTGGTTCCTGGGTCTTTCCTTCAGCCTGTCAGACGGGTCACTGCTGTGGGCGCAGGGAGTTCTAAGCTTTTGGGGAGAAGGGATATTGAGGGTGCCACCAATCCAGCAGCCGGACGCTATGCACAGGGTCCAGCACCACCTGCACTCCTTGGTCAAGGCGTGGCTTCTTGCCATTGTGAACAGGGGCGTCCTGGAAGACCAGACGCACGCGATGATGCCTCATATCTGTGCTCACGTTGATGGTGAACTGCAAAAGAGAGACATGGAAGTGCTGGGAGGAAGCAGACATGCAGGATCATGCATCTGTTTCCAGGTAACTGCGATTGCAGACTGATTGCTGACACTGGGTACCAAAGTCACTTCTTTATGTGCTGCAACAGTTACACACCAAACCAATTCCCTGTGGCTGGAGGCCCCGAATAAGAGAACTGGTCACACCTGAAAGAACCTCTCAGACTTAGAAGGACTGACACATGTACTGTCACAGGTATTAGCACACCTGCTCTGCTACTTCCTAACACAACACATCCGTTTGGAGCTGAATTTGTGGGGGTTAATTCAAAAGCTGCTGTTCTTCCCAGTGGTCAGGGACTGAAGACAGAGCGCAGAACTTTGGTCATATATGTTTTACTCAGAATTTGCTGCCCTCAGGCAAGAAGAGATTCCATTTTCCTGCATCCCACCTCCTGGTCCCCATTGGGGTATTGACTATTCTGCTCCCAGCTGCTGCACACACACAGGCTCAGCTTCTTACAGAAGCTCTACAACAAACCACATCTCCTGCATCGAATACAGGAGAGCTGAGAGTTCTGAGGAAGCTTAACTGAGGAGATTGTTAGCAAATCCTGTAATAATTAGCACTGAGATTTCCACAGCTGGCTGACTGATGGAGCAGTACGATACACACAACATGGAAGAGCTTCCCCTCCCCTTTCAGAATCTGCACATGCAAAGATCATGTAGTAGATATCTCAAACACTTACCAAGGTGAACGTCATGCCCATGACTATTGGCACAAATATGAAGTTAAAGGTGGTGATCTGCAGCAGACAGCAATCCTGGTCGGGGTTCGTGTGGACTTCTTCATACTGAATAGGTGGCTGAAGACTTTTGGAACATTTGCTCTTAAATCTGGGAGACTTGAATAAAAGAGAGACAGTTAGCCAAGCAGGAATCTATGATGAGTTTGGTTTCTTCAGACCAGGGCTGCCCAGCAGCTTCACAGAGCATTCCCACACACCTCGGCAGTGCTACATTATTGACAGTAACAATCTGTAGGACTACTTCATTAGATAGGAATGCTGCAGAATTCCCAAGCCTTAAACAGCCTAAGAACCACTGATGGAGGCTTTCCATTAGCAGGCATTCCTTCACTTCTTGTGGGAATCCTTCCAGTGTGAAGCAAACAGTTTCAGATGTGGATTTACCTTTCGACTATTCAGTCTGTTTTCTGGTGATAGTCAGAAGCCATGATCCAAAGATTACATTATTTGGGGTGAAAAAACAATCCACACCTTACAGTGGAGCAATGGGGGAAAGAAATACCAAATATAAAAAGCACAAGATTCTCAACATGTTGGTAATACAGACTGAAAACTGAGAGCATTTCCAGGACGTGTTTTAGGTTTTATCAAAGGATTCAGAGTTTCCATTTAACATCTGAACCGTTTCCACTTTCCTTTTCATCACATAGAATAATCATTACTTCTCCAAAAAAGCCACAGCCATTCTGGTTCTTCTTCCACTGCTGCTGAGCTTCCATACCTGCTTTTTGAACTTGAAGTTGAATTCCCACATTGCTTCTTGTCTGTTCCCTTCGATCTTTTTGCACCAGAAAAGCAGACACTGAGGTGGAAAAAAAGAAACGCAACTATGAAACCTGTGGAGGAATCGCTTGAAATAAGTCACAGTTGCTGAGACTTCCCATTGCAAACACAATTACAGAGCAGTTAGGAGCCATTTATTCACATTAATTATTACCAAAGAACACACCCAGCAGTTCAGTCTCCAGTCTCAAGCAGACCAACCGATCATGCAAAAGGATGATGCAACTTACAGCCAATGATGTACTGAAGAGAAATCTCTCTGAACAATCCATCCCTTCCATAAGGCAGAGGTGAGTGGTACAGATTCACCTGTTTCCCTCACCCACCAAGAGCCCCCAATATATGACAAGCCAAACAAGACTAAGCAAAGGAACAACTTTGAATAAGGATCAAGGAGAGAATCCAAAGGGAAATGCCAAGAATGATGTATGACCTTTGAGGTGACAGATGAAAAAGGTCTGAAGCTGCTTCAGAGTCAAAAGAAGGTCCTGGCATCACTAGGCATTGCCTGTTGTACTGCAGAGCACAAAAACACTACCAAGTTAGCACAGTTTAACCAACCTACTGCTCGTATTTCAGAAGGAATGAAAGAAGGGCCTCCCTGCAGCAGAGGTAAGCAGCACCATGCTCCAATTTAATCCAGTTATCATGGTATGGTCACAGGACCTATCCCAGCACACAGCACCAGTTCTACAGGAGTCTCGGCAGAACTCCTAAACTAAAACGAGGAGGGGAATTTCACTGCCTGCCAACAGACAAAAGCAACTATCCTTCAACAGCCACAAAGAGAACCTGGTAAGTCAACCCACACACCACGGTTTCCACAGCACAGATGCCAGCCCACCACTGCTGGTCTTATTGCACACCAAGAAAGCCTGACTGGGTCACACTGGAAAGCTCACACCTAATTTAATCCAGTATGGTGGAACCTTGAATGAATCAAAGCCAGAGCCATCATCTACCATGGGACCTCTGTAATTAGAGACTAGAAGTGAAACAGGACCCCTACCTCAACTCTGAGTCACATCCATAAGCAGGAGTCATTAAGAACCCTTACCTCCACAGTCTTCATGAGGTGACCAACACAGCTACGAGCAGTCAAGCTCAGAAACACACACCAAGTAACCTCCACATGGGAGGAGAGGAGGCAGCCCTCATATTTTGCCAATAGAAACATTCTCCAGATCTTTCTTATCTCAGAATTTAACTCCAACATCAGCGCTATTTCTAGTTCACCTGCACAGACAGCCTGGTCTAGCAACTTGTTTGGTCACGGCAAGTAGTGAAGCACAAAATGGTCAGTACCTCCTAAGGGGCAGAGGATGTTGTCCACGGGTCAGCCGTCCTGCCCTTCAGACGCGCCGTACGGCCTGCTGCTCCACCAAAAATTATGGGGGATGTCTTTAAAGGGCAAACACTTCTGCTGACACCATAACAGCTCCAGTGTCCCACACAAGCTAGGCTAGGGAAAGAAAAAAGGAAATTAAAGAGGAAAAGCTAGATTTGATAACATGGAGGACTGGGGTCTCCTCTTGCCACATGCAGCTTATGTTAAGAATCAGCCATCATTTTCAATGACCCATAAAGGTATAAACAAAGCCCATGAAAGCAAGAACATGGGGAGGAAATGTCAGACCCTCCTCCATCCCCACTGTGCTTTAGCATTTCAGTGCACAGTAACACACATAGAGCTCACTGTCTTGCAGTGCAGTAGTACAGCAAGACCAGGTTTATAATGGCTCTTCAGTGCTCCAGGGGTTAGGTCAGATCTCTGCTGTTCTAAGCAAAGCCTTGTTGCCATTTAATTTCCTTTTTTGAGATCCAAACAGTGAAAGAACCAACTTCAAACTGTAGTGCAGTAGAAGCACTAGCAGTGGGCACCAAAGCCGTTATGATGTCAATATGAACGCTCCCGAAATCCTGCCAGTATCATCTCATACAGCCATACTACGTATCTGAGCAGCAGGCATGCCCGTAAAGAAGTGAGACTGAAGGGCTAAGGGGGCATTTCCTAGAACTGTTCTGCTGTTTAGTTTAAGAAAGATGACACCTAAACAGGGAAAATAAGAGAATAAACAGCTCTGGATACAGGCTTCTGACTCAGAATTCTGACACGGAATTAAGTGCCTTATTCCTGCTCTGCAGCACCACCTGCTTGTGTTACTGCACGATGCTCCCTAAGCACTACAATGTTTTTGTCCAGGGAGAGGACGGAATAAAGAAGCAATGCTGCACACAGATAGATGGGTTGCTCTCTTTTGCATGGAAAATTAAAGTCAAACTGTTGACAAAGCCACTGCAGTTTGTCTTCAAAAAGCCCATTCAATAAGCTTTTTGATTTGGAGGACAGAGAATTCACATTGCTGCTTAAGCTGTTCACAAGGTACCAGCCAGTCGTGAGGTAAAACCAAACAAGAAACACAAGTATTTCCAAGTTAAAGATCAATCATTAGTGATTAGAGAGGATACAGAAGTGTCCCAAGCTGCAAGATGAAGGGAAGCTGCCTGCCCACACCAGTGACAAACCTCACACAGCCCAACACAACTGCAACCCCAGTCCTAAAGCAGTTGTTCACTCTGCACATTTGCCATGCTCACATCACTACCTTCCCCTGCTCAGAAACCAAAGATGAAGCATGAACTACAGGAATGGAGTATAAAATGATTCCCTTTCAGTGGCTGTCAGTGTTGCTTCTGATCTCTTCAGATGCCTGCTATGGAGAAAAAGTGTATTCTGGCAGACAGCATCCGAATAAAGCAGAGAATATAAAAACTGTCCCTCCTGCAACGTCCTTTCAGCACCACACTTGCAACAGAGGAGGGATGAGCTTCAAATATCCCTAACAGTTCTCATATTCAGTGAAGCAAGTGCCTTTCTGCTGATTATAAAGCTGGTGAAGTAGGACTAAAGCAACTAGAAGAGTAACTAAAATCCTCTGCAGGAGCAACTACACAGAGACAGATAACCACCACACTACTAAAAGCTACCAGTCCAAGCTAATTCTCACTCCAGCCTTCACAAAGAAGTTTGGACTCAGCTATTTTTCAAGGTTCCTTCCAACCTCAGCTCTGCTGTGATTCTAAACACCACCTATTTTTTCTTCTAGAAAGAGAAAATAGCAAAAGAGCACCTCAGACATCCCACTTACTCTGGAATTTTTTAAAGTGCTGGGTGTACTGTCTGGAATAGCTGGGTTCCTGGAGACTCGAGATGCAAAAGGCTCATACATGTGGTACAGCGACCGGATGACGCACGCACGGAGACAGTGCAGCTTCTCCATGGACTCGGGCCGCAATCGGAGGGGCAGGTATGCATCCAAACTGTAGTGCCTGAAAAGCCAATGACAAACCCAACTCAAACTAAAGAGTCAGAACGGCAGAGACATGCAGGAGAGAGAGAGAGATGATCAGTGCTGATGATCAATCAGCAAACAGCTGATTGATCCCATTGTCAACTCTGAGTCCATGAGGGTTTTTGTACTGCCTCCAACACACACAGGCACACAATGCTACAGCTCCCCACTAATTCCCTTGCAGACAGTTGGATATATAAAGGTCTACAGGTGCATTCAAGTTCCCCAGGATCCACTTTAGCTGAGCTTGACTGTGTGCTTTCAAATGCCTGAGCAGCCTGGATGCCTGGGCTTGAGAGTTACTCTGATCAGAAAAAACAAGCCAAGGAAGCACTTGCTAGGGAACTTCACACTAAAAAAAACACTGACAAGGATGCCCGTAGTTGTGGTTTGCTCTATACTTACACTTGTATATACCTTATCACTTATAAGGACATCAAAGATTATCTATTTCCAACCCCCTTGCCAGCCACTAGATCAGACTGCCCAGCCTGGCCTCCAGGGATGGAACATCCACAGCCCACCCCATCTCTGGGCAGCCCACCCCAGCATATCACCACCCTCCAAGTGAAGAATTTCTTCCTAACATCCAACTTACACCTCCCCTCTTTCAGTTTCAATCATTCCCCCTTGACATATCACTATCTAACTGAATAAAAAACTGGATTTCCCTCCTGCTTGTAAGCACTTTATAAGTACTGGAAGATAACAATGACATCTCCCCAGAGCCTTCTCTTCTCTAAGGGAGAAAACATTCTGTCCTGAAGGAAAGTTCAAGTGAGATGAGCAAGGACAGAAGGATTTGTTTTGGATGTTGACACTTACTGCTCTTCTTTTACTTCATTTAAAACTTATTTCTGCCACTGAGAGAGCTCCTAAATGCACTGGTTTCTTTAATGCCATCCTAAGTACAGGAAGGTGACTATGATGAAAGCTTGAGGCAGGGCCAGGTCTCTGTCAGTGGTGACTGCCTGTCTTTAAGGTAATGCACTGACTTTACTGTAAGTGCTTTCTGAACATTTTACAGTTGTGAACGGGAGTTTATAGGCTCCAGCAAGCAGAAAGTGCACAAGGCTTTGATATCTTACAGAAAGCATATGGGAACATGCCACAGCCAGATCCTTTTCCGCAGCCAAAGCAGGTGCAATATACTACAGTTCCTCCTCAAATGAGGTCCACACCATAAGTTCAACAACTAAATATTAAGCTCCCCAAACCATAGGGAAATATTCTCTTATTTACAGCTCTACAGAAAGCCATTCATTGCCAAAGCCTCTTAGAATAGTTAAGACATTCTCTACAGTCTCACCTTCTATACAGTCTGGTCCAGAAGGCAGCAGTGCAAGTAACAGTCCAGGCTTTCTTGCAAATCAAAGAGAACCTGACAATGTCTTCAGGGCGAATGTAGGAAGCCAACAGCAACCAGATATCAATGGGGTATTCTTCTCCACCATCACCATCAGGATTTTCTAAATGCAACCAAGGTACATTAGTGTAATAAAGAACTTCTTCACCAAATCACACCTAGAGGTATATGTTATAATGCTGTTAGCACGGGGTGAGTAACTGGAACATGGATGTAAACGCAGTCATGTAAACAAGTCTGAGACAATTTCACTGCAACCACTACACATTCCCTTTGCTGGACACATGCCAACATTTATCACTGCTGCACAGGTTGCACAAGTGTGCAAAGTGGCAGATATAAAGAATAACTTGGGCTGAAAGGGGCTTCAAGGAAGCTCACTGCTGCCAAGGGAAGTTCTGGATGCGATTACTTAACTACAGATTTACATGCCCACAATGGACTGTGACCCCAGAGCAGTGCTGTGCATACACAGCCTTGGATATCAGTATGTTGTTAATACTGATAGCAATTTGTATGAAGTTAAACTTTTCTTAAGCACAAGGAACTAACTTAAAATTCATTCTTAACCGGAAGGCGATTGGTTATTAGAAAGTCCTGCAGGCTTCCACAGTGCAGCAGTTTAGTTTGCTGATTAGACTGTGCTGTATACAGCTTTGCATACTGCTACATAAAGTACAACTGCTGAAGGATACAGCAATGGAATTAATTCACTGTGATGGCAGTAGGGCCAATATACCCAGCTGCTGGAAAAACAAACAAAAAGCACCACTTAAATCCATCTGTAGAAAGCCACAAACTTGGAACCAACCTTAAGATAGAGCCTGGATTCTGCCAATAAACACACCATGGGCATCAATGTCTGTTTGCTTTTGTTGGTTTGCTTTTTCCTAAAGCAAACCCTGCTTTCACCTGCCTGCTTTCAAGGAAGAACTGTAACACACATCCCATGGCAAAGTTTCTCTTCTCAAAAGCAGCATTAATTTTCCAAGGTTGAGAGAAGACTGCTGGAAGCAGCAAACTCTTTGGCTTTGATTTCATACCCAAAGCTCTGCCTTAGTGAAAAGACAATATCTCTGACGAGTCACAGCAGTTCTTTGGTCAAATGGGGCAAAGTGATTTAACCTTTTGCATTATTATGTCTTATATTTTTAACTACAAATTACAAATGCCCTAAAGAGCTGCAGGTTTAGCCTACAAACAGCAGTCATTAACTGAAGAAACCCACACCCAGCACCCAGGAGAAGCTGGTGAACATACCTTTGTGTCTTTTGCTCTTCTTTTTTCTAGATGCAGTTCGCCCACCGATACTTTCCTTTGTATCCATTTCATCACTGCTGTCACAAGATTCTCCTGACACGGAGAGAACTTCTTCAGAAGGAACGCAAGAAGCTTCCAAACCACAGAGGGATTTTACTAGAATGACAAGCAACGACACGATAAGTCTGCCAGTAGATAGACAGAAAAAGATGATTCAAGCTTAAGAGATACATCAGGGGAACCAGAGCCACTGCTATGAAGCAACATAACTGCATTAAAGTCTCCTAGTGACGCATGTAAATCCTAGGCCCTGGGATTACCTTGTCAGAGCAAGATTAGCATAGGTGAGTGAATTAGAAACAATTATTGTACCGTTTCAAGGAGGGGAAGGTGAGGATGATCCCCCTGGTTTCCCCGAAGCTGTTTATAACTTTGAATAAAACAACATGCTTCTTGTGCAGCACCAACTGGTTGCCCTGCATACCACAGCATCCCTGTATGACCACTATTCAGTCTCCATAACGCCAGCACCTATGCTCTAATTGTTCTGAGAACACAGTGAAGTACACTTCCTTCTCAGCAGGACAAAGAGATCCTGTGGCTGAAGACAAGTAATCCATCAGCAATAGAACTCAGAGCCAAGTACACAGGCTCCACTTAACCCAGAATTTAGTGAAGGACCTAATGAGCAACAGCCAAGTGAAGACAGTATTTCTTTTGCTGCCTCTGGGGAGATGTTTAAACACATCACTGTTAGGAAACATTTTACTGTAAACTGAGGACTCACTGGGGCAGAAAAAGTCACGTGTGAGGCAGTAGCACAAGTCTTACAAATGAAAGCTGCAGTCCTGCTGAGCAAGGCACAGAGGAAGCAGCATGACAACAGCATTATAAACGCTTTGCAAATAGTCTAAAATCTGGGGCCACATATATTCCAGAAAGTTGAATTCCAACCTAATTTGCTTGGATGCGCTCTCTATCAAGAGGCACCTGGCTACCCCAAAGGAAGTCTGTGCTGCTCACACTTCTCCAGTCCAGCAAAGTAAACCCCTGGAAGGTTTTATATATTGCAGATGCAGCAGTAGAGCCATCAGAGAGCAAGAAGTGGCAGAAAAAAATAATAATCATTAAGTACTGATTATAAATAAACCTAGGGGAGAGATTTTCCTCATTTCTTAACCACAGAGCAAGGTTGTGAAATGGTAACATAGCAGATGGAATGGAAGTCTTGAGACAGAGCTTGAGCAGTTTAGGAAGAGGGACTGCATCACTTGGTTTCTGGCCATGTCAGAGAACTGCAGTGCTTTGCCAAATGAGCTCTTCCATATTTTGCACAATTTACTTTGTAAGCTGTATGCATTTGTGGCAGTGATATCCCTCACTCTGTAACAGCACTGACCTCTCTACATACAACCTTATTTTGCAAAACCAAATAGAAGCAGATGGCAATACATGACAGCTATGACATCAAATACAGCCAAGCAAGAGATGATAACTGATCAAGACACGGGGAGGGGTTCAGAAAAAGGCAATCACATTCTAGGAAGGAAAGCTCAACAAAACGATTGAGCTGACAACACAAGGCTGTTCACACTGAGTCACAGTGCATTGTAATGTTGCCAGAGGGATTCCACCCCATTCATCTCACAGCAGTCATCCCCACCTTGTCCCTGGGGGTTAGGAAGGGATAGATAAAAGCTCAGGAAAATTCCACCTGATACTTTGCTCCCCTCCCTGACTCCTGACAGCCACGGGCAGGGCAATGTTTGAGAACCAGAAAGACAGGAGGTGAGTGAGGCCAAAGTTCTCCAGGCAGAGGCTATCTTCTTCCTGCTGCTTGTTGTCAAGGTGCACCACGGTCATGACCAGGACAGATAAGGCTGTAAGGAAAGCCTGGGGCTGATAAGGATAGAGCCTGAGGATTAGTTCATCAGGAGGGTGAAACCCCAATGATTCTGCAGGGAATTCCTGTAAACTACAGGAACCATCTGAGCAGTGAAAAGGTGAACCAGCAACAGGATGCCAGATTTTAGGAGAGGGGTTAAACTGCACAGGGCAGGTGATGCAAGAACTCAGAGCAGGGGGCAAGAAGGGAAACACGATACAGTTTGCTATGAAGCTGAAGTGCAGCAGTGGGAGGCGTTGCCTCAAATGTATAAGACTGCACAGGAAACAAAACAGGGAGAGGAACAGCCTCCTATAGAGTGGAAGGTGCCCTGATCTGAAAAGTTTGAGTAGTGACTAGAAAGGAGAATTTAGTGGCATCACCATCCTGGTCAACTTCACAGTGCAAAGAGTACCTTCTTTTTACAGCAGTCACTGACTACATAGTAACATCCACCTCCAACCAATTCCACATGTCAAACCAGCTGCATTTAGGAGTCAAATCCCAAATATTAACAGCTCTTGAGTAAAGAGGGTGAGTTAGTCCAGAATGTTCCCATTAAACTCAGCAGCTGAAAACCAAGGAGGAAGTAAAGAACAAAGCACTGCAATAGCTGTTCAGGAAACTACTTGCTTATACAGCTTACAACAAAACAAGAGCAACACTCAAAAGACCTCAGTGCAGCCCGCAGCACAATTTACCAGAGCTAACCCTATTCCATTATCCTCATTTCAAATACATTTATCCAGCAGTAAAATAACCTCCAGTTTTGTACGAGGTAATATAGTAATAAAGACTCTCGTTCTGTGGGTTATCATTGTTGGGTGGTTTGTTTTTTTGCTTCAAACAGGAGATAACACTCTATATTAAAAAAGGAAAGAAACTCTTCTATTTAAGGCACCAGGAAAGACTCAGCAATTCTTGCTGGACTCGCAGCTGGTACCCTGCAAAAATCCTGTCTAAGATCTGAATAACCCCACAGAGAAATGTAGATCCATTTTCAGGCATTAAACCAAACAGTTCTACAGGCCACGGGGATAAAGAGGAGCCCCTCAGCACAGAGGATGGAGGGATGGGGGGCAGCTTTCGTGCATGCTGGCTGGCAGGGCAGGCTCCTTGTGCGCTGTGCTCACCTTCCTGCTGCACTGCATTGGCCACAGCTTTCTTCACCCGTCCAGATTTCACAACAGCCGGGTCTGAGTTGGCATAATCTGCCACCGTCACTGCAGGAGAGAGGGTGTCAAGGGATTACGGATTACAAACAGAGAGAGAAGGCCTAACAGCTATGATCCCTTCTCAAGGCGAACACTGCATGGGGACAGAGCTGAGGAGACAGCACATAGAAAAGCAGCAAGTCTGCAACCCTACAGGACCCGTTTGCAACCCACAAACACCCATCGCCTTCCAGCACAGGCAGCTCTTTCCATGCCCAACCCACACCAAGACCCTCACAGCACCCAACACACCCAATACACCCAATAGACCCAACACATCCAATAGAACCAATACACCCAACCCGGGGCTCCCCGCCGCTCCCCAGGCCTCACTGCCCCCAACCCACATCCCGGACCCCTCCCACCTCAGCACCCCCTCAGCTCCCAGGCCAGGCCGCAAGGCCCACTAGGCCCATCCCATCTCAAAGCCTCGCTCCGCTCCATCCCGTCCCATCTCAGGGCCTTGTCTCACCCCGTTCGGAGCAGACATCGTCGGCACGGAACTTGAGGCGCTTCCTGGCGCCCCGTTTGGGCATGGCGGCGGTTTCGGGGCGGCCTCTCGGGGCCATGTCCGGCCCGTCCCGCCCGGGGGCCGCCGCGGCGCCGCGGGGACAGCGCCACCTCTTTGCAAAAAATCTCGCGAGATTGTGACGTCATATCTATGCGCCGCGCCCATGCGTCATGGCGCCGGTAATAGAGGTGTGTGGGGTGTGAGGCGCTCCCGGTAACACGGGCCTATGGAGTAACCGGCCCTATTAACCAGTCCGTTGTGCTCACAGCACCTATACCCGGCCCTATCCACCTCCTGCAGGTCTGGTAGCGTGTACGAGCTGCCACTAGGTTCCTTTTCCTATATCTTTTAGGGTTATGCTGAGTTGTCAGCGATCCCACCTCCTGGTTAAGGGGCCATAAAGGTGCTGTGCTGAGATCCCTATTGGGGGTTCCCATTGGGTATCATTGAATGGACGTGAGCAGTGAGCAGGGGGGGCTGCACCTGCACTGACATGGCTGTGCTGCATTATAGGCTTGGGGGAAGGGCACAGGGTCAGTCCCAGCACCATTCAATAAGACACTGTGCAGCCCTCAGTGCATTTCTGCCTCTCAGAGTCCCTTAAAATACAATATATCAGCAAAGAACATGGCAAGGAGAAAAGCTTTGACTGCTCTGGACAAGGAAAGTCAACCCTTGACTTATAGTCAAGAGACTAAAAGTCAAGTCAGTGCTGTTTCTGATTGTATTCGTCTAGAATCACAGAATTATCAAGGTTGGAAAAGACCTAGAAGATCATCTAGTCCAACCATTACCAATACTGCCCAGCTAAATCATATTCATCAACACAACATCCAAGCGTTTCTTGAACACTCCCATGGTCAGTGACTCCACCACTTCCCTGGGCAGTGCATTCCAATGCCTGACTACCCTTTCTGAAAAGTAATACTTCCTAATATTCAGCCTGAATCTCCCCTGACGCAGCTTAAAACCATTCCCTCTAGTTCTATCACTGATTACATGAGAGAAGAGGACAACCCCCAGCTCACTACAACCCCCCTTCAGGAAGTTATAGAGAGCTATAAGGTCTCCCCTGAGCCTCCTCTTCTCCAGGCTGAACAATCCCAGCTCCCTCAGCCGCTCCTCGTAAGCCCTGTGCTCCAGACCCCTCACCAGCTTTGTTGCCCTCCTCTGAACACGTTCCAGGGCTGCAATGTCTTTCTTGCAGTGAGGGGCTCAAAACTGAACACAGTACTCAAGGTGCGGCTGCACCAATGCCAAGTACAGGAGGCAATTACCTCCCTGTTCCTGCTAGTAACACTGTTTTTGATGCAAGCCAGGATGCTGTTGGTCTTCTTGGCCACCCGGGCACACTGTCGGCTCATGTTCAGCCGAGGATCAATCAGTACCCCCAGGTCCGTTTCCTCAACACAGTCCTCTAGCCACTCTGCCCCAAGCCTATAGCGCTGCCTCTAGGTTTGGAGCAACTGATATCAATTAAAAGAGAACAGCAATCAATGCAGATTAATTAATCCTGATACTAATAAGATTCAGCTGCCTCTTTGGTTGCATCGATACTTGAAAATGCCTTGGACTATGAGAGTCATCGTTGCTATCTGAGAACTGGATCACAGTGTTGCTCTTTAAATTAGAGTTCTTATGAGGTAATTCTGACACATGGGAAATATAATTGTACCAGCACAGGACAAGAGCTATTGCAAATATGGCTGTTTCCAGCTGTACCCAGCACAGCTGCTCATCCAGCAGGTTGATAACATTGGTGCCATTTGTTTTCTAAGACATCCCAAAGTCCTCCAGTAAATCTATTACACAATGAGCTCCATGTCTCTGCTCAAAGCTGGTGAGACAGAGGAGGCAGTGCTTCACTGCAGGGCTCTCAGTGATACCAAAATGCTGTGATGCTGAGTGCTCCGTGATGGTCCAGGTGAGGGATGTCCCAGAAGATGCTGAAGGGTTGCAAGGATTGAAGCAGCAGCCTGTGGTTTAAGAAGCCCCAGGTTAATTGCTCATCTTTTAATGAAGCCTACATGTGGATGGGCTTGTTGGGCGCAGTGCTGGGGTGTGTTACCCTTTCTTTGCTCCTGCTATGGTGGGGTAATGGTGGGGAAAAGGGGCACCCAGGGCTTGGTTGCCCTTCACGGGGTGGCACCCCACAGCCTGATTCTGCTCCTGCTTTGCTCCCCATAGGGATGGATAGGACCTCTGGGCAGGTCCTTTCTGCTATAGGGGCTGTTACCCCAAGGAAGCTCCTGCCCCCAGGAAGGCTCCTGCCCCACAAGTGAACTTTTTACCCCCTCAGTATTAATCCTTACCCCCAGGATCCTACATAGACCCCCATATCAATGAGGGAGGGGTGTGGCCATATCAGGGCGTGGCTGTATGGGGCGGGGCCAGACAGGGACGGCGACGCAGGGGCGGGGCGGGCGGCGGGAGGCAGCGGCGGCGGCGGCGGCTTCCAGCGACTTCGGCGCTCGGTGAGTGCGGGCGGGGCCGGGCCCACGCCGCCCCGGGGGATGCTCAGCTGTGTGCGGGGCAGGGCAGGGGATGCTCAGCCTCCATTCTGCATCTTCCACCCGGTGGGGCTGCACGGAGGAGCTTTCCTCGTTTTGTCATCCCGAGGGATGCTCTGCATCCCCCCTGGGGCTGGGCCGGCTGGGCTTAGCTCCCCGTTGTTACCCCCGGTAGGGTTGGATCGGGGATGCTCTGCCTCGCTGTAGCAGGTGGGGATGCGCTGCCTCCGGGTGTTGCGGCTGGGGGAGCTTTGTTCCACCCCGTTGCTGCTTGGAGGGGGGTCTGTGAGTCAGGGATGTGCTGAGCATCCCTGTTTCCCTTGGACAGAGGCTGGGTCTGGGGCTGTCATCCTCACCGTCGGGATCTTCTGTCCATAGGCCGGGAATCTGAGCCCAGGGGTTGCTGTGTCCCCCATAGATGGGGGCTGCCTGATCCCCACTGGATGTGTGGGCAGGAGGGGTGAAGAGGTGGCCAGACCTCCTCCAAGCTGCAGGGTTTTTTGGGGGGAAGGGCAGTGATTCCTGTAACCCTGAAATAGGGAGTTTTCTGCTTTTCCAGCTGCTTTCTGCCCCAGGCAGCCCCCCACTGTGGTCCCAAGCTATCCCTTTGCACTTCTGACTCCCATTTCCCATTATGGGTGGACATGCTGACAAGAACAGTCCTTACCTGTGGCCTTCTGCTCTAATTTCCATGTGCCATGTCCTCCTGCCTCCCTCAGTGTTGTCTCCAGCCTGCAAGCATCCACTCAGGTCTGAATCAGCCCTCGAGCATCCACCCAGCACTGAGCCTGGGGCTGGACCAGCTCATGGACAAGCTCACAGGGATGGTCCTGAGCTCAGCACCGGGTGGATGTTCACTGAGCCTGGGGTTGGATCAGCCCAATGAGCAGCCAGCCAGCCTGGCTGCCTCCAGCTGTGCTCACACTGGTTCCTATTCTCCTGTCAGTCGGTGCTGTCTCAGTACAGCCATGGCAAGCTGCCTCCAGACACTGTGATTTCCTCCTGAATAACACCAACCCTTCAGGGCTTCATTTATCCCTCAAATTGCATCATTATAACCGCAATTGGCTTAGGAAGATAGGTTTTGTTAAAGCTGTACAAAACCTTCTGGGGACGCCCCAGTTTTGGCCAAGTAGGTGCTGGCAAAATATTCTCTTAAGCTCATTTTCCACCATCTGCTTATATGCTAGAATGAGGTTCTCCTGGTGGGTTTGACACCATGGCACTGCACTGTGAGTTGGTACAGAGGCAAGGTGTCAGCTGGAGTTTGGTACCTGGATGGTTGTGTCTGTGTGGTCTGGGAGCTTCTTGCTTGTGGTGCTGCCTGTAGAGATGGAAAGCTGGTATCTTTGTGGCTCCAGTGCTCTGGGAGTCGTGGATATCTCTGCTCTTGATGATGCTCCAGCACATACATCCCTGTGGGCATCTCAGGAGGGTGATGGCTGGGAGGTGGGACTGATGTCCAGGGTCTTCCTGGAGATTTGTCAGGGATCTGCAGGAGAAGGTGGCTGGTGCTGGTGCCCGTTGATACTCAGGTACGAGGACGACTTTCCAGCATCAGTGCAGTCTGTGAAGTAGTGAAATGGTTCAGAGCCTTTTGCTACTCGGAAAGTTGTGCTGATATAATTGGATTTTAATTTGGTCTGTGCTGTGGTCAAGCAGGTTAAAATGCTTGTGGGGACACTGCAAAGCTGTCAGTTTTGGTTGCATAGTGAGGACACCCAAAGGGATGAAGTGGGTTTTCATCTCACTCTGTCATTTTTTATGCAGAGCTGTGCTGGAAACAGCCCTGCCTGCCCCTGTGCTGCACCACAGTGCAGTGGTTTCAGTCCTACAGATGGAGGCATCCTAGAAACGGGTGCCCAAACTTCTCCAAAGGAATGAAGGGCCTGACTGTATCTCATCAAAGTTGCCTTTCCTTTCCTGAATCTCCATCCTGGTGCTTTAAATCAGCTCCCAGGTCACTGTCTCCAGTGCAGTAATCCTGCAGGACTGACAAGGCTGGAATTTGTCTCAAATGCAGCTATTTTTTTTCCAGCTCCCATTTTTCAATCTCTTCCACGCTTCTCTTAGCAGCTGTAAAGATGCACCGGCTGGGTGGCTGCCTTTAATTGCATTAAAAAAAGAAGAAGAAAATAAGCGACAAATGAGAGCTCTTTTTCCTCATCCTGCCCATTGCAAATGATTTCCAGGAGAGGGCAGTTCCCAGGTCGTTCTGCTGCCTGATGTGGTGCCTCCCTCCCCTGCAACCTCCTCAGCAGTGAGCAGCTGGTTCCTTTGAATGGGAACGTACAGCAGGGAGGGCATTCAGCATTCAAGAGAGAGAAGCATTGGACAGGGTGCTGTGGGCCAGCCTGGGGGAGAAGGGATCTATCTCACATTGCTGTTCATCTGCCAAGCATGCTGCTGGTTTAAAGCTTTGGTTTCACCCTTTCTCGATAGAAATGAGTTGTCTTCATAATTACAAATGGGTTTTACCTTTCCTGCTAGTGTCATCTGGGATGTGGATAATGTGCTGGGGCAGAATACATGCGCTGTGGTGCCAAGAAGGTTCAGTAGCCAAGAGGCAAGGGCTGGGCTGGGCATTGGGTGGTGGGATTGTAGGAAAGGGGTGATGCTCAGCCATAATGCTGCCCCATTGCTTACCTCCTCAGGAGCCTTGTGAGTATGCTGCATCCTGGGATGGAGCCTCTCCTGCCAAGCCTGGCCCTTCAGGCTTCCAAAATGAGCAAGGGTGTTTATAGCCTTGCCAAGGCATTAACATACGTGTCATAAACCTGATCCAAAGCCCTTAATCTTCCTGGTGGTGCCTGGTGCTATTCCCTATCCAAGAACTTTTGGTGCCAGGGGTTGTAGGCAGTGAGGAGAAAGATGGGCTCATACTAAGTTTACACCCTCAAACATTCAGTTAATCTTCCCTGTAATCCAGTGCCTGGCAGCTGTAGTCACTAACCACATCTCAGCCTCTTTCTGATTTCCCCCCCCCAAGCGTATTGCAGGAAGGAGTGAGAAAAGGTCCAGAGGTTATTTTTGGCTGTGGCAGATTTATTCACACTTTGATCAGCCAGGAGGGGAAGTTATTCTGGTCCCCAGCTGTCCCACATACACATGGGTACCTTGTGAGAGTGTGATTTCTCCAGGTGAGGTTGTGAGATGACATTCTCAATTTGGGAGTGATCTCATAAAGCACCTGGATGGCTCAGTGGGCTGTGGAGCCTGCCATGGAGTTCAGAGCAACCAGAGCTCCACAGCCAAGGCATACAGGTCTGTGCTTTCTTGTCCTTTGGGGATGGGTCCAAACCCAGCATCCCTGAGGTGAGATGGAGCACCATGCCTTGAAATCCTAGTGCCATCCATGGGAGAACCTGACCAGGTTGTGTGTTTGCCCCATACCTGGGCTTGGGTAGCACACTGGGCAAACCTAAAGCCCCTCAAGCACCCATGGCAAACAAAATGATGGGGACTGCTTTCCCACTTGGAAGAGTTGGTGAGAGGAAGTCCTGGAGATTCCCATCTGCCTGGGGACAGTTGCTGTCCTTGCTCCTCATTGGCAGTGCAGTGTGCCTGCATCTTTGGGATGCTGAGGGCAGAGCAAGGGCTCTATAGCCCCTAATCACTGAGCACAACAAAATGGCTTATCTTAGCCCTATCAGCATTTAATGGTGAGCTCTCCTGACCAGCAGGCTCAGCTTTCCTGATAAAAGCTGTCTTGTCTTCCACTCCAGGTCCAGAAAGGGTTTGCTTTGTCCATGCTGTCTGAGATCCATGTGTGCTCTGTCCTGAGGCAGAAACAGCCTTGGCTGAGTGCTGCCAGCATGCTTGGGACCAGTTGGAATCCTCTTTAGCAATGGGTTGAGTTTTGAGCTCTATTATGGTTGCT
The DNA here is from genome assembly GCF_054131305.1 of Coturnix japonica. NCBI lineage: Eukaryota > Metazoa > Chordata > Aves > Galliformes > Phasianidae > Coturnix > Coturnix japonica. Next base: position 2,229,774 of record NC_140700.1, read on the forward strand.
GCAGAGGTGCAACATCAGGGACGAGCTTCCCCTCCTGGCCCCTGCTTTCCCAAAGTGAGACGCCTCACAGCACACAGAGCAAAAGGAAACATGTTCATTTTACCCCGAAGATTGACAGAGCCGTTGCATTATGTTAACACTGGAGCAGAATTTCACCCTTTGTAGTGTAACAGATGTCCTGTACCGAGCCATGCAGCAATATATATTAAGAAAAGAAAGAAAAGGTGGCTGTACAATAGCCAAGTCATTTGAGAATTAAAGTGCTGGTATTTTTAGGCAATGGAGTACGTGTGGGAGAGATCTCAAAGTGCAGGCTGATGCCATTTGCTGCAGGGCAGTTAGAATTAGATTTATTGACGACGTGTGATTTGAAAGCAACACCGGCACTCATGAAGAGCCTTGCAGTGATCAGCAAAGCTGGGGCTTATTTTGGTTTCATTTTAGGAGACAAAATGTCTTTATATACATGTAAACACAAAGGAGATGGGGAACGATAGCCATTTCTGCTTGCAGAGATGCTCTGATTGCCATCTCCAAAAATGATCACTGCAAAACTCTTGTAACTAAATTAACTACAAGCAGATGATCAAATGAAAACCCTTTATAAAACATATATATATGGCAGCCCCAAAGCAATGGCAGCAATCCAGTGATTATCATCCAAGTTTTGATGCTGGGGAGGAGGGAAGAGAAATATCTCCATCAAGCAGCAGCTATGGCACACGTGGGGGTTTGCCTGAGCTCCTCCTCCCCAAAGCTGGAGGTGCTGCAGGTCGTGCTCAGGTGATCTGCAGTCTCCCTCTGTCACCATCAGCTTGGGCTGAGGCTGATCCACTGGGAGAAGGAGCTTCCAGACATACATGGTGCATCTGGGAGGACTCGTGGGTACAGGATGAGTGCTGGTGATGCTGGTACCCAGAGCAGGCTGCAGCTGGTGCAGACTGGCAGCTCTGGGATGATGCTGAGATGACAGCAGCCACTGTGACAGCTTTGCTGTCTCCATATCATGCTCTGAAGGTGTCTGAGTTCAGAAGAGTCCATCCCATGTGCAGCCGCAGCTCCCAGCACCCTGCCTGCCCCGACCTTGCTCTGACAGGGAGATGTGTGCTGTTTGCTGGCTGCTGCACTTGTTCTCTTCTGCAAAGTGAATGCTGTCAGATTCAGAGCAGCTCTGGCCGTATTGCATGCATATTAAAGCAGAGTTGAGGAGAGGCTCTGCATGTGTGTACCCGCTTCCAGCACTCGCTGGGTGGGAGTTGGCTTTGTGCATGGCAGGGTCTTTCCTTGGGGGTGTTACCCACAAACACAGCTCACAGGGAAGCAGCAGAGAATGATGCCAAGCAAGGAAGCTGCAGTGGGGAGTCTGAGCCACTCCTGCCTGCAGATCTCCTCGCTTCGCTGCCTGCAAGACACCAAAGAGGCTGGGAAGGGCCAGCTCATCTCGGCAGCACGAGCAGGAGAGGGACTTTTGTGTCTATGCTGGAAGAACCAGAGCAGCTCTGGCTGAGCATCCTGGGCTGGAACTGCCTTCACTCCACTGCAGGAGCCAGAGAGCCCGCAATGCTGCATGACACTGATCCAGCCCACATGCTGCTCTCCTTGGCCATCGGCCTGAATAGCTGGGGCCACATGAGGCCACGCTCACCTGGTGTGGGCACCAGCTGGGGCTCTGCACAGCTGTGTGTGCTACAGCTCAGCTCCTGGGGCTTCATCCCACTGCTCATGGGGAAGCTGGAGGGACTGCTCGATTTGCTTCTCAGCTTGTGATTCCAGTAGATGTGGGTTTCTGGCTGTGCTGATGGTGACCTGAGAAAGCAATGTAGCAACCACACACGGAGCAGGAACATCACGTTATGGCAGTGGTATAGTCCAGGGCTGGCGGTGCTGCACAGGATGCCTCAGAGCACAGAGACACTCACAGCAGCTTTGTAGGGCTCATTGATCCACATGGCTCAAGGCTGTGATGGGGCTCCCCATGGCTGCTGCCCTCTCCAGCTCACTGCACAGCCCCATGCATGCCTCCAGAAGTTGGCTTTGCCATAGGCACTGTATGGCTGTCAGGGACCAGCAGAGCCCTGCTTGGATGCTTCCTCCACATCCCACTCACTCTACAGCTGTTCAGCTTCTCATTGTATCCCCGTCCTCATCGCTCATCGTTTCTCCCTAGATAAAGGCTTTTTAATAACATCTGACATCTCAGACATCATTTCCTTTCTTCCACTCCAATTTTCTTCCTCTTCTTCATAACTAGGAAGCCTTTCTTTGTCCCCAGCCAGAGGGGAGGTGTCTGATATTGCTGCTGTTATCATATTCCAGGAGGTTTTATCAGGTTAATGAATATCCTCTCTCTTTTGTGTCACTTCCACTCCCATCTTCTTTAGCCCAGTTTCTCAAGGAAATGAAAGGGCTCATGTTAGCGCAGCCTCTTCCCTCACCCCACTCACTCTCAAGCATGATGGTCTCATAACAAATCCAATGGGATAGGGAGCTCAGAACTCTCCCAGGCCTGTGGCCACAGGAGAGGTGGGCAGACACAGGCAATGCCTGGCCTTTGCATTCCCAGCCTTGTCAGCTGGGAAACAGGCTGCATCACCCAGCTGCTTTACTGCCCAGTTGCTTTGTGTGTTCAGGCAGAAAAGGACGGCTGCTGTAGCCTCACAAAAATAAGGCATTAGGCTCATTTTGAGGGACCCAGGCTGTGTTTCCAGATGCAGACTCATGCGTGGCTGTGCTCGAGGGCTCTTCTTGCAGCAGCAAGGGCTGCAGCTGGTTTAAGCTGCTGTGCTGTGAGCTGCAATGCCAGAGGAGCCAGAGATTCCCCACTGCAGCCTCAGCTCCCATTGCAGCAGGGAAAGGCAGCAGTGCTTCTCCAGAGACTGCTGCAAAATCCACTTCCCTGGCTGTAACATGGGAGTCACAGCACTACCAGCAAGGGAAATCCTGCAGCACCTGCAGTCAAAAGCTCACATGCTTTGGTAGAAAAAGTCTAAAGAGAGTCTCAATGTGTGGCTGGAGCTTTGTAGCAGGGGATGGTGAGCCACATGTGCACATCCTCTCCTTCCTTCACCTCTTATGGAGAGGAGGAATCATGTCAGGCCCTAAGGATCTTGCTGCAGCATGAAGATGCTCAGCTTGGGTCTTGCAGCAGTGAAGCAGCTCATCTTCTGGTGATTTAGTCAGAGTTTGGCCATTCTGTGGATGAGTTACTGCTCATTGGCACTACTAAGGCATGTTGTCAAGCTGTACTCTGAAGGTTTCACAATTCCACTTGTGCCTGGTATTTCTCTTTTGCAACCAGTGCTGCTGTTCCCTTCCAGCCTTCATCCTTGAGGCTGGAAGCCTTGCTGAAGCCTGGCACAGTTCCTGCCCAATTCCACTGCCCAAGGAGTCAGTCTGGCTTGCTCCCACCATCACCTGCATTCGCCTTGCCCCTGTAGTAATACCCAGCAGGGAGCTGGCTGGGAGGCTCCAACACAGGCAATAAATGGGGTCCTTACCCTGTCTCCATAGCTCCTTTCTCCTTGGGGATCACCAGACATACCGTCCCACTAGAAAGAAGTGGTTTAGGTTCCTACCTTCCAGTCTATCATTCTCTCCTTGAACTCCCCACCTGCTTGTGGTCTGCTGAGCAATAAGGTTCAGTGACAGGAGGACACCAGCAGTTGTTATGCCATCCATGGTCTTGCATCATGCAGGCACACAGCATGTGTTTTGGAGGTAGGCTTCTTAATCCACTGTGAGATAAAGATAAAGGCAGGTAAAGGGCTTGGTAGTAACCCCTGCTCAGCAGGTAGGTGCCTGCATGGCTTCTCTTTCCTGGAAGTTTCAGTTTTCCTTTGCGTTTTCCTGCCTCTTCCTTTAATGGCAGTGAGATGGGCACTGTAATTGAGGAGATCCCAGCTGAATAATCCACTGAGGAAGCTGCTAATTTGAAGACATGTCTGTAATAATTAAATCATTATCTGGAGGGAAGTAGAGAACAGATACCCAAAACGGGCCTAATTAAAATCCATACCCACGATGACTTGGGCCCTGGGCCAGAGCACATCATAGTCTGTTGGGGATGTCTTCATGTGTAATTGCTTTTCAGGATGTCAGTCCCACCAGAAAACCCATCTGCTCCTCTCCACAAGACCAAGGTTGACCCAGAAGCCTTCTTGCCTTATCTCAGGTTCCCCAGAGCACACTGAGCGAGAGGATGACCATATGCTTCGGATGGGGCATAGGGAATAGGGAGAGCCAATCTGTGAAGATATTCAGTTCTTGGGACTCCAGAACTAGATTCCTCCATGTCTCCAGAAGATTTGATCCTTATCTTCTTTCATCTCTCAGGCTTTGCAAAAGCCCTGATGTGGATATTAACAAGGTGAAACACAGCAGCAGGTTTCACTTCTAACAAGACAGCCTTGATCCACTGCGCAACAGCAGGGAAGAGATTACAGCTGTCCAACCCAAACCCCATCCAAAATCTGATAAGGTGAATTGGTGTATTTCCCTGTGCAGACAAGTTTGGGAGCTCTGTCTGCCTGTTGGGTGTGCATATCCTGGTCACTCATCCAACGTCCCCACACCACACAGTAGATAAAGGTCACCTCAGGTGGGCTGATGGCCACAGGGAACATCTGAGCCTGGGAAGGTCAGAACAGAGCAGGGTGCTGGAGCCACTTCTGCTTGGATGAGCATCCCACCAACCTCTGGCACATGTGTTCCACTTGCCTGGAGGGACTGCAGCACTGCAATGGTTACATACATCCTGGTGACAGGATGCTTTGGGATGTACTATCCCCTAGGCCAGTGGTTAATGGAGCTGGGCAGGAGTAGCTGGCTCCACTTGCACCAACATCAGCAGGAGCTGGACACTGTAGGAGGTTCAGGATCCAAATCCATACTATAAACAAGACTGAAGCTTAAAGCTGCCTGCAAATGTGGTAATTAAGCTCAATAAAAAGCATCATAGCGGCTGTGCTCGGTTTGTGTGTAGAAAGAGACTTGAAGGGAATAACATCTCTGGTCCTTGCTGGGGTGCTACTCCCAACCTTGCTGTGTTGGCCAGATACCACCATATTGCTCCCCTCATTCCTGAGGCTCCTTTTGTGTTATTATGGTGTAATACTACAAAAAAGCACAGCAAAGACAGCAGAACAGGAAGGCCCCGTACTGCAGCAAGCAAGGATTTACACAAAAGCAATAGCTAAAGGTACAGAAATAAAGAAGCCACTTACCTTCAGAGGGCTCCAGATACACAGGAATCTCCAACATTATCTGTTAGCTTACACTGCCAGCCCTTAAATGAGGTCTGGGGAGGGGTGGATCCTGTCTCCAGCCCTTCCATCACTCAGGTACATTGTAAGCACCTGAGCTCACTTGGGTTGGCCCTACCTTCCCACCAGGTGTTTCATCACTGCTTCAAGCTGTGACTTAGCATTGCCACTACAGGCAGTCTTAAAACAGTTTACAGCATCCCACAAGCCCACTTCACTGTTGCCCCAACTCCACATGCATCCTTTCAGCTCATGAGCTTTATTGTGTTGCACGTGTTGAACAGAGAAGGTACCTGACATTGGTACCTTCATGCCCCCATCCACCCTCCATCCCTAGGATCTCTGGACAGAGCTGTGCTGCTATCAGTTCCTCCTGGACTCAATCCATGAGGAATGAGCTCCAAGTGGAGCTTTTCCCATGCTTGGGTGTTTTTGAGGTGCTCTGTGAGGTTTCTCTTGTGGCTAATAAGGATTGAGCTAATTCCTCTGTTCTTCTAAGGGATAACGATGTGTATTTCCCTTCTTGACTCAGTTCCCAAAGCACAGCACCTTTGGGATTTCAGAGGCATGGTGAGCCAGTGCCACAAGACATTTGGGTATGTGCAGGGGCCGAGTCACCACCTATAATTCCATCTTGCAAGAAATCAGGCTTGAAATGCACGGCGCTGCCTGGCTGGGGCTGGCACGTGGCCCCTGTGCTGTGCCTGCAAGCTATGTGCCAGCGAGCTCTGTCTGTGGGCTAATCGTGTTTAACGAAGAGGGTGGGTTGGAGATGTGTACTTGCTCAATGTAGGTTAGACAGAGGCAGACAGAGCTCCAGTGTCTGTGCCTTGCCCCTGGCCGCCTTTTAAATGTCACTGTCCTCAGATGTCCCCGTGTAGCTGCTTCTGCCTGTGTCACTTGCCATAAACCACAGGGATGCAGTGCCAGGAGCTGACACCCGGCTGCCTGCACCCCCTCTGCCTTGCAGGGCAGCCTTGAGGTCATTTCCATAGGGCTGTCCTTGTGCCCCGTTATCTTGGTGCGCGACTGCACTGAGCTGAGTGTGATGCTGGGTCCTGCTCCCCACCAAGGAGTGTCTGTAGCTGGGTGAAGGGTGGTTATATTCATTTTACCATCTGCAAATTGATTGAACAGCTTGCTGAAACAAAAGCTAGGAGGAGAGTGGTGTTAGCCTGCATTTTACATAAGGAAGGGAAAGCAGAGGGGATGAATACAATGGGAGCCCCCACATCCCTGAGTTACCAAAACTGTCCAATATGACTTTGGTTGGGGTCATCCAGAGCTTAAGCCACGATGTCAGTGTTGTTCTTGGTCAGGAAGAATTAAAATCTCCCATGTCTAGGAGAGTGGTGTCCTCAAGTACCTGGGGAAGCCCCTGCATGTAGAACGGTGGGCATGGGGAAGGCTTAGTGTCTCACTGCTTCTATCTCTGCTTGTGTGCTAAAGTGGCGGTGAAGTGCTGAGCGCTGGAGGCTTCCCGGTGGTGTGGGTCGTGCTCTTGGAGTGTTGCTTTCCCCATTCAAGTTGCATTGGCTGTGAAACCTCCCCCCCAAGAGTGAAATTGAGGGATGTGTTCCCAAGCCTGCCGCAGTCCAAACCAGAGCCAGCAGCACTGGGCACTTCCCCAGTCTGCCCGCTGCTAGTTCTGAATATGTGCCAGTAGTTCCCAAATTTCACATTAAAAGCCCAAGTTGCCACTCTGGCTCAGTAATTACCTCCCTGGGCTTTTCCTCAACATCACCCCAAATGTGCAGCCCATGCTCAAGGTGAGGATGATGCTCCTGGTTGTGTTGGGTTGTGTTTGCAGCTGGGTTTCCTTCCAGCTTGCAGCCTCCCATGTCCCCAGGGCCATGCCATGAGCCTCAGCTGCTGGCTGTGATATGGATGCCAAAGCCTGGCTGGGTGATGAGGATCCTCCATGGCTTTTCTCAGGGCTTTGCACCCCCAGTGCAGATTTCAGCAGCTCCCTTTGTGCTGGCAGCTCTTCCTTAGTTGCTGAATAAATTAGCACACGTGGGTGCTGGTTTGGCAGTGAGGAGGACAGCCCCAGCTCTGGGGTGTGAGGCTCCTGGGTGAAATAACTCCTCATTGCAAATGTCACAGTGGCAGGAGGGATGTGCCCATGGCAAAACCCCCATGTGAAATCACAGCCACTGCTCTGAGCCCCACCTGCAGTCAGTGTCACTCCCTTGGCCCTGTCCTTCAGTCCCTGTTGGTGTCTTTATCCCAGTGGTCCCTTCCTGTGCCAGATTCCTCCTAGCAACAAATAGGTTTTGCCTTTCTCTGGGGTCGGGTGGGGACAGACAGCCCAATTTGCATCTTGAAGCAGGGAAACTAAGTCAGGGCCCGTAACATGACCGATGTGATGCTCCCCAAGCAGTAATCCTGCATACTGGGACGTGTGGCTGAGCTCAGATGTGGTGCCATCCCCTTCTGGGTTGCTCACCATCCCCTGCCCCACACATCCTATGTCTGCCCTGGATGATGTGGCAGAGATTTCAGCTCATCGTCTGCTGAACCTTTTTGTTGCAGAACAAAGGTGTTCCTGCACAATGGTGGTGAGCAGGTGGCTTTCTGAAAATACCCGCTGGAAGTTGTGTGTAATGCCTCCCCTCCCACAGGGAACTATAAATATCAGTGGAATACTAACACTTACTTACTGCAAAGCAGCAGCTAGATCTGGACATCTTTCCTCCCTGTTTCTCCACTGAGTTAGCAGCTTGGAGCGAGACAAGTATGAGGATGGGAACAGCTTTGTGGGTTTGGAGCAAGCCTTCAGAGCATTAAGGTCAGATGCTGGGAGTCTCTGTCTTCCTACTGCTTTAGAGTCACTCACTGCATCCCTGCCACCTTTGAGACATGGTCCAAACCCTGGGGATGCTGCATCTCCTCCCAGGATGTGGCACTGGGGTCAAGCAAGAGAGCAAGCATCACTACCCCTGGTCTCAGTTACAACCACAGCACAGATCTCAGTCGTGGTGACTCTCCACATGCAGAACCATCTCGCCCTTCAGTATGTGAATCAATCTTTTACTGCTAAGAAATTGGCACCTTATTTCTAGCCAGAATGCCCCATTTCCCTCATTGTCCCTGGGTGTCCTGGCCACAGGCTGTCCCTGGCAACGGCTGAATGCCATCTGTGCAGTATCTGCTGTCAGCAGGGCTGCAGTGTGGAATGTGGAGATGCCACCAGCATATGGGCTTCACTTGTATACTGGGTCTTCCTTGTCCTTCGTCAGTTACTGGAGGTCCCAGAAGCCACAGTGTACCCCAGTGGCTCCACTGAAGTAAGGCTGTAAATGTAAGGAACCATGAGAACAGTCGGGATGAGGCTGAATCTGCTGGTTTTCTTATTGAAATGAAGATTTTCCCTATGTGTCCTCCAGAATGGAGAAGGCAGGGGCTTGAGTTTGTGCATAGTGCTGCCAAGGCTTGTGGAGCTGTAAGAAACCATACAGGTGGGGGTCTGTGCCTAAGCACAGCAAGGAAAGGAAGGATGGAGAGGGGCCCTTGGAGCTTATGAGGCTGGAGAGGGATGCGGGGAGCTCCTCGCAGGACTCAGCCAGCTGTCTCCAATGCAGACAAGCCCCGTCTGGACAGCATGCCACAAGCAGCAGCTCTGCTATGGAAGAAATGCCTCGGGAGGTGACATCCCAACCCACTGCCTGCACGAGCGCATGGTGAAAGCATCTCAGACACCCACTGTGAATAGGGATTTCCATCTCCAGGCTCTGTGCTGACAGTGGCAGTTTCCTCTGTTAAGCCAGGGTGTTTCAACATCCCGTTTGTCTCATGTGCTGGAGTGATCTCCATTTTCTCAGCCTGTAATTGCCACATCTCCCAATAAAGGTGGGCCCTGTGGCAGAGCTGTGGCTGGAGATGTCCATGAGGTCCTGTGGATGCTCTGCTGTCCATGAGCAGCCCCATGGGTCAGGGATGGCTGCTCTGAAGCAGCATTCAGCTCCAGTGAGGCTGGGAAGGACTTGAGCCATCAGCAGCATGCCTGCAGGGTATGACCCTGGGTCTGTATAACCATGTTTAACACAGCAGCACAAGGAGAAGGTGAAAAAAATGAAGCTCTGCAAGGAAAAGCCTGCAGCAAAAAAGCATCATCCTCCTCCTTCCTCCCCAAGGAGTGGGCATGGGGTGGTGGGCAGCGTGGAGGGGCAGCCACCCTCACCCTGTGCTCTGTGAGCAGCGGGTATCAGTGTGGGCTGTGCTGTGCTGTGCTGTGCTGTGCTGTGCTGTGAGGGCAGGTTGGGCAGCTGATGAGGATTTTCTAGGAGCAGAAAAGATCAAACTGACATTTTTATGGGAAGATCAATCTCCACGAGCTTGTTGCCTCCGAGGTGCGCGTTAAACCCGCTTTGCCAGCTGCCTGCTGGGGTGATGATCTTGCTGACAGAGCCATGGAGGGTTGGTTTTTTTTTCCCCCTTTCCTTTGTCAGGGCTGAGATGAGAGCAAAGACGTTCAGAGGAAAACCTCAAGGCTGTCTCTGCCTGCATGGATAGATGCTGGGGATGTTTCTTTCCCTGCTATAAGAGAAGGCAGGGTGTTCACTGGGCTGCCCATGGGGCTGTCAGTGAGGGCAGTGGGCGGGTGCCAAGCATCTCACTGCCAGCTCAGCTTGACACAGCATCACACTGAGCAAATAAGCAGCCCGAGGGTGAAAAAAAGCAAGCCCCTGTTCTCCATCAGCTGCTCCACATCTGGGCTCTGTCATTGCAAACCATCCTCCCCGAGCAGGCAGTGCATGGCTGTGCTGATTTGCCATAGCAAAAAATGTGGGGAATGTGTAGTTTTGAGGGGAGAGGTAGTAAAGAGAGCACGTTTTCACCAGCAACAAACCTGCTTCCAGCAAGGCTGTGCCTGGCAGCCCTGCGGGGCTAAAAATACCCAGCAAAAAGCTAGAGCTGCACAGTGTCTGTTTTCTCAGCTCACCAGCTGTCTCCTTGCATCCCCACTCCTCTACCCAATGATTATCCCATCAGATAAGGCCCTGTAAACCCAGGCAGTGGCATTTACGTGGTTTTAGCAAATGCAGTTGGAAAGTTGAGATTCGCAGGCAGTGTTTTGCAAGCAGGCTTGGAACCCTCTGACATCCAGCAATAAAGGGGCTGCCTCTGGTCTGCTCTGCTGCTGCTGGGGTAATGGGCAAGAGTGCAACACTGTAGGTAGTAGTGCAACAGAGGGACCCCAACAACAGTTCTCTTTATCTGCACTGCTCTGGGGACTGTGGTTTTGCTGTTGCTCTGATTTGAGCCGTGATGGCTGAATCCAGGAATGATCCAAAAATAATCACTCCCAAGTCTGTGCAGTGGGAGAATGGATGCATTCAAAGGAGGTGACTTCTTTCCTCAGCTACCATCCCTGCTGCTCCAGCAGGATTTATGTTGCTGGATTTCATGCTAAATCATGTTGGGCTGAAGAAGTGTCAGTGTGTGTCTGTAGTGGTTATGAATATGACTGATGCCTGCACTGTGCAGGGGGTGTTTCCCAGTCCTGAGTTGTGTGTAGCTTACAGCCATGCTTGGAGGTGCCAAAGCACCATCGTGGATTTAGCTGTTAGAAACCCACTGGCAAAGGGATGCTGCTGGTGCACCACTGTCATGGGGTAGCCGTAGACCCCTAACAGACGTGTGCTAGCTGCCCACCAGCTGTCTGTGCACTTCAGAGGGGTTTTGGCAGTGCTTTGTGGTGCTGGAGGGTTCATCCCCACCTCTCCAGCTGTCAAGGTTTGTAGCAGAACTTATTGTCATACAGTGCACATCCTCCATGATGCCTGTACCTGCTGGACTGGGGAATGGTACCCTTGGGTGATGCATGGGGTAAATCTGGATCTACCTCCTCCTGCACACATGAGTCCAGCCCCTTGGATTCCCTCTGTGGGGTACAAGGAGCCACCAAGGCTGTCTCATCTCCTCGTGCCAAGTGAGTCTCCTTTGCAACTGGGATACATTTCCATCCCATCATCGCCGCCATCAGATTTATGTCCCAGTCATTCCCTGCAGCATTTCTCCCCTCTGAGCTCCCTCAAAGCTTCACCCACGAGGCTCGTTCCTCTGTGCAGTGACTGATGTCTCTTAATTCACACATTAATTCCTTCGCTTCCTCTCCAGTAGCCAAGCAGGGGGTGGGGGATGAGCCGTGGGGCTGCTTTTGCCATTCACATTACACTGTACTTTGGGACATCTGGCTTTCCATGGCACAGACACGCTTTCTCCATTGTCAACCCACAAGCAGGATATGAAAGCCACTCCATATGGGTTTTGCACTCTGACAGGGTTTAGTCCTAGGATAAGGCTCCTTTATGCCAAGATCCTTACATCTATAAGCAGAGGCAGTGGGACAGCCACCTGTGTGACCCCCCACCCCATATCCCTGCACACAGGAGCTGGCCTGCAGCGTAACCCGCGCTTGATGCACGTTGAGGGGCTGGTGCTTTTTTGCCAGGACTTCTCTATTTTTAGAGGGTTTTTGTGTCAAACTTCCCATCAGCTGATGAGCCAATGTCAGCCCAAGAACGGAGCTACAGCTTCCTCAGTCTCGGGTGCCTGCAAGGCTGGGTGTGCACAAAAGCATCTCCTTGCACACGCTGCCTTTGAGCAGGGGGAACAGCCCTGCTGTGCTCAGGCTCTTTGATGCTGGGCTTTTATTCCAGTTTAGAAGTCCAGAACAGGCTGCTCTGGCCCGTAACTGCATGCAGGTCATTTTGTCTGTGTGCACCTTTTGGTTTGAAGGGAGGTGAGATAGGGATTTTCAGATATTGTCTCAAGTATTTCATCTATTGTAATGCATTAAAAGTTTTGGGACCCAGGCAACTCTGTTCCTGCCTGATTGGTACCACACTGGCTGCTATATAGCAGCTATCTGGGAGCAGGGTACTACACAACATGTTCCTATGGGTGCTGAGCCCATCTTTATTATCCACCAGGGTGTGACTGAGTGCAGAGCGTTCTGGGTGGGTGCCCTGTTGGGTTTGGGGGCAGCAGGAGGGATCTGAACTCATGTCATCTCTACTGCAGGTCACCACCTCGTGTTTGAACTCCAAATAAAGACACGTTTCTGCACCAGCTGAGACCATCTCAACCCACCTCAAGGGGAACAACTCTTCTTCATCTGACTTCTCAACATGCCCAGGCTGACCAAATATCCCCCAGAGCCGCCCTGTGCTGCTGCCAGCTTGAGCTCACCACTGGGACATGTCCCCAAGGGTCACTTCATTCCCCTCTGAGCATCCCTGTGGCTCACAAACTCTTCAGCTCCTTCAAAAGGCATCAGAGCAGCAGCACAAAAGGCTTCAACAACACTGACAGCACCACGCAGCAGATCAGGGGGATTTAAGACTGTGAGGACCTTGCGGGTGCCAAGACCATCCCTCTGCCCCTCCTCAAGCAATGCTGGTTTCTGCTTAGCCCTCGGTGGGCAACCAAAAGGGATGGGGCATCCCCCCACCTTCAGCACTGTGTTACCCCCTCCAGTGCTGGCTTCCCTGCCATGTGAGAGCCCTTAGCGATGTGATCGGGACCCCACGGCTTGACAGCACCCACCAGCACCCCAGCGGGCACCTCCAGCACCCTCAGCTGCCTGTCACGCCCCACCATGATGTGTGAGGTGATGCCCACCATCAGCGAGGGGGACCCTCTGGGCCCCCCGCAGGGCTCCGAGGCTGATGCTGACTTTGAGCAGCTGATGGTGAACATGCTGGATGAGAGAGACAAGCTGCTGGACACCCTAAGGGAGACCCGTGAGACTCTCTCTGTCACTCAGAGCCGTTTGCAGGAGGCTCTGCGGGAGCGTGACCAGCTCCAGAGGCAGCTCAATTCAGCCCTCCCACAGGTAAGAGCATGGGGGAGATGGGGCTTTTCTCCTGGGAGAAGCAGGATTTGGGAGCTTCTTTATGTGGAATATGGGGGGATCCCAGCATCCAAGGGAAGCAGGAGGCTTCAAACGCATCCATTCTTTCTGCTGGTGCTGATACCTAAGATCCTCCTGCCTCACCTGGGCATCAGGATTTGGGACACCCTGGGGAGACAGGAGGTTAAAATGAATGGCACCAGCCAGGGCAGAGCTTGGACTGGTGGCCAGCCAGCTTTCTGCATCCCTTCTCCGCTCCAGACAGGGGAAGGCAGCTCAGCGGGGAGGCAGCCTGTGTCCCTATGCATGGAGCTGTGCTCTCTCAGTTCTCCCGCAGGCTGCCCAAAGTGAAACACCCAACAGTGCTTCCCCAGGAGCGCCTGGGGTCCCCATGACCCAGAGTTGCTCTGAGTCGTGCCCAAATGCTGGACTGCGGTTCTACCACTTCCCACATGCAGGGGGCTCGCATCCCCTCTGCTCCCTCCAGCACTGCCTGCAGAGAGCACACCAGGTCACCCTGAGCGCACCGCCCGCCCTGCCGCCTCGGATTAAGGGACAGCACGGATTTACTCCCCGCTCCTGCTCCAATAAAGGGTCCCCCCATGCTACGCACGGGCAGCGTGCGGACGGAACAAAGTGGGTCAGCACAAAGGCACTCGGTGGCAGCTCTGTGCCTGCAAAGCGACCGGCTGGGTGCCCTGCTGAGGCTCCCATCCCTGCAGTGAGAGATGCCATGAGTGTGGGTGACAGATGGGGAATCTCCCTGGGCTGCTGCTACTGCTGCTGCCCGGCTTTTCCCTATGTGGGCACAGGGGGCTCCGGGCATGGCTACCCTCTCAGGAGATGAGGGCTCAACATGAACACGGGGAGCAAACCCAAAGACACTCACCTGCCCAATGGGATTAATCCCAGCATGTGCATGTACCAGGTAAGTGGGACGCGGCGGGTCTCTGCCCCAGGGTGCTGTGTAGGGTACAGGGGGACTTCCCACGTGCCTGTCCTACCCTATTCCTCCTTTTTGCTATTTCCTTCCTGATGTCTGCTTTGCCCAGGAGCTTACTGCAGTTTGTCAGACCCTATTGAGTAGGGAGAGGTCGGACTGATTGCTTGGAGAAGCCTTTTTATGCAGCAGGGTTGAGCACCCATACACCTCAGTGGCCGCCTGAGGCTGACATCCCTTTCCTAGTGCCTTCAAAGAGACAAGCCCTGACTGTGTGGACCATGTGCAGCCTGGGGATACTTTGACTGGGGAGGTGGCACTCTGTATCCTTTCAGCTGGATGCCACGGGTCCAACATACTGGCTGGATGTGGGGTAGACCCATGGACAGGGCAGGCAGCAGTGCTCCAGTAACGCTTTTGCTTGGAGCTTCTGTCCCCCCACCCTGTGCCCATTTGGGGCTTGACTGCCACGTGGCTGAGACCCCCCTTCCTAATCCTCAGGGGCAACCCCTCAGTCCCCAAAAAGGCAGAACTCCAGGGCGATTTCCTGGGGAGACTAAGCTGCCTTAATGCTTCTTTACATGATTTATTTATTCATGTGGGAGCGCTGAACGCGACTTAATCGGGCTGAAAGCTCTCAGCTCCAATCCCTCTCCCCTCCTGGCTGTATGGGGGCATGCAGCTGAGCATTGGCACTGGGGACCAAGCCCTGTCCAGGGAATGGGTGCTATAAAGGACCCAGCACATCTGTCAGCTCCCTCCTGCTTGGCTGCTGTGTACAGGTGTGACCCAGGGATGCCACGTGCAGCATTCCAGATGTGTCCAGATGTACTCGTGCGTCAGGCTGTAGTTATCTATGCCCTGCCCAGGGCTCAGGGCTTTGGCAACAATCCCTGTCCCTATCTGTGGCAGGGGAGATCACAGGTTCCCAGACTTCACCAAGGCAGCTGTGCAGAGGGCCACTGGTGTCCTGGGAAACCTCTTGCAATTCTTAATCCCAGACCCCATGCTGTCACACCCTCACTGCTCGTTGGGGCTGCCCAGGGGGCTGAGAGCTGGGCTTTTTGGGTGGGCAAACCTACTGGGACTTTCAGGCCCACTGGAATCCCCCAGGAGGGATGGGCAGGGTCCTGGCATCAACCATCACCCCTTTGGGAAAGGACACGAGAAGATGGCAGCTTCCACAAGTACCATGGTGCCAGTGCCATGATGCCTCTCCTTGAGGTTTTCATGCACCTGTTTCCCAGCCAGGAGACCCCAAACCCTGAATGTGCCCAGTGCTGACCCAGCCAAAACCCCATTTGACTGCATCTTGTGGTGCTCCACATCTCCAGCCCTGCTCTCACTGTGAAACAACATCCGTGCCCCTGCATCCCTCCTGCTTGGTGTTGAGCCCAGCCAGTCGCACTCATCCAGCTTTGGGTGGTTTGATTTTAATCCAAATTAGCCATTTCCCAGGCTGCTGGGCTTCCCACTGGGCTCCTGGGTGCTCTCAGTGCTGTGTCTGATTATCCTTCCTTTGATTGAAGATCAGGCACCTCTGCTCCACTTTCTAATCCTTTTAGAGGTGTCCCTGCTTAGTCTGAGTGTTTGCAGGAGCCGATGCGTGCAACACAACTGCATCTGATCATGGCCAGGGGACAGGCAAATCTCTCCCTCCTCTTTGCTGCTGGGGCTTAAGGCAAAAGCACCTGCGGATCAGGGAAGAAGCTGTGCTCTGTGGTGTGCCTGTCCTCATCCAGAGCCTGAGGACATTTGTCCCTATTGTCCCCATGTCCTTTTGGATGGCTGATGGTGGTATGGCAATCACATTGCAGAGCTGGCCATCAGGGACACTGATGGAAGTACCCCCATGCAACAGGGGACTCCCTCCTGCTGATTTTTTCCTCACTCTTTTAATCTCTTTAACTTTTGGAATAAAAGCCCAACTGTGGGTACAATATTCACAGCTCTGCCAGCCCAAGAGACACAGCAGAGTGCAGAGGGCTGAGCTCTGGTGATCTCCAGCCCCATGGTGGCATATCCATCCTCCTTTCCTGGCTTCCCCAATGCCTTGCCCCACCTGCTCCATGCTGCAGGGAGCACTGTTTGCTGTGTCTCAATTTGCCTAGCATCTCTATTGCTGCTGTGCTTCCTATCCCATATCTGTGGGCAGCAAAGAGAGCATTCCTGTCCACAACTCCCAACTTCTGTGCAGCGGAATGAGAGGTCTCCCAGCTCTGCAGATTTGGAGGCTTTGGTTGTGCTGAGTCCCTGCAGCACGACCTACCAAAGCTCAGGCTGCCTGGCTACCTGTCCCCAACCCAGAGCAACCATCAATATGGGGTCATCCCATCTCAGTCCCTCTCACTGCTGCCCTTTTAACTCTCAGGCTTTCCCAGCCCCGGTGTAATCCATGGGGATGCTCACGAGCTGCTCACACTTGTGTGCCAGCACTTGCATAATGCAGCAGCGTGCACATCTGCCTGTGGCACTGTGTTATGCTGAGTTTTAATCCATGGGCTGGGAGAGCGCAGTGCTGGGAGAGCCTTGGTTAGGTACTGCCATCCCTGTGGTTTAAGGGGTTGTGGGGCGGTCCAAGAGCAAATATGAGATGGTGCCTGGGTGCTGTAGGAGATGTTGAGGGAGGTTTTGGTGTGACGTGACTATTCTGGGGGACAGGGATGATGCCAGGTCTAGAACAGTCCCTAGGGAAGTGAATGGCAGTGGGTGCTGCAGCAGTGCTGGGAGGAGGACACTGGGCAGGAGCAGCCCTGAGGTGTGGAGATGGGCAGGAATGTGCTCATTCATAGGGACCGTGAATCCCACTATGGGGTCGTAGTACAACCAGTTACACCATCGTCCCCAATATTGCAGGCTGAAAACCACATCACTGCAGGCAGCTCAGGGCGTGATGTGAGAAGGGAGAGGGGAAAAACAGCTGAGACAAACTGGGATTAAAACACTTAATTTTGTGGTGGCAAGAGGTTCCCCTTTGAGCTGAGCAGAGCTTTTAGTTCAAATTGAGCCCCAATGTCTTGCTTCTTCTTGAAGGATTTCTTATTTGTTTAACTTGAAAATGAGAGTGAAAGAGATTTTCATGCTGTGAAGCCGCTCTCAGCCTCCAGTCGCAATTTGGTTTGTTAATGCTCGAGCAAATCTTTCCCAGCCTCTTCTGCAACCCTTTGCAGTTCTTCTCAACAATGCTGTGAAATGGGTGTGTAAATTCATGAAGCGTTTCCTCATTTGCATTTTTCACCCTAAAAAGTCCCAGCTGCAAAATGCTGCGTAGCCACTCTGCAAACTGGTGCCTGAAATGGCAACTGGGTTTCCTTCTTGCTCAGAGATGCAATCACTGTGTTACTGAGGAGTCCACATATCCCCAGGGATGTGCTGGGTTTGCAGCTTGACTGTGGCATCACCCTGTGAAAGGCTCTTTTCTTGATGGATATCACTTCCCATGAAGGATCAGTGATGGAAGCAAGGACTGATGGCTCTGGCCAAACTGTTGGCACCTGGGAGACATGCTTTAATGCCATTGAGGACCTTTGGAGCCAGAGAGCTGTTTCTTGGGCATGAAACCAAGTGGTTAAACACTGGGATGTTGCGTTCCTCGCTTGCCTAAAACACAAAGAGAGACCAGGAATAAATCACTTCCCAGCTCGCCTGTGTTGCTGTCTCCTTCACTCACTGCCTGGGCTGGTGTGGGAAATGCTCCGTGCTGGCAGTCCCAGCAGTGGGGTTGGGATGCTGGCTCCATCACCATCACAACCTCCCAGCTTATGGCCATGCCCTGATTTCTGCAGGAGTTTGCAACGCTGACGCGGGAGCTCAGTGCATGTCGGGAGCAGCTCCTGGAGAGGGAAGAGGAGATCTCAGAGCTGAAAGCTGAGCGCAATAACACCCGGGTAAGTGTGAGAACGCTGTCTAGCTTTCAGCCCCCAGAAACGTAGGATGCCGTGGGCTGCTGAGCTGACACTGGCATCGCCAGCCCCAAGGTGGTATAAAACTCATATCTGTTCTCTTGCAGCTCTTGCTGGAGCACCTGGAGTGCCTGGTGTCAAGGCATGAGCGATCCCTGAGGATGACCGTGGTCAAACGTCAGGCTCAGTCACCATCTGGGGTTTCCAGTGAGGTCGAGGTGCTCAAGGCACTCAAGTCACTCTTTGAGCATCACAAGGCACTGGATGAAAAGGTGAGATGGGCTGCTGGGATCCGATGAGGGGTGCTGGCCTTTGGCACCCTGCTTTTTTCATTACGTGTAGTTCTTCCTGACTCATTTGCTTTGAACGTTTTGCTCTGATAAAAGACATCTCCAAGCTCCCCTGGCCATGGCTCTCCTCCAAGAGTCAGGTTAACCCCGGCTATTCCTCTATCACATGCTTTTGTTCTCCCAGGCAAGAGCTTGGAGCATTCCTGAGCCTGTGCCCTGGACTTGAATCCATCTGAGCCTGGCCCTCAGCCATATCAAAGGCACTAGGGCTTTCCCTGGCTCCTGGGCATTCTCATCATAATAAATAACCCCATTTCCCTCTGTATTACCCAATTGCAGGTCAGAGAGCGTTTGCGAGCATCCTTAGAGCGAGTGGCAACCTTAGAGGAGCAGCTCGTGGATGCCCATCGGCAGGTAAGAGGTGTTTGGAAACCTATGCCTGGCCCTTGCTGGGGAACTGCTGGGCTACAACTCGGAGCTATGCCACGTCAGTGGATTCTTATTGAACTTGGTGAACTGTGGCCAGTAAATGATCGAGGTTCCTATTTCCATGAAGGCTTCATGTTTAAGAGGAAACCTTGTAAATTCCACACCCTCACTCATAGCCAGAGCATTCAATCTCGTTTTTCTGTTATTAACTAATCCCTGTTGGTGTGCAGGTGGCAGCTCTGCAGCAAGGTGCCACTCGGGAGGCCCCAGCAAGTGAGAGAGATGAGAGGGAGCCCAAGGAGCCAGCGCAGAAGCTTCCCTGGAAGGTGAGAGCCCCAGAAAGCACAGAAGCCCCATGCCACCCTCCCAGGCACATTGCTGGGTCCCTACAGGGCTATGTTCACCCACTGCACAGCTACAGGCTGTGCCAGCCCATGCTTTGGGGCAGCCAGGCATCTGCCTTCTCCTCTGCTGCCTTGCAGCGGCTCTCCAATGGCTCTGTCCACCCGGATGATGAGGCAGGGAGAGTGGTGGAACTACAGGAGCTCCTGGAGAAGCAGAATTTTGAAGTGGTTCAGGCCAAGGAGCACATCTCTGCGTTGGCTGCCAGTGTTGCTGAGCTGGAGGAGGATCTGGGCACTGCCAGGAAGGATCTAATCAAATCTGAAGAGATGAGCAGCAAATACCAGAGGGACCTCCGAGAGGTGAGACCCTTCCCCCTTGCATTGCAGTGCCCATTGCAGAAGCAGAGACATTCATAGCTGTTTTAGACTAGGAAGGGATTGTATACACGGAGAGGAGGGTGAGGGTCCTTCCCCAAAGGAGGACCTGGCTTTTGGGGGTTGTACCTGAGGTTATCAGGAGTGTCCTGATGTTACAGCAGACACTGTGATATGCAGGTGTGCTGCTGACCCAGGGCAGTGAGCTGTGTCCACGTCAGGAACGTTTTCCTGTGACTCTCCCTTTATCCCTCTCCTACTCATCTTTGTGAGCATCCTTGGACTTGGGGTGTCCCAGGCTCAGAGGAACTGTGTGGCCCAGTTGATCCTAGATTGATTGCCACAGATCAGGACATGACAGTCCCATCACTTTGTCAGGCTCTGGCTCAGAAGGAGGACATGGAGGAGAGGATCACCACACTGGAGAAACGCTACCTGGCAGCCCAGCGAGAAGCCACCTCCATCCATGACCTCAATGACAAGCTGGAAAGCGAGTTGGCCAACAAGGAGTCCCTGCACCGCCAGGTACTGAACCAGGACCCAGAGGCCCCCACTACCCCAGGGACATGGGAGGGAGAAATGAGGCTGGGGTCATGATGCAGGTACCTTTATGGTACAACATGATGTGTTACACAGTGCGAAGAGAAAGCCCGGCACCTGCAGGAGCTGTTGGAACTGGCAGAGCAGAAACTGCAGCAGACAATGAGGAAAGCAGAGACACTGCCTGAGGTGGAAGCAGAGCTGGCCCAGCGCATCGCTGCACTCACCAAGGTAAGTGTGTGGGCTGCTGGGGGGTGCTGGGATTCAGAGGGGCCAGGGGACAGTGCAGGAACCAGGTGGTGAGGAAGGTCTGATGGCCCACCTATAGCAGCCCCTGGCAGGCTCAGGGTGCCCTGCTAGCAGTCCCAGCCTTTGTGCTCTGCTGCCCTCTGCCTCCCCTACGGTTGCAGGGATACTACACAGCTTTTAAGACTCCTGATGAGTCCTGCACATGCAAGGTTTGCTCCTTTCCTTCAGCTCCTCTCCCCAAGGTGTCATGGCACTGCTTGGTCAGGGTGATCTTCATTTATTGCTGGGACTGCTTTGAAACAAAGAGGAAGAAGGAGGAACCATGCGAGATCTGGGAGTGTGCAGGCATAGAGGAAAGCATGGATATGGATATGGCCAGCCCTGACATTTCAGAGTGCTGGGTTGAGTACCAATTTGCTTTTGGAGCATCCCCATCCCCAGTCCCCTTGTTAGCAGCTGTTTCAAAGCACAGCAAGCTATGTTGGGGATGCAGGTGACAGAAGAGAGTGCCACATCTAAGGAAATGGTGCAAATACAGGGATGGAGGGAGGGATGCAGGAGGGCCTATTTGCTTTTGGGAAATGCCATCTGAAAGGGCTGCTCTGCTTTTCTCAGGCAGAAGAGAGGCATGGGAGCATCGAGGAGCACCTCCGGCAGCTGGAGAGCCAGTTGGAAGAGAAGAACCAGGAGCTGGCCAGGGTAAGTGCTGCTCAGTCTGGATAGGGGAGTCACTGCAGGTCTTGATCTTGCCTCTGTTCTCCCTTGAGTGTAAAGGGCTGGCTCAGTGCTGTCTCCAAAACAGGGTGAGGAGATGGACCTGGTTAATATTTTCCTGCCCAGAATGTCTCCTTCTAGGGTCAGGAGGAAAAGGATGGGAGGTCACCGAGTTTCCTATAGCAGAAGGAGTGGATCCACTGGATTTGGTGGGGTGACTGGTTACTGTTTGCTGCTGTAGGCTCGCCAGCGGGAGAAGATGAACGAGGAGCACAACAAGAGGCTCTCAGACACCGTGGATCGGCTGCTGAGCGAGTCCAACGAGCGGCTGCAGCTGCACCTCAAGGAGAGGATGGCGGCCTTGGAGGAAAAGGTAGTGGCTAACAGTAAGGCTTCCTTGGAGGGCTGCAAGGTCTGCAGCCCCTACAGCACGGAGCCTCTGCCAGCTGCAGCACAGGAGTTTGGAAACACCCCTGCAGGGATGGGGAATCGATCCCATGCAGGTTGCCAGCCAGGTGCCAGGGCTGGTGGGATTGCAGGGAAGCATTCTCAGCGTTGTGCCCTCATCTCCAGCCAGCCCTCACCTATCAGAATCCAATTCCCACTGCCCTCAATTCTGACAGCAGCAGGATTCATCCTGCTCCATTCCCTTGCTTCTCTGTGTCTGCATCGGTGCAGCCTCAACTGCAGCTGTCAGAATGAAAACTTACTGCATTTTGCAGGAAAAAATGCAGCATTCATCCTCTAGCCCTCCATGTGCTGCTTTGAAACCTCCCTTTTCACCAGGCCTTGCTGCCAGGCTGATCTGCCTTCTCCAAGCCAAGGCAGTGTCTGTGAGCAGCATCCCAGCTCCTACCCTGCTTACCCAGGGAGCCAGGCTTTCCTTTCAACTGCATGAATGCAATTAGCTGGGACAGTAGGTGACCCAGAGCAGGAATAAACTTTGAAACAACAGCAAGAGATTAGCTCATGGTAATTCATCTCTGTTTGGGTTCTTGCAGGGACCAGATTCCTCTGGTACCCCAAATCATACCAAAGAGAGGACGCACCTCCTTGCTAATGCTTCCAGGAACAGAACTATCTCTCTGCTGCTCTGCACCTCCTGTCCCCAACCAGACCTGGCTGTGCCAGCATGTCCAGCCATTCAGCAGATGTCTGATGACAAGGACCAAAGTGGTGGCACCTCATGGAGGGGCACTGTGGGTTCCCCAGCCTGCTGCCATCTCTGACACACACAGAATGTTTCTCAAAGTCATCCCTAGGCAAAAATGCTGCTATTTGGCCTCCCAAAAACAGCTCTGAGTCAGGCAGTTGCAAAGCTCTGCTTCCTCCATGCCTCTTCTCTACTGCAGAGGCTGGAGCCATTTTTTGATGCAGCTGTGTGAAGAGTTGATCTCCTCTGAGACAAACTGAGGCAAACTAATCTGCAAGCCCTGGCTATCAAATCTCTTAATCACTGCTTGTCCAATGTGGGACCAAAACTGGGCCTGGCAGCCCTGCTTGAGGAGCAGGAGGTTTGCAGAGAGGGCTGGTTCATGGGCAAGTAGGTGAGGAACAGTTAGGGAACCATCACTGTCCCTCCTGCTCGGTGCCCAGCCCACCCTCCATGCAATGATTCCACACTGGCCATCCCCACTTAGGCCACACAGCCATTTCCTAAATGATGTCTTCTCTTCTTTCCTGTTTTTATTCCCTTTTCTTTTGTTTCATTTTTCAAAGAACACATTGTTACAAGAGCTGGAAAATACCCAAAAGCAGATAGAGGAACACCAGCACGACAAGGTAAATGCTGCTGCAGGGAGCCTGCCCTAGTGACTGCGCTTATCACTCCTAACCCCTGACTAGTGGCAGTCGTGCCACCTAAAATACTCTAGTTTCGGAGGAGCTGGGATCCCAAAGCACCCAGCAGCAGGAGGCCATAAACTAACCCACGCAGTGGATGGAAGCTGCCACCCACCTCCCCGGAGACCCCCGGTTCGGTTCCCTAACAGGCATGTTCAGTCCCATCTCTGTATTTCTATCACGCTCATCCATCCCCCCACTGAGGACAGCAGTGAGGTCATGGTGGCTTTGTCCTCATTTCTAGAGGAGGGTTTGCCCCTGTGCTTTTGGTGCAGCCTGGCCACAAGTAACAGTGCTGTTGGGGTGGCCACATTCCCTTCGCCCTCAAGGCTGTCCCAGCCCCCCTCTTTCTGTTGGTGGGGAGATCCATGCCCAGCTCCATGCCCAGCTTGCAGAAATCCCTGCAGGTCTTCACACCTTGCCCGCTCTCCAATAAAGCATCTCTGTAGGGTCTGCAAGATGAGTCTGAAGCTGGAAGGTTGCATCTTTTGCAGCAACAGGAGCTTTTGGGATGTGCCCCATGTCTCATGCATGGCTGGGAAGGCTGGGGAGCTGCTTTCCCCCTCACTGACAGCCTCTGCTCTCCCAGATACTCCCTGCCTGCAACAAGAAGAGTTAGAGGGCACTGCTTGTGCTCCCCATCCACAGCTGCTCTCAAAGGCAGAGCCCAGAGACCCGCATGATGCTGCCTGCATGTTTTCCCCCCCCATCAGTTCAGCCCATTTGCCCATTGGACCGGATCCTGCCATGCCTGGTAGATTCCATCCCTCTGCCTTTCTGTCCACCTGCAGCTTCCCCAGCATCTCCCACAGAACAGCATGGTCACATAGTGCAGGCACAGTTTCTCCTCCTGAGGCTGGCAGCGGGAGGGATGAGCCCAGCACCAATTTGGCTGGTAGATCCCTTGCTGCTGACCGTTTCCCATGGTGAATGTGCACATGCAGCCTGGAGCAAAGCCAGAGCACCTTAGTGGGACCAGTTCTCCTTCATCTTGCAAGCCAGCATCGCTTCGAGCACGCATGTGTGTGTGATCACTCCTTCCCTTCGCAGCATTGCCCCGGCATCACCATTCACTGTCGCCTGCATGAGCTGTTTCTTTACTGGTGTACCAAAGGTACTTTGAAGATGGGATGGGGATTTTTAGAGGGAAAGCCTGGAAATAGCTACGGATGTGGTTTGCCCCAATCTTGGCTGCTTTTCAGTGTGAAACCAACCCCTCTGCCCATCTGTTTTGCTCCAAACAGCGGCGGTTGTCAGATGAGATCGACAAACTGCGGCTGGAAGTTGATCAGCTCAAGACCAGAAGTGGGACATTTGTGGAGGGCGTACACACAAGGTGAGGGGCTCCTTCTGAAACCCTCCTTTCTGACACACATCCCTCTGTGATGGTTTTGGGCAACTTTCCTTTTAGGGCCCCAAAATGCTGTTAGCGTTGGGTGTTTCAGTGGTAGCAAGCCTTGATGCAGGGCTGTGCAGTGGTGCATCGCAACAGATCAGTCCTGGGGTGGGACACAGACTGTGGAGAACAGCCCAGCCCAACTGAATGACCTCAGATTTGCTCTTCTGATGGCAAAAAAAGCAACCCATTGGACATACATTTCTTCTTCGGCACAAAGGACTCAGAGTTTCTGTTTCCTCACTCTCAGCTGTGTCAGGGTGGCTTTATAGAGGTCCTGTTCTCACTGCCCAGCTCAGATCATGTACCATTTTCTTCACTTGGATTCATTTTCAGTTCTGCGTAAGCCTCCCATGACAGCAGGGTGTTCACCAAATGCCTTTCTCCCCCAGTGTGTGGGGGATGAACTGGGAAGGAAGAACCTGCCTTGCCATGGTGACCATCAGTGCAGACCCCCATGTAGCCCTCTGCTCTGCCACACTTTCATTTAAAGTCAGCAGGGAGGTAGAGGGACCCCAGCCCAGGGCTCCAGGATGGGAGGTGAGTTTATCAGGTCTCAGCCTCTGATATAGGCGAGGGATGGTCCAGGAATGGTCCCAGGAAGTGTGAGAAGGAGGGTGCTGATGTAGTGTGTGCCCCAGCACACTGCTGTGGCTGCTTGGAAGACTCTGTCCTCTTTTGAGTAATCAAAATGTGAGTTGAGTGAATCAAGGGATTGCTGGGAGCAACCACAAACTGCAACGAGTCACCTCCCAGAGAGGATGGAAATAATGGGAGCTGCTGCAGCAAGCCTCAGATCTGCTGGCAGCAGAGACAAAAGTGCCTGAAGGACAAATATCAGCACTGGAAAGAAGAAGAAGGGAGAGTGAGGAAGAACGTGTGAGGATAAAGGGCAGCTGAGTGCTGGAGGAGTGTCTGGAGCACACATGGGACCTCCTTGTATGGGTCTGTAAGAGCAGCATGTGCATTGCTCACTTATTAGTTTTTATTTCTTGAAGGGTGGCTCAGCAGAAAACTTGAGTTACAGAGGCTGGAATAATCCCCCAGTTGAAATGTCAGCTTTTGTCTAAGGCGCCTTTATCTGTTTTTAGCTCAGGAGCAGCTTGTCAGCAGCTCCACAGCTTAAATCCTCTTGAAACTCGGGCTGTGCCTTCGTCTGCAAACACTGAGCTGAACACCAAGCTGAGCTGTTCATGTTGGTGATTTTAATGGGGGTGGGGAGCCCAGATATGGCCCTCTGCTGGATACCAAACCCACTGTGATGGAAAATCTGCTGATTGCTCTGGGCAAATGCTAAAGCAAGCCCCAAACCTCATGCCTCCTATTGCAATGCATATAGGGAGGAACATCCCTGTGCTCTGGGATGCTTTGCTCAGCGACATGGATGGTCTTTAGGGTGAGGAGGTGTGAGCAGGTGATGTGGTGGTATGCACAGAGTCCCACAAGTGGCAGTAAGTGGCCTCACATCCCACTGCAGCTGCTGCATTGCTCTGTTCCTGAGCACCATTACAAGCTTGGAGGAGGAGGATAAAGAAGTCCCACATGGTTTCTGGTGGGGAGTCCCAAGTGATTCTCATGTCCTTGCACCTGGAAGATCTCTTTCAAATGGGATTTTATTCAGCAGGGTTTTTCTTGTGGAAATGTTGAAGAAAATATAAAAAGAAGTGCTGCTCATCTGAGTCCCATTGTGGAGACAAGGAGGTCACACACAGGGGGACTCTAGACATGTTGAGAGGTGCAGACTGTGCTGGACAGTGTAGGCCAAAACAGTATGGATGGTAAAAGCACAGTAAAAGGGTAGGTAGCAGTGGGGTAGGGCCCAGGGCTGAGCTTCCTACAGCCTGTCTGCTGGGTTAGGACTGGGGGAATGGAACACTTTTCTCTTCTGGAGCCTGATTTTGCATCAGAGCAGGGAGGTATTGCTGGGATGGTCATTCCAGAGTGGCCCTGTCCCCCTCCTCTGTCCTGAGGGCTATGTTAAAAGCAACCAGGGTACAGAAGCATCCTTGCGTGGGCAGTGTCCATAATGGAAGTCTCTCTCCACAGGTCCCACATGGGCAGTGCAACAGACCTGCGCTTCCCTCTGAGTGCTGTGGTCCATGCCCCTGCTGAGCCCTTTGGAACAGCCCCAGGTCTGCCTAGGACACAGAAGGGTCGATTCGCCACCCGGAGAGAGGAGCCAGCAAAGGTAACCCACCCTGCTGCCAGCACAGGGCTGGGGTCGGGGTCAGAACTGGGGTGTCCCTGCATGTTGGTCTCACATCTCCCTGATCTGGGGACATCGGGCCATTTCCTTCACCTGGCAAGTGAATGGAAGTAACATGGCAGGTTTGGTTCCCCCTGGGGTTGACTGTTGCTTGGAAGCCTCCAGTTTGGCATTCGGTGACATGGAGGTGCCATGTGGGACCAGAGCATCTTGTTCCCCCAGGACTGGGAGCAGGCCCAGGCAGGCGGCATTCTGGCCACGGGGCCTCACGCCTTTGACAGCGATCCTGAGATCTCTGATGTGGATGAAGATGACCGCGAGACCCTCTTCAGTTCCATGGACGTGCTCTCCCCTGGTGGGCACTCAGATGCCCAGACCTTGGCCATGATGCTCCAGGAGCAGCTGGATGCCATCAACGAGGAGATCAGGTAGAGGTCACAGCCCAAACCTACAACTGCTTTGCTGTGAAATGGCTTCAGAGTGGGGAGGAGGATTTGATGCCCTAAAACTGATGTCTCAATCCAACTTTAGCCAGGGAAACGACTCCAGGTCATCTGCCCATAGGGCTTGGTTCTTGCTGTCCTTTGGTGACATCAGTGCTGGTTCACAGCAAAGATCACTGTTTAAAAGAAAAAAAAGAGAGAGAAGAAACTGGAACATCCCTCAGCCGTGGTTTGTGTGTGTTTTGATGGGCCTTACTGCCATTTCTAGAGATCAGGGTCTCAAGTCACAGCACCCAGCTAGCCTTTCTATAGTGTCAATAAATCCCATGGCTGGGAGGTGCCAGAGGTCAGGGACCACCCCAGAATGGTGTGGATCCATGAGCCCTGAACCTGCTGCTCCTGCAGGATGATCCAAGAGGAGAAGGAATCCACTGAGCTCCGTGCGGAGGAGCTGGAGACCCGTGTGACCAGTGGCAGCATGGAAGGTCTCAACCTCACCCAGCTCTGCAAAAGGGCCTCCATCCCCACCTCGCTGACAGCCCTGTCCTTGGCCAGCTCATCCCCACCGCTCAGCGGCCGCTCCACCCCAAAGCTGACATCCCGCAGCGCTGCTCAGGACCTGGACCGTATGGGGATCATGACTCTGGTGAGGAGGCTCATGGGGCAGATGGGAACGTGGGTACAGGGTGTGCATGTGGCTGCTTAGGGTAGAAGCAGCATCCAGGTGTCCATACAGCTGAGTGGTGTGGAACAGGATGCCTGCGTTTGCTGAGGGGTTTCTCCATTAACTGCCACCCTTTCTGTGTCTCTCTTGCTTTCTCCCTTGCAATCAGCCCAGCGACTTGAGGAAGCACCGGAGGAAACTGCTAGTGAGTGGCTCCCACTCTGCTGGTTTTTGTCCAAGCCCCTTTTCCAGCCTGCTCCTGGCTTTGCCCACACCAGGTCAGGGTGCACCAGGTGTGGGTTGGAGCTGGGAACCCCAGGGATTCAGCAGGAGGATCCCATAAGGTGCTTGGGGATGTTCCAGCTGGCAGCTTGAAGTTCTGCAGGACATGGGGAGGGTCAGACAGCCACTGGGTCCTCAAACACTGAGCATCCCTTTTGGGGACAGGGTGTATTTGGGACATTCCCATCTGTCTTCCTCAGAGCTTTCTGCTGTGGCAGCATATTCTGTCCCTACACCTTGATCTGGGCCACGGCGCTTCATCCTCTCTCCTTCTCATTCCCCATATTCCCAGGATTCCCTGTGGCTGAATCCTCCCCATCTAGCTGTGCAACTCAAGCCACCACTGGAGCTCTGCTTCAGGCTTATCCTAGAGCATGGCAAAGCCTCCGGATGCTGCTGGCTCTTTTGGCCATGCCTCCATGGAACAAGAGAGAGGGGTTCTAGGGCAGGCAGCAAGACAAGGATGAAGCTTTGGGCTTTGGCCATCCAACCTCATGGCTCCTGTGCTTGTTTAGTCACCTGCAGCTCGGGATGAAAGCCGAGAGGATAAAACCACCATCAAATGCGAGACTTCTCCCCCATCCTCCCCCAGGACGTTGAGGCTGGAGAAGCTGGGCCACCCTGCACTGAGTCAGGAGGATGGGAAGAGGTACGTGGAGCACCTGCTGGATCTCAATCCATGGCTTAGAGATGGGCTGGGGGTTTGCCATGACTCTTGTGCTGCTTGGGAATAACCTAAGGCTTTGCTGTTCCTCTCCCTCCTCCATCCCCAGCTCACTGGAGGAACAGGCCAGTAACCCCAGCAGCAACAGCAGCCAGGACTCCTTGCACAAGGGCTCCAAGAGGAAGGGGATCAAATCCTCCATCGGGCGTTTGTTCGGGAAAAAAGAGAAGGGCCGCTTGATTCAGCTGAGCAGAGAAGGAGCCACAGGGCAGGGTCTGTGAGCAGCCCCATTCCTGTGCATGCCGGGCGGGCATTCTCTTGGGTCAGGCTCTACTCACACCTTCTGGCTCTCTCTGGCTTTGAAGTAGTGTTGGGGTTACAGGCAGAGGAGCAGGGACACTTGGTTGGCCTGGGGACATCGAGGCCACCAGCTCTGAGCATCCTGGGGCAGGCAGATCCTGGTGCTTTCTGCCCCATGTACCTTTCTGATCTGAGCATGGTACCAGTGCTAATGCTTTCCAAGAGATGCAGTGAGAATAACAATCTCCCATCACTATATCTTATCCCTAACATTCTCAAATCTGTTTACCCCAACTTGGCACCTCCCTCATGTTGCTCAGCACTGTGATAGGAGATGCTTTTCAACATATACATCCTTTATTCCATCAGTGTTGAGCACCTTGAAATGGGAAGGCTGGCAGGCAGGGATCCCTGTGGGTTCCAGTGTGACAAGTGGTGCTCTGGGGGTGGGTTGGAAATGGAGACCATTGCCTCCTGTACTGTGATTGTGCATGCCCATAACTTCGGTGCAAGGATCCATGCAGTGCCATGGGGGACAACGTGCTGACCTGGGAGTATCTTGCTTACCCAACAGTGTTGCTGACCGACACAGAGGTGGGCATTCAGGACCCTCTGGGACTCGGCAAGCTGGGTGCTCAGGCTGAAAAGGATCGGCGCCTACGGAAGAAGTAAGTGAACCTCATTCTCTGCCACAGCAAGAAAATGGCTCTGGCTGCTAAGCTGTGACACAGGGCTAGGAATTGCTGAGAAGACTTCTTGTCTTCATCTCCTCTTGAGCCTTGTTAGCTCCTTTATTGCTTTGTTTCCAGCTGGTTTTTGCTTCTGATAGTCTCTTCTCTTTTGCTAGTTACTTTCTTCCCCTCAGGCTCCCAGTAAATCACTCTTCTGCTTCTTTTTGCTCCAGGCATGAACTTCTGGAAGAAGCTCGGAGGAAGGGATTGCCCTTTGCTCATTGGGATGGTCCCACTGTTGTCTCCTGGCTGGAGGTGAGGCAGAGTGTGCCCACACATTGTCCCCACACACAGTCTGCAGTGTGTTCACCTGGCAGGGGTACAGAACCCTGCAGTCCCATTTTGCTCCATGCATGTGGGTGGTGGTTGCAAAACAACCCACGCTCAGCAACTCCAAACCCTTTCCCAAGACATGGAGATGTTTTCTGTGCTCTCCTGTTGAGAAGGGAGGTGGCAAAGGAGCATCTGTAGATCCAATTGAGTGGAGCTGGGGGAGCAGAGCAATTCCCCATATCTCTCTCATGTCTACAAGGCTGTCCTTTGGGGTTTCTTCAAGCTCTTGAGTTGAAAGGCTCAGTGGATGTGCATTCCCTATGCTCTACCCATGAGATATAGAGAAGCTGCTGTGTCCACAGGCAATCTATGCAAGGTCCAAACAAAAATGGATCCCAACCTGGGTATGCAGCCTTGATATGGAGCTTCAGACTGGATGTCCTCTACCCTCCCTGGGTGGATACCCAACTTTGCCCTGTCTCAACAGCTCTGGGTAGGGATGCCAGCCTGGTACGTTGCTGCTTGCCGAGCCAACGTGAAGAGTGGAGCCATCATGTCAGCCCTGTCTGACACCGAGATCCAGAGGGAGATTGGCATCAGCAACGCGCTGCATCGCCTGAAGCTGCGCCTGGCCATCCAGGAGATGGTTTCACTCACGAGCCCATCAGCACCACCCACCTCACGGACAGTAAGCACTCCATCCCACAGCTGTTTTCCCCATCCCCTGGCACTGTAGGACCACAGTGGCTCATCAGCCCCCAGAGAGTCCCAGTATTGCAGGGAAGTGCAGCAAGAACTTGCCAGTGTTTAACACAGATCTCCCACTTGCCCTGGATAATACATGGGGCTGATAGTGGGATTGTAGCTTGTGCTGGTCTCTAAAGCCCCCAAGGGGTTAATGGTGCCCCAGTAAGCCAAGACATGTCTGTAGAAATACAGTCAGCAAAAGGAACAGCCCCAGGCATGCCCTCACATGGCCCTGTCTGGGGTCACAGCTGTCATAGGCAAGCCTGCAGGCTCTGTGAACATAAAACCAAAGTATAAAGGCAGACAGAATGCCACTAGATCTTGCTGCACTCTCTATGGCTCTATGGACAACCCAGATGTCACCATCCCAAACTGCAGGGATGCTGCTGTGTGCCCCCTGGCTCTGCTCCACATGTGAGGATGCTCTGATCCTCCTTCACCCTGAGCCGGGCTTGTGTCCACTGTAGCTGTGAGCCCTGGTTCTACAGCAGCTCACTTTATCCTCTCTGCCCTTTTCTCCTCCAGTCCTCTGGAAATGTCTGGGTGACCCACGAGGAGATGGAGAACATGGCGACGTCCACCAAGACGGTGAGGCTGGCTGCCCTGCCGCCATGGCGGATCAGTTACCGAGCTGAGCTCCAGGCGTGCATTAAGGCAGTAAACCCCGGGAGGGAAGGGGATCTTTGCTGTGTCTCATGTGTCAGCTCTTGGCCAGCACCATGCACCTGTTTAGAAACCATCTTTCAGTCTTTAATATCCCAACGATTTCTAAAGCTGGCTTAAAAAAAAAACATCAGATGCATTTTCCTTTGTCAAGCCCCCGTGGATGTTGCTGGGTTTCTAGTGCCAGCTATGAGTTAAACAGGAAAGAAAAATACAAGAGTGATCTCAGATAGATGCATGAGACTGAGATCCACATTGGTCAGCCAACACCCAGAGAAGTCACTTTCCCATTGGCATTAGCATGCCCAAATATTGCCCCTGCTGTCCCTACCGCTGGTTGATACGTTGAGGTTCCTCAGAGAGATGTAGCCATGCTCCCAAGAGCTCTGGGTTCTTTGGAGGGATGTAACCACGCTCCCCTCTCAGCAGCTTAATGACCTTCTGTCTGTGTCTCAGAGCTGGGGCAGCAGTTTGGGTTGGCAGTGTGAATTAATTTGGCATTTTACTGAAGCTCATGCCTGCTGTCTGGGTGGCACAGAGGTTTGTTATTGGCAATGGGATCTTTTGGGGACAGGGAGTTCAGAGTTACAGCTGGAATGCCACACTTTCCCTTGTAGGTTTTGTGAGGCTGAGAGAAACCAGCCCGTGATAACAAGCTGCAAAATTGGCAGATTGAGGTGACCCAAGAGCTGCCCATATTTCCCATGATGGATGTCTAAGCTCTAGTGTCTGTGCCAGCTAATGCCAAAGACCTGTTAAAAAAGCCCCATCCAACATCCTTGCTTGACAGAGATGTCATGAATCCTGAGTCCTTGCAGGGCTGGGATATCCCCAGCACCCTGCTAACAAGGCTGAGCCCCACAAGCCCATCATAGTCACACCATGCTGAGGGGTCCCATGCTTGGCACACGTGGCATAAGCTGTCACTGTGAAGTGCTGCCGTGTACTGACTTTACCTGTCCTTTCTATTGACATGCTGCATGTGTCACGCTTAGGACACAGAGGAAGGCAGCTGGGCACAGGTGAGGTCTCCACTGTGTCTCATTCATTGAATGGTACGTGGGGTGGATGTGGGAGGGAGAGCTGGACACGACGGGGCACCCAAGGAATAAGCATGGGGCATCAGCACATGATGAGTCCTGCTTGGAGTTGAGCCTGCACACAGTGCTTTCTCTATGAGCATAACATGGGTCATGGCCAACAGGACCATTCCCCCCAGCTCCTCCAGCCCAAAATAGGGTTGAACACCCCAGTCCACATGTAGTTCTCAGGACAGTGGACCACCATGCTGCAGCACTGAGCTGTCACTGATCTCCTGGGGCTTTCTGCAGGTCTTCTGAGCCCTGTTTTTTTCCTAGCTTCTCTATTTGCTTTCACAGACACTGGCCTATGGGGACATGAACCATGAGTGGATTGGGAATGAGTGGCTGCCCAGCCTGGGCCTCCCTCAGTATCGCAGCTACTTCATGGAGTGTCTTGTTGATGCACGGATGCTGGACCACCTCACCAAGAAAGACCTCAGAGTGCACTTGAAGATGGTGGACAGTTTCCATCGGTGAGTCCTCCCCTTTGGGAGGTCCTTGAGGTGCAGTACCTGCATGTGGATCAGGGGATGGGGGATTTTGAGGGATTCTCCTCTGTCTTGGCCAGCCTCAGTGCTGGAGGGTGGCTCATCTGGGCCAAACTTGGGACAGCCTGCTCTTAGAACAGGATAAAACTGATGGACATGGGGACTCCCACAAAAGGGAGGGATGTTCATTCTCCATCTTCTGGCTAAGATCATCCCTTTGAAATTCATCTATGATGACTCAGTCCTACACCAAAACATCCTTTGGGCACATGGAGAGTTAGTAGGAAAGTGGGTCCCTCTGCAGGGTCCCTCCAAAGTGTCTGCCCTCCTGAAGGTTGGGTGATGTCTTATGTCCTTGCAGCACCAGCCTACAGTATGGCATTATGTGCCTGAAGAGGCTCAACTACGACCGCAAAGAGCTTGACAGGAGGCGAGAAGAGACTCAGCACGAAATCAAAGGTCAGCAGCTACATCCACCATCGTGGAAAAGCCGACAAGAAACCTTCAAAGAAATGCCCAGTAATGGTCTCTCTCCTGTCTCATATTCATAACACAGCACTTGCTAAATGAAAATCAGTATTTCTGAGCAATGCTCATGCCTGTAGGGCTGTTCTCTCTGCAGTATTTCCCCTGCTAATTGTTCCAAGTACCTTTAATCTCACCCCAGTCAAGCATAAGTAAGGAGGGAGGGTGTCAAGACATGAAGGGCCTTGTCCCAGCATCAGATCAGCGTCTCCTCCTGCTCCTTTCAGATGCTTAGGACACCCCCCAGCTTATCAATCTCTCCTTCCTTGTTGGCTATCCTGACATTTCCTGTGCTTAGATTACAACTCATTATTGATAATGCCCCTAATTACATCATCGATCCAGGGCTCTTAGGATTAATTTTCACAGTTGTTTTCTGCCTGTCATTTCTGCATTTAGTTTGGTAACTTGAAGTGAGCCATTCCTGGCACTTAGCTACACGTCACTGCTGCTGGCCCAGGAAGGA
The DNA here is from genome assembly GCF_054131305.1 of Coturnix japonica. Taxonomy (NCBI): domain Eukaryota; kingdom Metazoa; phylum Chordata; class Aves; order Galliformes; family Phasianidae; genus Coturnix; species Coturnix japonica. The sequence continues at coordinate 2,263,451 of NC_140700.1, forward strand.
GACTCAGCCTGGGGCTGTGTGGCAGGACTCCAGCACATCCCAGCCTACTGCACAACCAAGAGCACTGTCTGGGCTTCCTTGTAACATGCTCTTGTTCTTTTGCAGACGTGTTGGTGTGGACCAATGACCAGGTCATTCATTGGATCCAGTCCATCGGGCTCCGCGAGTACGCCAACAACCTCGTTGAGAGCGGGGTGCACGGGGCACTCCTGGCCCTTGATGAAAACTTTGACCACAACAGTCTGGCTCTCGTGCTGCAAATCCCCACGCAGAACACACAGGTAAGGAGAGCTTCCATGGGAGATTTTGGAGGAGGATGGCTGGGACATAGCTGCATTGCGACTCCCACCAACTCAACTCTGCCTTTCAAAGCAGAGCACTCTGATGGTCAATGGGCTTTTTCTCCATCGTTCTCAGGGCTGGGTTGGGGAGCTGTGCTTGGAGCTGCTCCCATAGATGGAGAACATTCATTTGATGTTATTTTCAGGCTCGACAAGTGTTGGAGAGGGAGTTCAACAATCTGCTTGCATTGGGCACAGATCGAAGGTTGGACGATGTGAGTACGAAGACTCTCCCATACTCGAATTGTGCTGGGTACCTGTTCTTGTTCAAGAAATGGGAAGAACAGAACTACTTCTCTCTCCCCACTTGTCCTGCGGAGACAAGTAGCAGTTGCACGAGCAGTGGAATAAATTAAAACTAAATCATTTAAAATTCAAAACAGTCTATGGAAGCAAGTGAGGTAGAATCCTGTGCATCTCTTCTAGTGCTTAACAGGTTGAATTTGAGGAGGAATCACCCAGCTTTTCTTGCCAGCTATTTTTTTGTAGCTTTTTAGAGGCACAGATGTTCTGTTCATGACATGTTAGCAGCTGGTAAAGCGTGGGTTGGAGATACCCTGTTATGCAGTCAGAAAGCTGTTCACATTGAGTCACTGAAGGAGGGAATTTATCTAGATCTGTCCTACATACAGCTTTCTTGCATGAGATATGATAGCAGAGCTGGTCAGAGCTCTCTTTAGAGCATGAAGACAAGTAGGTGCTTCCAGATAAGTACACAGTTAGATGCTTCCCTTTGGGTTTTTACTGGGGCACCTGCACAGTTAGATGAAAGCAGTGAGGATATCTCACAGGGGTGGGAGGTCCTGCTGTCCTTGCTGCTGGGTTCACAACCTGCTCTTCTATCTCAGGGTGATGACAAAACCTTCCGTCGGACCCCGTCCTGGAGAAAGCGCTTTCGCCCACGAGATGTTCACAGCATCAACATGCTCAGTGGCTCAGCTGAGACGCTGCCTGCTGGCTTCCGCGTCACCAGCCTGGTGCCATTGCCACCTCCATCTGCCCCTGCCAAGAAAATGCCCCCAGAAGGTAGGCCAACCCTTCCCAGCAGGGTCCCTTCTGGACCAGGTAACCCTATGCCACTGTCCTAAACCTTTTGCTGCATCCCCAAAGGTACAAAGCCTCTCACTTTGACTCATGTGGATTCAATACACAACTGCTGCCGGATAAATGTGTTGGTGGGAAGCTGAGGATTAATTGGGGAAGTCACTAATTCCATGCTCTGCTCTTTGTTTCTCTTCCAGTTGGTGCCTCTGGGTCACCACGGCTGGAGACCTCCACAGTCCGGACGTACTCGTGCTGAGGATCAGTGTGATGGGAGCCAGCCCAGCCCTGGGTATGTGCAAGGAGGACCAGAGTTGGGTGGGAACCAAGAGGAGAGCAGCAGGACCAGCATCCTGTGCTGGTGTGACCCAGGCAGAGTGCCTGCTGTCACCAAGGTTTGCCTCACTGTTGGGCTGCAGTTGGAGAACAGCCTGCTTTTTGCTGAGGTTCGCAGGCTCAGCATCCCAGGCACTGGTCTGGGTGGTACATATGAGTTGTCTAGTCCCTGAGGTCCCCAGGATACCAACCTAAATGAGGGGTCCATTGGAGTGAGGGTGGGAGGTTCTCCTGGGACACTGCTGTCCCTCAGGGCATGGCTCCCAGTGCCAGGAGCTGTGGGTTTATCAGCATGGTGGTCCTCAGGTGGAGGTGAACCATAGTCCTCATGGAGCCTTTCCCACCTTGTTTCTCAGCACATCCCCACTATCCATTCGGCCAAGTGCCAGCTGCCTTTCAGGACAAGGCCAGAGCTCAGCCTGTGCCTGTTTCTCGGCCTGAACCAACAGATGTCACAGTGCTACTGCCATGGACAGAAAAGGCTGCTCTCCTTTCTGCTTGTGCACCCACCGCTGTCCCTGGCTCCCCGTGCCTCCTGCCTGTGGCTGTTCTACCCCACCTCACACCAGCCAGGCTCTGGATGTGCTCACCAGGTGCCAGCTCCATCCCTGGTGGACGTGCAGCCTATATCAGAGAAGCGGAGATGCCCCAGAAGTGGGCTGCAATATTTGGAAACCTTTCTCCTGCCTGGTTCACGTTGCCAATATGCCATAGACTGTCACACCAGCTCACAGGAGTCCCGGGCATCAGGGATGCCACTGCACGTAGGACTCAACGCCAAGGAGTGTTCAGGCTCAGCTCTGCGTGAAAACCCTGACACGGGGAGATGGCCAAGGAGCTGCCATACTGGGTGGAATGGAGGGGCTGAGGCCAGTGCCAGGATGGACACTGCACAGGGTGGAGTGGGGAGCCGCTGCTGTGGGTGCAAGGAGCATTCTTGGGTGGCACTTTGGTGTGCCCCAAAGTGGGGAAGGGTTGGACTGCCCCATCTGGCTTACTGCTGTCTGGGATGCTGTCAGGCCTGACCTTGGGGACCAGAGGGACACAGCAGGGACACCCAGTGCTCCGGGACCACCCGTCCCTTCCCTACAGGTGCAGAGGAGATGCTCTCCCCTCCTGCCTCCAGGCTATGGGCAGGGGTGATCCAGGAGGCTCCCACTCCTTCCCATTTCTCCCCCATAGGGTAGGATCTCTTCATCTCCTCATGCCACGTTTGCCTTGTGTGGCCCCTATTTCTGATGTGATATTTATTGATGGCTGGAATGACCTATACTTATCATGTGCTGTCTGGAAGTGCAATATCTGAGAGGCTATACAGTCACAATGTCTTTTCGGTGTATTATTTGCCTAATACAGTATTAAATATTTTTTTAATTTGAAGAGTCGGTGAACCCTTTCTATCGATGCCCTACTTCTTTCGTCATGTTATTGGTACTGCATGGACTCCAAACCCTGGATCGGGTCAGGAAAGGATGTATGTATGTTCCAATAAACAGGATTTTAAAGCAATACTGGCTTGAGCCTTCTTTCTAGAGCCCAAATTAGAAATAGAATCGAACTTTGGAGAACAGAATTAGCATCACCTGATGCCCCAAGTGCTTTCGGGGCACAGGGCTGAGCCCCAGATGTGAACCAGTGAGTTGAGTGGTCTCTGCAGGGCTGATTTAAGCATGAGACCTCCACTGATGTCCATCCAAAGACCTTGGATTTTCTGATATGGGGGAAAAAACAACCAACCCAAGCAAAGAGTTAGGAGAGATTTGCACAATGTGAAAGAGCAGTAAAGGAAACCTTGAGCAATTCAAACAAGAATGCCTTTATTAAAAAAAACAACAACAAAAAAAGTCAAAATAAGTTAGCAAAAATAATAATTAAAAAAAAAAAGAAAACACAAACAAATAGCAACTGCACACAGCGGTCAGTAGGAAAGCCGGCGAAAGCAGCCCGCCGGAGAGAGACCTTGGTCGAAGAGCAACTTGGAAACAGCCACATTGGCTGTGGCACACGTGTTGGCCCCCAAGGAAGGAAAGCCCCCGGCCTGGGGGACCTGAGGCCGCCACCAGCCACCACCATCACACTTCTCCCCTTTTCTTCTTTCCACCGGTGGGAGCGTTTGGAGAGGAGTGGGAAAGGATTTGGGCCGTTTCAGTGCTGCAGTCCACAGTGTTGGAGGGGTAATTATGATTTCCAGCAGCTGGATCCTTCCAGCATCTCAATCCCACCCCATTTCCAGCTTGGAGAGCTGCAGGGATTTGTGCCAGCTCAGTTTTGGACCCTTTCCTCTGGGAACGTCACGGCCACGTCCTCCACAGCGATGCTCTCCACAATGGAGGAGAGCGAGTGGAGGTTGCGGTCCTCTGCTGCATCATCACTCAGGAGATGATCTGAGAGAGAAGAGGCAGGGCAATGGGATGGTGGCCCCATGACACCACCCTGTGTGACAACACTGACATGGGGATCTGCTCCCAGATCCCGTCCTGATGGCTGCTTCCAGCACATCGGACAATGGGAGAAGTCTGAGTGCACTCAGGCAGTGCTGGAGGGGTCACCCAACACTGGGGTAGGGGGAGGACAAGGCTCCTCCTGTCCCCTGGCTGTGGGTTTTGGTTCAGGGATGCTCAGCCCCAGCACTGTGGTGTCCCTGGGATGGAGGGCTGAGGAAGGGGAGTTCCTTACCTGTGGGGTTGGTGCCAAACTCCAGCTGGGTGCTCCACTCAGGGCTACAGGATGAGCTGCCAGAGCCACACTCGCTGGGTGCCTGCAAGGACCAAAGTGCTGCACGAGCCCACCTCCACCAGCCAAATCCCACTGCCTGCCCCCAGCACTGCCATCCCTGGCAGTACAGCACCAATATGTGGTCACAGACCCAGAGCAGATGGTGACATTTGGGATCCTAGGGATCCACCAGTGCCAGGTGCATCATTAATCTCCATGAGTTCTGGAAAACCCATTTTGGTGCTCTGGGTGCATGGCCACCTGCTTGCACTCAGGATGCAAAGCTCTGCTGGAGGGGCAGCCAGACAGTATCAAAGTGCCAAGGTCTGAAAGAGGATGAATCTTTGCAAGTCACCCCTTTCTCCCCTTTTACAAAGTCCACTGATGTCAGTATCAATATGTAGATATCTGGTATCTGTATCTATATGCCATTCATCTCAATGTCATCTATATGTACATATCTATATCATTTATATCTGTAATCTATACAGTCTCTATTCATACCCATGCATCTGCAGTCTATATATCACCTATATCTATATATCATTTACATCTCTCATCTACACCTATATCACCCATAACTGCATCCACAGCTCCACATTCCCACATACAAAGCCTCAGCAGCCAGGAGTTGCAAACCATCATCCCCCAGCAACCAGATGGCAGACAAAAATATCCCCCAAAAATGTACTTAAGCCTCCAGAATCTCTTGATGGGGTGGATGGAGCCCAACCACACCCTGTGTGCTGAGGGCAGGATGCCACTGCCTCAAGGATTCTTGCCTGGATCCCAGTTTGGTGCCATTGGACTGAGAAACCAGTGCTGGTCCCCACTAGGACAAGTCCTCATGCACCAGGGGGTCAGGCCTAGAGCATTGTATTACTTTACATTGCTTTATGTTACATTACATTACATAGCTGTTGTTACATTGTTTTCTTACTGTATTGTACCATATTGTGTTGTACTGTATTGCAATGCATTGTACTGTGCTATATTTTTCACTACACTACTTTTCATTGCCATATTTTACCCCGCTTTGTGGCCCACAGACAGGGATTGGAACTGGAGGATCTTTGAGATCCAATCCAACCATCATATGGTTCCATGAATCCATGGTTCTATCATTCCATGACTCAATGATTCTATGATTCCATGACCACATGATTCCATGGTTCTATGATTCCATGTCCTATGGTCCCATTATTTTAGGACTGTATGATTCCTTGACCCAATGATTCCATGTCTCTGTGACCCCACGATTCCATGATTCTATGACCCCATGATTCCATGGTTCTGTGACCCCATGATTCCATGGCTCTATGATTCCATTATTCTATGGTCCTATGATTTTAGGACTGTATGATTCCTTGACCCCATAATTCCATGACTCTATTGCCCCATGATTCCATAGTTCTATGACCACATTCCACAACTCAATGATCCCATAGTTCTACAATTGTTTCTATGACTTAAGCCTTCCCACCCCCCACCAACCCACTGTGCTCAACGCAATGGCCATCAGCCCATTACCCACCAACACCCACTCATAGGGACAGCAAACTGAGCATCACCACCCCATTCCTCCATCACCACCAGCTCCCACCCCCCATCCACACCCATCCCCACACTCACAGCAGGTTGTGGTGCAGTGGGGCGGTAGCGCAGCTCCCTCTGCTCGCGCTCCTGCTGGTTGAGGCTGCTGAGCAGGCTCTGCAGGCGCTCTATGTACTGAATGGCGCTGCGTAGGATCTCCACCTTGGGCAGCCTCTGGTTGGGGTTGAGCAGAGTGCTGCGTTTCAGCGCCTCGAAGGCTTCATTCACCTTTTTCAGCCTCCTCTTCTCCCTCAGTGTGGCCGCCCGACGTCTGTCAATGGACACGGTTTTGCGCTTGCAGATCTTGCAAGCCCATGGCAAGCATTGCCCAGGGCAGTGATCAGGCAACGTCGAGTCCTTCTCCTCCAAAGCCCCTCTGCTTTCAGGGCACAGGGACACCTCGGGCCGCTCGGGAAACGTGGCTGCCTCGTATCCCTGCAAGCGGGAGCCCAGGAAGTTTTCCCCATCATAAAACCTCTGCTCCGGGAAAAAGTAAGGGTTGGTCTCAAAGAGCTCCATGGGAGGACGTGTGCACAGCTCAGGGACGGCTGCTCCGTTTCCCTGCGCCAACTGCTCGGTGCCATTTAAACCCCAGCGCTGGCATTAAATCACAGAGATAAATATAGAAAACTTAAAGGAAACCTGAGCCCACCATAAGCTGCTGCCTCGCATCAAAACTTGTCCGGCTGCGGCCACGAGGACTGCACAGCTTGGGGAGGGAGGGGGGGGAGATGGTAGGGTGGGAGCTGCCCTGGCTGCCCCAACAGGGGCTTTGTTTGAGCCCGTGGGTGGCACTGGGGTTGCCAGCCCCAAACTGCATTCCTGTGTCATCTGGTCCCTTCAGTTATGGGGTGAAGTGGTCGGAGTAGGGGCAGCTGTGCAATGGGGTGCAGAGCCCAGTGCTGCTTGGAGCTCCTCACTTCTGTGCTGTGCCTCCTGTGTTCCCCCCAGAGCTGTGGGGCAGGAGAGAAACACAGCCCTGAGAGGGATGGCTCCCACCTTCCCAGTGGGGAAACTGAGGCATGGCAATGGGCTTTTGGTGAGCACAATGGGATGGGGTTTTCTCCCTTCCCCAAGACTCCAACCGCATCTCCCCGGCTTTGTCTGTAATCCTGAGGGCTTTTTTCCACCGGGAACGTCAGAAACCATCTCCCACCTCCTCCTATTCCTGCTCTGGGCCAGATTCCAGCAGAGGGATCGGTCAGTGGAAAGAATGTCAGACAAGAGTAGAGCTGACCCTGCAGGGATTTTATTCCCCAAATCACCCTCTCTGAGGAAGCACATTCCCCACACCCACCCACCCACCAGCACCCTGCCTGACTTTGGGTTCATTTAGAGCCATTTGGGGCCCTTCCTGGTGCTCTCCAACTGGGGGCCAGCCCTCTGCCAGCTCAGACAAGGATTCCTTTGGGGCCACAAGGAAAAGCATGCAAATGGTGATGAGGAGCAGACACAAAGCAGATAGGAGGGGAGAACCCAAGCCAGTGGTTTCCATCTGTGTTCTGCTGGTGGGACTTGCTGGTGGCCACAGCCCTGGTGATGGAAACCAGTGCCATTGCTCCAGCTCTGGGTGGGTTTTATTAATTTCGAGTGTGTTTGGAGGGTGAGGACACCGGGGTGAAACAACAGCTCCTTGGGCACGTGGCAGGGCCATATAGCAGAGTGGCCAAGCATTTAGCACTTCATAAAACATGGGCAGTGTTCTGCAGCAGTACCAGGGCTTTCCTGATCAGTAAGGGAGCATGAGAAGGGGATAAATTGGTCCCCAGGGCCCTGTGGGCTTTGTGCATCCAGTAGGTTCACGCTCCCCCACAGATGAGTAAGCAGCCATCATCTTCACAACAGCCCCACAAGCAGTCCCAGGAGCTCCCATCACCCCGAGCACCACAAGCACCCCAAAGAGTCCCAGCACCCTGACCATCCCAGACACCACCCAGAGCCTCCACCATCCTGAGCATCCCAGAGGTCCCCATCTCTCCCATCACTCTGAGGCTCCCATCACCCTGAGCACCCCAGGGGCTGCCACCACTCCAAGCACTCCCAGGGGCCCCCATCACCCCAAACACTCGAAGGTTCCCATCACCCTGAGCACCCCAGGGGTACCCTTCACCCTGCGCTCAGCACAAAGCCATGGGATGGGTAAGCAGGACACCTTCCCCTGAGTGCCATAGGTGCCCAGAGCAGCTGCAGGCTGCACCCCAGGTAGCTCAGTGCCAGCGGGGGCTTAGGGCTGTGCTGCCGGCTGTCAGGTTATCCCGTGATGGATGGCGGCGGCTGGGCTGCACACAAAGCAAGGCTGTGTGCACCAGGCAGAACGTGCTGCGATCCGTCACGGGGTGACCTTCCCTGGCAGGCAGAGGAGGGGGGCCCCGGCCTCGTGGGGACGGCTCACCCCGACAGCACCGGGAGCTAAAAATACTGATCTCCATTGAGAAAATCACAGTGGGTTCAGCCCTGGGAGAGGTAGTGGCTGAGGGCTGATGGCTTCTCACACCATCACCCTCTGTGGTGGTTTTGTTGGGGTTATGGTGAAGTGTGTGAGCTCGGTGCATAGAGCACTGGTAGTGGGGTCCTTTCTGGTGGAAAAAGCTGGAGAATAGGTTGGCTTTAGGGGATGGTGAAGTGAGCCAGGTGGTGCAGACACATCCTACCCTGGCACCATCTCACTGATGGGCTCCGGGATGCATCCAGCAGGGCCCATTCTGCACCACTCCCTCCAAAAGGCCACATCCAACAGCACCAACCCCCATTCCTGGCTGCCCCACATCCCCTCTTGCTTTCCAGGCTCGCCGACATCCCTTCCTGCGGCAGTGACAAGTCATAACATATTTGGGAGCAGCTGCAGGCGGCGGGGAGATGCTTGGCTTGCTCCCTGCTCCTGGATGAGGAATGCAGAGCAGACCTCTCCTCCAACACCCGGGATTTCCGACGTGCCTTCTCAGCAGAGATTTGGGATGGCGACAGCTGCTCGGCCATAGTGGGGCCACAGCATTGCCTGCCCCTTCAGCCCCAGCACTGCAAGCTGGTGGCTTTGCTGGGCCAAGTCTCAGTCTGATGGGGATTTGGGACTGCTCACATGTCTGGTCCGTAGGGAGCAATAGGGGATGGTGTCCTGGTGGCTGTCCCCAGCTGGGGTGGGAGCAGCATTCCCTCACTCTTCTGTGTCAGCTCCCCCATTTTGGGCTCACCGATGGGCTGGGAGGTGATGGGATCTCCACAGAGCTCAGTACATTCAGCTCCCTCTAATCATTGTAGCTTCTGTGCCTCAGTTTCTCCAGCAGGGAATCAGGGATAACAATGACCCTCAGAGTACAAAGCCCAGCTGGAGAATGGCCGTGGTTTGGTAATCAGTTATTCCAGGTTGAAGAACCCTGGAGCATGTTGGCCCTCGTCCACACCAGGTGCCCCCAGTTCCTTGGATCACACCTGGGGACCAACCCAGCTGCCCAGTTGCTGATTCCCATTTCAAGGACCACACTGGGTGCTCTCACCCTCTGCACTCACCAAGCAACACTTGGCCCCACCACCACCACAATGCCTCCCCATTCCCCCCTCCACCCCCACCCCACTTCATGGCCCCAGAGCCTGGACAGAACCCTTTCCATCCCCACCCCCAAACTACAAGTGGAGGGGTGCTCACCCTCAAGATGCCCACAACACCCACTGGACCCCCCCACACAAAGGGCATCTCCAGCATGAGGGGGGGGGCAGCCCCTCCATCCCCAGCACTGTGCCATGTCCCATCCATCACACAGGGATTGGGGCACTCGTCTTGTCAACAAAGGGCTGTTCTGGAGTGGCAGAGTCTGGCTCAGTGAGTGGGAGGACAGGTGGGTGCTTGGAGGAAGCCCCATGAATGCAAGGGATTCAGCAGTGACATATGGTGTCTATTTGACCCCCCCCCCCCCCCTCCCCAAGAGGGACAGCTGTCTGGGCCAGGGAGATGGTGCAGGGCCTGAGGACTGGTGCTGGGGACAGCAGCAGGGCAACAGGGAGGGGTCTCTTTGGTGGGAGACAATTGGGTTGTCCCACTGTCCCCATCCTGGGCACGTTCCCAGTGTGGTTCAGGTGTCCCCGGTGGCCCAAACTGGCGCTGAGGGATGGGAGGTTGGGAAGAGGGGGGTAAATGAGTAGACACTGCATTGCCCCACCTCCATATTGCCCCACCTCCATGGGACACCAAATATCGGCACCAAAAGGACTGACATCTCAGAGATCAGGGGTGGAGAAGGTGCTGGGGATTTCCTCACTTTGGGATGCAATGGAATGGGGACAGCTCCCTCCCCCACACCCAATGCCATGCCAGTGGTGACACCCAGCCCTTCCGGGGTGGCCTCACCCAGCAAATTCCCATTACGGGGACACAGCTCTCCCATGTGCCCCCCGGCTGGGCACCCCCACCCAAGGCTGGTTTTCCCCTCCCCGGGGTGGGCTCCGCATGCCCAGCTGTCAGTGTCAGCTCCGGCTGAGGGGTTCCCGGATCATTCCAATCCCCGGGTATGGGCAAACAGGACTGAGTTCCGGGCGGGGTTCTCCAAGGGTCCCCCCCAAGGAAAATCCCATTCCCACCCCCACTTCCCCCTGTGGATGCTGCCAGCCCCGCTCGGTGCTCAGGGTAACGGGGCTGCTGTCGGTTTTGCCCCTTGGCAAAGGGTTGAGCTCCTTCCAGCCCGTCCCGAAAGCGGAGCAGAGTGAATTCCGGGCTGCCCGAGTGCGGAGCTCGCGGTGCGTTCGGTGCGGCCGTCGGGAGAGGGCAGCAGACCCCGCGTTATCCGCGCACCGCGGAACCCCGACGTCGAGGAGGGATAAAACCCCTCCGCCTCCGTATCCCCGAGCCCGGACCTCGCGCTGTGCCGGAGATGGGGACCCGGGCCTCCCCGGTGATGATGAGCTCAGCTATTCCCTACCCACCCCCCGGGGAGAACGTCCCGACGGTTGTTTTTTCCCTCGGCGTAATGATTCCAGCAGGTGCTTTTCCTGCTCGAGAGCCGAAAATAGAGCCCAGGGTTTGGCTTCCTTCGGTTCCCGTCCTTTCGGTTCCCGGAAACCCATTCCATTGCAATCTGTGGGTGTTTGGATAGAGGAAAATCCATCCTAGAGATAGATTTTTTACCTGGGCTATACCAGCCCTGCTTGCCCTCAGTGTCCACCCCATCAGGAGCCCCAGGTCCGTGCCTTGGAGTGGTTTATCCCTTGTATTTCCCTTGCAGGAGGTGCTCTTGCCTGGCGCCAGTGTCACTTCTGGTCCCTTTGGCCCCATCGACTTTATTGCTTTTGAGGACGGAAGCTGTAACACGCTGTAATATTTTGGGAAGGCAGAGCAGACGTGAGATCAGGTTTCACCTCTTTCATCCCCGCAGAAAAACACAAAGGACGGGGGTCTGGGGGGAGCTTCCTTCCCCTGCCCTGTCCCCACGCTCCACCCATAGAGATGGACTCCAGCAAACACAGCTTTGGCTGGAGCTCCTGGTGGGGAATATCTGCTGCCCTCCTGCACTCAGTGCTGGGATCTGCCTGTATGGAGTGGAAGGAACTGTTGGGGATAACCCCACTCATGGTCCCAACTTGCACGCCCAGGCATGGAGGAAATTAAAGCTCATTCTCACAGATGCCTTCAAAATGCATCTGAGGTCTCTGCTCTGCAATCTCCCCACATCACATAGCATCACATCCCATCTCATCCCCAAATCCCATCCCATCTTACCCCCAAATCCCATCCTATCCCATCTTACCCCAAATCCCACCCCATCTTACCCCCAGGCCCCGTCCCACAATGGTGGTGAGCTCTGAGTAATGCATTTACCACCTCCCAAGGCACAAATTCAGCCCCAAACCCTCCCAGCCCATAGCAAAGAAAGACAGGAGAAACCCCAGAGACTTCTTATGGGAACGTCACTACCAAACAGTGCGGTGTTGTTCCATGCAGTGCAACAATCCCAAGTCCCACCGAGCTGCCCCTGGGAACGAGGGCTTGGAATCTGCTTTTTCCGCTGCTCAGACACTTTGGGTAATGTTTATGCTGCTCTGGGGCCAAAGGATCCTGGCTGGAAGAACAGGGAAGGAGGTGCATCCCCTGTGCTGATAAGGAATTTTCCAATAGGAATCTGCAGGAGGGTTTGAACAGCCTTTCCTACAGTACAGGGGAGCTGGCCAATGAGCTGCTGTCCCGATTTCATTTCTGGAAATAGCACAGAGCCAAGAAACCTCTCAGCTTGGGGAGGCTCGAGGGAAAGGCAGTAGCAGCAGCTCTGGTTCAGGGCTCAAGGATGTCAGCATCACCTCTGAACTCTGGGCAGAGGAGAACTCCTGTGCTGGGGGTGGCGATGGGGTGATGATCTGAGCAGGAGAAAAGCCCTGCTGCCAAAAGCCAAAGCTGTCCAGCTGGGAAAGACATAAGGGACAGCTGGAAGCGGAATCAGGGGAATGTTAAAATAGAAATACATATTTCTAAAGTGAGAAATGCAAACTCCAGGAACAGTGGCCATGAGGACATGGCCTTCCTGTCCCACTGGGGATGGGACACCCATTCCAGGCTGTCCCAGTGCTAAGGGGCACCTCCATGAGACACTGAATAGTGCCATTTCCCTCCATTGCCATCATTTCTTCGCCTCCTCTTTCCTCCTTCACCCCTTTTTTTCTCTCCTTGTCTCCAGAAACTTGTGGTTTCACCCCAATCTTTGCCCCAGAAGGATGTGTCATCGCTGCTGTGTGCCTATGAGCACTCACACCCCCTGCTCCTCCCTGGCAAGCACCATCCTGCCCCAACATGGGCAGCTTCTCATGAAAAGAGGAGCTCTTCCCATAGCACCGGGTGTGTTTAAGGGGTGGCCACAGAAGGCAAAGGGTTTTTGCAGCCTGATGGATGGCAGTGGAAATGTTTAACCTGCACCCGAGCCGTTTTTGCTGCTGAGGCTGCTGGAAGGGGTGGGCAGGAATAGCTCTTGGCAGCCGGGCTCGATAACACTCACCGGGCTCCCAAGGGATTAAAATAGGTCTTACACGTGGAAGGGAGATAACAGTGCTAGGAGGGGAAGGGCCTGGGTTGGGGGAGGGGGCAGAGACAGCCGACAACCAGACCTCTGCTCTACCCCAGTGCTGTGCCAAGGGCGGTGCTGGTGAAGAGCGAGATGGGTTTGGGCACTTTGGGATTTGTTTCCCCTTTGCCTGGGTGATGCCTCAACACTTTCTCCTGCCAGCTTCAGGAAGAGGGAAAAAAAAATAACCCAACACCCCATGAACATCTTCTCAACACCAAGCAATGGGGAACTGAGCACCTCAGCAGTGCTGTGGAGCATGAGGGGGGATTTAGATGCCAATTTGAGGGGTTCTGATGGGGGCTGGACTGGTCCCAGCTGCCCACAGATAATGGCTGGCAGGGTTGGCCTCCTCACATCCATCCCATAAAGGTGGCACAGGGTTGGAGAAGGGGCCTTGGGGGGCAGCCCTTGTGGATCACACCCACAGCTTGGGCTCTGCAGCACTGGGAACAGCTGTGGGGCTGTTGGTAGGCTGGTCAGTTCACAGCCAGCTCTCTGTCCTGTGCTAGATGGCAAAATCTGGGAGTCACACCAATTGATGGCAAATGTGGCTCCTTTAGGATAAAAAAAACTATATACCCCAAGCCTTTACAGTGTCAGAATATAAAAAAAAAAAAAAGAAAAAAGAAAAAGAAATTCAAAAAAGCTTCAAAATGTGGCCAGCACATGACCTATCCACTCCAGATCCCAAACAAAAATGAGAAGACTTCATATTTGGGATCGCCTCCCAGGAATTCTCCCTAAGCTGTGTCACAGCTGCTGAGCATCTGCTGCACATCCCCAAAGGCACCCGGTGCAGTGCCCAGGGGCTCTGCAACCCACAAGGGGCAGAACAGCAGGGGGTGAGGCAGGGAGCACCCACTGCAGTGTCCCTGCCAGGCTGTGTGTGTCACCCAGTGTCACTCAGCAGCATCGTGGTGCTGCATGTTGGAGGATCTCCAACCTTCCCCTTTGTTTTGCTGCCCGTTTCTGCTCAGGCCATCTTGACTCAGAGCACCGGACTGTGCTGCTCAAGGCATCCCTCATCCTAATTAATGCCCCACAGCACTGGCACCAGCCATGCTTCTAATTAACTTCCCTTATAAAGAGGCCTCTTTCTGTGAGCAGAAGTATTCCAGAACGGCCCCTGTGACCAAAGAGGCAGAGAAACCCTCACCATGTCAGCTATAGCTCTTCTTGTAGGGAAGCTGAGGCAGGAGCTATTCCCCCAGGGAAGGTGTGGGATAGGAGCACCCCACACCCTGACTCACTTTCTTGCAAGTTCATTTCTTGGCAGGAGCTGAGCTCTGGGTGCAGCCCCAGTTCCCAGGGCTGGCTCCAACATGCTGCTGCATCACACAAACCCTCCCTGCCAGCCCAGGTTTGTTCCTATCCTCTAAGTCTCACCGTGCCACCTCCCAACCCTCCATCTCCCCTTCTGTTTGCCCACAGTGAGCATCCTCCCCCAGCCATTCTGCAGCTCAGCCTATTTTCTCCTTCCAAACCCCACAGCAAGAGCCTGGAAGACCTCGAGCAGCCTGCTGGGAGCCTGATGTTCACCACAGAATCCCATTTTGTGCTTTTTAAAGGAACCTCCAATACAAGACCCAGCCTGGTTTGCTGCAGGTCCACCAGCAGCAATACCTGCACACCCTGCAGCAGCCAGCAGCCACATTTACTCAGTCAATATTTGCAGCCTTTGCCAAAGCTTTGAGAAGTTTCACTCATGCTGATGGGAGAGCTCACCCCCATTGGCGGACTCCCAGACAAGCAGTTCAGTTTTGGCATAATTTGGAATAAGGAGTGTTGCTAAGATTAGGTGTGCTGGGGCGTGAGCCTGGGGAGGGAGAGCAAACTGAGAGCTGACTTTAGGAAAAGGAGTGGTTTTAATGGCTGTGTCTGAGGGATTTGCATGCAGTTCAGCTGGGACCTGCCTGCCTTCACTTCCGCGTTTCACTCCTGTGATGAACCCGATGGTTTTCCTGCTCTGCTCCCAGCCAAAAGCTGCCCCTTACCACGGGACATCACTTGGTGAAGGCTTGGGGTGCTTTTCCCACTCCAGCATCATGCAGAGATGGCTCCAGCCAGGATAACTGGAGGAACCCAGACTGCAGTTTGGCACCCACATCCATGTGCACAGGGACCCAAACAGAGCTCGGTGTGCCTGGCAGCCCTGCCCTGCTTTGCCTCCAGCTTCAGGCTGAGCCCCAAGTGGGATAACGTCTTCCTGCAGAGGATGTGTGAGAAGGGATGCGCAGTGAGACACAGCCGTGAACACCTCCCATAAATAGCACAGTGTTTATGTGAATGCACCATCCCTGATTTGTTTTTCTCCCTGCAGAGCGAACGGATCTTTTAAAGCCATATAAGCTCTCCTTGCCCTGCTGTTGGCACAGACAAAGTGGCTGCAGCTGGCATAGCACTGCAGGCCCAATATGCTTGACCCCAACCCTGTGCCCACTGCTCAGTTGATGGTGGCACTGGGAATGGGATGTCACTGCTGATGTCCCCATCCCTGCCTTGGGGTGTGCAGGTTTGGATGGAGAAGGTGTCAAGGGACAGACTCAGGCAGTTGGACACCTCTCACTGCATAGAGCAGAGCAGGGGAGGGGACAAATCCAGTTCCACTCCTACCAGAGGAGAGAGAAAGGATGCGGAGGGGTTCCAGCAGGGCTGGGGAGTGTCCCCTTGTCCCAGCCCTGAGGTCACAGCTGCTCCCAGGTCTGTAGAGCTCAGATAAACCCAAACCATCCCAGGGAGATGTGCAGGTTGAGCCCTGGGGGTGCCTGGCTCCCACTTCAGGGTGTGGAAACCACCCATGGGTGCTGCATGCCCATAGTGGCCAGGGCTGAGGGCTTGGTTGCGGTGCATTGGGCTCACCAGAGTGAGCACCACTTCCCAGCCCAGGGCAGATATGTGGGGTCTGACCATTTTACCCCAAACTTCTCCCACGATCTTAACCAGCACCTGAACCAGCCCCAGCATGGGGAGACCGTTCCTCCACACACTTAGTCGCAGATAAGAATGAGCGCTCTCCTCTTCCCCAGCCGTCCCCGCTGTTCGGCATGGGATGCAGCACCGGCACCCACAGCGCTGCTCCGAGGGATCAGCCCCACCTCAGCCCGGCACTGATTTTTGGGAGGCCTCCCGAACCCGGGGGGCATCGCCGGTTCCACTCCTCCGGCGGGTCTCGGCCCGGGGCTGAGCACCGAGCGGCGGCTGCTCCGTGCCCGGTACCGGGTGCTCCGCGTTCGCTCCGTGCTCTCCTTCCTCTCAGCTCCAGACCCTACAACGGGGCTCTGAAGCCGGTTTTGGAGCTGAAAACGAAACGTGAAGCTTTTAGAGCCCTGGGTTGGCTGCGGAGCGAGCAACTCCAACCGGCACCGCCCGTTTCGCCCCCGCTCGGCTGCGCAGCCCCAAATCGGGTCGGTCGCTCTTTAAAGGGCCGCGGGAGCGCCGCACCATGTGATGCTCCGTCCTCGGCTGCGAGCTGTCTGCGGGAGCTGCGCGGTGCCGGGCACTGGGGCCGGGCGGATCTCTCCCGCAGCCGTCCCGCAGCCGTCCCGCAGCATGTCCCCCGCTCTGCCCGCCGGCTGAACGCTTCGCACTCGGGGACACCGTCAGCACAACCTCCTGGAGCCGGACAAGGTGAGGCGTCCTTCGGAGCTACGGACAGCAGAACGGCGGCTCACGACCCCCTCTTCCACCTCCCCTACTCCTGTCCCCCCTGCTCCCCCCAACCCGGTTCACCCCGCTCAGCTCCCCGCGGTTCGTTGCGATGGACGGACGCGCTGCGGGGGGACGGGGCAGGACGAGGTCCGGGGGGGGGGCAGGCACAGGCAGTGGGATATTTTTTTCCCACCCTCCCCCCCGCCCAGGTTCCGTCCCGGCTCCATCTCGGCTTGCAGCGCAGTTTGTGACCGCCTCCCTCTGCGTTTGCAGGTAACGGAGGGAGCGCAGAGGGGAGCGCAGCATCATGGCACAGTCCGTGTCGGCTTTCCAGGCTGCCTACATCTCTATTGAAGTGCTGATCGCTTTGGTGTCGGTGCCGGGGAATATCCTGGTCATCTGGGCTGTGAAGGTGAACCAGGCTCTGCGGGATGCCACTTTCTGCTTCATCGTCTCACTGGCGGTGGCTGATGTGGCTGTGGGGGCTCTGGTCATCCCTTTAGCCATCATCATCAATATCGGACCACAAACGGAGTTCTACAGCTGCCTCATGATGGCGTGTCCCGTCCTCATCCTCACTGAGAGCTCCATCCTGGCACTCCTGGCCATCGCTGTGGATCGGTACCTGCGGGTGAAGATCCCGGTCAGGTAGGACACTGTGCTGGGACAGGGTCTGGGGTGGGCACTGGGGGGGTTCAGAGGGAGCAGAGATGTCCCAAACTCTTTGAGAAGCTGCAACAGCAGCAGGAAGGTTTGTCTGCAGCAGGAATCGGGGAGGGCTGGGCCAGGGGAGTCCCACAGCCTCTGGTTGCTTTGCTCGGGGGGATCACTGTGCTCCACTCTGTATCTGGAAGGAGACAACAGCTTCAGCCCAGGTTTCCCATGGTGAAGGTGGAGGGCACTGAGGACCTCAGGGACCTGTGGGTAGGGATTGCACAGAGTAAAAACACAGCCCCACCACCACACATGGTTTCTCAGGCAGCTCCCCGTTGTGCAGTTTGTATTATTATTATTCTATTGCAAGCCCCATCCTCCATCCCTACAGCACTCCAGAGCCCTCCGTGCTCTCTCACTGCTTTTAGTGTCTTTTTGGTTCTTCTGCATCCTCTGTGTGCTGGGGACAGGTTCAGCTGTGGGAGGACTGCGGGTCTATACTTAGCAGCTCCGCTGAGCTCGTGTCTCTGCTTCTCCCATCAAATGCAGCCTCTCTCCTCCCTCACTCCCTCTGAGAATCAGTTGGGCTTTTGGGGGTGATTTTTGCCCCTCTACCCTGAGATCATTAAGGCAGGAGCCTTCTGTGCTGTGCGTAGTTTGCATGGGGTTTTTCTCATGCAAGGTGAACTTGGTCCATCCTGATCTGTGCACAGTGAGATTTTGCTCTGCCTGTTCAGACCTTCTTTTGTATTGAATAACTTTGCACTCAGTGTTGCCAGCCTTCCCACTCTGTTGTCCTACTCCATCCAAGACTTCCAGCATATGAGGCTCTGTGGCCACATCCCATAGATGGGACTGATAGGGGAAGCAGAACCAAGGGGGCTCTTTGGGGAAGGATATCCCTTGCCTGCATGCACTTTACAGAGGTGGCAGCAGCAAAAAGGAGGTTCTGTGCAGCCCTAACAGTGCAGTCACTGCTCCAGGGTGCCCTATAGCTCCTGTGTTTGGGATCTTTGATGGGATGCATGAGCGTTTTCATGCCCAAACCATGTGCTGGCTACCTGGGAGCTGAAGGCAATGGGACTATTGGCTGGGAGCAGTTGGCTGAAGGAGAGGCAAAGCCAGGAGCATCATTCAGATGGAGCAGAAGGTACCACGCCCCCCAAAGGGAGTTGCTCCAAACAGCTGGAAGCCACCTAAAATAGGCTCAGTGCCTTTGTGCTGGAGGAAAAGCTCCCATCTCCCCCTCATATCCTTCCTCCCCTCCCAGCAGCACCCCCGCATTCCATCTCCTCTCGCTGAGCGCAGCGGGGTCCCCCCAGCCCAAACCCCACTTCCCCCTCCCTGATGTGCTTAGGGAAGATGAAACAAGTTCAAAGAGAGGGGAAGGAGCCAGGCAGGAACTGGCCTCCGGCTTCCCCATGGCGGGATGCAGGATGCAGGAGGGACGGTGCCGGAGGGATGTTTTCATGGAGATGCAGTTCCTACAGCATAGGAACCACAGCCCCCTTGACCAGGGATGCTGAATGCTGGGACAAAGCCTGACCCCATCTTTGGGCTTCCTTAGGATTTCTCCCCCTTAGTCTGCTTTGAAATAGATGCTAGGAGAAGAAAACCAGGGGAAATCTGCTGGAAATCTTGTACATGAGGGATCCTCCCCTTCTTACCCAGCCCCTGACACTGGGTTGGTGGGTGCCCCCCAGCCCAGCCCACCACACCCCATGGCACCCCCAAGAGCAGCTCACCAGGCCAAGCTGCATTTCCCATTTCTGAAAGTTCTGAGTCCATGTATGATGCTGCAGACATGTGGAAATTAGATCAAACTGGGCTGGAAATTGCTCAGTAATGGGAGGCAGGAGCAGAGAGGGGAGGCTGAGACCCAGCATGGGTGAAGCAGGGTCTGTGGGTGGCTCTGGGGACAGTGCTGATACTCCGTGCTGTTCCAGCAATGCCCTAAGCCTTAGGAGATCTAACAGCACGGGAGCATCCCTCAGCCCTGGACCACAGATCCCATCAGTGATGAGGATTGCAGGTAACATCCTGGATGGAGGCAGCAATGCAACACTTTCTCAACTTGGCTCTACACTTTCTGGGCTCCTGCTGGGATTGCAGCGCTCTTTCCCCTTCTCTCTAGGCTTGCCAAGAGCCACAGGCCTGGGGCCAGCTGGGGTTGGGTCATGGGAAGGCTCATTGCCCTCAGCCAGCTGGGGCACAGGGCTGAGGTTCCCCCCACTGAGGATTCAGGGGGGGATTTTGCAGGATGGTGGGGGCATCTCACTGCAGAAGCGGCAAGGGGGTCACTGGGACAGCACCCTGCTTTGGCCTAAATTCTCGGGAACAGGAGAATAAAAGCACCTAAGGGGTATGGAAAGTATTTCCAGTGCTCCCAACAGCGAGTGTTGGGAAACCTCCATGGATATTTAGCCTCTGAAAGGCAGCAGCACAGACAGGATGGAGAAGGAGAGGTGTGGGATGCAGTTGGGATGTGTGGTGGCCCCAGTCCCCATAGCTCCTGGTCTATATAGTATATCCCCATGGAAAGAGGGAGGCACCAAACCTCAGAAGCAAGATTTGGGGCTGTCCAAAGGATTTTGATCCAGAACAAAAGGTTGAAATGAAGTGCATGCTGCATCAGAGGGCAATTTGTTACCGAGATGATGTGATCCACAGGGAAATGTCCCCAGGGAGGCAAGGGTGACTGGAGATGGCTCCCAGCAGCCTGGACAGCACAGTGAATGATGTGTGAGGGCAATGGTGAGTGATCCTGTCTGTCCAACCAAGTGAATAAACAAAGCCACGGCTTGTCTGAGGCTTATTTTTACATTTGTAGGACAGGTTTCAAAGCATTCAGGAGACTCAGTGAGAGCTCGGGGAGCTTTGGGGAGCTCACATTCACAGGAGCTCTTTGAGGCATCTTTCACCTCTGTTAGATGACAAAAAGATGCTGTCCAGCCTTACCAAGCAGGCTGCATTTCTAAGGAATCCTGTTTTCCTAAACTAGAGGAGTTTGGAGGACCAGCAGCTCCTCTTGCTCACAGCACTTTTGTTCTGCCCTTGCTGCCTTCCACTGGGTTTGTTTATAGGAGATGAGGGTGACCCACAGGGAGCAGATAGATGGGAACCAAAAGTGAAGAAGAACGGCCAGAGATCACAGCCTGGAAGGGTTTGCTGGAGAACTGAGGCTGTTTCCAAGCTGTATTTACCAGCAGTACTTGATCAGCTCAGCACATGGATGTTAAATCTCAGTGTTTCACATCATGCTCTGCTCAGAACCAGAAGCCTGATCCCAGTGCCACCAAAATGATCAGAGCCCTGGAAACAGGCAGGGATTTCCCATCGGGTTGTATCAGTCGTAGGTCCTGCAAACACCCGATGGAGCCACTTTTCAGCTTGACTCTGTGAGCAACGTTCAGCCAAGTGCATGTTAAGTCACAGACTGGGGCTCTTCCCTTGGTGATGGGATGTCTGGATTAGACTCTCTGGGAGCAAACAGCTGCTGCTGCAGCACCATGAGACGTCTGCTGGCAGCCAGAAAATCAGGTCACTGAAAAAGCTACAGCCGCTGCAGTGCTGGCTGGAGGGGAGCAAGCTGGGTTGGGAGCAGTGTTCCCATATCCTTGGCTTATGGGTTTGTGGGTATCCCCTCCCTGGGAGGTGGCAAAGGTCGAGGTGTGGGATGCTCCGTACTTGGCAGTGCAGAAGGAAGGAGGGAAATGCTCTGGATTTTTCTGAATTTAGGGGTTATTCCCCAAATTTTTGGACTAAGAAGGCAAGGGGAGATGTGTGGCTGTTGGAGTGCTGCTCCCTGTGTCCACACTCTGGGTCTCCATCTCATCCCAGCCTCCCAGCAGGGCCAGATACATCCCATGTGCTGGGTCAGCTGCCGGGAGATCATTCCCCCCTGACCCCATTTGCTGGAGCCAACATCTGTCCCCTGGGCAGAGCTTCCATCTGCCTGCTGGGAAATGAATGACAACCAGCTCCTGGCTGGTGTTTTCCTTCTATGCTCCAAAATCATGGTCTGGGAAGGTTTTCCTTGGGACTCTTTTTTTTTATGAATACTAATAATAATTGTGAGGTAAAGACACTGGTACTTGACAATACCTTACCAATAATTGTGTGCCTTAGAAGGGCTATAGTACACTTGCAGCTAGAGAAACTGAGAGACAGTGCAGTGCCAGGACTTGCTCAGTGCAGGAGTAGTGCAGTGAAATAGGGGATACCCATGGTCCTACTGGTCTGAAGAGTTTGAAGTCAGATACCAAAGGTTCATTCAAGAGTTTCCAAAGGTGCTGGGTTGGTGGAGGTGATGCCAATGCACACTGGGGTCTGATACTTTCCAAAGACCCCATAGAGGCAGTGAAAATAGTTGAACATGATACAGGAGGTTCTGCCAAAGCTGCTGATTCAGCCTGCCTGGTCCCTGCCAGCCCAGCCTGGCCCTGCAGGCAGTGTGTCAGGAGTGAGTCAGGAGCAGCTCACCCCAGTGTGTGCCATCAGTGCAGCCAGTTGGAGCTGGAGCCACCTCTGGGCACTTTGTTGGGTTGTTCTGAGTCTTCCTTCACCCTTGAGATGGAAGAAGTTGACTGCAGCAGTGAGAGGTATCGTTGTCACCCCGTCTTTATAGACAGGCCAGCTTGACTCTGATGACCAGAAAGGGATTTTGGCCACGAGTTTGGTGGAGACAACTGGAACAAAGCACACCAGCCTGATTTCAGTGCCTGGTTGACAGAGACCCACAGACCAGTGGCTAAAGTTTGCAACTATTGAGGCCAGAGCCATCCATCCCTTCTGTCCAGAACACCC
This sequence comes from Coturnix japonica, assembly GCF_054131305.1. Classification (NCBI taxonomy): domain Eukaryota; kingdom Metazoa; phylum Chordata; class Aves; order Galliformes; family Phasianidae; genus Coturnix; species Coturnix japonica. The sequence continues at coordinate 2,285,622 of NC_140700.1, forward strand.
CAAAGCAGATTGCATACAAACACAGGGGGCTATTGGGCATGGGGAAGGGTAATGAGGGGATGCAATACCCAATGTGTCTTGTATCCATGCTGAAATCAGCCTGGCAGTGGGAGAAAAACCCGTCCTGAGAGGTTATGGCCTTGGCATGGAGACAGGACTTAGGGAGAGCGATTGGAGATGGAGGGAGAAGTCAAAAAGTTGAAGCTGTGATGGGTCTGACATTCTGGTGTGGAAGAGGAGGTGGGAAGGTCTTTAAAGTACAGCAAAGACTGGGGGGAAAAAAGGAGGAGGAGGATGTGTGGAGGAGGTAACCTGGTGAAATGACCTGGGAGATGAGTTTCTTTGTGACACACACAGGAGTCATTTCAGACTGGAACGAAACCAATGGGCTGGAAGAAAACCTCTGATTGGAAGAAGGTCAAGGGAAAACCTGCAGGATCCTGCCCAAGGGGTGCAAGGGAAGACCAGACAGGGAGCAGGGGGTGGTGGTGCCTGCAGAAAGTGGGATATGGAGCATGGAGGAGATGCAAGGGAGAGACATCAGCCAGGTGGGATGGAGGTGGCTTGAGGGGCTTAACCCCTTGGGGATAACACCACCCTCAGTGCCTGAATGGAGAATTTCCTGCCCAGAAAAGTCAGAAACCAGCTGTCCCTGGGGCTGGCTGAGCTCCTGGCAGGGAGATGCCATTGCTGGCAGCATGGATGCCCAGCTGTTGGAATAGACATGCGGCTCTCACGTGGCATGGCCAGCCACAAGAAAGAGCAATTGATGATCTCCAAGATGTGCACAAAACAGCCCCAGTGCCAGCAAGGAACCCTGCAGAATAGCAATAAGCTCATCAGCTCCTGCTGCACCAGCACCCAGCCCTGCTCAGCCTGCCCAGGCACGTAGTTAGCTGCCTTCCCGACAGTCAGGTCTGGGGGTTAAAGAGACGTCACTGATGTGAAATAATCCCACGAGATGGTCTCCTCCTCAGTTGCTTGTGGGTTTAAAAACATACGGTTGATAGGGTGAGAACTGAGGAGGAAAGGGACATTTTTGGTGATGCATGGCAGAGCAGCATCAGGTGCTGGGAGGTGGTGTTTGGGTTTGTCTTTTGCTGCACAGAGCCCAGTGGGACCCAGCAGTTCTTCTGTGCCCTGCCCTTTCCGTTGCTGCTTTTTCCATCCCTTCCCACCCCATCCCATCCCTGCCTCATTCCTGCCTGGGCTTTGCCCCCAGTGCCAAGTTGGGTGTTGCTTCCAGAACTTCTGGTTGGTTTGGCTGGAATTTTGTTCTTAATTAAAAACTACTCCCAGAAAGGAAGGGGATTTGCCCCCAAGCCTCCTCCTTTTGCCTTCCTCACCTGCCTCATTCTTTGCTGCCCCTGAGACTGCACAAGGTGCCCACGGGCAAAGCACCTGGGTACCAGTGATGCCTGGGCAGGGACACAGCAGCAGGGAGGTGACATCCCCTGGTCCACCACCCTGGTGACACTCATAGAAGGAGGGCTGTGCTGAGCACAGTGGGGCACCACCTTCCCTAGGCCGTTCCTATCCTTTCACCCTGGGGTGTTTTTTCTTGGCCACTTTCAAAGGAGAGAAGTGCCAGCTCCTGGCACCAGGGATGCGTTCTCATTCAGCTCAGTTCATCTTGCTTTGCTTGGCACAGCAGAGCCCCCCTCTGCAACTCAGTTTCCCCATCTGCTCACACAGGGAACAGTGCTACAAACTCTCCGAAAGCACCAAGAAACGCTGCCTCAGACACAGCCATAATTAGCACAGGCTCTCAGATTGTGTTATTCCTCTTTCTTCTTTGCACTGGTATCAACACTCCTTGAATTAAACCCTGTGATGCGAAGCTACGACGCATTTATTTCAGCTCGAGTGGGTCTGTTTGCTTGTGACACTGCACAGCCCAGAGCTGATGGCGCAGCCTGCATCCAGATGGACAAGCACCGCCGTGCAGAACCTGGATGAACTGAATGGAGATCAGCACCCACTCCTGTGATGCTCACAGCATGGGCAATACAGATGCTCTGTGCCCACAGAGCCATCCCCTGCCCTGACTGCAGCCACAGCAAAACATCTCCATCTCCAGCAGTGTGGAGACCCTCTTGTATGTCCCTTGTGCCCCAAGAAAGGGGATGGTGGGGCTCTTGGAGTCTCCATGGGGACCGGTGTGGTCCTCATGCATGGGGAGGACTGGCTGCTGCCTGGCCAATGAGTCCTCCTTGTCCATGCCCTGCTGCAACCAGGCTACATCTGCCCATTGCTCCCGGCCTGGATTTAATTGCCATGGTAATTAGGGAGATGCATAGGGTGTAATTTATTGCTGCAGCTCCTTCTCTCGGGTCTCAGCTCTTTCTCTGCCATCTTGACGCAAACACCAGTCTGGTTCCTTCCAGTCTGCAAGGTCAATCAGTTTCATTCCAAGGGAATAAATCATCATTTAAACCTGAGGGAGGAAACAGGAATTAAATAATAAACTTCAGGTTTGCTTTGCAGTTGCACTTATTTGTTTTCTTGGTGAAAGATCAATTCTCTGCGGTGAGGGAACATTTGATTGCAGTGCTAACTGGAGCCTTCACTTCCAATTTGGCGCTGCATTTGGCTGACTGAGATATATAGGTCTGCACTGGACAGGTTCATCCGTACGTAAATAACTTTATGACTAAACACAGACATATTCTGTTCCCCTGATGGTGCAGAGTTGAGTAAACACGGGTTTTGCCCATGATTTGTGGCCAGTTGTGGTTGGGCTGAAGGTGGAAGTGCAAAATGGCATCTCCAAAGGCAGGTTTCATTCATTGAAAGCACATAATAGGCAGCTCGTTAGCAAAAGAAGAAATTAATCTGCCTGCTTTCTGTATTTGAAATCGAACTTTAAAGCAGGGAAAAGCTGCCCTGTGCAGAAGATGCTAGACGGGTTGTTTTGGGTTACTGTGTCCTCTGAGGTTGAGGAGCAGTAGATCTCATCAGCTCTCCTAATTCTCATTTAGAGGTTGGGTGGGGAAAACAACCTCCCCTGTCTGCTGAGCCTCCAGCCAATGTTTCAGCCTTGGAGGTATCAGTCTTGGAACTGGATGAAGTGCGTGAAGGGAAATGTTCCCTCTGCAGCCACAGATTGTGCCACGAAGATCCCAAACAGCAATAACAAATTGTAGCCTGAGAAACCAGAGTGGGGTTGTTAACTACAAAGCAGGAGTCGGGTCAGCAAGCAGAATTGCAGAACCAAGAAATTAAAAGAGAGCCGATACCAATCTCCTGTTCCATCTGTAATTTAGGATATCTCGTCTTCTGAAGTGTCCTTCTGCAGCTGAGAGATAAAGACCCACCTCGGCTTTGCCTCACAGCTGGACTAATGCCTCCCCCCAAGGAGATGCTATCACAGCTTTCCTGCCTCCTGCTCACCCTGCCCCATGCAGATGAACCAACAGAACATCTTGAGACCCCTCTTATACCTATATCTTATATCCCCGTCCTGCTGCTTCCTTTTAATAGCTCTTGGTATTTTTCAGCCTCTCCCACTTGGATGCCAATGTACCCTTTGGTTTAGTAGCGTTGGCAGTGGGTGATGCTGTGGGTCGGGGTTTGAGCTGGAGAGGCTCTGGGAGCCCAATCACACCAAACATTCTGTATTTCCCATCTGATTTCACCCTTTCCCAGAGCCCACATTTGACAGAACTGCCACTTTTAATGGGTTCTGGAGCTGTCTTATTTCTTCTTTCCCCCCCTTCCTCTCTCTCCCTTCTTCACAGTCCTCATTTCAAAGGAGCTCTTTAGGATCAAGCAAAAAATTATGCATGCAAAGAACAACACAAGTGCAATCCAAACCTTCAATTGAAAAGCCACTGCTTTTATCTTGGATTTACACTGAAAAGAGCCAAAGCTGCCTTTTATCCCTTCTTTCCTGTGTTACATGAATGCCCCAACTCTTCTATGAATCACAAAATCATTAAGGTTAGAAAAGACCACTAAGATCACCAAGTCCAACCACCCACCCATGCCCACCACAGCCTACAAAGAACAGAGATGCAGAGATCAGCTCCAAGCTCCAGGCTGGGTAATGAGCACCCACAATGCCACAGCAGGGGCAGAGTTGGTGCATGAAAGCCTTCGTGGTGGCTGGATCCATGGGGCAATGGTGTGGCATGGTGAAGGTGAGGACCTGGGGTCCTGTCCCCATGTAAGGAGCACTGACTGCATGCTGTGGGTCTGGGGCAGCTCCTCCTGTGATGTTCTTGTCTTCTGTTGGAGATGCAGCTCTCCATGTGTGATGGGGTCCCAGACCTCTTCCCCTCTCCAAAAAGACACGTTGAGTATCTCTTTTTGACAACAAAATTGTTCAGATGTTAAAAGCACTCAATGACTTTACTGCATGTGGGTAAAGCTGAAAGCAAGTCCATTGTGCCCATCACACTGTGCCTTGTCTGACAGAACCATCCCTTCTAATTCAACCCTTTCTCCTAGGGATTGGGCTGTTCCTCTGTGCCCTGTTTCTTGATAAAACAAAAGATTTTCAACTTCTCTCTTTCAAAAAACACTTCTCATACTTTGCATTGCAGAGGAACACTAAAATAATTCTGCTGCTTGGAAGTAACAGCCAAAAGACAAGAACATCGCATATTTTTCTTTCCCCCAGTTCTGGGATCCTGCAGCTCATCTCATGGTTTTGGAGCTGTTGCCAACAGTGTTAAATCATTTCCCTCCCATTTATCTTTGGGTCCTGGAAGGTGAAGCCAGTGATCAAGGGAAAACCAGGAGGGCCACAACCACACAAGGGTCCTGGCCATGGCTTTGGGTGGTCTTGTGGCATCAGGATCCAACCACAGGCTGTAAACCAAACCCAGTTTGATAGCCAGATTAACTCTATGTGCACAAAGGATTTGCATTTGCTGCATGGATGGAAGATGCTGTTGCAAGTTGGGAGAGAAACTGCTATTCTCATCACACTGCAGCAGGTGACACATGTTCATTTGCCTTCCCCGGACAACAGCACCATCTCCCCATGCCTAGCATGAACAAGTTGCATGAGATCCCCATGCTTTACATCTTCCTCTCGTGATCTCCAACCTGCAGTGGTTTTGCTTCCCCCTGCAGCTTCTCATCCCAACATGAATCATCTGCATCAACCCATGGTAGAGGCACCACAGAGGTTTCTTGTATCCTTCCTCTGGGCTGAGCGCAGCTGGCAAGGGATCTTCAAGAACCCCTGTAGTTACTGGAAGCCTGTGGTTTGTTCCCAAGACGGGCTGTGATTCATTTCCAGAGCCCAGGGAGTTCAGTGGCACAGACATCCCGAGCAAAGCAGAAACCAGCCAGCAGCTCCACTGGGACCAGCAACACGGGGCTGAGACTGCTTGGCAATGAACTCATCCGGGGCAGCGTGATGATGTGGCTGCTCCTAGCATCACAAAGATACAGTGACACAAGTCATTCTGGATCAGGTGGTGAAGGTTGAGCTCAGTCTGTTAGCTGGAACCTGAAAAGTGGCAGGTTTAGACCCAAAGGCCACACAGTCAGTGTGTGCTTGGGGTTCTGGAACATTAACCCCCAGCAGCTTCACAGTGCAGCCCTGCTGGAGATGCCAAGCTCAAGGTGGGATGATGCTCAGTGGATTGCTTCCAATGGGGCTGATGGCATCAGGATGAGTGAAAATCCCTGATGTACCCTCAGGTTATCAGTCTCCTCCCTTTGAAGTATTTGGAGGAGCAGGCAGTCATTGAGACCTCTATTTAGCCACCAACTTTGGCTAATGTTGGTTGACATCCATCCCTCCCAAGGCCACCATTCACCCCCAGCTGTCACCAACCTTCACTTCTTCCCAAGTGGAAAACCAGAACTGATGCCATCAGGAGAGCAATAGGCTGAAATGACCCCTCTGCCCACGAGGTGTCTTCTCACGTCACCTCTACTGTGTCATTGCCACCTGTCACCTCCATCCCAGCTGTGAGAACTGCAGGGATGACTCAGGAGGGTGTGAAACACCTTTATGGTGGGAAGGAGAGCCATCGCCCAGCAGCTCCAGCCATATCTGCAGACAAGGTGGGCTCTGCTGTTGGCTTGCTGCAGAGTTGGGATGGGTGTTGGGAACATGAAGGGCTGAGAGGTGGGTGTGTGACCCCAAAGAGCCACTAAACTCCCATCCATCACAAAGGAGGGATGTGAACAGATGGGAGAACACGATGCGTGTCCAGCCCTGAGCTGAGGTAGCTCCCTGAAGGACCTGCAGGCTGCTTTGCGTTTCTCAGCTTCATGTTTCTGAGCCTCACATCTCTGAGCAGCTTCAAACATCAAAATCTTCCCACCCAGAGGCCTCCAGGACACTGAGATCTGAAGCAGATACAGAAGGGGAAAAGGAGCAGAAACCAAACTCCCCTGAGGTCAAGGAGGTTTTATCTAGAGATTTTCAATTAGATCAGGACATGCTCTGCCTGCTCTCCTGTGCTGTGCTCAGAGTGCAGATGATCTTCATGTCAGCTTGGTCTCCTTCTCTCCTACCACATTGGCTCCAGCTTCATTTTGTTAGTGATGGTCTGCCTTCATTAGTGAATTAATTCCCCAGGAACTGCTCTGCAGTGAGCCCTACCAGAGGGAGGACCAGCATCTCAGTGCTGGCTGGACAACTGCACATGTTTTATGGACAAAAGAATGTTGAGAAATACTTAGAACAAAAAAAAAAAACAAAAAAAAAACATATGCTATAAAGCAGGTCTGGAATCACTGAAGGTTTTTCAATCAAGTCAAGAGAATATGATCCCCGAGTGCTGTGTGTGGATCAAGCTGTGAGTTGCAGATCTCTGGCTGTGTCAAGATGTGGTAGAAGGTGAATTGAATCTGGAAACAACAAAGAAATGGAAGAGCTGGCAGGTAACACCCTCAGGGTGAGGTCCAGGGGGGGCACTCCACAGTTTCCTAAGGGAGGGGGACCCCAGCATCTCTCCCAATACATCATACCTGGCTTTAGGAGCCCCACTCCTTTCCCCAGGCCTTGGCAGGGTGTCCAGGAGGGTTTGGGATGATGCTCATGGGGAAAGTGACAGCACAGAGCCCTTCAGGAAAGGATGAGAAGTGGAAAACTGACTGTTATGGTCAAGCTCGAAACCCTACAGATGAAGGAAACAAACCCAAATGATGTGATGACGGAGGTGACTATTATCTTGGATGGTTTTGTGGCAGCTGTTAATAAAAATAATAGCAGCAATAAATTTGTAATGATGGTAGCAATCAATCCAATGACAACAATCCTAATATAATTATTTATTAATTGTGAGCCATTATCAGCACTTCCTAGTGCTTCTGCCTCCCAGACCCATCCCAAATTCTCTCTCTATCTCATTAATATAAAATGAGACAAATGAGAAAGATGTTTTCTTGATGGGGTGATCGAAGTAGAGACATGGGAGCAGCAAAGACTCTTTTCTGTCCACCCCCACCAAACACTCTGTGCCATGGGGTCGAGCAATAGGCAGGATCTTGCATTTCAGTAGGGTTTGCAGCCTTCAAAGCAGCAGAGCCCCATGGCCAGACCCTGTGGGATGTACAAAGGAGGAACTTGGAGTCTTGTTGTGGTTTTATCATTCCTTGTGTGGGGCTGGTGGGGGGGGGGGGCACCTCATGCCTTAGGGATGGATGTCACTGTGCTGGGGTTGTGGCTGGAAGGAACAAAGTCAACAAAAGCCCCAGTTCCAAAACTTGCTGGTTTTTGTGAGTTTGCTGGTTTGGGTTTTAATCCCAGCTCTTGTGACCACTATGACATTGGCACATGTGGAAGGGGATAAACCAGAGAGGTTTTGCTTTCAATAGTCAGGGTTATGCAGTGAGGAGCAACAAATGTGAGGCATGGCACAGAGATGGATGTGCAGCAATGAGCAGGAAGGGATGTGCATTAAGGAGGGCTGAGTGTACAGCAAGGATGGATTGTGCAATGAGAAGGTTGGAAGGGTGTGCATAGAAAAGGGATGGATGTGCATTAAGGACAGATGGATGTACAGTGGGTTTGGATGGATGTGCAGTGAGAGAAGGAAGGAGGGCTGTGCTCTGATGGGGGGAAGCAGCCGTCAGCATGTGGGGTGGTTGCTCTGCTGTGTGTGTTACACCCTCTGCATCAAACAGACTCGTGCACGACCTTTGCAGCTGTCCTGATAGCCATCTGCAGCAGCACAGCCTGTTCTGGAGCAGTGTGGGGCTGGGACTGTTGGTGCCGGCCCCCAGCAACCGTTCTCCATCCCCTCCTCTGTGGCTACAGGCATGAAACCCGTGTCCTCTGCTCCAGCCCATGGCTAAAAATGGGGTCTCAATGCTCCCTCTGTCCCCTGTGCTTCCCAAATCCAGGTGATGGAAGGGAAGAATGCCTTGTGCTCCATGCCTTGGTGCCTGGAGCAGCTGCAGGGTGGGGAGCACTCCAACTGCATTAAAAATAGCAGAAAACCCTCTAAATCCCCCAGATTTTGAGCTTTCCTGGGCCTGTCACACACACACACACACACACACACACACTCCCATGCCCATCCCACAGATCTGACTTTCTCCCATCACCCTCAGGCTCCCTGGTGCCCCACGTCTCCCTGCCCCATGGCTTTCTCAGGGTCTCCTGCCCTCTCTCCTCCCATCAAGGAATAAATCACCCTCTGGATCTCAGAGGAAACTGCAGCCTGCCTTGCCACCTCCTTCTCATGGGATCTGCCTGGAAATGGTTTCCCAGACCAGAGGGGGCTCATTCAGGAAAGCCATCAGTCATGGGCAGCTGTGGACCTTCTGAGCTCCTGAGGATGGATGTTCCCCCTCTATCCTCCACCCCTCCATGTTCCTGTCCTGCCCCTGAGATGGGTCTGGAGAAGGGACCTTTGAGGGGGAAGGAGTGGGTTTGAGTTCTTGGCAGGGAGACAAGCAGCAGGGAGCTCATAGCAGCAAGGAGGGTCCCTGTGTTTCCCAGCCACCTCCATGTCCAAATTAACACTGGCACCACAGCAAAACCGAGCAGACAGCCAGAAAAATATCCCACATTCAGTCCTCTTTAGTGGAAGGCAGTAACACTTGGGCTGTGAATCTGCTGGCCTCCAAGGAGATGCTTTCATCTGAGGGCCAGGGGGAAAAATCAACCTAGCAGACTTGGTTCCCGCTTGGAGAGCTCTGGGGAGCCAGGACCGTGTTGGTGGGGAGGACACAGAGCCCAGCCAGCCTCCTCCATCCATCCCTTGGCACCAGCCTGTTAGGAGAAAAGGTTTTGTCAATGAAGAGGGTACATTACAAAATGTAACAAGCTGTGCCCAGAGGACCATTAGCACCACTGGATGCTTCCTCCACCCAGCAGTCTCTGGGGAAGTTTTTGTCAGCGATTTCCTCCCCAGCTCAGGGGGAATTGGCTGAGGCTGGGTCCCAGCAGGGCCAGAGTAGGGAGACAGTGTGTGGTTACTAATGCACCTCCTGGCTTCTCACCAATGCCAAAAGCTTTGGGAGAAGGTGATGGGAGTCACTGTCCCTGGAGGTGTTCAGAACAGTGGAGATGTGGCACTGATGGACATGGGCACAGTGGGGATGGGTTGGGGTTGAACTGGGTGATCTTGGAGGTCTTTTTCAACCTTAATGATTCTATGGAGTGAGCAGCATAATGGGCATCTCAGAACAGGCACTACCACTTGAGGTGCAAATGTCTGAACCCCCAGGCAAAACCTCCAACTCAGGTCTCATTTTCCCTGTGGTTATTGTCTCTTGCACAGGTACAAGAGCGTGGTGACACCCCGGCGAGCAGCAGTGGCCATCGCTTGCTGTTGGATCGTCTCCTTTCTGGTAGGACTCACCCCCATGTTTGGTTGGAATAACCTGAACAAGATGCTGGGGACTCGGGATCTGAACGCCAGCCACTCAGAGTTTGTCATCAAGTGCCAGTTTGAGACGGTCATCAGCATGGAGTACATGGTGTACTTCAACTTCTTCGTCTGGGTCCTGCCGCCCCTGCTGTTGATGCTGTTCATCTACCTGGAAGTCTTCAATCTCATCCGCAAGCAGCTCAACAAGAAGGTCTCCTCCAGCTCCAACGACCCCCAGAAGTATTATGGGAAGGAGCTGAAGATCGCTAAGTCCCTCGCTCTGGTTCTCTTTCTCTTTGCGCTCAGCTGGCTCCCTCTGCACATCCTCAACTGCATCACCTTATTCTGCCCATCCTGCAAGACACCTCACATCCTCACATACACTGCCATCTTCCTCACCCATGGCAACTCAGCCATGAATCCAATCGTCTATGCCTTCAGGATCAAGAAGTTCCGGACAGCCTTCCTGCAGATCTGGAACCAGTATTTCTGCTGCAAAACCAACAAAAACAGCAGCAGCACCACAGCAGAGATGGTCAATTAGGAGCTGAGAGATCAAGAAAGGGGGAATGAGGACCCAGGAGGGCTGAGTTGGCCATTCCTCATACAACCTGAACAGCCCAGCCCCTGAGCTGCCCCGGGGGGTTATTTATTCACAAGCATCGTACTGTTTTGATATTGTAGCCTGCACTGTTCCTTTCTTTTTATTTTATTTTTTATATATTTTTTGTTGTTGTTATCGTTCTTGTTTTATTATTTTTAAGTGTTGCCAAGTATTTAAGGAGATGTTGTACAGATAAAGATGCGGTTTATCTTAATGCAAATAAAGTAAAATGGTAATAAACACCCAGGAGGTCCTTCACCGCTGATGGGTTCCAGTGGCTCCTTGGAGCTGGTTGTGGTTTTGGGCACCCCTCACTCTGCCCACCACTCTCAGCCCTTTGTGCAAGGCAGGATCACATCTCTCCCATAGAATCATAAAGGTTGGAGAAGACCACTGCCATCCCTCCCGCCTCTGTTTGTCTCATTTCTCTCCAACATTGCTCCCTATTCCCTCCCCACATGGTCAGACTCTTTCAACCCAAGTTGTGTAGGGAATGCAGACACCTCCATCACCCAGGGGAGCAGAGGAGCCTGCACCCATCTGGGGTGAGTGGGGTCACCGTGTCAGGGCTGACACTGCCATGTGTCCATCCCAGGTTTGGTCATGGGCAGGGGGTTTTGCTGGTCCCGTTGGTGGTGGGGGTGGATGGGGATGAGCTGTCCTCCCCACCCGGCTCTGCAGTCCATACAGCAGCACTGCCAGACTCAGCTCTGTGACAGGATTTCTTCCAGTGGTAGGAAGACTTAATTAGAGTTAATTAGAATTCCTTTCTTATCAGCATCCCTTATACATTGGACTCCCTTTGGAAGCACGTTTCCTATGGCTCTTTCCCAGCCCTGGGAGGGTTGTGCCCCCCCAGACGTCACCCATAGCAAAATGACTGCAGTGAGTTCCCGCAGGGGCTGGGAGGAAAAGGGCATGGACAGATGAGATTTATAGGTGACTCTTTAGCTGGCTATGGAGCACAACCACACGCACGTGGGTCCACCATTGACCCACCCCTGCACACAGCCTTGTTCTGGTAGAGAGCTATAGCAACATAACATTTTTCTGAGAGGAAGAGGAGGACAGTAAGGGAGTGTGGGAGAAAGGATGGGAAGGGATGAACGGCTCTATCCCATGCGTTTTTCTGGGGTCTCAATACATCCAGGCTGGCTGTGAGCCCTGCAGGCTCAGACCATAGCAGGTAAATTGGGTAAAGAACAGAAGAGAGAACCAGATCCTTGCCTTGGGTCTCAGCTCTGTGAGGAGCCCCAACTGCCCCCATCCTCCTCCAGGCTGTGAAACCCCAAATCCCTTAGGAGAAGTGCCCAGGGATGCTGCAGCCACAGGGCAATGCAGACAGGACCCCCAGCCCCCTGCCCACAGCCCCTTTACTGCAGCTTGGCTGCAGATTAGGGCTGCTGTTTATTGAGTACAGGTCAGATTCCCACTTGTGTCATATTTCTGCAAGAGATTGCTTTCCTGGAAATGATGCCTTTGCCTGATCCCTGCTAAGGTGCCCAGAAACCCAACAACTGGGATGTTCATAAATTAAAAGGCACTTGCATGATTGCTTTCAGTAAAAAAAATATATCCAGCAGATTTTTCCACTTGTGTGCCCTCTGGACCTTTCCCAGGAGAGCTCACTATGATTGGATGCTGTTACCCTCCCTGGTTCCCTGGGGGGTTACAAACACACTCATTGCCCTGTAGGGCTGTAGTAAGAGTCAGAAAAGGGGCACAGTGTGCAGCACTGCACCAGCTGAGTGATGCCTCTTTAACAGGGCTCCAGCCCCTCTGCTAACACAGCCTGTTCCCAGCACCTTTCACCTGTCAGTGCTACAACCTGAGATGACGACACTGTGAGAGGGCAGAACATCCACATCAGTGCCCAATGCCCTGTGTGACTGCTTGGCCACTGCCCAGATAGCTGGACCACAACCTGCACCCCAGTGGCATCACTCGCCCCAGCCACCTCCATGAGCCAGCCTGACCCTTGGCTGGGATAAAAATTAATCCGACGATGCCCTCTGATGGTTGAAAGTGTAGTATGGTGTGAGGAGTGCCATGATGAACCCCCAGGCTTCTATCTGGGCACTGGGGGACCTCAGATGGGAACAGAGCAGGGTCCCCACTGCAGGGCTGATGAAGCAGGGCTGGCTGCTTTAGCCATAGGTTTGCAGTGCCGTGGCTCACCAGGGTGTCATTCTGTGGGTCTGGCCCCGTGCCCCCTCCTTGCCCCATGTGCCTGTTTCATCAGCCCCAGAGGACTGTGCTGATGGCAGAGTGCTCTGTGCTGCTGACCCCTGCTTAGCAGCACATTTGCTCACCCTGATGGATCTGTCTGGGTTCTCTGTTAATTACCAACATCTGACCTGAGCTGTCTCACAGATGGAAGTAATGAGGCTGCCTTCCTGCACATGAACTACGCATAGCTAATGGGCTGATTCCTCCTCTATATGATGCATGGGCAAAGCCTGCCTGTGTTTTGGTGAGAGGGTAATGGTGTGTGGCTGAATCATGGCAGCTCTGACGAGGATGAAGAAATCGCACTTGGATGAAGATATGTCAACATGACTGTGTTGTGATGTTACTATTTCTCTTTCTCATTCTTCAGCAGGTAACCCTTCCTCTTCCTCCTTTGCGGTTTGGTTCTGTTTTACCATCTTCATGATTTATAAAGCTGGTATTTCCCTTCCAAACTCAAAAGCTGCCTCCCCCACCCATGGGTGTGTGGACTGCTATAACATCCCTACAGCTCCCTCCACCCCAATGCCCCCTCTCCCCCCTCCCGTTGCAGGACACAGTGATTGCTGAGAACCAAAGTTCAGAAGAGCTTGTTTTATTGTCACAGATAAAAACACACCTAGAGGGGGCCATGCCATGGCCAGGACAACACGCAGGACCCAGGGGCACTGCTGAAGAGGTGACAGGCCTGCAGGCAATGGAGGCTGTGGCTGGGAGCATCACCATGTGCTGGGCTGCTGCAGCATCCACCTGGGTGAAGGAACAGGATCTAAGTCCTGCAAGCTGCTGGTCCAGGGTGAGAGGGGAAACCACATCCCAGCTGTGGCCCCAAGGGAAGACAAGCCCAAATAACTTCTTCCGCTCTCTTCTGCCCCCCAAGGTTCAGCTGCAGCCCTTCAGTTCTGCTTCTCTGTCTCCCACACCCTTATATCTGCCCCCTATATGTGTATTCAGCCCATATCCCCAAGCCCTGTTCGTGTGTCTCCCCATCCATATCCTCTTTTCTCTTGGCCCATTTACAGCCTTCCCTCCTCCCAGTAAAAGGGTAGGTTTCTCTCATCTCTGCCCACCAGCACTTCTTCAGCCCTGGGAGGAGGCAGCCCCCAAACAGGGCTCCATCAGCAGCTGACAAAGGCCAGTCCAGGATACCCAGCTTGCCCCATTCCCAAAGGATCCACCCTCATCCCCTTCCTCAGCCACAACCCAGACCTACCTCGCTCTTCATCTCAACCTCCAGCCCGTCCTCACTTGGGCACTGTAAGAGAACACAGGAGATTGTAAAGCCCCTGAAATCACCTCACTCCCCTATGACATCTACGTGTGCAACAGAGCATGACAAATCCTCTCCATGTGCTCACACCTATGCACAGCATCCCTGTGCGTGCTCCAAGAGCTGACACATGCACTGCCTTCTCCCAGAGTTTGTCCCCATGACCCCATGTTCCATCCTAGGCAATGTTTTGTGAGGACAAGCTCGTCATCAAAGGCTGGGCTCTCTGCTGAGGCAGGGAAATGGGAGCTGGCAAGTCTGGGTAGGATCTGAGACATAAATCATGGCACCCCAGGTGCAAGTGAAGTGGTTTTGGCACTTGTGGCTTGGGGGTGACTTAGGACACAGGTGATGGTGGATGCAGTGAGGAGCAAATGGCTGTTATAGCTTCTACCAACACCTCTGTTCCTTTGCATCTACAGGCTCTAGTTTCCTGCCCACTTTTTGGCCATGAATGAAAAGCAAGGGATGCTGCAAGACTGTAAACCCAAGAAGCCCAAAGCTCCAGCTCCAGAGGGTGACCCAAAGCCCTTCAGCTCCTCCTCCACCAAAACCCAACAGAAAAAAGGCACGAACTGCACCACCATGACAGCAGGAGGAGGCAGGCAGGAGGCAGGCAGAGCTGCTCCTCTCCCTCCTCGGTCAAACTTACTTTTCACATCAAGTTTGCAGTCTACTGAGGCTTCCCCCAAAGGGTTCACAGCTTTGCAGGTATAGACACCTGCATCGAAAGGGCTGGGCTTGCGGATTTCCAGGGAGCAGACCCCCTGCTCAATCATTGCTATGTATTTTGGATCTTCCCGTATCTCCATCTTGTTTTTCATCCAGATGATTTTGGGCTACAAGGCAGAAGGATTTCAGTTATTGATTGATTTTTAAAGCAAGGAGAGACATAAGAAAATCTTACTGTCCCCAACATTTAGCCACCTCCTTCTGCTTCTCCTTGGCTCTTCCTGACACCAGTGGCCACGATGGGAAGTCAGAAGTCATTTATAGTGTTAAAACATCCATTCTGGAGCTCTAACCACCACCCACAGCTCCTCCATCAGTGTGGGAGGAAACAGGACATGGCTTGAATTGAGACCAATCTCCCCTCCCTATGCAGAAATACCCCAACTTGCCCTGGTTTGTCTCAGAGGGCAGCTGCAGACCCTACCTCCATTCAGCCCTAACCCAACGTGGCCAGCCATCTCCCTACACTTCCAGCCACCTTGCAAAGCCCAGCTGCCTGCACACAGAGGTGATGCTGCCCTTGGAGGAGCACTGACCTGGGGGAAGCCCCGGACGGAGCAGAAGAGGTGAGTGCTGTATCCTCGGGTGGTGGCTCGGTCTGTCAGGGGTTGGGTGAATTTGGGGGGCTCCATCATGTCCCGTTCAGGGATCTTCTGTGGTTGGTAAACAGTTTCTAGGAGATTAATGAAATTAAGGTTAGGCTGAGTTTGGGATCCTTGATTGACCATCACATGGCCATAGAAACCCAGCCCCAAGCCTCACAAAATATTTCAGCTCTCTCACATAAGCTGGACAATGTCTAGAGTGACCTGAAAGCTTGGCCTTCAGCTCACAGCTGTCTGTAAGTCTCAACTCATCCAACCATGCCCAGTCCCTGGGGCTGATACTGACTCCTGTCTGTGAGCCAGCAAGACAATGCTTATCTCACTCTGTGCAGCAGGTCAAACCAAGACCAGGCACCTCAGAACCTTCTACTTCATCCATCCTAAGGACTGAGAGCCTCACCCTGCAGGGCTCATCCTGGAGGCACCACCACTGACCCAGCACCAAGGAAGCCCCGTTGGGGACAGGATCCCTCTCTCCCACCCCATCACCCCAAACCATGTCCCCGTCCCCACTTGTCTTCTTGATGTGGGCCACCCCGGAGGCAAGAGCTGCTGTTTCACTCATCCCACAGGCATTCTCTGAGAAGACACGGAAGGAATATGTGTTGCCTATGATGAGGTCAGAGACGGTGCAGCTGGTGCGGGTGCAGCGTTCCAGCACTGTGAACCATTTCTGACAGGGGGGGAAAGAAAAAGAAGAGCAGTTGTAGGTTATCCAAAGGAAGGGGAACCCATGGGTGCAGCCCCAGCACTGGGCACAGGAGTGGCTGGACTCACCCCACTCTTCTTGTCTGACTTCTGCACTGTGTAGCCCTTTATCTCAGAGTTCCCGTTGTCTGCAGGGGGACTCCACTCAAGGGCTACGTTAAAGCCCCACACATCCACCAGCTTCAGCTTCTGGGGGGGACCAGGCCGCTCTGTAATTACAAACATTCACATGGCTGTGTCTTCATTTGCTCCCCCCAAATACTACACTCTGTCCATCCTTTTCACTTCATTTTTAATGCACGAGAGGT
The DNA here is from genome assembly GCF_054131305.1 of Coturnix japonica. Lineage (NCBI taxonomy): Eukaryota > Metazoa > Chordata > Aves > Galliformes > Phasianidae > Coturnix > Coturnix japonica. The sequence goes on from NC_140700.1 coordinate 2,301,869, forward strand.
GAGGGTCTGCTATGGACATGGGCTGGTAGACATCCTGCATCCTCCACAGTGATTCCCTTATGTAATGGAAGAAGGACCCCAGAGCCTTGCCCTTGCTTTAATGCTGTCCCTGTCCTATACCACCCAGACCAGGAGCTACCCCCAACCAAGGGGCAGAAATGAGCCCTGGATCCATCTCTCCCAGCACAACCCCACAGGCCCCATCTGCAGCCATACCAATCACTCGGATGTCCAGGATGGCTTTGTCCTCTGCTCCATTTATCCTCACTGAAAGCTGGTATTTGCCCGAGTCGCTGCGCTGTGCTGTGCGGATGAAGAAGATGGTGTCCTTGTCTGTATTGCGGATGTTGACGCGGCTGGTGTCCAGGGGCTGGTTGTCCTTGGTCCAGGTCACCTGGGGCTGCGGCTTTCCCTGGAGGAACCCATGTAGGTAGGTTAGAGCAACTGAAGGACATGGTCCCAACAGGGTGAGAAGAGCTGCTCCACTTCATCCAGGCAGCCACGGCCTGGATATGTACCATAGAATCCTTCTAGTTGGAAGGGACCTTAAGGGTCACCTAGTCCAACTCCCCTGCAATGAGCAGGGACTCTCCCATCCAGCAGTGCACAGGGAAGAAACTATAGCAGATTCCTATCAGCCCAGCTCCAGGGTGATGCTGGTCCCTAAAATCCCCACAGAGCAAATCTGTTTGCCTGTCAAGAGATTTGCAGACAGAGCCGTGCTCATGTTGCTGAGCCAAGGTTCAAGCTGAGCAGCAGGGGTTTGAGTTTGGCATCCATAGCTGATTCACCCCTGGAGCATGGCCAGCACAGGCTTCCAGCTACCCACAAGACATGGGATGGACGAGTCCCTCACTGTAGGGATAACTTTCTGCCTCTTGATCCCCCCTGCTCAGCTGGGGTGTTTCAGGGGTAGGTTTAATCCACTGCAGATGCTGTAGTGGAGATGCTTTGAGGATGCCACATACCACATGTAATAAGTTAGTCCAGGAGATGGACTCCAGCTTGTTCCACCAGCATCATCTCCTTCACATAGCCCTGGGGTTACCCTGCTCCAAAACAGCCACCTTCCCTAGGAGGACACTCAGCACTGTGTTTGTGGGTCCATTGCACTGTAAGCCAGGTATGATCTGAGCAGGAACCACGAGCTGAGACAGAAGCATTACCTACTTCATGCTTTAGTCTTGGGGGTGTCCCCTTACCAATGGGAGCTAGGGAGGAACTGGAGAGCAATTCCCACCCATCTCAGCCCATAAGACATGAGGACCAGTACGAGCTAGCACACAGCAGAACAGGAGCCTGCTACATTGGCTAGGAAGATCACTGGGGAAACCAACCCTGAGTGAGCAAATCCAAGGGATTAAACCCCAAATCACCCACATACCTGGAAAGGGATCAGCAGGTTCACAGCCTCCCCAACATGCCTGATGTACGCCTGCCGCAGCTGACGAGGTAAGCGGATCTTCGGGAGATCTGAGAGCCATAAAATCAAACAGTGGGGCCAGGAAATCACAGCTCACAGCCTGATCATATCTCACATATGTGGTCAAACATAGATGACCTGCTCGTGGCCATCCAGATGTCCTCCCCAGAAATAACTTGTCCCTCTCACCTCATGGTTTTAGTGGGCATGGTGGTGATGGGTTGATGGTTGGACTAGATGATCTTAGTGGACTTTTCTTAATGATTCTACGATTCTGTGATCTCCTGGACCATGCTTCCCATTGCCAGCACCCCAAAATGACTTCCTTGTCCAGCTGTGACCAACCCAATGACACCACCACCACAAGGAACCATTAGGCTACCAGTGTGGGTTAACCAGAGCCCATATGGCAGCAAAGCCATGGGCAGCACCTCCTGGTTGGGAACCATTTATCTCCCAGCTCACGCAGTAGACTTTTGACCTAACTTCCATCAAGGGCAAGGCTTGGTGGACCTCTTCCTTTACTGTGGGCTCAAGGCTGTCAAGAGGACAAGATGGTACACAGCTTCTCACAGCAGAGCTACAAAAGCCCAGGCTAGAAAATGGAGGCTGATGTCCCCAAGGGAACATAACAAAGATAAGCAAAAAAACCACTGGAGAATGCCAATGGAGTGCGTGTCTCCTTCCCGGGGTGAAAATAGCAGCCGTGTAACCCAACCACCACGGAGCCAGTGATCCTTCTGGGGAGGCATCGAGTTGACGTGAGCCCCTCATAAAAGAGCTGTGTGTCTCTGCCTGGATTAAACGTGCTGGAGCTCAGCTCTGGGGAGGGGGCTCGTGGAGGGCGACAGCCAGAATTAAACCAGGAGCAGGCGAAGCCTCAACAGCTGTGAGCAGAGAGGGCTGGGAGATACCCCACAGTCCCAGATGGCCCCGCTGACAGCTGGGGAGGTCTCTGCTTTGTGCACACAGCTGTTGGCTGCAGGAATCCATGTGTTGGTGCTGCTCTGCGTGGGCTCATTCATCCCAGCAGGGCAGAGAATCTGGATTTCCATAGAGGAACATTAATTCATGGGTGTCTTCTTCAGCTCAGCCCCACAGGGCTGGCTGGGGTAGTGGCCCAGGTGAAGTGTGTACATGTCTGGGAAGTCATTCCCTTGCCCTAATTCCCTGCGAGATGCTGAATCTTTGGCTGGTTTCTCCCCATCTCTCTCCCTGCCTCCCAAACCCACTCATCCCACCTGTTCTTAAAATCCCTGCCGCATGTACTGCTGCTATTTAAAATCCCATATGACGCTGCAAATGTACCAAAGAGGAGGTACAAAATGCAATCCTGAATAAAATGGGAAGGCCAGAATGTAACAGACAGGATGGGGATGAATGGACTCAGGCATCCACTGTGCACCAGCAACACTGGGGTGGACTTGGAAGGGGTCATTTGTTTCTCAGCAAAGCCAAAGCACGTGGCAGGCTGTGGTTCAGATGAAATGCAAAAGTTGGCAAGTGCTATGTGCCAATAAAGAGTTTCAGACAGCAAAAGAAAGGGGGGAAAAAAAAAGAGATAGAACAGAGCAAGTTGCACATGGATCTTCCAGCCCTCTGGGTTTTTCTCTCAGCTGGCACACGTGGTTGGGAAAAAGCTTGCAGTGATGACAGCAGAACAGACAGCTCAGCCTGATGCAGCTTGGTGCAGCATGGGACTGCCAGTGGGAAACCTGAGCTGTGCACCTGGCATCTCATCCCAGTCCCCATGCCTCAGTTTCCCCAGTTCTGCAAGGATAAAGGGGTCTGGAGGTGAACATGGCACCACTGGCAGACACCTCTGTGATATCTCTGCTTCACCCAGAGGACTGAGGCAGAGCATGGACACAGCACCCAATAACCCACACCCACAGCCCTGCAGGACCCTTTCCAGATGCTGGTTGCCTCCTCCAAGTCCTTTCCTACAAAAAGCTGTCAGTTTCTGAAATAGCTCGTGTTACCATTAATGCTATTTTTAAGGCAATGAGAAAAAATCTCTTTGAGATTTGAAATTCTTTGAGTCACGGAAAAAACTTGTGCACTAACAATTCCTCAGAAAGAGTAAATAAATATATTTCCCTTCAGCTAAATGAAAACCAGCCTTGCAATCATCCATCAGCCTCAGCACATTTGCTGCACCCCAGTAGGAATGCAAGTCTTGCTAAGCATGGGAGCAAGCCATTCATTAGCGCGTCCAACATGATTAGAGTTCCCATGCTCTAGTCAACCATCTCAGTTAAATAAACAAAGCAGCCTCTGGCTCTGCTGCCCAATGGGTGTGTGGTGGCACAGCAGAGATGCAAGGAGAGGAGTTGCAAGGCAATTTCACAGCCATTGCAATGCAATGGGAGAACGAGGCTCTGCATTTTGGGCACGGTTCTCTCCCATCTACAAGATCAGTGCATTGAGGTCAGGAAGCTGCCCCGTTCCCATCCCATTCCAGGGGAACTAGGCTGTGTTTTGGAGGATAACATCTTGATCAAAGGCTGGATTGCAACAGTGAGAAAGTAGAGTATGTTTGGGATGCAATTTCTTTGCCTGTTGATAAAGCATGAGGGGATAGTGCTTGGCATGAATCCTTACCAGTGATCTCCCTGATGAGGATTGGCTGCTCCAGAGTAGCTGGGACACTGGTGCCACTGGCACTGATGGCCTTCACCCTCACGTGGACCTTCTCACCAGAGCCAAGGTCCTGGATCTTGTAGCGGGTGGAGAGAAAGGGCTCCTTGTTCACAGCTGTCCAGTCTGTACCTGGAACAAACCCAACAAAGCCCTACAGATACGGCATGGCCAGATGGATGCACGCCCCATAGACAGTGGGATCAGACCCCAAGAGGTGAAACAGAGAAGAAACAAACTGCTTGCTTGGAAAGGCACAAGCAGAAAGATTCATGTCATCAGATTTGGGGCACCTGGCCTCCCCACCCTGCCAAGGAGAGTGGGTTACCAACTGGCAGGTGGTCAACTGTTGAGCAGGAGGCAATTTGCAAGGCGTTAGGCCAACAAACATGGGCTCTGCTGACATTCCAGGTGCGTTTCTGGAAGTAGTTAAGATCCTCTGACCACCCTGCCAGCCTATCTTCTTCTACTTGAATCCCAACGATGTGCTCCCCAGCACATCCTCCAAATTGGGTAAGCCTGCCCCTGGCATTGCTCCACCTTCACTCCAATCTGACCATATTTTGGCCCCCTAGGTTCTTGTACCAGCCCAAATGCAGCAGTCTCAAAGCCCACATGGCCATCACAGAGTGACTATGGCTCTTCTGCCACTCAGCCAAGGCCAAAGCAAGCTAGGAGAGCATCCAATACCATGACCTTTGATGGCTGTTAGCCAGCTCCCTCCAGGAGTGCCTGCACCTTTTCTTCTCCCATGCAAGGACCTCCTTACACGTCCTGTGAAGCCAGTTACCCCTCCAGCCCCCAGCCCAATGGAAAGCTTCCTGTGGCCAAGCTTGTAGCTTTGCTTGTGTTGATCACTCCTGTCACAATCTAAACAGCCAAAGGCCACAGGTCAAGTTCCAATGGACCACCTGGGTCTCCCAAACTGCTCCAGCCTCACGCAGCACCCAGCCCAGCAGCCCCAGCCTCCCCTTGCTGTTCCACACACACCTTGTTCATTCTCACCCCAAGGCCAAGCAGGGCTTCACAAGAGAGCCCAAAACACGTCTCACCCTCCTACTTCATTCCACCACGAAGCCATGCAACTGGAGAACCGCAGCTAATTGCTGCCACCCACCAAAGCCACCTCCATCCTCTGCATCCATCCTCCTTCCAGGCTCTTCGAGCCCCATGTTCTTGGGGCTCAGTTTGCCTGCCAGCCTCTCACACTACCCAGCAGGACACTTTCCTCTCTCATCTTCCCATCTTATCCCCATTCCTCTGTGCATCCCTTTGAGCAGACATGGGAGAATTGTGTCTTTCTCCCCCAATGGATTATGCCTATCCCAGTCCCAGGTTCATATAGAGCTGGTGGTCACCCAAGGCCATTTCCCATGGCCACGCTGCTCCCTCCTCCACCCTCCAGCTGGATGCAGCAGTGATGTTAAACCCCTGCAGTCCAGCCCACTTAAAGAGACCACCAATACCTGAAGCCAATGGGATGGCCCTCTCCTTCAAAGGAAAAAGAACATAATATGCCATTTAAATCAAAGTATCTGGGCAAAGAAATGGAAATGTGGCGCACAGAAAGGTGCTGCCAAGGTCCATCCATCTCCACCCCAAACCTCTGCAGTACCTCACCCACTCTCCATGCTTACGAAGCAGGAAAGCCCAAACCTACTTCCATCTTTGCAGATCTCCACCACGTATCCATCCAGGCTCGATTTGCCCGTGTGCTCCGGTGCTTTCCAGGTCAGTGTAACAGAGTTTTCAGTCACTTCTTCCACAGACAAGGACAAGGGGACACTGGGCGGCTCTGCAACAAAGCCACAGAGTGAGAGTAGGCTGTGGGCTCTTGGGGAGCAATCATCCCCCCCATTCTCTCAGCCCTACCCCTCTCCCAAAATGTCACCACTGATTTCATCCTCTCATCTCTTCACCCCTTTGCGTCCCCTTCTCATCCTTGCACACTCCCTTCCCCACTTCACTATCCAGTCCCCTCCTCACCTTCTTTGGGTTTCTCAGGTTCAGGCTCTGGGGCTGGGGCTTCAGCTGGAGGGGATCCTTCCTCATGGGCTGGAGCTGCTCCATCTGTGGGGGCCGGAGCTTGATCGGCTGCAGGAGCCGCAGGCTGCTCCGCATCAGGGGGATGCTCGAGGGCTGGGGGTGTTTCAGCAGCGGGGGCCGGGGCTTGCTCTTCCTTTGGGGTCGGTGCCGGCTCTTCCTTTGGGGTCGGTGCCGGCTCTTCCTTTGGGGCTGGTGCCGGTGCTTTCTTTGAGGCTGGTGCTTTCTTTGCGGCCGGTGCTTTCTTTGCAGCGGCTGGAGCCGTTTTGCCGGTCATCGCTGCAAAGCCGAGGGGCTGTTTTGGGGTCTCCGCTCCGGGATCTTTGCTCTCAGTGGGGGTCTCCGCTCCAAACCAAAGGTCTGTCCTCCAGACTTGGGATCTTAGCTCCGAAGCTGGGCTCCGTGCTCTGGATTGGGATTCTCCACTCTAGATCCTATATCTCCACTCCGAAGGGACGGGGCTGTGCTGCAGGACGGCTGTGCTGGGAGGGGGGAATCAGGTCACTGAGCCAGGACAGGGGCTGGAGATTTTTATAGGCTTGGGCTGGCACTTGTCACCTCCCTGCAAACCAATCTGCCTGCGCAGGCGGCGGCCTCCAGGAATAGCCACCAGGGACCTGCACATTCAGCAGCACGCCCCTACCCCCTCCTATGGGACTGCAACACATGGTCCTGCCCCCCCACTCCCCCCATGCCTGCACGGGACTGTGCAGGCCAGGGCCAGGTCACCTTTCTTTGGGGACACAGCTCCTGTTCCCACACTAACACCACTGTGAGCTTCCCACCTCACCACTGTCACCTCCGTTGTTACCTGCCGGCCCCAAATTCTGAGCTCACCCCACACAGGACTCCTCCATCTCCACATTGCTCCCCTGACCCACTTGTCCCCCAGTTCCTTCCTTATCACCTGCCATAACCTGAGACCATTCCTCCCCCCCACCTCAGTCCCAGAAACCCAGAAGAGTTGAGGCTGGAAGGCACCTCTTGAGATCATCCAGACCAACCCTTCAACACAGTAGGGTCACCAAGGCAAGATGCTCATGAGCTTCTCCAGTCCTCTGTACCCAGATCCTCTCCTAGCTCCTACCTGAACACCTGACCCTCCCCCAGTCCCGCTGCCAGCCCCAGATCCCCTCTCTTCATGTCATCCCCATAGCTCCTTGGCCTTGACACAGTGGTTTGCCCTATCACGATCCTCAGCACAGCCCTGTGGACACCTGCTCTGTGCTTTTCCCAGCCCTGCTGACCCACATTCCTCGAGAACACTGAGCACAGGCCAGCCTTGCAATGTCTTACAGCCTTGACTCTGCCTTGTACATGCAAAGCAGAACTGTGTCCATGGGGTCTGGTCACCCCAGGACTCACATCCAGCCACCTTTTTGCCAACATCAAATTCCAGTTCATCCCAAAGGACCACAGTAACCCAAAGCAATGTTAGCCTGTAGGATATAAGCCCACTCACCCCCTTGCCTGTCCTTGTTTCATTGGCTGCAATGTCATTCATGGTACACTACTAAAAATGCCTCTGTAACCTATGGTCTAATTCCTTAGCCTTCCTCATATTCAGGTCAAGAGTGTCTTCTCCTCTCCCCAACCACTTCCCTCCAGGGATGCTCTATGGAGGAACCCAGTGCTCCTGGGCATTGCTCCAAATGCTCACAGTTACGTGGTCCCCAGGAACCACCTCCAGACACAAACATCAGGGTCAAGAGGGCACTCAGGGACAGCTGGAGCACAGAGCTATGTGCTCTGATAGGAGCAGATGATCTGATGGGAGAGGTTTTCTGGGTGGATCTGGGGGCACCCTGGAAGGGGATGGAGCAAAGCAAAAGCTCAGGGGCCAGGCTGGTGTTTAATGAGAGGGTAACATCTGAGAAAAGATCTACAGAGCTCTGAAGGGTATGTTCCATGTGGAGGAAGACCCTGGGTGGGTAATAGAGCTGGTGGGAAGAAAAGTGGCCAGGACAACGCTGCTGGACCCACTTTCTGCCTGCCATGATCCTGTAGGGTGAGAAAAAAACTCATCACAGCCATCAGCCTTGCAAGTCACAGGGGGATCAAGTGATGTGAGCACAACCTCCCAATACCCCGCTCCCCTCATTGGCTATAGAATCTGCAGTACATCACTCCTGACCCATGGTCTGCCCATCCTTCTCCATCAGCCTTCAGCTCCCTGGGCAGTAGGACTGGGGAAAACTCCATTTCCTCTGTGCCTTGAGCCACCAAGACTTTGTCCAATCTTTAACCTCCTCAATCTAAACGAGGGTGGGATGAGACTTCCCAGAACCTCTACCCAGAGCTGCCTTTGACTGAGTGGTATCTCCATGGGGGACTTCAGCCAACACTTGGCCTTGTTCATGGGTGGTACATACCTGGTCCATGTGGTGGTGGCCTTTCCCATCAGCTCACAGTTGACTCTTCTTGAAGTCTTTGGTTATTTTCCCCCCAGCAATGACTGTGATATCTAATCTAAACCAGAACACTTTGCAAAGAGGAAGCCTCTTTCGATTGTGTGTAGAGAAAAGCAATCTTAAAAGCTCAGAGAAAAGAACGAAGAAGAAGATCGATACCAAAACTCTGCTCTGTAAGGAAATGAGCACTCTGATTTCTATTTCTATTTGTGTGAGTGCAGTTGCAAATTAAACATCTCCCCCTGGAAAGGAACATCAATGCAATTATTCCACTCATAGTTCTTGAAATGAACAAAATCTGAGTTTTTAGGACCTGCTGGGTGACGTTTCCATGTTGTTTTCTCTGTTGACTCACAGGATGACTCATAGGTTAAGAGCAAATGAATCAACACGGCTTATCACCCAGACTTATCTGGGCCACGTTACTGTAGTATATTGGCATCTTGTTAATACTCACATCACCAGCGAGGTCACCATACATTGAATACACTCAAGTACAGAAACATTACGTGGGTCACCAGGGTATTGTAGCTGGTTGCCCAAACGCAAAAGGCTCCCAAAGGGACCAGCCTTAAGGTTTGGTCACTCACCTCAACATCTTCAATTGTGGATGAATGATGGGGAGGGGAAAATGGGGCCAAGGAGCCACTTCTTCAAGAAGGATGGAGCAGAGTGTCCCAAAAGGGCTCGTGCTTTGTGGGGAGCTGGTGTGGGGAGTAGGAGATGGGGACAAAAGGAGATGCCCAATGGGGAGAGTGCTTCACCTCAGCATGAGAACCAAGTGCATCGAGTGGGCTGTGCTGTCCCAGCAACCACCTGGGAGTTGGATGTTAAAATTCTACTACCAATTTAAATATCAATGCATTTTGCCTGAAACCCAAAGTATTTCAGCGTTTAGATGAAGTACAGGGATTCCCATTTTCCAGTGAGAAATTCTCTCTTTTCTACAGGAAAAAGGTACTATTTGTAAATTGTTTCTGACCCATATTTCCAACCCTCAGCTCCATTGATATGCCTTGTCTATCTTCTGGGGTAAAACACAGGACTAAACATGGAGAATTTCATTTATTCTTTACGGGATCAGATCCTCCTCATGCCACTGTAGTCCACTCCCCCCCCAAAAAAGCAGCATGGGCTTATTGATGGGACCCCATCACAAGGATGAACCCTAAAATAATTCAGGGTTGGGAAACTGCATAGGGGATGCAGTGGGTGGAATGGGGGAAAACCCAGGCAGAGCCATTCCCAATGGCAACAGCTGATGTGTTGATATGGGAAGACAGAACATCCCTCCAATGGTTGAACCAAATCCTGGAGCCAAAGACCCAGAATGAATGAAGAGGCTGTTTCATGTGGACAAGAAGGGCTTCTTAAAGCTGAACATCCTCTGGATTCATTGGACTCATCCCATCTTGTATCCCCATGAGTCTCTCTGGAGAGCCCAGGTAGGCTCTTTGTGCCCCTGTAAGACTATGAGCAGCAGCTGAATGTCACATTCTGTCACCTGGGCCACCAGTAATTGCAAGCATGGCATCATGAGGTCCTTGTCAAGAGCAGTGTGTGTCAATGGGGCAGAAGACAGACCTGGGCTGATGTATCACATCACAGAATGGTTTGGGTTGGAGGAGAGCCCTGAAGAACACCCAGTCCAACTCCCCTTCCATGGGCAGCCTTCACAAGCCCTCCTTATCTTCCTGGGAGGTTATCAAGGAGTGGCCACTCACATCCTGCATCAGGGTGCGGAAGGAGATACTCAGCATTTCACAGTCCCCAGTGGGATATGGCCAAAGCCACCCAAACAAGGAGACCTAGAGTCGTCCCTCCCTCCATATGGCCACATCCAGTCCTGTCCATGCTGTGTGGACTGAGATGCCATGGAAAACACCCCAACCAGCCCAAACAAACGCCCAAACCCCACAGATTTCAGCACAGAGGAGGTGTCCAAAGCCCTTTGGAGCCCATCCCCTCCTTGCAGGGGTTAAGTCAGACCTACGCAAAACCATGGAGCTCACAGGGAGACCACGCAGCCACCAACCACAGCCACCAGCTCAGGGTCGTGTCATGCCAGCCGTCACTTCCAGGCGCTCCTGCAGCATTTCCAGGCTGCCCGTCACCACGATATTCACAGCATGCTGAGTCAAGCACCGGGGCAGGCAGCAGGTGGGCTGGGATGCAGACAAGCTTTCCGTCTGGTGCACCGCACGCAAGCATATGCTTACTTCACCCCACAGCAATGAGCACAGGCAGAGACTCAGCAGGGACATGGGAGCAACCCCTCCCCTGAAGCCCCCCAGGGCAGGTGATGGATGACTTTAAAATGCCCTTATCTGGTGTAGAATGCACAGCCAGGCAATCGAGAGACACATCCAGCATGATTCAAGGTATCTCTGAGCTCCTATTGGGGTATCAGCTGGGAACGCAAATATGGGTTGTGCTGCCCAGCCCGGTGGATGCTGTAGGACTGTCCCTGTGGTGTGACCATGCATCAATCCACACCATCAACACTCAGCATCCCCATGGCTCAGTTTGGCACCTGCGGATCACCCACACCCAGCACCTGCTCACAAAGCCATATTGTTGGGGGATGGAGCTGAAGCCAGTGTCAGGAGCTGCCAGATGCAGGCAGGAAGATGCCAACATTCAGCCTCACCAGCATCTTTAGGATGCTATTTTTGAGCAGCAATGGGATAACCATCCTCCATGTTGGCAGGGGGACAGCAACAGAGAAACCCAAGTGGGGATGCTCAGACTCTGCCCAGTGCCTCACTGGGAGCACAGCCTGGATCATCTTTCCTGGAGGTGGCACCATGATGGGGAGCACTGTGTCGCAGTGGTATCACCAGGGCCACCACTGAAGCAGTCCCATTGCACATCACAGCTGCTCAGGGCAGGAGCAGTGACCTCCCAGGCCAACATGAGCAGGCAGAAGCACCTGTGGGACTTGGCATTCCATAAGTCACCCATCACACGTCCAGCACCCAGAAGCCATGACAAAGCCAAGACATTGCTTTGCCTCCTATGGCCTTTTTTCCAACCCTGCCCCACCTCCAGGGCTGCCAGCAGGAGTTTACCTATGCCAGGCTGAGCCCATGCCAGCCTTGCTGTCCTCAGCCTGCTGAGGGTCACCTCCACCAAGGGACAGGGACAGCAGCTGGGGACGCCAATAAGGCTCTGTCAGCACCTGCCCTGCCTGGTCTCCCTCTGGAGCAGGCTGCAGACAGTGTGACCCAGAACCCTGCTTTGCTGAGCTCAGTGCCTGCAGCCCCAGAGCACCCAGTGCATCCCAGTTAGCCCAGCCCTGATGTAAAGCACATCCCACTGCCAGCTACAGCTTAAGGCACACACTCACTTGGCCTTCAGCATCCCCTTACCCCCACCAGTGGCCAAACACAACCCTGACATCTCCAGGGCTCCTCCCCCATCCCTCCTGTATGACCAGCACTGCAGTCTTCCCTCCCCAGCTTCTTTCTCCCATCTACATCCCTCATTTACTTGCCCTGTTTCCACCCACACCCCCCGTGCCATGTGTGCTGCCCCTGCCTGGGATGCCATAGATGCTGAGAGGAGCAAACCTTGGACAAGGGGCAGCAGATCCTGGACTCCCCCACCCTAAAGTCTCCTTCTAATCCAGGCACTGTCATTCAGAACCTCCCTGCCATGCCCCCTTCCTGCCGAGTTTACAGGATGGGATGGGCTACGAGAGGTCAGACCATGCCCATGTGGCTGTGACTTGCTCCAGATCCCAGTAACTGGGAATACAAACCCACTTTATGGTTGTCCAACAGTGGCCCAGCTGCACCCTTCCCTGCTGCCACCAGAGAGCATCATGGGGACATTTAACCAAGCAGTCCTCACCCTGGATCCCTGCAGAACCCTCTAGATGCTGCTCCAGAATTTGGGAAGATGCCTTTTTCTCATGGTCCTCAATGTCCCCAGTGTCCCCATAGATATGGCCCAGGTCTGCTTCACATACGTGGGTTCCACGTGTGCTTGCTGTGAGGGATGGGGAATGTGGGCTCTGCCCCCCATCCTGACCCACCTCTGCCGTCCCCTTCCACATCAGGACAGCCCCATATGACACCCCAGTGCCTTTCGTGGAGGAATCAAAACCCCAAACCACTTCCAGAGCAGCTGGGCCAGGACCTGGGAATCAGAGCATGAATGGGGTTTGATCTCTCTACCCAAAAGATCAAGAAAGCAGCCATGGAAGACACTGCTCCTCCTGACAGCACATGCTCATGCAAACACAACAGGAATATGTGTGGTTTTGCAAGGGAAGGCCAACACATGCAGCCCCTGTGACCCAACAAGGGCCGAGCCTGGCAGTGGATTTTGCTGTGATAGGCTGCTTTCATCTGTGGGGTTCAGAGGTGGCAGAGATCCCAGGGGGTCTATGGACAATGTGAGGGTCTCGTGCCCATCCACCCAGAGCATAGTCCTTCCAAAGGAGGAGGACATCCTAAGGGTTGAATGAACAACTGTCCCCACTGCAATGGAACCAATGCAAAGAGAGCCCTCTCCATCCTTGGGCTGGAAACACCCCAGGATCCCACAGCACCCTTCCACCCCAGCTCCTGCAAAGCCCTCAGGATCCCATGGATGGAGGAACACTGCAGTAATGTGTTCATGGGACGTGCAACACTCCCACTCAGCTGCCACCAAAGCTGAGAAGCTGATTTAATTTCACAACCTGCAAAGCCCTCGGGAAGGTAAATGTAGCCAGGTCCTGCACACCAGGGCTGCCTATTTCCTACCCCTGGCTGCATGGCTTCAAAACCAAAGTGCCATGCACAAACATGCACCGTCCTGCAAGCCAGACGTGCACCCATCCTGCCACTTGCATGGGCCAATGCACCCCTGGTGTTCCCTTTCCTGGTGCCCACGTTACCTCCTGCTTGCAGGGTGCAGGGAACCCATGTCCTTTGCACCCCAGCACAGAGGGATGAGGGGGACAGAGAGAGCAGCCAACAACTGACATCTGATCCTGGCTGCTCCGGTGTAAACTTAGCATGGCCTTTCGGAAAGTACTTGCTGTGGCAAAACACGCAGTAAATTACTGTTCTGGATGCCAACAATATTTTGAGATTAGCAAATCTTACAGAGCTCCTTGGGTACAAGCTGGGTTTGGGGTTGAGGTTTGCAGCCATGCCAGCAGACCTGGGGGCTCTCACCGCCAGCTGCCCCCCAGGGCAGATAGCACTGAGCAGCAAATGTACTTTGAAGGGAGATGAGAGAGATCTGGGCCAGGACTATGCATGAGGCTGCAGGTCTCCTGTGGGTACACCCCCAAATGGCTGCCTCAGCACTGCCCCAAGTCCCCCAAGGGCTGAGCCACCTCCATCACCCCACAGTGCCCAGCATTGGGCAGGTGATACAACCACAGTGCTTTGGGGGCAGCAAAGCAAAGAGCTTTGCAAAAGCCACCCATGGGGTTAAACCATGCTGCCACCGCCTACCCCCCACCCCTGCCATGGGTTCCTTCAGCTCAGCTAGAGGTTAATTCTGCCCCACAGCCCTCTACCCATGGGGCAAAGAGGAGGGAGGAGCACAGAAAAAGAGGCAGCGAGCACCTGGGGATTAAACCAGGTACACCCAGTTGTGAAGCCATTGCATGCTGCAATTAACCCCTGAAACAGCTCCAGTGCCAAACAACCCAAAGGGGGAGTTATAACCCACAATCAGTACAGGGCAGCTGGGGAAGCTCCCATGCTACACCTGAGGCTGTGCAGCTCAGCCCTTTCCATCTATGGGTGCCTACATGCAGCCCAGCCATGGGGCTGTAAGCTGAGACGTCTCTGCACCTCCTGACCATCAAACTGCCCCAGAAAGGAGTGGATTCTCTGCACTATATTTGCAGGTGGCTGCAGCTCAGCAGCAGTCCTGCCAGAGCACCTCTGCTGATCAACCCCTCCAAGGAATCCCAAGGGCAGATCGAAATGTTTGGGGTTAAATCTGTGTCATTGCAAGGAAAAGCAGCAGGGCTGGCTTGGGTCTCTGAAAGAAATGGTCCCTAAAACTAAAGGATGAGGTTTACTTTCATGTTCTGGGGGGTGTGAGTTAACTCTGCACTCTGGGTATGGAGGCAGAGGGGGCTGGGGATGTAGAGGATGCATCTCACTGACAAGCCCCATTTTTGGTGTCCCATGAGGGTTGGCATTGCTCCACCTCCCCTGGACTGGGGCTGCTGTGTTGGCTGTGGGATGGAGCATCCCCACAAGCTCTCAGCCCCATGTCTCAGTGTAGTGGCAATGCTAAATCACAGCCTGAAGCAATGATGGAGCACCTGATAGAAAGGCAAGGCCAGCCCAGGGGAGCTCAGGTGTGTGCAATGTACCTTAGTGATGGAAGGGGTGGAGCCAGGATCCACCCCATCCCAGCCCTCATTTAAGGGCTGGCAGTGGAGCTACCTGAGCTATTCTAAAAGTAAGCAAATGTTCTTTCTGTTTCTGTCTGCTGCATTTGGGCTTGTATTCGCTTGCTTTGACTAAAGGTTTTGCTATCCTGCTGTTATTACAATGGTTTCCGTCACGTTATAGTGTTACACCCAGCACCTGTGAGCACTGGGGTAGAAGTGGCAGGAGGAGGGTGCTGCTGTAATTTGGTGGTGGCAGAGACAATGTGAGCACACCTGATCTGAACCCATACGTCCTCAGTCCTCCATGGGGAAAGAAAAGTAAGAGGGAAGTCCCTAGAGGGAGCGGTGTGCTGCTCCTCACAGAGAGGTTTCATTGCTCTGATGCTGCCATCCAGTGGGAGAAGCTCCCTGCAAAGGGAAAAGATGGTAATGTGGTCCTGGGGCTCCCAGCCCCAATAGAGGCACCCAGCATTGGCCCGGGGTGGGGGCTTATAAGGGTCCAGAGCCCCCGCTCTGTGCCCAGCCTGAGGCTGGCCATGGGCAGGCTGAGATGAGCTCCTATACTGTGGGGATACTGGGTCTGTGCGCTCTGAAATGCAGCACCCAGTGAGGGGGTGGGCAAAGTGGGAGGGGGCAGCAAGGGGGGGAACAAGGGGCAGCAATGGGCCTTCCTCACCAGGAGGAGCTGCAGCGCAAGCACGGGATCCTGGTGCAGCACCCAGGGTTGTGCAGGGAAGCACCCTGTTTGCACCCTGAATGCACCACGCTTGCAGAATTCCAGCGTGTAGTCATCAGCACCGGGGTTATAAAGGAAGAACAAAGCAAAACAAAAGGACAGACGAAGCTCGGTTCGGTGAAGCAGAACAGTTTTGGCTGCGCACCCGCAGCAGAGCCCACAAAGTGCCTGTTTGTTTGCACGGTGGGGATCTGGCAGAAAGGAGCTTTCAGTGGGAGGATTCCAAGTTCAGCAGCTCACGGATTGTGGCCGGGGCACAAAGGGACAGTGTTCCTCCAGAGCAGAGGGGTTCGGGGCTGGGAACGCAGCATAGAAGCTGTCAGAGCACAGCGAGGCGATGGTGAAGTGCGTTCATGCTTGGCTTAAAGGGAGCAAGCAGAAAAGAGTTGTGTGTATGGGGGAGGAGGGAAGAAAAAGCAACTACTAAACAAGGAATTCGGGGATTTCTTCAGGCTGCAATTAATGATTGCACTCCTGGGGTGGCTCCGTTTTCCAGGAAAGGAGGGATTTTCCTCCAAAGTCCAAAGGGAAAATCCCTACATTTTTATTCTCCTGTTGTGCCAACAGGAAACGTCTCTCGGGAGCAGCACACGATCCTGCTGCCGTCTGCTCCGGGAAGCACGAGAACAGTAGAAACCCCCCCGGATCCACGGCTCCCAATGGCCCCGGTGGGGGAAGAGACAGCAGCGGGGGCGAAAGGAGGTGTTCGGTACAGGAAAATTGTGTCTGCAAACTGCCCTGACAGCGGGGCTGAGGACTGTGCGTAACTCATCACACCTCATAGCTGTGCCTATAGGGCCGATCCGAGGGGAAGGGGCAGAGTTCTGCCCACGGAGAAGTGACAGCATAGATGGAAGCGCGGCCCGGCAGCGTTTCCACACCAGGACAAGATCGCAGCGCGGCTGTGTCAGTAGGAACTGCTTCCCCATCCCGGCGAACAGCCGCAGAGCTCCGTCCCCCCGAGGGGCGGCTCAGCTTCACCCCTTTCCTAGACCAAAAGAGCCGCGGGGAGGCGGAGCAGCCTCTGCTGTAGGACATCTCCCCCGTGCCCGGCTCCTCCCGGGACCTTCGTGCCCAGGGATGCTCCTGGCTCTCCCCATATCCAGGTAGTCCCAGAACTACGTGCTCAGTGCTCCCCGTTCCCAGTTTCACGTTCTCTCGCCCACCCGCGTTCCCGGTGTCGCCTCCCCGATCCCCATCCAGGTGCGCCCCAGCCCTCCCCACCGCTCCTCCTCTCTTCTCTTCTCCTCTCCGCCCCGTTCCATCCCTCCACCCCCGGGAAAGCGAAAGCGCGACGGGCGGAAGCGGAGCTCCCCGCAGCGCCGCGCCGGGGCCGCTCCACGTCGGGGCCACCATGGCCTCTTCCATCAGCAGCCTCTTCCGACGGAGCCTACGGCGCCCGGGCCGTAGAGGTGAGAGCTGGGAGGGGACGACCGGGACGGGAAGGTGCCGGGATAACGGGAGCCGGGCGGAGCGGGGATGCGCACGGGCAGCACAGAGCGGTCACGTCGGCGTCGGCACCGGTTCGGTCCGTTTCAGCCCTCCCCGAGCAGCTGCCACTGCTCAGCCCGAATCCCGAGGTTTATCCCAAATCCCATGGCTCGTCTCGAACGCTCACCCTAAATCCCCGGGGTTTATTCATTATCCGAGGGCTCACCCCAAACCTCAGGCTTTTTATCCCAGGGTTCGCAACACCCTCTGGGGGGCTCAGCCCGACCCCTCCTGTTCTGCCCTATTCCCAACAACCCCAACCTAAACCCACCCTGAACGAGTCCACCCCATCCCCCGGGTATTTACACCTTCTCCTCTCCGGGGCTTTATCTCCACGTGGAGCCACATCCCCAAAGGCAGCACCACACGGTGAAGCAGAACCCGGCATCGTGGCTGTACCCCACAGTCCTGGTACCTGCAGGGTATGGTACCACTGGAGGATGGTGCAGAAATTGGCCTTTTGGGATCTGTGAGCATTTCTGGGTTGGGGTTTTCTCACCAGCATCACCTGAAGCTAAAACCATCCTGGGGGTTTTGCAACTATTTTCTCAGTATTCAGTAGAAAACGAAGCACAAGCCATTTCCTTTCTGTTGGGGACAGGTGGGTGGCAGCATGGTGTGAGCTCAGCCAGCAGCATGGGCGCAATGGGACGGGTTGTGCAGCTCCCAGCTCTGCCTTTGGCTGATAAGGAACTTGCTGTCAGCGTGGGAAGCTGTGTGTGCGGCATGAACTCTTTCTTGCACCCTCACTGCGGGCAGGGTGCAGCTCTGCAGCCTTTGCCCTCTCTGTGCCCGTGGGAGGGAGGGGTGAAAATCCACAGCTGGGGGTGTCTGCAGACTGAAGGCTGTAGGTGCCCACCAGACCTGCCATAGAGGTGTATGATAATAGCAGAGCTGCCATGGGAACCCATAGCCAATCTCTGGGATACAAGAACAGGCTGCAGGAGCTGGGTTTAATCCAGCTGCATGCCTGTTTTCCTGCCTGCTGTGTCCCTAAGCACGGGTACTGAGCTCATCTCCTGCCTTGCTACTGCTGTCCCACCATCCCAGCACCTTTGGGCATGTCAGTGTGGGCTCTCCTCATTCTTGTTTCTCATTTCGGGGCTGTGAAGCCGATGCTCCCCAGCTGCTCTCCCAACCAGCTGAACAAGAAAACAGGGTGCAGTTCCAAGGAACTGCTTTGCTGTGGGAGCTGTGGTTTAAGGAAAACCATCTGGTATCTCATTTGTAATCAGCAATTCCCAGGACTGAGTGCATCCGGCAGGGAGACATTGAGATTCATCTCAAAGAGCCCCTGGAGGTGCTCAAACAAGACCTGTGTTGGCTGTTTGCTGTTTCTATGTCCTCATAAGGAAACATAAAGTGCTCTGAAAGCACTCCTATGTGGTTCTGCTCTCCACCCCCCATGCCCAGGCATTGCTCTGGGTACCCTCAACATGTCTGGAATGGGGTGAAAGATGGCTGTGGGGGTCTGATTGTGCCTTGATTTCCTTTAGAAGACTCATCAAAGTTCTTTCTTTCCATTCCATGTCCTGCACCCATAGCTCCCCAGCTGCTCACTATTGCCCTCATAGGGACCAGAACCCCCTTTGTGCTGGGTCCTGTATCTCCCCCCACCCCGCACACCTCCCATCCTTATGTTTTACTGTTCTCTGCTGGTTTTGGTTTTGTTTTTTGACTGCAGAAGGCAAACAGGAGGCCCCTGCAGCAGACGGCATCCCATCTCACATGCCTCTGGGAAAGGCAGGAGAGCGGAGCTCCATCCTCTATTCTGCTGGGCAGTTCTTCTTTGAGTACCTGGTGGTGGTGTCACTGAAAAAGATGCCAGATGGACGCTATGAACCCAAGATTGCCTATCAGTTCCCAAAGGTATTTGATCCCACACCCTTCTGGGGCAAGATGTGGCTAAGAGGAAAAGGGGACATTTCCCTTCCCCATCATCAGAGCCAGGGGAGCCCATGCAGGCACCCCAAAGCCACCCCATGCCACCCCACCCCTGTGGCTGCCATGTATCACCCTAATGGCATCATTTCATTCCAGCGTGAGAACCTCCTGAAGGGTCAGAAGGAGGAGGAGGAGCGGCTCCTGCAGGCCATCCCCCTGTTCTGCTTCCCTGATGGCAACAACTGGGAGCCCGTTACCACCTTCCCCAGGTACCTGCCCTGCTGTGGTCCCACCTGGAGGGCTGTGGGCTGTCAGAGCTGCCCTTTGCCTATGGGTTTTCTCTCCTTGCAGTGAAACCTTTTCCTTTGTCCTGACGAATGTGGATGGCAGCAGGAAGATTGGTTACTGCAGGCGGCTGCTGGTGAGCGTTGGCTGTGGCTGTGCCAATGGGGATGCAGTGTGATGATCACTGGGGTGTCTGTGGCTGAAGTCTCAGCTCTGAAAATCCCCCCAGTGAGCAACTTGGGTTTTTCCCATTGAAATTCTCCTTGGGGTGAATGGGTCCAGAGATCACTGGGAAGAGGAGAGATCTGATGTGGTGGGGCTGGGAGATGCTCAGCCTCTTCTCCCATCATCTTGCAGCCCTCTGGCCGCGGTGTCCGCCTCCCTGAGGTCTTCTGCATCATCAGCTGCCTTGGCTGCTTCGGGCTCTTCTCTAAGGTGAGGCTCTATGTGGGTATTGCTGTGCCAGTTGGCTTACCTGCTGCTTGCTAGTATTTCATGGCTCCTTTCTGTCTCCCTCAGATCCTGGATGAGGTGGAGAAGAGGCGTCAGATCTCCATGGCGGTGATTTACCCCTTCATGCAGGGCCTGCGGGAATCACCCTTCCCAGCTCCAGGGAAAACAGTCACCATTAAAAGCTTCATCCCTGAGTCAGGCACAGAGGTTGGTTTTGGGGCCTCAGCACCTTCCATGCTGCTCCAGCATAGGGCTGTCTCCATGGGCATGGGTCAGGCAATGAGGACTTTAGGTTCTGCCTCCTATGGGTGAGAGCAGTGGTGAGGATGAGGATGGAGCCCACCTGTGGGTGATGCCACTTTGCAGCTCCATCAGCCTTCAGTGCAAAAACTCACCCGGCACCATTCCTGAGCACCGCTGCTCTAACAGCATCAGAGTCAGCACTGCTGCGTTGGGGCTGTGCTGGTTCACACCTCTGCCTTGGGGCTGCAACCCAGCAGTGCAGGCTGCAGCTTGCCCTCTGTGAGCACCGAAGGTGTGCTGGAGGCATGCAGCGAGCCCAGCTCTTACCTGCAGTGCTGCTTGGAAAGATCTGAGCAGGGCATGGTGCCCGCCTCACCCATGCAAAGCATCAGGCCATGTTAGCACAAGCAGAGCTCGTTCTGTTTTTCCTTTCTCTTATGGTGAAGCTGTAGTGAAAAGATTGAAGCATCTGCCCTGCGTCCTGCAACAGTGCTGAGCATCTCCAGGATGTGTCCTGCTGGGCTGGGTCTGAGAGCAGGATCCTCCCTCTCTAGTGCCATATGGCAGCTGCCTGTCAAATTACGAGGGATTTCTTCATCCAGGAAAACTTGTGCAAGGGCTTTGCACATTGCTCAATGCTCTGGCTGAGGGCCAGGCTGCAGGAGCGTGGCTGGGGGTAATGGGGAAGCAGGGCGCATTGGGGACATTCTTTAGGAAGAGATGGAATGTGAGGCTCCAGGCAGGGGCTGGAGAGAGGCAGGGAGATCCCAGGGCTGAAAACACATCGTGGTGCTGCAGGGCTGGGAGCTGGATGTGGTGCAGGATTTGTCCTTCACCTTTCCATCCTTGCAAGCACAAAGCATGCCTGTCCTCCTGGGATGGCTTTTGAGGAAGTCTGTGTGGTTTTCATAGCCGAAGTCGTGCCCTCCTTCCTTTTCTGGGCAACTTTCTCCAGCATTGCTCATAGGTTGTGTGCTGAGGTCTCCTGCCAGGGCCTTATGAGCACTGAAGAACTTTGGGTTACAACTCCATTGCCCTAATTAATAAATCCCACAGCAGGCACTGCTGGTGGCATCTCCTGCATTTTGTTTATCATGTCCCAGATCCCCATGCAGGACAAGGGAAAGGCTGTGCTTTGCAGAGGGTCCTGATACAGATGCTGCAGATTCCAGGAAGGGTGCTTGGGCAGCGCTGTGGTCATTAAACCATCTTCTGGGAGCCTCAGGTGGGCACAGAAGGGACAAGTTTCCCTTTATGCCAACCTGGGTGGCTCTCACCCTGCAGCTCATTGAGCTCACACGTCCCGTGGATGCCCACCTGGAGCACGTGGAGTTCCCAGCGCTGCTCCAGCGGCTCAGCCCCATCCTCATCCTGCACATCTTTGCCTCTGCTGTGCTGGAGCGGCGGCTCATCTTCCTGGCTGAGGAGCTGAGGTGAGTCCTGAGCTGTTTCTATTCCCAAAATACCTCCCCCCAGACCCTTGGAGGAGCACAGATTGAGCTCTTCATGCTCTTGCAGTGTCCTCTCGCAGTGTATCCACGCTGTGGCTGCTCTCCTCTACCCCTTCACGTGGGCTCACACCTACATCCCCGTGGTCCCTGAGTGCCTGCTCGACACTGTCTGCTGCCCTACACCCTTCATGGTTGGCATCCAGATGCGGCACCTGGAGCGGGTGCTGGAGCAGCCCATGGAGGAGGTATTTATTGCAGCCAGGAGGGGTGACGGTGTCTGGCTGAGCACTAGGTTCAGCTGTGACCATGGGTTTGTGTTAGGTGGGGAGCAGTGATGTGGGAGGGGGTGACTTGGCAGCAGTGGTTGCTCAGCCCGTTGCTCTGTGCTCTCTTCCAGGCTCTGATAGTTGATCTGTGTGAAGGGAAGATCATCCGGGCGGTAGGTTTCCTATGTAGGACGTGGGGCTGAGGGGCAGCACCAGGAAGGGCCCCTTCCCTGCTCTGTCCCAGCTGCCTCACAGAGGCAGGGTTGAGGTTTTGGTACTGGGAGTGGTGGGGTCACCATCCCTGGAGGGGTTCAGAATGGGGGAGATACAGCACTGAGAGACAGAGGTGGGGTTGGGTTGGACTCAGGGATCTCAGAGCTCTTTTCTGACACTAATGATCTGATGATTCTATGCCTTCATGTCCCGCAAAGGGATTAATTCCTCTACCATGAGCAGCAGCCTCTGTGTGTAGGGCATCCCATTCCCAGGGCAATAATTACAGGGCCCCATAGAGCCCCTGAGCACCCCCACAGCCATGTGAGCTGCACTACTATTGCTCCTTCATGGCCCCATTTGCCTTCCAGGTGGGTGACGAGGAGGACATCTTGCCCATGAAGCTGCAAAATGAGATGCTGGCATCTCTGAACAGGCACAACAACAACAACAACGTACACAGTAAGGGCAACTCTTTACACAGGGTTAAAGTGTGTAGAGGGAGGATTGTTCTCCTAGTGGGACCTGGGCTCCATTTGGAATAACAGAACCCCATTTCCATGTCTAATGCTGTGTCCTCTCCCAGCATCTGAGCAGCTGAACGCACTCGTCTCCGAGGCCTTTGTGCAGTTCTTTGTCCGTCTGGTCGGGCACTATTCCTCACACATCAAGTGGAGTAAAAACGGCCTGGGTACCTTCCAGGAGAGAGCCTTCTGCAAGGCCATCACCTCCAAGACCAACCGCAGGTTTGTCAAGAAGTTTGTGAAGACCAACATGTTCTCCTTATTTATCGAGGACGCAGAGAAGAGCAGGATCCCACAGGAAGGTACGTGGTGCTGCAGAGTGCTGGGGTGGGTGGAGAAAGGGAGAAAAGGCCCCATACCCAGAGAGGGATGCAGCTCTCTCTAACCTGTTTACCCTCTCTGTTCCTATTAGCAGTCAGAAAGCACCTCGGGCTTGTTTTGTCATAAGGCAAACAGTCAATATTGCATAAATGGGTTTGGACACGGATCTCCTCAGTCTGCTGTGCCCTGCCTGGGGTACACAAGGACAGACCTGCAGTAGATGGAGGGCAGAATCCAAGCTGTTGTGTTCCTGCTGCGTCACCTTTGGGGCTGTTTGCATTCTCAGGGGTCTCCTGCTTGATTTCTTCCTTGTTAGTTGGGTACAAAGCACAAAGATGGAACAGGAATGAAAACCAACAGGGTGAAAACCAATCTGAGTTCACTTCTTGTGGGGGGGGGAAAGGAAGTGGTGTTGGGGGGAGGATGGCCACAACCCCATTTCACCCAGATCCCCTGCGTGCAGCCCTCTGTAACCCAGTGTCAGTGTGTGCCATCCACCCCCATGCACCTCAGTGCCCTTTCAGTTCCATGTGTGAGCAGCAGGCACAGATGTGACAGCTCTGGCACTGGCGGTGTTTGCTGACCACAAACCCTTTCTGTGCCTGCAGCGTACTTCCAGCAGAAGATAACAGAATACCACCAGCAAAAGAAGCACCGAAGGGACTCCTGAGAGCAGCCTGAAGGGACGCCACCAGCAGGGCTGTGTGTTCCATCCGTGCCCTATCTAAGGGCAGAGTATTCTGGATTCTGCTGGGTCTGTCCTGCCCCAGCCTCATGGAAAGCACCAAGCACTGGTTTCTGCCCTTTCCCTTTTCCCTCAGGGCACAGTTGCACTGGAAAATAGTTTTGCACAGAGCTCATAAGCAGACGGGGACAGAAACCATGCATGGCTCAGTGCTCAGCCCCACACTGAGCTGTGCCATGGGGACTGCCCCAGCACTGTGAGTGCTGATAGATGGAAGTGAAGGGCAGCTGCAGGAC
The DNA here is from genome assembly GCF_054131305.1 of Coturnix japonica. Taxonomy (NCBI): domain Eukaryota; kingdom Metazoa; phylum Chordata; class Aves; order Galliformes; family Phasianidae; genus Coturnix; species Coturnix japonica. Next base: position 2,325,589 of record NC_140700.1, read on the forward strand.
TGGTCATTGCTAAAGGAAAAAATGGATGAGAGATGAGGAAGAAACATTAATTTCTAAGTAAAACAAACATAGGTTTGGTAAATAGGTGGCAGCCTATGGAAGAGGTCTCTGAGGAGTCTGGTATCTGTTGTAGCTGTTGTGTTTGTTGGTACTGCATGCAGCCATGATCTCACTTCAGCTGCTTGAAGTGAACCAACATGTTACTCACTGTGAAGGGCACAGGGCTCTGTTCTGCAGCAGAGCAGCAGTGGGGAGGAGGAAGTGCTGGTTAAATCTCATAGTAAAAGGTGGCAACATCTTCCTCCCTCTGTGTTTGATGCCAACTTCTATATCACTGTGGTTCATCTCAGCACTGCTGCTGAAGTGTGATGCCTGCAGCAGACTTTAAGAGCGTTTTAGGAGTACTTTATGATCTTCCCCCTTTTCTAATGCATCTGCACAGGAAGCAAGGGCTGCTGCACAGACTCAAGGCTGCAGGTCTGCCCAGTTCCTCAATGGCAATGGACCTTCCCTTGGGAGAGAAGGGATGAGCAGGGAGAGATGTTTGCTCTTCCCAGCAGAAGATGTGGAGAAATGCAGAGCTCCATCCTCCTCTCCAGGGCTGCGTGGCCAAACTGTCCCATCTCAGTCATCATCACATCTCTTAATATAACTTCCTTCCTCCTGCTTCCCCCATGAGACATTTCATAGCAGCGCTGTCTAATGAGCCATGGTCAGAGCTGCTGGAACAGCAACAGAACTGAGCCAGAGGCAAAGAGCATCTGTTGGAGGAGTACCATGCACAAATAGAAGCAGCAGAAGTGCTGTTGGACAGAGAATGGAAGAGCAGCGATGTGCCCAGCCATCCTGGAAGGAGGACAGTGACTTTTTGCCCCACTTTGTTTGGGGTGGATGGTAACTCTTTGTCAGGGCTATAAAGGGGTTTGACACTGTAGATGTCGTCTTTGCCTCCACAAGTCCCATATTTGTGGGTACTGAGATAGTTGCAAACAGCCTATGGGAAATTAAAGATAAGAGATCTTTATCTGTGTTTGTTTTCATTCATCTCCCACCACAAAAGGGGAAGGGGAAATGTGGGGTGCTAATAATGAACAATTCAATTATCCTTTCTGCAAAAACCACTTTCCCCTCACTTTTCTACTCACTCATTGCCATTTGGAGAAGTCATTGAGCTTCTGAGCTGCATAACATCTCATTGAGAAGAAAGGGAATCAGTCCCTGCTCTGGCAGCAGCTCTTCAGCAGTGGAGCATCACTACTCACATGGAGGTCTGGAAGCTGCAGCTGCTTCTGCCTGAGAAGCACCCAATGGGAGGTGATTGCTGCTGAAAAGAGAATGGAGGCTCGGGTCACACTGCAGCCAACCAGCAAAACTCAGTGCAGTTTTAAACCCTTCTTCCTGCTCAAGGTCTGTCTCACACTTGCTTTAAGTCTACAAGAATAAAGCAATGCCAGGAAATGTTGCTCCATTCTGGAAAGTGCTCATTGCTTCTGATAAGTTGTGAGCACAGCTCCCAGTAATGCAAAGGTACAAACAACCACCAGGCACAGGCTCTGTGCTTTGGTTCTGCTGTACAGCTGCCCTGCATGGAAGATAAGGTTGGTGTTATGGTGTGTGTCACACCAGCAGCAAATAGCCCCGTGCATATTGAACCTACCAGAGTCACCCTTGCTGAGTGCTTTCAGATAAGCGCAGTACAACAACACGCAGCTCTTATCTCAGCACGCTGCTCTCCTGCCTCTGACCTCAGAACGCTGCTGTGGCCTTCAGTCCCCAAGTATTAAACCTCTCTATAACTCCATTCCCAAACACAAGCAGGCACATGGCAGTGCTGCATGGTGCAGGGTAGGAAGAAAACACAAACATGAAACAAAACTGATGCTCAGATGAACCAGAAGGAAAGCCCGAGCTATCTCAACCCATCCTCATCCCACATTAAGCCCTTGCTGAAGGCAGGGAGCCCCTCCATGTCCTTACAGCAGCCCAGCACCAAGTGACATTCTCAGCTTCCCTTGATGGTTCTACAGGAAACCTCACTGTGTGCTTTGCATGATGTGAGGTCCATGCACGGTGCTGCAGGAAGCAGACAGGTTGCTGTTGGAAAAGCATTCAGAAGATGCTGGAGAGGGAAAAGCAACAGAGTGAAAAAGGAGTGACACGAGATTGGGCTGAGTGTGCAAACACTGCTCCTCCTCCCATCTCCTCCATTAACATTAGGCCTATAAACATATCTGAGATAAGCTATGATCACAAACAACAGGACTGCAATGTACGGTGCCAAAGTTCACGTGTTCCATTGTTTATTATAGGCACTTACACAAACCCTACACCCAAAGCAGTGCTCTGCCTGGCTGGGGTTACCAGCAGCATTGTTTCTTCAGGAACAGGATGCTGCTCTCTGCTAATACTGAAACCTGATTAGTGCAGAAATGGGAAGGTCTCCCTGGCTGCCTGAGGTCACTCCAGCTTTTGGTTGTTGGAAAGCCCAGAAAAAGGTGTCACAGTGCATTTCCCCATTGCAACAGGCATTGGATTCCCTCCTAACAGCTTGTTTGGACCTGGACAGCCCCTTAAAGACTTCAGTTCTTCACCATATCAGTCACAAGCATCAGCGATAAGTTATTCAAAGCAGCTTAATCTCAAAGCCCTAAAAACCAAGAGAACTCCCCCTGTCTGACCCACTGGGCACACACACTTCAGGCAGGGCCTTCAGAAAGGTCCTGAGTTCTGCACCCACCCCCATATGATGGAAGGAATCCCATAATGGAAAGACCCAGCAGCTTCCAACACTGCCAGTCCTGCAGGCTCTTCCCAACCACCTAAAAAGCAGCAGTGAGAGGCTGGGCTTACCCAGATGGAGCCTTCATCTAGATGAACACAGCTAAGATTAGATAGACTTAATATGAATACTATCTACATCCCAGTTATCTGGAACTGCGACAGCTGCTGCCCTGAAGGCTGTGTGACCAAACTCCATCACACTTCCTGAGTGAGCATCACCATGCAAGGAAGGGTGCAAGCCTCTTCCAACCAAGGAAAAGCCCAAACTGCACCTGAATGCATTGCCACCAACAGCTCCCAGCAAACCAGAGCAGATCCTGCTCTGCACAGCAAACCTGGGCCCTTTGTTCAGGGTCTAAAACTCACCTTAGAGGCACATAATGCAGCACTTCACTTCTGCTTGTTTCAATCGCCCATTAAATCCAGCAGCCTCTACACTTGAACTGGTGTTAAAACAGAATAAAGAAGAACAACTTACCACATTACATAGCACAGAAAAGGCTTGGAGATCCCAGAATGACATCCCTGTAAAACTCAAGCACTATGAAACTGTTCTTTAAATAGCAATACGAGTGCTTTATAAGTACTTCAATCCAACAGGACAGAGCCACACACATCTGAAGACAACTGCTGCTCTCAGAATTCTTATTTATTAAGAGCAGAAATCTTGCTTAAGTTCCATACATAAAAAAGTAAACAGTAAAATCTTCTTATAGCTCCTTTTTTCCCTCCATCCCCACTGAAGAAAATTGAGAAATAAGTTGTCTTTTAGATCATGTTTATTTAAAAAAATAAAATTAATTGACAAAGATACCACACTATTTTGCATGCTGGTCATCCCTTCCTCCTGCAGAACCCTGCTCTGTATTCTCCAGCCAAGAAACCACTTTATCAGCAATGCTTCAGCAAATGAACCACATCAGCCTGGACTCAAACCTCGACAGCTGCTTCAGCCACACAAGTTAGTGAGATATCTGTTGTTACCAGCTCGGGTCTTTAGTAAATGAATTTCAAGTGGACACTAAACAAGTATTTCACTAAGAGATGATGAAATAGTAAAATTAAAAGCAAGTCGTATTGCAGCTGTAATTATACTACATTAGAAACTTCAGTTGTTGGGGATCCATTCACCATACATAGATTATTCTGTAATCAAAGTAATTACAAAGAGAGCATTGCTCTCTGCATGCTTTCCTGGGCTTGGAACCAACAGAGTTGACTACATGTAGAGCTGACTAGGGTGTACTTGGAATTCACTCTCTCAGGCAGGAGACTAGTTAAGGAGTGTTATTGATAACAAAGAGTAAGAGCTATACAACATTGATGATTATAAATTACTTTGTTCTTTCCTGCTTTTTTTTTAGCCTTAGTCTCCATCTTGCCATCCGTTCATGTAGAAAACCAACTCTTTTCTTGTTTTCTTCTATGGAGGCTCCCCGTTTATTAATGATGATTAGAATGAGTAGAAGACTTGATTCGGAACACGTGGATGTGCAGATGGGCAGCGATCTGGTTGCATACGCTCACACAGTATCGAAGCAAATCAAAGAGAGAAAAGATCTGCCAAAGGAAGAGTTATGCATTAGATCTACACTTCCATGACATCTATATGACATGATCCGTATGGTGAAGAAAGGGAAAAATAACTACGGGGCTCTTCTCAAGAGCAAGATCTCAAACCCTGCAGGAACAGACGCTCCCTGTAGGCAGCATTGCTTTATAAGCACATGAACTATGCACCAAGCAAACCCTCTTCATGTCACCTTACATAAAGGCCTACTCAAGCAGCTCCCCAGTGCCACCATCCTCAAAGGGAACCAGCTAAGTTCAACCAATGCCAACAGCATAGAGGAAAAGAGCACCCAATGCTTGTAATGATAAGTGACAAAGCAAACTCATACTTACCAGGGCAATCCAGAGTACAATATACTCATCAATAAAGCTGTTAAAATACTGGTCCAGAAACAATAATGCTGGGCCTATGAAAGCTGTATCGTGCAGGTGCATTTCACTTTTGGTCATGTGTGCAACCTACAGTTAAAAAACAGAGGAAGTTGAAGATATTAACGTACTCCAGCAGTGAGTTTGATTCACATAAAGCCAAAAAAAGCTGCAGTTAAAGCCACATTCCAGTACGATGTATCAGGTGCATCACCCTACCAGCACAGCCACTGCTGTGACTGCACAGTGAGCTGGGCTTGCTTAGAAAGCAGCTTTTCCTCCATTGCGAGTTACACTCAACACAGACCCAGTTCACGTGGCAACACAACCTGTATGCACAGAACTGAGACTGCGTGGGGCAGCACTTGGTTAATCTACTCCCTGCTACAACCCAGTAAATGATTCTTTTTTTCCCCAGTTGGTTAAGTTAAACTCAAGCACTTGTCCCAAACTCCCACAGCTCTGTCAGCTTCCCTCCTCCCCCAACAAGCTTTCCTCTCCTCCACACATACACCAGGGGAGGGTTTCAGCCAGCTCTCCTCCAGCCCTGCTCACTGCCTACACACACAAACACACTGCAGAGACACGAACAAACAGCTGGGAAGGGGGGGGAGACAGAACCCAGGGATGGAAAGCTGTATTGGCTCTAACTGTGTAACTATGGCATCTGCATGACATTCACTACTGCACTTCCAAGTGGAAGAAAGACTTGTGCTCCATCCCCTGCACCTCCAAATAATGAAGCGTGTTTAATCACTTTGCTACACAAAACAGATGCAAGTCAGCTGATGGAATAACCAGAGAAGAGCTACAAGAAGTCTTAGTGCAGTAGCTATAAACTCTGGTGTACTTACCACGAGTTTGTTTGTTATCTTAGCAGATACAAAACCGAAAGTAAGTATATACAAGCAGGGGTGCTTTTCAAACAGCTGCACAGCAGATTTCTTGTAGATCATTGCAGCGAGTGCGATTACTGACCCAATATGAAGAAAGGGTGAAAGGACGCTGGTTCCCTGCAGTGAGAGAAAGTTAAAAGCATTAAGTTGACAAAAACATGCAAAATAATCACAGCAAACCAAACACTCACATGGCAAGCAGACGTGTGGTTTTTAAACTAAGAACACATGAAAAGCAATTGTGTCTCTACACCAGCAATAACAGGAACAAGATGTGGTGAAACACCAGCTGAGCGTGTGGTCAAACATCTCCTGTGCTGAACAAGAGAGCAAGAACTGCTCAGTGCTGGCACTCATCACCCAGGCAGGGGCTGATGCTAATATTAAGCACTGGGAGAGACTTCCCTCTGTGCAGCTTAAAAAGCAATAGAACAGCCTTCTAAGCAGCCAGTCATTGTTAAGCTGGCACAGAATGGCCTTCTGGAAAACCCCCTGGGCTTCACAATCAATATTAGCCATTGTAGCATAAAATACCTGTACAGGAATGTCTAGTTTTTTAACTGGCTTTTTAACTGGCAATATGAACATTACTCAGAATGAGCAAAGCCATACTGATCTGCTTGACCAGCTTCCTTCTCAGTGATTTCTGCACTGCATGTCTGTGAACTTCATGGAAATATGCATTTCTATTACCTGTTTGCTTTTGAATTAACCATATAAAACATCAAAGCGCCACAGCCTCTTTGAACACAGAAATTTAAGACCTTTGACTTCTAAAGCTATTCTTATACACAGCCTACATTAACTTTCTTTCTTCCCCAAGCCATCAAAGAACTGAATGGAAAATAGCACCATAATGCTTCCTTCATGTGAAACGAAAACCAAGGTCGTGGCTGGGAAGCCACAACATGCTGGAAAGGAACTAAGATGAGCAAACTCAGTACTCACTGCTATAGTGGATCCATTTTTGCCAACTCCACCTGTGAAGATTACACCAAAGTAGTTTGTACAGGAAAATATGGTTCCTGCAACAGTACAGAGAGCTGGGAATATTTTCACCTGAATATTCAGTATTGGGATCTTCAATGGAAAAGAGAAAAGAAGTTAAAGATGCACAAGCACACTAAAGGCAGGTTTAACACTTGTGGTGCACTCAAACACTCCACTTTCCAATGCTACAGAGACTTAAGTTTTTATTATTACTTATGTATACAGAGCACATCAGAGAAGTGTGTATTCTACCAACGATGCTTCCATTAAGCTTCCCATGAAGTGGGGACACGTCTTCAGTCACTTGGAAAGAGCTGCCAAAAGCAGGTAGGAACTGAAACCCAGAAGCTACAGCACCCAGTTACCAAGTGGGAAGATGGAGGCATCGGTAATCCCTTCTGAAACTGGTTGCAGGATGCACAGCTGCAGCCTATGATCACAGCAGGCAAAGCAAGAGGGACTGGGGGTGATTAAATAATGCCCTGTAAGAAGCTGGGTACTGCCCTATAGGCAGGGCAGTGAACAGATCAGACAAGTCATATCAGTCAAGCAAGCCTTGGAGCACAAGCAGTTGGTTGCTAAGTGGAAAAAGTGAGTGCAGTCAGACCTGAAAAGCAGTTATTTCCTTCACTTGGTGACAGTGTTTTGAGCAGAACAGGAGAAACTAGAAATAGAGACAGTTCAAATAAACCACAGCAAATACATTATGGGAGCAGGTTTTGAGACAGGGCTGCACAACAACGCCTTCCAACTCGATCTGCAGCACCAATGAAACCTTCCCAGGCTCTTTGCTGAGCAACTTCAACCAAACTAACACTCGGCCCCCAGCAGCAATGAGCCCAGCCACAAACAGAGGCCCCAGAGAGGTCAGGTTGTTTCTATTTCTCAGCTGCACTCAGTGTAGCTTTTAGCAGATAGGGATCATTAATTTTTCTGCTGTGTTTAACATGTTACGCTGCTCAACAGCTTAATCTCTTGATCTTTACAGGGCTGCGTGTGGCAGTGTTAACTCCTTGCTGGTAGGCATCCTCTGAAAGCCAGCAAAGAAAGAGGTATTTCTAGCAAACAAAAGGCAGGTTGCTACAGACCAGAGCAATAACTGTGATCATCCATTAACATTAGGAGGCACAGGACCTGGGAAGGTCTCACCTGTGGTTAAGAAAGGTGCTGTCATGGTGGATTTTCTGCCAGGAGGAGGAAAGCAATGGTGTGCCTTGTATGGGAATCAAGAGATGAAAGCTGAAGTTGACCAACAAAAAAGGGATTTTTGCTGGGGAAAAAAAGAGTTTCCAAAGTATCTGATTCAAAGAGAAAGGCCACAATGCACAGAGAGCTGCTCCAAAGCAGGGCACGTCCTGGTTAAACAAGCATACCAAGGTCTGGCTGGCAAAAGCAAACACGTTAACAAAAACAAGTGGCAACAGGCAAAGAGTGGATTAAAGAATGGTTGCTGGGGAGTGAATTCAAGCAAATCCTTCAATAGAAGACAAACCTCAGGCCTGCAGACTCATCGTGGATTCTTCCAGGGTTCTGTGAGTGGTTAAAACAGAACTAGGAAGCAGACAGACGTGGGCAGCAGCCAGAGGGACCCACACGACTTGTGTTTGCTCACTTTACTCACAGCTTTGCAAATGAGATCTCAGCTGAAGAGCTGCTCATCATCCACTGAGACAACAGAGCAGCAGCAGATGTCAGACAGCACCTAGACACACTGGAAAACCCCACACTGACACAGCACAGGCAGCTCACAGAGCAAAGCCAATGAAAGCAACGATTGACCAAATACACAGCTCTGTATTCAGCAAGTTGAGATTGTTTTGCTTGTCACACATCAGCATCAGAAAGTGGAATATTTGAGCACACCACCACATGTTTCATTCCATTCACTTCCCCTCCCCAAGAAACAAATCCCAACACCAAAGCACCAATTCTGCTGTCATAGGAAATGTTAAATAGGGGTGGTTTCCTTATGTGATATATTTTGCTCTGCAAATAGCAAACTGTGTTTATCTCTGTAAATAACAGCAATCCCACAAGGAGAAAAAGGAAACCTCCTAATTGCCATGGGAAGCCTGATGGCATTTACTCTCTGGGGAGATTCCTCCATAATTCCAGAGCTGGACTTCAAAACAGCATTGGGAATTAGTTCCTCCAAATGCTGTAACAAAGCACTTCTCATAGACTGCATGATTTTGCTGGGAAAAAAAATACCATAATAACCCAAAGTTCACCCTGCCCCAAGTCCCACCACAGGTTGCTGTGGCAGAAATTGTTCTTTTTCTGCTTTCCTTTCAAAAATAAAGAGAGAAAAGGAAACTGAATAAATTGGGAAATCCCAGCTGGGAAGCTAAGCAGTAGCTGCATGGATATTGGTGGTAGTAATGGCTTTGGAGAAGCCTGGCACCAGAAGCACAACCTGCAGCCTTCATTGCTTATGTAGAGAAGATTCTATCCCTGCTGATGCTCTTTATGCACTTTGTAGCACCACTCGTGATTTCTGGGAGGGTTTCAGCTCAAGCCAAAAAGCACACGAAGCAAAATGGAGACAACCAAGGTTAGCTCCTCATGCCAGACATTCTCTCCAACATTAGAAGGTTCATTTCTCTGGTTTTAGGAAGCAGATTAGGGGGGGGAAACAATCAATCAGTGATTTGGGGGTGATGTGATTCAGAATTTTTGACCATCTCTTGGTTTTATGGCAAATCAAGATTCCCTTATCCACCTTCAGAATGATGTTCTGAGCACACGGACATGATCAGGAAGGAAAACCCTCCAGGGAACCAACCCTTCAGAAGTTACTTTTAAACATCTGTTTCTGTTTAATATATACATGTGTATTTACATACATCCAAAGGCCCAGCGTGGCTTTGTGAATGCTGAACCAATAGAATACATAACAGGTGAGTGACACCTTGCAGCAGCAGCTGAGCTGCCCTCTGAGCCAGGCAGCCCTTGAAGCCCACCTGCACCCAGGCTCAGCCTTGAGGGGTCTTTTTAAAGACAACCAATTTGTTTTGTGTTCTGTTGCCACCAGGAGCTGAGGCCAAATTATCTACTGTTGGTCCCCAGCTGATCTCCAAACTCTCCTCCATACCATCAGTCCAATTCAGTACTGCTCCTGATCTACCTTGTGGCATGAAATGCATTCAAGTTATGGCCAGCTCACTCAACGGAAGCTGGGTTTCAAAGGTGCATTTAAGTATGAGAAACATTTGGTAGCTTCCTACCTGCAAAATATGATAAAATAAAGGAAAATAAAGGCGTTTTCTTTTCAATTAACTCTGGTAAAACCAGAGCGTACATTAATTGCCATTTCTTTGCTAATTGTAAGGAAAGAGGAAGAAACCAAAACCTTCCCCTCTCAAAGGAAGGCTGCAGGCAGGTGGTTCTTCTGGGTATCTATGAGATTATTCATAAAGGATAAAGATAAGAACATGAACAAAATTACCAGAGATTGCCAAAAAGGTGGTCCTCCAATCACTGCCAGTAAATGCATGATTATTATGAAGATTTGCACTTCAGTCACATCAATTCTGATTAAGCACAAAAAGCCAAAAAGAGAAGCAGAATTACTCAAAGCAGTTTCAAGTCAATTATCTGCAAGCTCAGCAGCTGCCCTTTATCGTGCACAGTGTAAAGAACTTGGAGATCCTGAGGAAAACAGAAGAGGCATCAATACCTTAACAAGCAAAAATACATTTCAGTTTCACTGTTAAAGTTAAAGCCATGCTTGTTTTACACTTTATTCGTTTCATGGTGCAATAAAAATCCATTTTGCCCTTAATTTTGTTCCAGCTGACCACTGCAGAAGTGATCAGTTTTAACCTTACCAATAAAGAAAAACAGATGGTAATATTTGAAAGACACTTTTAGCCACTATTATTTCTGCTGTATTATTCCCCCAATGAATGTTCTCTCTGAAAAGCATCGTGCTTGAAAACAAAACATGAATCCCTGAAGATGGATGCAAACATAAGGTACAGACAGTTGCAGTGCTGCAGCATCCAGCAGTGAGAGCTGCAGCAGGGCAGGAAGGAAAGGCTCACAGGAAAGACTGAGTTTAAGTCTTTGTTTTGAGGATCATAAGACAAAGTCTGAGCTAGAAAGAAGGGAAAGCAAAGCCCTACAAAGCAGCTCCAGGAATAGGAGTCAAAGATGGAAGTAAAATGCAAAGAGGACTCTGGTGTGTGATATGGAGCCATGTGATGCCATTTCATACTCAAATCCTGTATCACAAACAATCCTTTTGGCCAATTTATGGCACATTGGACAGCTCTACCTCAATCCACAGCCCCCAGACTCCAATAAGAACAGCACTGAGCAGCTGGGAAGGGTCCAGCAATTACCTAGAAGCTTCCTGTGTTAAGAACTCCTCTCTGGTTTAATTGCAGAACCAATGAGTTTTGACTACTGTGCTGCATAAGGGCACTACATGGCTCCTTAGGACAGGAGACAAGATTTAAGATCTACTGATGACAAATTAAAAGCTTAAGCCATCAACAAAAATAAAGTGCATCATCTTAAGGTCAAGGGTGAAAACATTAGGAAACATATACCTAAGGGGACCCTCTTGTCACCATCAATACAGCCACTGTCAGATGACTTTTCAGAGGACACTGCATCATTGCACTATATGCCTGATGTTGGAATTACCCAGTGGTTTTCTGGTTTGTTTTCCAGGCTCCTACTGCCAGATGGCTGCTGCTCAGGAGTCAAACAGTGTAGGAATCTGAACTGGGAACCCATCAAAGCCAGATCACAACAGGGAACAACCCTGGGAAGCAGAAGCTGGGTAAAATGGAAAGGAGCCACACCGTTCCTCTATTCATTTAACTAGAGCTGATGCTGTGTTTGCAGTCATTTTAAATGCAGGCTGCTTCTATGAGCCACATTTCATCCCAGCATCTCCAAAGAGCAGCTCCTTGCTGCCCAAACCCAGCAGCTCAGCCTGCTTCCTCCGCAGTGCGGCAGCACCAACAGGGTCAGGAAACTGGCTCCAAGTGACCCAGCTAAAAGGAAAGGGAAAGAGGTTCCTATCCCAGTTCATAGCGTATCAGCTTTCCTTCTGCATACTTTGCAGCCTCCTGAGTGATGCAAGCACAGCACAGAGGGCAGTGGAAGGTCTGTGCTGCCCTTCTTAGCAGCAGAATTGAACAAGGAGGGAGTAAAAGCACAGCAACAAGCTTTGACTTCTGACCGCAGTAGAAGCAGACCACTACCAGCAGACAGAAAAGCTGTAAACAGCCCTTAAAAAACATCACAGTAATAAAGACTGGAAGGAGAATGCCTAGCCATTTGAAAAACTAAAGCAATACTGGTTTTGTCAGCAAAGCTACTGAGAAAAGGTAACATCCTGCACAGCAGCCTGTATTGGTGGTTAGGGATGTTATTTGCAGAGCAGGTGGATACACAGTTCCTGCCTAAATACTCCAGAAATAGAGCTTTTCCTTTGAGACAAAGTTCTTTTGCACACTGAGGTGCCTCTTCCTATAAGGATAGGAAGACAAAATACTGCATAAGAAATTAAAATGTTTTTGTTTAAATGGAAAAGGAGAGGTGGCACCTGCACAAGGAGAGAGAAAGTGGCATTTGGCAATTAAGAGCAGGAGAAGCCCTGGGTTGTGCAGCCCCTGGTGGTATTACAGCAGCACAGCCTGGTACTGTCCACAGACCTACAGGAAACCATTTCAAAGCAAGAAGGGAATGAGTCAGTTCAAAGCCTGAATCTATTTTCTCCTTGTGTTTGTGTGTTTAAATGCTTTGGTGGACATCCTAAGGAAAACAAGTGGGAAGAATTAGCAGCACAAGTCCTGCAGCTCGAGTATGGGGGCTCCTCACAGCCTCTTCTATGGGATATTTTCAGCAATCACTCGGGGCCACACTTCCCCTAACCTGACAGCTTTCTGCCTGCTGTTTCCTGATAGATTGAGACACGTCAGCATTGCCCAAACAGTCTGTGTAGCTCGGCTGATGTGGAGATGTATGGCACAACACGTAGCTGCTCCCCTGAACCTAAGGAACAAAGATGAAACAGTTCCCTGAGACATGCCCACGTTACAATAGAGGGATATAAAGTTACTGCAAAGTTCCTCAACACAAACAAAGTGGTTTAGTTCCAAAAATTACCTCGTCAAATAAACCAAAGATTGTTTCATCTCCTACAAAACAAACAGAGGACCCCAAATTCAGCTCTGCTATAAAAATCACCAAAGAACAAAGAGCAGACTGAAGGCAAAGCGACAAAGAACCCAGACGTGGTTTAACCACCTCAGAATGCCTCAAAAGAGCCTTTAACTGCAAGGCTGGGAAAAAAACACTGAAAGTGACTGATAGCTCACTGTGCTAAGAACAGAGGACAGCAAAGCAAGCAGGGACTGGATCAAATGACACCAACAACTACATGCTCCCAGCGAGAGCTCAATAAAGATTAACTGAGAATACCTGAGGGCTTTAGAACACACAAAGCCAGAGAAGTGTGAAAGCTGTGAGTTTAAAAGGTGCTTTTCATGCTGTGCTGGTGTTCTTGACCCCGTGTGGCTGCAGCACTCCTGCAGCTGCTGAAGGTGCTTACAAAGACTTGCAGCAGGAATGCACACACTGCAACACACTGCACCTGCTCACCTGCCCTGATTTAACTAATTAAAATCCTAGCTGATCTTCTAAAGAATCTCTCCATAAGCTAGAAGTGTAAGCAAACCCCATTAGCAATCTAGCTTCCCCCCCCCCCCCCCCCCCCTCCTTAATGCATTAAAAGCCTTTCTGCCAGCAGAAGCGACTGCAAGGCTTGGCTATGGTGAAGGAACCCACACACCCCATGTTGTGCCCCTTTGACAGCACCTCCAAGACAGGGCTATGGTTATACCTTCACATCAAAATGACTGCCACTTGAAGCAGCTATCAGATGTCAAATAGCATAAATAGCAATTTCCTGTAGCTTATCCATTGCAGAGACAGAGCGAGGCTGGAATGAAATCTATCCCATCGATCTCAAACTGCAAAATAAGTGTGATGCTGTCTGTGCACCAGGCAAATCACCTGGAATCAGCAGCAGCATCCTCATTGATTAGTTAAGACTAAAAATACAGATGCCAGAGAGCATCCAAATGCAAGAATTTAAGGTGATTAAGGCTGTTCTGGAATTTGGCATGCCTAAAATTAGCGCATGTGATAGGAACTGACACAGGTAAACACTCCATATTCTGCTGCTGGAGGGCAAGAAGCAGAACTCACACCCACTGCATGCAGCGGTGCCACCAAGCAGCATCTATTTGTGAAGCATGGCAATGCATCCTTCCCAAGGATGGGGTCAATGGTGGAGTCTAGACAAATCTCCATTAGTTCCTCCCCAGCTGTGCAAAGGGACAGAACTCTTCCCTCTCCCCTGCACTGCACCCATTCTAACCTATTCACTTTCCTCACAGCACACCCACATTGCCCAAGGGATGCTGCACACACCTGGCTGCTAACACCACTGGATTTAAAGCAGGGGCCATGCCTAGTAGGATGCTGAAAGAAGAGATTGTGCTGAAACACTGCATGGAAAACAAACAAGAATGGTATAATGGTAATCAGCACAGCTTTAATTAAGGATGTGCCAGTCTGAAATAGAGAAGATTTTCATTTTAAAGTCTGATGCAGTTCTGAGAAGGCTATTACAGGGCCACCCTTATGCCCCCAGAGAATTCAAGGATAACTCCTGGTGAATAATCCAGGAGAAATAAGAAACCTCAAAAACCAACTCACATCCTATTAGTGGCATCTGATCACAGGGAGCAGACCACTCTGATACACAACACTAGAAAAGCTGTAATAAGAAAGAAAAGTCCTTCCTGAAGGGTGGCAAAGCAGCAGAAAGGATTCTGAGAATCCAGACAGGCAGAAAGTGAAGTCACTTCATGGAGCTACAAGCAGAGTTAAGAGACTGGAAGATGAGGGTGAAGCCATATAGCTCAAGAGAAGCATTTCTAAGCAGTAACCAGCAGCTTTGTGCTAACACACAGCATACAGCTCCCTATATGAGCTCATTCCTTTTTTATCCCTGGTGAGTTGGTATGTAAAGAAATACCTCTCTACAGCTTCTTACAGCACACTGACAGAGCTGCTTCCATAGCCCTTGTTATCATCCGGGTGAAGGTCTGCAACAAAACAAGCAATGCTCACAGCAAGCTGTTCCTCTTCAGGGCAGCCTTGCTTTGTTTCCAAGCAAAAGCACGATGCTTTCAGAGAAAAACCATGTTGTTAGATTGGATTTTTACTGCTCTTTCATACTTAGCAAACGTTTTCTCCTGCTCTTACAGCACAAAGATGTGTTTCCTATCCCAGTTACTCTGTGCATGACAAAGGTGCTGGCGAGGCTCAGTCCATGCCACCACTGCTGGGAGCATTAAGGCTTTACCGTGTAGTTCCAGAACGTGGGCCCCAGGGATCCTGTGAGGAGGTGCATGACTATAGTACAGAGCACCGACTCTGTAACATCAAATCTACATGCGAGGGAAAGAAACATTGCAAAACGTTTATTTTTAAGCACTTGGGTTTTGGTGAACCCAGCAGAGCAGATTTGTTTCGGAGGTGTAAAATAAGATGCAGAAAACCACTGTGCCATGTTATAAGAGTCATCACTGAGAGTGCTTAAAGGGTGAGAAAAAGGGCTTTAGCAACCACAAAATGGGACTGCATTAACAAATTCAAAGTGCTGTCACCCATGTGGGATTTACAGATAGACCTTACGCAATTCAGTGTTCTACTCAACATGTGACAAAGTGTGATGGTTATTGGATAAGGAAACAGGATTCAACTCCAGGTCATAACAATTAAGAACAGCCCAAGACCTCTCATCTCCCCATCCCATCCTCAAGCCCATACAGCACAAAGTATGTCAATGTTAACAAGTCCTTCTTGGGGCAGTGCTTCACAAAGTCCACTTAGAACAGCAGCAACCAACATGCCCTGTGGTCAGGAAGGGAGCAAAGCAGCACCAAGAGCACAATGTGCTTTGTAGTCCCATGCCCCAATCTCCATCCGATACCCATTTTCTGTTTCACTACCACAGTCAGTGCTTAAGGAGATCTAAAATCCTTGTTTTAGGGAACACAGGAAGAGAAAGTCGCACACAACACATGACTGGTATTTCTGAACAGCTACACTTCTCTTCCTACATTACTCACCTTGGCATGTGCTTAACTTTGCTCAGATGCTGGCAGCAAGAAGCCTATTGTGTGCTGACCATTCTGCCAGGTTACCTCATCAAGCTGGTAAGAGCCCTGAGCCAATTAAGGCACAACTGATTAGTCATACATCAAGAACATGCACTTGTCAGTGCTAATTTATTGAGCACATTGAACGTGTAGCTTATTGGAAGGTTCTGTTTGATGAAACAACTCATTGGGCTTTACAAGTGTCACCCTGAATCAAGCTGCAGTTTAGAAACAGCTGCAGTCAATTCTCGTCCAGAATGGCAAACTAAAAGGATTTCAAAGATAAGAGATTTCCTGAGAAGTGAACCAACCAAGAACAGGAAACAGACACTTACACTGCCCTAAATCACACCAGTCAGCACTGACACAGCCCTTCTGCAGCACACAGCTCTGTGGGGAAGATTTGTACCCTCCTCCTCTATGTACACAATTCCCTTTGGCAGCCCCAGGCAGATAAGCAGCATGTCTGTCCCAACAGAAAATGGAACTGATGAGGCTGGGAAACTCACAGGGTTGTGTTTATTACTTCAAATTCTGCATAGCAGCACTATGCTCTGAGAGATTGTTCTTCCATCTGTTGTATCCCTGCCTACCAAGCGTGCAGTGGGATTACTCAGGCTGAGCAATGACCTACAAATCTGAGCACGAGACAACAATGTGTTTTCATAAGGGAAGCATTGCAGCAAGAAAAGAATGTTCATCATCACAACACAGAAGAGAAAGGCTGTGAGACACACACTGGAACTCAAATGCTTTGTTTGAAGGGACGTTATAGAGTTTAGCCTCAACCCATCCCAATTTACCATAGCACCACTTGGGTGCTATGAAATATAAAACGCCAAAGAGATGGGCTTAATTCTGGTTGGTTTCTGAAACACAGCTCCAGTTATTTGCTTTCTCCTTTCTAACTCAGCAGTCATACAGCAGCAGGGCTCACAAGGAAAACCAACTGGAACTGCTTGAACTGTTCCCTCCTCTCAGCATTTACTGATATACCATTATAAATCTTTATAATATATATCCTTATAATCCTCATCCTTAGGAACTAATTCCCATTGTTTATATACACAACTGATTTCTACCAGTGCCAACTTGCCATATTCAACAGGGTTAGGGTAAACCCAGTGAATAACTCACAGGAGAAGTGATGGAAATCACGATGCATCCTCTTGTCTCTGGGTGGGTTGCAGTGATCTCAGCACCACCCATCAAGCTCAGCACAGCTGAGTGTGAAGGAATCCCTTCTGTTCTATGCCATGCACTGTCTGTGCTGCACCAGCATCTCTGCTGTGGTTTGTGCCCCTCAGAACAGCAGTTCAGTTGCAATGCAGAATCCAACTCTGCTCCAACAGTGATTAAGAGTTCCAGCTTCATTTCTAACCACCCTGGATTTGAGACAGCTCCTGCAGAGTCAGGCTGCCTGCACGCTGACCTTGCAAGGTTAAATGCAAAACTGAGTCTGCAGAAACAGCTTCTAACATATTTCCTAAAGCCAGAGCAATGAGCAGCTATGGAACAGAATCCAAGCAGAAAAAGCCTGGGTCTAGAACTAGAGTTACTAATCACAACAGCACAGCTAACAGCAGCAAACTCCATTCAGGTTTTATGCCCCATCTCTCTGAATGACCTCCAATTCTGCAGGATGCCCCCAGGACACCAGACCTGCTTCCACACAGACATGTAGAATTAAGCTGGATGTAACAGCTCAATGTCTGTGACACAAGAGATGCAGTTTTCCAAACCAGAGATGCCCCAGTTATGGCACAGCTGTACTCACCCAGCACTAAGCCTGAAGCACAGCACACTCTGCATTATGGCACAGCTATTCCACAACCCAGAGAAACCAGGGCAGGAAAACAACGTAACTATTTGCACCACCAGAATATCATGTTATCCTGCAATTCCAGACCACCCTTCAGCAGTGCAGCACATCCCAGCTCCCCCACAAGCCCATTTCTAGGGGAGATGCCTGTTTCTGAACAAAGCCTCCATACAACACACCAGCCTTGCTACTCCCCGCTGCCCCTGTACTGTTGATGTTGCTATAATGACTCGTAGTGTGACATACCCAACTTCCAGAGGGATCCAGCTTCCTCACTGTGGATGCTTACACAATACTGACCTCTAGCGACTCTGAGCCACTGATGTTGATGAGAGGAGAAAGAACCAAAACAGCTGCTGTGTTCAGTAATTCAGTTTTTGGCCTCTACCTGCAATAAATACTCCAGAGCAGTTTAGCAGAAGCAATCTAATTTGCTCCTCCTTCAGGGCAAACACTGCTGCTCTGCAGATGGACTTTATCAGCAAGCCAAGTTGATTATAGGCTTAACTGTTCAAACTTGAACTGCGTTTAAGGAGAAAAGTATTAATCTGTCTTTATCAGCCTGTTGCTGTTCTGAGCCACTAACAGTTTCCCTACTGAACTGACCTCTGTAGTTAAATGCAGTTTCTATGTTGCACCTGAGGATACACAGACAGGAACAAAACACTGCACGCTAAAACCTCTGCTGCCCATTCCAACAGCTGTCTCTGATTCTTATGAGCTTATGAGCAAGAACAAGGAAGCCCATGTGTGCCTGCAGATCTGAAGAGGCAGATGCAATATTGACTTGTGCTCAGCCTCACATTTGGAGAAATGGAAAACTCAGAAAACAGTAATTTCTAACAGTGAGAATCAGTCCACAGAATAAACAGGCTCAGCTTTTTCACCATAGAAACAAATGTCAGCTTGTGGCAGCCTATTAACCTTATGACACCAGGCAAAGGAAGAAACAGATGTGTTTACAGCACAGTGTAGGCTGTTATCTGAATTGCCTTCTCTAAGCTAGCTACATTCTGATGGATCGAGTTTTCATAACGTAAGGCCATGGAGAACAACAGCATCTGCTGCGGTGTGAAGATCCTCACCAGAGCTAAAGCCAAAGTTACAGTGAACAGCAGGAATCATGCACACGTCTGCTCAGGACAGAGACGTGCCAGGCAGCTTTGACACCTACATCTGCAAAGTCAAGCACATGCCAAGGTTTTCTGCTCTTTGACTGATAAGAGGAAATCTGCCATTATCAGCAGCCCACAATGCTCACAGGGAGCTACAGAGCATTCAGTACTGAGAGCTTCAGTAGAGTGTGACAAAAACAGCCTTAAAAACAGACCTTGTTATGAGCCAAGTGTCTTATTAGTGCTCTGCCCATAAGAACTGGGACAGACCAGAGATCCAGAACTGCTTTAGCACCGAGTAGCTGCAGGTGAGCAACAACATCATAAACAGCACACATTGCAGCACTGTTTTAAAATCCCATATAAACTATGGGTGAATTTCAGAGGTTTCCAGGTGCAAATTCATTCTGCAGCTTATTTATTCGAAACATTTTAGGTTGCAACATCACACATCCCATATGAAGGCTAAGAAACCCCATCGCTCAGTCAGTCCTTGGGAACCTCACATACAAGTAAATGCAGCTTCAGCTGCTGGCTTCCTAGGCACCACATTTCCATATTATAACTGACAGAACAATAACCTACAGTGAAACAGATTCAGAAATTCAAGATGCAGTCACAGCATCAATTAATACACCGTCTTTAAGAGTTATGCTGCATAGTAAAGACACAGTCAAGTACACCACCAGAAGTAACACCAAGAGAGAGGTGGTTAAAGCAGATTTCCACCACCTGACAAAGCTTTACCACCTCTGAGATGAAGCCCCATGTTCTCCCCCTTATATCTTTAAATCAAATCATAAGCTCCTAAGTAGACAAAGGGATATTTTACTACTCCTAGGACAAGCTAAACAACATTTAGTACTAACTAGGGATCTAACAGCTACCAAATGCTCTAAGCACATAGATACAAATATAAGCAATTTACTATTACTCCAATGCTAAGAGCTACAATCACAAGGAGGGAAGAGACAGGAAAGCCATCCAACTTTACTTTTCAGCCCAGGTTTACTTACATGCCAAAGCGCAACGTTCCAGAGACGTACGTCTGCCAATGTGCGCAGTAAAACATGAATGTTCCAGCAAAACAACAAAAGAACATCCAGTCAGGGTTCGTCCCCAGCTGCACAGCAATACAAGTTCCCAAAACCACAAAGACTGCAGAAGAAAATCAGTCACAGAGTAAAAATATAAAGTGTGTGTAAAGATCCTTACCAGCAGCATATCTAACAAAGGACCCAGACAGGAGAGCGTAAAGGGATCCTCATGGGTTTTGTTTTATAGACATTTATAAGAGATAAACATTTCTATTAACAATTAAGGCTATCACAATTCCTATCAATTAACAGAAGTTCTCAGCATTAAGAGTTGCTGTCTCCTCTATTTTTACTGAACTGAGCAGGATTGGACACCAGCAGATATGAGCAATTTAAGCCCGAGAATAGAATTGAGGGGTTCCCTCACCACAGCCAAGCTTTGTTGAACATCTTTCCCCATTTTAAGTTGCATTATATCGCTGAGAAAACTCAAGCTTTGCCATTCAAGATGCATAAGGCATTAGTTTATTTTAACGCAAGGCTCTGATAGGATTCATACAAATATAAAGCACAAGAGCTTCAGAATTTAAATAACTAAGAACAATTGATCACCTCCTTTAGTGAGGGTGAACTCCAGGCTGGCTCAGGGAACTCCACCTACCTGGTAGGGATGTGACCTGACCAACACTACCCAAACTCAGCCTTCCATTGCCCCACTGCTCAGATTCCAAATGTGCCCTGCAATAGTTCTGTACAAGTTAGAGCTAAGTTAATATAGGAGAGCACTTGACTGTCTGTTACAGTCAGTTTTCAGAACTAAGACTGAGGAAGCATACACAGAACCACTGAACTTAGTGATGTGCTTGAGAAGACATTCAGCTTACCAACACTACTGCCTATGGAGATAAAGCTAAATGGAAAACTAAACAATCCACAGATCAGTAAAGGAACTTTCCCTATATTCCAGATTTGGTCCTTGAAATACGAACTTAATCCTCTACTTCAATTAAACAAATGACGATACCTGTGGAAAGTGAATCACAGCCATGATCAAAAAGTTCTCCCAGGGGAGTGCTGCTGTTTGTCCTCCTTGCTTGCTTCCCATCTATAGCATCCAGAGATTGGTAGATAAAAAGGCCACAAGCACAGGCAATGTATGCCCAGGGAGGTGCCTAAGGAAGAAATTGGCAGTGAGGGTAAAGGATGTTTTAAACTGTAAGGACGTGGTTTAACTTTAGACCAGCTGAAACTCACTTTATAGCTTTGCATTTTCACACACTTCCTCACCTAGAGGTCTGTAAAGCCACGTGAATGGATCTTTCAGTAGCTTGCAGGGGCAGGCAAAGGGAGTTAGGGAACATGAAACAGCCAGTAATTGTTTGCTTTGTTACTAAGTTTAATTGGTGTAACGCGTTTTCTAAGCAGGAAGCTGCATCTGAAAAAAGACACCGCACTGCACATGCAAAGCAGGACAGAGTTGCACCCCTTCGAGCTTCTATTTCCTGTAGGGGAATTTGTAAGTTGGCTGAGCAACGGAGGAACTTTAACACCTTCCTAGCCCCAAAACATGGAACTGCTTCCCAAACACTCAGCTCACCTTCACCTTGCTCCCATGCTCAGACATTGGTTGTACTACACTTCCTGAGCTCTGTAAAGCTGCAGGGCTCCACAGCACAGCACCTCCACCATTATTTTTCCTACTGTGTAACAGCAGCTTTGCCAGATCTCTGCTAACAACCCTTAGTATTCATATCCTGTATAGCAATCTGTATGCCTATAGAGATGCAGGAGGTATCAAATTGCCTGGCTTCCTCTGGCCTACACAGCCTTGACTCATTTGTAGCACATCCAGCTGTTCTCTCCTCCTCTTGCATTGTTCTAAAGCTGCCACCCGCTCTGCTTTTAGCTGTGTGTCTATTCTACCTACTTGCATTTTCTCTTAGCTACCAGCAAAGCTGTAAGGGCAAGCTACATTCCTATGACTCCTCCTGTTGACAAAAGGTGTAGCCAACTTGCTCTTGAAAGGAGCAGAACTAAGACTGAGCTGCGAGGAAGAGCCAATTTACACCTCAAAGCAGTACTGCTTTCAGAAGAAAACTGTGTTTCTAGAATCCCCAAGTCCCATTTTCATCCCAGACAGCTGCCTGACACTTCAAAGCAAAATCCTGCAGCTCCAGCACAGAGCTGGCATCCCATTGCCACGCCAGCACACAGGGCTGCAGTGCCAGATGGCAATGAGATCAGGCTGAGCACCACCTCAGCAGAAAGCCCTTTTACAGCTGAAGTGAGAAGACAAACCCACTATGCTCAAACTGATAAACGTGTAACAACTGCAACACAGCCAACCAGGGCTGTATGGTTCCATAGCTTGCTTAGCGTGAACTTCAGAAGTTTCATTACTAACCACAATATAACCATGCTCTAAATGAAGCTGAGGTTCAGTGCCTTGTACTGTTAGCAGAGTAAGCGGCAAGTTACAGTCACGTAGCAATGCTGCTGTCTGAACCAGGAAGGAGCTGGGGTGCACAGCATCAACCTACATGGGTTTTATAGAGCTCATGAAGCCAGTAACTTGAAACGCCTTATAAAGACCTCTGCATCCTTGAAACTAGAAGTTACAAGAAGGTGAGACCTGAGAACAGGTCATGAGTATTTAGTACATTCAGCACAAAGGACACAGCTCCTGGCTCTTATCCAGCCTTCTCACATCACACACTGCTCAAGTGGCATGCTGCTCCAGGGGACTATCTTGTGTTCCCACAGCACATAATACATTGTGTCTGTGGTCCTCATCTGAGCTACTCCATAATACACTCTGCCAGGACCACACAGGATGCAGAAAGACACTCCTTTAACTCAGCACAGAGGGGTTAGATACATTAGCCATGGAGGAAGCAGCCTGCCCTGATCTCCTGAGAGCATTTTGCTTGTGCTCAGTCCCTGGTTTGATCTAACATTGCTCAGTGTTTTGCAACTCTAGCTGGGTTTGCAGCACCCATCTGCCAATCAAGTCACCCTGCTCTTCTTGTTGTGTAGCAATTCCAGCTCAGATAGCTGAAGGTGACTAACCCAGTCACAAACAGGGAAAGCAAACAGGCCGAAAGCTCCACAAGCTACGCAAGCAAGACATGTAAATCTATTTTTCAGTTGCCCGCACATGAATCATAGAATGGTTTGGGTTGGGAGGGACTTTAAAGATCATCTGGTTGCAAACCCCTGCCATAGGCAGGGATACCTACCTCTAGAACAGAATGAGCTCAAGGATATCCTTGAGGGGCTGCAGCATCATGCAGCAGGCCCATCACAGCTGCTGCCCTGACAGCTATTTTGGTATTGGACTCCACTTCACACAACACCTACTGGTCCATAGGAACCCTTCCACCAGCCCTCAGCAGAACACCCCAAAGCCTACAATGCTCTTCCTGCATGCAAGCACTCACCAAGGCACCAGCATTACAACCACTGGTATGGAAACTGTGCATTACCCATGGAAAGGCAGTTCCCCATAAACACAGGAGCCCAGCAGGGAACACTGCCAACTGCTATCAGATCACAGCAACTACACAGACCGTCACTGGCCCAGAACTTACCTGCTCTGTAGCTGTTGGGCAGTAGTATACTAATAGCAGGGTTGTAAATATATTTATTAACAGTCCAATGATGGTGATGAGATTCGGGGCAATCCAGGCTGGAACTCTTCCAACTAACCATTCCCAGTAACCTTGCATTAGAGGTTCAAGCAGCGACCGTCCAGCACTCTGATATTTGTGTTCTTCTAACCGTTTCAGCTGGTGCTTTGACAAAGGAGGTGTAGGCAACTGAACTAGTTTGCTTAACACACAGGCAGCAGCAGGACCGTGGGCACAGCCTGCAGGGGATTCCAGGTGCGACTCCCCATAGCGCCTCTTGAGGTTCCGATGCCCACTCATGGATTGGGTGGCGTCAGAGTTTTTGTTTGGCAGGTAACAGCTGTTACGGAGAATCATTAAGATCCTGCAACATAAAAGGGTTGAGATACATTGAAGGTGAAGGATGAAGGCAGGTGCAGCTGCTCCACAGAGCAAACTAAGACTGCATAGAAGTTGTCCCTTAAAAAAAAGAAGGATATTTGGAGAACTGTTGAGGGAAAGACAAGAAAGAACATTATCAATGCAGTTATGAAGTAGCAAGTTGCATTGTTTACCTTCATTGCTGCCTACAGAAGTAAATACGCTGCAGCCACCTACCTAAATTACATCAGCAGCAGAAACTTACAGCACATTGCTGCCTGATATTACAAACCAAGGCCCCTCACAGCTCCCCAGGGGATAATACATAACCCACAATGTACCCTGCTCAGATCACCAATCACTGGCACTACAGATAAAGCCCAGCAGGCCTGAAGCAGCTTTGCCTCTTTGGTGAGAGCTAACAAACCCTTTAAGCAGGAATAAGGGCTTTCATTTTGTTCCACTTGTCCTTAAATTTAACCCAATCCAGCTGAAAGCTCGTTGCTTTTTCAACTTGTCACTAAGAAACATGCAGACAATACAGAGCTCCAGCTATATGAGAGAAGACATGGGGCCAGGACCATAGAGATTAACAGAGAGGAGACTGAAAAGGAAAGTTTGCTTTCTAGACGAGGGTCAGCCTATGTAAATAAACACAACTAAGCAAGAATCAGCCATAAAACAAAGGTCAACCGCGGTGTAAGAACAAACAAATCCAATTCCCAGCCCCGCTCTGCTTCATTAAAGCTATTTTTGAGTGGGGAGGGAGGGCAAAGCAGGGGAGCAGAGCAGGGCAGCTCACAGCCTCAATAAACACAGCTCGGGGACTCCGTGTTGTTGTGGATAAGCAGAGGAGCAGTGCGGGATGCGGCCTAGCAGCCCCAACACCACACAGCGCTCCTCCAACCCCACAACCTGTTTGGGGGGGGCACCTCCAGGCCCAGCCCAATGCCCCGTCCCCACACACAGCAAACCCGGCCTGGTAGCGAATGTTCCTCGCCTGGGCCCAGCCCCACACACACACCGCGGTCCCGTCCCGCAAGACCCCGAGGCAGCCCCAGGACACGCACAACACCCAGCCCTCACCTCAGCCTCCGCGCCCGGCGCTGCTTTACGACGTTTTTGCGACAGCCGGAAATGAGGTGGGGGGAGGGAAAGGGGGCGGGGGGCACGGGGTGGGGGCGGGGCCAGACGCGCGGAGGGAGCGGCTGAGGTAACGGCGGGGGGCGGCGGGTTGGGGGCTGTACGCTGAGCTCGGTGGGTCTGTGCCAGCTCCCTTTTCCCTTCTGCCTCTTATAGAGACCCTTCGTCTCACCGCTCACCTCCCGCTGCTGACCCTGCGGTGCACTGACGGCCATCCCTTCCTTTCTGAGCCCCCCCTTCTTTGAGGGCCCCCCCTGGGCCGCATCCAGGCCTTGATTGCCTGCAGGGATGGGGCACCCACAGCCTCCTTGGGCACCATGTACCAGCGCATCACCACCCTATGGGGGAAAAACTCCCTCCTAACATCCAACCTGAACCTCCCCTGTCTCAGTTTAAAGCCATTCCCCCTTGTACATGGGCTGCCCACCCATATATCCAGCCCTCAGCCCCCAGCAGCTCACCCACACAACACGAGGAGTTAACAGCCGCTTTTGGTGGGGCTGGATGGACTCAAAAGGATCCCTTTGCCATCACTGAGCAATGGGAGCAGCACAGCTGATCCACTCCCTTCATTCTCACTTTGCTCCTTTGAAGGTTCACAACCTTTACCCGGCGTTATCAGCCTGACCCCGACAACAGGTTGTGCAAAGGGACTCAGCCGTGTCCCGCTGTGACTCGTCCCTGTCCAACCTTCGCAGAGCACAAACAGCTTTCTCTTTCTGCCCCTCTGCGAGGTGAAAAAGCAGCTCCCGTTGCTGTGGCTGCATCCGCCTGCAGGGCTGGGAGTGCAGGGAGAGGCTGGCAGTGCCTTTCCTAGCCTGGATTGAGGATTCTCCCATTTCTATATATGCTTTCTGCTGTCTTTTTGGTATTATCTGTTCACTTTTTGCCCTCTGTGCTCTCAGTTGTCTTTTACTTTCGTTTCTTTCTGTTCCGTGTGCTCTCAGTGCTGCTGCACGTATCCTGTGCTTCCACTTGCTTTTAATGCCCTTCCTCTGACTTGTTCTCAACAGCGGTTTGATAACGCCTCAGAGCTGTTCTGAGGGTCAGCTCTGCCACCTTTAGCACACAGACATGGCTGCAAAACAGGATACAAGTTGTAGGAAACCATACTGAAGAAGAGAGAGGTTGGTCGTGGCCATGATAGCATCGGTTGGCAAAGGGCCTGGCTGGAAAAGAAGCAGGAGGCTGAGTGTGTTTTACTCCTCGCTGATGAAAACAATAGGACAGGATGAGGCACTAATCATAATTAATTGCAGGGCTGGCCAGCAGGTCTACCCCTCTACTCCCTACTAGACAAATTATATGAACCCAAAAGTCTTCGGCCTGTCTTCCTGCATTGCTGCTGTCCCACCATACAGGTGCTTCACTTCTTAAACCATTTAAGAATAAAAAAAACAGGGAATCAGGCCAAAAGTGCACCTACCCAGAGTCCTGTGGCAGTGACTAACAGAAGATGCTAAGGAAGAGACCGGTGTAGATGTTGAGTTACCTCACATCTGGAGTGTTTTCCTTTATATCTCAATGATGTAGGGGGAAATGAAGCAGACGAGGAGCTTCACCAGAAAGATGACCCTGGATTCCTCTTGAGGAGTTCATTCTCCTTTATTCTCAGGTACGTGGCATGTTGTTTGTTTGTTTGCTCTCAGGCAGAAGTCTATTAGCTCAGATATAACACTAAGGCACTGATAACGTTTAAATGCTAAAGGCAAATCAAAATCCGGATATGATCAGACTGACTGCCCACAGCTGCTTTAAAGTTGGAAACAGAGAATGATGTGCAAAATACTCACTTCTTTCATACAGATTCTGGAATTACTCATTTGAGATTTGGGATTTTGAAGTTATATTCATTATTATCTGTACTGCATTAGGGCCTTTAAATGAAAGTCAGCATTAGAAGGCAAATGTTATTTTTAGCTTGAAAATGAAAGTATGAGGGTCAGAAAGCAAACAACTTCAGTGGTCACTTTATTCTTAAGATGCGGTCATCCAATACCTAACGTCTTCCTTACAATCAGCTGAACCTTTAGTTTTATGAGAGTGTAATTCATTCTTTTCAAGGGCAGTCAGCCATGGGTGGCTGTTCCTTTGTCCCAGGTGCATGCCTTGTTTGAATCACTAATACTGCAGTCTTCAAGGAAGCACAAGGCGGTGACAGGTTTCATGTAAATGAGCAATGCTCATTATATGGCATTAACTGATGAATCTTCCCTGGACTCACAGGTGGAGGAGGTCAGCAGAAAGATACGCCTTAGGAAGGGATGCTTGGGAGCAAATAGCAGCAGCGTGCAGGATGTGAACACCAGCAGAACTGAGATGTGAGGGAGGCGATCAGCTCCGCTCTGTCACAAGATTCACTCTTCTCTATTTTCAGATTCTTTTTCCTCCTGTGAAACTTATTAACTTCCTGCCTCTTTCTCTCTCTTTGTTTTGCTGGTCTCTTGCCCTTTAGGCACTTCATGCCTCCTAAAACCTCTCAGTGCTGCACTTATTCCTATATTCCCATAGTGCTGTTTGCCTTTCCTCATGTGCTGTTAGATCTTTGTCTGAAATGCCCTCAGATCTGCATTCTTTATTATTCTTCTCCTTTTTCCTGTCTCATATTCCATTCACAGAACTGGATAGCATATGAGTACATAGTTAGCAGTTTAACTCCACTGTAAATGGGCCTTTCCCTCCCACCTGTAAAACTGCAGCACTGTTCTTCCACCCATCATCAGCAGTCCTTGAGTTCAAAGGTTGTGGCTGGTAGCAGTCAGCTCATGCTCATGGGTATCTGCAATCTTATTTAAGTGATGTTTATAACAGATGTTGAGTCACACAGCATGACAGGCACTAAATGAGTGCAGATATTAAAGTAATTTTAGGTTATTTTCTCGATGTCTGCCCTGCTGATTGTTAATGGAAATGACAGGCTCTACAGGAGCTACTATCAGTTAAATTGTCTCTATCAGGGCACGTTCTCTGTCACAGCCTCATTAATTCTACACAGTGTTATGACTGGATGATCTTGAAGATCTTTCCCAACATAGGTGATCTGTGACTCTCCAATGCAAGGCTGAGAAGAAAATAGAGTCAGTTATTCACAGTGACCCATCTGACTTCCTTTTGGCAGCAACAAATGCCAAGACACACAACAAAGTGACACTGCTGGTTTCTTTCCTCATGATCTTCAGAGAGTTCCAGAGTTAACATTTCCAGGTGTTATTTCTGCTTATTTATGATTGTTTCTGTGTCCAGAGGTCAGATACTCACATTGGCTTTGCAGGACAGGACTGAGTGTGACACCAAATACACTTCATCCTGGCACAGCCGCTGTCATGAGAAGAGCCATCCTTGGCGGCATCTACAGTCTATACAAATAGGCAGTTTGCCTCAAAAACCCAAATGTTGTTAGTAAACCTTTCTGTTCAATTCTCCACAGTGTTCAGAGTTGGAAGTCAGCACTGAAATGTGGTGGTTTCAGCAAGGCCTCTCTTTCTTGCCCGTGGCTTTGGTTGTTTGGTCAGCAGCAACATTTGTGTTTTCATACATCACTGCAATTGTCCTCCGCCACGTTGACCCTCTGGTGCCCTACATAAGGTTGGTAACATTCATACAATCTACATTTCCAACTGCAGAGCACTGAGGATGCACGTGTGCCTCTAACTTTGGTCTTTCAGATTTCCAGGCTCCTACTTTTCCAGTTTTAGTACTCCTTATTCACCTTTTATGTTGAATGAAGATCAGAATAAAATGAATATACCAAATATGTTTGTTCCTTATTGTACAGACAGCATGTTTTTTGTGGTTTCTCTGTAGACTGAAAAGGAAACTTTAGCTGCAGGTATGTTTAGTATGAATTTCTTTCTTCCAGTGATACAGGGACAGTACCTCCTGAGAGATGCTTATTTGGGATCATGTTAAACGTTTCATCTTTCCTGGGTGAGTAGAGAAAGCTGTCCCTGGCAAACTGCACACGGTTCTGGGATCACAGAGTTTTAAACTGTTTACTTATTAAGACCATCAAACAGCCTGTAATTCTCATCAAAGCTAAATTTCAACCAACTAACTTATTTCTGTTAAGTGACTTAGAGGAAAATATATCACAGGGATGTTACCTACCAACTACAGATTCCAGAAGGCTAAAAATGCACGAGTAAGAAAGAAAGGAAGAAAAGAAAGTGGTAAGAGGGATAGCAATGCAGAATTAAGGAAGTCATCTTACTTGCACTTTGGTTACAAGGAGAGAAAAAACAAGTTACTTTTTCAAGTGAAAGAGACCAGAAAACCTTAGTAAGCCAGTTGTGTCAGCTCTGACTTCCACACTCCTACATTTCCTAAGGCAGTTTTTGAACTTCAAACAAATGCCCCCATCACGCAGCACATTCTGAGTTTAAAAAAAGGAAGAAATAGCTTACTGCATTTGGCTTCTTCATTCACAGGTATGGCCACCATGTATGTCCGTTACAAACAAGTCTATGCTTTGAATCCAGACAAATCCAGGATCGTTAAGCTTAATAAGATTGGCCTTACGCTGGGACTGATGAGCTGCTTTGGACTTTGCATCATTGCAAATTTCCAGGTCTGTGTCCAGAGCTGGGTGTTTGTTTACTGTGATAACTGATAAGATGGGATGGAGAGGGAGAGGGGGAATTAAAATCAAAACATTTGAGGGAAAAACCCATTGATTGTTTTTTTCCCTAATCAAATTCTCTACAGAAAGCTGTTAAAAATAAGTTTGAATGTGGAGCTTCTTTCATATTTCTTATTTTCTTTACCTGCTGGGATTTGTGAGCAGCCAGTCACAAAAAAGAAAGTGTAGTTCTGCAGGAAGCAGACTCTTCTTGCACTTCCTTATAGGAGATGTGAAAGCCTCCAGATGATAAGACCACAGCTGTATGGTACTTTGACACAGGATTTGCAGGGGGACTGTAGAAGCACCTTCAGCCACTAGAGGCTGCAGTGCCTCACTGCTCTCTTGCTGGATTAAAGCCAGGGAAAAGTGGCTCTTGAGAAGCTCCACCTTTCTCTCATTTCCTGTAGCACGGCTCTGCTATTGCTTCAGCAATCTGCCTTAGAAACCTCAGCACGCTCATTTTGGTTTGACCAGGATTTTTTGGAGGCCTTAACGTGCTTTTTAGAAGCCAAGCTGTACACTCAGTGTCACTCTGCTGTGAATTCAGTGCTTAGATTTCATTTGTGCTCTCTAGTAAGGTGCACAAAGTGATTGTGAGTGAAGGATGACTCCAGTTCCTTATCTTAACAGATATTCAGGCACAGACAGCTTCATGCTTCAAGGCATAAAACATTACCTGCATGGATGGGCTGCAGAGAGGCTGCCAGCACAGTGCAAATTGACAAGAAATTTTGTCTTGGCTTTTTATTTTGTTTGGGCACTTTGCTCAGTCAGGGATAGGTGGAAAGGACAAACGAGGCTTGTTCAAACTGCAGTAGTTCAGAGAAGTGCTAAAGCTCATTGGTTTTAACCTCATCTGGGGGACTAGAATTGCGTGTCATGTTTGTCTTCTATTGCATTATCCTTCATGGACACACAGATTCCCTGGCTAGAAGTATTCTGCTGGCAGTCTGCTGTCACTCTGGTTACCTTCCCAACTGCAAGGATTCCTCCACTCAGTTTCCATATTACTGCACAGTGTGATAACGAAGGCAGTGTTGATGAATTCCTGTAACTGAGATGTAGCTGAACAGTAACATAGCTGCTAGAACATCCCCAGAGTAGCAATACAGAGGGCTGCCAGGTGCTGGCTCCCAGCTAACTCTGTGGGCTTCCAAGAAAATCTTTTAAGTGCTGGCACATTCCAGAACTTTTTTGTTCAGGACATGAGAAGATAACGGAGTGCATGGAGTGCCAGAAGTTTACAGAAGGAAAATATTCCCCAAGTTTAAAATTAAACCAGGTTCTGTACAAACTGTTCTTTCTTTCCATAGAAATGTATTCTGTACTACGTCCATGTGGTCGGAGCCTGCCTGACGTTTGGAGTGGGGGCCATTTACATGCTGGTTCAGACCATCCTCTCCTACTTGATGCAGCCAGAGGTTCACAGCAAAGACATCTTTTGGATCCGACTGACGGTGCTTCTCTGGTGTGGCTCCAGCATTGCAAGCAGTATCCTTGTGCTGCCATGTGCCTCCATGGAACAGACCAGCTTCCACAAACAACTGTATTTGCAGCTGTGTTAGGGTACCCTGCTGGTAGGACAGACTGTGCTACAGAAGGTATACCATCTTTAGGTTTACAACTTGTATCATGGCTTTTCTGTCCAGTTTTGCAGCTTGGAAACTTCAGGAAAAAAAGGCACCATCGTGGTAAGCCTGCTAACAGGTCACAGGCTAACAAAAAAGTTGCAGTTCCATGATTGGGTACTATTAGAATGGAGAAGTACAAAACGTAGCATGAAAGAAAACACTGCTAACACAACTGCGTGCAGCACAGTGCGCTGATACAGCTGGATCCCTGAGCAGGTCTGAAAGTCCTGGCAGCTATCACAGAAGCAGCTGTGGAGTGCAGTGCCAAGGTTGAGTCAGAAGAGTCATCTGACCTGCGATCTCCTCCCTTGCCCATCCTAGAATTCAAAATATGTTTCTGGCAGGCTTTCCCGATAGCTTTCCTTTGGCTCTGGAACTCATCATTCTCTGTGAGTTCTGAGTGCTGGAAGCAGCTGTGGGTTTTACAGAAATCTAGGCAAACTCATTCAGAAACAGAGCATTTCTCCTATCCAGAGTTATCTGACAATTAGGAAACTGAACCACAGCAGTTCCTCTGTTCACTCCTAACACTGTGTTTTGAAGATCGTGACTCAGTTGCGTCAAACAGGATTACAAAACTAAAGCATTAGAATTTACATTCCAAAGATATGAGTCCAAAAATCATTGCCTAAATGCTGTTCCTGCTGCAGTTGAATCGAGGCCACCTATTTAATCCCTGCTGATTTTATTTATTCCCAGGCTGACAGCCAAAACTAACATTAAACCACAGACCGCCTCACTGATTGCACTGAGCTCCTATTCCTGCTACTGCAAAACAATATAGTTTGGGACAGGCTGGTTATCAGTAACAAAGTGAGGAGGAGGAGGCTTGACACAGCAAGGAAGTCAGCTGTGAGATTTGTTTTGTGCTAGGGAAGAATGAGATTTCCAGCTCCAAACAGTTAAAAAGCCAAATACAATTGGAGCAGACTGAAAAGGAACAGCATGAACTGATTCAAGTTAAGAGCCTTGTGCAGATGCCAAAATAACACAAGGTCTGTAACCCAGTATGGTCTAACCAAAATTAGGGAGTAGCATTGAAATAATGATATATACGTAAATATCTATATGGAAGAGGAATAAAAGGGAAATTGTTTGAGTATTTGATAAATTAACAGCTCATCATCTAATAAGGGAGACGCGGTAACAGGAAGAAGTCTATGGTGGATGTTTCTTGTAGTGGGAGGCAGAAGGAAAGCTAGAAATGCTTATCCAATGCTGGATTGAGTAGAACAGGGGAACTGTCAGTACAGAAAGAGCAAAACAGTTCATTACCTGCCCTGTACCATGGGATGATGGGAGCCAGATATTTTTGTATCACAATAATTAAATCCTTCTCATTACAGTTGTAACCCAGACAGATAACTAACAGGTACCTAAGCTCGATATTTTAATTAGCAGAGAACTGGATGTTTTGCATTCAAATCAATCACCAGAGCTCCCTGGATGGTTCGCATCAATTTTTTAAATATGCTTTTGAAAGTCTGAGTGATCAAAGACGTCTGTAGCAGTTTGTTCAGACTTGTTTACCACTAAAAAAGATCTTGGGCATCAGGAGGCTCCTGGTGCTTAATCTCATTAAGGAATAATTATATAAAAAAACAGGTCGTTTGTAACTTAACACTCTAAATTTCAGTTATAAAGGCAGTAGCACCAATATAACACACTTTCCCTAAAACGTTGAATAAGTGTTATCTTAATTAGCCTGGAAGTGCCCCAGGTGCCAATCAAGTGAGGAATCGTTTCCATTAAGCATTTCTCCTTGGTGGCTGTACCAAACCAGTCACTCAGAGTGGACTGAGAGGGAAACTGGAATGCCAATAACCTCCTCTTTGGCACTGCAGACGTATTCCAGCCAATAACTCATGCACCAGGAGATCACAGTGCGTGGAAAGATGAAAAGCAATCAGAGAAAGAGATGCACACACTATTGACCAGGGAACCACCACTCAAAATAAAGTGGTTAGCATGGTTCACATCTATCACAGCCTAAATGCTTCCACGCAGATGTTGATCAAAGTGGTACAGTATACAGATAGCTTAGAATCGAGTTTTTCATGTTGCAACAACCTACAGGTCAAAGGGAACGATGTGGAGCTGTTCACATCTTCGTTACCATTCATTATGCTGAGCAGACCTGGTAGAGAACACACAGATCTCCTTATGGACTCCATTTGAAGCACCCCAGCGCCAAGGCTGGGATTTCCAAGTTGCTCCTTCCTTGCCTTGAATCCTCCTTAACATATTTCCACAGTGTTTGTTTCCTCGGTTGTCTTATACAGTGGCCTGTATGGAACAGATCTTGTACAAAAGTTGCACTGGAACCCCCAGGAAAAAGTGAGTAGAAAAAAAAACAACAAATGTTGTAACAAACTCTTCTACTGAGTTCAGAACTTCATTTTAGAGCCTCCAGATATCCTAAGGGATTTTGCTTACTAAACAGAGTAGTTGTAGATGCAACGCGTCATGTGTTCAAGCCAACTTTGTGCCATTACAGGGTCTCTAACACTGATTTTATTGTCTCCCCTTCTCTCTCCCTGTTACACAGGGCTACACGGCTCACATCGTCAGTACTGCCTCCGAGTGGTCATTAGCATTCTCCTTCCTCAGCTTTTTCCTCACCTATATTCGTGATTTTCAGGTAAAATCAATGTTCAGTGCTCTGTTTCTCCAGACTTCCAATAGCCTGACATGATGCAAGGTGGGCTCTTTGCCTGCTTCTAAGCTTGACAGCATGTATCAGTCATCAAGACTGGAAAACCTGTGGTGTGAACAGCACTGTATGGTCCTTTCTTGCTCAGTAGGGTACACTCCTACTGTGTTAGCAGGGCTTGCAACCAGCTTCATGTGCACGATCTGCCACAGTCACGGGAGCTTTGCTATAGGACTGCAAGGCAGATTATGGAGTCAGTCCAGGAGAACAGCACAGGAGTGGGCTAATAGTGCTGGAGCTGATCTGTGTTTTGGTCTTTCACCCAGCTGTCCATGCAGAATGAGTGACGAGGCTGCTAAGTTGTGGTTTCTTTCTTTTTTTCTTTTCGTCCACAGAAAATTTCCCTGCGTGCAGTTGTCAGCTTGCAAGGACAAACCCTTTATAACACACCACAGAGCTTTGCGGCTGATGAGCAGAGGCTGCTGATAGCAGGGAGCATCTAATGAAGGCAAAGAGAACAAGTTCTCTGCACAACTCAGGAATGCAACAGCAATAACAATTCATACTTTTAAGTATTTATTTTATATTTTAAAGAAAAATGAAGTGATTGTATTCTACTTGACACAAAAGGCTTTGCAATTAACCCACGCAGCAATGCAATGTTATCAGTATTGAACACAAGCCTGTAACATTTCTAAACATGCTAATGTCATGGAAGAATTAAATGAAGGTTATTAAAAGACACGTGTGTCCTCATCACTTCCCTCACACCCAACAGAGAGGCAGCACAGAACTCAGCTCCCTCAGCCTGTTCTCTCCATTGTTCTCATGCCAAGCACTTTAGGATGCACAGAATCCTTCCATCCCACCAGCTCTTCTGCTGAAGCTGGCCTCTGCTGCCAGAGGAGCAGGAAAAAAAGCGTATTAAACATCAGGAACTATGATAGCTGGAAAATTACAAGTACCAATGGAATCTTGCATGTAATCTTGATGCCCTTGTATGCTTTTCTAGGTGTCTGCACTCAGTCCCCATTCTGATTTCTTTCCCCACACTGGTCTCTGTGGTAACGAGCCAGGTGGACCTTCAGAGTATTCCAACATTAACTTTTGTGCCTTGTTTCTGGAGCAGCATCTTCTCCCCTTTCACTGCCAGCAGTGGTCTTCAAACTGCACCATCACTGCTCTGTTCCTGCTACATCCACTAGAGCAAGGAGCTGAGGGCTCTGCAAATTCTTTCTCCACATCATCTCCCACTGCCAACCTTGCCACTGGAAATCAGCCACTTGTCCACCTCCCATACTGCAGGGAACCCAGGGTCGTTTCCATGTGATCCAAAACAGCTTGAAAGGTGAATGTGCACATGCCTGATGAAAGCAGTCTGCAACAGCTGGCTGCTGCCTTCCAGGTGGCACAGCTTCCAGGGAGCCTCACACACTAAGTGACCTCTGACAGCTGTGTGTCCTCATACAGAAGTGCTGGTGCCATGGTGGGTTGACCTCTAGTGGAACTTTGTGCAGGGGGGATAGTTCTGTCCACACACTCTGAGCCAAATTAGGCTGATGTCAACTGGCCCAGTACTGTCTTTGCCTCCCAGCCTGCTGTGTTCACTACTCAATGCCACTTTTGTTCCTTCAGCCCACCAATTCTTAGAAGACTCCCACTGTCTCTTCATGAATGCTTGCTTGAAAGTGTGTTTTAATTCATATCCATGGCTTTCATGTTGCTGTGTACTTAACATGCCATCTGACAGGGCACAAGGGAATGGCATAGAGGTTCAGCATGGACATCACAAGAAGGTTCTTCACTAGATAGTGGTCACGTATGGAGCTGGCTCCTCAGGACAGCGGTCATGGCATCAAGCTGCCAGAGTTCAAGAAGCATCTAGATAATGCTTATAGACACACAGTCTGACTTTTGGGTGGTTGTGTGGATTCAGGGGCTGGACTCCATGATCCTTATGGGTCCCTTCCAACTTGGGATATTCTACACTTCTGCCATGTAAAGCTGTGTGTGGGGCTGCTTGCACAGCTGTGGCACAGCCAGCGATCCCAGGACTCTTAGCTTCTACTTCACAAATAAACTCTCAGTAGATCATAGATGTTAAAGGATGAACAGTGCAGAAAAATCCAACCTGTGCTACAGACAACGAGGCTGCACAAGGAGCAGTTCCAACAACCTCCAAGTGCCTGGGCTGTTGAGTTCCTTTGCTGCTCCTGTTGGCACAACTTTCCCATATCGGCACATCAAGAGGTTTGTCTTCTCTCTCAGGGATCCTCTCAGCTTCCAAGAGAGCTCTCCAAGAGAGATGTCTGCTCTTGCATAGATGGCTTGGCTTTGCCTTTCTGAATTCCCCAATCACAGGGAACCAACTTCTTCTCTTTTTTCTAACAAATCTGACTGGTCACATTTCTTCAAAACGTTGCAGTGAGGATTCTTCTCTGAATTGTCACTATTTTATCGTCATCTCTACAGAAAACAGAGAAGTAAGCAAGCACTTTGTTAGAGGAAAAGAGGTTCTGGAAGAAAGGTGATACACCACAGAATGTAAACCCTGAAGGATTTAAGAGTGTAAATGAACAGAGCTTGATCCGTTTCGTTGTACGTCACCAGAACGTAAAGATGTTGAGACAGATGACAGGATAGATGGAAGATGTTTGTTGGGAGAGCATCACAGCCAGCGAGCACAGCGCCAGACACGAGGCAAGAGGCTGCTTCTCTGATTGCTGTCCCATTGTGCTGGCAGGATGGAGACAGCTTTCTTCACAGCAGTCTGTATGGTGCAGCATTCTGGGTTTGTGACAGTGTCAGTAACACACCAGCGTTGTGGCTGTTGCTGAACAGTACTTGCACAGCATCCAGGTTTTCTGTTTTCCACTCTACCTCTCCAGCAGGAACGTGGGAGCAAACAGAACCAGAACAGCTGACCCCAAACTACTACATGACGGTCCAAACCACGTAATGTCATGGTGCTTGTTGACTCTGAGTGCACCTTCCCAAGCAACCATTATGTACATTGAGGTCTTACTTTAACCAGGCTGTGGTCAAACATCAGCCCACTGATGGTACACATTAAATTCTTTATTTTGCTTGCCTGCACACACCATGTTGACTTCACCTATTAAACTGTATTTACCTTGATCCACAAATCTTCTTGCCTTCTACATTCTCCCCACGTGATGGGGAAGGTGAATGAGCAAGCAGCTCTACAGGTGCTGTCTGCTGGCTTACGTCAACGCACCGCACCCAACGCATAGTGAACAGTCCCACTTTTCCCACTAAACACTTCAACACAGGCTAAGCCAAACTTACACTGCTTCCACACTTTCAGGAATAAGATGAGACAAATGTTTTCCTCATTGGTGTCATTTACTGATTAAAAATCCCACCTCCCATAAACTAGCCTCTGTGCTTGGCATATTTACCAAGAAAGTATATGTAACTCGCTTGATCTCTCTTACAGAGCAAGTTCCACATGGATCTGTGATGTTGAACATGTCCATAACTAGACAAGAAAAAGCAACGCTAAGTTCTGTTAGCACCGCATACATGGCAGCAGAAATAAAGACTTCAAAGAACTGCAGAAAGGCCTTACAAAATTCAGTGATGTGACAACATTTAATGTAGCACAAAGGGACACGGGTTAGTGATGATGGGACCTGGTCAGACTGACAGTTGGACGTGATGATCTTGGTAGTCTCTTCCAACCTACTTCGTTCTTTGACATGGACAACAGAGAGGAGCAGAAGGCCTCCATACAACACACAACATAACATGCTGGGGAAACACGCTGAAGAGCTATAAAATTCATAATGGCAAAGACAGCCTCAGTGCTCTTTCTCTCCTACAGTGCAAACCGTAGGCAGCATCAAATGAACGAGACAGACTCAAACAAAGACTGAACGAGTAAAACAAAGACACATTCATCAGGAATTATTAAAGATACTACTCACAAAGAAATGTATCTTTTTTGCTTAAATATGGAATGGTTCAGCTTAATTCATTCAAAAAAAAACAACACAAAAAGAAAACCAACCCACCCTACCCCAACCACCAAATAATCCTACAAACAAACTTCAACATTGCACATCTGTCAAAGGCCTTATAAAGGCTTACAACAATAACTGCAGGAAACACGTACCTAAATGACTTCCCTGGTACACTTCAGCAGCTGTTAGTACTGGTTCCACTGGATATCAGCATCATTACTGCCTGAAGACTAATCCCCAAACCTCTTAAATAGCATTTATTAAACACTGACTGTGGATCTTTTATGACAAGTGACAGTTCCTAGCCATTCACCAAAGTTGTCATGCATTATAAAATATTAAGAAAACAAAAATATATATATTTACAAGGGGGAGGGGTTGTTATTTGCACTCCGTCTCTAACAGATGGGCAATGAATTTCCAAGCTTATTTCCTAGGACTAATAGACCCCTTTAATGCAAAATACAGAGGATATGCTAAAAATAGTAAAAACATCTCACTTCTGTATTCTCTGATAAACATACATGTCCCAGAAGCAGAATCTGGTGGTCCAAGTCTTTTATTTCTAGTCTTTAATAGAAAAATTATTTTTATAAATACACATTGTAAATTTCCTTAAGGTCTTCCATTTTCCAGAAATATTCATCTTCATTCAAACACAGAATTTCTTCTTCAGGTCTCTGAGATGAAGATGAATACGGTTCAGACCACCACAACCTTCAGAATTTCAGATTTGCTGCATTTTTTTTACGCATTTCTTCAAGTGCTGCTTCCCGCTCTCTCAAGAGCTGTTTGAGTCGTTTTATCTTTTCATCCCGGATCGTTTCATCCAGGTCTGGTGGAGTCAAAGGGAAAGCATCATCTCGGAAAGAACCTTCAGAAAGCGAAGCATGGTCTTCACAGGACACTAACACTGGAATATCTGAGTCCGTAACGTCATTGTTTTGGGAACACGGCTCTTGCTCAGAGCCTGTTGAGGATATAAAGTCTGTGGAAATACTTTGCTGCAATAAGGCAGGTGGAGGAGAAACAGGGCCGCTGTCTTCTGTACTCAAGCTCGAGGTTGACCTGACTGATGATTTCCTTCTCTTTCCACCATCTGGCAGTGAAGATTTTATTTTTCTTTTCTTAGATAAACCCTTTTGTGGATTCAAAATAACCTGTATGATCAAGAAACACACAAAAAACACTTATGTTAAACTGAGGACAATTCTGCTTTACCTGACCACAGTCATTGGGCGCGTATTGCAGGAGTTACTTATCATTTGTTTCATAGAATCACTTTACTAGGCAGTAGATCTGCTCAACATTGGGTTCTCAACATACAGTTATCAAAAACTGAAAAAGCCTTTGACCAGGTAGAGCACAACCATACAAAAGAAAATGTAAAACTCTACGGCCAAACAGGGCCAATTTCTATAGATAACAATCACTTTCATGCATTAAAATGGAAGTCTTTACAACAAAGGAACCTTTCTGGAAGTACTCTAAAACGTTCCTATCCAATGACAAAGGACTAAGTTTATGAAGACATTGCAGCTCTCAACACCTCACAAGTACACGAGCAAATTTCTTTAAATAACACTGACTGTGATAAAGTGGACAGCTCTTTTGGGAAGTGAGATACATCTGGCTATGTGAATGTCTGAAGTGCCTTGAAATAACAGCACTTGCCTGAACTGGAATAGACAGATAGAGCTGCCCAGGAAAATTCTTGATTACTTGATTACATGCCTAATTGTTTGTAGAAGGCTAAATAAAAATCAGGATCACAGAGATATAGTTTCTACTCCCATAAATGTTGTCCTTTTCACTGTTTGGTCATAACTAGAGGGTTATGCATTTGTTCTTCAGATTTCTTCCAGCCAAACCCAGAGAAGAGGATTAAAAAAAATAATAATAAAAAAAGAGTCCTTAAGTCATGCTGAAATCACTCAGCTCTGTGGCAGTACAGAAACAAGTCCAAGGATCAGCTCCCATCATGATCTAACAACTATCGACTTCCCCTGGTCAATCCAGAGACGAGATGGTTCAGGCAAAAACTGCAATCTATGTACTGACTACACTTACACTGCCTCCTGAATGAGCTGCAGTACACATAACACCGAAAAAAATCAAGGTACCTTTTCCTTTTTAATACATTCCCGATGTTGGTCTGCTTTTGTCACATCTAATGAGGAGGACGGGCAAGAATCATTTTTCCTTTCCAAGCTGTTACTGGAGCACACCCTCTCATCTGGTTTCTCATAAGAGGCTGTTAATGGTATTCTCTTAAGGCAGACTCTCTCCTCCTTACAGAGACCAAATTTTCTCCTTAATTGCAAATACTGTTTGCAGTGAGGCTTCTCTTGGTCATTTATTTGATTAACTTTTCCTAGTGAATACATCTTTTTACGCTGGACCTGCAATACAGAAACAGTAAGAGAACCATGAATCTCTCCATGTATGCAAAAGCCTTATTTTACTAAAAACCCTAATGGCAATTTGTTATTTTTCCACAAGTTGCATTTAAGACATGTAAGCCAAATTAAAGACAGATTATCAAAGGTCTAACATTCTTATTAGTTACTTAAAACACCAGGTACACTACACAACATCCAGTAAATGCAAAGTCCAACTAGTAAACTAATGAATTAAAAGAAGCAACGAGGGCGTCAACTATCCTGAAGGTCATAAGCATCAAAGGAAGATGACCAAAGATCAGTTTTCTATACATCATCACTTTCAGACTGCTGAAATCAGTTCATATTTGCATTGTGGTTGATAATTCCAAAAAAGCACAATTTAACACCTCTCATATCTAATCCTCACTGTAACCTGAACTGGCTTTTTTTAATATCCAAGATCAGGCCCACGTTGCTATATCTGGCATTCATAGGCTTGCAAAGTTAGGGACCAAAAGTCAACAACTAAAATGCTATTTTTCACAGATATTAATTCAAATGCTACCACTTGGCATCATAAAGCCCTTATGAAAAAAGTCTACTTGAACAGTTTTTTGGAAGTGAGGAAGAGATCCTACAGTCTACTGCAATGAATAAATGCCTGAAATGTGCATACGCACACTTATCTGACATTTCTCTTTGGTCTGATTCTTCACCTGGAGGCAAAATCCTCCTGTCTTTACGAGCAATTGAAATGTTGACTTCCAATCCCTCATAGGTACAGAGTTTGAGGAATTTGCAGATATTTGAGATATTTCTTACATTATGATTCTAAAAGAATACATAGGCAGTCAAAAGGGGGACAGCATTGTTGCCATTAAAGATCAAGCCATAAGACAAAGGATCCCACTTGCATCCCAGCGTGAAAGAAAGGAAAAGCAGCTCTTGCCTTTGGCTCTATCAGCAAGCAGAAACTGGAGGAGGAACACCAGTTTGTCTCAAAATGACAACCTCTGCTTGCCTGCCCTGTCTTCCTTTCACATCATTTCAAGCTTCCCTACTTCACAGCCAATGGCCATGCTGTGAGTGATGCAATGTTAAAAAGCAGAGAGCAACCAGAGCTCCAGTGCTGAACAGCTTGCCCATACTCTCATGTGCCACAACTAATATTGCGAAGAAACAAACAGACATCTTGTCCCTGCCTTTTTTTTTTTTCTTTATGCCTTTTCCCATTTGCACAGAGCAATTTTACTGGGAAAAAAAATAATCTTTCTTGAATTAAAAAAATAAAATATCACACTTTAGACCATCATTTCTGGTGACAGGTTACCAGGTAAGAACAGTCCATCAACTTATGAGAAAGCCATTTCACTTAAACAGACCCAGGAGCATATAACAATTTAGCAGAGACTGAGATTGGTCACGTTTATTGGAGTTACCTTTTGCAAGTCTTCACTGAAAGCACACTCGTGTTCAGACTGAGGTAAAACAGCACTTGCTGCTTTTGGGGAATGAATCATTTCCTTGCCATCTTGGCATGTATTTTCCTGCATCCCTAATGCCGTAACTGGGGTCATTCCACTTGAGATGCTCTCCATGAAGGGCAAACTCTTTCCCTGGTTTACAGTGGAACT
The DNA here is from genome assembly GCF_054131305.1 of Coturnix japonica. Lineage (NCBI taxonomy): Eukaryota > Metazoa > Chordata > Aves > Galliformes > Phasianidae > Coturnix > Coturnix japonica. The sequence goes on from NC_140700.1 coordinate 2,367,406, forward strand.
CTCCTCCTCAACACTTGGAGTCACCAGAGCTGCAGGTGCAGATTTTAAGTCATTTCTTAAATCTCCAGGTGAAGAAACATTAGAGTTTGTATGCACTTTAGGATCTTCCTGAGGTAACAGCATTCCTTTGCTTTTGGACCATAACAGATTCACCACTTTGTTGCTTATTTTTGCGACTTCAGTAGAATCAATTAGTTTGGATGTTGCCTTTTTAAGCGAAGCACCACATGAGGAAGATGTCTGCATGTCAGCTTGGGCCGTCAAAACATCAGAGCCTCTCCTGGTCAATAAATAGACTTTCCCATTATACATGACCAGAGCATTTTCCTTAATGGATGTGATTTTTGTCTGGCTTACACCAGAACCACTAGTACAGAGTGCCAAAATATTTGCAGAGCTAGCTTCTACATTCTTCATATCTGACAGAGTTTTCAAGATCTTGGAAGCCACGTTATTTGATGACTTTACAGGAACAAGGCAAGGCGCTGGCAACTGCGGACCTTCTTGCACAATCCATTTCATTGGTGTATGCTGGCACTGCTGACCATCACACGTTCCTGTCTCAGGAGAAGAGCTACATGCCTCTTGTGGAGATGTCATTAGCAACGTTTTTGAAACATCTGGGGCAGGTTTGGGGTCAACAGCTTGCAAACGCTTGGGAACTGCTGTTTTCACTGCATTCACGGGTGACACATAAATCACAGTTGGCATTTTTTTACTATCAGCTCCATCAGACACATTTGTTGCTGCAGCGGCAAGTATTTTTTGCTGGATTGAAGCTGGTAAAAAAGAAGCTGGAATATATTTCACTTCCGCATCTGCTGGTATCTGGAGGTGGTGGCCAGAGGGCAGTACTGGAGGCTTCACAGAAATGGGATTATCTTTTCTGTTTACTGACACGCATGCGGTGTGACTCTGTTCAGATGAACTTGTTATGGCAGCGTTCTGCAAAGACTGTCTATCAACTGAAACACAACTACTCTGGACATCAGCAGCTGATTCTGTCATCAAGCTTTCTTTATCAGAACCTGCTCTAACACCTCCCTGTTTGTCTAACGTCCTTGCAAGGATAATCTTTCCAGAATTAGGAGACTGAAAAACAGGTATCGTAACAGATGAAGGTGCAGCAGTACTGGCAAGCTGTGTCTTAAAAGCAAGATGAACTGGACTAGTAACATTCATATTAGGATTATTTGACATGGCCGAAGACTGAACTATTGGCACAAAGTTTCCAGAAGATTTAGAAATTGGGAGTAATTTCAGAAGGTTTTTTCCATCTGGTCCCGTCGTCTGAACTACTCGGTACATACAGCCTGCAATGCTTAACAAAACAAAGAAAGGAGATGAGAAAGGAAAAAAAAAGAAGAAAAGAAAAAAAAAGAAAGTATAAGTGAACACAGAACAGCTAATTTAATTAATGTCCATCAGTGAATTGCACATCCAGTGCTGCTATGCCTTAGAAACAGACTGACTACCAAAAAAAAATCCAGATCTGATTTTCAACAACTTCAGAGGCAAAAATTTGATCATACTGTACGTTTGGGGTTAGCATTTCAGAGCACCAGACTGCACATAACATCCAGCAATTACACCATGGAGAAGCAAGAAAGAGCATCCTTCTCAGAAACCAGTGAGTTTAAAGACCCAAGGAAACAAATTATCTTCCTCTTCTGCTCAGCTATCTCCAGCTTTCACAGAATAGCCTTTTTTTTTGCTCCTTGCTACTATTAACACCCCTACTTAGCACTAAGAAGTATGAATTTCAGGAAAGCTTCAAGAAAATACAGGCAGATTAATCACATGGCAAGATGGAAGTAGAAATTACTTTGGACACACTAACAGAAAAAAATAAGATGTACAATACATTCAGTTTGTGAAATAAGATGCATGGTGATCGACTCATCTGCCTACAGCTCACCTGCTCATTCAGTCTCTACAGTACTACAACATCAGTCATCTTCAAAGAAACTAAAGAAAATGAATGTAATCAAGGAACTAATCGAAGTTCTGTATGATTTATGGAAACAGAAGTCTAAGAAGAAAAGGGATTCAAGAACTAGAAGGAATACAGAGGATCAGAACCACTCAAGTCTGAAGATTGAGATGGGAAGACAAAAAGTCAACAGAGCAGACAGATAGAACCTCATTAATTTGGAATTGTGACATCTTCAAACACCCAGAGAGAAACGACGTAACACTTTCAAATCCTTTGCAAGACAGAGAGACTCTCCCACTCTGAGTGAGTTTTACTGAATGAGAACGCCTGGAATCTCGGTGTAACAACCTACTGCCCAAAGCACTGCCAAGAGGACACAGCAGGCTGAAGCCAACAGGAACAGAACAGTCTCTCTCACTAGAACGGAAAAGATCCAATGAACAGCAAGTAGGCCCTGGGGGCTTGACATCAGAACCACGATAAACAGGCAAAGCTGCCAACTCAACTGTCAGTCACCAGAAGTATTCTAGTTCTGTCCTACTGACTTTCTACATAAATAAATTGACTGAAAATATGAGCTTATTTCCCAAACTCAGTCCAGATGACAACAGTACTGCGTTCTGCTTGCTGTCAAGTAGTTTTTCAATCATTGGCATTTTTTGTCTGGCAACAAAGTAATACAGCTGGGGCTTCCAAGTCAGCTTAGAATAGAGTGATTAGGAGAGAACATCCACACATGTGTCACGGTTTGAATGAAAAATCCACCTGCGTCCGTGACAGGGGCCCTAGGCTGAAAGGAAAAAGTTAATTAGGAAAAGAAAACAGCGGCAACGATCTAAGGAGGCACACTTATTTACTAAATACTATATTGAAATACAGGATAACACAATATAATACAATATAATTGAAAATTGAGCTAACGAATTGTCATGGTTTTGTAATTTTGTAATTTTGCTATCAGTATTCCACATCATAACATCATGTCAAGTATGGATACTTCTATTGAATGTGCAGTCCACAGAAGAAGACTACATATCCCAGAGAACAACAGGAGTAACAATAAGTCACGGGACCAGGACGCTGTATAATCTCGTTCCCAGGCTGGAGTGCCCTCCTTCTTCTCTCGAACTTCTCGGAGAGTGGGAAGCGTTCCAGCCGTGTCGCCTAGAGTTCACAGTAGGCCTCTCGGTTTTCGGAGACTCTCTCTCTCTGTTTCGTTCTATTTGTTAGCCTTAATTATATTATATTGTGTTATCTTGTATTTCGATATCATATTTAGTAAAATAAGTTTTTCCTCCTTAGATTGTCGCTGTTTTATCCCACTCCCCTTTTCCCTCTCCTTTCCGGGCCCCGGGGGGGGGGGCCCGCGGGGTGGCTTCCCCTGTCACGGGCATAGGTAAATCTAAGTAACCCGTGACAGATTTTTTGGTGGAGAATGCGGGCATAGAGCTTTTTAGCTTTTAGAACTACTCTCTCTTTGCTCTTAAAGAGCTTCGTTACGGGAGTGTTGGGAGTGTTATCTTTCCGTAGCTGCTCACGGAGAACGTGACCTTGAAATACCAGACAAATTGTCAACATTAAGGGCTGCTGCACATTCTCAGCTGTTAAACGCACACGCTTCCCAGCTCGAGCAAAGAACAACAGTACAATTGCACCGCGTGTTTCCATGTGGCGCTACCTACGTGACCGTGGAGAAGACATGAGGAAGTGGCATGATCAGCCTATGTCTGCACTACGAGCACGGGTGAAAGAACTACTAGACATACCAACCACCAGTGGAGTTGCTCCAGTCATCACAGGTAACCAATAGAGGGGCCCTGCCCTCAGTCAGGGGAGGGAAAGGGATAATAGAGTTTATTGGACTGTGTGGATTCGATGGCCTGGCACATCAGAACCACAGGAATATAAGGTGCTGGTGGATACTGGTGCATAGTGCACCCTAATGCCCTCCAGTCATGAAGGGACAGAATCAATCCATATTTCTGGAGTGACTGGGGGCTCTCAAGAATTGACTGTGCTGGAGGCTGAAATAAGCCTCACTGGCAAAGACTGGCAAAAACATCCTATTGTGACTGGCCCAGGGGCTCCATGTATACTGGGTATTGATTACCTCAGAAGGGGGCATTTCAAGGATCATAAGGGGTATCGATGGGCCTTTGGAATAGCTGCTGTAGACATGGACAACATTAAGCAGCTGTCTGTTTTGCCTGGCCTGTCAGAGGACCCGTCTGTTGTGGGGCTGCTACGAGTAAAAGAGCAGCAGGTACCGATTGCTACAAAGACAGTGCACAGACGGCAGTATCGCACCAACAGGGATTCCTTGCTCCCCATTCATGATTTGATTCGCCAGTTGGAGAATCAGGGAGTGATCAGTAAAACTCACTCACCTTTTAACAGTCCCATATGGCCAGTGCGTAAAGCCAGTGGAGAATGGAGGCTGACAGTAGACTGCCGTGGCCTGAATGAGGTCACACCCCCATTGAGCGCTGCTGTGCCGGACATGTTGGAACTCCAGTACGAGCTGGAGTCAAAAGCAGCCAAATGGTATGCCACCATTGACATTGCCAATGCCTTCTTCTCTATTCCTTTGGCCGCAGAATGTAAGCCACAGTTTGCCTTCACCTGGAGGGGCATTCAGTATACTTGGAACCGTCTGCCCCAGGGGTGGAAACACAGCCCAACCATTTGCCATGGGTTGGTCCAAACTGTACTGGAACAGGGTAGTGCTCCTGAACACCTGCAGTACATTGATGACATTGTTGTGTGGGGTGATACAGCAGAAGAGGTTTTCACAAAAGGAGAGCAGATAATCCGGATTCTTCTACAAGCTGGCTTTGCTATTAAGCGAAGCAAAGTAAAAGGACCTGCCCAGGAAATTCAGTTCTTAGGTATAAAGTGGCAGGATGGACGTCATCACATCCCAGCAGATGTGATCGACAAAATCACTGCCATGTCTCCACCAACTAGCAAGAAAGAGACACAATCTTTCCTGGGTGCAGTGGGCTTTTGGAGGATGCATGTCCCAAACTACAGCCTCATTGTAAGCCCCCTTTATCAGGTAACGCAGAAGAAGAATGATTTTGCATGGGGCCCTGAGCAGCAGCAGGCTTTTGAACAGATTAAACAAGAGATAGCCCGTGCTGTAGCCCTGGGGCCAGTACGGACTGGACAGGATGTAAAGAACATCCTCTACACTGCTGCTGGAGAGAAAGGCCCCACTTGGAGTTTGTGGCAAAGAGCCTTAGGAGAGACCCGAGGCTGACCATTGGGATTCTGGAGTCAATCATATAAGGGGTCTGAAGAGTGCTACACTCCAACTGAGAAGGAGATCTTAGCCGTGTATGAGGGGGTTCGGGCTGCTTCTGAAGTAGTTGGGACAGAGGTTCAGCTTCTTCTAGCACCTCGCTTGCCAGTAATAAACTGGATGTTTAAAGGACAGGTTCCCTCCATCCATCATGCTACTGATGCCACTTGGAGTAAGTGGATTTCATTAATTACTCAACGAGCTCGAATGGGAAAACTCAGCCGTCCTGGAATTCTAGAAGTGATCATGGACTGGCCTGAGAGTAAAAAAATTGAAACACCACCTACAGAAGAGGTATCACGTGCTAAAGAGGCACCACCATACAATGAGCTACCAGAAAACGAAAAGAAATATGCCCTATTCACAGACGGATCATGTCGTATTGTAGGGAAGCATCGCAGATGGAAAGCTGCTGTATGGAGCCCCACACGACAAGTTGCAGAGGCCACTGAAGGTAAGGGAGAATCAAGTCAGTTTACAGAGGTAAAAGCTGTCCAGCTGGTCTTAGATGTTGCGGAACGGGAGAGGTGGCCAATGCTGTATCTTTATACTGACTCATGGATGGTGGCAAATGCCTTATGGGGGTGGTTACAGCGGTGGGAACAAAATAACTGGCAACGGAGGGGAAAATCTGTTTGGGCCACTGAACTATGGAAGGACATTGCTGCTCAAACAAAGAATATGGTTGTAAAGGTGCGTCACATGGATGCACATGTGCCCAAAAGTCGGGCTACTGAAGAACAACAAAACAACCATCAGGTAGATAAAGCTGTTAGAATTGAGGTGGCTCAAATCAACTTGGATTGGCAGAATAAGGGCAAATTATTTCTAGCTCAATGGGCTCATGAGACCTCAGGCCATCAAGGAAGAGACGCAACATATAAGTGGGCCAGAGACCGAGGGGTGGACTTAACCATGGACGCTATTGCGCAGATTATTCATGATTGTGAAACATGTGCCATAATTAAACAAGCCAGAAGGATGAAACCTCTCTGGGAGGAAGGGCGATGGCAGAAGTATGAATATGGGGAGGCGTGGCAGGTTGATTATATCACCTTGCCACGATCTCACAGTGGTAAGTGTTATGTACTCACTATGGTAGAGGCAACCACTGGGTGGCTTGAAACATACGCAGTACCCCATGCAACTGCTCGAAACACCATATTAGGTCTTGAGAAACAAGTCCTGTGGCGACATGGCACCCCAGAAAGTATTGAATCTGATAATGGGACACATTTCAAAAATTCTCTTATAAATACTTGGGCCAAAGATCATGGCATTGAGTGGATTTATCATATTCCCTACCATGCACCAGCTTCTGGTAAAATTGAACGATATAATGGGTTGTTGAAAACTATGTTGAAAGCAATGGGTGGTGGAACATTTAAGCACTGGGAGAAGAATCTGGCAGAAGCCACTTGGTTGGTCAATACTAGAGGATCTGTCAATCGTGATGGTCCTAGTCAATCTAGCCCCCTACACACTGTAGAAGGAGATATGGTCCCTGTTATACATGTAAAGAACATGTTGGGAAAAGCTGTTTGGGTCCTTCCAGCTTCTGGAAAGGGCAAACCTATCCGTGGAACTGTCTTTGCCCAGGGACCTGGGTGCACTTGGTGGGTAATGCAGAAGGATGGGGTTGTTCAATGTGTGCCACAAGGGAATTTGATGCTGGGGGAGTGCAGTCAATAATTTTATGTATCTATATATATATATATATGTTTGCATGTGTAGTGTATTTTAGTTATTATAGTTGTACATTTAGTTATGTTACATGCAATTCTACTATTTAGCTATCACAATTTTACATACGTGTATATATATGTATATATATGTATATATTAACCATGATGTAATAATGTAGAATAAGGGGTGGAATGTCATGGTTTTGTAATTTTGTAATTTTGCTATCAGTATTCCACATCATAACATCATGTCAAGTATGGATACTTCTATTGAATGTGCAGTCCACAGAAGAAGACTACATATCCCAGAGAACAACAGGGGTAACAATAAGTCACGGGACCAGGACTCTATATAATCTCGTTCCCAGGCTGGAGTGCCCTCCTTCTTCTCTCGAACTTCTCGGAGAGTGGGAAGCGTTCCAGCCGTGTCGCCTAGAGTTCACAGTCGGCCTCTCGGTTTTCGGAGACTCTCTCTCTCTGTTTCGTTCGATTTGTTAGCCTTAATTATATTGTGTTATCTTGTATTTCGATATCATATTTAGTAAAATAAGTTTTTCCTCCTTAGATTGTCGCTGTTTTATCCCACTCCCCTTTTCCCTCTCCTTTCCGGGCCCCAGGGGGGGGGGCCCGCGGGGTGGCTTCCCCTGTCACGGGCATAGGTAAATCTAAGTAACCCGTGACACAAATCAAGCAAAATAGGAGAGAGAATGAGTCCCGTAACCGAGAGGCCTACTGTGAATCTAGGCGTACGGCTGAAGGCTCCCACACACTGCCCTGAACGCCAGAACTCGAAAGACGTCAGTCTAGTCTGCGACAGAGTTAATATAGAGTCCAGGTCCCGTGACCTATCGTGTTGTTCTCTGGGAGATGTAGTCTTCTTCTGTAAGTAAAATTTTCTTCAGTAAAATTATTCATGCTTTATATGATGTTATGATGTGGAATACTGATAGCAAAATTACAAAATTATTAAACCATGACAACATGAAACCGTTGCATCTGCTCAGACATGGTCCTTTCCCAGCAAATGAGGAACCATATGGGTGCTCTTGACTCCCTGAGTAGTTCAGCTCTTGGTAGTCAAAGATCACATTTCCCTTGATGGCCAATATAAAAATCCACGCTATTGTCTGTCTAAAGTCTTTAGACATGCAGAGGTTTTTTTGCTGTAACTTTGCAATTAGCATTTACCAAAGTACTGGACATAACTGTTTCATTTCTAGGCATACCATGTGGGAAAAGAAATGACTTAAATAATTTATCACTGCTGCGGTCAGTAAATTCTTTGTTTTAAAAACAACAGGATCCTAGAAATGACAGCATTGGCAATATACCAAGCAGTTCTTAGAGAACAAAGTCAGATGTTTTGGAACCAGAAAGGTCAGCTGGTAGAAACTAGCACTGAAGTGTCGTAATCTTACATAAATATTTTTGCTTAAACTAAGAGCAACAACTAGAAACACTGGAATGTTTGAATGTAATTATAGCAGGAAAACAAAACAAAACAACAATGTGTTTTTTGAACCACTTTTAATACCTCCTAGCTCTACTGATAATGTAGAATCACAAAGTTCAGCACTGAGCTCCTGGACAGCACTTAGCAGCTGCATCCCTCACCTGTCCTGAGCGCCTCCTTAATAACCCGTGGATCCACATTCTCAACCTTTTTTCTTTCCCACTTTTAAGCAATAACATTTTTATGGAAAATTAAGAAGGGAATTTTCAGTAAGTTTCACGGACATAGAAATGCTGAACCTCTACAACTTTCACTGTGCAAACAGGCACTTACCTCCGCTCAAACTACCTACCACTGCAAGCTTGCATGCAAGGGCAGAAGAAACCTGAGAAGCATGTTCTTCCACTTGTTATAGCAAGGGTAGCTGTAGCGTTTGGAGAGCAGGAGAGTAAGCAGCAGGCAAAGAGAGATGAAGCAAGACAAGCAACGAGGTGTGACAGAGAATGCATCCGTATAAATGTTACTTTCAGCACCAACACCAGTTCCCGCTGCTCACGCCCACACTTCTCATTTCCACCCTGCGTCACTACACTCCCTTCCTACGTCCCCTTTTGGTGGGCTTACACAACTGTTCTCAGGGCCAGGCTCCAAACAGCATCCTTTAAACTTAGGAGGAAACTCACTCAGCTTTCCATGTTTACAGAAGACAACTTAAGCTTTTGATCTTCACGCACAACACAAAGAGTAAGAAACCCCAAAGAGTAAGAAACCCCAAAGAAGAATTTTCTAGCAAACAGCATCCTTTCACCTGAAACAAATAACAGGTACTTACAGGATTGCAGGATTACAAAGAGCTAAAAGATAGGCAAGAAGGGAAGGAAACATTCAGATGAGCGTTCAGAAGCCTTGTCCACATGTATTCACTCAAACATCTACAGATATGAAGATGTCACTGTCAGCAATTTTTGACACTTTTGCTTTTTTGGATGCAAACTGAAAATGCTTTATGGAACATCTCCCCCATCACTAAGGACTCCTTCAAGCAATACAAATTAATAACTAAGGCTGAGGTTTCATTTGTTATCCAAATAAAATAAAGAATTTCCAACATTTTAGACACTGTTCAGTAATGAAGAGGAGATTCAGAAACTACTTGTTGTCTATCTCTTAGCATTTTATTCTTAGAAGAATATGTTTTAAGATTTCCTTAAGCACAGAGAAAAATCTTTCCACCAGCTTCCTCTAAAGATGCCAGATTCGTTTTGTTCATTTATTTTCCTTTAAAAAATATTTAACATGGGAAATATTCTGAATTGTTATGGGTTGTTTTTTCCCTCCATCATTCAGGTAGGATTTTCCTTCTCCTCTTCACATTCCTCTGCTTCCCTACCCCACAAATATAAACCTTCTCAAACTCCACACACTGTCACTAAGAACCATCTCTGATGCTGTATGCCATGATGCTTCAGTGGTACTTTCACATGCATGATACTGAATACTAAGGCAGATCCCTGAAGATAACTTGAAGACAGTGAACTCCTGAGACTACAAACAGCGGTAAATCTTCTTTAACATCACCAAAGAAACTATCACATTCAGCTTAAGTTCTTCTATATATAAAGACAACTTTCTTCCATATACAAAAGAGAACAAAAACCTGTGACAATCACAGAGATAAGTGACACCTAGGTTACATTTTCTTCAGCAAAAACAGTCATTATTTTGCTACAAAGACAGAGCGCATGGCAATACCAAAAGCTTCCTCCTCAACTACAGGAGTTGAGTGTTAAGCAACCTAGGAAAGCAGAGATACAAGGAGGAAACAGGAAGGAAAGATTTGGACACACACACACACATATATATACACATACATATATAAAAGCACTACTTTTATATCAAGCTAGAAAACCAGAAAGTAGATGCTGTATTTTACTCCAGTGGAATGATTCCTATTTCCTTCACTCATACAATCAACCATAGCAGTCTAAAGTCTGAAGTCTTTCCTTTCTAGTGAGCTGCTTCTCCAACCACCCATCCTCCCAGCTAACACTTCAGAGACAACTTTCTCCTCTTAACTATGAACAAATCAATCAGGGACCACAAGTGCTACAAACCTTCAAAAACCATCCTCATTTATTTTAATGGCCACAATCTAATCCTAGAAGTGACCAAACCGAGCGTAAATTGAAGGCATAAAGCCCAGGAACCAATTAAATTAGTTTAATTAAATTAAACTGACTACAGTCTGTAATTCCTTTATACAACCACATCCTGCTCACGCATTGGGTGAGTATCATAATTAAATTGCGTTGTTATTACTGAACAGTGAAGGAAGTGATTGTGAGTTTCTATGCAAAGCCAGAAATCCTGTCCTGAACTTTAGTGAAAAACTTTCCCAAGCAATTCATATTTCCTGATAATCCATCAACTTTCAGCAACAGCAGAAGAAACACTCTATACTTATACATAATGCTATAAAAACACTCTATACTTATACATAATGCTATAGAAACACTTTGTCCTGCTCCGCAACGGACCTTGGAATAGAAACACCACCCACACAGAATCACAGAATGACCTGGGTTGGAAGGGACCTCAAGGATCATGTAGTTCCAACCCCCCTGCCTAGCAGGGCCACCAAACATACATATTTACTAGATCAGGTTGCCCAGGAGATGCCATAGATCCCCATAGACCCCCATAGATCCCCATAGACCCCAAAGATCCCCATAGAGACCCCAAAGATCCCCATAGAGACCCCAAAGATCCTCATAGAGACCCCATAGACCCTGTAGATCTTCATAGAGACCCCATAGACTCCATAGATCCCCATAGAGACCCCATAGATCCCCATAGAGACCCCCATAGACCCCGTTGCCCATGGCCCCATCCAACCTGGCCTTGAACACCTTTAAGGACGGGGCATCCACAACGTCCCTGTGCAGCGTGTCCCAGTTCCTCACCACTCTCCTAGTGCAGAACTTCCCGCTAACACCCCAACACCGCAGCTCCTCCCATCCACGCGGTGCCATCGCCCCATCGAAGCACCGAGCGGGTGTGAACCTCAACGTCCGGCCCACCCGTTCCCCACCCCAGCGCCCCGTAGCGGCCAACCGGCCCCGTTGCAGCCTCTCCGTTCTACCTGTGTGGCGGCTCCGTGCTCGGCCGTACCGGGCCCTGCCCAGACGGCGGAAATGGCGGAGGCGGCGTCGTTACCCGCCCCCTCCGACGGGAGGGGTTGAGCTCCGGGCCTGCCCGCACGGCACCGACCGGGCCCGGTACTCACAACCGCGTTGCGCCGCCCGAGCGCTCCTCTCGGTTCCGCGGGGCCGTCGGTGGGCGGCGGGACATGACGGGGCGGGCGTCGGTTGTGACGGAGAGCGAAGAACCGGCCGCAAACAAAGGCCGAAGCGGGAGGGGAGCGGCGGGCCGTCACTTCCGGTTAAACAGCCGCCGCTCGGGGGCCGCTTCCGTTCCGGACACTTCCGGGAAAGAGAGGAAGTGAGACACAGCGCCACCGTGTGGCCATGAGGGGTATAACGAGCGGCGGCGGCGGCACTTCCGGTGGAAGCCGGAAGCGGTTGGTGGCGTTAGGGAGAGTGAGCTGCTGGAGGGACCGGAAGTGCAGGCGGGAAGGAGTCGCTCCCGGCGCCCCCTCGTGGCCACACGGCGCCGTTACAGCGCCCCCTATCGGGCTATGGGCGCACAGCGCTGCGCTGAGCCACAGCGGGAGGACCGCGCTGTGCTGGACGAGCAGCTCGTTCTGTGTGTTGGCGGGTTCCCTTCATCTATGACTTCCTCCAGTGTCAAAAGAGACCTGAATAGGCTCATAAATCCTCATAACCACTCAAAGATGAAGTTCTTACAACGGAAAGATCGCCATTTCTAAGCAAAGTCTACTGCAGGGCTCTCATTGCAAAGGATGCTAGCTGGGGAGATTAAGGAGCTTCTTCATCTCTGCTTTGCCACCAAGAATCAGATTCCTTCCTGCTCAGATTCCTTCCTGCTCAGATTCCTTCCTGCTCAGCTGCTCTTGCAGTTTCCTGCTCTTGCAGTTTCTCCTGCACAGCTTCTTTGCAGACCCAAACCCTCGTTCTTCCAACCAAAGACCAAACCTTGCAACAAAAGGAGTCCCAAAGGTCCTTTGAACCTCCACAGCTGTAATCTGACCTCCTGGGAGAAACAATGCCACTCCAAACCGTGAGCAATGAGCACACGAAGTCTCTGTTTGCACAGCAATGCCAGGCATGGCACTGAAATAGCAACAGGCTGCTTTAGGACATGAAGGAGATGGCTGTGCCTCGAAAACACGATGTAACAACCAGCTCTGTATTGCTGCATTGCCCTCATCCTGCTCAGCCTTTCATTCTGGTCATCCTGGTAACCCCTGTGTCTTCACCAGCACAGCTCAGTTCAGGCTCAGCACAGTGGGATGACAAGGCTCATTCTCAGATCTATCTGATGGTCCTTTTGTATTTACTGTAAGAAAACACCCACCCCCGGTTCATGGGGCTCACAGGCTGCTTCTGCAGTGGTCCATGGATGCCTCCAGAGTGAAGGAGTCTGGGCATGTGGGATTGATGCAATAGTTGTCTTCATTCCAATGAGGGCAGATGGGCACCAATTGTGACAACAGATTAACCTACAGACCTCATGTTTTTGTCACGTCAGAAATAAGTTTTATTCCTTTTATAAACAAAAGTGATACCCACAGTGATGAAAACCCACCCCTCTCCTCTGACCCCTGCCAGAACCCCAACCATAACAAAGAAAACAGGCTACTCAGCCTTGTGATACTTCAGGAGGAGCCATTTCAATGGAGGGGGGAATTTTAACATGTGCTACATGAGAGGACTAATATCTACCCCACAGCTCTAGAGGAAGAAGACAAGAAGGACATCAGCCCCGACCCACTGATAAACTGTACAACAATGCCCTTAAAATTTGCCTCTCTACCCAGGAGAGGCAATTTAGCCTTAAATCCATGTGTATCTGTTGCAATGGAAAGGGTGGTGTTTGTCATTAAAACTATTCATAAAGACACATGGACACCGAGTGGATTTGAATAATAGCAAAACATAAACACATCCACTGCCTACAGCTGCAGTAAATGACTACTAAAGCCACCATCTAGCAAAGTCATTCCAGATAACAGCAGTAACAAATAGGTGGGAGGTACAAAGCTTTTGCTGGTGGTCAATTCATGCATGGAGTGCTGCTCCTCCTGCTCGGATGGCTTCTCCCTTCTGCCATTCCTCTGTCCCCAGAGGGTAACCCCCTCAATGGGATCTAGGCTTGCTCTGTCATCCTGGCTGCTTTTGTCTTTGGTAAGTTTTCCTCAGAGAGGTCCCGCTTCAGCTTCATTTCCATGGGGTCATCCGCATCATCTGTGGCAAGAAGGAAGGGAGAATAAAAGTTTGCAGCCTTTCAGACCTCAATGCAGCAAAAGGCAGCATTGACAGCAGCAGGTAAAGCTCCCACTTATGCCAGAAAATCCATGTACAGGCACTCAGCTTCTCAAGCTTTGGCTTTCCACATCTCCAGAGCAATCACAACAACGTTCATCCCACAGGGTTGGTAGGTATCAATGTGCAACCTCCCAGCTGCAGAAAGCACAGAGGTCTTTATTACCTCTGGTGAGCTGGGCTGTCCTGTACTGCTCCTCTCGGACCTGCTTCATCAGCTGCAGGTTGTGATCACTGGCCTCCTTGTGGTCCACCATTGGGAAGGGGTAATCCCGACCTGGCACAACAGAGAGTTGGCAGGACTTAGCAAGGGTGTCTCACTGGGTTTACACCAAAGCCAATTCTTTATGGAGCAACTCATGGAAGGCATGGAGGATACAATTTGTCCCAATTAAAAATCAAAACAAGAAAAAGCAGAGTTTTCTACAATCAGTTTCACCAGACTGCTGGCAAATGAAGAGAAGAAATGTGAAAATCAAAAGAGATTTGGAGCTCAGAGCTGCCAATTTCAATTCTTTATTTGGCAATTTAAGAACGATCTGATGCTGCAAATATGGCCCAATCTGCCATTTATTTGAGAGGCAATGATAACAAACAGGATGCCACTGGATAAATGGACCTTGAGTGCCATTAAAGGACACAGCCAAATGTCTCCATGCAGCCTTGCTTTCTGTTTTGATAAAGGAATTGAGAAGAGGTTTTGAGATTGCTGGGGAAAAAAGAAAATCATCCATTTTTTGGCACGTTTATCACTCCATTTTCAGATTGAATGCACAGCACTCCAATTGAGTTGCAATTCAACTCAACAATTTGACCATGTCTCCTCACAGGACTTTCCTAAGACCCCTCAGCAGGGTAAAATAACCCCTTGCTCCACAATCATTCCTTATTCATGTCATCACTTTTTGGTAACATGCACCAATGCGACCCACTGTTTCCAAGGATGAAATGCAGGAAGATTAAAACTTCATCCAAAATCTGTGATGAGCACTTTGGGGACTCAGTGAGAATTGCAACCACCGCCATCAAACCAAACGGATGCATTTAGAATGGGCTGCTGGGTGAATCCACAGACAAAAGATCAATGTAGCACTGGTGGTGGAAGTGTGGCACTTCCATTGCACACCCATTATTATTTTTAACAGTTATCAACCACAAAATCATGAGCACAGCATCCAAACTACCTATGATACATCCTGCTTGCTTCTGCTCCTCTTCAGAGGCCGTCCAGGGCTCGTAGATGTACTTAGAGGGAAAGTTCTTTAGGATAGGTAAATACTTCCTACAGCATGAGAAGAACTAAAGGTTTTTATTACAATCCTGCAGGCAAATACCCACACATTGAAGAGCAATCCAACCTACGCTGCATTCATTCTTGGTGGTTTTGCTGGTGTTGAACACTATAGGGGAGTTTTGAAGCATTTCATGCAATTCCTGCTCTGTGTCCACCACTGAACTTCATACAAATGCGTAATGGGGTTGATTTAAGCATTACTTCAGTTATGACTTCATCCATAATTATTTTCACTGTTAACTTTTGCTCCAACAAGCACAGCTTAGGACAGAACCCTAATGTCCTATTGTCAGCAAAGCCAGCTGGGCATTCCATTAACACTGACATGTTAATAAGGCTCAGCACACATGCCTGGGAGAGATGGACTCCTTAAGAAGCTCATTAACTTCCACAGCTGACAACATGGAGTGGAGCACGCCTGGTGTTCTCCCAGCAACTGGACGCTCCTGTGAGTCTGCAGGCACTCACAACCCAACACAGTTCCATGCTCAGTCATCACCTACATACTCACAGCCTTTGGGGTTCCCTCCCATGCTAAATAAACTACAGACGTTGTGTTTTGTGCAGGTTGAGTTCCCCAGCTCCTGCTGTCAGAGCAGCAGCACTGAGTAGATGGCACCGTGCTGTGCGTGGCCCTACCTGATGTATTCCCCCTCTGGGTCTGTGCGCCTCCCGAAACGGACTGGGCAGAAGATCCGTGTGTACTGGTGGAAGAAGGCACTGGCTGACAGCCACATCCAGTTCCCTGCGTTGATGCTGTAGTCAGCATCTAAAAGCAGCTCTTCAAACACCTGCGTTTTGGGGACAGGAAGAGAAAAACACCTCTGAGATGGCTGCCTGCATGGGTAAAAACACAACTGCCCAACAACAGCCACCAACCAATGAACCAACCACCACCAACCATCACTATCCAACCAACAACCATCAACCAACCAACCACCATTGACCAACCAACTACCAGCAACTGATCAACAACCAACAACCAAGCAATCAACCACCACTAACCAACCATCACCCAATCAACCACCATTAAACAACCATCAACCAACCAGTCAACCACCATTAACCAACAATCACCCAAGCAATAAACCACCATTAACCAACTATCAACCACCATTAAGCAACCAACAACCAGTCAACCACCACTAACTAACCATCACCCAAACAATCAACCACCATTAAACAACCATCAACCAACCAATCAACCACCACTAAACTACCAATCAACCATCACTAAACAATCATCAACCAGCCATTAAACAATCATCAACCAACCAATCAACCACCACTAAACTACCAATCAACCATCACTAAACAATCATCAACCAACCAATCAACCACCATCAACCAACCATTAAACAACCATCAACCAACCAATCAACCAACCATTAAACAACCATCAACCAACCAATCAACCACCACTAAACTACCAATCAACCATCACTAAACAACAATCAACCAACCATTAAACAATCATCAACCAACCAACCACCATCAACCAACCAATCAACTAACCATTAAACCATCAACCAACCAATCTACCACCACTAACCAACCATAACACAAGCAACCACTGTTAACCAATCATCACCCAAACAATCAACCACCATTAACCGACCAATGAACCACCACTAACCACCCATCAACCAATCAACCACCATTAACCAACCATCAACCAACCAATCAAGCAACCAATCAACCACCACTAATCAACCATCAACCAACCATTAAACCATTAACCAACCAACCACCATCAACCAACCACCAATCAACCAACCATTAAACAACCATCAACCAACCAATCAACCAACCAACCACCACTAAACAACCATCAACCAATCATTAAACAATCATCAACCAACCAATCAACCACCATCAACCAACCAATCAACTAACCATTAAACCATCAACCAACCAATCTTCCATCACTAACCAACCATCACACAAGCAATCAACCACCATTAACCAACCATCACCCAAACAATTAACCACCATTAAACCACCACTAATCAATCATCAACCAACCAACCACCACTAAACAACTATCAACCAACTATTAAACAATCATCAATCAATCAACCAACCACCAATCAACAAACCATTAAACAACCATCAACCAACCAATCTACCACCACTAACCAACCATCACACAAGCAATCAACCACTGTTAACCAATCATCACCCAAACAATCAACCACCATTAACCGACCAATCAACCACCACTAACCACCCATCAACCAATCAACCACCATTAACCAACCATCACCCAAACAATCAACCACCATTAACCAACCATCAACCGTCACCCAACCAATCAACCACCACTAATCAACCATCAACCAACCAACCACCTGCCAACAACAACCACCAAACAACCAACAAATACAGGCTGGTAGGTGCAGGTTGAAGCTCGCCCTGTGCTGGTCAGGATCCTGTGCACACATGGAACGTTTTGCAGCAACAGTTTGTTGGAAGGAAGCTCCAGCAGGACCTGGTGTCAGAGAATCCCAAAGCACCAAACAAAAAGAGAAAACCCCAAACCAGAAGCGAACCTTCATGCCCTCTTCCCAGCTGATCCAAAGGTCCCCCCTGGTCAGGAAGCAGGCGGCAGCGTGCCGGGCAAGGTGGTGGATCCAGCCCTCCTGTCGCAGCTGGGTCATGATTGCATCAATCCACGGGAACCCGGTCTGAGCCTGAGGCAGAAATCAAAGTCAGCTCTCCCGTATGATCCAAGACAAAACACAGTCATCATGGAAACACATCTCGTTACCGTTTTCCATCTGTGGAGCCTCTCAGCATCCTCATACCAACGGATCTGGAGGCAGATGGGATTCCCGGCCATTTTGGTGAAGTTTGGTGTTGCTGATGCCACCGTATAGAAGAATTCCCTCCACAGCAG
Source organism: Coturnix japonica (assembly GCF_054131305.1). Taxonomy (NCBI): domain Eukaryota; kingdom Metazoa; phylum Chordata; class Aves; order Galliformes; family Phasianidae; genus Coturnix; species Coturnix japonica. The sequence continues at coordinate 2,385,442 of NC_140700.1, forward strand.
CTGCCCTTGGAGTGACACAGGAGGCAGGGAGTGGTGCTTGGCCTGCAAAGACTCGGAGATCAACGCTTCTGTTCCCTCATTCAGTTTCATTCATTTTGTGATGCCCATAGAAGAAACATTGATCTGAACCACATGGCTGCCTCCACCACAGAGGTTCCCCATGAAACCAACAACCTGAAGCAATTCTTTTTGTACCAAAGCTGAATTCTGTTCAACCTCCTTTTATCTTCAGCTTTCTCCATCTGCCTTCCAGAAAGGTATCAGGTAGGGATTTCATAAACTAAACATACATTCATCAGCATGCTGACTGCACGTCTGGCTTCATAGGATGCTGCAAGAAGACTGTGGCAAAGCTGCATTATTTGCATCACCTCTCTGCCAAGAGGGTTAAACACCAGCCTCAGAAGCATTAGATTTGCTTGACTGTGGCCCATTTTTCCCTTACCTGAGCATAAATGTTTGACAGCCTATAAAAGAAGCTGCGGACTGACAGGCAGCCCATGCTGAAATAGGGGCTGAGGCCGGTGGTGCTTGGAAGCAGTGAATTCGGGATTGTTTTTGGTTTGGTGAAACTTGCCACCCAGCCCTGAAATGAGAACAGAAATCAAGGATCCAGCAGAGCAAGGTGAGAAACATCCAGCCAATGGACAAGGATGGGCTCTTGGCTGTTGGCTTATGAGTGTGCAACACACACACACACACAGGGGAAATACTCCGACCTCCATCCTCCCATCAAGAACAACAGAATCCCAAGGTGGAGCTGCTCAGAGGGCAAACCATCAGCAGGAACTGGAGGCCACAGCCAACAGGTTTCTTGCAGTCCAGCCCCAACCACACACCATTGGGTGGCCCCAACCTCAGCCCACCCACACAACCCCCTGCCATCAGGATGGACCTGGTCTGCCAGGTGCTGCTCCAAGCGATGCAGCCCTTCACTCTCCCCTCCTCTCCATGGGGAGATGCTCTCAGGGGGTATCTTCAGATCCGTGGGCAAAGGGACCCCGTAGCGCTCAGCCAGGCCCAGCTCAGGGGGGCTGCACCTCCTAATGCAAAAGAGAGGGAACCCGAGCCAGGAACCAGTCCCCATTCACACACCAAGACCTCCTCTGTTGTGGCACAGGGGAGCCAAAGCACAGCCAGAAACCCCGAGCTGATGCTCCACGGGGGACCAACCCACAAGGCTGGTGAGCAGCGACATGTGGTGAAAGAGACCTGGAATTTCTTGGCCACTCAACCTTCATATGCATGAGAAGTTCGTCTCAATGCACCCTATGAAAGCTTTACACCTTCACACTATGCCACTCCCATCTGCTCTCCCAACAGCGTTACCACATTAATAACCCTCCATGCACAAAAGCAATGCCATATAACTTCTAAAAGTCCCTGTTATCGTTTGACCCCACTCATTTGGCAGAGGAAGGCCCTATAGGTGCCCTGTTGGGTCCTACTTACTGGAAGTCCTCAGCTGTGAGGTTTCGAACAGGAACCTCTGGGTCCCCAAGCAGTGCAAGGATGCGAAGGAACCTCTTGTATGTCAGTGGGGGAGTCCCACCATTCAGCTCCAAAATCCTATACATGAAATAAAATCAGTGTTTGTGGGAACATGGATCAAGAAGGAAACTGGAGCTGTGGGTGCATGGGGAGCTGACAGCACAGTAACAGCCCCAGTCTGTGGAGCAACCACCAGTGGGAACAGATGGCTTGAATTCAATATGGAACATCACATCTATCTGTGGATTCACACCAATTAAAGGCTTTTCAGGGCGAGGTGTTAAGTCTGTTCTAATGATTACCTCCTTATCATTATCATCATCCCTTCATTATCTGCTGCCTTTCAGCTGTGAATAACTCCACGGACCCACAATTATCCACACACCAGTGAAAGTTGATTAGATAGATCCCTAAAGCCAGACAGAAGGATGCATACAAAAGTCCTTTGAATGTAGGATCATAGAATCATTAAGGCTGGAAAAGACCCATCCAACCATCAGACCATTCCCACGTGTTAGTGAATTTCACCTGCTGTTTAGTTAATGGAAAGGCTTAAAGGGGGAAATAACAACAGATTTCTTTGGCTTGAATGAGAACCAGCATCCCAAAACCTGTGAACCACTGAAGCTCCTTCTGTCAATCTCCAGCCAATGCCTCAGAGGGCCCCATCTTCTCAAAAGGAACTCATCAGGGACTGAGATCCTCCACCTTCCCTATGTTTTGTTTGCTAACTGTCAAACAAACCTTTATGGAGATGCCCCATTGGTCTGTAGGCCAACCACGTACCGTTGGGTGTTATAGAGGCTGTGGCCCATCAATGAGAGCACCTCGAAGCCCAGCTCTTCTCCCAGACCCCGAATGTTGGCTTCCATCTCCTTGTAAAAGGGTTCCATCTCCTCATCCAGAGTCACTTGTGTGATGTTCCACTTCTGGACGTGATCTCTGACAACTGATTCGTATTCTCCTTGAATGACCAGCAAACAGGAACCCAGCTGGCACAAACTGCTCCTCAAATCCTCCAGGGACTGCAGCAGGAAATGCCACCTCAAGGCTCCTATGTGCATGACGGACGTCATGAAGGCTCTATCCAGGATGTAGACGGGGTAGACGACCTCAGAGGACTGCAGTGCAGCCAGCAGAGCTGGGTTGTCATGTAACCGAAGGCCCTTACGGAAGAGATGGATGGTGTGGTGCCTCATCCTGCCCAGAGCTGTGGGAAGGGAGAAGGAGAAGGAGAAGGAGAAGGGGAAGGGGAAGGGGAAGGGGAAGGGGAAGGGGAAGGGGAAGGGGAAGGAGAAGGAGAAGGAGAAGGAGAAGGAGAAGGAGAAGGAGAAGGAGAAGGAGGAGAAGGAGAAGGCTCTGAAAGGATCTCATTGCATTTATGGTCATCGTAGGTGGCTGGGCAGGAAACCCCCAGGGGTCCCTTCCAACCCCCATATTGTGTGCCCATAGAAACATCCCTCAGTGCCACAGCTCTCTGAACCCCCCCCCCCCGCCCCGGGCAGTCTGTGCCAACACATCACTGCTCTGTTGGAGAAGAAATGTCTCCCAAAGCCCAACCTGACCCTGTCCTGGAGCAACGTGAGGCCATCAGCTCCCATCCTTCATCACCCTTTGAAGCATTGCAGCTGACCTGAGGGCTGGGGGAGCTCAGGGCAGAGCCTTTAGCCCACACTCCTCCCAGCCCTGCTCATAGGGATGCACTCAGTGAGCAGCAGCAAGGAGCCCCGTCACCCCCTGGGTTTATGCCAACCTGCTGCTTGTTCCAAGCATCCACCCATAGAACCATGAGGCAATGGATGAGCACAGGATGAAGCAATTACCTCTAACCTAAACCTACGCCCTCCTAAACAGCCACGGTGGTGAGGCAGCTCTGCCAACCCCACACAGTGCCCACCACCCCAAAGCCCCCACAGCTGTAACAGCCCATTGAGCGCCCCATAGACCCACAGCCACCAACTCACAGGCACTGAGGAGCTCACGGTGCACACCAGGAAGGAGCCCAGCACCGACTGCATGCCATGGAAGAACAGGAAAAGCAGAGTGCCAATGCCTGGCACGTGGGGCAGAGAATGACGTGCAAAGCACAGAGCAGGGTGTCTGCAAGGGCTGTGCTGAGCACCGCGGCCCCAACTTCAGGTTTGGGGTGGGTATAAGGAGAAATTCCTCCCTACCCTGGTAGGGTGTGGGGAGGGTGTAGGGACCTGGTGCTGGTATGGGCTGCCCAATGGGATCACCATCCCTGCAGGGGCTCCAGGGAGGTGGGGATGTTGTGCTGAGGAATGTGGAGCTGGTATGATGGGATGGGTTGGGAAACCCACGTGTTTGTGCAGCGATTATTGTTCATATATTGCCCTCTCACGGCCAGAAGAGCAAAACCACCAATTAAACACACATCACTAATTACTATAGAATAACCCTAAGCTGGAAGGGACACAATAGGGATCACCGAGACGTTATTGCTGATCGTGTTCTCCTTCCTGGGAGCTTTTTAGAGGGCTGATATCCCCCCCGCATCGAATCGCGTTTCTACACCCCATTGGCTGCTCCGAAAGTAATGCCTCCTATTTATTATCGCGGCTATTCCAACAGCTGCAAAGAGCTCTCAGTCACACACGCTGACAGAGCGACTTCACAGCTACAGAACTGCGTTTCCTTTGGTGCTGTACGCACATGAAGCCATAAAAACGTTGTGTCTGAGGACCTGGGGCTGCTGTCACCCCATGGAACCAATGCACCGCCCCCGGTTACCCCGCGTTACCTCCCCGCTCCGGAGCCCTGCTCACCTCCCTCCTCCTCCTCCTCGGGCCCCGCTGTGCCCTGGGGTGACACGAAGAGCGACTCGACTTTAGGCAACGGGGCCGCTTATGCAACACACTGCGGGGGGGGGACACGGGGGGCCGGTAGAGCTGTGCCCGCCCTGCTGAGCTCCCATGGAGGCGGGGGGCGGGGTGGGACAGGGCCCGGCCCCTCTAACCCCTCTAACCCCATCCAACCCCACCTAACCCCTCTAACCCCCTCTAACCCCATCCCATCCCATCCCATCCCGTCCCGGAGCCCCCCGGTTGTGGGCGGAGTCTCCGTAAGCCACGCCCACATGGCGCGCTTTCCCCCTCCACTCGGGGGGGGGGGGGGCGTGGCTTATTTCCCGCCAGCTGATCTCAGCCAATCAGTGCGCGCCGCCCCTTTCGGATTCGAAATGCCGCCGCTGGGTGGGAGGAGCTGAACGGCGTCCAATCAGCGCTCGTATATTCGCTAGGGGGCGGGGCTAGAGGGCAGCGTCTCCTCCCGTTGCTGGGTGGGCGGCGGGGCTGGGGGGGGAGAGAAGACTTAGGGGGGGGGTCGCCTTGGGGGGGGGGGTCAGCTTGGAGGGGGGGCAGGGCTTATAGTGGGGGGGGGTCGGTCACTGAGGTAGGCCGTGGTGTGAGCTGGGCCGAAGGAAAGGCCTTGGGAGGGGGTTGAAGTCAACAGGCCCCCATTGCAGTGAGTGGGGAGGCATAAGGGCCCTGCCCTATGGGGGTGGGTGCCCTGCCCTATGGGGGGTCCCTGCCCCATGGGGGGGGGGATGCCCTGCCCTATGTGGGGGGGTACCTGCCCTGCCCTATGTGGGGGGGTACCTGCCCTATGGGGGGGGATGCCTTGCCCTATTGGGTGGGGGGTCCCTGCCCTATGGGGGGGGGGTGCCTACACTATGGGGGGGGGTGCCCTGCCCTATGTGGGGGGGTACCTGCCCTGCCCTATGTGGGGGGGTACCTGCCCTATGGGGGGGGATGCCTTGCCCTATTGGGGGGGGGGTGCCTACACTATGGGGGGGGATGCCCTGCCCTATGTGGGGGGGTACCTGCCCTATGTGGGGGGGGATGCCCTGCCCTATGGGGGGGTCCTTAAGGCCATGTCCCAACCCAGCCCTTCCTATGGTTCCTTAAGGGCAGCCTCATACCCGCAGCATGCAGAGAGCATCCCGGCTGAGCAGGGAACTGGCATTGCTGAGCACGGAGCCGCCGCCCGGTATCAGCTGCTGGCAGAACGGAGCGAGAATGGACGAGCTACGGGCACGTAGGTGTTGGGGGGGGGGGGGATGGGGCATTGCATTGGGTTGGTACACGCTGTGCAGTGGGGTGGGATGTGGGGGGGTTCTCTCCAGCTGTAAGTAGTGTTACAGAGTGTTATAGATGGGATGGTTGGCTGAATTCCTATCATTCTGAATGCAGTATTTATGCTTGTGATATTGTTTGTTTGCAAAGAGATCATTGGAGCTCCAGAGACACCCTATGAGAAAGGGATATTCGACCTGGAGGTGGTTGTGCCTGAAAGGTGAGTGTGTAATGATTCTCTTTAATGCCGAGTGAATGCATTGATGTGAGGTCTTTCCTTCAGCCTCCCCCCCCTGTAATTGTTATCCCTGGCTGAATGGATTCCATGCGTTGGATGTGTGATGATGGGATGTCACTTCGATACCTGCTGTATGGAAGGATTAATGGCATAACTGGGGTATGAATATCATGCTCTGTTTCTTAATGCTGATCTCTTCAAGGTACCCGTTTGAGCCCCCAAAGATTCGCTTTCTGACCCCTATTTATCATCCTAACATCGACTCTGCTGGAAGGATTTGTCTGGATGTTCTTAAGTTACCACCAAAGGTAAGATAGCGCTGCTTGGGCGCAGTAAATGAGCCTGAGGAGGATAATGAGCTCCTTATCTTTTTCTTGTAAAAGCCTGATTGAATGTCTGTTTGCTACTGACTTATTTACACAGGAGAGCAGCAGTGGAGTTTTTGTGTGGCCTCTCCTTTGTTTAGGGATTAGAACTTGACCTTCTTTGCTCTGTATAAGCTTCCAAGGCTTTAAGGATTGTGGTGGGAAGGCAGCCCTCTGAAAATGGGCCGGCACAGCCTGTGGTTCCATCAGCTCCCTCTGAGAGGCCTCAGCCTGTGTGTTTTCTATGGGGCTCTGAGTGCTCCGAGCTTCCTCCAGGCATCCTAATGGTCTTCCTCTCAGCTGCTTCTCTCCCCCTCTCCTCCTGCAGGGCGCATGGAGGCCTTCCCTCAACATCTCCACACTACTGACCTCCATACAGCTGCTGATGGCAGAGCCCAACCCTGATGACCCCCTCATGGCAGACATAGTATGTGGTTTCCTTTAAGGCTTCAGGGGCTGTGGGTGTGGGGTGGAGCGTTGCCTTTGCTCAAGCAAACTCATGTGAGCAACAGAATGGTGTGCTTTGAGTGATGTGTGTGTAGCAGTTTGGGTCTGGGATCAGGAATCCTTCTGCCAGGGCTGCAAGAGGAGTTAATAACCCCCCAGTGTTCAGTCTGTTAATACTAAAGTCAAATCTTTCTCTTTTAGTCCTCAGAGTACAAGTACAACAAGCAGCAGTTCTTAATAAAGGCCAAAGAGTGGACTGAGAAGTACGCGAGCCAACAGAAGAGGGTAAGAAATGGGCTTTACTGTTGCAGCTGTGTGAATATTCCTCATCTAATTCCCCTTCCATGGCCACAGAGGGGGAGAAGAGGTGGTGTGGGGCAGCAACGATTGCTCCCTCCATGTAAATGAGGCATTGAATTGCAGTGCTCTCCCAGGAGGTCTGTAGGTTGAGCAGGACTGATAGAACCCCGAGATACTCAACCTTCATTCTGCCTCAGCTCTGTTTCTAAGTGCACGTTCTGCTGTGCCTCATGTTCAGATAGGACTTAGCACAGCAGTGCTAATGGCTCCTAAAACTAAATGATTCACAGCTGTTACTTCTTATTTCTTTGGAGGCTTTGGAGGAGAAAACAAACCAGAGTGAAACCAAAGGCACCAATGGATCCGCCATGCAGAAAAGAAAAGGGAGCTCTATCAGCAAGAAGGAGAAGCAGCCTCGCATGGGCTCCTAAGTGAGTTTAGTTCCTGATGTGGCTGCCAGCTTTGCTTTCACTGTGTCCATTTTAAGTGGGTATAATCAAATAGTTTAATATGGAATAGCAGCAGGGTTTATTGTTTCTGTTTCCTAGCAGTTGGTTCGTTTGGTTTTTTGAGATGTTATAGAAAATAAAGCTTTAATTTGCTTCTCTTTCTGGTTTGTAAGGCTTCCAGAGAGGCAGCTCTTAGGTTCCATTTGCAGGTTACACCATTTAACACAGCTGGGTTGTATCTCCAGGAGCTGGACAGAGAAGAAGAGCAGGGGGAGGGAAGGGCTGAGAAAGGACAAAAAGGGCCCAGAGGTGGAGGGGGGACAATACAGAGGAGGGGGGTAATGTGAGGAATGGGTTTGGGTTAGGGTGGAACAGGGCTGAGGTCTGAACAGCTGGGCTGAGATATGCAAGAAAAACAGCATCTTTGCCTGCTGCTGTTTCCAATGCATTTGGCTCATCTCTGCTGTGCTGCCAGTGGCCTGGAGAGCTGCTCCCAGCATCCTGCTCAGTCAAAGTTGTAGTAAAGGCAAAAGGCGAAGAACATAGCGAAGATCTGGAAGAGAAGGAGGGAAGGAGCAGGTCAGCTCCCTGCCACAGCAGCACATTGGTGGAGAATGAAGCTGAATGAGACCTCTGTGCTCTGCTCCTGGTCCAACCAGGTGCCAGATCTGTGCAAGGCAAAGCACCATCCCTTCCTCCACCATCAAACAGAGCACCCAAAGGAGGTGACCCACCACCTGCCTTGTCCCCTCCGGCTCTGCTCAGTACCTCAATGCCCAGCACGGCCAAGCTGCACAGCCCAGGAACGGAGATGTACTTCTGCAAGGTCTTGCTGAAGGTGGGGAAGCAGCCCTGGGCAGGAGGGGGAGATGATGGAGGCATTCCTTGTGCTCCATACGGCTGCAGGGAGCTCAGAGAGGGCTAGGACAGTTGGGGGCAGTGTGGAGGGGCAGGATACCTGCTCATGGATGTAGCCAGGGCTCCTCTCCTGGCACTGCTCCCATCCCAGCAGCTCTCCTGCCTGCAGGAGCCCATCCCGGGCACAGCACGCCCGTGGCCAAGGCATCCCTGGGTGCAGCTCCTGGAAATGGGAACCATTCCCAAAGTCTTCGGGCCCCAAAACGCCACAACAGGAGAACTGAAATGGAAGGGAAACACCATCGACACATGTAGGAATGCAGGACTTGGCTTGGAGGTAGAATAGAGGAAGGGGGAACAGCCCAGCATGAGTCCTATGGTCCATAAGAACCCTGTGGTCACAGTCACTCTGAGCAGCACCCATGGGTGTTCCACACCCCATCGGGGGGCTCCTGGCCACTCACTGTCACCATGAGGGTATTCCAAGCCACAGAGAAGACCTCAGCACCCTCATCCCCGCAGTAATTCCTTCGCAGCTCTGACAGGAAGAGCTCTGGCCGGATCTATGGGATCAGAGCCACGTGTGAGCACCAGGTATGGGGACAGGGATGCCTCACACTCACCATCACCCACCCAGAGCTTGAGGGGAAGCCGTACCTGCTTCAAGTGCGTCAGGAAGAGCACGGCCCCAACGAGCTGCGTGATAAAGACAAGGCTCACCAGGATGAAGAACTGGAAGGCAGCGGGACAGAAAGGTCAGAAATCATTCTCAGTTCACATGCAATTTGCTCCTGCTGCTCCTCCCCTCCTCTGCCACCAGCCCTGCCCATGCATGGGGACAGTGGGGCAGGGAATGAGCATCTCTGAGCACCACAGCTGTAAGGCAGAACATGGCAGGGGCTGGAGAAGGCAAAGATATTGTGGTTCCTGTGCTCATAAAAGGGTTTGTGGTCCTCAGAACGGAAGGAAAAGGATCAGAAATGCCATGTGGGACAAACCTATAGAAAGAAAGGAGAGAAAAAAGGGAGAGAAGAGGGAGAAAAGAGGGAGAAAAGTCTACCCAGTGCTTTACAAAGGCTTTAAATTCAATGTCTCAGAAGGTGGAGATTGGATTGGGGAGTTTGTTGAAGGCTGATGGTGCCAGGATGGGGGATTCTGGCTCCTCCAGGGGTATCCTGCACCCCGCAGCTCCCTGCACCCCAGTTTTCCCCTCACTCACCACCAGCAGCAGCGGCCGGCTCCGTCTCAGTGCCCCGCAGCAGCCCAGGAAGCCCAGCAATGAGAGGGCGATGCCCACAGCCAGCAGCAGGTAGGCACCCACACTCAGCACAGGTTTAGCAGCCACGATGTCCTGGAAACCAGCCGGGTCTGCAGCCACCCAGACCCCAACGCTCACCAGGCAGATCCCCCCGGCCTATGGGACACAGCAAGGACACAGGGAACCCCATGGGGGCAGAGCTGGGGTCCCCTCCCTCAGCTGGCTGCCACCCCGAGCATCACATCCCAGCTCTGCATGAATGGCACCGCTTGGCTCTATGGCTCAGAGCACCCTGCAGCCCTCCATCCCCAGCAGGACTCACAAACACCAGCACGTTGAAGATGAACATCAGGTACTTCATGCAGCTCAGGACACCCATGGGGACACCGGGGCGTTAATCCCTGCAGAGGGGAGAGCTCAGTAGGGACAGCTCCAGGCTCCGGGATGGCTGAGCTCAGATAGATGCTGCCATAGAAGGGGACCGGCAGAGCATCCCGTGCTCCTGGATCAGCTGTGGGGTGGAACGGAGCGCTCCATCCATGGGGCAGCAGCCACAGGGAGCCGGGATACACACATGGAAGGGATTCTGCCCCTCCCCACACCCCGATGGGCTCCTGACCCCCATTAGGCGACACCCCACAGCTCCATGCTGCCTCTGCCCCCCCAGAGCCCCATCACTCACCCCGGGGGGACACGGTGCTCAGCTCCAACCACCGTCTGCACCGATTTAATGCCAGAAAGGTCGGAAAATCCCCCCGGTCCCAGCGTGGAGCCCGAGGAACCCCGTCCTACAGCCCGGTATGAATCATTGATGGGAACCGGATCCGGCAGCGGGGAGACACCGGGGGTAATTAAAGCTGGACGGAAAGACGAGCCGGCACCGAGGGCAACGTGGGCATCGGTTATGGCTGCCCGCACATGGCGGGGGAGGACTCGACGCCTTTGGGAGCTCGGATAACGCTGGGATGGACACAGAGCGGGACGGGGGACAGACGGACAGGGGACGGACGGACGATGCCGGTGTGTCCGGTCCATGCCGTGTCGATGCGGTGACAGCGCTGCGCTCCGTGCCTCCCGGTGCGCCCCCCCGGCGCTGCGCACCCCGTGCAATTCCACGCCCCGCCTGCAGGGGGCAGCAGAGGACGCGACCAGCGAGACGGCGCCGCCGCGCTAGAGCGTCTCCCATCAGCTGTGAGGCTCAGCCAATCGCAGCGGGCGGCTGTGTGGGAGAGGAGAGAGACAGGCAGCAGCTCCAGCCAATCAGAGCGCGATTTCTCCAAGACCCCAATGGGGGCGGGGCTTGGAGGCCGGAAGCGGCCCGTTCCCTCAGCGTCGCTTCCGGTGCCGCCGCCGCCGCCCAGCGCGGGATGTAGCGGCCGGTGAGTGTCGGTGCCGCTCCGGGACGCGGGGCCGGGTCGGTTCGGTTCCGGTGTCGGTTCGGTTCCGGTGTCGGTTCGGTTCCGGTGTCGGTTCCGGTGTCGTTCACTCCGTTCTTCCTCCTCAGGACGCGGACGGAGCCCACGATCGTCTCCGCCGTTATGGCGTCCCGGAAAGCCGCCGCCGCCGCCGCCGTTCAGGGCAACGGGCTGACGGCAACCGGGAGGGAGCGGGCCCACATGGAGCTGGCGGAGCTGGGGCCGCTGCTGGACGAGAAGGGAGAGCGGGGAACGGCCGGGAACGGCAGCGTAAGGAGCGGGAACGGGGGGGGGGGCGGTGTGACCGGTTAACGACGGGATCGGTAAAGGACGGGCGGGGTGACCGGGATGAGACCGGTATGGTCCGGTATGGTCCGGTATGTGCCCGGTATGTGTCCCATATGTGCCCGGTTGGGGCGTTAGGAGCCGCTGTGCCCAATAACGGGGATGTATTGGATGCTTCGGAACGGCGGAGGGACCGGATCGGGATGGGGGGATCCGGGAGGTCGTTTCCAGCTTTAACGGTGCCGTGATTCTCCGTTAATCCAACCGGGATCGGTTTGTGCCCCGAGGGTTTGGGCCCCAAACGGCTCGTAGCTCATGACGCTGCTAAAGGCCGTTCAATGTGCCCCGGGGGGCTCCAGGCTGAGCCCTGGGGTCTCCTTTAGTTTGGTTGGAAGGATGAAAATCCCTCGTTGTAAAACCACCTTGAAACCGGGATCAAGCTGGGATTATCCTGACGGGGTTGAGGCTGGAGCCAGTTATATAAGTGATGGGGAGCGATGGGTCCTGGGCGACCCCATGGGATGGGAGGGAGCCCCGGCTGCTCTCTGGGTCCCTGTGCCCCCCATGGTTCCCTCTGGGGTTTCTTTCTCCCTCTGGGGTTGTTTCTGTCTCCAGGCTGAAGACCCGCCGTGCCCGGTGGCCCGTGAGGAAGAGGAGGAGGTGGTCCGTGTGCTGACTCTGCCCCTGCAGGCTCATCACGCCATGGAGAAGATGGAAGAGTTTGTGTATAAGGTCTGGGAGCTTCGTGGGATCCCTCCTTTGGAGGTTGTGCTCAGCTCTGCTGGGCTTCAGGAGCAGCAGCAGCTTCATTGTCAGTGCCTGGGAGCTGAAATGCTGCTGGGTGCCACTGCTCAGACCTGGTGCTTGTGGTCACCATGTTTGGCAATACATGAGGGCCTGCACGGTTCTGTCAGCCAGGCTTCATTTTAGGACTAAAACTAAAGGGAATCCTCCAGTGCTGGGAGCAGACACGGTGTGCTGAAGGGTTAAACGCTGCCCATTGTCTGCAGCTCCTTAGGGGATGTGGAAGTGCAGCACAGGATGTGGGTGGTGTAAGGGATTCCACGGGGTGTTGTGAAAGCCAAAGTTCCTCTCCCAGAGGAGAGTTTTGGGGCCTTTTCTGTAGGCAAGACCTGCAGTTTGAGCTCCCAGGGTGATTCAGCTTGAACCTTTGGGCTGTATCACTGTTGGTACCAGCCCTGGTGGCCACCAACACGAGTTGGTTTGTTGTAGGTGTGGGAAGGGCGCTGGCGTGTGATCCCTTACGATGTGCTGCCCGACTGGCTGAAGGACAACGATTACCTCCTGCACGGTCACCGACCTCCGATGCCGTCCTTCCGAGCCTGCTTCAAGAGCATCTTCCGAATACACACCGAGACAGGCAACATCTGGACTCACTTGCTAGGTGAGGGGGGGGCTGTGGGGTTGTTCAGAGCTTCTGTAGGGCTGGAGGTGTGCTGTGCCCCCATGCTTGAGGCAAAGGGCGGCCTCTGAAGGACAGGTTTGCTCCAAGGGATTTACTTGATGCCCACCGCCTTCCTTTTAGGATCACGTACCCCTCTGGTTCTGCACGTGGAGGTAGCTCAGTTGCTGGTGGCTGGGAGCTCCTGGGCTTCAGAGTGAAGGGAGAATAGGGACAGTTCCTCACAGCAGCACTGAGACCTGAGCTCAGTGGTGTCATTTATGCTTTTCAAGAGCCAATGGCCCCATTTGGAGATGGATTGGGACATTCTACAGAGTTCTGGCCTGCATGGGGACTCAGAGGCTCAGGGTTTTCGGGAGCTGGCTGTGCTGTGGCCAGACTGCTCCCACTGCACAGCACTTGTAGGTCAGCTGTTTCTGCTCCTGGGATGGAGAAATGTGTCCTGGGCAAAATAGTGTCTCATAAAACCTCTCCTTGAAAGCCAGGATGTGTGCAGGCTCTGTGATTCTCCTGGCTCTTTGCTCTACTAAGGAGGCATCGTGTTTGTAAGGCAGAGACCCTCAGGCATTGATTCTGTGCCTGCCATGCTGGCCTCTTCCCCCCCTGTATCCCTTATCACCTTCCCTGTGCTGCTGCCAGCATGCTCAGCCTGTCTCAGGGATCCTCCATCTGTTGTGTTCCCTCTGTCGATGCTGGATGTTCCTCTGTCTGACTTCCCGTTTGCTGTGTGTATACTGCAGGTTTTGTGTTGTTCCTCTGCCTGGGGATCCTGACCATGCTGCGACCCAACATGTACTTCATGGCTCCTCTCCAGGAGAAGGTTGTGTTCGGGATGTTCTTCCTCGGGGCGGTGCTGTGCCTCAGCTTCTCCTGGCTTTTCCACACTGTCTACTGTCACTCAGAGAAGGTCTCACGGACTTTTTCCAAGTGAGTCAGCACCGCTGCGGTCTCGGGATGTTCTGACTTCTCACAGCACTTCCCCTCCAAGTGCTGCATTCACTGAGGTTTTGTTCTCAGGGGAAGGGAGCAGTGTGGGGCTCAGAAGGAGCAGGGTCTGGGATGGCTCTGTCCTGTATCTCAGCACCTTGCATCTGGCAGCAGCTCTAATACCCTCAGGGAATGGGGCCTATGAGGACTGGGATCCTGTAGGAACCTGAGAGAATGGCCTCAGTGCTTCTCAGAGCAGCACAGTGAGGAACGGTGCTGGTCTCACTGGGCAGCTGTGGGTCTTCCAGTTTACTGGATGTTTTGAAAGGCTCTGAGTCAGATCCAATTTGAACTGAAACCAAATTGAAAAGCAAAACAAACAGGATTCCCGGCAAAGTGGAAATGCTGGGCAGTGGCCAGTGCTCGTCTCTGAGGTCAGCGTTGCTCTTTAAGTTAAGTTCACATCAGCCTCCATGGCACAGGGAGAGCAGCAGCGAGGCTTTCAACTGAGACCTTGCTCACTGAAGTCTATCAAAGGCATTTACTTGGGTGCTGCTTGCTGGGAAATCCTGCCAATCTCCTATGCACAAACACCAGATCCCATGGGCTCTTGTGTCTGGAACAAACTGTGCTGCCTGCCCTGAGCAGGAATGTCCTTGTGTGCTGGGGAGGGTTCCTGCAAGGCTGCTGTGGCAGTGGGAAATGCAGCCGACTGTGTTTCCGTGGTGAAATTGTTCCTGGATCGATAGCACTTTGCAAAGGGAGAGCAATCAAATCCACACGCACAAGGACTAATGCCCACCCCTTGTCATGGTGGTTTGAGCGTACAGCATCTCTGTGCTGCTCCTGCATATACAGCAAGTGTTCATTGCACTCTGCCAGCTCTGCTTGCATCCCTGCAAGCCCCAGGTCCCTTCTCCTGTTTCTCTTTGCACTGATGAGACTTGAATCTGTTGTCCAATGCAGTTATACTCGTGGGGTGGTGGCTGCAACTCCGCTTGGGTGCAGACAGACTGCATGGCACTAAGTGCCAAGGTGATGCAGGAGGGGCCAGGCTTTGGGGCTCACCTGCGTGTATCTCTCATTCTGCTCTGGCTGCAGGTTGGATTATTCAGGAATTGCACTGCTGATCATGGGGAGCTTCGTCCCCTGGCTCTATTATTCGTTCTACTGCTCCCCACAGCCAAGACTCATCTACCTCTCCATTGTCTGCGTCTTGGGCATCTCCGCCATCATTGTTGCTCAGTGGGACCGGTTTGCCACCCCCAAGCACCGGCAGACGAGAGCAGGTAGGAGCACTATGTGTTCATCACAAGTCCCCAGCCCCAGGAAGGAGCCTTGTAGTGCACTTTGGGAAGAAGCCACTGTGTTGTGCTGATGGTTCTGTGCTAGAGCAGAGCTCCAGGGCACTGCAAAGAGCTCCCAGCACCTGCAGCATTCATTCCCCTGGAGCACCACGCTGTTCTGTAGCAGGGAGGCTTCCTCCCTCCTCTCACTGTGCTGGAGATTTGCATCCTCCACTGAGCAGGGCTGGTCTGAGCTCCTCT
This sequence comes from Coturnix japonica, assembly GCF_054131305.1. Classification (NCBI taxonomy): domain Eukaryota; kingdom Metazoa; phylum Chordata; class Aves; order Galliformes; family Phasianidae; genus Coturnix; species Coturnix japonica. Next base: position 2,400,539 of record NC_140700.1, read on the forward strand.
TGGCACTCAGCAAGGCTGAGGTTTGGAGCAGGCAGGCGGTGGTTAGAAATAGCCCTATAAGCAGCGGCTGGGCAGCCTGAGGCTGTGCCACACAGAGGCTCATTATCCTGGATGTGGTTTGGCAGTGTGGAGCTGCAGCTCATCCAGAGAGGGACAGATTCCCTCCTGGTCTCCACAGTGCATGCTGCCATACCTCTGCTGTCCTGGAGGCTGCAGGGCAGGCCTCTATACGTGCACCCACATCAGTGCTGTGTCAAGGAGGAGGCAGGAAACAGGGCTGAGCCCAGCCCCACCATTACCTACACAGCATTAGTGTGGGTGTGCTGGCACAGATCACAGCTGCCTGCTGTGGGACAGAGCTGCTTTGCTCCTGCAGCGTAAAGCGAGTGGGTGGCAGTGCCAAACCCTGCCTGGTGCTGCAGGGCCACCTTCCTGCTGCCACTACAAACCGCAGCCCTCTGCTCTGGTATCCTGCTGTGGTGCTGTCAGCCCTCTGCTGATCTAATTAAATTTGACAGCTGGAAATTCCTACGCTGCTAATTAGCACCTTCCCCTGAGCTCCAAGCAGCTTCAACAAACAAATGACTCCGGCAGCAGGGCTGGCAGGGCTGCGCTCCTCACGTGTGCTCCCTCTTGCTGATCTCTCCTCTCTGTTGCAGGTGTCTTTCTGGGGCTGGGGCTGAGCGGTGTGGTGCCCACCATGCACTTCACCATCGCCGAGGGGTTTGTGAAGGCCACCACAGTCGGGCAGATGGGCTGGTTCTTCCTCATGGCTGTGATGTACATCACGGGTGCAGGGCTGTATGCCGCCCGCATTCCAGAGCGCTTCTTCCCGGGCAAGTTCGACATCTGGGTGAGTTGTGTGAGGGGTGATGGGGTGCCTGATGGGGAGCTGAGAGGATGAGAATTGATGGTAGGGATCTCTGAGATGGAGAGAAGGTGGCTGGGCTCACAGTGCAGGTGATGCTGCCAGGGAGCAAGGAAGGGGAGGCTCTGCAGTTAGTCCCGGGGTGGTGGTGGAGCAGCACGAGGCAGCTGTTCTGTTCCCTGCACTGTTCTGCCTGCTTCCACCCGGCTCAAAGGGCTTTTTGCTTCCTCACAGTTCCAGTCACATCAGATCTTCCATGTGCTCGTGGTGGCTGCAGCCTTTGTCCACTTCTACGGCGTGTCCAACCTGCAGGAGTTTCGCTACGGACTCGAAGGGGGGTGCACAGACGACTCTCTCCTCTGAGAGCGCCTGATTTTAGTACAAGCTTCCTAAGTGCTTTTTAAACTCTCTTTGCTAAAATCAAAGGAAGACTCAAAACCGGTTGGGGTTGTTGTTGGATTTGTTATCATTATACAGTGAACAAAAAATTCTTTAGCAGAGTTCCGTCGACCAAATCCTTCCCCCCTTCTCCATGTGCTGGGGCTGAGGGGAGGCCGGCCCTGCGGTGCTGTTAAGGTCTCTCCTCCTCCAAACAGAGTTCTGGCTGCAGCACAGTTCAGGCATGCCCATTTCTGCCAGTAAAGGCTGCAGTGCTCCGCTCCCAGCACTGCTGAGCACTCCCTTCCCAAGCACTCGCGTGGCACCAGGCCCAGGGCTGGAGGTTGTACAGACCCCTCCCAGCAGAGCTGCCTTCCTGGGGGCAGCTCTGTGACGCCCGGTGCTGCTGCCCAGGGCACAGGCACAGATTCACCTAACTTAAGTTTTAATCGTCTTTGTTTTTGTTTTCTTGACAAAGTAATGTAAACATAAATGAGAGAATATTTAATATTTAATACTAAGCTTTAAGAAGACTTGCTGCCACCGCAGTGTACTTGGCTCCCTCGCTGTCTGTGGTAGTGAAGGAAGGGCAGTGTTGTAGGGGAATGTAGAGCTGCTGTAGCTGATTGAAATAAAGAGGTCAGTAGTTCAGTGTCGTGCTGGTGGTGTCGGTCTCGTTTTTTGGGCTATGATGGTGAAGTGGCTCCTGGGGAGAGCACCCTGAGGAGTGTGTCAGGGACAGCTGGGAGCTGCCTGCAAGCTGTGGTCTCCATCCTACCCTGAGTGAGTCAGGACAGCAGCAAAGCAGGAAACTTGTGGGTGCTGTGGAGATGACAGGGCAGGAAACCCTTCCCTGGAGGCATGGTGTGCTATAGGGCAGAAGGACCTGCTGCCTTTCCTCCTCGGAACAGCAAGGGGAAGAGAGCTGTCAGCTCACCCTGCAGGGCTCCCAGCCAGCCAGCAAAGACCCTATAACCTGGTTAATATGTGGGGAGCAACAAAGGGCAGCACCTCACATCAGGGGCTTGCCCTTGTGCAGAGAGAGCTTTGTGAGTGACCGTGTGGCAACAGGGGATTAGAGGGGAGGGGCTGAGCTGAATAAAGCTCTTCTTGAGAAGCTGAAGCCTGTTGTAACCTCACAACAGGGTGAGGGAGGGGGGGTGCATGGTGGCCCTTCTTGGAGCTGTTTGGACCTGGCCTGGCTTTGGGCACTGCCAAATGCAAGGCTTAGATGGAGCCCCATCTAATCCTGCACCACCACCACCCCCCTGCCCCAACCCCACCAAAGTCTGCTCCCAGCCAAACAGTGCTGGGAGAGATCACTCAAGATGTCCAGGGTGCTGCTTAAATATGGTCCCCAAGGAGCAGGTGCTGCGTGCCCAGCCCCTGACAGCACCCAGGAAAGGCTGGGGGTGCTGGGGGCTCCTGCACCCAGCCAGGGATTGCTCAGCCCCAATAAAGTCACCTCCTGACCCCGCACAGCCTGGAAAGTGGTACAGGGCCATCAGAGTTGGGCACACAGTGCTGAACAACACCCAGTGTGCTAATCCTATCTATATAAAGAGCAGAGGAAAACATCTGTTGATTAACATGCAGATTTGGATACCCAGGGGAGACGCAGCACTGATGAGGGATCCGGCTTTAATTTCCCCTCACCTGCCAGGGATTTGCTCACCCCTCCATGTCTGGGATCTCAGTTAGGAACAGATCAAGCACTCTGGCTGAGTAACAAACCAAGTCAATCCTTTACAATTCACCTCAGCAACCAGGTAAGAGGCAAAGCGAGACAAGCCTTCACAAACACAAGGCTGCTGTGCTAAAGATGCTTAAAAATGACACACCAGCAGCAACAACACTGAACAGCAAGGAAGCAGAGCAGCAAGCAGTCCTGGAGTGGCCGCAGGACAGGCAAAGTGGTGGAAACTGGTGAGGAAAATGTCACTTCTATGGGACACAGGAACCTTATGGTCAGGATCTTGCTTGCATACACACATTGTACAATCTTAATTGAGCCATTTGAGCACTTCTGTGTTACATTCATGCTCTCCTACTGACAGTATGGAGATCCATTCTGGGTAGAGGAAAAGCTCTGAGCTGTCCTGGATAACGAATGCTACACAAGCCTTTGAATGCTCTCACCTGCTGGCACTTCCTGATACAATACACCTATTAGGAAAGACCTACAACAGAAAACCCTACTGAATTTGGTTTCTTTTTAGCTGCTGGCAAGACGGAACGTGCCTTCAGAACTGGAGTTTAAGAACAAAAACACAGAGCCAGGAGAACTGTGCTGTCTTCAGAGCACCAGAGGGCTCAATCCACAGCAAAAAGCCAACAGACTGTGCTGAAAGCACACATGCAGGTGCAGTGCAATGCGTTTTCCAACCACACAGAGCCTTCAAGCTTTCACTGGCTCGTAACACTCACTTCTGGAATGTAAACCTGCACGTACATTAATATTTCCCCTTAAGCTGAAATTTGTGTATACATAAACCCAAATTTTGCATAGCAACTTAAATCCAAACAGGGAGAGGGTGAATTCCAGATGTGGAATGGTTAATGCCACACCCCAGAGAAGACTTCACAGACATTCACTTCAGCCCGTGGCCAAAGGATTACAAGACTCCATTTGGTCCTTATCTTAAATCTCCATGTATTCTGTCAGACATGTATTAATGTTACAGCAATGGAATCTGTTACCAATAAATAGATCTGTCATCTTCTAAAAGTTCTGTGCAGTTTTACACTGCCAAGTGCTGAAGGTCCTCTTGGCATGGTTTGGGTAAGAGACTACCACTGGTGTAAAGACATACCACATCCTGATCCTCCAGCATTTTAAATTACAGCTCAGCTACAATAGGAGCTAACAGAACGAGGGTGATCACTGGTATTGTCTGTAGTCGCCAAATGGAGAGGGCTGCAGCTGGGAGGGGTCATCTGAGAACTGAGGGCCTGTGGGTAAGGAGAAAGAAAAAGTCAGAAACACAGAAAGACGTGCTTTCCTTTAAAATAAAACCCTTCTGAAATCCACAGAGCCAACAAGACTTCATGTTTGACTTCATTTTTTCATTCCAAGACATTTAAGTGCTTTACACCTGTTCAACTGGTTTTTAAGCTCTTTTACTTTTAAGAAAACAAATCAGAACGATGGGAGATAAACATTTCCAGTCACCGGAAGGCACTGGAAACCTCTGCCTTACTGCCCTGCAGCTGAACCCAGCCTCTCTGTAAAGGTTTCTCCACGGTAACTTGCCCCACAATAAAGCAAGGCAGTGAAATGGAACAAGTCGTGGATCAGCTTCCCGACTCCTCTTACTGACATTCTGCTGAGGGAAGCAATATGCTTATTACGTGCCAAGCTTAAAGAGAATCAACTGTGACAGACAGATGATACCCTTTCACTAAAGCAGGTTCATTTTAGAAAGCTTTTGTATTGCCAAATTGTTACAGAAATTGTACCAATTTAGACAGAACAAAGGGCGTCAGTGAACAAACCTAAGAGAGGAATCCTACCAGGATTTAGAGGCTTGCCACTAATCCTTTCAACACTAGTGGTTTTGTCTGTATTCCTCTCAAAATGAGGTGGGCCAACAGAGGCATTAATTATTTCAATCAGGCATGTATTTACATAAATGGTTACAGACTCACTGACATCTCAGCTTGTGTTGCACTTAGAAAACAAAAGGGATCCAGTTTCTGGAAATCTAATCATCCCCACCACCCCTGTTTGGAATATCCTGCCTGTATCTGCCTGATCTTTACCACCTCACTGAAATCAGCTGCACACAGAGCACAGCCACAGGGACACACACAGCACGGACTGAACCCTGCCAACACCATGCAGTGTGGGTGCCCCAGGGGCAGGGCAGAAAGCAGCTCCTCAGCCTGGCAGCCCTGCTTTCAGCCTTGCTCCCAGCCTCACAGTGCTGTTCTGATAACACCACCCCCATTTTGCTCAGATAAATCTCTCTCTTCCACCCTCCTGTGCTCCCCTGTGCCTGGAACCCCCCCCTCCCTACCCTCCCCACAATTCCTATACCTTCACACTGCTGCCTGACAGCCAATCTTGCCACTTCATTTAGGTGTGGATGTCTCTAGACCTGTCATCTCACAGAGAGGAAATTTAAAAGCTGTTGCGGCATCAGCAACGTGCAGCTCTTCTTTGACTTCTTACAGACTCGGAAGCTGATTTATTCCATGATAAGGCTGGGTACATCAGCAAACAGTGCACAACAAAAGCCTTGTGCTGCTGCAGGGAGGGCTCCTTACCGTTCTGAAACTGTGCAGAGGCAAATCTTGTTAAGAGAATGCCAGCTCCTTCAATTAAAGCCAGGAGAATTCCTCCCATTGCAGCGGATCCAACCATGGCAACAGGTCCATCTAAAAATAAAAGCACAAAACACCTGTTTCCTTTTTCTTCGCATTACTTTGCACGTTACAGCTCTTTCTATAGTTATCATCTCTCCTATGAGCAAACACTGCATTCATTCAGCCTCATTAGTAGCACTAATAAAGGAATAATTACTAGGCAGCTCTCCCCCTTCCCCAGGGGAACAAAAGAACAACGGTAATGTTTGAGGACATAATGATTACTTCCACAAGCACAGGACACAAGTCTAAGATTATTATCAATTCCTTTTCTGAAGTAAATTCCAGTTTGAGCATCACATAGTTCTGCTTTGCTGTAACAGCCATTAGAATACAGCAGCTTTCTCAATTAGTTCCCTCCCCAGAGCTTCATTTCTTACTTCTGGCAGCTAAGATGGCTCCAGTTAGGGCTCCGCTTGTGATTGAATTCCATGGATCTTCTTTCCCCCTCATTCTGACCATGCTGCAGTCAATCATGGAGAACAGACCTCCCCAGACAGCAAAGCTACCTGTGAGCACGTCAGGGGAAAGAACAGAACCAGTTCAGAGAAAGCAGATGATACTGCAGCCACATCACCACAACCATCCCCAAACCGTGGTTATAATGGAAAGACAATGGCAACGTGAGTGAGAAATCAGTTACCTCCCAGTTGTGGAGCTCTGGTTTTAATAGCTGCCAGGCTTCCCCGCAGTCGGTGGTTTACACCCTACAATAAGGAGAGAAGGAAAGAATGAAGTCTTACCACCACAGCGTGCCATGGGCACCACCTACATCTAAGCACCACGACGAGGAGCTTACAAGAACTGCACTTTTACGGCTCCTTTAGTACTGATCAGGTTTGTGTAATACACCCGTAAGCTGCAGAAATGAAGTACAACCATCAGACATTACCTTAATCTATATTGTGAGTGTGCTGGGAATTGAACTGAATGAGCACTGCACACCCTTACATTGCTTTATTCCTACATACACTCAAGCTCTGCCTTAGCTGCAAGCACTTGGAAGTGTGGATAGATTTATTTAATGAGTTTCAAGCAAAATAAAGAACGTGGTAACGTACAGAACCCCGCTTGTGTGAAGTGCCTGCAGGACCTGACTTGTTTTAGAAGAAGGTATGAATTTTATACTTAAAATCCACCTCAAACTGATGGCTTATTAAGGAACTTCAGGCAGTGAAGTGGTCACACGTGAACACCAAAAACCACTCCCAGCAAGAATCCCTTTCATCCCTTCTAAGCCAGTTTTAGAAGCCACGTTCAAGTAGAAACAGGGGATTACTCTTATCAAAATCTGCACCGTGTCTGAAGCCAAGATCTTACAGCTAAAAACTTGGAAGTGAAAGCAACTGATTTTCATCACCTGAACTGCACCTTCCACGCTCCATTTGTGCATTGCAACAAAAACCCCTTTCAAATAAATTGAGTTATGAAAAACGTCAATATTTAATTAAGGGGTTAATTACAGAAAGCCATATTCCCTCATATCATTCTGAGGGAGAAAGATTCCTCCTTTAGGCCTTCTCACTACTCAAAGGAAGGCAGAGGGCTGATGGAGAACTGCCCTGGCTCTTCTGGTGTGCAGCATCCAGAAGCAAAGGCAGAAGCGGCTCTGAAGGACCAGGTTAATAACACACAGCCCCGTGTATCAGGGTTTCTTCTGCCTTCCCTTCTGCTTGCAAGCTGCACTGCTGATGGACAGAGAAAGCAGAGATTAATGCACTGCTCAAATGGTTTTACTTACCACTGGGGAATTCCTGAAGCCCTTGATGGCCTGGAAAATGCCACCTCCTATCGCTCCCATGGTGAAGGCACCTCCACAGTCATCTACGATCCTCCAGGGACTGCAAAGAAACACAAAGATGGAAGTGCTGTGTTCCATCACGACCCATTGTGGCACATCCACCACTCTGGAGCACTGCTGTTGGAAACCCTCCATCCAAGCAGATGGCACAAAACCCAAAAGCAGTACGAGGAAGCAAACCTGCCCACCTCACTGCTTCACCCACAGCTGCCGAGCAGCATCACCAACAGGGGAAATACTGCAGCAAAACCAGTTTAGAAAAGGCTGCCAGCCTGTCCCCCTGCAGCAGGAAGCACTGAATGCTTGAACTCCTCACACGTGGCACAGAGATGGATTTCCATCACGGAAAACCTCTGCAGAACTCCAGCTTACAACCAGCTCTGCCCTAATTACATACTAGGACTTTAATCTTACTTTTCTCATGAGCTACAGGGGAACTTGAGTGGCAAATTCCACCGAGACTCAGCTCACAGCTGCACAAAGCACCGCTTTCCTGAGTTCCTCATACTTTCCCTTAGTTCTGGTTAATGAAACGGGAGACTTCAAAGCCATCTGTTGTTAAACTGAAAAGGTTTTTCTGATGCATCCAGAGCCTCTGAAGTTCATTAAAACCAAACGCAGCAACGCCCGTACAGAGCTGCCAAAGGGCAACCTCATGGAGTGTCAAATGCTTCAAAACAAGCAGCACCTTCCTCTCAGCAAACGCTTTCAACTGCAGAGACGAGCTTTCATGTGGGGCTCACATCCCCTTCAATGCTGCTGCCAAGCATGAGAGCTTTGTAATCCTCCTGCTCCCCGTGAGCAGCAGCCTGCAATTAGCCCTGCTCCCACCGCTGCGAGTTCTGCAGCGTCTGCACAAAGCAAGCTGGTGTGTTCCTTTCATCTGACATCAAAACCTGACAAGAAAAGCCAAACACTTGGGTGGCTACAACTGCAACAAGGGCAGTGAGCAGCAACCCCAGCAAAACACAGAGCAAGCCTGGGGCTCACAGGTCCTGCCATCAGAGCATCAGCTTTCCTGACCAGGCTGAGGGAGTTGGGTTTGTTCAGCCTGGAGAAGAGAAGGTTGCAGGGTGACCTCATTGCAGCCTTTCAATACCTGAAGGGAACTTACTCCCAGGAGGGGAGTAAACTCTTGGAAAGGGCTGACAATAGCAGGACTAGGGGAAATGGTTTTAAGTTAAAAGAGGGAAGATTTAGGTTGGATGTCAGGGGGAAGTTCTTCACTAGGAGAGTGGTTAGGCCCTGGAACAGGCTGCCCAGGGAGGTTGTGGATGCCCCGTCCTTGGAGGTGTTCAAGGCCAGGTTGGACGGGGCCCTGGGCAACCTGATCTAGTAAAGGTGTATGTTTGGTGGCCCTGCCAGGCAGGGGGGTTGGAACTACATGATCCTTGAGGTCCCTTCAAACCCGGGTCATTCTGTGATTCTATGACCTTGCTCTGCACGTGACGTTCCTTCTCCTTTCCCCCTGCACACTCATGATGTTTAGCCATTGTCCTTTAACCTGGAACAAAAGAACTCAAAGTTCTCAGTCCCACCATCAGCAGCGGGAGGTTGGAGTCCCACAAACAGCAGCAGGAATGGTGTCCTAACACACACAGCCCTTCATTTTACTGCCTGTCTTAAGCTTCCATCTCCAACACTCCTAACCAACCCCAATCAGGTGATGTAGCCTCATTCCATGCTTTATTTTCACCTCCACCCCCTGCTTCCTGCATGTGATCTTCAATGTGTTTTCCTCCCTTCTCTGCTCATATTTGTTAATATAAATCACCTCCTCACATCAGCCCACCTCTGTCAGCTCATTAAGAGCGCTCTGCCTGCTGGCAATCCCAATAGATGATGTGCAGAGCTCTTCCTTCCCCCACATCAACACACCCCAATACAGCACAACCCCAATACAGCAGAATCCTTCATGTCTTCCCCTTCACCTCCCTCAGGCCTCTACAGGAACCACTTTTAAACAACAAACTTGGCTTTTAAAGGCACAGCCGCCTCCTCTGAGGCCGGGCCAGGCGTTATTAATGGGGTTAATGCTCCGTGTTAAAGCCTCGTTGGCTTTAATGAGGCCCCATAGAGCTGTGAGGAGCCTGCGGCCTACCACCCCCTCAGGCTGCGGCCTACAGCACCACAGGGAACACAGGCCTCAGTGACGCAGCCCGGAAGCGGCGGCCATGACAGCATGCGTCGCCAAGGTCACCTCCGGTCACCTCCTGCCCCGTTCCTGTTGTTCTGTTCCCGTTATCCCGTTCCCCATCCGGTTGTTCCCGTTCCTCCCGCACACAGCCCGCACACACCGGCCGCCATTCCCTCACCACGGCTCCCGCGCGTATTCCTCCATCTTTGCTTGGCGGGACGGCGGATGTCCGCAAGGCGCATGCGCCGTGCCCCCTTTGGCCACGCCCCATTTTGGCCACGCCCCATTTTGGCCACGCCCCCATGGGCGGAGGGCGACGTGCGGTCCTAGTGCCCGCCGCCGTGCCGGGGTCCGGGGTCCTGTCCCGGTGTGACCCAACGTGGAACCCTATAAGGGAGGGCGGCCCAATCGGGCTGTGCTCTCGTTATCGGCCCAATCGGGCTGTGCTCTCGTTATCGGCTGAAGCCGTCGGGCTGCAGGGAGGACTGGACACCCAGGAGATCCTTTCCTGCAGCTCAGTCCATGTACTGATGTATCACGATGCGCCTGCCCCTGCTGAGCCTTATCAGGTTCCTTATCACGTTCCTTATCAGGTCCCTCTGCCCTGCTCTCAGCCTTGTCCCACCTGCTGGGGGTGGCAGTGTCCCCATAGAGGCCAGTCACCAAAGGGACGGCAGTGACACGGAGCTGGCTGCAGGCAGAGGGCAGCTGTTTTTCAATGGGGGCTTTGATGTGGGGTTGATGTGAGCAGCAGCTCCTATTTGCCATGCTGAGAAGGGCTGCAGCATAGAGATCCTGCTTGCTTTGTAGGGATGTGCTGTGAAATGGAAAGGTTGGGGGGTCACCTTCCCTCCTCCAGGCTCTGAAGGAAGGGGCAGATAGAACAGCTTGGAGGGATCCATCGGTTTCTCACTCGTGTTCTAGGAGAGGAGGCAGCAATGAAGCTGGGAATGGGGGATCTGCCAGAGCCCCTCAGGTGTGCAAGGAGAAAGCAGTTCACTTTGTGTCTGATCCCCATCCCTGAGACGTGGCTGGTAACACTGATGTGAGATAGTTGTCAGTGCCTCCCAGGTGATCAGTTGCTATGGGAATGGGAGTCCTGATAAGAGCACAGGCTGCAGAGCCCTCTGATGCCCATTATCAGCAGCAGGAAGGGAGAGGGAGATAGAGCAGGAGATGTGGTTGGTGTAGATGGGGAGCACAGGGCACCAGGGTGATAGATAGGAGCGATGGGGTGACGTGGGATGAAATGCAGGAGCGCAGTGTTTAAGGCTCTGCACTTGGAAACTAGAAACAACAGTTTCTTCCCCAATCTGGAAACAATCTCAGTTGTGTGTCTGAATCATAGGAAGGTTATGAGCAGGAGCTGAGTGCTGCAATGCTGGAGATAAGAGAGATCCCAGAATGCAAGTAAGTCTGCGTTTCCCATCCAGATGGGGAATGTCTGGGCTGCAGCACGAGGCGCCGGGAGGCCCACCTGGAACAACCCATGGTCTGTGCATGGGGTGAGATCTGAGCTGCCAGACAGCAGGGAGAGTCATTGGGCTGGTGAGGAAAAGAGCTCGTTCTGGTGGAGGAGACCAGAGGGCTGCTTGTATATGGGTGAGGATAGAGATCTGAGAGCAGGCAGTAAATACCAGGAGGTTGATAAGGAATGAAGGAAAAGGGTGAAGCCAACAGCGTATCGAATGGGTATAAAATGTTGTGCGTGGGGAAAAGCTGCTTTGAAAGTTGGAAGAGAAAGAGCACATCTGCCACGTCCCCCTGGGAGAACTTGCAGATGCCAGGAAGCTTCTGTATGGATTAGGTCGATGGAAAGTAGGTGCCTCCAAGCAAAGCCTGGGCTTAAGGGCACTGCCTGAAGCAGAAGATGGTTTGGAATTCAGCCTGTGCAGAAGGAGGGATGTCTGTGGGGTTGGGAAAGGGGGAATGGGAGAGATGAGCAGCTGCAGAAAGCCCTACAGAGGATGGGGAATATACAGAAGCACTGACCAAGCACCCCAGGGCTGGTGCTGGGCTCAGACCCACGGAGCAGAGCTGGGTGGGCACTCAGTGCTGGAGTCTCCCAGGCTTTGTACATCCTCTGTGCAGAAAGCAATCTGCATCAGCACCTCCGCGACGGGCTGACCCTACAGATGCTGGGGAGCATTGGGATAAAGATGGAAGAAGCTCAGGGGTGGGCAGATCGCTGCTGATTTCAGACGAGAGCTGTCAGGAGCACAACACCAAGCTCCTGAATATCAACCCTCCTGTAAGTGGGGGGGCTTGGGGGCAAGGCTGACCCTGTTACCCACACCATGGGGCCAGGATGTGCCCCCAGCCCCCAGCTCTCCATCCTGCCAGCTTGTGCGCATTTTTGCCTGTTTTTCTCACTCCGTTGGCCCATTGCCTTTAAAAGGCTAAATGCTCCGGACTAAATTTGGTCATGCAGCTCTGCATGGTTCCCTGGAATGTCCTCGGGTTTCAGGCTCCCCCGACAGCACCATTCCCCGCCTCCCGCTGGGTTCCATTGGCCAACCCTTGGGCCGAGGGATGTCCCCTCTCCATCAGCACGGGTACCCAGGGCTGCAGAGCTGAGATTTAACACTTCAGCACCTGCTGCCTCTGTGGGAAGCAGTCGGAGAGCCTCGGCTCTGGGTATATTTTTTCTCTTGCTTTGGGTACCACAACAACCGCAACCGTGTCTCGCCAAAGGGCCAAGATGTCTAAAGTCGCCAAATATAGGCGACAAGTGAGTGAAGATCCGGACATCGACAGCTTGCTGTCGACTCTGTCTCCGGAGGAGATGGAGGAGCTGGAGAAGGAATTGGATGTGGTGGATTCCGATGGAAGCATCCCTATGGAGCAGAACCAGAAGAACCAAGCAGAAAATCCCCCCGGCGGCACACAGAACTGCGATGCAGTGCTCAACCACCACGAGAAGGAGCCCAGGAAGCGTCTCCAAAGGGAGCAGGCGGTGGATGTAAGTCCCATCTCCCCACACTGTGATGCTCATTGGGCACGGCTGTGTGTAAAGAGCTGGTTGAAGGGGTTGGATGAGGAGTGCTGGGCAGTCAGGGGGATGGGGCAGGGAGCTGGCAGCCAACAGGGGCTTTTGTGAGCTATCCGAAAGCCAAAGCTGCTGTCAGGGGGCTTCTCCTTGCCTCTGGGAAGGGCTGGGGGCTTCAGCAATCTCTGCTCCTTGTGGAGTAATAGAAGGGAGAAGTTTGCTGCTTGCTGGGAATCACCCCAAGGAGCAGGTTTTGCCCCGAGCCATTTCCTTCCTGTTTATCATCCAGCTAAAACTCATTTAGTTTGGTTTGGGTACATTTATCTCCTTCTCTGCATCGGGTAAATCCTGTGAGATCTTTGTTGGGGAGAGGAAATGTTGTGCAGGTCCTCATCCCATGCATCTGTGCCTTGCAGCCAGTCCCGCTTCCCTGCAACATTTATTAACCTCTGCACTAAGAATACTTGGTATGTGCTCGGTGCGTGGGAGGCTGGGAAGCATTTGGTTTCCCTTGCTTTCCACAGCAGGCTGAGCCTGAATGCTGGAGAAGGGAATGGAAATGGAAGGTAACGTTCCTGCAGAGCAGGAGCAGGATCTGTGCTTGGGCAGAGGTGTGCACAGCTCTGAGCTGCTCTGCTTCCAATGGGCAGAAAGGCAAAGGGAGAACCTCAGCTCTATCTGGAAGTGGTGCCCCATTTCTTTTCCACATCCAGGAGATGCTTTTAATGGGCAACATGATAACCAACATGGGCCTTTTGTGGCTGAGAGCAGAAATCTGTACAGATAAATAACAGAAGATTGGCTTCACTCTCATGTCGTGGAGAGAATCCAAAGGTATAATAAATAGTCCTTCATTTGTATGGAGCACTTCACTTCTTATAACGGTGGTACGTGTTTCCTGGGGCAGGTTGGGGTTGTTTATTCCATGCTGGGAAGGATCTGTCCTTCGTTAGGGCAGTGCTCAATGGATATGGACTGCATTGGGGCACCAAAGTTAATGTGCTGGAAACTGGTCCTATGAAACAGGCTGGGAAATGAAGCATCGTGGCATATAATGATGTACATGATCCTAATGTTAGTCTAAATCTATCAGTGGTAAGTCCTTTGTGAGGGGCTCACGTGTTGCCTGCAGTCTGTAAATCAAGTAGACCTTTCATCCTAGAGCCACAACGTGTGCTGGAATACAAGGAGATAACAGGGAAGCAGTGGTGTGCTGCAGTGCATGCAGCCTGGAGATGCATCCCATAATCCCTGCGGTCCCCTCCAGCTCAGGATGTTGTGCCATCCTGTTCTGCCACGGAGCCAAGAACCCAAGTGAAGCCTGGATGCAGAGAGGGATGGATGAGAAGGGCAGGTTTCCTTTGGAGTCCTGCACAAGGGGTTAAGCATTTCGCCCAGCTCTCTCCTGGCCGTGAGGACACCGCAGCCATCACTTCTATATGCGGAGCTCAGCGTGGGCTGGGGGAGCAATTCCCACCACATGCAGTTCCCCTCCTTGGCTCACTGCCCCTGGCTGCCAGAGCTCTGCCTGCAAGGCCTCCCCTTGGCTGAGAGCTGCAGACCACCGAGGGTCCGATGCCGCATCCCTTCCTCCCCTCATTGTGCATTAGGATGTGCAGAACTTTGCCAGAGTGGGAAGCAGGGCATTATAAAGGGAAAGGTTTGGATCCTGCTGGTCTCTCAGCTCCTCCTGTGGCCTTTTCTCCCACTCCAGGCACCCCATTTCCCTCCTAAAAGCAGAGGGAGGGGGCAGCAGATCTAGAGCTGTCGTGACTCCATAACACAATGTCTTTCTCTGCGATGAAAAGGGCAAACTTGGGTAACTAGGAGGCAGTTTATAAACAGCCCAAAATAGATGTGAGCTTTGCCCTGACTTCTCTGCGCTGCACAGCCAAATGCATAGCTGGGCGATGCATTAATTAATTAATCTTCATTTCCTATTGCCAGCGAGTGCTTGGTGCTGTGCTGCTCCTCGGGTGCACCCTTGCCTGTGTCTCCAGGGAGGGCAGGTTGATAACGCTCACCAATGGGTAAATGAGGGCTCTAATTGCAAAGGCACAGAGAGAGAAGTCCAGGCTGGGCATGTGGTGTTGTTCTGAAGCAAGGGGCATTGAGCAGTGTGATTAACAGAGCTGCTGTCACCTGGAATCCTTTGCAGCATGTTTCTTCCAAGCTCTATGGGGTGGTCTTCCAAAAACCCCTCTGTCCTTCCTCCCTGCTTGCTGGGCTGTGCACAGGTAGGCTGAGGCACACTGGGGGTGTTCAGCCACTGAGAACAAACAGTGCCCTACTGATGGAAGCTGTACCTGGCCAGGTGAGGTCCCTGCTGGGAAACCCTTCTGTGACACCGCAGAGGACCAAGTTGGCATTTTGCTTTTGTATTCATGGCCAAATCCCGTTGTTTTTCCTTGGAACCATCTGGAAACAAAACAAGCTGTGGATTTACACAGCCAGGACAGACTCAAGGGGAATCATAACCGAGGGAAAAGCAGCACTTGTATCATTCCTGAGGCATCTTACTGCTCTGTGACTAACACAGCTGGATTTAAGCTCTGTTTATCAACCCATCCTCCTCCCAAGGACCTCTGCTGCCCCCAGTCTCTGTCTTTCACTGGGCCAGATGAGAAGAGGAGCATCGTTTCCAGGATGGGGCCCTTCCCCGTGGTTCACACTGGTGCCAGGAGCACCATGTGCCTTCGAGGCACCCGGCCCATCTAAGGGCACGAGTGGGAAAACTGCTTTGCTTCTGCTCAGCCTGCAGCACTGCCAGTGAGCAGGAGGGCTGTGTATTTACATAAAGCACAACAGGGATGCAGAGGAACCGGTGGAGATACTTGGAGTGTTGGGCTTATATGGGCTGAGCTGCCACAGGCTGAGAGCTTTATTGTCTGTTTATGTTTTGCTGATAAGGAGATATAGGGAGAAGGAAAAGAGCTGCAGTCGGTGACGTCTCACTCTTGTTAGCAGTGTGACAACATCATTTGTGTGCTGCAGGGGTCTGCCGTGCTGCCCACCCCCAGGCTTTGCTATGGTGGGAACAACAGCTGGGTGTCACCAGCAGCCACCAGTTCAGGTCCTGGCAGGGAGGAGGCATCCACAGGCAGCAGCACAATGCAGTGCAGTGCCCCATCCCTTCCTGCTCATCGCTCTCCTCAATCCTCCTTCAGCCTGATGCAAATGCAACATCCAAAGGAGGGCTTGGAGGTGCACGCCTTGCCCCTTGCAGCCCCAGTTGGAGAGGGGTGGAGCAGAAGAGCAGCCTCAGCTTGGGAATATCCCCTTTGGTTTTTGCAGTATGTGGAAGAGGAAAGGCCAGGGTACTAAAACCAGCTTCTGTCAAGAGATCAAGACTTCCCATTTGCAAAGTATCCAGCAGCTCTTAAGGGCTGTTTGGGAAATGGCTGCGTGTCACTTTGGATGAGATGGGGCTGGTGCTATTCAGGGAAATGCCGTGGAGACTTTTGTTGTCTGCTGTAATTCACCAATGAAGGCAAAGCAAGGCAAAAGTCAGGGCCAGGAGCTGGCCAGTCCCCAGAGGACAGAGCTGAGTCTCAGAAGGAGCATTGGCCTGGGAAGGGTGAGGATGTGGTCAGCATTGGGGTCAGGAAGGCTGGGCCAGAAGGGAAGGGGACAATGGGACATCCCATTAAAGTGACAACAGTGGCAGGAAGCTGTTCACATTGCCCAGGGCACCAGCACATAGAGCACAGCCTGGGGGTCACGCTGGGTCTGCTTGGCAGTGCTCAGGTCCTCCCACTCTTTCTTCATGTCAAAAAACCCCATAGTGCCTGGGGATGGTTGGAGCAGGGAGCCCTGGGACAACTGCAGGCAGGGCAGTGCTGGGGGCTCAGATCACAGGGGATGACCCCCAGCTCTATATGGGGTGAGGATGCTGCATTTGTCCTTGGTTACTCATAATTGACCAGGGAGTGGAGGAAGGGAGCAGCACGGCTCACTTCATATGGATCAGCTTGGGTAGAGCAACCCACCTGCATGCCTGGAGCATAATGGCACCCAAATACCCAGGAGCATCAAGGGCAAAATGAGCTGGTTTTGGACAGCAGGGAACATCCCTGTGTCCTGGGAGCTCCACATGCCTTGTGCCCAGCTCCCTCACCCCTTCTCCCATGGCTGAGCTGCAGGATGGGGGTGTAGGTTCACCCTGCAGCCTCTGGCTGCTGCTCCCTGCCCCAAAATCCCCTCTGCCACTCAGGATTTGCATGGTTCCCATGGGCTGCAAAACTGTCCTGCTGGATGCAGGGGGTTGTTATCACAGCAGGAGCTGGGAGAAGAGGGTTGTGTCTTGGTGCAGGATTTGTGCTGCAGCTCTGAAGGGATCTGGTGCACAGTGTGGACACACCATGTCTTGGACAAAGTCAGCATCGTTGCTGGGGATGGAGAGAGTTACAAGGAGACCCCTGAGCTCTGGGTCCACTTTATGTGCAGAAGTTCACCCACGTGGCTAAAATTGTTCCTGGGTTAATGGAGTTCAGCTGCTCCTGCTGTCTCTTGGTGCATTGCCTTGCAGGAGAGCCATTTGCTTCCCAAGAGTTCCTCAAGAGCAGACATCCCACAGCTGCACACAGGACCATACAGCTTTGCTCAGAGCCCACATCCATAGCAAACAGCACCTGGAGCCCCTTTGGAGCCCACCCCATTTCCCAGCAGATGATGGTTGGTGTGTTCTTGTGTTGCTGATGGGGTACAGCTTCCCCAGGACAAAGCTGCCCAAGGCACATCCCCCCATGGCACATCTCCTTCATGGAGCATCCCTCCCCATGATATGTCCCCCCCATGGCACATCCCTCCCCATGGCACAGCTCCCCATAGCTCACACTGTGCTCGCTGCTGACCCAAGCACGTGGCTGTTGCAGTGGGGCAGTCAGCCCAGCACTGTGATGCTGCCCATGAGTGCCTCTTCCCAGGACATGCCTCCGCAAATAGCTGCTGGTTGCTGTGAGCTGGCCCCCTCCAAAGCCAAACATTTATTCTGCTAATGCATTTCTACTGTTCCCCTCTGCCAGGGACTGATGCAACAACAGCACCATGCCAGTTGCTCCTTCCCTCCACTTGGGCATGGATTTGGAGAGCCCCCGTGACCCCCAGCCCACCCCAGGAGCCCCCCACTCACCACGCACCCAATGCTGTGCACCATGGGGCAATTCCCATCCCTGCCATCTCTCAGACACCCAGATCGATGCTGTTCTCACCCCATCCCATGCAGTGGGGCTCCATGTGCAGGGTGCAGCCCTTTGCTCACCCACAGCCCCATGGCAGCTCAGCACAGGGCTCAGTGTGCAGCCCGGTCCCATCTGCTCACACTGGGCTGCAAGCACTCAGATTCCAGGCAAGAAGTTCCCGTCCTGCTTTGCCTTTTAAGGAAGCATCTGAGTGGGTTTGAGGGTTGCAAATGCTAACAAGCAATGGCAATGCTCATTTTAGTCTATTTAGAGGAAACGGGAAGGCATTTCAGTTCATCAAAACACTGGTGATTAATCAGCCCAGTACCAGGCTGTTTTCATTAGGCTTATTTTTAAAGGTCTGACACGCAGTGTAAAAATATTCCCCTAATAATCATGCTTGAAGCGGAGGGAATGGCACGGAGGGGTGCTGAGCTCCTGTCCCTGGGTGCCCAAGGTAAATATGGGCTGAAGATGGACATGGAGGGGCTGTGGGGATGGCCCCAGCCACGATGCAGGAGGCAAAGGGAGGAGCAGGGAACACGTGCATCCCTCCTCTCCCTTTCCCTTCCCTTTCCATTTCGCCTTCCCTCTCCCCTTCCCCTTTCCATCTGCACGGGACATGTGGCAGCAGATCAGGGCACAGTTGCTTTAATGATATCAGCACTAACGATGCAATAACAAGATAAGAGATACAGCTTCGCCTTTGCAGGGCTGATTATTTCATTCTGGTTTTGTCTTATTTGGAGAAATCCATTGCCTCCTCTAAGTATGGAAGGTTTTGCAGCTCCTTCCTCCCTTTCTTCAAGATCTGCTCATTCTTAGCCAAAACCTTCACTCTGCTTTGTCCCCAGCCCATTACCGAGCTGCACAATGTGGGCTGGGAAGGAGAAGGCTTCTTGGAGCACTTGGTGTGGGGCTGGGGCTGTTGGCTGCAGCTTGAGGAGTGGAAAAGAAAGAGCTGGAGAGCTTGGGAAGTTGTACAAGGAACCTTCATCCTCAGGCATCCTTAAATTTCCAACCCAAGACATCCCCAAATGCCTTTGAAAGGCACCCCCAGTTTCCCATCCATCCTCAGTGCTGGGGCTTTGGACGTGGTTCTGTGGGTCTGCCACGTGCCTCTGTGCCGCCTGCCCAGGTTCCATGCTGGGGAGCCAAGAAATCTCTTAGCTAAATAAACAGCTTCGTCCCAGATGGCATCTGTGTGTGCGCCAGGTACACGCTGTCCCTGCAGCTGGACTGCTGGTGGCCCAGCGGCTTCTTCCCACCAAACAGAAGTCCCAGGGGGCCGGCATGGGGCTGGGATGGGGCTGCTGTGGGGTCCTGGCTGTGATTTGGGGGTTCAAGGCACAGTGCTGGCCCTCATGTGCTCCCCAGACAAGGAGTGGGGAGAAGGAAGCCCATATTGCTGAACTCAGCTGCAGGCATTGCTGCAGGGTGGTCCCAGCACTGAGCATTCCCCTACACCAGATGCATCTCTTTATAACACTGACCCATAGTGAGAGGGGAGGGGTCTCACAGCTGCACTGCTCTCACAAAATATGGGCCCTGTGCATCACTCCAGGTATGTGGGTAAGTGAAACTGGGGCTGCAGGACCAGAACACAGGGAATCCCACAGGCTCTGCCTGCAAAGGGGCACTCACACCGAGCCCTCCCCTGGAGATGGGTTTGATTTTGCTCTGCAAAACACAGTCAAGAGCTGCAGTGTGTTGTGAGAGCACCCAGATGGGGGGGAGGCTTCCCAAGGCTGGGCTGTGTTGGAGCAGTGCTGGCCATAATGTCTGGGATGTGACTGTGGTGAGGCTGGAGCTCAGGGAGCCTGACTTGCTCACACCTCTGTGATCCTCTGTTGTTAGGAAAGCAGGCTGGATGAGAAGAAGGAAGTCAAGAATGGAGAAGAAAAGGGAAAGGAAGCTCCTGCCAAAGAGCCGGCCAAGAAACGCGATACAGGAGTGGGGAAAGACTCTAAGAAGGAAGATAGTGCCCAAAAGACGGAGCCAAAAAGTAAAGGGGAGGCTGAGAGCAAAAGCAAGGACAAGAAAGCCATCAACGACAAGGTGAAGGCCATGGAAAACAAGCTGATGGGCAAGGACAAGAAGGAGGAAGAGAAGGGCTCGACAGCAAAGAAGGATGCAGAGAAGGACAAAAAGGAGGAGAAGGGTTCGGCATTAAAGAAGGACGCGGGGAAAGATAAAAAGGAGGAGGAGAAGGGCTCAGGGCTGAAGAAGGATGCAGGAAAGGATACAAAGGAGGAAGAGAAGAGCTCAGCAGCAAAGAAAGAGACAGAGAAGGACAAAAAGGAAGAAGAAAAGAAGTCGGTGTCGAAGAAGGACACAGAGAAGGACAAAAAGGAGGAAGAGAAGAGCTCGGAATCAAAGAAAGAGGCAGAAAAAGACAACAAAGGAGAAGAGAAGAAAGACAAAGATAAAAAAGAAGAGGAAAAGAGCTCAGCACTGAAAAAACCTGAGGCAGATGAAAAGGAGAAACCACAGACTGAGGCAGAGGCAGCGGCAGAGGGGAAGGAGGAGACCAAGGCAGCAGCACAGAGCAGCCCCGCATCCGCCCCCAGCAGCAGCACAGAGCAGCCCAAGGAGGACGAGGCCTCCAGCATCTTTGATGAGCTCATTGAGAAGGTGAAGAACAACGACGCCGAGGTGACCGAGGTGAACGTGAACAACTCAGACTGCATCAACAACGAGACCTTGGTGCGCTTCACCGAGGCGCTGGAGTTCAACACCGTGGTCAAGCTGTTTGCATTGGCCAACACCCGCGCCGACGACCACGTGGCCTTCGCCATCGCCATCATGCTGAAGTCCAACAAGGTGTTGACCAGCATCAACCTGGACTCCAACCACATCACAGGGAAAGGCATCCTGGCCATATTCCGGGCTCTGCTGCAGAACGACACGCTGACGGAGCTGCGCTTCCACAACCAGCGGCACATCTGCGGGGGGAAAACGGAGATGGAGATCGCCAAGCTGCTGAAGGAGAACACCACGCTGCTCAAGCTGGGCTACCACTTCGAGCTGGCCGGGCCCCGTATGACCGTCACCAACCTGCTGAGCCGCAACATGGACAGGCAGAGGCAGAAGCGCCTCCAGGAGCAGAAGCTGGCGCAGGAGCGTGGGGAGAAGAAGGATCTGCTGGAGGTGCCCAAGGTCGGAGCACCAAAGGGGTCCCCCAAGGGGTCCCCGCAGCCGTCCCCCAAAGCGTCCCCTAAAAACTCCCCAAAGAAGGGGGGAGGGCCCGCTGTGCCACCCCCACCTCCTCCTCCCCTTGCCCCGCCGCTGATCAATGAGAACCTGAGGAACTCGCTCTCACCAGCCACGCAGAGGAAGATGGGGGACCGGGTACCCATGCAGGAGAAGAGCTCACGAGATCAACTCCTGGCTGCCATCCGCTCCAGCAACCTCAAACAGCTCAAGAAGGTGAGTGTGGGGCTGCAGCTGTGGGGCGGGCGTGCTGGATGGGGTCATTTGAGTAGTGCAACATACAGTGCTGGGGACACAGCATGGGCTGCGTGCTCCCAGTGCAGAGCACGGGGCAGGAACAGACCCAAATCCCTTTGCTGAGCACACAGGGCCGGCAAATCCATCCCTTGGCATGGTCCCCAGGAGGGCATGTGGGGTCAGGAGATCCATCCCTTACAGAGATGTGGGGTCAGGAGATCCATCCCTTACAGGGAAGTGGGGTCAGGAGATCCAACCCTTACAGGGATGTGGGGTCAGGAGATCCATCCCTTACAGGGAAGTGGGGTCAGGAGATCCATCCCTTACAGGGATGTAGGGTCAGGAGATCCATCCCTTACAGGAACGTGGGGTCAGGAGATCCATCCCTTACAGGAATGTGGGGTCAGGAGATCCATCCCTTACAGGGATGTAGGGTCAGGAGATCCATCCCTTACAGGGATGTAGGGTCAGGAGATCCATCCCTTACAGGGACATGGGGTCAGGAGGTCCATCCCTTACAGGGATGTAGGGATATGGGATCCACGCCAGCATAAAGCCTCCCTATCCCAAGGCACTTTGTGCTCCTGGCCACACTGCCCTGGGCCATGGGGACATCCAGAGCCTGGCCAGGAAGGGGCAGTGACCCCAGATCCCCATCAGCCTCCACCACTGATCCATGCTCTGTAATGGGGCATCTCCTCCAACAGGTGGAACTACCAAAGCTGCTGCAGTAGGGAGTGAGACGCTCGCCTTCCTCATGACTCTCGCCGTGCCAAGCCCTTGGGGACCCTGCAGTGACCGACGCCGAGGAGCAGCGATCTCTCTGGGACTGATGGAGGAAGGGCCGGGCCCGAGGAGGGCCGGCGTGGTGGTTGGCCACGGCGTGTGAGAAAGACCTCGTATTTATTGTTTGTACAGTTGTGATCCCTCAAGCTCTTTCTGTTGCCAGCACCGTGCCCCACACTGCTTGGGGATGCCGAGGATGGATGGGGGGGGACTGTCGGAGTGTTCCCTGCCACATCCCACCCTGATGCAGGGAAGAGGTGGAAAGGAGGTGGCAATGGGGCTGGGGGTGCCATGGGGCCAGGGGTGCACTGAGGGGCTGCTTCCCCCAGCCCCATCCAGCCTGAAGCAAGCGGATGAGGACAGGTGTGTCATGGGGATGTGGCCATGGCGTGTGTCCCCATGGGGTCCCCACGTGGCCAGGAGGGTGATGGGGTGAACATTGGGTGGTGCAGGGGGTGGGATTTGGGGAGGTGGTGGAGAGCTGGAGCAGGAGAGGGGGGTCACAGCTGGGGGTGTCCCACCCCTGCAGGACGTGAGACCTCACCTCTCCTACTGGACATTTGTCTCCATGCAGGGACTGAGTGCTCCATGGGACTTATGTGGGGGGAGGGATAACGCTGTCACCTGTAGTGTCACCCACAGTGTCACTCCACCAACCATGGGCATACGTTTGGGGCCGCAGCGCCTGCCCTGGTGCAAAGCCTCGCTCGTGGTCTGTACACCCGCGGCCACCGCATCGGCAATAAAGCTTCACCCAACGCTTCAGTGCTCCTCAGGGGGACAGCAGGGGGACAGCCACCCCCTGGCCAGCACACCATGGGGACAGGGCTGGGTGGTGGCGTGGGAGGGGGTCGCAGTCACCCCAGAGTGGGCACTTTGGGACACCCCACAGGGCACTGTGGGTCCAGCTGGGCACCCCACAGCTAAACACAACGGTGCCATCCCAATCTGTGCACCCCGACCCGGGTACCGGGGGCCCAAATGTGAGCAGCAAATACCCCTCGGGGCTGCACGCTGCGGCCGCCAGGGGGCGCCACACGGTGCGGGGCAGAACCGGGCCGGCAGGGCGCGGTACCGGCGGATCCCAACAGGGGCGGTAGTGCTCTCGGTGCCGCCGCCCGCCCCGCCTCGTCGCGCTGCCCCCCCCCCGGTCCGCTCCCGCGGCGGCGGCCGCTCGGTGCGGCGGCGGCGGCGGCGGCGCAGACAAAGAGGCGGCGGTGCCGGGGTGGGGGGTGGGAGGGGGGGGCGATGGGCGGCGGGGCGGCGGCGCTATGAAGGGGCGGCGGGCAGCATGGCGGCGGCGGGCGGCGCGGCACGGCGGGGGCTGCTGAAGAGGAAGCCCAACTTCACGCTGCAGGAGATCGAGATCCTGATGAGCGAAGTGCTCCGGTACGAACCGCTGCTCTTCGGAGCCGCCGCCAGCACCGTGAACGCCTACGAGAAGCAGAAGATCTGGTGGCGCATCACCAATAAGATCAACGCCGCCGGCCGCAACCAACGCGACATCGGAGAGGTGAAGAACCGCTGGAGGGGGCTGCGCCGCCGGGCCAACGATAAGATCACCCGGCACCGGCAGGAGCGGCAGGGACCGGCACCGCGACCCAACGCGAACCGGCACCACGGAGCCGCCGGAACCGGCACCGGCACCGCGGAGCCCGGCCCAGGACCCGCGCCCGTATGGGGACAGCGCGGCGGAGAAGCGGCACCGCTGCTCGGCGGGGAACGGGCGGCACCGCGCGGTGCGTGCGGGAACGGAGCGGGATGGGATTGGGATGGGATGGGATGGGATGGGATGGGATGGGATGGGATGGGATGGGATGGGATGGGATGGGATGGGATGGGATGGGATGGGATGGGATGGGATGGGATGGGATGGGATGGGGATGGGATGGGATGGGATGGGATGGGATGGGATGGGATGGGGTGGGATGGGATGGGATGGGGTGGGATGGGATGGGATGGGATGGGATGGGATGGGATGGGATGGGATGGGATGGGATGGGATGGGATGGGATGGGATGGGGTGGGGTGGGGTGGGGTGGGATGGGATGGGATGGGATGGGATGGATGGGATGGGGTGGGGTGGGGTGGGATGGGATGGGGTGGGGTGGGGTGGGGATGGGATGGGGTGGGGTGGGGTGGGGTGGGATGGGATGGGATGGGATGGGATGGGATGGGATGGGATGGGATGGGATGGGATGGAATGGATGGGATGGTGATGGGGTGATGGGGGAGAAGGGGTGTGGGGCGGGGAGGTGGGGCAATGGGGAGCTGGGGTGGGGTTGGTCTGGATGGGGATATGGATATAGGGGGACAAGGATATGGGATAGGGTGTTGGGGACCAGGACCGAGGTGGGGATATGGGGGAGTGGGACGGGCACATAAGGACCGTGAGAGGAAGATGGGATAAGAAACGAACCTGGACAGGGATTGGACTGTGGAGATCAAGATAGGGACATGGGTGTGGGGACACAGGGATGGGGATGTGGCAGGACGTGGTCCAGGGCAAGGATATGGTGCAGTCAAAAAGGGACATGGGAGACCGAGACAGGGATGGGGACATGGGAAGTGTCTGAGAATGGGCAAGAGACATTGGAGTACCGGGATGGGGACGCAGGTGGAGGGATGAGGGACGTTGGTGGGGGTGGATGGAGTTCACAGGGCCCACAGAGAGTGCACAGAGATGCACGGAGACACGGGACACGAGTGCTCCGGGATTGGGTGTGCCCAGGGCGCAGCCCTTTCTGCCCCAAATCCCAGCGCTGGGGGCTCCCGAGGAGGGGGTTGGGGGTGAGTGACAACGATGTGACAGCGCTGCGTCCTGTGCAGGTGTGAAGGAGGAGGCGGTGAAAGAGGAACCGGTGGAGGTGAAGACGGAGCCCTTCCATGACCCCACGGATGGCGGCAGCGTCCCGGCACGACGGCAGCCCCGCAGCAGCACCCACACACCCGGCGAGGGCTGGAGCCCCCCGCAGCCCCCACAGCCCGACCTGGGGATACAACCAGAACCTCCGGGCTGCGATTTCCCCAGCAGCGTCATCTTCGAGCCGGACACCGAACAGTTCAGTGACTGCAGCGAAACGGGGGGGACCCCCGGCACGACGGACGGGACCCCGGAAAGAAGCTCCCGGTTCAGCCCGGCCGAACTGCGCCTCATCCGCTGCAACGAGCGGCTGGTGCAGGAGATGCGAGCGTTCCGCAGGGAGTGCGCCGAGAGCCGCCGGGAGATGGCAGCGGTGCTGCGCAGCATCGCTCAGGCGTTGGGCGGCCTCAGTGCCAGCCTGGCCCAGATCCGCGAGCGCTACCTCGGGGGGCACGCAGCCCCACAGCCCTGAGCCCCCCACCCCCCCCATCCGCCCGCTCCTCCCGCCCCCATTTCGTGGTTTCGACTCCCACTTCAATAAAACTCAGCGCTGGCCCCTCGGTTTCCCCCTCCCCAGGATCGCTGTGGATGGTTGAGGGGCTTTTTTTGTATAGGAAAGAGATTGGGTGGTGCTGAGACCCCAGAGCAGCAAAAACCCCATAGAGCTCCGTGCAGTGCATCAGCGTTGTGGGTCCCATTCAGGCTGCTGGGATGTGGTAGTCCCAAATTTAGCCCCCCCTCCCCCCCGGTGCCCCTGCATGGTGTGAATCACTCCGAAAATAGACAGTGAATCACAGCCCACAGCGGATGGGGGGGAGACGCATCCCGGCCCCCGCGGCGCAGAGCGGTGGGGAAATCACTGTGCTGCACTCAGGGCTGTGGGTTGGGAGCTTCTGAACCCCAAATGCCACCATAGTCCGGGTTCGCACCCCGGTTCTGTGTCGGTTTGGAGGGGGAGGGGGGGGAGTTGAAAGGAAATGAGAGGGAGCTGCATGGTTTTCGGAAAGGAAATGATTGGTTTTCGGATATAGAAATGTTCAGAGGGAGGAGGAGGAACGAGACCCCGTTGAAATCTGTGTCGTCCCTCCCCCCACACACAACACCACGCCGGGAGGGACACGCAGTTTAATGCTGCCCATTTGGACCACGGTGCCCCCCCCCGGTGCCGGAGGGCAGGGGGACCCCCGGCCTCGCTGCCCTCACCCTCATGCATAACCCCCCCCCCGTGAGCACCCACAATGGGCCCAGTGTGTGGGGTGGGGACAAAAGGCACTCTGTGCTGCTTGTCCCCACAATGGCCGGGGGGGGGGGAGGATGTGGGGGGCAGAGATTTCCATGAGCATCGCAGGGCAGAATCGAGGCCCCGAGGTGGGGACAGCGGGTACCCCCCCCAGCTGTGTCCCCTATGGGTGTCCCCACTGGGAGAAGGGTCCCCAGGGAGGCTCAGGCACCGGGATAGCTGGGCTGTGCGGGGACGTAGGGTGGTGGTGCTGCGGAGAGAATGGGGGGGGGTCAGTGTGGGCCCCCACAGAAGACTGTGGTGCTTTTAGGGGGGACCCAGTGCTCACCTGTGGGGTTGTAGACTGGTGGTCCTGAGGGGTACATCGGGTACTGGGCGGCAGGAGCGGTGGGTGGGTACATGGCCATGGGGGTGAAGCCGGGCTGGGGGGGCACTGGGCCAGCTTTGGGGTCCACAGGGAAAGGGGCAGGTGGGGGTGCAGGATAGCTGGCCAGTGGGATCTCAGGGCCTGCAGGAGAGAGAGCTGGGGGCTGCCACCCACTGCTGCCCTGTGCCAACCCCAAATCCCCCACCCAGCACCCCGAATCCCTCTTTCTGTACTCCACCCCCCACCCCTTGCACCCCAAATCCATCCTTCTGTATCCCAAATCCCCCCCTGCGCCCCCAATCCCCACCCTACATCCCCGCAGACCCCCCCACCCTACACCCAAATCCCTCACCCCACATCCTCACAGCCCCCCATCCCCCCCCAGCTCCTACCTTGCAGGGGGGTGCGGAGATGCTGCCGCCGTTGGTACAGATAACAGCAGGAGCACATGAAGCAGCAGACGATGGTGGTGACGATGGCAATGAAGAGCACCACGGCCGAGGCGATGCCCGCGATGGTCTTAGGGCTGAGGGACAGCACTCTGATCCCACAGCCCAAAAGCAAAGCACCCAGCAGTGGTGCTCAGCACCCAGAGCCAGCACCCAACACCCATTCTCAGCACCTGGATCCCAGTGCCCAGCAGTGACGCCCAGCACCCAGATCCTTGTGCCCCATCAATGATGGAGCACCCAACAGCAACTGATGCCCAACACCCAGCACCCAGCGCTGATTCTCAGCACCCAGATCCCAGCGCCCAGCAGCGACTCCCAGCACCCAACAGTGATAGATGCCCAGCACCCAGCACTGACACCCAGCACCCAGATCCTAGTGCCCATCAATGCTGCCCAGCACCCAGCAATGATGCCCAGCAACCAGCAGTGATTGATGCCCAGCACTCAGCATCCAGCAGTGGTGCCCAGTACCCAGTAATGACACCCAGCACCCTCCAGTGACTGATTGATGCCCAGCACCTAGCGATGATGCCCAGCACCCAGCAGTGACTCCCAGCACCCAGCAGTGACTCCCAGCACCCAGCAGTAATTGATGACCATCACCCAGCACCAAGCAGTGACTGATTGATGCCCAGCACCCAGCAGTGACTCCCAGCACCCAGCAGTGATTGACACCCAACACCCAGCACCCAGCAGTGATGCCCAGCACCAAGCAGTGATTGATGCCCATCACCCAGCACCCAGCACCTAGCAGTGATCGATGCCCATCACCCAGCAGTGACTCCCAGCACCTAGTAGTGATTGATGCCCATTGCCCAGCACCCAGCAGTGAGTCCCAGAACCCAGCAGTGACTGATGACCATCACCCAGCACCAAGCAGTGACTGATGCCCAGCTCCCAGCACCCAGCAGTGATGCCCAGCACCCAACACCAAGCAGTGATTGATGCCCATCACCCAGCAGTGACTCCCAGCACCTAGTAGTGATTGATGCCCATCACCCAGCACTGATGCCCAGCACCCAGCAGTGACTGATGACCATCACCCAGCACCCAGCAGTGATCGATGCCCATCACCCAGCAGTGACTCCCATCACCCAGCAGTGATCAATGCCCATCACCCAGCACCCAGCAGTGACTGATGCCCATCACCCAGCAGTGACTGATGACCAGCACCCAGCACCAAGCAGTGACTGATTGATGCCCAGCACCCAGCAATGACTCCCAGTACCCAGCAGTGATTGACACCCAGCACCAGCAGTGACTGATGCCCATCACCCAGCACCCAGCAGTGAGTCCCAGCACCAAGCAGTGACTGATTGATGCCCAGCACCCAGCAATGACACCCAGCACCCAGCACTGATGCCCAGCACCCAGCAGTGATCGGTGCCCATCACCCAGCACCCAGCAGTGATTGATGCCCATCACCCAGCACTGATGCCCAGCACCCAGCAGTGACTGATGCCCATCACCCAGCACCCAGCAGTGATTGATGCCCATCACCCAGCACTGATGCCCAGCACCCAGCAGTGATTGATGCCCATCACCCAGCAGTGACTCCCAGCACCCAGCAGTGATTGATGCCCATCACCCAGCACCCAGCAGTGACTCCCAGCACCCAGCAGTGACTGATGACCAGCACCCAGCACCACGCAGTGACTGATTGATGCCCAGCACCCAGCAATGACTCCCAGTACCCAGCAGTGATTGACACCCAGCACCAGCAGTGACTGATGCCCATCACCCAGCACCCAGCAGTGAGTCCCAGCACCAAGCAGTGACTGATTGATGCCCAGCACCCAGCAATGACACCCAGCACCCAGCAGTGATTGACACCCAGCTCCCAGCTCCCAGCACCCAGCAGTGATGCCCAGCAACCAGCAGTGATGCCCAGCACCCAACACCCAGCAGTGATTGATGCCCAGCACCTAGCAGTGACACCCAGCACCCAGCACTGATGCCCAGCACCCAGCAGTGATCGGTGCCCATCACCCAGCACCCAGCAGTGATTGATGCCCAACACCCAGCACTGATGCCCAGCACCCAGCAGTGATTGATGCCCATCACCCAGCACCCAGCAGTGACTGATGCCCATCACCCAGCACTGATGCCCAGCACCCAGCAGTGACTGATGACCATCACCCAGCACCCAGCAGTGATCGATGCCCATCACCCAGCACCCAGCAGTGACTGATGCCCAGCACCCAGCACCCAGCAGTGATCGATGCCCATCACCCAGCACCCAGCAGTGACTCCCAGCCCCCTCAGCGTGCAGCCCCAGCACCTGAAGGCGAGGCAGTGGCGCTGCTGGCGCTCAGTGAGGAGGCGCAGTGGGTCATAGCAGCAATACCGCTGGTGACACGAGCCGCAGCAGAACGACAGCGCCTCGCAGTCGAAGCCGGGGTGCCACGAGCCGTTCTTGTCCACGTACCACAGACAGTCCTCGCCCCCCGCCACTGGGGACCGCCTTTATCACCTCGGTGTCACCATCCCGGTGCCACCAGCAGCAGCCCACGGCTGCAGCCCCGAGTGGGGACCCTGTGCGTGTCACTGCGCCCCGTGCCCCGCTCCATGCCGTCCCCACAGCCCTGCCAGGCCACTGTGCCCCCCTCCACCCCGCCCCCATGTCCCCATATCCCGCTCCATGCCGTCCCGATGTCTTCATACCCCTTTGATCCCACCCTCATATCCCCATACCTCACGCATCCCACCTCTCATACTTTACCCCATTCAGTCCCCACGTTCCTGTACCCTTTTCTGTCCCATTCCCATGCACCCACTCTTGCCCCACGCCCCCATACCCCCCTCCACCCCTCCCGGCTCCATCCCACCCCACACCCTCACACCCCTATTCCCATCCGCCCTCCCAATCCCCAGCTCTATCCCATTCCCACGTCCCCACACCCCTTTAATCCGTCCCCACGCCCCCACACCGCGCTCCATCCCACCCCCACGTTCCCTCCCATACACCTCCTCATCCCAGCCCCCTCCACGCCATCCCCACGTCCCATCCCCGTCCCCTCCCCATCCCACCCCCTCGTTCCCCGTCCCGGCTCCCCCCCACACCCCGCTCTATTTCTGTCTCCTCCGCCCTCACTCCCGGAATAGCCCCACAACGGCGCCCCGGGGACTGCGGGGTCACAGCAGCGGACGGCGGCTCCGCACCGCGCACAGCTCCGCACCGCCGCGCTCAGCGGGGCTATAAACCGAGCTTCGAGCACGGCCCGTCCGCGGAGCAGCCCCGGGGTTACAGCGGAGCCGGGATCACCGCGTCCCCTTCACTCACCCAGCGAAGCGGCCACGGTCATCAGCACGGTGCCGGCCAGCTGCCAGCGGCTGCCGGCGGGACCCATCGTGGGGAGGGGCGAGGGGGTCCCGTTGCTCGCCCCGCTCGGTGCCGGTGGCGGTGCCGGTTCGGTGCAGGCCCGCAGTGACGCCGCAGCCGGTGGAGCTCGGCCGCCGCCCGGTGCCCCCCCGCGGCACAACCTCCCGCCGCACGCAGCGGCCCCAGCCCGCCCCCACCGGGCGGAGCGCCCCGGCACGGCCCCGCTGCCCGCAGCCCCGCGCTGCCCTCGCCCTGCGGTCGGCCCCTCCTGCACCGCATCCCTGCCCACATCCCACCCCTATCCCCGCACCCCATCTCCGCTCCCTCCTTATCCCTCCGACCCCCATCCCTGCGCCCCATCCCATCCCCACTACTGCTCTCCCACCCCACACCCTACCCCTGTATGGGACAGGTCCCACACCCCGCTCTTTCCCCCTCCCCTGCTCCCATGCCTGCCCCAATCCCCCTCCATGGCATCAGTCTCAGCCACGCATGGCTTCGCTCCAATGCTGTTGGTGGCACCAGGGACAAGACATGAGGAGATGGCAAGGACAGAAGTGACAGCACAGAGATCCCAAATGACCACATTTATTAGGCAAAAAAAAAAAGATAATCATGACACATCTGCACAGCAGACCCTTTAGGGGTCACTAGTGACGTGGGACAGTGTAAGGAGCCAGCCCTGGCCAACCCACCCCATAGCTATGCCCCCCCTCTTCCATCCCCAACCCATAGGGGTGCATTAGGGCTGTGTCCCCACTGTCCCCATTGCCCTGGGCCAGCCAGGCCGTGCCCCGTGGGGTCGGGGGCCGCCTCACACCTGTGTGATGATCTCTCCGTTCTCAGGCACGTAGACCTGCACAGGCACGCCGGGTGGGGAGCGCCGCAGGATGCGGATCGGGGCCGCCTGAGTGGGAGATGGGACCCGTGGGTGCTGGGACCCCACCCCATACCCCGGGGACACGGCCCCATTGGGAAGTGGTGGGGGCTGTGGGGTGGCAGCAGGTCCCAACCTGCCCCACATCGGGGCCCTGGAGGTGGCTATAGGGACCCTCTGCAGAACCCCATCCTCCCCCAGAGGGCCATGTCCTGGCCCCAAAGCACCCACAAGGTGCCAGTGCTGGCAGTGGGTCCCTAACCCTGCCCTGGGGACCCCCCTGGGATGCCCTTAAAACCAGCTCCTGCCCCTGATGACCTTCCCACCTTTATCCCACAGTCCCTTGTGGGGCCCAGCACTGCCCAAGGAACCATTACTGTTCCCCAGTTCTCCCCCAGGGGCACCTCAGGACCTCATTCTCTTGGGGACCCCATGAACCCCCACCAGATCCTCCACTGGGTAACAGCCCATGTCATCCCCACACCCACAGGGCAGCACTTAGGGGGTCCCACAAAGTGACAGCCCCCCCCCCCCACCCCATCCTTTCCCATCCCCACCCCATCACCCCCACCCACATCTCTCCCCATTCTTGTGCCTTACCTGAGCCCGTGGTGGTGCCCCACGGAGGGGTGGTCCATCCTGGGGTGTCCCACAGCGGTGTCCCCGGAAAGCCCCCTGTCTGTCCAGGGAATGGGGCCGTGCTCCCCTCAGCCGGGCCCTTTGGTGCCACGATTTGAGCTCCTCTGTCACTGCTGCTTTGGAGAGCCCACGGGACCCCCCCGGCACATAGTCCTTGAGTGAGGGGGTGCGCACGATGCGGCTGTGTGAGGGCACCAGGCGTTGGTAGCGCAGTGGGGCCAGGTCCTGCTCATAGAGGAACATGGGGGGGGCAGGGGGTGGCAGGAGCCGGGGGGCACCGCGGGGGTAGAAAGTGGGTTCAGTGCAATGTGGTGGGGCTGGGGGACGTGGGAAGGAGACGTCGGGGCTGCTGCTGCCCGGGGAGGTGGTGTGGGAGGCGCTGGAGACGTCGGAGATGCTGTCGTCGGAGCCGGAGCGCGGTGTGGGGCTGGGGGCTGGTGGGCACGAGGTGGGCACTGTCACTGTGTAGTATGTGGGGCGGCGGCGGGGAGCAGCACTGCGGCCCCTCATCTCAGCCTGCTCCCAGCGTGTGTCCACCCTGCGGGACAAAGGGTTGGATTCATCCTTCTCCCCATAGAAGTATCACCATCCTCCTCCTTGTAGGGTCATTTCCATTATGGTTGTGGAGTTATCATTAGCTCCATCTCCTCCATGGGGCTTTCTCCTTCCTCCTCTCCATGGGGTCATCTAGATGGAACAATCTCCATCCTCCATTCAATGGGTTTCTCTCTTTCCTCATCCCACAGCTCACCTCTATCTTTGCCATGGGTTATCTCTGTCATCTTGTGGGTTATCACCTCCAACCTCCCCATGGGTTATCTCCAACCACCCTATGAGTTACCATTTCCATCTTACCCCCATCCTCCCTATGGGTTATCTCACACCTCCCCATGTGTGCCAGCATCCCATCCCTGCTCACGGCACATCCATACCTCAGGGACTGGCACTGCCCACGTCGCATTGCTGGCTCTGGGGTGCTGGGAGCACTGGATCCCATCTGTCTGCACAGCACCGCGCTCCGGACGGGGATGAAACGATACGGGGCCACATCCCCAGCCCTGCAGTCAGGGCTGATGGGGACAGCGGGGACAGAAGGTGGGGACGTGGAGCAGCACCGCGACCCACGGGTTTCCCCATCCCCAGGCTCAGCACTGATGTTCTTGGCCTTCCCGTAGGGTCCATCGAGGCTGGTCTCCCTCCATGGGCCGGGGGGTGCAGAGGGGCAGCCCTGACCCTCACTCTGCTCTTCAGGGGCCAAGCGGGGCCACGGGCACGGGGACGGCAGGCGCTGTGGGGTGCCGGCTCCCATCGGCTGCGCCTCCTCTGCAGGACAGACAGAGCGTTGGGGTGTGGAGGGGCGGGATGCGTCCCCCGTACCCGCAGCCCTTACCCTCCTCCAGCAGCGCAGTGTCCGACAGCGAGCTCTCATCCGACGCGCTGAGCTCTGCGGGGACAGCGGTGGCACAGCGATGTGCCACGGGGCACCGCGCTCCCACGGCCGCCACCCAACGCGTCCCCACTCCCTTCCCCCATCCTCCTGTCCCGACACGTTATGGGATGGCGGCGGGACCGGCTGGTCCGGCTCGGAACAGCGCTCCGGGCAGCTCCCAGCCCCACAGCCCTGCCCTGGCTCTGCCGTGGGAGCGGGGTGCATCCCACATTGGGGTGCGGATGCATTGGGGTCGTGCATTGGGGTGTATCCGTGAGGGTACAGCTACAGGAGGAGAACT
The DNA here is from genome assembly GCF_054131305.1 of Coturnix japonica. Taxonomy (NCBI): domain Eukaryota; kingdom Metazoa; phylum Chordata; class Aves; order Galliformes; family Phasianidae; genus Coturnix; species Coturnix japonica. The sequence continues at coordinate 2,433,986 of NC_140700.1, forward strand.
GGGGCAATCAGGGAGGGGGTGCATCTACCAGTGATGAAAGATTCGGGGTTCGTTCATAGGGATGAAGCTTTGGGCTGCACCCATGGCAGGGGGTGTATCGGGGTGCACTGAGGGGGGGAGATTGGGGTGCACCCATGCAAAGGAGCATTTCAGGGGGCACGCAGCACTGGTGGTACAGCAATACACATCCCTTCCCCCCCAGAATGAAGCCCTCCATTCTCACCCTGAGCCCCCCCAGTGCCGCCAGCAGACAGGGCCCGGCGCTCGGCCAGCAGAGTGTCCTCCAGCTCCTTCAGCTTCTGCTCCTCCTTCAGTGCCGCCGTCTTCCTCCTGCGGCGCAGCTGTTTGCTGATGTTCTCCTCCCGGCACAGGCGATGTGCAGCTCTGGCGATCTGCATCTGCAGCGCCAGGTCACGCTCCAGGGCTCCCAATGGGTCCTGGGGGTGGGGAAGGGGACACTTGGCACCTACAAATCCCCCCCACCCCGAGGGCACCACTGGGCACTTTGCATTGTGCCCTGGGCCCTTTGCAGTGCACCTCCGTGGGGGTGGGATGGTGAGGGGTCCCCCATAACTACCCCTCCAGCCCCCCAGAGTCCCCCACTCACCGCCCCACGCAGCACCAGGCTCTCATCCAGCTTAAAGGCTGCCCCGATCCTGCGCCGCACTTTGGGGGGCTTCTCCCCAGCCTTTAAGGGGAACTCTTGGGGCAGCGTCCCCGTCAGCTCCTGGGGATGGGTGTGGGGACACTGAGCAGTGACTGGAGGTGGAAGGGGGTTGGTGGGGTCCCCCCATGTCCCCAGACTCACCGCCTCACGCAGGCACAGCCGCCGCAGCTCCTGCACACACAGCTCCAACGCCTGCTGCTGCCGGCGCACCCGCTGTGCCAGCTCCATCAGAGGGGCTGTGGGGCTGCTGGGGCCTGGATGGATGGATGGATGGATGGATGGATGGATGGATGGATGGATGGATGGATGGACGGATGGAGGGGCTGAGCTGCGTCCGGATCCCCCTCCCTGCCTCTCATCCCCCCCCAGTTCCCAGTTTTCCAGAGCTCCATGTTGGGATGGGTGCTGTGCTCACCCCTCTCACCCTGCACCCAGCAGTGATTTCCCAGCACTCAGGGGGGTCCTTTCACCCTGACTCAGCCCAACTCACAGTGAAACACCACTGAGTCACACTCAGACCAGGGTCCCCAGCAAACGGGGAACCCCCACATTGCCCAAGAGTAAATTCTCCCCCTCCAATAACAGTCTGTCACCCCCTCCATGGCTCTAAATGCACCCCAGGAGGGGACACCCATCTCACCCAGGGGTGCAAAGCCCCTTTATGTCCCCCATTGCTCACCCGAGTGCAGCATGATCCCGCTGTCGGAGTCTCCTGCTTCCTCCCTGCCCTCCATGCTGGGTACCTGCAGGAAGCAAGGTGAGGCCGTGTTTGCTTTGTGTTTGCTTTGCCTTCTCGTAGGTCCTACGATAAACAAAGGTGTGCAAACACGTGCCTGACGGCCCAGGCTGCCGGGCTGAGCCCCATCCCAGGGGCAAAGGTGGTGGGGGTGCGGGGCCGGTTTCGCTGCCTGCCTCTCCCAGTTTTTATTCCTTTCCTGTCTGGGCCACAGGCGTTTTCCTGGGGTGGGGGTAGGAAATGTGACCGTATCCCCCATGCCTGGCATTCCCATTCCTTGGGGCCCGATGGGTGGGATGGGATCAGCCATAGGGTTGCATTGCTTTTACTCCCACCCCCACCCCCCCGGCTCACGCTATGCCTCAGTTTCTCAAGCAGGAAGGTGAGCACACAGGGAAACTGAGGCAGGGAAGGGGCTGCCAGCGCTGGTTATGGGGCAGCAGAAGGGCTGGGACCCCCATGGGCACTGGGATTGGTGGGGTTGGGTGCTGCCTTACCTGGGGCTGTCAGCACGGTGCTCACTGCTGCTCTGCTGCACCCGGGATGCAGGGACGTGTTTTGACTTGAGAGCAATGGGGAGGAGCAGGTGAGCAACGCAGCCCCCGCCGCCCGCAGGGCCTGCATGGCAAGGCACAGCTCGGCACGGCGTGGCAGGGAGGAGCATGGCACAACATGGCACAACATGGCACAACATGGCACAGCATGGCACAACATGGCACAACATGGCACAGCATGGCATAACATGGCATAACATGGCATAACATGGCACAACATGGCTTAACATGGCACAGCATGGCACAGCATGGCACAGTTTGGCATGGCACGGTGCAAAATGGCACAGCACAGCATGGTGTGGGATGGCACGGTCTGACACAGCATGGCCACAGTCCCTTGGCACTGTCCCTGTTGTGGCCATGGCCCTAGGCTGGGGGGGTCTGTTATAGGGGAATAGGAATCCATCTCAGCCCCAAAGCACCGCTGTGACTTCCTGCATAGGGGCCCCTCATATCCCCATCCCTGTGCTCCATCCTCTCTCCCAGTTCTGCTCCCTCCCAGACCTCCATATTGTTGGAGGAAGGACTGACCCTCATCCTCCTCCAGGGACAGACATGGGGATGGGAAGGGAGAAGGAAAGGGAAAAGGAAAGAGAAAGGGTGAGGAGCAGAGAAGGCAGCGCCATGTTGTGCCATACTATGGACGGAGGAATGGAGGGACGGAGGAATGGAGGGATGGATGGATGGATGGATGGATGGATGGATGGATGGATGGATGGAGGGATGGATGGATGGAGGTATGGAGGGAGGGATGGATGGAGGGATGGATGGATGGATGGATGGATGGATGGATGGATGGATGGATGGATGGATGGATGGAGGGATGGATGGAGGTATGGAGGGAGGGATGGATGGAGGGATGGATGGATGGATGGATGGATGGATGGATGGATGGATGGATGGATGGATGGATGGAGGTATGGAGGGAGGGATGGATGGAGGGATGGATGGATGGATGGATGGATGGATGGATGGATGGATGGATGGATGGAGGGATGGATGGAGGGATGGATGGATGGATGGAGGGATGGATGGATGGAGGGATGGATGGATGGATGGATGGATGGATGGATGGATGGATGGATGGATGGATGGATGGCTGGATGGCTGGAGGTATGGAGGGAGGGATGGATGGAGGGATGGATGAGCTCTGCTGCTGCCCATCCATTTCCCACTGCTCAGCACAGCTCCAGGATCCAGCTCCTCATCTCCATGTACTGGTCCTGTCCCCATCCCCCGCTGTGTGTGAAGAGCAGCTCTTTGTGCCTCCTGGTGTCTCCATTGGGTCTGGCAATATCCTGGTGTCTCCATCCCCCCCACATTAGGTTTGGCAATCTCAAGGTGAGGGCATTGCTCACAGCAACACAGTGAGGGCAGGGTCAATAGGGAGGGCAGGGTCATTCAATCGGCGCTCGATTGAGGCTGCCTGCTCCCCCCTCCTCTCTCGGCGCTCGGCTGTTCGCCCTTCAACTTCCGGTGTTGCGTTGACGGAAGTGCGGTGCGCATGCGCAGTGCGCGCGGGGCCTAGGCCGCGCTGAGAGCCCCCCGGTGCCGCCATGACCAACGGTGAGTTATTGGGGGGGGTAACGGGGGGTAACGGGGGTCTGTGGGGGGGCTGAGGGTTGTTTGGACGCGGCCGTGCCTCCCGCAGTGTACTCGTTGGACGGGCTGCTGGTGTTCGGGCTGCTGTTGGTCTGTACCTGCGCTTACCTGAGGAAGGTGCCGAGGCTCCGGGCCTGGCTGCTGTCCGAGAAACGCGGCCTGTGGGGAGTCGGGTACAAAGGTGAGGGGGGGGGGGGGGGGGGGGGGGGGTATGGGGGGGATATAAGGGGTGGTGTCCGGGTATGGGGGGGGATATGGGGGGGGGGGGGTGACATAAAGGGTGACGTCCAGGTATGGGGTACAAAGGAGAGGGGGGGGGGTTATGGGGTGGGCTGTGGGGGGGGTGTGATGTAAGGGATAGTATCTAGGTATGGGGTGGGCTATGGGGGGGGGGGGCTATGGGGGGTGTGATATAAAGGATGGTATCCGGGTATGGGGTGGGCTATGGGGGTCTATGGTGGGGGGGGGCTGTGGGGTGGGCTATGGCGGGGGGGGGGTGACATAAAGGGTGGCGTCCAGGTATGGGGTACAAAGGTGGTGGGGGGGGGGGGTTATGGGGTGGGCTTTGGGGGGGGTGTGATATAAGGGATGGTATCCAGGTATGGGGGGGCTATGGTATGGGGTGGGCTATGGGGGTCTATGGGGTTGTGGTGTGATATAAGGGATGGTATCCAGGTATGAGGTGGGCTATGGGGGGGTGACATAAAGGGTGGCGTCCGGGTATGGGGTATAAAGGTGAGGGGGGGGGGTTATAGGGTGGGCTATGGGGGGGTGTGATATAAGGGATGGTATCCAGGTATGGGGGGGCTATGGGGGGGTGACATAAAGGGTGGCATCCAGGTATGGGGTACAAAGGTGAGGGGGGGGGTTATGGGGTGGGCTATGTGGGGGGGTGTTATAAATGATGGTATCCAGGTATGGGGGGTCTATGGGGGTCTATGGGGTTGTGGTGTGATATAAGGGATGGTATCTAGGTATGGGGTGGGCTATGGGGGAGAGCTACAGGGGGGGTGACATAAAGGGTGGCGTCCAGGTATGGGGTACAAAGGTGAGGGGGGGGGTTATGGGGTGGGCTATGGGGGGGGTGTGATATAAGGGATGGTATCCAGGTATGGGGTGGGCTATGGGGGTCTATGGGGGGGGGAGGGGGCTTTGGGGTGGGCTATGGGGGGCTGTGATATAAGGGATGGTATCCAGGTATGGAGTGGGCTATGGTATGGGCTGGGCTATGGGGGTCTATGGGTTTGGGGTGTGATATAAGGGATGGTATCCAGGTATGGGGTGGGCTATGGGGGGGGTGACATTAAGGGTGACGTCCAAGTATGGGGTACAAAGGTGGGGGGGGGGGGGGGTTATGGGGTGGGCTATGGGGGGGTGTGATATAAGGGATGGTATCCAGGTATGGGGGGGCTATGGGGGGGGTGACATAAAGGGTGGCATCCAGGTATGGGGTACAAAGGTGAGGGGGGGGGTTATGGGGTGGGCTATGGGGGGGTGTGATATAAGGGATGGTATCCAGGTATGGGGGGGCTATGGGGGGGGTGACATAAAGGGTGGCATCCAGGTATGGGGTACAAAGGTGAGGGGGGGGTTATGGGGTGGGCTATGTGGGGGGGGTGTTATAAATGATGGTATCCAGGTATGGGGGGGCCTGGGGGTCTATGGGGGGGGGTGGGTGACATAAGGGATGGTGTCTAGGTATGGGGTAGGCTATGGGGGGGGGTGATATAAGGGATGGTATCCAGATATGGGGTGGGCTATGGGGGGGGTGTGATATAAGGGATGGTATCTAGGTATGGGAGGGGAGCAGGGGGCTGTGGGTGATGGAGTCTGGGATAATGGGGGGTTGAATGGGGATAGTGGGGTTGGGACACTGGGATGGGGGACATTGGGGTGGGATGGGGATATAAGCTGAGCTTGGGATGGTGGCATTGAGGTGTGCTGTGGGGCTGGGATATGGGATGGGGACATGGTGGGCTTGTGTTGGGGCATGAGATGGGGATGGAGGGACAAGGGGGGGTTGGTGTGGGGGTGGTGCTATGGGATGGATGGTGCTGGGTCAGGGCTGGGTGCTGCCAACACAACGCTCTGTTTCCACCCTGCAGCTGCCGTCATTGGCACTCGGTTACACGTCCCCGTGGCCATCTCCTGTGTGCTCATGGCCTTCTACGTCCTGGTGGTGAAGTGACCCTCCCGCACCCATTGCAGTCACCGCAGCCCGGCTCGGATTCCGCCTCGTGCACAGTGTGGGGCAGCACCAGGTGTCACCGTATCACCGCACACCATCACTTGGCAAAGGGAGAAGGGAAGATCCCGGTGACCCCATGGCTGTGGGGTCGTGGGGGCCGGGCTGGCAGCGAAGGACCCTTCCTCATGTTCGGGGCCGCGTTTTGGTGCCCCGTTGGCCGAGCAGCGGGGCTCGTTGTGCCAATAAACGCGCTCTATGCACCGCCACCTCCGTGCTCGCCGCCGTGGGGTTGGGTGGGGGGCGGCACCGCGGTCCTCCCTCCGGCAGGGGGGGCTGTGAGGAGGGGAGGGGCCGGGCGGTGCTTCCCAGCGTGCAGCGTGTGGGTATAAAGGGGCTGGACGGGGGAGGGACCAGCGGAGAGTGGTTGGAGCGGCTGAGTGTGTGCGGGGTGTGAGTGTGCGGGGGGTGCGTGATTGTGTGTGAGTGATTGTGTGTGTGTGAATGCAGCGCGTGCCGCCCTCTCCCTACACATTGATCTTATTCGATCGGCCCCGGCCGAGATGAGAAGAACGGAGCCGCGAAGCCCCGTGCGGTGTGCGGCGGGCGGGCGGGATGAGTCGATCAGATAGGCGAGGCCTGGCCACGGCCGGCCCCTGAGCGCAGGCGATTCTGATCCGCCCGCCGCCCCCCATTACACCCCCCCCACCTTAATACCGAGCCCGGCTCCGCTCTTTCTCTCTTTATTGCCGGTTCCTGCGTTCAGAATTTACCGCCGTTCACCTTCCGGGAGAAACCGCCGTTGGTGGCAGCGCTGTGCGGGCACTCTGCGGGGGGGGGGCAGCTCAGCTCACAGCCCACCCCAGCCCTTCCCACCCCCAGCCCTTCCCCCCCCCCCCGCCATATCCCGCTGCCCCCGAGCTGGGGCCGGTGGTTGCCCCCCCCCCCCCCGTTCCCCCCCCGCTCCACGTGTCCCGGTGCCGTACCGATCCGCCCCTGGATCCGATGGACCGACTCCCTGTTGGGGCTCACCCAGGTCCGCGGCCACGGTTCCGGTGCCCGTTCGGGTTGCGCTGGGGCCCTGTAACGGAGACACGAGGCTCAGCCGCCGCAACGGGAGCGGGCGGGGCAGGAAACGCGCCGTGCACTCACTGGTGGTCGCGGCTGCACCGCGCGGGGGTGTTGTGCAGACGGCTCCAGGGCCGGGGGGAGCCCGGCGGGGTCGTGCCGCCGCCTGCCATGGCGGGTCCGGTGCTACCGCCGTTACCGGGGAACCGGCGCGGGGAGGGGCCGAATGATGGGGGGGGGCAGCGGGGTGTGTGTGTGTTGGGGGGGGGGGCGTTGTCGGGGTGATGCTCGGTGCCGGGGTCACGGCGGTGGTACCGGAGCCGCTTCCGGTGTCGACACCGTTTCCAAGGGATGACGCCCGGTGCCGCCCCCCGGGGCGATGCTTTGATGCCGGTACCGTTCCCAAGGGATGATGCCCGGTACCGGCGGCGCGCGCCCCTTGTCATCCCCGGGAAGCGCTGCCCGGTGCCGTTTCCGGTGCCGGTACCGGGGGCGCTGCCCGGGGGCGGGGCGGGGGCGGTGCAGGTGGCGGCAGGTGCGCGCGCGGGCCGGGCCGGGCCGTTGGCGGGGGGCGGGACCGCGGGGCCGGTACCGGTGCCCGCGCGGGGCCGAGCGCTGCCGCCGCCGCTGCGCCATGGCCGGTGCTGGTACCGGTACCGGGGCCCGGCGGGCGCTGCTGGCGCTGTGCGTGGCCGCCGCCGCCGCCGTGGGACTGTGCCGCGTCGAAGAGCGGCTGCACGTCTGCAAGGAGGTACCGGGGGGTTACCGGGATCGGGGGGGGGCGGGGGGTGCCGGCGTTAACGGGATGGAGCCGAGCGCCGCACGCCGAGGGATGCGGTACCGGGGGCATCGCCGCGCCCCACGCGTGGCCGCAGCCGTGGGGCCGTGCCCGGGGGGAGCTGCCCCCGCTGGGGGTCCCGGTTCGGGGCTGCGCCGTGCTCTGTCCGCGTGTCCGTCACCCCGAACCCCGGCGGGACAGCGGTTAACGGTGCGACCGGCCGGGACCGTGAGAACAGCGCCGGGATGGGGAATCGCTGCCGGGGGGCCGGGGGTTCGCCCATCTCCTCCTCTGTGCCCACCCCGGGGGTCCCCAGCCCTGCCCGGTGCCGTGGGCTCGGCCGGTGACAGCGGGACGCGCGTCCCCTCACCGGGTGCCTCCCCCGGGCTGGCACAGGGCGCAGCGCGGCTCTTATCGCAATGGGGCAGCACGGAGCGTCCTGCCCGGGTGAGCCGGGGGGTGAAGGGGGGGGGGGGCGGGCATGGCACCCTCCTGGGGGGGCATCGAGCTCCATCCCTCCCAACCCCAATGTCCCCCCGCAGCTCCGTGCCGGCTCACCCACAGCCCCGTCATCCCCGGGGGGTTCCCCTGCCCCACTCACTCACCACTGTGTTTGTGTGTTTGTGTGTGTCCCCCCCCCGCCCTGAGGCCGCTTTTCATCTGGGCCATTAAGATTTTGATTTAATTGTTATTTCCCCCCCCGTGCTCCAATTCATTTATTTCTTTATTTAGTTCCACGGCCCAGAGCTGGAAACAATGGGCTGCGCTGATGCTGGCGCCGGGGTTGAGGGGGGTGTGAAGGGGGGCTGCTCCCAGGTCCCTTGTCCCCTGCCCCATATCCCCATTGCTCACTGGGGTCCCCCCCGAGGTCCGCAGCGCTTTGGGGTCAATGGAGGCGGCTTTAGGCAACGTGCAGCGGGTGATTCCCATCTGCCGGCGGCTCCTCCAAGTTTGGGCAGGAGGAATCACCGCTTTGCACGCCCCGCTGAGCGCGGAGCAGGTGCGTGACGCTGAGTGCGGGGGGACTCGTTCTTTGTTCCACGGGGAGCCCCCAGACCCAGCCCTGCAGCACTGCACCCAACGCAGGGGGCTGAGGGGAGGGGGGGGGTGTCTTCATGTGCCCCCCCACCGCCACCGCATGGAGCTGATGGCAAGCATCGAAGCTTTGTTTTCGAGCAAACCTTGCATCAACCACAGCTCTATGCTTGGAGGGGGGGCTGCGGTGCCACGGTGGCCATGGGGATGGAGCCTTGGGTGCTTGCTGCCCCCGATGTCGCCTCCGCCCGGCCTTGAGCGATCAGATGGCAGCACGGTGCCCTGCAGGTGCCATCTGTCCCCATCCCTGTCCTGGGTGGGTCCCAGCAGGACGGTACATCCGGCACCGTGTTTAATTTGCAGCTCCTGCTGTGGGTGCACCCAGGTCAACTGAGCTGGGGCCGGGCATCCCCCAATCCGTGCGGCCTCCGCTGCTTTGCCTGGGGCACTGCAGTGTCATCTGTCCTGGAAGGGGGGTGCTGTGGCCCCATAGCTTGCCATGGGTTTTAGAACCCCATGGGGTGGATAGCAGAATAGGGGGGTGTCACCCTCCCTAACCCAGCCCCCAGCAGCCTTGTCCCTAAGTGTGTTCCACAGCATGCTTGGTGCTGTGGGATTGGCAACAGCCAAAAGAGCCCCCATGTCACCACGATGGCAGCTGAGCTCACCGGGGGTCCCGGCCCCGTGGGGTCTCAGCCCTCCGTGTATTCTCTCTTGCAGTCTGAGTACCACTATGAGTACACAGCATGCGACAGCGCGGGCGCACGGTGGAGGGTGGCGGTGCCACACACACCAGGACTCTGCACTGGGCTGCCAGACCCCGTCAAGGGCACCGAGTGCTGTAAGGTTGGGGTGTGGGGGTGGCCGGGGGGGGGTTTTGATGGGGTAAAAGTGGCTCTTCCTAATCCTGGGTATGTCAAAGACATCGAATGAATGCAGTGCTCAGCAGCACAGCAGCATCCCACATAGGACAGGGTGGGGTGGGGGGTCCTGGAGGTGGAGCTGGTGGTGGGAGGGGGCAGCACTGACCCCCCCCCCCCCCACATGTGGGCAGCTTTCTCCTGCAAGGCAGGCGAGTTCCTCGACATGAAGGCGCAGGCGTGCAAGCCCTGTGCTGAGGGCACCTACTCGCTGGGCACCGGAGTGCGCTTCGACGAGTGGGACGAGCTGCCCCACGGCTTCGCCAACGTCGCCACCAACCTGGAGCTGGACGATGGCTTCAGTGATGTGGTGGAAAACTGCACCACGTGAGTGGCCTTGGGACGTCACCACGCGTCCATGCATGGCCAACCACCCGGGGTCCCTCCCTGCCCATCCCTGGGAGCCTCGATGCACCGCGGTCACAAGAAGGGGATCCATCCCTTCAACCCCCACCCCAGCAGCCCCATCCCACGCTGCCCCAGCCCTCAGGGTCCCCTCAGCCCCATCGCAGAGGGATCTCCCACCCACAGCCCTCCCCAGTGCTGCAGCATGAGCCGGCGCCTTTGTTTTGCAGCGCAGCCCTTTGATCAGCTCCGGTGGCAGCCGTCGAGCCCAGCCGTGCCGGCAGCACGCGTTGCAGCGGCGGTGCAGCTTGCAAATGTAACCTACTTCCAACTGCCTTTAATTATGCAGCTGCACTCCCAGTGCTGCAGGAGCCCACCCGCCTCCCACCCACTTGGTGGCACTGCGCTGGCACTGGGATGCTCCATTGTCACCATGCTGGGACATCCTCTGCAGCACCTGGGCTGGGTTTCTCCTGCCCCTTTTACATAGCCCTGAATTCATTCCATCCTCAGCATCTTGCAAGTGTAACAACAGCATCACTTGCTTGATGCAAGGTTCCTGTGGTGACCCCACACCCTGTGCCACCATTGGGACTGTCCCATCTGTCCAACTTGTCCTTTCCGCAGTGTCCCGCCATAAAGGGATTCAGACCCTAAAATGCCACAGGGCAGAGCCCATGTCCCCTCCTGTGCCCCTGTGTCATTCTGTGCCCCCACCTCAGGTCAACGTGGGTGCCACTGGGGGACTACATCGCCTCCAACACAGATGAGTGCACGGCCACGCTGATGTATGCCGTCAGCCTGAAGCAGTCGGGCACTGTCTCCTTTGAGTACATCTACCCCGACAGCAGCATCGTCTTTGAGTTCTTTGTAAGCACAGGGTGGGGGTCCCGGGGATGCCAGAGGGGTGACCCTGTGCTGATGCTGTCTCTGTCCTCATAGGTGCAGAATGACCAGTGCCAGCCCACGGTGGAGGAGTCACGCTGGATGCGCACCACGGAGAAGGGCTGGGAGTTCCACAGTGTGAGCACAGGGAGGGGGGGCACAGGGTGGGGGGCACCTTCAGCATCCCACAGCACAGCTCCCAAACAGGGGTTCCCTATCACAGCCCTCCCTCATCCCCCCAGGCTGTTTGTCACCCCAGCACAGGGTGACACTCTGAGGGTGCAGAGGGGACGGTGGTGGCCCCTTGCTGGGTGCTGACCCCTCGCTGGGACCCCCCCGGGCCCTGTGCTGTGCAGGTGGAGCTGAGCCGTGGTAACAACGTGCTCTACTGGAGGACCACGGCGTTCTCTGTCTGGTCCAAGGTCCCCAAGCCCGTGCTGGTGCGGAACATTGGGATCACAGGTAGGTGGGTGGGCGCAGGGTTGGGGTCCCCACAGCCCCCCAGCCCTCAGCACCGTCCTGCTGCCAGGGGTCGCCTACACCTCCGAGTGCTTCCCCTGCAAACCTGGCACCTTCGCTGCTGCCGCCGGCTCCTCCTCCTGCCAGCTGTGCCCCGCCAACAGCTTCTCCAGCAAAGGGGCCACCGCCTGCCAGCCCTGCGAGCCCACCGCCTATGCAGGTGAGAACAGAATGGGGGACAGCCCAGCTCTGCACCCCGGGATGCTCCAACTGCGGCCATGGGGACATCCCTGGGTGCCACCCGGGGACCTCACTGCCATCACTGCCCGCAGAGCCCGGCTCAGCATCCTGCAAGGTGCGCCCGCCATGCACTGATAAGGATTACTTCTACACACACACGGCGTGCGATGCCAACGGGGAGGTACAGACCCCCCCCCCCCCAGCCACCCCCAGCCCTGACCCACTGCACTGTCCCCGTGTCCCATCCCGGTGCAGCTCACCCCGTGTCCCTGCGCAGACGCAGCTGATGTTCAAATGGGCAGAGCCGAAGATCTGCAGCGAAGTGCTGCCCCTCGCTGCCCAGCTGCCCCCCTCGGGGATGAAGACCCGCTGCCCCCCCTGCAACCCGGGCTTCTACAAAAGCAACAGCAGTGCCTGTGAGCCTTGTCCCTACGGCTCCTACTCCAATGGCTCTGGTAAGGAGGACCCCAGTGGGGTGGGTGTCCTGAGTTCCCATGGGTGCTTTCCCTGATGTCCCCGCTGTCCCCAGGCTGCGTGCGCTGCCCGGCCGGCACCGAGCCGGTGCTGGGGCTGGAGTACAAGTGGTGGAACGTGCTGCCCCCGAACATGGAGACCACTGTGCTCAGCGGCATCAACTTTGAGTACAAGGGGATGGCAGGTACCGCCATGCTGCCCCCTCCCCGTCCCCGCGGCGCAGGGGATGTCACCGAGCCGTCCCCGTGTCCCCGCAGGTTGGGAGGTGGCCGGGGATTACATCTACACGGCAGCGGGAGCCTCGGACAACGACTTCATGATCCTGACGCTGCTGGTGCCCGGCTTCAGGTGAGCGCCCACAGCGTCCACGGGGGGGGGGCAGCGCCATCCCCACGGCCGCGTCCCCACCGTCCCCACGTCCCCAGCCCCCCACAGCCGGCGCTGGAGGATGGGGACAGCAAGGAGGTGGCGCGGATCACTTTCGTCTTCGAGACGGTCTGCAGCGTCAGCTGTGAGCTGTACTTCATGGTGGTGAGTGGTGGTGGGGGGGGGTTGGCGTGGCCGGGCTGTGGGGTGCCCACATCCCCCGTGCTGTCCTTTATAGGGCATCAACTCACGCACCAACACACCGGTGGAGACGTGGACGGGTCCCCGGGGGAAGCAGTCCTACACGTACGTGGTGGAGAAAAATGCCACCACCAGCTTCACATGGGCCTTCCAGCGCACACGCTACCGTGAGGCAGTGAGTGGGGGCACAGGGCTGGGCACAGCAGCATCACCCCCCCCCCCCCATCCTACCCCCTTCCACCCCCACCCAGCACCGGGTGATGCCGACCACCTCTCCAGGGCCGGCGTTACACCAGCGACGTGGCCAAGCTCTACTCCATCAATGTCACCAACGTGCTGGGGGGGGTGGCTTCCTTCTGCCGCCGCTGCGCCAGCACTGGGGGTCCCTGTGCCCCCTGCCCCCCCGGGCACACCCTGGACCACAGCAGTGGTGCCTGCCAGCCCTGTCCCCCCGGAACCTTTTTGAGGGGACACCCACCTGATGGCTCCTCTGCCTGCCAGCCCTGCGGCCCCGGCACCCGCAGCAACCAGGTGAGCATCCCCATACATCCCCATGTTCCTGGGCTGGGGGGTGTTGGGCTCCCATCCCTGGTGGCTGTCCCCAGTGGGGTGGCACCATCTCCTGATGGGTGACACCCTCCGGTCCTCCCTGTGGCTGGCAGCACCCTGTCTGGGTGGCACAACGGGACCCCATAGGGTGACAGCAGCCCCCCTTTATTCCCCCCCCCTTGGCAGGTCCGCTCCCTCTGCTACAGTGACTGCACCTTCTCGCTGCCCCTTCCCGGCCACACGCTGCACTACGACTTCTCAGCTCTGTCTGCCAGCACCGCCTTCACCAGCGGCCCCAGCTTCACCTCCAAGGGCCTCAAATACTTCCACCACTTCAACATCAGCCTCTGCGGCAACCATGTGAGTGTGGGGGGCACTGCAGGGGGTGTGACATTAATGCAAGAAGTCATGCGTGCACGTGGCTGTGCATTAAGCAAACACACGTGCACGTAGGTGTGCAAACCTGTGGCCACACATTACAAATGCACAGGGCAGGAAAGCAGCTTCGTGCACTGACAATGTGACGGATGCTCGGCTCCCCAACGAGGGCAGCCCCGGCCGCGTGGTGACGTCCCACGTGTGTCAGGCCATCGTGGTGCCCTCGGACGTGGTTGGGCACCGCGCCGCCGTGTCCTCGCAGCCCGTCAGCCTGGCCGACCGCCTGCTGGGTGAGCCCCATCCCCCCCGTGTCCCGGTGCCCGGTGCTGAGCCGCGGGTGCTGAGTCCCCCCGTGTCACCTGAGCGCCGCCGCAGGCGTCACCGTGAGCTCCGCGCTGGATGGCATCGCCGCCCCCCCAGAGCTGTTCCCCCCCGCCAGCCCCGAGCTGCCCGACATCGTCTTCTTCTTCAGGTGGGCGCTGTTTTAGGGTGGGATGGGGATGGGACGGTGGGGATGTGCTGACTCCCTTTGGCTGCTACAGGTCCAGCGAGGTGACACAGTCCTGCACCGGGGGTCGGGCCACCACCATCCGCCTGCGCTGTGACCCACTGCGAACGGGCACCGGGGGGCTGGCAGTGCCCAGGTGGGTCACACTACAGGGATGGAACAGCAGCGGGCCCACAGCTGTCCCTGCTCCCCATCTGTCCCCATGCAGGGAGTGCGCCATCCTCAAGGGCTTTGCTTTGGGGATGGTTGCATTGTGTCCCTGTGTGCTGTGCCCCCGTGGAGGGGATGGGGCACAATCAGGCGCTATGGGGACAGCCGCCCCCATACCTTTGTGTGTCCCCCAGCAAATGCCCCGAGGGCACCTGTGATGGCTGCACCTTCCACCTCCTGTGGACAACAGCCGAGGGCTGCCCGCGCTGCTCCGCCAACCACTTCCGTGCCATCGTGGGTGCGTGCCAGGGCGGCGTGCAGGTAGGGGGCGTGCGGGACCCATGGGGGCAACAGGGACACGATGGCACCAGCCTCACCCTCCCCTTTTCCCCCCGTGGCACGAGCAGAGGACCATGTATGTGTGGAGGGAGCCTCGGCTGTGCCATGGGGGGCAACGCCTGCCCCCTCCCCGTGTCCGGCCGTGCCGCAGCGCCGAGTTCTGGCTGAAGGTGGGTGTATCAGTGGGGACATGCATGGCCGTGCTGCTGGCTGCTCTGGCTGCTTATTTCTGGAAGAAGAACCAAAAGTGAGTGTGGGGGCAAGTCCCCTGTGCCTCCACCCCCACCCCATCGCGTTGTCCCTGTGTGCAGGTTGTGGTTATGGGGTGTTTTCAGGTTGGAGTACAAGTACTCACGGCTGGTGCTGAATGCAGCCGCCAAGGAGAGCGAGCTGCCGGCACCTGATAGCTGTGCCATCATGGAGGGAGAGGACGGTGAGGATGAGCTCATCTTCACCAGCAAGAAGTCCCTGCTGGGCAAAATCCGCTGCCTGACCACCAAGGTGGGAGTGGGAATGGGAACGGGGGGGTCCTGTGGGGTGGAGGGCTGTCCCAGGGGGTGGGGTTGTCCCGATAGATGGGGGTGTCTCATGGGGTTGACCCAAAGGATGGGGGTGTCCCAGGGGGGTGATGTTGACCCGAGGGGATGGGATGGACCTGAGAGATGGGGGTTGGATTGTCCAAGGGATGGAAGAGTTCCATTGGGCATAGAGGGGTCTCAAGGGTTGGGGTGTCCCATGAGATCAGAGTGTCCCAAGAGGATGAATGTTTCCTGTGGGTTGGGAGGGGGGTCCATGGGGATGTTGTAAGGGATGGAGGGGTCCCACAGGGAGGGCTGTCCCCATCTCTCAGTGTCCCCACTCCCCGCAGCGCACCCCAGACGGCTTTGACTCCGTCCCCCTGAAGCCATCGTCGGGTGGCAATGACCTGGAGCTGTGAGGGGGCTGTTCCCCCCCCAACCCCCACCCCGTGGCCTTACGGACCCACAGAGCCCCGGGGCACTTCTGTCTCCCCCCACTCCTGGGAAAAGCCTCAAATGCCAAATACAGACGTGGGGTGCAGGAGCTCCCCCAGCCTGGCACGGAGACATGGGGGGCAGCCCTATGTGTCATGGTGGGAGCACGTGTGTGGGGCCGAATAGCACACGGGGGGGGGGGGTTGCACGAGTGCATACACAAGCTGCTGCCCCCCCCCCCATGCTCTGCTTGGGCACTTGGTGGCTGTGTCACCCCATTCTATGCCAGTGGTGCCAGCCCCATTCCCCCCCCCCCCAGGCTGCCTTTCCCCCTGTCATGATGCCCCCATTGGGGTGATGCTGCCCCACAGCAGTGCCCCGTGTCCTCCACCCCATAGCTCCACCCCCCCTCCCCCCTTTTTACAGTGATCTCAGCATTTTCTAGGCAGCACCGGGCAGCCCCCCATGCCCCGGCTGTGCAATAAAGGTGATGTTTCTGAGCCTGCTGTGGTGGTTCTGTGCTGGGGGGGGGGTGTGGCACCCAGCCATGGGCAGGGGGAAGCTGGGGGTCCTATGGGGGAGCTATAGGGGACTGTGAAAACACTGCTGGAGCAACATATGGTGCTGTGATGTAGCTATGGAGATGCCATAGGGATGTTCTCGGGTTGCCATATGGTGCCAAGGAGCACCCCGGGCTATGGGGATGTCATATGGGATGATGAGAATGATATGGGGTGATGTCATGGGAAGCCATGGGGATGCACAGGGGACTGTGAAGATGCCATGGGGTACCAGGGGGATACCATGGAGTGTCGTGAGGATGCTATGGGGTATTGCAGGATGGCGCTATGGGGTGTCATAGGGGCACCCTTGGGTGCTATTGAACACCATGAGGATGTCATAGAGGCCCAGGAGAATGCCATGAAGCACATTGGGGTGCCACATCGTTCCGTGGCCATGCTATGGGGCTGCTATAACAGGTATCATATGGTGCTATGGGGTGCTGGGGATGCTGTGGGGGGACCATGGAGATGCTGGAGAGCCCCATGGGGGGCAGACGGTACCATAGGGATGTTGTGGGGATGCTGGAGATTACTATGGGGTGATGGATGGTCCTTGACTTGCCATAGGGGCCCTTTGCTCCGCGTGGGACACGCGTGGGCTCATAGACGCAGTGCCGCAGTACCTCCTCCTCTCCGCCAGGGGGCGCTGCGGGCGCGGTGTCGGCGCTCTACCCACACAGCGCCTCCTCTCGACTGTTCCGCCTAGGCCCCACCCTGCGGCGCGGCGCATGCGCAGTGCGGCACGGCCGCGGGCACGGGATCCGCCGGTGTCACCGAGGTTCGGAACCGCCGCCATCATGGTGCTGGACCTGGACCTGTTCCGTGCCGATAAAGGCGGGGACCCCGCGGCCGTGAGGGAGATGCAGCGGAAACGATTCAAAGACCCGGCGCTGGTGGACGCGTTGGTGCGGGCGGACGGAGAATGGCGGAGGTGTACGTGGGGAGGGGGCGGCACGGGACGCTATGGGGCCGGCAATGGGGTCTGGCAATGGGGGGGGTCCATCAATGGGGGGTCCTCAGTGGGGTCTCTCAATGGGGTCCTTCAGTGGGGGGGGTCTGTCAATGGGGTCCTTCAATGGGGGGGGTCTGTCAATGGGGTCCTCAATGGGGGCCCATCAATGGGGGGGTCCGTCAATGGGGTCCATCAATGGGGGTCCTCAATGGGGGCACTCAATGGGGGTCCGTCAATGTGGGGGTCCTCAATGGGGTCCATCAATGGGGGCACTCAATCGGGTCCCTCAATGGGGGCCCGTCAATGGGGTCCGTCAATGGGGGCCCACCAATGGGGGGGTCCGTCAATGGGGTCCATAAATGGGGGTCCGTCAATGGGGTCCATCACAGCCCCGACCCCCCCGCGGTGCTGCCCGCCCCCTTCAACACGGAACCGCTCCCCCAACGGGGCTGAGCTGAGCCCCGGGGGGTCCTAAAGCCGGGGGGGGTTCGGGAGCGGTACCGGGGGGTTCTGGAGGGCTGGGCCGGGCCCTGCGCAGCCACACGGCGATGGTTCGGTCCATTCGTGCCCCGCCGATCCCGCAGTGCCGGCTGCACGCGGCTGATGCAATCCCCGGTTCGGCCCCATTGCCCGGCGGTGCCGTGTCCGCTCTGCCCCTATGCGGGAACACGGGGACAGCAGCCCCAATGTTACCTATGGGGAGCTGTGTGCGACCCTTGTGCCACCTCCTGGCCTCGCAGAGCTTTGCAGAGGGCTCCAATCTCACCCCACTGCCCACCCAGACCCACAACAGGCCGGACATTGGGCTCTGAGTGGTGCTGCATTGCACCCAGTGGATTTCAATGACACCCCACAGCTGTGGTGTTGCTCATAATAGCATTAAAGGAAGCTGTGGTGCTTCATCTGCCCCACTGACGCCCCCCTCCCCTCTGTCTGCAGGCAGGTTTCGTGCCGATAACTTGAACAAGCTGAAGAACCTGTGCAGCAAAACCATCGGTGATAAGATGAAGGTGGGGGCCCCTCCAGCCTCTCCCCAACGTTCTTAAAGGATGTTTTTACCTTCTCCTTCGGGTCCTTAAACCCCGCTGGGGTTTCTCTTCCCTTGTGCTGCAGAAGAAGGAGCCCGTAGGGAGCGATGAGTCTGTGCCAGAGAGCGCGCAGAACCTGGACGAGCTGACGGCCGACGTCCTGGGGGTGAGTCCACCCCACCAACCCACACCATGGGTTCTATGGATCCCCAGCACTATAGCACAGCCCCATATGGGGCATCCCCCATTTCTCTCAGTCTTAAGCCAGCGTTTTCGCACTCTCATTCATCTAAAGGCCAACACTGCTATGAAACAGCCCCATCCTGTAGTTACTGGGGGATCTGGGCAGCCTCAGTAGCTGCTGTTCCCATAGGCCCTCCCTCACTGCCCGCCTTCCCCCTTCATTAACCAGGCTGTTTAATGAGCGTGACGCTGCCATGGGAGCTGACTGCTCCCCGGTGTGGCCGTGCCTCACTTGGAGCCTTTCAGAGCCTGACTGATGGCCGGGCTTTGTCCTCTCTGCCCGTTGTTCGATGTGCTCAGCCTCAGTGTGTCAGTGCAGGGCGATGAACTGCACTCAGCCCCCTCCCCTCTGCTGCTTTCCTCCCCTTGCAGGGGCTGCAGGTGTCTCAGATCAAGAAGGTCCGTCTCCTCATCGATGAAGCCATCCTCAAATGCGATGCAGAGAGAGTCAGGCTGGAGGCTGAGCGCTTTGAGAGCCTGCGGGAGATCGGGAACCTCCTGCATCCCTCAGTGCCCATCAGCAACGATGAGGTAGGGATGGAGTGATGAGGTAGGGATGGAGTGATGAGGTAGGGATGGAGTGATGAGGTAGGGATGGAGTGATGAGGTAGGGATGGAGTGCGGCACCGTGCACAGGTTGGGGGGGCTGTGGGGCTGGCTGAGCTGGTTCATTAAGGCTGCTGAGAAGTGGTGCCTCCCCCCCACACTAGATATAAGGGAGGTGAATGAAATCTGCATGACAAGACAGCGTTTCCTGCTGGGAGCACACAAAGAGCAGCTCAGACAGCTCATTGTTCAAGCAATACATGGGAAATTCACATAGAGCCGGGGGTTGGGATCTCCCTCCGCTGCCCCCATTCATCCAGCAGGAATATTTGGCTGCAGGAACACAATTGGGCCAGGCCAGCTGCCAAGTGGCCGCACAATGAGTGACCAGCAGGGATCAGCACTGGGGTTCCAGGCTCTGCCTTTGGGCATTGGATGGGGCCCCTGTGTGGGGCTGGGGAGAGGGGAAGGGACGGGTCTGGGGGCTCTGTTCCCAACCTGCCCGGTGGGGAACACAGTGATATCACCGCACTGCAGGGAGGAGATGTGAAGTGCTCTCCCCCCTTCTCTCCACGCAGGATGCAGACAACAAAGTGGAACGGATCTGGGGGGACTGCAGCTGCAGGAAGAAATACTCCCACGTGGACCTGGTGGTGATGGTGGACGGTTACGAGGGAGAGAAGGGGGCTGTTGTTGCAGGAAGCCGGGGCTACTTCCTGAAGGTGAGAGCCCCCCCTGCAGCCCACCTCTCCATAGGGACATCACAGCATGAGTGTGACCGGTGATGGCTTCCCATGTCCCACAGGGTCCCCTGGTGTTCCTGGAGCAGGCCCTGATCCAGTACGCCCTGCAGAGCCTCCGTGCCAAGGGCTACACTCCTGTCTACACGCCCTTCTTCATGCGGAAGGAGGTGATGCAGGAGGTGGCCCAGCTCAGCCAGTTTGACGAGGAGCTCTACAAGGTGAGTTTGATGCCCGCTGGCTCTCGCTGTCTCGCCGCCTGGCACCCACGGCCCCTCGGGGACCAGCTGTCCTGCCCAGCCCATGCTGGGTGCCTCCCCCTGCTTATCCCAGCAAGGCTGCAGCTCCAGGTCTGCTTTGCTGTAAGGAAGGCTTGGTGCTCCCCACGGCGATGTGGTGACGGGAGGCAGCTCGTCCCCAGCCTCGCTGGCAGGAGGCCATGCAGGCCCTGTAAGGAGGCCAGCAAACAGCAGCTGCTCCCCTTCTTGTGACCCACTTTGCAGCCGTCCTGTTCTCTCAGCACCACCCCTGGAAAACATTGCACTGGGGGTCCCTGTGCCAGGGGGCTGGGGGTCCATGCTGGCACCACGCAGAGGTTTTGTCCCCAGCCGAGAAAGGAGGGCAGTGTCTCTTTCCCATCCCCATGATCTCCCCCCTCCCCTTATTCCCCAGGTGATCGGCAAGGGCAGCGAGAAGGCTGAGGACAGCTCTATTGATGAGAAGTACCTCATTGCCACCTCAGAGCAGCCCATCGCTGCCCTGCACCGGGATGAATGGTTGAAGCCTGAGGATCTACCCATCAAATATGCAGGGCTGTCCACCTGCTTCCGCCAGGAGGTCGGCTCACACGGCCGTGACACGAGGGGCATCTTCCGTGTCCACCAGTTTGAGAAGGTGAGTGGAGCCGGGAGGTGCCGTGTGGGGTTTGGGGTGTAAATGGAGCCAACGTGGGGTATCTCTGCAGATCGAGCAGTTCGTCTACGCGTCCCCCCATGACAACAAGTCCTGGGAGATGTTTGATGAGATGATCGCCACGGCCGAGGAGTTCTACCAGTCCCTGGGCATCCCCTACCACATCGTCAACATCGTTTCGGGTAGGGGTCAGCGCTATGGGGCTGTGTGGGGCGCCAGCCTTTGGGGTGGGGGCTTCTTCTCTCTATCTCCATGCTGTGCCAACCTGGGAGGAGCCCGGCACCTCTGCCAGCGCCTCGGGTGTCACCGTGACCCTGACCCACTTCCCAGCTCCGCTCCCTTTGTCCAGGAGCTCTGCTGGCTCGCGTTCCCACGCTGTGCATCCCCAGACCTGCCAAGGGGAGGTGGCACCTCAGCCATGGGGACAGACACACAGCCCCACTGTGCTGGCACTGCCCCATCCCCGCTGTGCCTGGTTGAGCTGCATTGTGGCTGCAGCCCTTAACCACAGCCCTGCTGCCCCCCAGGCGCCCTGAACCACGCTGCCAGCAAGAAGCTGGACCTGGAGGCCTGGTTCCCAGGTTCGGGGGCGTTCCGGGAGCTCGTGTCCTGCTCCAACTGCACCGACTACCAGGCGCGACGCCTGCGCATCCGCTTCGGGCAGACCAAGAAGATGATGGACAAGGTGAAGATATGGGGCTGGGCGCCCACATTCCCCATTCCCCATCTTCTGTTCCCCTGTGTTACCCCTTAATGCTTCCCCTCTGCAGGTGGAGTTTGTGCACATGCTGAACGCCACCATGTGCGCCACCACCAGAACCATCTGCGCCATCCTGGAGAACTACCAGACTGAGGAGGGCATCGTGGTCCCTGAAAGGCTGCGGGACTTCATGCCCCCAGGTACAGCCCTGCATACTATGGGGTGCCTATGGGGTAGGGGGGCTGGGGGAGCCCCATGAGCTGCAATGTCCCCCTGCTCCTCCCCCGCAGATCTCCGCCAGATCATCCGCTTCGTGAAGCCGGCCCCCATCGAGCAGGAGCTCTCCAAGAAGCAGAAGAAGCAGCAGGAAGGCGGCAGGAAGAAGGGGGCTGGGGGGGAGCGGGTGCTGGAGGAGCAGATGCAGAACATGGGCGTCAGCAGCGCCTGAGTCCTTCGGGCTCGGCCGGGCTGGGCGCCGACTCCTTCGCTTCGGGCCGAGTCTGGGGTGGGAGCTGCCGGTCCCCACCCGGCCCTATGGAGCCGTAGGGCAAAGAACTGACAGCTATGGGGCTCCGGTCCTTCCCCCCCCCCCCCCGCCTCCCCCTCCCCGCCCAGCGGGGTCACTGCATGGCAGGCTCATGGCAGGGGCGGAATCCTTTCGTTCAACCCAATAAAGCAAAGAGCTGCTGAGCCGCGCGTGGAGCCGCGAGTCCTGTCGTGGGGGCCGTGGGGAGCTCGTTGCTTTGGAGGTGGGGGGGATTTCGCCCTGGCCCCGCTCTATCCCTGCCCTTGTGATGGCGGCAGCTGGGCAAGGGGGCCACCGCCGGCCCCACACAATGGCTGAGACAAAGGCCGATCCCATTTGGAATTCAACGAGGAGCCGGGGCCCCCCGCGCCCAGCTGCTGCCGGGACCCCCACGGCGGGGGGCAGCGAGTGTGTGTGTGTGCGTGTATGTATGTGTGTGTGTATGTATGTGAGTGTGTGTGTGTATGTATGTGTGTGTGTATGTATGTGTGTGTGTGTGTGTGTCGGGGGGGGGGGTCTCCGTGCCACCCACTGGAGGCGGCTGCGTGTCGCGCGTGGGAAACTCAGCGCAGCGCCCACGGGGAAGGTGTGGGGGGCGGCCCGGCGTCGGCAGCCCCATCCCCGCAGCACCCCGCCCGGCCGGTTCTGCCCGGCCCAGCATCGCCTTTGAAGGGCACCGGGAGCCCCCGGGCAGGGCGGGGCGCGCCGCTGAGTCACCGGGCGCGGGCCGGGGGTCCCGGGGCGGTTCCGCTGTCCCCGCACGACCCGCTCCGAGCGTCGTGGAACGGCTCCGCGCTGCGCCGGGGTCCGTCTGCCCCCAGACCCCCCGCCCCGTCCCGGTGTTTCCCGCAGTGCCCGCCGCGCTCCCCCGGTTCCGTCCCGGTCCCGGCTCTGGGGGGTCCCGCAGTCGTGTCAAGTTGTGCCAACGGGCCGAGCGGGTGCGATGCGCGTGGGACGGGTGTGTACGTGTGCGTGGGTGTGCGCTCGTGTGTGTGCACGTCCGTGGAACAACCCGCGTGTCGTGCGGCCGGCACAGCCCGTCGGGGGCACAACGCGGCGGGTGTGTCGTGCACGCGGATCGCGGCTCGTGAACGCGCGTGGGGCAGGTGCCGGCGGGCGGGGCGGTGCCGGGGGGGGGCGGCGGCTCCTTTAAGCTCCGCGCAGCCCCGCACCGTGTCGGCCCCGCCCCGCCGGGTGCGCGCGGGCGGCGGCGCGGGGCTGAGCGGCATCGGCGGCAGCGGCCGCACCGCGCCATGGGCGCTCCGCCCGCCCGCGGGGCCGCGCTGCTGCTGCGGGCTGTGATGGTGCTGCTGCTCCTGGCCGAGCCGGGACGGCCCCGCAGCACCGACACCGGCACCGGCACCTGCCCGCCCGCAGCTCTGACCGCGCACCGCGGCGTCGGGGACGGAGACGGAGCGCGGCCGCCCCCGCTCGCGTCCAGCGGCACCGGGGACAGCGGCGGTGGGAGCGCGGGGGGGTCCCGCGGCACCGAGAGCGGCGGTACCGGCACCTGCGGCGGTGCACGAGGCCACGAAGGCACCGGGAGCACCGAGCGCGCCGCGCGTGACGCAGACAGCGGGGATACAAACGGCACCGGGAGCACAATGAGCCGCGGCACCGGGGGGAGCGGCGGAACAAGGAGCCGCGGAGGCACCGGGAGCGGCGGGGAGAGCGGCGGGGCACGAGGCCGCCGAGCGACCGTGAGCACAGCGGGCACCGGCAGCGCGAGCGGCACCGGGGAGAGCGGCGGCACCGGCACTCGTGGCCGCGCTTACGGCGATGGAGGCACCGGCAGCGCCGAGCGCACGGCACGCACTGCGGGCACACGGGGCTCTCAGCTCCCCGCAGGCTTCGGGAGCACCGGGAGCGCCGCCCGCCGCCGCCGCAGCCCCAACACCGCGCCGCAGTTCCAGCCCTCCAGCTACCAGGCGGCCGTACCGGAGAACCGCCCGGCGGGGACGGCGGTGACGCAGGTAACGGCGACCGACCCCGACGCGGGCGATGCGGGCCGGCTGCGCTACGCCATGGCCGCGCTGTTCGACAGCCGCTCCGACGCGCTCTTCAATATCGACCCCGAAACCGGAGCCGTCAGCACGGCCGCTCCGCTGGACCGAGAGAGCAAAAGCACCCACGTGTTCCGCGTGACCGCGGCGGATCACGGCACGCCACGGCGCAGCGCCATGGCCACGCTGACGGTGACGGTGAGCGACGCCAACGACCACGACCCCGTGTTCGAGCAGCACGAGTACCGGGAGAGCGTGCGGGAGAACATGGAGGTGGGATACGAGGTGCTGACCGTGCGCGCCACCGACGGCGACGCCGGCCCCAACGCCAACGTGCTGTACCGGCTGCTGAACGCCGGCGGCGACAACGAGGTCTTCGAGATCGACCCGCGATCCGGCGTCATCCGCACCCGCGGCCCCGTGGACCGTGAGGCCGTGGAGGCGTTTGAGCTGCTGGTGGAGGCCACGGATCAGGGTCAGGAGCCGGGACCGCGCAGCTCCACGGCCACGGTGCGTATTGCAGTGGAGGACGACAACGACAACGCGCCGCAGTTCAGCCAGAAGCGCTACGTGGTGCAGGTCCCCGAGGACGTGGCGCCCAACACGGCCGTGCTGAGCGTGACGGCCACCGACCGCGACAAGGGCAGCAACGCCGCCGTGCACTACAGCATCGTCAGCGGCAACACGCGCGGGCACTTCTACATCGACGCTCAGACCGGAGCTCTGGACGTGGTGACCCCACTGGACTACGAGGCCAACAAGGAGTTCACGCTGCGGATCCGTGCGCAGGACGGCGGCCGGCCACCGCTGTCCAACATCAGCGGTTTGGTCACTGTGCAGGTGTTGGACGTCAATGACAACGCGCCCATCTTTGTCAGCACGCCGTTCCAGGCCACCGTGCTGGAGAACGTCCCCCTGGGTTACTCCGTCATCCACGTTCAAGCCATCGATGCTGATTCAGGGGACAACGCTCGTCTGGCTTACACCCTCCTGGAGGCCGGTGCCGGGTTCCCCTTCGCCATCAACAACAGCACCGGGTGGATCGTGGTGGCCTCCGAGCTGGACCGGGAAGCAGTAGACTTCTACAGCTTTGGGGTGGAGGCGCAGGATCACGGCAGCCCCCCCATGGCGTCCTCTGCCAGCGTCAGCGTCACCATCCTGGACGTCAACGACAACAGCCCCGAGTTCACGCAGCGCGAATACAGCGCCCGCCTCAATGAGGACGCGGCCGTGGGCAGCAGCGTGCTCACCGTCTCCGCCGTCGACCGCGATGCCAACAGCGTCATCACCTACCAGATCTCCAGCGGTAACACCCGCAACCGCTTCTCCATCACCAGCCAGAGCGGTGGGGGGCTCCTCTCGCTCGCCCTGCCGCTGGACTACAAGCTGGAGCGGCACTACGTGCTCACCGTCGCCGCCTCTGATGGCACACGACAGGACACGGCGCAGGTGGTGGTCAACGTCACTGATGCCAACACACACCGCCCTGTCTTCCAGAGCTCACACTACACCGTCAACGTCAACGAGGACCGCCCGGTGGGCACCACGGTGGTGGTCATCAGCGCCACGGATGAGGACACGGGGGAGAATGCCCGCATCACCTACCTGATGGAGGACAGCATCCCGCAGTTCCGCATCGCGCCTGACACCGGGGCCGTCACCACGCAGATGGAGCTGGACTACGAGGACCAGGTGTCCTACACGTTGGCCATCACGGCCCGTGATAATGGCATCCCGCAGAAGTCCGACACCACCTACCTGGAGATCCTGGTGAGCGACGTCAACGACAACGCGCCCCAGTTCCTCCGTGACTCCTACCAGGGCTCTGTCTATGAGGACGTCCCTGTCTTCACCAGCGTCCTACAGGTCTCAGCCACCGACCGTGACTCGGGGCTCAATGGACGAGTCTTCTACACCTTCCAGGGTGGTGATGATGGTGATGGTGACTTCATCATCGAATCCACCTCAGGCATCGTGCGCACTTTGCGCCGCCTGGACCGGGAGAACGTGCCTCTCTACGCCCTGCGGGCTTATGCTGTTGACAAGGGCGTGCCAGCCAGGCGGACGCCGGTGGAGATCCAGGTGACGGTGCTGGATGTCAATGACAACCCTCCGGTCTTTGAACGCGATGAGTTTGACATCTTCGTGGAGGAGAACAGCCCCATTGGGCTGGTGGTGGCCCGTATCACCGCCACCGACCCCGACGAGGGCCCCAATGCGCAGATCATGTACCAGATCGTGGAGGGCAACATCCCCGAGGTCTTCCAGTTGGACATCTTCTCTGGAGAGCTCACTGCCTTGGCCGACCTGGACTACGAGGCCAAAGCAGAGTACGTCATGGTGGTACAGGCCACCTCGGCCCCTCTGGTGAGCCGTGCCACCGTCCACGTGCGCCTGCGTGATGCCAACGACAACAGCCCCCAGCTGAGGAACTTTGAGATCGTCTTCAACAACTACATCACCAACCGTTCGGGCAGTTTTCCTGGTGGGGTCATTGGACGGATCCCAGCCCGCGACCCCGACGTCTCTGACAGCCTCACCTACTCCTTTGAGCA
This sequence comes from Coturnix japonica, assembly GCF_054131305.1. Lineage (NCBI taxonomy): Eukaryota > Metazoa > Chordata > Aves > Galliformes > Phasianidae > Coturnix > Coturnix japonica. The sequence continues at coordinate 2,460,146 of NC_140700.1, forward strand.
AGGCAATGAGCTCAACCTGGTGCTGCTGGACCCGCACACCGGGGATCTACGCCTCAGCCCGGCACTGGACAACAACCGTCCTCTGGAGGCCATCATGAGGGTCTCGGTGTCAGGTAGGGACCCCTTGATGGGGTGGTTTTGGGGTGTCCCCTCCAGATCTGGGGATGTGCTGGTGGTGTTTTGTCCATCCCATCCCAACACAGGTCCAAGGGCAGTCGGGGTCTCAGCACCTGCTGAGGTCCTGCCCACCTGCCCACCATTGGGGGTTTGGGGCTCCTGGGGCCCCATGTGTGTGTTTGGGGACTGCACATGGGAGGGGGTCCCCAGTTCCCTGTGCGTGTCTTCTGGGCGGTTCAGACTTTAGGGTGGAATTGGTGGGTGCTGCTCAGAGGTTGGGGCAGCCATTCTAAGGGTGTGGAGGTTGGATTGACTCCTGGGCTGCTCCAGAGGCAGGGAGGGAAACTGGCTCACTACTCCCCATGGGGCTGGGACCCTCCCACCCATCTGGCACCATGTGGGTGTACTTGGGCACAGTGCACCCCCTGGAGCTCTGTCTGGTGTGGGGGTGACAGTGGGGACAGGGACCTTGCTGAGTCTGAGGGGTGTTGGGTGTCCAGGCTGCCCCACTGTGTTGTAATAGGGGAAACTGAGGGACAGAGGGGTTGGCCAGGGGCTCTTGTTGCTCAGCCATGGGATCCCTGGGAGCAGACAACAGGGTGGGGGTGTTTGGTTCCCCCTCCCTAAATCCTGCCTCCCTTCCCTGCACTTTCCCCGTTAGCCCCACTTTGGAGGCATCTGAGTGAGCTTTCTCACCCCATTTATAGAGAGAACAGCTTGAATGCAGAATCCCCCCTTCCAACCCTCCCCCCAGCCCCCATAGCACACTGCCTGCTGCCGTGATTTTCCCCATCTCTGTGTACCTGCCCCCCCCACGCTGCCATTCCTGCTCCAGCCACACAAAGGGGGGTGTGCTGTGAGCCCCCCCACGTCCCCGCGCAAAGGAGCCAAGGAACAAAGGCTCTGGGCATAGCTGGGCCCCCGCTGCCACTGCCATGGCAACCCCCCCCCAGCCCCTGGCCACCACCACCGGCCATCACCCGTCACCATCCCCTGGGCTGCCTCCCCTTTTTACAGTCTCCAGGCTGTTCCTGTGCTCACTGTCCATCTGTCCTCCAATGCCTCTTTTCCCATCCCCCATCTGTCTGTCTGTCCTTCTGCCACTTGACAAGGAAGGGGGTGAGAAGGAGAAATTGCAGGCACTGACCACAGAGTGGGACCAGCCGGGTTGGCATTGTGTGGCCATCAGGAGCCACCATGGTGACTGTGAGTTCCCAGCTGTGTTGGGGTGCCCTCTCTGTTGGGTGCCACTGTGGTGACCATGATGAGTTGGGTGCTCGCTCCATGATCATGACCATAAGAAGTCAACAAGGTGACCATGACGAGCTGAGTGCTCACTCCATGACCATCGTCATCAAGTGCCACTGTAGTGACCATGGCAAGTTGGATTCTCAACCGATGGCCGTGATCATTGTGTGCCACTTTGGTGACCACAAGTTGGGTACTCAGTCCATGGCCATCATCAAGTGCCACCATGATGACCACGAGTTGGGTGCTCATTCCATGGCCATCGGGTGCCATCATGATGACCACAAGTTGGGTGCTCACTCCATGGCCATTGGGTGCCACCATGGTGACCCTGAGTTGGGTGCTCACCCCATCATTTGCCACCACGTTGACCACAACCATCATCCTGCCCACAGATGGAGTCCACAGTGCCACGGCGCAGTGCACGCTGCGGGTGACGGTGATCACGGATGAGATGCTGAGCAACAGCATCACGCTGCGCCTGGCCGACATGTCCCAGGAGCGCTTCCTCTCCCCTCTGCTCAGCCTCTTCCTGGAGGGGGTGGCAGCAGTGCTGGCCGCCCCCCGGCACCGCGTGGTCCTCTTCAACATCCAGACCGACACGGACGTGGCGGCCGCTCGCATCCTCAACGTCAGCCTGTCGGTTCGGCTCCCGGCCTCAACACGCGGCGCCCGCTTCTTCTCCTCGGAGGAGCTGCAGGAGAGGCTGTACCTGAACCGCTCGCTGCTGGCCGCCATCTCAGCACAGCGCGTGCTGCCCTTTGACGACAACATCTGCCTGCGGGAGCCCTGCGAGAACTACATGCGCTGCGTCTCCGTCCTCAAGTTCGACAGCTCCGCGCCCTTCCTGGCCTCCGACACCGTCCTGTTCCGGCCCATCCATCCCGTCACGGGGCTGCGCTGCCGCTGCCCGCCCGGCTTCACAGGTGACTATTGTGAGACCGAGGTGGATCTCTGCTTCTCCAGCCCCTGCGGCAGCAATGGGCGCTGCCGGAGCCACGAGGGAGGATATACCTGCGAGTGCCATGAGGATTTCACTGGTGAGAGCCCTCGGTCGTGCCCCCACCATCCGTACCTTCTACATCCATCCCCACCATCCATCCACCCCCATCACCCATCCATCCATCCTCCTATTATCCATCCATCTCCTCAACATCCATCCAGTCCCTCGAGATCCCTGCCCATCATCCACCCCCCCATCACCCTTCTATCCTCCATCATTCACCCTTCAACTTCCATCTATACACTCTACATCTACCCCCCCATCATCCATCCATCCACCCGGGATCTTCCCGTCCACCCAACATCCATTCCCATCATTCATTCCTGTCATCCCTCCATCCACCCCAGATCTTCCCATCCACCCAACATCCATCTCTCATCCCCCAGGTCCACCCCCCCAGCATCCCTCCCCCATCATCATCCCTTTCTTGTCTCCACCATCCCCTCAATCCCCTCCATTCCAGAACATGACTGAGGAGGGGGACCTTGGGGTGGGGGGGGATGTGCATGAGGGACACCCATGGGACACCTGGGGACATGCAGGGGACACTTCTGGGACACACAGAGGACATGCAGGAGATACTCTGCCACCACTGCACGTTCATCTGCTCCCATCCCTGTGTGGATTTGAGGGGGGGACACACTGGGGACACCCCCAGGGACCCCAGGGTGGGGGGCACCAGCTGTCTATGGGGGGGGGTTGTCTTAGTTGCCATGGTGGCAGGAGGTGGTTGCCACAGTGATGGAACTGGAGGAAAAACAGGGTTTGGAGATGCTTTGGGGGGGACCCCAGGTCTGAGGATGGAGGGACACCCCAGTGCTGGGGGTCGGTACCAGGGTGTCCCTCCTGCAGGGGAGCACTGTGAGCTCAGCACCCGCCGTGGCCGCTGTGCACCGGGGGTCTGCCGCAACGGGGGCACCTGCGTCAACCTGCTGGTGGGGGGGTTCCGCTGCGAATGCCCCCCCGGGCACTATGAGAAGCCTTTCTGCTCCATGAGCACCCGCAGCTTCCCCCCACGATCCTTCATCACCTTCCGGGGCCTCCGACAGCGCTTCCACTTCACCCTTACCCTGACGTGAGCCCTGGGGGAGGAATGGGATGGGATGGAATGGAATGGAATGGAATGGAATGGAATGGAATGGAATGGGGGTGTGGGGTGGTGGGGGCAGTGGGGAGGTAGTGGTCCCATGGGATTCAGTAGGGCAGGGGGTGCTCTATCAACTGGTGAATGGGGTTGGGGGTCACCAGGGAGAATTGGATCAGGGTTGGGGAGTGCTCTATGGATGTGGGTAGGAACAATGGGGCTGGAGGTTGTGGGGTTGGGTGGTGGGGAATGGGGTGGTGGGGGAGCTGTGGGCACAGGGTTGGGGTAGTGGGGTGTGGGTTGGTGGGAGCCCCATTGGCATGGCCTGGAGCCATGTTACAGGGGCAGTGGGGCACCTGGAAGGCACCAAGGGGGGCAGTGGGGCAGCAGGGCAGGGGTTGGGGGTGGCAGTGGGGGCACAATGCCCCACATCCCCCCCAGGTTCGCCACCAAGGAGCGGGACGCGCTGCTGCTCTACAACGGGCGCTTCAATGAGAAGCACGACTTTGTGGCGCTGGAGATCGTCCAGGAGCAGATCCAGCTCACCTTCTCTGCAGGTACAGCCGCACCCCAGCGCGGCATCCCCGGCATTGCCCCCAGGCACCACAGCCTGGCACTGCATCCCCATCCCTGGCACTGCATCCCCATCCCATGCGTTGTGCTCCTGGCACTGCCTTGTCTCCACCTCATCCCAAGCACTGCATCCACATCCCATGTATCCCATCCCATGGCACTTTCCCCCCTGGTGCCCCCCCATCCTGATGCAGTGTGCATTGCCCACAGGTGAGACCACCACCACGGTGTCCCCATTCGTTCCTGGTGGTGTCAGTGATGGGCAGTGGCACCGGGTGCAGCTGCACTACTACAACAAGGTGGGGGTATGAGGGGGGGGCTGGTGGGGGGAAGTGGTTTGGGGTGGGAGGGAGGGGATGGGGGGAAGCAGGAAGGGGAGGGGGCACAGGGATGATATGGGGGGATGAAGAGGAGGATGGGGGATGGAGGAAGGGTTGAAGGGGTTGGGTGCGAGGAAGAGGATGGAGAGGAGAGGGAATGGGGTTGGGGGTGGGGCAAGATGATGGAGTGGGGCAGGGGTGGGGATATGGGAGGATGAGAAAAGGTGTAGTGGAAGTTTGGGGGCAGCAGAAGAAGATGGAGGGGAACAGGAAGATGGGGATGAGGAAGAGAACAGAGGGGTTTGGGGATGTGGGTTTGGGGATGAGGAAGAAGACAGAGAGAAGAGGAGGAGGGTGATGGGGGGAGGAAGGCTGCTGGGGAGGGGGCAGTGCCAACAGCAGGGCTCACCGTGTGCCTGCAGCCCGTGCTGGGCAAGTCAGGGCTGCCTCAGGGCCCGTCGGAGCAGAAGGTGGCGGTGGTGGCGGTGGACGACTGCGACGTGGGGATGGCGCTGAAGTTCGGCCCCGTGCTGGGCAACTACTCGTGTGCGGCACAGGGCACCCAGTCCGGCTCCAAGAAGTGAGGATGGGGACGGGGCTGGGGGGGACAAAAGGGGGCCCTTGGTGGTGTCCCCCCCCCTGCCCAGGTGTGATGTGGGTGCTGCAGGTCGCTGGATCTGACGGGGCCGCTGCTGCTGGGCGGTGTGCCCACCCTGCCCGAGAGCTTCCCCATCCGCAGCCGACACTTCGTGGGCTGCATGCGGCACCTGCGCGTGGACGAGCGCCCCGTGGACATGGCTGCCTTCATCGCCAACAACGGCACCGTGCCAGGTGCTGGGGGTCCCGGGGGCTCCAAAGGGCACTGTGGGCTCTGGGGGTGGGGGTGGGGGTCTCTGCGTTCCCTTGGTATGGGCACGTTTCAGCTGGGGGTTCCTGTGCGCTCTTGGTGTAGGATCATGGCACTGCGTCTCTGTGTCCTTTGGGTATATGGACGTGGCACTGGGGTCTCTGTGTCCTTTGGGTATATGGACGTGGCACTGCGTCTCTGTGCCCTTTGGGTATATGGACGTGGCACTGGGGTCTCTGTGCCCTTTGGGTATATGGACGTGGCACTGGGGGTCCCTGTGCTCCCCGGTGCCCAGATCTGGGCACAGTGCTATTCCTCAGCCACTCGGGGGTCACTAACCCTGTGCCCCCCCCCCCCCCACAGGCTGCCCTGCCAAGAAGACGGTGTGTGATGCCGGCACGTGCCACAACGGGGGCACCTGTGTGCACGAGTGGGACGGCTTCAGCTGCCGCTGCCCGCTGGGCTTCGGGGGCAAGACGTGCCAGGAAGGTATGGGGCGGGCGGGATGGGGTTGGGATGGGGTTGGGGCTGGCAGATGGGTGCCCACCTCGCTCTGTGCCCCACAGAGATGGCGGATCCGCAGCGGTTCCTGGGCAGCAGCCTGGTGCTGTGGAGTGGGCTGGCACTGCCACTAACCCTGCCCTGGCACCTGGGGCTGATGTTCCGCACGCGCCAACCCCAAGGGCTGCTGCTGAGCGCCTCCGCTGGGCCCGTGGCCACCTTCACACTGCAGGTGGGGCAGGGGCTGCAGTGGGGCTTGGGTGTGGGGGGGGGAGTATGGGGTTATTGCCCTGTGGGATGTGGATGTGGGGACTGTGGGTGTGGGGGTCCATTGGTCTGGGGGGCATTGACCTCAGGAGGATGGAGGTTATGGGCATGGGAGTGTTGCCCTGTGCCATGCTGCCCTGGGGGGGTTATGGGGATGGGGGTATTGCACTGCTCTAGGGGCTGTTGTACCAAGTACCAGGGGGACTGTTACCCAGGAGGAGTTACTTTATTGTCCTGGTTGAGGGGTGGATGTGAGGACTGTGGCTCTGGGAGGAGCAATGGGGGCTACTGCCCTGGGCAGGGTATTGTGGTGGGGGCAAAGCAGGAGGTGACATTGTCCTGGGGGCTGTGGGGTATCACCCATGCGGTGGGGAGTGGTCGCCCTTTGGGACGTGTCGCCCTTTTGGGGGTGCTTTGCCACCCTGACCCCTCTGCCCACAGCTGAGCGAGGGGCAGGTGGAGGCGGGCATGTGGCAGGGGGGGTCCCGCCTGGCCCTGCTGCGTCTGCCCCACGCGCGGGTCAACGACGGCGCCTGGCACCACGTCCAGCTGGAGCTGCGGGGGGATCCCGGCCGTGCGCCCCCCATCACCCTGCTGCTCCTCGCCCTCGACTACGGCCGCCACCAGGTATGGGGGGCACAGGGCAGGATGTGGGGCGGGGACCCCCATGTGAGGGCACCCATGGAGCTCAGTGCCTCTCTACCTGCAGGCGACAGCCGACGTGGCCGGGGGGCTGCAGGGGCTGCGGCTGCGAGCACTGAGTGTCGGGGGGCTGCAGGGGGACGGCGGGCAGGTGGAGCAGGGCTTCCGTGGCTGCGTGCAGGTATGGGGCTGGGATGTGGGGCACAAGGTGGGCCCTGGGCACGGTCCCGGTGACATGGGGCCATGCCCGGTGCCGGGTGGTGCCGCAGGGTGTGCGCGTGGGGACAACGGGCAGCGCGGTGACGCTGGAGGTGGCGACGGCTGCGCGGGTGAATGTGGAGGGGGGCTGTGCTCTGCCCGACCCCTGCGACTCGGGGCCGTGCCCACCCCACAGCTACTGCAGTGACGACTGGGACAGCTTCTCCTGCAGCTGCCACCCAGGTGAGTGCCAGCCGGGCTGATGTGACCCCGCTGCTGTCACCTCCAGGCTCCTTCCCCCTGTGTTTTCCTCCCTATGGCTGTCAGCTCTGTCACTGCCACCCCCACAACCCCCGACCTACCCCCTCTCTGAGTCTTGCCCTGGGGATGCTGCAACCTGAGGGGACCCCCCTTGGGATGTGTGCCCCCCTCACCCCTGATGTCACAGGGTACTTCGGTGACAGCTGCATCAGCGCCTGCGCCCTGGACCCCTGTGAGCACCGGGGCAGCTGTGTGCGCAGAGCTGGTGCTCCCCATGGCTACGCCTGTGAGTGTCCCCAGGGCTACTTCGGGCCCTACTGCGAGCACAGGTGAGGGGGGAACGTGGTGGTCACAGGGGATGGTGGCCACACGGGGGGCACAGTGGGGTGGGGAGGGTGCAGGGCTGTGCCGTGCCATGTTGTGCCATACGGTGCCATCCCGCTTTGTGCCGTGCCGTGTCCCACTGTGCCGTGCTGCCCCGCAGGGTGGACCAGCCGTGCCCACGGGGCTGGTGGGGACACCCCACCTGCGGCCCCTGCAGCTGCGACGTCACCAAAGGCTTCGACCCCGACTGCAACAAGACAACGGGCGAGTGTCGCTGCAAGGTGAGCACCCACCACCACCCCACGCCGTGCCCCCACCCTGCACAGCCCCACCGACCCCCTGTGCCCCCCCAGGAGAACCACTACCGCCCTGTGGGCAGCGACACCTGCCTGCTGTGTGACTGTTACCCCACCGGGTCCCTGTCGCGCCTCTGCGATGCCACCAGCGGGCAGTGTCCCTGCAAGCCCGGCGTCATCGGGCGGCACTGCGACCGCTGCGATAACCCCTTCGCCGAGGTGACGGTCAGCGGCTGTGAAGGTGGGTGATGGCATCATGGGGTCACCCAGGGCTGCTGCCCCCCCTGTCCTGACGCCCGCACTCTTTGTGTCCTGCAGTCAACTATGACAGCTGTCCCCGTGCCATCGAGGCCAGTATCTGGTGGCCCAGGACACGCTTTGGGCTGCCCGCAGCTGCGCCGTGCCCCAAGGGCTCCATTGGTAAGGGGGGGGACGTGGGGACGGGGCTGCACGGTGCCACCCTATACCCAAGACATCCCTATTGGGGATGGAGCTGCCTGGTGCCACCCTGTGCTCCAGGTGCCCTGTGGGTACAGGGGGGATGCAGGGACAAGGGATGCCACCCCATAGCACAGTGACACAGGGGGTGGTGACAGACGGCCCTGTCCCCAAGTGCTCCATGGGCACAGGAGGAGCACAGAGCTCTGCACTGCTGTCCTGTATCCCAAGAGCCCGCAGGTGTAGGGATGTGCTGTGTCCCTACAGTGTGCCCATAGTGTCCCCATCCCGCAGGCACAGCGGTGCGTCACTGCGACGAGCACAAGGGCTGGCTGCCCCCCAACCTCTTCAACTGCACGTCGTTGGCCTTCGCCGCTCTCAAAGGCTTCGTGAGTGTCCCCAGCTTGTATAGGGGGGGTTATAGGTTGGGTGCAATGCGTGGAGGACGCGGTTGTGCTGATAGTGCCATCCCTGCAGGCAGAGCGCCTGGTGCGCAACGAGTCGGTGCTGGACACGGCGCAGTCGCAGCGGGTGGCTCTGCAGCTGCACAACGCCACGAGACACACGGCCGCTTATTTCGGCAGCGATGTGCGCCTGGCGTATCGGCTGGCAGCGCGGCTGCTGCAGCACGAGAGCAACCAGAGGGGGTTCCAATTGGCGGCCACGCAGGACGTCCACTTCACCGAGGTGTGGGGCCGATGTGGGATGGGGGCTCGTGGTGGGAGCGGGGCCGGGGTGTCCCCTCCTCCGTGGGGTGGGGGTGGGGGGCTCATGTGATGGGCACAGAGTCGGTGACCCCCAGGGTGGTGGGTGGAGATGGGGCCCTGTGGACCTGTGGACCATTCCCTGTGGAATGGGTTGGCCCTGGGACCAACCGAGTGCCCCTTTGTGCCCCATTTATGGAGCCCATGTGCCATGGTGGTGGGCAGCAGTGGTTAATGGGGGTGTCTGCAGTCTATGGGGTTGTCTCTGTGCCCCATTCCTCAGGGTACCAGGAGTGGGGCTGCAGCCCAGGTGCCGCAGTGCTGGTTGGAGATGGGTGCCCTGTGGGTGCCTGGGGCTGCTGGGTGCGTTTGGTGCCCCTCTGCACCCACTGCACATGGAGCTGTGTGGGGTGGGCTCTGTGTGGTCAGCCCTGGTGCTGTGTGGGGGGCACTGAGCAGCCCTGCCCGACCCCAGAACCTGCTGCGTGTGGGCAGTGCGCTGCTGGATGCCAGCAACAAGCGGCACTGGGAGCTGATCCAGCAGACGGAGGGCGGCACGGCGATGCTGCTGAAGCACTTTGAGGACTACGCCAGCGCCCTGGCACAGAACATGCGGCAGACCTACCTCAGCCCCTTCACCATCGTCACCCCCAACATCGGTGAGTGCAATGGGGGCCGGTGCCCTTTGCATCCTTGGGGATGTGTGTGTGCCTGGGGACGTGGCTCCATGCACACCTGGGGACCAGAGCATCGTGTTGTGCCATTGGTGACCCCATGGTGTCACTGCAGTGGTGTCAGTGGTGCGGTTGGACAAGGGCAGCTTTGCGGGTGCACGGCTGCCACGTTATGAGGCTCTGAGAGGGGAGAAGCCCCCAGACCTGGAGACCACCGTTATTCTACCTGAGAGCGTCTTCCGGCCCCCAGAGGGCAGGCGTGAGTGTTGGGGGTGAGAGGGGGTGGGGTGGGCAGGGTTACAGGGGATCCTATTGGGGTTGTAGGGCTGGGGATGTCAGTGTGGCTGGGAAGGGGGCTGTGGGTACCTGCATGTACCCAGGAGGGCATCAGGCTCCCAGCAGCTCCCACCCCAGGCCCCGCTGCCGGGCACGGGAAGGCATCGCCAAGCACAGGTGGGCAGCAGCAGCAGCAGGAGATGGAGGAGGAGGAGGATGATGATGAAGAGGCTGCAGGGGACGAGGAGGAGGATGAGGTGACCCTGGTGACCAGGCACAAGCGGCACCCGGAGCCCGGGGAGGGTCAGGCCATCGCCAGCGTCATCATCTACCGCACGTTGGCAGGGCTGCTGCCCGAGCAGTACGACACTGACAAGCGCAGCCTCAGGTGCCACGGGGGCTGTGGGGCAATGGGGCTGTGGGGCAATGGGGCTGTCCATAGGGCTGGGGGAGGGGGCGGCAAGCATCGGGGTATAGGGTGCCCATAGGGTGCCAGGGCAGTGGGGGGTATTGGGGTGCTGGGATGTGGGGGGTGTCAGTGACCCCATGGGTGCTGGGATGAGGGGGATGGATGCAGGGGATGGGGTGGGTGCAGCCCAGTGGGGACCCTGACCTGCTGCCCCATAGGGTGCCCAAGCGGCCCATCATCAACACGCCGGTGGTGAGCATCAGTGTGCACGCTGCAGGACGGGCACCCAGAGCCCTGGAGAAACCCATCACGCTGCAGTTCCGGCTGCTGGAAACACAGGAGCGCTCCAAACCCATCTGTGTCTTCTGGAACCACTCGCTGCTGTGAGAGGGGATGGGGCAGCGACCCTATGGGGTGGGCACAGGGGGTATGGGGGCAGTGTGGGATGGGGACAGCATTGGACATGACAGTGTGGAAGGGTGGTGAGAGGCTGGGGCAGCACAGTCCCATTATGGGGTATCTCACTATGGGGTGTCCTGTTATGGGGTGTCTCATTGTGGGCTGTCCTATTATGGGGTGTCCCACTGTGTGGTGTCCCATTATGGGGTGTCCCTTTGTGGGCTGTCTCATTATGGGGTGTCCTGTTATGGGGTGTCCCACTGTGTGGTGTCCCATTATGGGGTATCTCACTATGGGGTGTGCCATTGTGGGCTGTCCCGTTATGGGCTGTCCCACTACAGGGTGTCTCACTATGGGTTGTCCCGTTATGGGGTGTCCCACTGTGGACTGTCCCTTTGTGGGGTGTCCCATGGCGGGGTGCCTCACTGTGGGGTGTCCCATTATGGGGTGTCCTGTTATGGGTTGTCCCACTATGGGGTGTCCCACTGTGGGGTATCGTACTATGGGTTGTCCCAGTATGGGGTGTCCTATTACGGGGTGTCCCACTGTAGGCTGTCCCATTATGGGGTGTCTCACTATGAGTTTTCCCACTATGGGGTATCCCGTTATGGGCTGTCCCACTATGGGCTGTCCCGTTATGGGGTGCCCCACTGTGTGCTGTCCCATTGTGTTACAGGGCAGGCGGTGCGGGCGGCTGGTCGGCGCGGGGCTGCGAGGTGGTGTTCAGGAACCAGAGCCACGTCAGCTGCCAGTGCAACCACATGACGAGCTTCGCTGTGCTCATGGACATCTCCCGGCGGGAGGTGGGCGGGGAGTGGGGAAATGGGGAGGGGGCTGCGATGGCACGTGGTAACATGGCTGTGAAAAGGGGGAGGGGCTGTGAGAGTGGGCGTGGCTTGTGGGAAGAGCGGGGTTTTATGAATGGGGGTTTTATGAATGGGGTTAAAAGGGGAGGAGCCAACAGGTGGGCGGGGCTTCCCGGGTGGGTGGGGCGCGGTCATTGGGTGTGACTGAAAGTGGGCGGGGCTGAACAGGGAGCGGGGCACCCCATTGGCTGGCATGTTGTGGGTGTGTCCTTGTAGGCGGAGCCAACGAGTGGGTGTGGTCGTAATGTGGGCGTGGCTATGCAGATTTCGGGTCCCCCATTGGGTGTGTCAAAGTAGGCGGGGCCACAATGTGTGTTGGGGGCGTGGCTACGTGTGGGTGTGTCCCGGTGTGGGCGTGGCTTATCGCTCCGGTCCCGCAGAACGGGGAGATCCTCCCGCTGGCGGCGCTGACCTACGTGTCGCTGGGGGTGGCTGTGGCCGGGCTGCTGCTGGCCGTGCTGCTGCTGAGCGCCCTGCGGGGGCTGCGCTCCAACCGACACAGCATCCGGCGGCACGGGGCCTGCGCCATGCTGCTGGCACAGCTCGTCTTCCTGCTGGGCATCAACCAGGCCGAGCTGCCGGTATGGCGGGGTATTGGGTTGGGGAGGTTGGGGGGCTCCTGTGTGCCCCACTAACTGTCTGTCCCGCCCCGTCCCGCAGTTGCTGTGCACGGTGGTGGCCATCCTGCTGCAGTTCCTGCACCTCAGTGCTGTGGGTTGGGCGCTGCTGGAGTCGCTGCACCTCTACCGGCGTCGCACCGAACCCCGACACGTCGATCGCGGCCCCATGCGCTTCTACCACGTGCTGGGCTGGGGGCTGCCCGCGTTCATCACCGGTGAGCTCACATCACATCCCGCTCCCTGCAGCGCTGCTCAGTCAATGAGGCTCCACCCCAACGCGTTGCTGTGTGTTGTAGGGCTGGCGGTGGGGCTGGACCCCGAGGGATACGGGAACCCCGACTTCTGCTGGCTCTCCATCCATGACAGCCTGGTGTGGAGCCTGGCCGGGCCCAGCGCCTGTGCCGTGGCGGTGAGGAGGATGGAGATGTGTGGGGTGTATGGGGCAGAGGGGACATGTGGGGTGTGAGGGGTATATGGGGTATATAGGGTATGTGGGGGTGTGGGGAAGAGAAGGAGTATAGGGTACGTATGTGGGGTGTAGGGAGGGGATGTATGGGAGTATGGGTTATATGGGGAGAGGGGGAATTATGGGGTGTATAGGGAGCATATGGGGCGCATAGAATGGTATGGAGGATATTTGGCTGTGGGGGACGTGTATGGGACATGGAGCATGTGGGGGATACATAGGCCATAGACAATGTGGAGCGTATGGGATATACGTGGCATAGGGGCATGTTTAGGATCTATGGGATGTATGAGGTGCAAGGAGGTTATGGGGTGTGGAGGACATATGGGGAATGGGCCCCATGGCAGCTCTCCCTCACTCCCTGCTCTGTAGGTCGGTGTCTTCTTCCTCGTGCTGGCAGCCAGGGCGTCCTGTGCCACCTCCCAGGGCTTTGAGAAGAAGGGCACGAGGTGAGTGAGGTGGGGACACAAAGGGCAGGGAGCACAGGTGGCAGAGGTGCCCATGTGCAGCGTTACCCCACAGCAGGGGCCCATGGGGATCCTGTCCCACAACACCCCGTGGTGCTGACACCTTTCCCCCCCAGCTCTGGGCTGCAGACAGCGCTGGTGGTGCTGGTCCTGCCCAGCCTGGCCTGGTTGCTCGCCCTGCTTGCTGTCAACAGCGATGCCATCCTCTTCCACTACCTCTTCGCCATCTCCAACTGCCTCCAGGTACCCCCCACATAGCCCCATATTTCCATTCCCCAAAACCCCACTCTGCCCCATGTTGGCAGCCGCTGGGCACAGAGGGACCCTCACCTGGTTTGGGGTGGCCACCATTTGTCCTTCATCCATCTGGACTATCAATGGGGGACACCTCGTGGGCACTGGGGGACCCTCACCCAGTTTGGGGTGTCAGCATGAGGCACCCCATAGGCCCATAGTGACCCACAGTGCCACTGAAGGGACACCCATTGTCACCAGCTGGGGGGCACCCACCTGAGCTGCCAATGCAGGGGGAAGGGGGGGGGTCCCTCACCCACCCTGTCCCCTGTCTGCCCCCAGGGCCCCCTGTTCTTCCTGGTGTGTGTGGTGCTGAGCCGGGAGGTGCGGCACTGCCTGCGCTCTGCCTGCACCCGCACCCACAGCCCTGACCCCACGTTGGCCACCAAATCCACACTGACCACCGTGAGTACACAGCTGTGGGGTGTTGGGGGGGGCACTGTGGGGTCACACCCCGTTCCCATCCCTATCCCCATCCCTGCAGGCCTACAGCTGTGACACCACGTACGTGGCCGGCCGGCTGTACCAGGCGCCCTGCGGGGACTCCACGGGATCGCTGCACAGCGCGGCCAAAAGCCAGCACAGCTACATCCCCTTCGTGCGCAGGTTGGGGGGGGCACAGTGGGGTCTTGGGGGGGGGTATAAGGGTGTATAAGGGTATAAGGGAGGGGACACGGATGTCACCGCTGCCACCTGCAGGGAGGACGCGGAGCTGAACGGCAGCCGGGTGCCGGCGGAGCAGGGGGGGCTCCTGGACACGGCGGATGCTCAGCACGGTGGGTGCGATGAGCGCGTCGGGGCTCAGCTCACAGCGAGCACATGGGGGGGGGGTGGCCATTGATTCCCCCCATCCTGCTCGCAGAGCACGACACCGACTCCGACAGCGACCTGTCCCTGGAGGAGGATCCCAGCGGCTCGTACGGCTCCACTCACTCCTCGGACAGCGAGGACGAGCCCGGCGGTACCGCGTGGGACGCGCTGCTGCGCCCCGAGCAGCCGCCAACACCCACCGGTAACCGACACGGGGGTCTTTGGGGGGGGTCTGGGGGGGGGTTGTGTGTTGCCCCGTCTCGGTGCCTCCAACCCCCCCCCGTACAGGTGACAGCGCCCCAACGCGGCCCTATTGGCCCGGGGAGTTCGTGACCACGGCCAGCGAGAGCGACAGGCACGGAGGGACCGAACCGCTGCGCGTGGAGCCGGTACCGGGCGGTGACGGACCCCCCCGGCTGCCCCCAATGCTGCCCCTCCCTCACCCGCACAAAGGTACGGGGTGCCCATGGGTGCGGGGCTGGGGGTCCCGCAGCGCTCTGCATCCACCCGGTGCCGTCCCCATCCCCGCAGGCATCCTAAAGAAGCGGGGTTTGCCTCCTATCTGCGAGCGCGGCGCTGCCCCGCGACCCCCCCCGCCCCCAGCCGGCACTGCAGCCTCCTCCGGGAGCGACGGCAGCCAGCGGGGGGGGCCGGGGGGGCCGCGACCCCGGCAGAGCCTCCAGGAGCAGCTGAGCGGAGCGGCGCCCATCGCCATGAGCATCAAGGCCGGCACCGTGGATGAGGATTCATCCGGCTCCGAGTGAGTGCGGGGAGATGGGCAGGGGGCTGCAGGGGGCAGGGGGCAGGGGGCGTCCTTAGGGGATATCCATTGGGTACCCGGGGGTGCTGCAGTGGATAGTGGGGGCTAATGGAGGGCTGGGGTGCACGATGGGTCCCCATTGCATGTGAGGGGTCCCATTGGGTCCCCTTGGAGTATAGGGACACTGGGTGCCCCATGGGTGCGTATCAGGTGGAAGGGTGCCCATATTAGGTACATGGATGCCATTGGGTGCCCACTGGGTTCCCATAAGGTACCCATTGGGTTCCTGTTTAGCTGCTATTTGGGTTCCCACTGGATATTAGTTGGATACTCAGTGGATTCCCTTCGGGTTCCCATTGGATTTCTATTGGGTTCTCATTGGGTTCCCATTGGATATTAGTTGGATACTCAGTGGATTCTCTTAGGGTTCCCATTGGGTTCCCATTGGGTACTCACTGTTTTCCCATTGCATTCTCAATGGATTCCCATTGGGTTCCCATTAGATGCTCAATGGGTTCCCATTGGGTTCCCATTAGATGCTCATTGGGTTCCCATTGGGTGCCCTATGGTTGTATGGGGGCCCACTGGACACCCATGGGTGGGGGCTGGCTCTGTCCCCATAAGCTGCACCATGGAGCCTTTACACTAACCCTGCTCTTCTCTCCTCCCCCCCCCAACCCAGATTTCTGTTTTTTAATTTCCTTCATTAACACGTGGGGTGTTTTTTTTTTGGGGGGGCTGCTCTCCCCTCCCCCCACCCTCTCCATCTCTGTCTGTCTGGGTGGGCGCTGGGGGCACCCACAGCCCCCGGCCCCCCCTGTGATCACGCATCTGTCTGTCTCGTTTTACCCCCCCCCCCCTCCCTTTGTGCCCACCCTCCTGGCAGGAGCGACGAGACCTCCATCTAACAGGGACCACCACCAACAGGGATGGGGGGGGAAATGGGGGGGTGGGCAGAGGGTGGGACAGGGTGGGGGGCACACAGCCCCTATTGCACTTTGGACCCTGCAGCCAGCAGGGATTTGCCTGCCCCCTCCCCTTCCCCTCCCCCCCCAAACCAGGTTATGGGGCAGCTGTGTAGCATGGGGTGCCCCCCCGTGCCCCCCCCCCAGTGCCATGGGGTACCCCAGGAATTGCATTGCTGCCCCAGGGAGGGTTTTATTTAAAAAATACATGAAAAATACAAAAAAAATGGAGGAAAAAAAAAAGATAAAGGGCCCCCCCCCACAGCGTGGCAACCCCCCCAGGAGGGGGATGGGGGGGTGGGGGGGGGGGCACACAGCTGCCACCTTTGCTCGGCTGTGCTGTGGCACTGGGGGGGGCAGCTGGTGGGTGTGGATGGCATGGAGTGTCGTCCCCCCCCCAGCCCCAAGGCAAGGCTCAGGCGGTGCCATAGGGCTGGGTGCAGGATGGGGGGGGGGTGAGGGGACCCCTGGGTGTGCAGGGCGGGTGGGCCGGGGGGGGGGGGTTTCCTACTGCTGGTGTGACCTTTTGTAATTAAAGCAAAACCCGACCTGAGCCTCGGCCTTCTCCGTGGGGGGGGGTCTCACTGTGCCCCCCCCCTCCCCCTTTCCTCGTGACTCCGTGTCCCCGTGTTGGGTGATGCTGTCACCGTGGGGTGCTGCTGGCTGCCATCTTGCGGGGGGGCTGCAGGCGGCTGCTGGGGGGTCCAAGTCTGCACCTGGAGGCAGCCCCCACCCCAAGGGGGGCACCTGGGGGAGAGCTGGGGTGGGGAAACTGAGGCACGGGGGGGTCCCACGCTGTCAGAGCAGACAGTCCCCATCCTTACCTCTGGGTGCTGCTGTGCTGGTCCGGGGCTGCCCCCTCCCACCTGGTGCAGCCCCTGATGTCGCAGCCCGGCCGGGGGGTTTGGGGATGGCACTGGGTGGGGGGGGGCGGCTTCTGGGGGCGGTGCTGGTGCTGGTGGTGGCTCTGGCACGGGGTGCTCGGGTTGGGGGGGTGGCAGTGCTGCTCCTCGGCTTTGGCTGAGCTGGGAGAAATGGGGGGGTTGGGGGGGGACATGGTCCTTCTACCCATTCCCAGTGGTGTCCCTATGGTGTGGGTACCCCATGGGGTGGGCTGTCCCCATCCCAGTTCCCACCTCCCCCATTACCTGCTGTCCCTGCACGGAGGGGCTCGGACTTGCCCCGTGCCAAAGCCCCCCGGGGTGGGCAGGGCCGGGGGGCACCACTCGGGCTGGGCGCCCCCCTGCTGCTGGGGGCTCCCCTGGGTGGTGGTTGACAGCGGGGGGGCTCCTGTAAGAGGGGATGGGGGGGGCACAGGGATGCAGGCTGCACCCCACAGCACCACTGTGCCCCCTCCCCACCCCCCTGTGGTGCCCCCCACCTACCTTGGGGACGTTGGCAGCGGGCACAGTGGGCAGCAGCGCCCGCACGGGGCTGTCCTTCACCACGAAGGTCTCACGGCGGGGGCTGCGGGGGCTGCCCCCCCCCGGGCTGGGGGGCAATGGGGACAGGTGGCTTTGCTGCAGCTGTGCTGCCAGCCGTGTGGCCTCACGGACCATCTCCTCCAGCCCGGCCCCGCTCAGGGGGCTCCAGCGTCCATTTGTGCCCCCTGGGGGGGGCTCGTCATCATCATCATCCTCACGGCTGGGGGTGAAGCTCAGCGTTAGCCCAGCCCAGGAGCCCCACGCTGGGCAGCAGGTGACGCATCATGGGCCGACACCTGTCCATGTTATGTCACCCCGTGTCCCCATCTCACCTGTCAGAAGGGGACAGGATGCTAAAGTCCAGCTTCTCCTCGGTGATGAACTGGACATCTGGGGGCGACGAGGGGGGGACATGAGGGGGACACGTAGGGGGCCTCCAGACCTCACGTTAGAGGGCACAGAGGGGCTCCCCGTGCTGGGGACAGAGCCCTACCTTGCTCCTCCATCATCGCACCCGGTCAGCGAGCGGCACCAGAGCCCATGGGTGACCTGGGTGTAAGCAGGGTGACCCCATATCCCCCCACCCCCCTTAATGTCCCCATTATGGGCACAGCGCCCGCTGGGGACTGTGCCAGCACCGGGTACAACGGGGCTTTGTGGCCATGGGGACAGCACGGGGCAGCACGCGGGGGGGGGGCAGAGACCCATAGCTGGGGGGCAGCTCTGCACCCCACAGCACCACAGCCTGTACCGAGGGGCTCCAGCCTCACACCCTGACCCCTATGGGCCCCAAACCACGGGGGTCCCAGCCCCACATCCTCCCCATGCTCTATCACAAAGGCAGCTCCCAGCCCACACCCCAATGGGCCCCCAGCCCCACACCGGGATGCTCCCATCCCAATAGCGTTATCCCAGCCCTTCTGCCCCATCCCATCCCATCCCATCCCATCCCATCCCATCCATCCCATCCCATCCACCCCATCCCATCCCATCCATCCCATCCCATCCATCCCCATCCCCATCCACCCCATCCCATCCCATCCCATCCCCATCACCATCCCATCCCATCCCATCCCATCCCATCCCCATCACCATCCCATCCCATCCCATCCCATCCCACCCCATCCATCCCATCCCATCCCATCCCATCCATCCCATCCCATCCCATCCATCCCATCCATCCCATCCCATCCCATCCCATCCATCCCCATCCCCATCCACCCCATCCCATCCCATCCCATCCCCATCACCATCCCATCCCATCCCATCCCATCCCATCCCCATCACCATCCCATCCCATCCCATCCCATCCCACCCCATCCATCCCATCCCATCCCATCCCATCCCATCCCATCCATCCCATCCATCCCATCCCATCCCATCCCATCCCCATCCCATCCCATCCCATCCCATCCCATCCCATCCCATCCCATCCCATCCATCCCATCCCATCCCATCCCATCCATCCCATCCCATCCCATCCATCCCATCCCATCCCATCCCATCCCATCCCATCCATCCCATCCCATCCACTCAGCCCCCAATGCCTACAAGGCCCCACAGCCCCCAACCGGGGGGTCCCATCCCCACTCCCCCCGCATCGGGATCCACCCCCGCCCCGTTACATCCCATCCCATCCCGTTACATCCCACCCCATCCCGTTATGTCCCATCCCATCCCGTTACATCCCATCCCATCCTGTTACATCCCACCCCCACACCCCGCCCATTCCCTCCCGTTACCCGGTTCAGTCCCTCCCGTGTTCGCGGCGCTTCGTCCGTTCGAATTCTCCCTCCGGTCCCACAATGGCGCCCGTCCCTCCCTCCCGCCGCGCTGATTGGCTCCGCCCACAAGCTTTGCGCGATGCTCATTGGTCGCCGGATGGGAGGGGGCGTGTCACCGGAAACACCGATTCTCCGCTTCCGGCGCCGGTGGCGATAACGGCGGGGCAAGATGGCCGCCGTGCCGCCTGACTCATGGCAGCCGCCCACCGTGTCCATGGAGACCACGTAAGGGCAGGCCTTCCGGTTTGGGGATACCCCCGAGACCCCCCTCCGGTACCGGGACTCCCCTCCGCTGTTGGGCCTACCGTGTTCCCCTTACACCGACATCCTTCCGGTGCCGGGACCCCTTTGTGTCCCTCCGGTACCGCCCCCCGGGCTGTCCCGGTTCTTCCATCCGGGCCCTTTTTACCCTCCCCCCCCCCCCAGGACACCCCATTCCCCCCCACCCCAATACCGACATTGCCCTCCGGTACCGGAGCTCCCAACCCCGGCAGGTCCCAATACTGGGATCCCCTCACTCTGCTTCCCGACCCCATTAACCCCCCACAGCCCCTCCCGGTGCCTCTATCACCGGCCCCATTACCCCCATTACCCCCACAGCCCCTCCCGGTGCCCCTATCACAGCCCCTCCCGGTACATCCCCCTGTCTCACCCCGTTCCCGTTGTGTTCCCGTTATGTTCCCGTTATGTTCCCGTTGTGGTGCAGGATGGGCACCCTGGTGCTGGAGCTCTATTGGCGTCACGCCCCCCGGACCTGTAAGAACTTTGCCGAGCTGTGTCGCCGTGGGTATTATAACGGGACCCGCTTCCACCGCATCATCCGGGACTTCATGGTACAGGGAGGAGACCCCACCGGGACCGGTGAGTGCACGGACCCCACGGCCGCCCCATAGACCCAAATGGGACAGCAGGGGATCCACTGTCCTGGTATGGGGCCGGTGTGACCCTCAGCTCCGTGATGGGATCGTCAGGACCTTCACAATGGGGGCACTGAGACCCTAATGATGGGAGCACTGTGACCCTCAGTGCTGTGATGGGGACC
This sequence comes from Coturnix japonica, assembly GCF_054131305.1. Lineage (NCBI taxonomy): Eukaryota > Metazoa > Chordata > Aves > Galliformes > Phasianidae > Coturnix > Coturnix japonica. The sequence continues at coordinate 2,480,225 of NC_140700.1, forward strand.
CCTGCATTGTACGGGGGATGCTGGTACCCTCAGCCCTGTTGTGGGGTCATCAGGACCCCCAGCTCAACCCTCAGTCCCCCCATAGTGATGCTGGACCCCCTAATAGTGATGCTGGACTCTGGTTTCACGATGGGGACCCCCAGCCCTATGATGGGGCCATGGACATCCCCAGTCCCACAGTGGCAGCACCACGACCCCCTAACAGGGACGCTGAGACCCTTATCTCAGTGCTGGGGACACCCCCTATATATAGGGACACCCCCTATTATATATGTAAGTCTTTACTGTGGGGACCCCATAGTGTGGGGCCACGACCCCCTATTGATCTCCATTCCCACAGGCCGTGGCGGTGCCTCCATTTATGGCAAACACTTTGAGGACGAGCTGCACTCGGAGCTGAAATTCACCGGTGAGTCCCCAAACCCACCTTTATCCCTCCAAAAACCCTATAAACCCATCAAGCCCGTTCTTATCCCTCCCTCCATCCATCCAGGCGCTGGCATTCTGGCCATGGCTAACGCAGGACCCGATACCAACGGCAGCCAGTTCTTCATCACGCTGGCACCGGCGCAATGGTTGGATGGCAAACACACCATCTTTGGGCGCGTGTGCCAAGGGATCGGGGTGCTGGGCAGGGTGGGCATGGTGGAAACCAACGCACAGGACCGGCCTTTGGATGATGTTAAAGTGCTTAAAGCTGTCCCTGCTGGGGGATAATGGGAATAAAATGGCTGTGGGGGATGGTGTGTGGGGGTGTCTGTGGGGTTTGGGGGTGTGGGGTGTGGAGGAGTCGCTTCTGGGGGCACAGATGTCACCATTAAGGGCATGGAGGTGTCACGTGTGGGGTGTGGGGGTGTCAGCCCTTTAGATGGCACCTATAGGGGCATGGAGGTGTCACCCATAGGGACACAGATGTCACCCATAGGGGCATGGAGGTGTCACACGTGGGGTGTGGGGGTGTCAGCCCTTTAGATGTGGAGATGGCACCTATAGGGGCATGGAGGTGTCACCCATAGGGACACAGATGGCACCTATAGGGGCATGGAGGTGTCGCCTTTGGGGATGTGGGGATGTCACCTATAGGGTATGGAAGTATCATAAAGGGACACAGATGTCACCCATAGGGGCATGGAGGTTTCACATGTGGGTTGTGGAGGTGTCAGACATTTGGATGTCACCTATAGGGACATAGAGGTGTCACCTTTGGGGACGTGGGGATGTCACCTATAGGGCATTGGGGGTATCACCCATAGGGGCATGGAGATGTCACCTATAGGGGCATGGAGGTGTCACTCATAGGGACACAGAGATGTCATCTGTGGGGCATGGAGGTGTCGCCTTTGGGGATGTTGGGGTGTCACCTATAGGGTATGGAGGTATCATAAAGGGACACAGAGATGTCACCTATAGGGGCATGGGGGTGTTGCCTTTGGGGATGTGGGGATGTCACCTATAGGGGCATGGAAGTGTCACCCATAGGGACACAGAGATGTCACCTATAGGGGTGTGGAGGTGTCAGCCCTTTGGATGTGGAGATGGCACCTGTAGGGGCATGGAGGTGTCACCTTTGGGGACGTGGGGATGTCACCTATAGAGCATGGGGGTATCACCCATAGGGACATAGATGTCACCTATAGGGGCATGGAGGTGTCACACGTGGGGTGTGGGGGTGTCAGCCCTTTAGATGTGGAGATGGCACCTATAGGGGCATGGAGGTGTCACACATGGAGTGTGGAGGTGTCAGCCCTTTGGATGTGGGGGTGGCACTTATAAGGGCATGGAGGTATCATAGAGGGACACAGATGTCACCTATAGGAGCATGGAGGTGTCACCTTTGGGGATGTGGGGATGTCACCTATAGAGAATGGGGGTATCACCCATAGGGACACAGAGATGGAACCTATAGGGGCATGGAGGTGTCACATGTGGGGTGTGGAGTTGTCAGCCCTTTGGATGTGGAGATGGCACCTGTAGGGGCATGGAGGTGTCACCTTTGGAGACATAGCAATGTCACCCATAGGACGTGGAGGTATCATAGAGGTATCATACCATACCCTATACGGACATGGAGGTGTCACCCATAGGGACACAGATGTCACCCATAGGGGCATGGAGGTGTCACCTTTGGGGACGTGGGGATGTCACCTATAGAGCATGGGGGTATCACCCATAGGGACACAGATGTCACCCATAGGGGCATGGAGTTGTTACCCATAGGGACACAGAGATGTCACTTGTAGGGGCATGGAGGTGTCACATGTGGGGTGTGGAGGTGTCAGCCCTTTGGATGTGGAGATGGCACCTGTAGGGCCATGGAGGTGACACCCATAGGGACACAGAGATGTCATGTGTAGGGCATGGAGGTGTTGCCTTTGGGGACATGGGGATGTCACCTATAGGGTATGGAGGTATAGAGGGACACAGATGTCACCCATAGGGGCATGGAGGTTTCACAGGTGGGTTGTGGAGGTGTCAGACATTTGGATGTCACCTATAGGGGCATAGAGGTGTCACCTTTGGGGACGTGGGGATGTCACCTATAGAGCATGGGGGTATCACCCATAGGGGCATGGAGATGTCACCTATAGGGGCATGGAGGTGTCACACATGGAGTGTGGAGGTGTCAGCCCTTTGGATGTGGGGGTGGCACTTATAAGGGCATGGAGGTATCATAGAGGGACACAGATGACACCTATAGGAGCATGGAGGTGTCACCTTTGGGGACGTGGGGATGTCACCTATAGAGAATGGGGGTATCACCCATAGGGACACAGAGATGGCACCTATAGGGGCATGGAGGTGTCACATGTGGGGTGTGGAGGTGTCAGCCCTTTGGATGTGGAGATGGCACCTGTAGGGGCATGGAGGTGTCACCTTTGGAGACATAGCAATGTCACCCAGAGGACGTGGAGGTATCATAGAGGGACACAGATGGCACCTATAGGGGCATGGAGGTGTCATGTGTGGGGTGTGAAGGTGTCAGCCCTTTGGATGTGGGGGTGGCACCTATAGGGGCATGGAGGTGTCACTCATAGGGACACAGAGATGTCACCTATAGGGGCATGGAGGTGACACCCGTAAGGTGACACCTATGGGGTGCATGTGGGGGGTGTCGTCTATGGGGCAGGAAAGTCTCTGTGGGCTATGGGGGGGGCTATGGGGTGGGGCTATGAGGTAGGGGTCTATGGGGTGAGGAGGGCATCTATGGAGCAGGAAAGACTCTGTGGGCTATGGGGGGGAGTCCTGTGGGGTGGGGGGGCTATGGGGTGCAGGGGGGGTATCTATGGGGCTGGAAAGTCTCTGTGGTCTATGGGGGGGGGGTCCTATGGGGCGGGGGGCTATAGGGTGTGGGGGTTGTCTATGGGGTGAGGGTGTGGTCTATGGGGCAGAAAAGTCTCTGTGGGTTATGGGGGGCAGGGGTCCTTTGGGGTGGGGGACTATGGGGCACAGGGGGGGGCATCTATGGGGCAGGACACAGAGATGTCATCCATAGGGATGTGGAGGTGTCACACGTGGGGTGTTGGAGCTGTCAGCCCTGGGGACACAGATGTCACCCATGGGCACAGAGGTGTCACCCGTGGGGCACAGATCTGTCACCTATGGGCTCAGTGCAGCCCCACTGTGGGGGGAGCCCTGAGCACTGGGTGGGATGGGGGTGGTACTGGGGTGGTACTGGGGATGTGGCACTGGGAGCACTGGGCAATGCTGGATTGGCCTGAGGGGCTCTGGGTGACCCTGGGGGTGTAGCAGGGTGGCACTGGGTGTTATAGGGGATGGCACTGGGGGATATAGGGGATGGCACTGGGGGATATAGGGGGTGGCACTGGGTGGTACTGGGGATGCAGTGGGGCAGCACTGGGCTGTACCGGGCTTTGCTGCAGAACCGCCCCGCGAGCACTGGGGGGTGGTGGGGGCGGCACTGGGAGATAGTGGGAATGCAGTGGGTGCCACTGGGAGCACTGGGCTCTACTGGGGGCGGCGCGGGGGCGGCACGGGGGCCGAACCGGGGCGGGCTCGCGGGAGGCTCCGGGGGCAGCCCCGGGGCGGCGGCGCTGCGGCATCGCTGTACCGGGAGCACCGGGAGACCCGAGAGCAGCGGGACGGCCCCGGGCGGGGGGAGCGGGGCATGGCGGGGCTGGGGGGGCTGCGGGCGGGCGGCACCGGCTGCGTCCCGGCCACGAAGGTGGAGCTGACGGTGTCGTGCAGGTACGAGCGGGGTGCGGGGCGATGGGGAATGGAGGAGACCGGAGGTGTGTGTGATGGGAGGGACTGGGGGGCACCCACTGTGCGTGGGGCTGGGGGGTACTGGGGGGTACTGGGAGGTATTGGGGGATACTGGAAGGCGGTAGGGAATGGAGGAGGCTGCAGGTGTGGTGCTGGGGGGCACTGGGGAGTATTTGGGGTGCGTGGAGCTGGGAGGTACCGGGAGCAATGGGGAGAACTCGGAGGGGATGGAATGTGGGGCACTGGGGTGTGATTGGAGTGTGTGGAACTGGAGGAACTGGGGGCACTGGGGAGCACTTGGTGAATGGTCCTGGGAGGCTCCGGGGGGAGCGGGAGGTGGGGGGTGTTGTGGGATATTGGGATGTTCTGGAAAGAACTGGGGAGCACAGAGGATGGAATGGATTGAGGGGGGGGATCCAGGGGTTGTGGGGGCACTGGGAGAGCAAAGGGGGCTGCAGCTGTGGGGCACCATGGGGTACTGGGCAGCAATGGGGGAGCCGAAGTGAGGGGGGGGGTTGTGGGTCACTGGGGTATGGGGGTACCCGGGGGCTGCATGGGGTGCTCGGGGCTGTGGGATACTGGGAGCAGCGTGGGGCACCACAGGGTGTTGTGGGGAGCAGTGAGAGAGAAAAGTGGGGCTGGGGGGGCGCTGGGAGGTGTCAGGACCTCCCCTGTGCCCCCCACCTCCCCTTCCACCCCCCCCAGCCCTGTGCCCGTTGCCACCTGGCACCCATTGCCCAGCACCCAACCCCCACCCCCCTGTGCTCAATGTGGGGGGGCTACACTGCCCACCCCTGCCTCAATCCCACCCTCAAGACCCCAAAGCCCCTCATGCAGGCTGGGTTTAGGACTCACTGTTCCAAGGGGGGGGGGGGATTCCCGGGTGCCCCCCACCCCACTGTATGCCCCCCATCTCTGTGCCCCCCCCACGTGCCTCAGTTTCCCCTCTCCCCGCAGGCAGCTCCTGGATAAGGACACCTTCTCCAAGTCTGACCCATGTGAGTGGGGCTGGGGGTGGGTTGGGGGGTCTGAGGGGGGGGGGGCAAGCACTGAGCCCCCCCACCTCTGCCCCCAGTGTGTGTCCTCTACACCCAGGGACCAGACACCAAGCAGTGGAGGGAGGTGAGTGCCAGCCCCACACGATACATCAGCATCTTGGGGTACCACTCAACCAACCCATATCAGTATTTTGGGGTGCAGGGCAGCCGGCCAACCCTCGTGTTGGGGCTCAAGGCAGGTGGCCGATCAACACGCCCAGCCTCCCCCAGCTCCGCAGCCCCGCTCCCGCCCCCAGCCTCGTGCCCTGTAATTAGCGGCCGCTTAATTGAGGGGCTGGGGCTGTAATGAGCGGGTGGGTGGGTGGGCTGCCCCCTCCGGCTGCACAAAGGGGCACCTGGCGTTGCCCCCCTCCCCTCCATCCCCCCTGATGTCGCCGCCGCAGTTTGGCCGCACGGAGGTGATCGACAACTCCTTGAACCCCGACTTCGTGCGTAAGTTCGTGCTCGATTATTTCTTCGAGGAGAAGCAGAATCTGCGCTTCGACCTGTGAGTGCCGCCCCCTGCACGGCCCCACACCCAGCCCCCACCGCTATCCCAGCCCCATTCCCCATCCCAATGTGCCGTCCCCACCCCCGTTGGTCTCCTTTCCCTTCTCATCTCCCATCATCTCCATCCCGTCAGCCCCATCCCTGCTCTGCCCCACTGTTACGCCCCCATCCATCCCACAGGTACGATGTGGATTCCAAAAGTCCCGACCTCTCCAAGCATGTGAGAGTGGTGATGATCCTATGGGATGGGGATGGGGTGGTAGGGATGGGGATGGGATGATGGGGTCGGGGTGGTAGAGGTGGGGTGGTGGGGATGGGGTGATGGAGGTGGGGATGGGGATGGTAATGGGGTGGTGGGGATGGGGTTGGGGAAGGGGTGGTGGAGGTGTGGTGATGGGGATGGGGATGGGATAGGATGGTGGAGGTGGGGATGGGATGATGGGGATGAGGTGGTGGGGATGGGATGGTGGAGGTGGGGTGATGGGGATGGGATGGGGAGGGGAGGGGAATGCGATGGTAGAAGTGGGGATGGGATGATGGGGATGGGATGATGGGGCTGGGATGGCGGAGGTGGGGATGGGGCTGCAGTGGTGACCCCTCTCTCTGCAGGATTTCCTGGGCCAGGCCTTCTGCACTCTGGGTGAAATCGTGGGCTCCTCTGGCAGTCGCCTGGAGAAGCCACTGACGTGAGCAGGGCTGGGGGAGCAGGGGGGGGGGTTGTGCTTGGCGTCCTGCAGGTGGTGGTGACGATGGAAGGTCCTTATCTCACATCCTGGTGGTGTCTGGGATGGAGAGCAGAGCACAGTGTGGACAGCACAGCTCGGCCCCCCCCCCCCCCCCCCAACCCTGAGCTGTTCCTACACGGGGTCCTGCCCTCCCCCCCACCCCACTGTGTGACCCCACAGGATGGGGACGGTGACCACGCACCCCCGCAGCAGGAAGCCAGCACCAGCCATGTCCAATGGGTGAGCATTGGGGTGACCCCCCCCCTGCCCCATCAGGGACACTTGTGTCACTATGTGCCCCCCCCTCAATGCCTGTCCCATAGGGGCATCCCAGGGAAGAAGTGCGGCACCATCATCCTCCTGGCCGAGGAGCTGGGAAACTGCAGGGTGAGAGCTGGGGGAGGTTGGGATGGTATTGGGACCCCCACCACCTTGTGCCAGGGGGAGGACACAGGGAAGGGGGGGGTGAGAGTGCTGTGGCTGTGCCTGGGGCCTTCCTCCACATGGGTGAGGATGATGAGGGTCAGAGACACATCTGGGCTGCTCCCATGCCCATAGAGGAGAGGATGGGGTCCCATTGGGTGCCTATGGATTGGGGGTCCCATTGGGTGCCCATGGATTGGGGTTCCATTGGGTGCCCATGGACTGGGGATCCCATTGGGTGCCCATGGGTTGGGGATCCCATTGGGTGCCCATGCTGGGGTTCCATTGGGTGCCCATGGATTGGGGATCCCATTGTGTGCCCATGGATTGGGGATCCCATTGGGTGCCCATGGATTGGGGATCCCATTGGGTGCCCATGGTGGGGTCCCATTGGGTGCCCATGGGTTGGGGATCCCATTGGGTGCCCATGCTGGGGTTCCATTGGGTGCCCATGGATTGGGGATCCCATTGTGTGCCCATGGATTGGGGATCCCATTGTGTGCCCATGGATTGGGGATCCCATTGGGTGCCCATGCTGGGATCCCATTGGGTGCCCATGGGTTGGGGATCCCATTGGGTGCCCATGGTGGGGTCCCATTGTGTGCCCATGGATTGGGGATGCCATGGGGTCGCCCCCTGGTGCCGCAGGACGTGGCCACGCTGCAGTTCTGTGCCAACAAACTGGACAAGAAGGATTTCTTTGGCAAATCCGACCCCTTCATGGTCTTCTACCGCAGCAACGAAGACGGGACGTGAGTACCCCACAGGGTGACATTGAGGGGCAGCCTCCAACACCCCACCCCCCACCAAAGCAATGTATGTTGGCCATGGGGTGACATCCCTGTGCCCCCCCATAGCTTCACCATCTGCCACAAGACGGAGGTGATGAGGAACACATTGAACCCGGTCTGGCCGGCCTTCGCCATCCCGGTGCGTGCCCTCTGCAATGGCGACTATGACCGGTGAGTGCTGCAGTCCTCCAGGCGGCGCCGCTCTGTGCCCTCTTCCCCTTGTCTCTATGGTACCCCGCAGCAGTGGGGGTGCCGCTCTGTGCTCTCTTGCCCTCATCTCTATGGTACCCGCTTGCCTTGGGCTCTCCATCTGAGTGGTGGGTCCTCCCCGATGCCCGCCCCATTGAGCCCCGTGCTGGTGCCGGTTGGTGGCTCGGCGTCGCGCTGCTGCCTCAGCCCCGTGTTGGACGTTGCTGTGGCAACAGTGGATAAAAATATCCCACCGAAACCGGTCGAGAAGGAGGAGGAGGAGGAGGAGGAAGGAGAAAAGCCCCCACGGAGAGATCAACACAGACCGGTGGGGCAGGATGTGCGCAGGGTTGTGCTTTTGGGTGCCAACCTTAACCCCTTCCCACCCCCCATTCCTTACAGAGCCATCAAGGTGGAGGTGTATGACTGGGATCGTGATGGCAGGTGAGATGGAGGGCAATGGGGGGCCACTTGTCCATCCCTGCCCATGGTGATGGTGACACCCCCTGCCCCACAGCCACGACTTCATCGGTGAGTTCACCACCAGCTACCGGGAGCTGGCGAGGGGGCAGAGCCAGTTCAACGTCTACGAGGTGAGGAGGGGACGTGGGGATGGGGGCTGTACCCCCACTGCAGCCATGGGTCCTACAGACCCCAAGGACCCTACGCTGCACCTCTGGGTGCTCCATGCTGCAGTGCCCCGTATCCTCTCCCTTCCACAGGTGGTGAACCCCCGGAAGAAGATGAAGAAGAAGAAGTACCTGAACTCGGGGACGGTGAGGGCTGGGTGACTGCAGGGCACGGTGCATGGCCGCCATCCTGCTCAGCCTGCTGTCCCCACAGGTGACGCTGCTGTCCTTCGCCGTGGAGTCTGACCACACGTTCCTGGACTACATCCGAGGCGGGTGAGCCGTGATGCTCCCATCCAATGGGCGCAATGGTGGTGGTGGGGTTCCAAGAGTGGGATCTGAGAGGTGTGGGGGAAAACGGGGGTCCCCTCCATCCCCCCCATCCCCCCCATCCTCAGAAGGAGTTTCCTCCCTCCCAGGACCCAAATCAACTTCACGGTGGCCATTGACTTCACTGCATCCAACGGTGAGTGCTGGCACTGTCCATACACCCCATGGTGATGATGGGTGCACACAGCGAGGTGGGTGACCCCCCTATCCCCTCCCCACCCCCGGCTGCAGGCAACCCCTCTCAGTCCACCTCCCTGCACTACCTGAGCCCCTACCAGCTCAATGCCTACACCATGGCGCTGAGGGCGGTGGGTGAGATCATCCAGGACTACGACAGCGACAAGATGTTCCCCGCGCTCGGCTTCGGTGCCAAGATCCCCCCCGACGGCCGCGTGTCCCACGAGTTCCCATTGGTGAGCTGCCCCCCCCCCCCTCCTTCCCACCCATGTCCCTTGTCACCCATTGTCCCCATCACCCGTTGCAGAACGGAGATGCAGCCAACCCGTCCTGCAGTGGCATTGAGGGCATCCTGGAGGCTTATCACCGCAGCCTGCGCAGCGTTCAGCTCTATGGCCCCACCAACTTCGCCCCTGTTGTCAACCACGTGGCCCGGTAATATGGGGAGGGTCCTATGAGGGGTGTCTGGCCCCCCACCCTGTGCTCAGTGCTGGTGGGTCCTGCAGCTCGGCAGCCGCTGTGCCGGATGGATCGCAGTACTTTGTGCTGCTCATCATCACCGACGGGGTCATTTCAGACATGGCACAGACCAAGGAGGCCATCGTCAATGTGAGTGCTGCCATCAGGGGGTATGGGGTACCCCAAATAGTGGGGTGTAGGATCCAAATGGGGGTACGGGGAATCTGAAAACATTGGGGTGTATGACCCAGCTGGGGACATGGGGTGCCCCAAATCCTGGGGTGCCCCAAATAATGGGGTACAACAAATAATGGGGTACAAGAACCAACTAAGTACGTGTGATGCCCCAGATATTGAGGTGTAGGACCCCTAACTGAGTTGCTTTACTGGGGTACCCCAAAACATGGAGGTGCAGCATCCAGCCAGTGCATGGGGTGAAAGCACAGGTGGTAGCACTGGGTTTGGGCCAGGGGGTGGAAGAAGGGCTGCTGTCCCTGTGGTGGGGGTGGGAAGGGCAGTGCAGCCCCATAGGGATGCTCATCCCAGCCCCATAGGGATGCTCATCCCAGCCCCATAGGGATGCTCATCCCAGCCCTATAGGGATGCTCATCCTGGCCCCACAATGGGATGCACCCACACATCACGTCACGGCCCTGAGCACGATGCGCACAGCGGTGCCCACGCAGCACAGCCCCCACGCAGCACACAGCAGCAGGGTGGTACAAAGGGGGGGCTGCTGCCATAGCACCCCATAGCACCCTGTGGCACCCCACGGATCCATACATGCCCAGGGGTGGTGTCACCCCATATATTTTCACTATCTTCCCCCCCACAGGCAGCCAAGCTCCCCATGTCCATCATCATCGTGGGGGTCGGCCAGGCTGAGTTTGATGGTGAGGCTGTGCTCCCCCCAAGGGGTCCCTGCTGTTTGGGGGTGGGGGGGGCTCATAGTGCTCAGCCCCCCCCCACATCTCCCTGCAGCCATGGTGGAGTTGGATGGGGACGACATCCGCATCTCCTCCCGTGGGAAGGTGGCTGAGCGTGACATTGTGCAGGTGTGGGACCCCCCCAGCCCTATACATTGCTATAGGGTGCCCACCCCCCCTACATCCCCCTCCCCAGACCCCTCCACTGCTGGTCCCTGTGTGGGAATGGGGGGGTGGGTGGGATGGGGATGCTCTGGGATATGGGGTGCAGTGGGGCTGGGGGTAGTACAGTGGGATGGGGGGGTACTGGTACTAGGGGAGACATGGAGGGGTGCTGGGGAAGGAGGGGATGATGGCCTGGAGCTGCAGTGGGATGTGGTGTAATCCAGGACACTGTGGGGTGGGCACTGAGATATGGGGATGCAGTAGGACGGGGGGATGCTCCAGGCCATGGGGACACACGGGGCTGTACCCAAACCCCCCATCCTCTGCCCTCGCCCCCCCCAGTTTGTCCCATTCCGTGACTACACGGACCGGGGGGGCAGCCAGGTGCTGAGCATGGCCCGCCTGGCCAAGGATGTGCTGGCTGAGATCCCCGAGCAGTTCATCTCCTACATGAAGGCTCACGGCATCAAACCACAGCCTGCACCTCCCAGCCCCGAACCCCCCGGGACCCCCCCACCCTCCCAACCCCCCGGGACCCCCCCCCCCACCCAGCCCTGACCCCATGTCCCACCCCCCTCCCTTAAACCCCCCAGGGGCCACCTGGGGACACGCAGGTACCGACCTCTGCCCTGAGGTTATGGGTAAATCTCAGCCACTCACTGCCAGCCCCCCCCCCCCCACCAATGGAAATAGGGGTTTTGGGTAGGGGGGGGACACTTCCCACCCCCTGTGTTGTCCTGTCCTGTCCCCAGTAGCCCCCCATGTCTCTCCTCCATCCCCTGGTTGTGCTGCCCCTTTCCAGCAAGGAGTTGGGGGGGGGGGGGGAAGGGGGTGGTCCTGGGCATCCCCCCCCCCAGTTATTTTTCTACATGCATGGCTGTCGTGTGCCCACGGTGCGTTGCCTTAATCTGCAATAAATGATGGGATTTTTAATCCCCCCTCCCCTCCCAAGCCCATCAAACACCATTGGGTGCCCCCCCCCCCATAGAACCGCTCACACAGGGTCTGTTTTGCCTTTATTATTACTAAGAACCCAAAATATTGCAAATATACAGAAAAATGCCGGTATAAAGTTATCACACATCCGGGTTTATTTACAGAGCTCTACATGCCCACCCTCCCCTCCCACCCCCCCCCCCCAACCACCCAGCTCTGAGTTGGGAGGGGGAGGGTCCGGGGGGGGTCCTATGGCATCTCCCTATGGAGGGGGCATGCGCCGGCCCCACTGCGGTGCTGCAGAAGCGCATGCAAGCAGCCCCCCCCCTCCACACACCCCATTGATACCATGGGGTTGGGGGGGGGGGCACCAATCTTGCCACCCCCCCCCATCCCATGGAAGGGGATTTCCAGTGTAAGGAGACAGTGACAGTGCTGGGACTGAAACCTGGCGGGGTGAAAGCAGAGCTGGGGAGGGGGGGGGGGGGAAAGGGGGGGGACAGGGACCAACACCCCCCCCAGCCCCTCGTTAAAAAGCTTCAAGCCTGAATTCATTATTGCTACGTTTCCCTCGGCCAAGGGCAGCCCCGGGGGGGGGATAAGGCTGGGAGGACCCCCCCCCAACCACAGCAGTGTATATTGCTTTGGAGAATGGGGGGAGCCCCCACCCCCTGCATCCCATGTGCTGCTGCTTGGGGGTCCCCATGTTGGGGTGGGGAGGGGGGGGCACCCCGAGGGTGCTGCAGGCTGGGGGGGGGCACAGCCCTGCAGCCTGGGGGCACCAAGGGGAAAAGACCAACAAAAACCAAGACAAAAACCCCATAAAAATACCAAATACCCCCCTCCAAAAAGGGACCCCCCCTGCCCACTCCCCCCAAAAGAAAGAACAAAACCAAGGGAAAAAAGAAGATGAAATAAGAGCAAACTGACCCCCCCCCCCAGCTGCAAAGAGCCCTTGGGGTGAGCTGATGCCATGCTGCTGTGTGCCCCCCCCAGCACAGCCCCCCCAGCCCTGCCTGCCCCACAGTGCAGCTCCTGCCGTCCCAGCGTTGCTGCTACTCCAACAGGTCCTGGGGGGGGAAGAGGGGAGCGTCACTGCGGGGATCCCAGCCCGGGGGGGTCCTCATGGTGTGTATATGTGGGGGGGGGGGCTCACCTCATCCGAGTCATCGTGGTACCCCCCCCCTTTGTAGGGTGGTGAGGGGGGATCTGCTGCCTCCAACCCCTCGGTGCCGCTGGCCTCAGCGTGCTGCCGCAGCACGGAGTAACGATGGACCAGGAACCTGAGGGGGGGGACACAGAGATGTGGGGTCACCATAAGGCCATACAGAGCTCCCAGGCACTACCAGGAGCCCATAATGTCATGGGGATCCCATAGTGATTGTGGGAAGCTGGCAGGACCCCTCCCCAGCCATGGGTAGGTCAGGTGCCACAAAGTCCATGGGAACACCCAAGCCAGGAGGGATTATAAGGCCATGGGGACCCCAAACCCATGGGGGACCCCCTGTAGATGACAGGGGTGCCCCCTAGCAACAGGGACCCCATAAAGCTATAGAGACCTCACAGACCCACAAGGATCCCTCCCAGCCATAGATCCCTCCATAAAGCTTCCAAGACCCCAGAGCCAGAGGAACCCCAAGAGCCACAGGGAACCCAAAGCCATGGAGACCCCAAGGAGACCCCATAATAAAGTCACAGAGACCCCATGGGGATCACAGGTATCCCCAGCCATAGGGACCCCAATGCAATGGAAATCATATAGAGACAGAGGAACCCATAGGGACCACAAAGCCATGGGGACCCCCAGGTCATACAGACCCCTCAAAGCCAGGGGGACCCCCCAGGTCATATAGACCCCTCAAAGCCAGGGGGACCCCTCTGCCATGGAAAGACCCCTTGGGACCCACAAAGCCCCCCAGTCATAAAGCCATGGGAAACCCATGGGGACCACAAGGACTCTCCAACCACAGGGACCCCACAAAGCCATAGGGGTCCCCCAGGCCACCGGGACCCTACAAACCCCTATAGACCCCACAGAGCCAAAGCTCCCAGCTGGGACCCACCTCCCACCACAGACGTATTTCTTGATGAGCAGCACAGCAGCCACAGCACTAACGAGCAGCACGGCCACCACGGCCAGCACGATGGGAGTGGGGCTGGGGGCCGCCGCCTGCAGGGACAGCACAGCGTCACCCCATTGGGGTCAGCACACCCCATAGCCACCTTGGGGTGGGGTTGTGGGGTGGCACCCACCAGCTGCCCGGGGCTCAGCAGAGTGCTGGTGCATTTCTTCTTCATGTCTGTCTCCTCCCTGCTGGGGCTCTCACCTCCACTGCATTTGTCCCCTGGAATCTTGCGGTACCTGGATTGAAATCGGGTGGGGGGGTTGATGTGCTGTGAGCCCCAGGACCCCCCCGTACCCCATAGAGGTGTAGGATTGGGGCCGTACCCGCTGGTGCGCAGCAGCTCCCGGCGGCCATAGAGGCAGAACTCCAAGTCGTGGCCCTTCAGCTCGGGCTGCTCCACACACACAGACTGGTTCTCAGGGCGGTAATACCCAAAATCACTGCGGGATTTGGGGGGAGGGAGGGTTCAGCACCCCCCCAATGGTGTGACCCCATTATGAGTGGGACTGGCAGGATAAAGCAGGCAGGGATGTGGGGGAGTGGGATCAGGTACGGTGATATGATGGCACTGGGATGAGGGGGGAGGGATGTGGTGGCATTGGGGGGGCACTGGGGTGGCACTGGGGTCATGCACAGGGATGTGGTGGCATTGGGGTGACACTGCCATTGCACTGGGATCACACACAGGGACAGGGTGGCACTGGGTTAAGGTGGGAGGGATGCTGTGGCACTGGGATGAGGTGGGAGGGATGTGGTGGCACCAGGGTGACACTGCCATTGCAATGGGATCATGTACAGGGACAGGGTGGCACTGGGATGGGGTGGGCAGGGAGATGGTGGCACTGGGATGGCACTGGGATCTCACACAGGGAAAGGGTGGCACTGGGATCAGGTGGGCAGAGATGTGGTGCTAGGATGGTAATGGGATCATGCACAGGGACAGGGGGGCACTGGGATGGCATTGGGATGAGGTGGACAGGGATGAGGTGGGAGGGATGTGGTGGCACTGGGGTCATGCACAGGGACAGGGGGGCACTGGGATGGGGTGGGCAGGGAGATGGAGGCACTGGGATGGCAATGGGATCATGGACAGGGTGGCACCAGGGTGGCACTGGATGAGGGAGGCAGGGATGAGGTGGGAGGGACGTGATGGCACTGGGGTCATGCACAGGGATGTGGTGGCATCGGGGTGACACTGCCATTGCACTGGGATCACACACAGGGACAGGGTGGCACTGGGATGAGGTGGGAGGGATGCTGTGGCACTGGGATGGGGTGGGCAGGGATGTGTTGGCACTGGGATCACACACAGGGACATGGGGGCACTGCAATGGCTGCGGTACCAGAGGAAGTCGTGCAGGGTGCAGGGGCACACAGAGGGCTGCGCTGTCACGGCGTAGTCGCGGCCGTTCTGGCAGACCGAGGACTTGCGCAGCCGGCGGAACTGCTCCTTGTAGCCCAGGATGCAGCCGTCCGACGGGTCGCGGGGGTCGCTGGAGTGCGCCAGCCAGATGGTGTAATCCTCGTCCTCACCTGCAGGCACAGGATCAGCGGGTCCCTGCTCAACCCCCTCCCATCTCCATCCCCATTTCCCCCTGTTTCCATCCCTGCTCCTCCCTGTCCCCATCCCTGTGTCTCTTCTCCCCCTCCATCCATCCCTGTCTACATCCCCATCCTGCCCCAAACCCAGCCCTACTTCCCCCCCCATTGATCCCTATCTCCATCCCTATTCCCCTCCATTTTCATCCCCACTCACCCTAATACCCACCCCTATCCCCCCCACCCCCATTTCCATTCCTATTCCCCCCATTTCCTCTCTGTCCCTATACCCATCCCTTCTCCCCCCTCTATCTATCCCTATCTCCATCCCTATTTTCCCTGCCCTGCACACTTCCATCCCTATTTTCCCACCCTTGACCTCCATTCCAATTCCCCTCCTATACCTACCCTATTCCCACCCACATCAACCCCCATTTCCATCCCTATTCCCCCCTCCATCTATCCCTATTCCTCCTCCATCCCCCTCATCTCCATCCCCATTCCCCCTTGTACCAATCCCTACTCCCTCCTTCATCCCCATATCCATCCCTATTCTCCCCTATTCCCATCCCTATATCCATCCCTATTCTCCCCTATTCCCATCTCCATCTCCATCCCCATTTTCCCCTATTCCCATCCCTATATCCATCCCTATTATCCCCTATTCCCATCTCCATCACCATCCCTATTCTCCCCTATTCCCATCCCTATATCCATCCCTATTATCCCCTATTCCCATCTCCATCTCCATCCCTATTCTCCCCTATTCCCATCCCTATATCCATCCCTATTCTCCCCTATTCCCATCTCTATATCCATCCCTACTCCCCCGCCCCTTCCATTCCCATATCTCCCCCATCCCCACCCCCATTTCACCCCCCATCCCACCCCACACCCATCTCCGTTTCCCCCCCACCCTCACCCCCATCCTTCCCCCTATATCCCCCCCTCATTACCTCCCCTCCCAACAACCTCAGCCCCAAATGTGTCACCATGGGGGGGTTCCCCCCTCACTCACAGCTGCGGCTGAGCAGTTGGCTGAAGTCAATGGTGTAGGACACCCACTTTCGGGATAGGAAGCTGCTGCGGAAGCCCCAAATGCTGACATTCATGGAGCGGGCGCCGGGTTCTGATGCCAACCCAGTGAAGAAGATGGGCTCTTTGGCAAAGGTGTAGCGGTACCAGCACTGCCCCTCGTCTGTGGAGAACCTGCCGAGGGGAGGGGGATGCTCAGGGGATGGAACAGATCCCCCCCCCCACCTCCCTGCAGCAATGGGAGCATGGAGGTGTCTGCTGCCCCTCTGCATCCCAACCCCCAGAGCCCCCCTGACCCCACAGCCCACCCCAAATCCCAAGAACCCACCTCCACCCCCAGAGTCTCCCCAGCTTCTGAGCCCACCCCAGACCTCCCACTCTCCAGCCCCAAGAGCCCACCTCCAACCCTCAGAAACCAATTAGAAACCCCCCAAAATCCACCTCAACCTCCAGACCCCCCCAAATCCCCATAGCCACCCCCCAAGCCTTGGCACCAGCCCAACCCCCACACCTCCCAGACTCCCACTCCCCCACTTTCTCCCTATGCCAGGACCCCCAGAACCACCTCCCTATGCTGCCCCCCCCCCCCTTCCTCCTTCCAGCCCCTCAGCCCCCCCCACGCACTCCAGCACATTGACAGGTTGGCTGCTGTGTGCGATGGCCACGATGAGACCACCCGAGTCCAGTATCGCGTAGTGGTGGGGACCCTCCAGCATCCGTGCCCACGTGTACCCCCCGTCATCCGAGATGTAGACATCAGGGCTCATCACTGAGATGGCCCCCCCGACACTCCCTGGGGGGAAATAAAGCATCAATACAACAAATGAGAGCAGCACTGAGTGTTGGGGATGGGGACGTGGAGACCCCCCCTGTACCGTGGGCGATGACGATGCCGACGGCGTTGGGTTCAGAGAGCGGCACCATGGGCACGTTGAGCTTCTGAGAGATGCTGTAGGACGCGTGGATGTGGAGGCTGCACTGCAAGGACAAGCAGCAAACGCATCAGGGTGGGCTCAGCCCAACACACCCCCAGCCCCACACATCCCCATCCCACCCCAGGAGGGAATAGAGGGTAAGAATGGGGCCACGTGTCCCTGCTTGGGGACACAGGACAGAGCCACCTCCTCCTTGCTGCGCGCCGTCGAGTCGCACGTGGTGTTCTTGGGTTTACGCAGCGGAACCCACTCCCCACCTCGATCAAAGGTGATGACGGACTGGATGGAGTTGTCTGCAGGGAGCAGAGGGGCACAGCGGGGCTGGCAGCGCGGCCCCATTGAACAGCCCCAGCCCCACATCCACCCCAGAGCCCCCCAGAGCCGAGCTATCACCTTCAGACAGCACGCTGGTGATGTAGATGCCGCGCAGAGAGGTGACGTTGGTGAAGTCGGTCTCCCCCCCGGTTGTGGTGTAGAGGTGACGCTCCAAGGACTTGGAATAAACCACGCCGCGGTCGTCTGATGTGTAGATGGTGCCGTAGCCGGTGTCTGGGGGGGAATGGGGTGGTGGTAATGGGGGGGGGGGTCCCCATGTACCCACCAGCTCCATGCAGGGAGAGGGAAGAAAAACACCCCCAGTGGACATGTGGCCACGCTCCATGCCAGGAATGTGCTTCCCTGCAGCCACTGCCCGTTAATTAACTTCCTCATGAGGGAATTAATGAGAAAAAGTCCTTCCTCAAAGGCACAGCCCTGCCCGGCTCAGGGCGCCGTGCTGCAGAGCAGCTTTCATGGTGCATTGATGTGGTGTGTCAGCTGCACACAGCGCCCACCCCATCCCAAACCCACCTCACCTCATCAACACCATCCCCACCCCATCCTCATCCCCACCCCATCCTCATCCCCATTCCTACCCCCATCCCATCCCTATTTCCATCCCATCCTCGCTCCACCTCCATCCCATCTCTGTTCCCATCCTCATCCCATCTCCATCCCATACCCTTTATCCTCATCCTCACATCACCCTCATCCTGTCTCCATCCCCATTCTCATCCCATCCAATCTCCACCCTCATTCCATCCTCGTGCCATCCCACACCTTCTGTATCCCTTCTCCATCCCATCCTCATCCCATCCCCACCCTCACCCCATCCCCATCCCATTCCCCCCCATCCTCATCCCATCCCCATGTTCTCCTTATCCTCGTGCCATCCCCATCCTCCCCCATCCCATCCCTATCCTCACCCCATCCCATCCCCATGTTCACCGTATCCTCATGCCACCCGCACCCTCACCTCATCCCCATCCTCACCCCATCCCATCCCCATCATCACACCTTCCCCATCCCCCTCCCCATCCCATTACCATGTTTAGCTTATCCTCATGCCATCCCCATCCTCACCCCATCCCCATCCCATTCACCTCCCATCCCCATCCTCACACCTTTCCATCCCCATCCCATCCCCATGTTCACCTTATCCTCATGCTATCCCCATCCCATCCCCATCATCACACCTTCCCCATCCCCATCCCATTACCATGTTCAGCTTATCCTCATGCCATTCCCATCCTCAGCCCATCCCTATCCTCACCCCATCCCATCACCATGTTCACCTTATCCTCATGCTATTGCCATCTCCACCCCCATCCTCACCCCATCCCATCCCCATCCTTGTCCCATCCCCATCCCCATCCCCATCCCCACGTTCACCTTATCCCCACGTTCACCTTATCCCCATGTTCACCTTATCCCCATCCTCACCCCATCCCCATCCCATTCCCCCCCCAGCCCCACTCACCTCCCGGCTCATCCACATGCATGAACACCAGGTCGTCGTTGGCTGCCAGGATGGAGTAGAACTGCTCGTGGCCGACGGAGGGCAGCTGTGCCATGCTCCAGCTCTCCCCTTGGTCCAGCGAGACGTGGATGCGCCGCGTGAAGCCCTGTGGGACCCACAGCCTCAGCCCAGCCCTGTGTGTGCTGACGGGGGGGACGCAGGGAGGGGACAGCCACCTTCTCGGTCATGACGGAGGCGAAGAGGAAGCGGCCGCCCAGCCCGAAGGAGTAGATCTTGGTGCCGATCACTTTGAAGGTCTTGCCAAAGTCGGTGGTTTTCTTCAGCTCCAGGAAGCCCAGGTCAGCTTCTTGGGGACAAGGGGACAAGGGGCAGCGGGTTAATGGGGCGCCCCACGCTCCTCATGGGACAGCAGAGGGGTGGCACTCACTGCAGGAGCCGTTCAGGTAGGAGGTGAAGAAGATGGTGTTGTTTGCACCCCTGGAAGAGAACAGAGAGCAGAGATGGGGGCAGTGATGGGGGCAGTGATGGGGGCAGAGATGGGGGCAGAGATGGGGGCAGAGATGGGGGCAGAGATGGGGGCAGAGATGGGGGCAGAGATGGGGCAGGGATGGGGGCAGAGATGGGGCAGAGATGGGGGCAGGGATGTGGGCAGGGATGTGGGCAGGGATGGGGCAGGGATGGGGGCAGGGATGGGGGCAATGATGGGGGCAGGGATGGGGGCAATGATGGGGGCAGGGATGGGGGAAGGGATGGGGGAAGGGATGGGGGCAGGGATGGGGGCAGGGATGGGGCAGGGATGGGGCAGCACCACCCCACAGCACAACCACCAGGTGGGCACTCACCACTTGGCCAAGCAGACAGCCTTGTGGATCAGCTCCCAGTGCTCCCCAAAGTCCTTGGAGACCCACAGGCCGTTCTGTAAGTGATGAATGCCACTGGTCAACAGCACGTCCCCATCCCCACTATGTCTCCCATCCTCACCCACACACCCCATCCCCACCATGTCCCCATCACCGACCACATCCCCATCCTCACTACATCCCCATCCCCAACCATGTCTCCAATCACCACCACGTCCCCCATCCCCAACCACATCCTCATCCCCACGTCCCCCACCCTCACCCACCTCCCCCTCCCTCACCACATCCCCCATCCCCACCATGACCCCACCCCCAACCATGTCCCCATCCTCACTACATCCCCAACCACATCCTCATCCCCATCACATCCCCAACCATGACCCCATCCCCAACCATATCCTCCAACCTCAACCATATCCCCCATCCCCATCACATCCCCTACCCTCACCCACATACCCCATGCCCACCACGTCCCCCTCCCCACCACATCCCCCCCCATATCCATACATCGGTGCTGAGCGCCAGCAGGCGGTCGGAGTCCTGGGGGTGGTACGAGATCTGTGCCAGCGGGTGGAAGGGCAGCTCCGTCTGCACAAAGTTCTTGGCAAAGTCAGATGAGCGGAAGATGCGGCCGCCGCGACTGCCACCAGATACATCACCCGTCAGGATGACCTGGGGTGGGACACAGCACCGCGCTCAGCACCGCGCCAGGGGAAACTCAGCCAGGGACAGGGGGAGGGTCAGGGGCTGGATTAACAGGTAGGGGTCAGGTTAGGGTTAGGGCTTCAGTTATGGGTTTGGGTTAGGGGTAGGGGTCAATGGCAGGGGTTGGGGTCGAGGTTTCAGTTCAGGGTTGGGTTAGGGGTCAATGGTTGGGGTTGGGGGCTTGGGTCAGGGTTTCAGTTAGGGGTTTGGGTTAGGGGTCAATGATTGGGGTTGGGGGTTTGAGTTGGGGGTCAGTGGCTGGGGTTGGGGGTTTGGGTTAGAGGTAGGGGTCAATGGTTAGGGTTGGGGGGTTTGGGTTGAGGTTTCAGTTGGGGGTTTAGGTTAGGGGTCAATGGCTGGGGTTGGGGTTCAGTTCAGGGTTTGGGTTAGGGGTCAATGGTTGGGGTTGGGGGTTTGAGTTGGGGGTCAGTGGCTGGGGTTGGGGGCTTGGGTTGGGGTTTCAGTTAAGGGTTTGGGTTAGAGGTAGGGGTCAATGATTGGGGCTGGGGGTATGGGTTAGGAGTAGGGGTTAACAGTTGGACTTGGGGGTTTGGGTTAGGGGTCAGTGGTTGGGGTTGGGTTAGAGATAGGGGTCAATGGTTAGGGTTGGGGGTTTAGGTTGAGGTTTCAGTTGGGGTTTTAGGTTAGGGGTCAATAGTTAGGATTGGGGGCTTGGGTTGGGGTTAATGGTTGGAGCTGGGGGTTTGGGTTAGGGGTCAATGGCTGGGGTTGGGGTTTCAGTTTGAGGTTTGGGTTTGGATTAGGGGTCAATGATTGGGGTTGGGGGTATGGGTTAGGAGTAGGGGCAAACAGTTGGGGTTTGAGGTTTGGGTTAGAGATAGGGGTCAGTGGCTGGGGCTTGGGTTGGGGTTTCAGTTAGGGGTTTGGGTTAGAGGTAGAGGTCAATAGTTGGGGTTGGGGGTATGGGTTAGAGACAGGGGCTAACAGTTGGAGTCGGGGGGTTGGGTTAGGGGTCAGTGGTTGGGGGGTTGGGTTGGGGTTTCATTTAGGGGTTTGGGTTATGGGTAGGGGTCGATGGCTGGGGTTGGGCTTTGGGGCAGGGCGTGGGGCTCCCACCTTCCCCGAGTTATCAGGGCTGATGGCCATGCCGAACTCGGTGCGGATGAAGGTGTTGTTGATGAGGTTGGTGATGTCCTTGAAGGTCTTCCCATAGTCCTCACTGTACGGGGACGGCACAGGGCTCAGCTGTCAGCACCACCAGGACCCCCCAGCAGCCCATACTGCCTGCAGGGCCCCACTCCCCACATTAGATTGGGGTCTGGGGGGTGTATCAATACCTGCGGTACAGCTTGGACTGCCCAGAGATCACAATCACCCAGGGCACCTGGAACGTGGTCAGCACCAGGATGACCTGCGGGATCACAGCGTGTTCAGCTCATCACAGGGGGGTCTGCAGCCCCCACAGCCCCTCAATGGGGCGGCACCCCCTGCACATCTTACCCCAGTGCTGTCGCCCACCCAGGACAGGGACACGGAGCCACTGAGGTCATCGAAGACGCACTGAGAGAAAGAGAAAGAGATGGGGAGGAACGGAACAGCCTTCAGTGTGAGCAGGGAATGGGGGTCACAGGCAGGAGGGGACCCCAACCACGGGAGGTGGATACAGGGCATGGGGATGTGGGGATCAAGGGGGTGTGGGGTGGATGTGGGGATGTATATGGGGATATAGGGATGGATGTGGGGATATAGGGATGTATATGGGGATGGATGTGGGGATATAGGGATGTATATGGGGATATAGGGATGGATGTGGGGATATAGGGATGGATGTGGGGATGTATATGGGGATATAGGGATGTATATGGGGATATAGGGATGTATATGGGGATGGATGTGGGGATATAGGGATGTATATGGGGATATAGGGATGTATATGGGGATGTGGGGATATAGGGATGGATATAGGGATGTATATGGGGATATAGGGATGTATATGGGGATGGATATGGGGATATAGGGATGTATATGGGGATATAGGGATGTATATGGGGATGTGGGGATATAGGGATGGATATAGGGATGTATATGGGGATATAGGGATGTATATAGGGATGTATATGGGGATGTAGGGATGTATATGGGAATGTATATAGGGGTATAGGGATATAGGGATGGATATAGGGATGTGTATGGGGATATAGGGATGTATATGGGGATATAGGGATGCATATGGGGATGTATATGGGGATATAGGGATGTATATGGGGATATAGGGATGTATATGGGGATGTATATAGGGGTATAGGGATATAGGGATGGATATAGGGATGTATATGGGGATATAGGGATGTATATGGGGATGTATATGGGGATATAGGGATGTATATGGGGATGTATATAGGGGTATAGGGATATAGGGATGGATATAGGGATGTGTATGGGGATATAGGGATGTATATGGGGATGGATGTGGGGATATAGGAATGTATATAGGGATGTATATGGGGATATAGGAATGTATATGGGGATGTATATAGGGGTATAGGGATATAGGGATGGATATAGGGATGTGTATGGGGATATAGGGATGTATATGGGGATATAGGGATGTATATGGGGATGGATGTGGGGATATAGGAATGTATATAGGGATGTATATGGGGATATAGGGATGTATATGGGGATGTATATAGGGGTATAGGGATATAGGGATGGATATAGGGATGTGTATGGGGATATAGGGATGTATATGGGGATATAGGGATGTATATGGGGATATAGGGATGTATATGGGGATGGATGTGGGGATATAGGAATGTATATAGGGATGTATATGGGGATATAGGGATGCATATGGGGATGTATATGGGGATGTATATGGGGATATAGGGATGTATATGGGGATATAGGGATGGATATAGGGATGCATATGGGGATGTATATGGGGATGTATATGGGGATATAGGGATGTATATGGGGATATAGGGATGGATATAGGGATGCATATGGGGCTGGCTGTGGGGCCGGCAATGGGGCAGGGAGGCTCCTCTCAGGAATGGGCTGAAATGCGGCCACCGTCGCCGTCCCCGTTGCCCGCACAGCGGCAGCGCCGGCGGCGCGTCCCTTACAAGGAGGGAGAGAACGGGACGGAACCGAACTGAGCGGGGACACGGAGCGGGGACACCGGGCAGCACCGCCCACATCCCGCTCCCGGGTGTCAATTAGCGGCAATTAACGACCGGCCGGGCCGGCAGAGCGGGGCGCGCCCTGCGGGGAGCGGCGGGGGGGGGGGGGGGGGGGTTAGAATGGGGACCGGGCTGTACGTGTGTCCGGGTGTCCGTGTGTCCGTACGGGGACACCGACAGCCCGGTCGGTCTGTCGGTCTGTCTGTATGTCTGTCGGTCTGTCTATCGGTCTGTCTGTATGTCGGTCCGTATGTTGTTCTGTCTGTCTGTCTGTCTGTCTGTCCCTCCCCCCTCCCGTCGCTCTGTGTCCCGCTGTCCGTCCCGGTGTCCGTCCGTCCCCTCCCGTTCCCGTCGCTCACCTGGTGCGTGTTGTTTCCCAGCACGGCCGTGACGTCCCTCAATCCCCCGCATCCCGCCGCTTCCTGCCGCCCCCCGCCGTGCTCGGCCCGCACCGACACCAGCCCCAATAGCGCTACCAGCACCGACACCGCCACCAGCCGCGCCGCCCCGCGCGGGACCATGGCGACTCCGGCCGCCGCCGCCGCCCCGCGCCCGCACCGGCCTGGCCCCGCCTCCTCACCCGTCCGCCACACCCCATTGGTTAACGGAGCTCATCGTCACGCCCCTTCGCCGCGCCCCCGCCGCGTGGTTGGTTCTAAGGGATGTCGCTCAACGCCGGCTAACCGCCTCCGCAGCGGTGGCGTTCCGATTGGTTCACTTCTGTGTCAATCACAGCCATTCTCCTCTCGCTATTGGCTCGCTGTGCTAGTCCGATGGGTGAGAGCCCGCCCCCCTCATCCGGCCCATGGGCTCAGATCCACCTAACGACAGCACGCTGATTGGCTGAGAGCGGGGGGGCGGCAGAGCGATTTTTTGATTGGTCGAGGCGACAGGTAGCAGGGCGAGGGGGGGGCACGAGGAGTGGGGTTGGGGCACAGAGTGTAGTTATGGGGTACAGGGCGTGGTTATAGGGGATAGAGCGTGGTTATGGGGTATAGAGCGTGGTTATGGGGTATAGAGCGTGGTTGTGGGGTATAGAGTATGGTTATGGGGTACAGGGCATGGTTATGGGGTATAGAGCATGGTTATGGGGTATAGAGTGTGGTTATGGGGTATAGAGCGTGGTTATGGGGTATAGAGTATGGTTATGGGGTACAGGGCATGGTTATGGGGTATAGAGCGTGGTTATGGGGTATAGAGCGTGGTTATGGGGTATAGAGTATGGTTATGGGGTACAGGGCATGGTTATGGGGTACAGAGCGTGGTTATGGGGTATAGAGCGTGGTTATGGGGTACAGGGCATGGTTGTGGGGTACAGAGCGTGGTTATGGGGTATAGAGCATGGTTATGGGGTGTAGAGCGTGGCTATGGGGTGTAGAGCATGGTTATGGGGTACAGAGTGTGGTTATGGGGTATAGACTCTGGTTATGGGGTACAGGGCATGGTTATGGGGTACAGAGCATTGTTATGGGGTACGGCTTGTTTGGGGGAATAAGTTGTGGGTTTGGGTACAGACATGGTGGGTTTGGGGCCATAAATGGTGGGTTTGGGGGCATAACCCCAGTATGGGGCACCAGTGGGACATCCAGCTCCCAGTCTGGGGACACAGTGCCCAACTTGGAGCTGGTTTGGGGTCCCAATGGCCAATTTGGGGGCAAAACTCGCAGTTTTAGGGCAGAACTGCAGCTCTGGGGACACACAGAGGCCCTAAAGGAGCCCCCCAAGGGGAAGCTGCCCCATATCTCCATAGGGACAGCCCTTAACCCCCCCAGCTGCAGTGCCGTGCCCCGGAGCAGGGCACAAAGCACCATTCTATAGCATAGAACAGCTGGAAGAATCAGCTTTTTGTTCTATGGGGACACAAACAGGGCGAGGAGCAGCACAGCAGGGAATGGGGCAACAGCCCGAGCCTGGCACAGGGGTGTGATCTTAAAGGACAAAGTCCAGGGGCACCTGCAGGGCTGGGCACGGCCCATGTATGGCATAGGCTGCCATGGGGCTGCCATGGGGCTGAATGGAGCCTGTGTCCTCCACGAGAGGGAGACATGGGTTGAGGGAGCCATGGGTTGCAGCCCTGCTGTGCTGTGCTGTCCTCACCTGCTCCGTGTTAACCCCCCCCCCTTAGCACAGAGCCCAGCACAGAGTAACAAAATGATTTATTATCGCTTCCTCTTTGTCGGGATCCGTTTATGTACAGACTGTAAATAAAAAAACCACCTTTGGGAGCCTTGTGAGATGCTGCTGGAAACCAAGCGGCAGGTAGTGGGAGGAACTGAGTCAGTTCGCTTTGATCGGGGCAGTGAGCCTTAGGAGCCCGTGTCCCTTTCAGATGTCCTTGATGACCTCCTCCAGCTCCTCCTTTGTGTACATGTGGAACTTCATGCCCGGCTCTATGGTGGCGAGCTGAAAGACAAGGAGCAAAGGGTTAAACGTGCCCACGTATGTCGAGTGCCAGCGTGGAACACAGAGCAGCACAGACACAGCAGCTGTTCCTTCCCTGCTGCCTGATCTGCCAGCACAGCAGGATCAGTGCAGCCCGTACCGCGCTCTTTGATTCCCTAAAATAGCAGCTGGCTGCAGAAATAGCTTTGAATTGACTCAGTCTCCTCATAGTAGCAGCAGCAGGGAATGGATTTGGGGACAGCTCAGGCCTTTCCCCAGCAGGACGATGTAATAAAGGAGCTCCTCGTGCTGCAGCTCCACCTCCAGTATCTGCAGGCTCCTGCTCAATGGGGATGTGCCTTGGAACCTGCTGTACAACAGGACGGGGTGGAGGCAGCACAGAGCTGGGCACAGCGCCCTGCACAGGCAGCTGGGACGCATCACTAGGACATGAGGGCTGCACAGCAGCAGTGCTGCCAAAGGAATGCATGCAGGGCTCCCACCAAGCACTGCTGGAGCTCCCAGGGATGCACAGATAACCCAGCACTGTGATGGCAGCTGGAGCACCCCGTGTGTGTGCTGCAGGGAGTGATGTGTGCCCTCAGCCAGCACAGTGTGAATGACCAGATCCTATGGGGCTGAGCTATGGGGCACAATGGGACCTCCACTGCAGGTATCCCAAACCACACCAACCACAGCTCCACCAAACCAATCCCTTGCAGCCTTTGCAAGGAATCACTCATATAAAAGCATAACACCGCTTCAGGCTCCATTGCTGCCCATGGGTTCAGCTCTCCATCACCACGTTCCCAATGCCCCCTTTGCTGCTAAGTGGGAAAAACCCCCATACAGGAAAGAGGGAATCAAAAGCAAAGCCCTGCACAAAGCTGGAAAGCAAAGCGGTTCTGTGAGTGAATGATCCCCAAGCAGAAGGGCGACTTGAGTCAATGGTGACCTTTTAATCCTCAGCACATTCCTCCCATGCTTAACCCCGATGTGATTCCTCCATAGGTTCAGAGCCCTGCCAAGCACAGTTAAGCCCTGTCAAATGGGGACGTGCCATAAGGATACTGTACATGCAGCTCCTTCGCACTGTACAGCATTGCCTGTAAGGAGCTGTGAGGCTGCTCAGGAATGAGCAATGTGTGCAATGGGAGGCAGAACGCAGCCTGGCATCATTGTGTGGGGTGCACGGCTCCTTCCCCCTCCAATGAAGGCAGTTAAAGCTCATCAGCAGAGCCTCCAGCAGCAGTTAATAAAGACAAAGGGGTGCACGCTTAAAGGCTGTTTGGGAAATGGAATCCTGGTGTTTGGAGGACAGCAATGGGAGAACAGCAGGAGCAGAGTCAGAACGACGTGATTCTCAAAGGTCTGGCATCTCCGAGCCTGCCAGAAATAGAAGCAAACTCTATCTGCCAGCCCTGCTCATCATCTGCCCGTTATCACGAAGGAGCTGGAAAGGTTCTGTTGGCTTTTATGTGAACTATCGCTACCTGAGCAGCACATTAGGGCCCAGCGATGGAGGCTGTGGGGACACCACACCTGGCTCACACTGAGCCCTATGAGAGCTGCAGCCTGCAGCAGCACATTCATCCCTGGAGGCTTCACCTCTCCAGCCCTCCTGCCCAAGGGATTTTTGGCCACCATCCCGGCCTGAATATAGCAAGTCCGGGAGCTGTATAATTTTCATTCCTTCTAATATTACGAGTAGCAGGGGAGAAAAAGAATGGCTGAACACAGGGGAAGAAACACTAATCCTGCTGGCACGGCAGCTGGTTCTGTCCGTGTAAGGGCAGGAGGGGCTGTGCTCCCCCCTGACATGCAGCCCATGGCCCTGCAGCTCAGAACTGCTTGCACCAGCACTGCTGGGGCAGCCCAGCACACAGACCAGGCTGCAGGATCCAGAAACCCAAAGCAAGTTCCCAACACTCCCCAGTCCACACTTCCAAGCCCTAAGACTGTCCCTGCTCACACTGCTAATAGAGCCCCAATTACCTCAATGTTGGTTGCGTTCAGTTTCTCCTCCATAACTTGCTTCAGGATGACGAGGGAAGACTTGATGGCTTCTTTCAGCGTCATGGACTGTAAAACAAACCACGTGCTCACTGCGCTGCTGTACCCAAAGCCAGCATCCGTTGTGTCAGCCCTTTAACTCCCACAGCACGCTGCTCTCCCTGCTTCTTCCCTTTAATCCCTTAAGCTGCCGCTGGCAGTCAATTCAAAAGCTTATCAAGCGATCTACTGTATCAACAAGAGATCAAAGCGCAGCGTTTGGGAAGGACCATTTCAAGGATGGCGACTTTCTGCTTCTCTATCCCTTCTGCTCAAGCTGAAGAGCTGTTAACTGGGCACACAAACCTTCCTGGCAGGAGCAGGGCATGAAGGTCTGCCCCCCTTCACCAGCTCCTGCCTATCAAGCAGCTCCCCCCCCAACAAGCTGAGCTCCCAGCAGAAGCCTTTGTGCTTTAATAACATAAATCCCTGCATGAGGGGAGCCCGAGCCAGGAGGCTGCACAGCATTGGGATGGATGAGAGCTGTGTGTGCATTGAGTGCAATGGGAAGATGGTGAACGAGCCACAGAACGCAGAACTCCGGCAATTCTGCTGCTTAATTAGATTATGGAGGCTTAGGCTGGAAGTCTTCAAGGCAATCAACAGCATCAATTACGCTTTTCATTATAGTGTTTGATTTCCTTTGACACGAAGCAGGCAGCTCCCCTCCCACAGAGAGAAGAAAGTGGTTATTGAATATCAGATAGGATGAGGACTGGCAGAACAAAAGCTGTTAGCTCCACAGCTCTGAGCTGCACACCCAGAACAATGCCACATGCTCTGGTTCCTTATGCTTTGGGCTGCAGCCATCCCCAGCCCCGATGCTGCCTGGCCGTGCCCATGCAGCAGCATTTATTTATAGAGAGCTTCCTGACATGGACTCAATTACCTGCTGCAGGCACAGCCTGGCACGCTGCACGCCGGGCTCGTGTTCCACAGGGCAGCATGAGCAGACACTGCCCACCGAGAGGCTGCAGCTCTCCTCACGCAGAGCTCCTCCACCTCGTATCTCATCACTGGAGCAGCTGCCAAGGCCTGAGCCCAGCCTGGCAGCCTCCGCTCCAGCACACTGCCCTAAGTCAGAAGTCAGCTCAGCGCTGCCTTTACCTTATGGTACACCTCCTGCAGTGAGCTCTGCGCTCCCTCCGAGGCAGATCCGATGGCTCTGGCATCGCACTGCACGAACGTACCCGAGGGGTCCATGTGAAACCTGCACGGAGCAGAGACAAACCACATCCTGCACCACAGCACCGGGGCTTCTCCCTTACAGACCCACAGCCACAACGCACACCCAGTGCCCCCAGAGCAGTGCACCCCAAAACTGCCCTCCATGCTGATAGAACATTTCTCCCCCTTGCTGTTTTCTTTAATAAAATCAGCAGGTTTTCACCACCGCTCCTGGGAGGGAGACCAAGGGGAGGCTTTTTTGGGCCCACCTCCAGCAGAGGCTGCTGTTTGAAGCAGCAGTTCAGGTTTCAAGCACTCCGCCTCCCCATGGAATGTTACAGACGGCTGCAGATATTATGTTACCGTGGCTCTGTTACTCCTTTAGGGAAAGGTAGGAATAAACTCAGGACGAGGAGAGCTTGAACACCTCCCTCCTGCCCAGGAAACCACACGTAGAAAAGCAAAGGGTTCACTAAAGGCACAGCATTCCCTTCAATCCTGAACGAGCAGCCTGCCACCAAGCTGCCCTTGTTTGGCAGGGAAGGCTTAAATGCATTACCAAACATGTCGGGTGCAGAATGGGATAAACCCTAAGGGTTTGGCTTATGGAAAACCACAGGATCAAGTCATCAAAAAGCCTTTAGAGATGTTTCACTTGGAGGTTCTGTCTCCTCCAGAACAGAACTTACAGCTGAGGTCCCTTCTCATCAACTCCTCCAAAAAGCAGCGCGACACCAAATGGACGAGACTGCAATAGAAAGTATCCAGCAGGTCAGGCAGGGCTGAGGGCAGAGCCAAAGGGACATGGGAGGCTCCTGGGGCAGCCCAGCCCATCGTTACACACCATTGCACCAGGGTCTGCATCCTCCTCCCCGAACTGCAGCGCCAGGTTGGACACAGCCTGCGTCACGCTCTCCACGGTCATGGTTTCATTGTAAGTGAACCAGTGATTCTGCAGGAAAACGAGGCTTCAGGTTATTGCTCTGCTCCCCAGAGATGACGGTGCTGGATCGTTCACATGCTGCTCTGCAGCAACGCCCCACTGAGAGCTTTGTCCCAGCCCCTCCTGATAGACAACACATATAGAGAGTGAGGTGCTCAGCCGCAGGATGGAAGCACTAAAGGCAGCCAGAGTGAGCTGAGAAGTAGAGGAAGGGTCCCCCAGAACAGCTGGGCACATCTGGGCCTTGGGGGTGCCAAGGAGGAAGGCAAAGGCAGAGCACTCTGTCCTCACACTCGTGGTACCCACTGAAGGGATGGGACAAGGCATAGAATCCCCACCATGGAAAAGGGAGCCGTATAGAAGGCTGCATCTATCTGCTCTGCAGGAAGCTGCACACAGCCCTCCCACCCCCATCAGCTCCTCTGCTCTAACCATCATCCCACACCAGAGACGCCCCCCAGCACTAACACTGCTGTATTGAGACATGTCAGGTCCTACCTGAGTCTCCACTCTTGCTTTATCAATCAAAGTCTTGGCATCAGCTATTAAGCCACTCATGGCACACCCTGAAAGCAGAGAGAGAAACCACGAGTCATTTCATCAGCGATCTGCAACCTGCTCTCCCATAGACTTCCCACCGCCCACAGTGCACACAGCAGGGCCCTGTGTGGGAGCAGCCAGCAGCACGTTGCAGAGCATGGGGTGGAATAGGTGTGGGTACAGAGCAAGGCAGTGCTTCCCATCAACGCCCATGCAGGGCTGGACACGCAGCCAAAGGGCAGATGCACCACCAGGGTTACTTCCCACCCACCCCAGATGTGAATCAGTTCAGGGAGACACAACTGAGGCTCTTCCAAGAGAAGCCGTGGGATGGGGAATGCATCCCTCCTGCTGTGGGCTTCAGGAGCTGCTCCCTGCTCTAAGGGCTGCCCCACTAGCAGCCAGCAAGGGGAAAGCAGACCCTGCAGGAGCTCCTAAGCACCGTGATCCATCTCCTGAGCAATGTGGGTATTTCAGAGGCCTCCTGCTCTTCACACTGACATATTTGGTAACAAGAACATTGTAGGCCCCCTCGGTGCAGGAGCAGGGGTACAGGCACCAGTGCTCTGGGAGAACCTGGCCTCGAATCAAGCCTTTACATTGCAGTAATTCCCCGCCCTCCCAGATCTAATTTTGGGCTGAGCTTTCATCAGGGAGGTCACAGAAGGTGGGGGAGCTTCAGCTGCCTCTTCCTACTCCTGGAACTATGTCCTGCTGGCCAGCAGCCTGGAAAACCAGCGAGCAGGACCTGGTGCCCATTGGGAGAGCTGAGCATTCCCACTTGGATTGAGCTGGCAGCAGGAAAGGCTTGTTCTGAAACCCACAGGGACAGCACTTTATTGTATGCATTTACAACAATTGGATGGATGTCCTGGGAGGGAGCAGAAGCACATTTCTCCTTACCTATATGGGAATCTATTTCTACAATCTTCTCAATGCTGCTGGGTTCCATGAGAGGGGAGGTGATCCTCTTCTCCACAGCCAGACACACACCCTCCGAGGTCTGGATGCCAATGGCTGTAGAGCCCAGCTGAAAACAACCACAGTCACCACCTCCATTCCAAACAGGGCCCAGCTGTGACGCTGAGCATAGCTGTACAATGCTCATGCCAGCCCATGCTATTTGTAGGCACGTTGTTTTGGAGACAGACGCTTCAGGACAGAAACTTGTCCAGCCTGATGTGCCAAAGTGAAAGCATTACGAGTGGCACCGGGCAGACATGAAGGTGAACCCAATGGATCAGAATCCAGCAGCTCCAGTTCTCAGGAGCAAAGAAACAAGAACACTCAACGGTTGAGAACACTTCAAGGCTCAGAGAGGCCATACAGCTCTGCAGCTCATAAAGCACAGCATTCCTTTGCTGTTTGAGGAGCACTTATGGACATAAATCACACAGTGCACGTGGTGGCAGCTCCTGCAGCCAGTCAGGCTGTGCAAGCACTCAGCACCTCTGGCTTCAAAATGAGCTTTTCTAATGTTGGGACTAGAACTTCAGGGCTGGGTTTGCTTTGTGGGTTAATGTTCTAAGCTGCAGCGGCCACTGATGCTTCCAGTGACACAAAGCAGATGAGTGGAGCTGCAGGAGGAGCCGCTGGGTGGAAGGAATTGAGTGCTGGATCACAGCTCCTGCACTGCAAATTGAATATAAAAGAGCTGCTGGCAGGAGCAGCACATATTGGGCAAGCAGTGCCCTCCTGCTCAGCATTGCATTGCTCTGGGACGTTGGCCAAACCCTGTTTCACTGCAGAGCAAGAGCAGAGCATGACAAAGAAGAACCTGGCTGGCTTTTCTCTGACCAAACGCACTTTGAGCTCATTTAACATCACAGCGTAACAGCCAGATGGTGTCGTGTTGACGGTACCTTAATGGCCTCGATGGCATATTCCACCTGGAACAGCCTCCCCTCCGGAGAGAAAGTGTTCACACCCCTGTAAGAACAGAGATGGCATGAAAAGCAAATGGAGGCCGACAGGAAATCAAGCTGACAAAGGACACAGGAGGGATTCAAGCCCCTCACCCCAGCGATGTTGAGCTGGGGATGAAGAAGCAAACAGCATTGAGCTGGAGGGACGGTTGTTCTCATTGCACAATAAGGACGTGGATACAGACCCCATGCAGCAAACCCTCCAGCACTGGGAGGCAAAGACTTCAATAGCAGATAACACAGGACCCCCAGGGCCATTCCCAGCACCCAAAAGTTGCTGACACCGAGAGCTCCATCCCCACACATTAACCCCACACTGGGCTTTATACAGCCCGCCGTCCCACAGCTGGGCAGGCCCCATAGGGTCACAGGGGCCCCCATAGGGTCACAGGGCCCCCACAGGGATACAGGGGCCATAGGGTCACAGGACCCCATAGGGACACAGGGGCCCCATAGGGACACAAAGGTCCCATAGGGATACAGGGCCCCATAGGGACACAGAGGTCCCATAGGCTCACAGGGCCCCATAGGGACACAAAGGTCCCATAGGCTCACAGGGCCCCATAGGGATACAGGGCCCCATAGGGTCACAGGGCCCCCATAGGGACACAGGAGCCCCATAGGGACACAGGCCCAATAGGGATACAGAGCCCCATAGGGACACAGGGACCCCATAGGGTCACAGGGCCCTATAGGGTCACAGGGCCCCATAGGGATACAGGGCCCCATAGGGATACAGGGCCCCATAGGGATACAGGGCTCCACAGGGATACAGTGGCCCATAGGGACACAGGGCCCCATAGGGTCAAAGGACCCCATAGAGATACAGGGCCCCATAGGGATACAGGGCCCCATAGGGATACAGGGCTCCACAGGGATACAGGGCCCTCATAGGGACACAAAGCCCCATAGGGTCACAGGGCCCCATAGGGTCACAGGGCCCCCATAGGGATACAGTGGCCCATAGGGATATAGGGGCCCATAGGGTCAAAGGACCCCATAGAGATACAGGGCCCCATAGGGATACAGGGCCCCACAGGGATACAGGGCCCTCATAGGGACACAAAGCCCCATAGAGATACAGGGCCCCATAGGGATACAGAGGCCCATAGGGATACAGGGCCCCATAGGGACACAGGGGCCCATAGGGTCAAAGGACCCCATAGAGACACAGGGACCCCATAGGGATATAGGGCCCCTATAGGCTCACAGCCCCCATAGGGTTGCATTGCTCGTTCCCTATAGGCCTCGGGCCGTGCAGCACCTCAAGGCCCCATCCATGTCCCGTGCCCTGTGAGCAGGCCCGTGACTCAGCCGCAGGCCGCGAGAGGCGAAGCGAGCCTCATAAGGGCCGTGATAGGGAAGGAGGGCACTCACCGATCGTACTCGGAGCGTGTGAGGAACATGGCGGCGGCGGGACGGCGCGGGGCGGAGCGGGGGACGAGCGGCGGCAGCGGAACCGGAGCCGCTCTGCCCTCGCCGGGTGCGCATCCACTTCCGGTCGACGCCTCACTACGTCACTTCCCCCCGCGCCGTCAGCCGATTGGCGGATGGAGGCAGGATGGCGGCCAATAGGAAGGAGAGGGAGGCGGGATCGGCGGGGAGGAGACACAGCGGGGGGCGGGGCTACAGGAAAGGGGGCGTGGTTAACCCGCATTGTGGGCGTGGTCTGATAGAGGTGGGCGTGGTCTGAGGGATACGAACGGTGTCTAAGGGAGATGGGCGTGGTCTGTGGAGAGTGGGCGTGGCCTATGAAAATGGGCGTGGTCTAAGAAAATGGGCGTGGTCTAAGGGATGTGTGTAGTTTAAGAGGTGGGCGTGGCCTATGGAAATGGGCGTGGTCTATGAAAAGTGGGCGTGGCCACGCGGTGCCGGGCTCGGGGCAGCCCGTGGGTGGGTCGGTGGTCGCGGGTCCCGGTTTGTGCCGGTGTTCGGTGGGTACCGCCCCGCTCCGGGCACATCCAGCCCCGTGTGGGGCTGAGACCCCCGTGTGGGGCCGCCCCTCCTCCATCCTTCCGCTTCCTCCCCGCTGCTCGGTACCACGCGGTCGGGGGGATCCCCCGGTTCCGTGCGGGGCGGGGGGTGTGCACGGCGTTACCGGGGGGGGGGCAGGGAGCGGGAGCGGGGGGAGTCGGTGCTGCACAGGGGTCCTGTATGGGGACCGGGATGGATGGATGGATGGATGGAGGGATGGACGGACGGACGGACGTTCGGCGGTCCCGGTGTGTGCGGGGGGCGGGGTTGGTCCCGCTGTTGGCGGTGGGGTTGGGGGCGGTCCGGTGCCGCCCCGTGCTCGGTGGTCGCGGGGGGGGGTGGGGGCGGTCCGGGCTGTGCCCGCCCGGGGGCGCTGGGGCTGCGGGTGGCGGAGCGGGGGCGGCTGTGAGAGCGGAGCGGCGGGCGGAGGAGGAGGCGGCGGCTGCAGCCCCCGACGG
Organism: Coturnix japonica; assembly: GCF_054131305.1. NCBI lineage: Eukaryota > Metazoa > Chordata > Aves > Galliformes > Phasianidae > Coturnix > Coturnix japonica. The sequence goes on from NC_140700.1 coordinate 2,515,331, forward strand.
CCCCGACGGCCGCGGCCATGGCGGAGTCCGGAGCCCCCGCGGGCGGCGACAAAACGCCCCGGCTCCAGGTACGGCCCCGCCGCCCCCCCCTGCCCCCCGCTGCCCCCTTCCCCTGGTGCCCCCTTCCCCCGGTGCCCCCTTCCCCCGGTTCCCCCGTTGACGCCGCTCTGTCCGTTCTGCAGGACCGGGTCCTGGCCGGGATGCGCTGGGGCCGCCTCCAGGAGCCGCTGGGCTTCGTCAAGGTGCTGGAATGGGTGAGTGCCGCCCGCAGCCCCCCGGGACCCCCGGCTCTTTGCCTCCCCCCCCTCCGTTATTGGGGTACCCCGTGCTTGTCCCACAGCCCACACAGGGACCTCGCAGCCCCCCCTGCCCACCCGCACCCATCCTGGATGTGGGTGGGGGGATCCCACGGGGGCTCCTGGGGGGGTTCAGGTGTGGGGGCTCTTGGTCACTCCGCTTTGGCCTCCCCGGTGACCTTGAGCAGGTGGCAGCGCCCGGCTGAGCCCGGGGGAGCAATGACAGGGGGACCTGTGGGGTGTGTGGGGATGGGGGGTGGTACAGCAATGAGTGGGGGAGGATGGGGGGCAGCGAAGTCAGGAGGGAACGTGTGGGGCACGGGGGGGGCAATGCGCGGCCCCCTGCATGTCCCCAGTGCTATGAATGGCGCCAGGATTGGGTTTCAGGGCTGCGGGGACGGCGGCATTTCAGCGGCACCAGGAGCAGCGAAGGGAAACTGAGGCACGAGTGGGGCTGGGGGCAATGGGGCAATGGGGATCTCCTGCATGGAGCTGTGGGGCCAAGGGGGGCTCAGCCTCACACTGTGACCCCCCAGCACCGGGCAGCGCTGTGGGATCAGGCCCTGAGTGCAGCCTGGAATGAGAAGCGAGAGAACCCATAGAGAGCAATGGGAGCCACGCTGCAGTGGGACGGCTGGCAACACTCCTGGTTCCACGAGGGAACACCCACAGGAGCCCCATGGCGCTGGGTGGGTTCCCCATGGCACTAAGTGCAGCCACCCCCTATGGGGACACAGGGACAAAGCAGCGTCCCACAGCACGGCCACCCTTGGGGCTGTGCCTATAATTAGAGGGGCTGAGCAGGGCTCCCCCCCGGTGCCCCACGGCCCCGTTTCCCTGCACGGAGCTGGCTCACAGGGCTGACAGCTGCGGGGTGGCATCGCGCCCTGCACGGCCGTGACTCAGCGCTGGGTTTGTATGTGGGGCTGTGGGGTCTCTGAGCTGATCTCTGTGCTCCCCCCCCCCCCCCCTGTAGCTCTTTGCCATCTTTGCCTTCGGGGCGTGCGGTTCTTTCAGCGGTGAGAGCGGGGCCACGGTGAAATGCAGCGGTGAAAGCAAAGAGATGAGCGCCATCTCCGTGCAGTTCGGGTACCCCTTCAGGTGAGGGGGGGGGGGGCAACACGGGACCCCCCCACACACTGTGGTCATGTATGGACATGGATGGGGCTGGGTGGGATGTGGGGTTAATGGGGTCAGTATCCCCAGTAGGGTGTGAGGATGGGATGGGATGGGATGGGATGGGATGGGATGGGATGGGATGGGATGGGATGGGATGGGATGGGATGGGATGGGATGGGGGGGCACCGTGGGGTGGATGTGGGGCTTTATGCACCCTATGGGTGCCGGTTGCTGCATCACATGGGGTATTTAGGCACAACTATGGGGCTGCCCCCCAGCACCGGGGTCCCCCATGGATCCCCTGAGCAGCCCCATCCCCTCTGCTCTCTGGATACCACAGCCCCCCCATATTGCCCCCATTGCCCCCATTGCCCCCAGGTTGTACCAGGTCCCCTTTGAGATGCCGGAGTGTGATGGTGAATCGGAGCCGCGCACGTTGCACCTGGTGGGCGACTTCTCAGCCCCGGCCGAGTTCTTTGTGACCCTGGGGGTCTTCTCCTTCCTCTACACCATGGCAGCTCTGGTGCTCTACCTGCGCTTTCATTCCCTATATGCCGACATCAAGAAGCTCCCGTTCACGGTAAGGGCCGGGCAATGGGGTGTTGTAGGAGCAGCTCCCGCCCCATAGAGCAGCGCTGAGCCCAGCCCCACATCCACAGGACTTCTGCGTCACCGTCTGCTTCGCCTTCTTCTGGCTGGTGGCGGCAGCAGCGTGGGGCAAAGGGCTGAGCGACGTCAAGGCAGCAACCAGACCCTCCAGCCTCATCGCGGCCATGAGCGTGTGCCAGGGCCAGGACGTGGTGTGCAACGCTGGTGCAACGCCGGCCATGGGGCTGGCCAATATCTCTGTGGTGAGTGTGCAAAGAGGGGGGAGCTGGGGGGGGGGCTGTGTATGTGTGCACACATGGCTTGGGTATGTGTGCACATATGGGTGTGTGAATGCATATGGAGCTGCATGCATGTGGGGGTATGTGTGTGCATGTGGCCATGGGCACCCTGCCCCATATAGAGGGGATTATAGGGGGGAATATGGCTGTGTGTGCACAGGTATGGGTGTGCACACATGGCTTGTGCGTGCATATGTGTGCACACATGGGTTGTACATACATATGTGTGCACACATGGCTTGTGTGTACATATGTGTGCACACATGGGCTGTACATGCATATGTGTGCACACCTGGGCTGTACATGCATGTATATGTGTGCACACCTGGGCTGTACATGCATGCCCATGTAGGCATGTTTGCACGCACACGTGTGCACAGCTGTGTTGCATGCACATGCACAGGGGGTGTCTGTGTGCACACATGGCAGCAGGCATTGCACACAGGGGGTGGTTTATAAGGGGGGGGGGCTGCATGGTGCCCCATGGTTCCCCCCCCATCTCTTACAGCTCTTTGGCTTCATCAATTTCCTGCTGTGGGCCGGGAACTGCTGGTTTGTGTTCAAGGAGACGACGTGGCACACGCAGGCTGAGCCCCACGGAGACAGCGCGGCCGAGCAGGGCGCCATCGACAAGCAGTAGCACCCATGGGTGGGGGGGGGGCACCCACCTGCACCCACACACACACACACCCTCCATCCCTGGGGGCCTCGCGCCGGCCGCAGCCTGGGGGTGGGGGTGGGGGATGTGGGGCTGTGCTGTATTGAGGGGTCCCCACTGCTGTATTGAGGGGTCCCTGTGTGCGGAGCTGGATAAAGGTCCTGGGAAGATGGGTGTCATGTGTGTGTGTGATGGGGGGGGCTGTGCCCTATAGGGTGGGTGGCTCTGGGGACCCCCATAGGGGGGGGTTGGTATTGGGTGTCATTCCTATGGGGGGTGGGGGGTATATATGGCACTGTGTGCCCTAGCTACCCCATATAGGGCTGTGTGTGAACATGGGTGACTCTATATAGAGGCATGTATGGCCATGGACACCCTGCCCCATATAGAGCTGTGTATGGCCATGGGTGCCCTGCCCCATATAGAGCTGTGTATGGCCATGGGTGCCCTGCCCCATATAGAGCTGTGTATGGCCATGGGTGCCCTGCCCCATATAGAGCTGTGTATGGCCATGGACACCCTGCCCCATATAGAGCTGTGTATGGCCATGTGCGTCCTGACCCATATAGGGGTGTATGTGACCATGGGTGCCTCTATATAGAGGCATGTATGGCTATGGACACCCTGCCCCATATAGAGCTGTGTATGGCCATAGGTGCCCTGTCCCATATAGGGGTGTATGTGACTATGGGTGCTCTGCCCCATATAGAGCTGTGTATGGCCGTGGGTGCCATACCCCATACAGAGCTGTGTATGGCTGTGGGTGCCATACCCCATATAGAGCTGTGTATGGCCATGGGTGCCATACCCCATACAGAGCTGTGTATGGCCATGGGTGCCATACCCCATATAGAGCTGTGTATGGCCGTGGGTGCCATACCCCATACAGAGCTGTGTATGGCCGTGGGTGCCATACCCCATACAGAGCTGTGTATGGCCGTGGGTGCCATACCCCATACAGAGCTGTGTATGGCTGTGGGTGCTATACCCCATATAGAGCTGTGTATGGCCATGGGTGCCATACCCCATATAGAGCTGTGTATGGCCGTGGGTGCCATACCCCATACAGATCTTTATGCCCCCGGCCGTCCTGCCCCCCATCTCCGTTCGGTCGTACCGCGCTGTGCCGTTGCCCGCTCTGTGTCTCACCGCCCCCCCGTTATTCCATCCCCTCTCCCCATTGGGGTCCCGTTCCTCCCCGTCCTCTCGGAGCCCCGGGGCGGGCACTGCGCCGCCCGTGGGGCCGCGGGGGGGCGCGCGGCGCATGCGCGGGGGCGCGCTCACGGGGCGGGGGCGGCGGCGGCGGCGGAGGGGGGGGGGGGGCGGTGCGCGCTCCCGCGGCGGCGGCGGCGGCGATGGCGGCGCGTGGGCGCGCGGCGGCGATGGCGGAACGACGGCTGCCGAACGTGGATGAGTTCGCGGGGCAGAGCTGGAGCGCGTGGGTGGAACGGGCCGGAACCGACACGGAGCTGGGTGAGGGGGCGGCGGGATGAGGGGGGAGGGAATGGGGGGGGGGGAGAGTGAGGGTCGGCAACGGGGTTGGGGATGGGGGGGGGGGTCACCGGAGAACGGGGCCGCGCCCGCAGAGCGCGCAGCCACCGGGAACGGGGAGAAACGGGCGCCACGCAACGGGCGGTGGGAGACACAGCGCGTCCCGCAGCGGAACCGGGATGAGGGAGGGGGGGAACGAACCGAGCATCGCCCGTACCGAAACACCGGGATAACGGGGATGGAGTGAGGGGTGACGGCACCGGGAGCACGGAACGGCACCGACGGGACCGACGGGGTGTCCGGTATGGACGGGAATGGGAGACACGTACAGTGTGTGCACGGGATGGCACAGCTGGATGGGACACGGTGGGATGGAGTTGGATGGAACTGGGACCCCAGTATGGAACAGCTGGATGGGAACCAGTGCCCTGTATGGCACAGCTGGATGGGAACCAGTGCCCTGTATGGCACAGCTGGATGGGAACCAGTGCCCTGTATGGCACAGCTGGATGGGAACCAGTGCCCTGTATGGCACAGCTGGATGGAACCAGTGCCCTGTATGGCACAGCTGGATGGGAATGAGTGCCCTGTATGGCACAGCTGGATGGGTTTAATGGGGACACGGTGCCATGGCCACTGAGGAGCTGCTGGCACAGCTGGGGGGCCATTGGTGCCCCCACATCCCTGCTCAGCCCCACACATTCAGTGGGTCCCTGCTGCTGGCTCTGGGTTCTGTGCACATCGCTGTGCTCAGCTGTCATGGGGTGCTGCTCAGTGCCACGCATGGTGCTCCCAGGGCTGGTTTTAACCCTTATCATGATCCTTTTAATGGCCTTGGAGGTGTGTGGTGCTATGGGGACACGGATGTAGGCAGAGATGGGGCAGACCTTGCCCAGTGCTGGATGCACGGAGCTGGGAGCAGCACAGCTCTGTTATATGGATGGTGGGATTCTGTTCCCAGCAGGGCTGGAGATGGAGGAGAGCAGCAAGGGGAGCAAGAAACTGGACGCCATGACGCTGATCAAGGAAGGTAAGCTGCTCATTTTGGGGTGAAATCCTTCCGTTTTGGGGCTGCGCTGACCCACCTGCACCCTGCAGACATGTCCATCTTCGGCCACTGCCCGGCGCACGATGAGTTCTACCTGGTGGTGTGCAACCACTGCAGCCAGGTGGTGAAGCCACAGGCCTTCCAGAAGCACTGCGGTGAGCTGGGGGGATATGGGGGGATGTAGGGGGATATGGGGCTGATATGGGGCTGATATGGGGCTGTTCCATGGGCAGAACGGCGGCACGGCCCGCTCAGCAAGCTGTACTCCAAGTGCCACGCCATCAATGGGCAGCCAGCAGGTAAAGCACCACGGGACAAGGGGACGGCAGCACGCAGCAGGGCTCAGCCTCTGCCTGAGAAAGCACAGAAGGACAACAACCTCTGGTGAGCACATGGGGGTCTCTGTGCCCAACACCCCCCCCTTAACACCCCCCCCGGTGCTGCCCGCCCCCCTCTGACCCTCTGTTTCTCCTCAGCCTGTTCATGCCGGTGGTCAACCTGGAGAAGATCCCCAGCTTCCCCAAGCCGGAGGGGCTCAAAACGGCCCCTAAGACCCCCCCCAAAGTGCCCGCTGCACCACCAGCCCCCAGCCCCACGGAGCCCCCGGGGAGACCCTCCCCCGCGCCGCCTCCGCCGCCCAAAGAGCCCCCTGGGGTGGGGGGGGACCCGCTGCCACCCCCCCCTGTGCTTAAAACAGGGGAGAAGGAGCCGGGGGTCTGCAGGCCGCCCCCCAGGGCACACAAGAAGCTGAACCGTGAGTCCCATAGTGCTGCAGGATGGGGGGGGGTATTGCTGTGGGGTGGGCAATGGGATGGGTAAGTGTGTCCCTGTGTGCCCAAAGGTGGCACATTTGGGGGTGCTGGACCCCACTGTGGGGTGTGGGGGGGGCTGTGATCCATCGGGTTCATGGTCCTTAAGGGTCTGGGGTCTGTGCCCACAGGGAAGGAGTGTGACCTGAACCGGCAGTGTGGTGTGCTGAACCCCGACACCAAGAAGGTCTGCACCCGCCTGCTCACCTGCAAGGTAGCACCAAGAGCAGCGTGGCAATGGGGGCTTGGCCCCTCATGGGTGCTGGGGGGTCTCCCATCCGGGAGGGGACACCTGTGTGGTGTGACCCCCCCCTCCTCACCCCACAGATCCACTCCGTGCACCAGCGGCGCGAGGTGCAGGGCCGTGCCAAGGACTTTGACGTGCTGGTGGCCGAGCTGAAGGCCAGCTCCCGCCGTGAGACCCCGAAGGAGAAGAGCCCCCCCAGGAAGGACCCCCCCGGCACCGAGCCGCCCACCCCCCCTGCACTGCCACAGCCCCCCGCCGCCCCTCCTGGTGCATCGCCCTGCTGCCCCAGACCCCCCCATGCCCACTGCCCGCCCCCCAGGTGAGCACCCGCTGCCCCCCATCTCTGCCCCCCCCCAGCCGTGCCTCCCCCCATCTCTCACCCCCCATCTCCTGCACAGGGCTCGTCTCTCCTCCGACAGCGACCCCGAGGAGGGCGATGGGGGGCTGTTCCCCTTCCCCCTGCCCAAGGAGGGGGGCAGCCGGGGGTCCAGCGAGGACAGCGAGGAGGAGGGGGCTGCTGAGGACCCCCACCACCCTGACTGCCACTACGCCGCCCGCCCACCGCGGCCACAAGCGGTGAGTTGGGTTGGGTGCCCCCCACTGCGGTGTGGGTGGGGGGGGTCACCCGGTCTGACCCCATTCCCCCCCTAATCCCCCCCTCCCACCCCCCGTAGTTCTGCACCTTTGGGAGCCGCTTGGTCAGCCCGGGCTGCTACGTCTTCAACCGGAGGCTGGATCGCTTCTGCTCGGCGCTGGGCTCCATGCTGGAGCGGCACCTCAGCTCACACATGTGGAGGTAATTGGGGGGGTGGGGGGCTGCAGAGCTCACCTGGTGTCGCCCAGTGTGCTGGGGGGGGGCACAGAGCTGTGGGTGGGGTATTGTGGGTTGGTGGGGCTCCCAGTGGGGGGGGAGCGGTGATTTGGGGGGTCCCATTTAGGGAGAGATGGGGGGGGCTCACACTGGGCTTGTGAACAGATATTATGGGGCGTCCTATCTGTGAAAGGGGGCAGAGTGAGGGAGCCAGGCAGCGGTGATCGGGGGGATCCCATTGGGAAGGGAGCAGAGATATGGGGGGCTCCTGCCTGGCAAAGGAACAGCGATGTGGGGGGGTCCCATCCGGAGCAGCGGTGATGTCAGGGGGATCCCATCAGTGGAGAGGATGGAGATCTGGGGGGGTGAAGTTCCACGCAGGATGCGGTGACACGGGGGGGGTTCGGGGGGTTCCTCCATTGAATCGCAGCCTTTTGCCGCTCCCCATCTCACCCCCCCCACAGGAAGATCCCTCCGGCCGCCGACCCGCAGCTCTCCGCCCCCCCGGCCCCCCCCAGCCCCGCCGGCCCCGCCGCTCCGACCCCCCCCCCCCACGCTCGGACCCCCCCGGCTCCCACCGGTCCCCGTGACGGCCGCGTCCCCGCCGGCATCAACTACACGGTGGGATCCCCGCACGCGGCCGCCGCCTGCAGCCAACCGGATTCCGGGGGGGGGGGTAGCCAGTCCATCACGTCCCCGCTGCCGGCCAACATCCCGTCGCCGTCGTTCAGCAAGTTGCCTTCCACCAAGGCCAGCAAATCCTCCCGAGCCAAGGAAGCGGCCGCCGGGACGGAACCGGACTCGGTCGCTCGGAAACGCAAACAGCCGCTGGGGGCGGCCGCCAGCCCCCCCTACAAACGGACCTGCTCCGGGGACGGGGCCAAAAGCAAAAGCTCCCCCTGCCGGGTCTCGCCCCCCCCCGGTAAAACGAAAAGCTCCGCCGTGTCGGCGCTCAACGGCTCCGTGTGTGCGGGCAGCAGGATGAAGCGAGCGCTGCCCCCGGACTGCCGGCCCCCCCCGGAGCCGCGGGGCTCCCCGTTACACGGGGTCGGGATCCCCCCGCCCCCCCCTCGCTGTATTTCGGAGGATGAGGTGAAGAAACGCAAGAACTCGGCCACCTATTGCCGGCCCTCCAAGCCCAAACACGCCGCCCCCCCGCCCGCCCCCAGCCCCGCGACCCCCGACCTGGGCTGCTCCGTCCGTAGGAAGAAGCCGGGAGGTGCCCTGGGCTTCGAGGAGAAACGGAGCGTCCTGAAGGTAAGGGATGGGCGGGGGTATGGGTGTACCCCAGTTATGGGTGTACCCCAGTTATGGGTGTACCCCAGTTATGGGTGTACCCCAGTTATGGGTGTACCCCAGTTATGGGTGGGAGATGACAGGAGAAACGAGGGGGACCCCATCGGGATGTCCTGAACTATGAGGCCAAGGGGTTGGGGGGGGGGGGGGGACACCATGGGGACCCTCCGGGGTTGCCCACATTAGTCCCAATGTTGGGGACCCTGTAGTGATGTTCTATGGGGCAGGACAACGTTTAGGGCACCCAGAGGACCCTGTGGGGCTGAGCTCACACAGCGGCTGACCCCCACCTCCTTTTCCCTCCCCCCCCCCAGTCCAAAGCGCATTAACGGAGGCCTCGGGGGCTTCCACCGCCGCCTGGAGCCGCTGCGCATCACGGAGCCCCGAATCGCCACCGGGAAAAGGAAAAAGAGAAGGGGGGAATAAAGCAGGACCCCAACCAAACCCAAGGACGAATCGTGACCTCCAGCCAAATACCTCAAAACTCTGATCCTGTTCCGTTGCTGCTAAACCAACCCCCGGGGAGGGGGCGGCCGCGCACCCGGGGGGGGGGTCCCGGTGCAGGACTGACCGCCGGGACCGCGGGTATTTATAGTGATTCCTATCGCTGTTTTGGTTCGGTTTGGGGTTTTTTTTTTTGGGGGGGGGTTTATAAAAAAAGAGGAAAAAGAAAGGAGAGGTTGGTGTTGTGTGGGGGGATGGGGGAGCAGCGGGGGGGGCTGTGCGGTGTTTGGGACCCTCGTGGGGGGGGGATGGGAAGCCCGAAATTGAAGGGGGGGGGGTCCTGTTCGGCTGTACGAAGCCCCGCCCCCCACTTACCCCTCTCTCCCCCCTCCCCGTCCATTCGGTGCCCCCCCCCCCCGAGGGCAGAGTGGGGCGGGGGTCTCCGTTGCGTTGTGAGACACGCTGGGGAGCGCTCGGTTCTTTATTGTCAGCGATGCAGCAGCGCGACGCCGGCTGAAGCTGAGGACACGGACACGGGGGGGGCGGTGGGGTCAGGTGTGGGGCGGGGGCACTTCCCTCCCTGGGATCCCCCCGGTGGGGGGCGGCTGTGCCCCCCCAGGACGGCCCCAAGGAGGGGGGGGGGGGCTCAGCTGGTGCTGTGGCTCATTGGAAAGGGGCTGCGCCCCGTATCCAACCCCCCCCTCTGGTGTGGGCGGCAGCTGTGGCCTCGGGGGGGTCATGCTTCCCGGGGGGGGGGGGTCATGCGTCACGATCAACATGCGGGAGGCAGCGCTGTGCGGGGGGGGCGTCCACGCAGCAGGGACCCCCGTGTGCTCGGATGCTGTCACCGGTGGGGGTCCCACGGCATCCTGACCCCCGGGGGGGGGGGGCTCCACGTCACAGCATCCCCACCGCAGTCCTCACATCCCTCGTGCTCCGCAGAGCTGGGGTGGGGTCCAAACCCCCCCTACACCACGATGGGGGTGTCGGAGAACACCGAGCTGACCGAGTCCGGATCCGACACCTTCCTCTGCGCCCGGGGTCCCTCCCTCGGCGCCCCCCCCACCACCGCCGCCACGGGTGGGCTCCCCCCCGCTTTGTACCTCCCGTTCTGCCCCCCCGGCGCGGCGCGGTGCCCGGCGATGCGGGGCCTCGTGGGGGGCTGAGGTTCCCCGACGTTGTGGTTGGGGGTCGCGCTGAGCACGGACGAATTGAGGCTGTCGTCGCGGGGGGGGGCGGCGGGTTTCTCGGCGCTTCGGCAGCAGCAGCGACACGGGGTGAGGTACAGGTAGATGAGCACCAGCACCACGCTGAGGATGCAGCCCACCAGCGTGGTGTAGGCGGTGTTGAGCCCGTCGTGGGGGCCGTGCAGGGTGAAGTTGTGCACCAGCAGCTCCACGTACAGCGTCTCGTTGAACGCCGGGCCCCACACGCGACACGCGTACGTCCCTCCGTCCTCCGGCCGCACGGCCCGGAGCTGCAGGCTGCCGTCGGCCAACACGGCCGCGCTGCCGTTACCCCCCTCCTCGCCCACCCCGTCCCCCCCCGGTGTCACCCAGTGCCGGCCGTGCACCGCCCGCACGCGGCTGTCGCAGCCCAACGTGACGCCGTCCCCCAGGTACGCCTCCAGCACGGCTTCTCTGGCCTCGCTGCAGTTGAGCAGCTCTCGGGACCCCAAGTCCAGGATGGGCACCGGAGCCCGGCCCGGCGCGGCGGGCAGCTGGCAGCGCAGCTCCTCCTGGAAGTCCAGCACCGCGCTCAGCCGCCGGTGCCGGCCCCGGGCGAGCAGCTGGAACAGCGGGCAGTCGCAGCCCAGCGGGTTGCCGTGCACGTACAGGCGGTCGCGGAGCCAGGCGGGCAGCGCCTGCAGCTCGACGGCCGGCAGGGAACGGAGCCGGTTGGACGACAGGTCGAGCAGCGAGAGCTGAGCCGGGCGGCTGCCGTCACGGAGCAGCTCCAAAGGGAAACGAGAGATGTGGTTCCGACCCAAATAGAGCTTGCGGAGCCGGCCCAGGTTGTCGAACGCGGAGCGATCGACGGCGGAGATCTCGTTATTGTAGAGCAGCAGCACCTCCAGCTCCGGGAGGTCGCTGAACAGGTTCTCGTCCAGCGCTCGGAGCCGGTTGGACGACAGGTCCAGGTGGCGGAGGTGCGGGACGTGCGTGAACGCCTCGGTGGAGACGAAGGCCAAGCCGTTATGGGGCAGCAGCAGCGAGTGCAGGTGGGGCAGGCGGCCCGGAGCCCAGTCGGCCCGGAGCCGGCTGATGTTGTTGTGGCTCAGGTCCAGGACGGCGGCGAATCGCGGCAGCGGGGCCGGCACGGAGCTGAGCGAGGCCTGGGAGCAGCTCAGGATGTTGGAGGCGCAGACGCAGCGAGTGGGGCAGAGCCCGACGGACGGCACCGCCAGCACCGCCAGCACCGCCAGCACCGGGACCGGCACCGGCACCGGCACCGCCATGGTACCGCCGGGCGGGGGGGCTGGGGGTCACGGCGTGCGGAACCGCGGCATGGCACGGGGCGGCTGCGGTGCCGGTGTCAGCGCATGGAGCGCTCCCGGTGCCGGTGTCACGGCGTGGCGGCGTCCCGACACCCGGTATCACACCGAGCCATGTCCTGACCCGCCGCAGTCACGGCTCACCCGCTGTCACCCCCCCGTCCCGTTATATCACGGCGCAGCCCGGCTGTGTTACCGGCCGTGTTACCGACCGTGTTACCGGCCGGTTCCGTTCCCCCCCGCCGCTCCGGGCCCGGTACCGCCGCACCACGTGATCCGACCCGACCCAACCCCGCCCCCCGCGGAGGATGCTGCCCTGCTTCCCTCCACCCCCCCCGTCCCCCCGCCCCCCCCCTCCGGGTGTTACCGGAGCCTGAGTCGATGCGGAACGAACCGAGCGGAGCCGAACCGCTCCGGAATGAGCCGAACCGAACGGAACCGAACCGAGCCGGGCCGAGCCCCGCTCCGAGCCGCAGCGACCGAGACCCGGGACGGCGCCCAGGGGGCGGAACCGACGCCGCGACCCCCGCGCACGGAGCGCTGCCATTGGCTGCCGCCCCGAAACACGCGGCCAATCGCGGCTGCGTCCGCTTAACCCCTCGGAGCCCGGCCCCATCCCCATCATCCCCATCATCACCATCATCACCATCATCCCCATCATCACCATCATCACCATCATCACCATCATCACCATCATCACCATCCCATCCCAGCCCTGTCCCCATTTCCATCCCCATCTCTCTGTCCCCATCCCATCCCCATCCTAGTTCTGCCCCTTGTCCCCACTTCTGGCCCTATCCCATCTCAGTGTCCCCATTCCCATTTATATCCCATCCCCATTCCCACCCCACAACTCACCCCATCCCCATAGATACCCCATAGATACCCCATAGATACCCCATCCTCACCCCATCCCCATAGATACCCCATAGATACCCCATAGATACCCCATCCTCATCCCATCCCCATTCCCAACTACCTCCCATCCCCATCCCTTCATTCATCCCATCTCCACCCCACCCCACCCCCATCCCCCATCCTCATTCCAGCTCTATTCCCTCTCATTTTGGGGCCTGGAATAGATAAATACATAAATAAATGATGCCACCCCCACCCCCCGCCCCATTTCTGCCCCCACCCCATCCCATCCCATCCCATCCCATCCCATCCCATCCCATCCCACCCCATCCCATCCCATCCCATCCCATCCCATCCCATCCCATCCCACCCCATCCCATCCCATCCCATCCCCATCCCATCCCATCCCATCCCACCCCATCCCATCCCATCCCATCCCATCCCATCCCATCCCATCCCATCCCATCCCATCATCCCTTCCCATCCCTATCCCCATCCCCATCCTCATCCCTACCCCCATCTCCATCCCCCCCCTCCATCTTCACACCCATCCCTGCCCCTATTTCCATCCCCATCCCCACTATATTGACCCCCCCATCCCATAAAGCAACAGCACCCCCCATATCCCACCCCTCCTCTTTGCCACCCCACACTGGGGGGGTCACCCAACCCGAGGGGCGCCCCTGGGTGCTGCCCCACATCCCTGTGTGTTGTTGGGGGGGCTTTGTTGGGGGGTGTATTGGTGCAGCCCCCCCTTGAGGCTCATTGTCGGCTCTGCCTCCCGGCTGTATTTTTAGCTGCAAACATTTCAACCACGTGATTGATTTCTTTATTAATTTCCGGCTCCAAAATTAGAGGGAAAAGAGCTGGAACAAACAGCGCCGCGATGATGCAGCTCTTTATTTAAGGGGGGGGGGTGTGAGCAATTAAAGGGGAGCCTTGCAATGCAGAGCGGGGTATCCCCATAGTGACCCCCCCTCCCCCTTCAGCCCCATTGCTGCTACCACCTCAGACCCCCCCCCATATCCCACTGCCCCCCCCCCGGGGATGTTGGGGTGGGGATTTCTGTCTGTCCTTTGCTCGTCCTCAATTTCCCTGCTGTAATCCGGCTCTTAATCCCTTGCATCCCCCCCCCCAGCACCCCGGGGTGCTCAGCAGTGGGGCGACAGGGTAAAGGGGAAATGGGGGGGGGCACGGGGTGACAGTGCTGTGGGTTCAAGTGGTTCATGAGGGGTTTTAGGGGGGGGGGGGGGCAAAAGAAAGGCCTGGGCTTGGTAGGGGTCTCCCCCCATCTGGGGGGTCATGGAGCCATGCAATGCTTTGGGTTCATGGGGGTGTAGGGCAGAGATGGTCCTACTCCCAGCATCCAGGGGTTGGGGTCCCACTCTGCACTGAGACCCCCCCCCTACAATGCTGGGGTTTAGGGGGGGGGCACACAGCTGTGGGGTGGGTTCATTCGAGGTCCTGCGTTTCTCACCTGGTTTAGATGGGTCTATTTTAGGGGCTGCATAGCACATAGGGCCCATAGGGGGGACACGGCACCCCACAGCTTTACCCACCCCCCAACACCTCCCACCTGGGGGGCGAGGATGGAGGCAACATCCCCACCCACACAGTGACCCCCCATCCTCACCACAGCCCACATCGCCCCCCACCCCCACACTGACTCTTCATTCTGACCCTTCCATCCCCCAGAGGACCCTCTCATACCCACAATTGACCCCCCGCAGCCCCACAGCGATCCCCCCATCCCCACCAACATCCCCCCCCGGCCTCATTGTGGGCAGCAGGAATGGAAGCACGGGGATGCTGCGAGCATCCTGCATCCCTTCCCGACCGCATCCCCCCCTCCCCATCCCTTGGGGCCATTGGAAGTAGCCACTCCTTCCCCCCGCCCCCCCATCCCCCCCCACACCGGGCCCTGCTCCCCGTTCCATAGCGGCCCATTTTGGGGCCGGGGGCTCCCGTTGCGGTGCGGGCTGGAGGCGTTTAGGACCCAACATCCCGGCGGTGCGGGAGCATCTCACGCCGCAGCGGCTCCAGCAGCACCGGCCCCGGCCCCGAGCATCCCCGCCCGGCCCCGCTTCGGGCCCATGGACCCCCCCGGTAAGTGCGGCGGTACCGGCGGAGCGATGCCCGGGGTGTGCGTGGTGTGGGGCGGGGGGGGTGGTCGTGTAGGGAGGGATTCCCCCCCCACACCCCGAGGAATGGGAGCCCCCTGGGTGGGGATGGGAGGGTGGGGGGCTCTGTAAGGCCCCCCCGGTGCCTTTATAGGGGGTGGCACCCAGCGGGGAGGGGCAGAGATGGGGGGTTCTATGTGAGCCTCCAGGAGCAGGGGGGGTCCCCGGGGTGGTCCTGGTGCGGCCCCACGTGGGTAACGATGCAGCATTTGGGGATGAAAGCAGGGATTTGGGGGCTTCGAGCCCCAGAATCGCTCATTTTTCAAGGCAGGGGGGCTTCCCCTGGGGGAATAAAGGGGGCTTTGGGGGGGATCATAATGGAGGGCATCACAAGTGTGATGGGGACAAGGTGTGGGGGGTGTCATGGGGCCCATTTGCCGCCCCGCTGCGCCCCCCGTTGACGGCTCCCCCTCCCCACAGCCGCACAGCGCTGCCCGGCGGAGAGGAGCGGGGAGATGAGCTGGGTCTGGGGGCACCTTTGGGTGCACTGAGCCCTGCAGGACCCACCGCGGGGCCATCGGAGCACACAGCGATGCCCCACAACCCCACACCGTCAGCCCTAAGGATGGGCGACCGGCCGCAGCGTGGAGCCCTCCCTATGGGGCTGGAGCGGCTTTAGGTCCCGTTGGGTTGTACAGCCACCCCCAGGAGCCCCCATGCCCCCTAACGGCACAGACAGCAGAGCTAAAGACGTGGCTTCGAGATCAGTGGGGCTGTTCTTCATGCTGCTCATCGACCTGACGGCCATCGTGGGCAACGCGGCCGTGATGACCGTCATCGTCAAGACTCCGGCACTAAGGAAGTTCGTCTTCGTGTTCCACCTGTGCCTGGTGGATTTCCTGGCCGCTCTCACCTTGATGCCATTGGAAATGCTGTCGGGTTCGGCCGTGTTTGACAGCCCGGTGCTGGGTGAAGCCATGTGCAGGGTTTACCTGTTCCTCAGCGTCTGCTTCATCAGCATGTGCATCCTGTCCATCTCCACCATCAACGTGGAGCGCTATTACTACGTGGTTCACCCCATGCGCTACGAGGTGAGGATGACGGTGGGGCTGGTGGTCTGCGTGTTGGTCGGGGTCTGGTTAAAGGCCGTGGCCACGTCGTTGGTGCCGGTGTTGGGTTGGTTGGCCCCCGACCGCCCTCCGCCCGCAGGCCGGGGCTGCTCGTTGCAATGGAGCCGCGGTCCGTATTGCAAGTTCTTCGTGGTTTTCTTCGCCGCTTTCTACTTCCTGCTGCCCCTCCTCATCATCGTGGTGGTGTATTGCAGCATGTTCAAGGTGGCTCGCGTGGCCGCCATGCATCACGGCCCCCCTCCCACCTGGATGGAGACCCCTCGGCGCCGCTCCGAGTCGCTCAGCAGCCGTTCCACCATGGTGACCAGCTCGGGGGCGCCCCGCACCACCCCGCAAAGGACGTTCGGAGGGGGCAAAGCGGCCGCCATCTTGCTGGCTGTGGGTGGTCAGTTCCTATTCTGTTGGCTGCCCTATTTCTCCTTCCACCTCTACACGGCGCTCAGTGCACAACCCTTAGCGGGGCCGGCGGCCGAGACCGTGGTCACTTGGCTGGGTTATTTCTGCTTTACCTCCAACCCGTTCTTCTACGGGTGCCTCAACCGGCAGATCCGCGGCGAGCTGGGCCGGCTCCTCACCTGCTTCTTCAAGCAGCCCCCCGAGGAGGACCTGCGTCTGCCCAGCCGGGAGGGCTCCATCGAGGAGAACTTCCTGCAGTTCCTACAGGGCACAGGCTGCCCCCAAGAGCTGCCCCCGCCACCACTGGGCACCCCCAGCCCCAAACGGGAACCGGCGCCCGTCGATTTTCGCATCCCGGGACAGATCGGGGACGAAGCGGCCGAAGGGACGGAGCGGACGGGGGGGGCACCGTGAGCAGAGCGGGGCTGTAGCGTGTGCGGCTGCGGGTGTTAAACAAGGATGGAAGGGAAGAACGGTGTGGGTGTGTGGATGTGGGGCGGGACGTGGGGAGGGGGTGGAGGGGTGGGGAAAACCAATGTGTGGGCTCCGCAGTGGGGTTGGGGGCTCAGCATCGAGTTGGGGGCTCAGCATCGGGTTGGGGGCACAGCATTGGGTTGGGGGGCACAGCATTGGGTTGGGGGTTCAACATCGGGTTGGGGGGCTCAGCATTTGGTTAGGGGCACAGCATTGGGTTGGGGGGCTCAGCATCGGGTTGGGGGGCACAGCATTGGGTTGGGGGCTCAGCATTTGGTTAGGGGCACAGCATTGGGTTGGAGGAACAGCATTGGGTTGGGGGCTCAGAATTGGGTTGTGGGGCTCATCATTGGATTGGAGGCTCAGCATCGAGTTGGGGGCTCAGCATCAGGTTAGGGTCACAGCACTGGGTTGGGGGCTCAGCATCGGGTTGGGGGCTCAGCATTGGATTGGGGGGCTCAGCATTGGGTTGGGGGCTGTGTAGGCCCCGCAATCACCTCAAGACTACAACTCCCATAATACCTCCACGCAACACCGGAAGTTCCGCCCTCTCAGCTCCCATCATGCACCGCTTTACCGAGGCGGAAGTGCCCTGTCGGACGGTGCTTCCCGGCGTGCTTTGCGGCTAACGGTCGCTCTGGGCGGATATCCGGTTCCGCCTGTGGGAGCCGCCCCGGCTGAGGGAGAGGCGCGGTTCGGTTCCGCTCCGTCCCTTTTCGTTCCGTTCCATTTGAAGGCCCGGCGGCCTCCGCCCAGCCGCCGTTATGGGCTGTACATTAAGCGCCGAGGATAAAGCGGCGGTAGAAAGGAGTAAAATGATCGATCGGAACCTACGGGAAGACGGCGAGAAGGCGGCCAAGGAGGTGAAACTACTACTGCTGGGTGAGAGGCCTAAACCGGGCCTAGTAGGCCGCGGGGCTGAACTGGGCCTAGTAGGCCGCAGGCTTTAGATTGGGCCTAGTAGGCCGCAGGCTCTGATTTGGGCCTAGTAGGCCGCAGGCTTTGGATTGGGCCTAGTAGGCCGCAGGGGCTGGGCTGGGCCTAGTAGGCCGCGGGGGTGGGGATGCGCTTGGGATCTATCTAAGTGCATTGGGCCTATTGGAACCAATGGGCCTGTGGGGTTTGGGCCTATTGGAACCAATGGGCCTGTGGGGTTTGGGCCTATTGGAACCAATGGGCCTGTGGGGTTTGGGCCTATCGGAACCAATGGGCCTGTGGGGTTTGGGCCTATTGGAACCAATGGGCCTGTGGGGTTTGGGCCTATCGGAACCAATGGGCCTGTGGGGTTTGGGCCTATTGGAACCAATGGGCCTGTGGGGTTTGGGCCTATCAGAACCCCCAGGGCAGCGCTCCCATGGTGGCCGCACCGCACCGTATGGTGCGGTGTGGCCACCATGGGAGTGCTGCCCTGTGGGGGGTGTTTTAAAGCAAGCCAGGCCTCCTGCTGACTCAATCGTGATGGTTTTCCTTTTATATTTATCCTTTTTAGGTGCTGGGGAGTCTGGGAAGAGCACCATAGTGAAGCAGATGAAGTAAGTGAAGGGGTTGAAGTGCCGCTGAGCTGCCGGTCTGGTTTGGTTTAGCAATGACAGCTCGGTTTTCTTTAGGATTATCCATGAGGATGGTTACTCGGAGGAGGAATGCAAGCAGTATAAAGTGGTGGTGTACAGCAATACGATCCAGTCCATCATTGCTATCATAAGAGCCATGGGAAGGCTAAAGATTGACTTTGGAGAGGTGGCCAGAGCTGTAAGTACTTCATTGATCTCCCTCTGTGTTTGTGCTTTGAATGGTGTTAATGAGAGCTGGAGATTGGGGCTGTGTCTGCATTGACAGGAGACCCCTCATTGTCTGCAATGTAAGTGCTCAACATTAACCACAAACCTGAGGTGTCCCTGAGCCACCTCGTGTTATAGAAGCAGAGCATTGAGCAGCTTTGGCTGGTCCCTGTGCTCTGTTTGCCATATCTACACATTGCTTGTGAGCCTATGGAGGTGTGGGCTGTCACACTGAGGCTCACAGCAGCATCCTGATCCCTCTATGTTCTGCCTCGTGATGAAATGCTCCATTAGGAAATGAGGAATATGATTTAGCCTGGAAGTATTGGTAATGGT
This sequence comes from Coturnix japonica, assembly GCF_054131305.1. NCBI lineage: Eukaryota > Metazoa > Chordata > Aves > Galliformes > Phasianidae > Coturnix > Coturnix japonica. The sequence goes on from NC_140700.1 coordinate 2,534,023, forward strand.
TGGACTAGATGATCTTCTAGGTCTTTTCCAACCTTGATAATTCTGTGATTCTGTGAGGCTCTCTCACCTCTCAGCTATTGCAGCACTCTTTAAGCTTGTAACCAGTTCTGATTTCCATTCTAATCCCCCCCCTCCTGTCCCTGCAGGATGATGCCCGCCAGCTGTTCGTGTTGGCTGGAAGTGCAGAGGAAGGGGTGATGACGGCCGAGCTGGCTGGAGTGATCAAGAGGCTGTGGAGGGATGCTGGAGTGCAGGCCTGCTTCAGCAGATCCAGGGAGTACCAGCTGAACGACTCTGCCTCGTAGTAAGAGACCCCTTGGGCCCTTCTGGTGGTGGGGTGGGCAGGCAGGAGCTGCCCTCTGCTTGGCTGTGAGTGCTGTGATAACCAATGTGAGCAGGGCAGCTGCTCCTTTGGTTCCTGTCCCTATTCAAACAGCTGTTGCTTCTGTGTGGGGAAAGCTGCGTGTTCATTGCTTTGTAAACCCAGGAGGAAAGGTGGCTGTGGGGTCGGTTGTGCTTCCTGGTGGCTCTGCGTGGTCTGGCCAAGTTTGAAGCCTCTGAGAAATGAGTTTGGAAATGCTTTATAAGAACCTTGAGATGAGTCACAGCTCGGCTCCCTGCAGGCTCTGTCTGCACAGAGCACAATGCAGCTCGACAATAAGCAAGAGCGCATCTGAAACTGTAACAGCTCAGCAGAGGATGTTGAGTTTAGATCAAGGGAGGTGAGCTGGCAGGGGGAGCGTTTCTGAGATGCTTGCAGGAAAGCAGCTTCAGGTTCAAAGGGAGAGGAAAGAGCTGAGAATGAGAGAACAGATTGAATAGAAAGACAGGGCTGTTAGGAAATGCTGCAGAGTGCAGTGAGGAGCTGGCTGCTGCTGCAGCACCCGGCCTTGCTAATGCACAGAGCGAGCAGTCAGCTGAGCTGCTGCCCAGCACGCAGCCCTGAGCGCCTCATCTCTGCTGTTACAGCCTCAGCTTCCTCACAGACACACTGCAGCCCTTCCTGTGGTGATAGTGTGGGTGATGCTGTGGGTACATGGTGCTCCTAAGGGTGCTTTATCTCCTGCTCCCCTGCAGGGCTGAGGTCTCAGGGTTGGAAGCACATGCTGCAGAGCAGTGCTGCAGTGAGATGGATGGGGTGATGCCAATGGGGACGGAGCCGTGGATCCCCACAGCTACTGAGCCAGGAGCTGGGGAGGCTCAGAGCAGCAGCAGGGCAGACACAAGTCGTGCTGTGGGCTTTCAGTCAGTGCTCTGTTCCCAGAGCCTCATTTCAGGGCGTAAAGAAAAGAAAACAAGTGAACCGAATCCACCCTTCTTGCAAGCTTGTGTTTACCAGATGGCGTCAGAGCATGGGAAGTAGCTGGCTCTGTAAACATGAGGGTGCGAGGTGGGGAAGCGGTGTTGCAACCTCAGCGAACAGAGGAAGCCTGATGGTGGAGGAGGCTGCAGAAGGGCTGCAGGCAGTGTGGGGTGCAGCGGCTTTTATTGTGCTCCAGCAAACCTGGATGTGCTGGTGGGCAGCAGGAGGAGGCTGTGGGCAGCCCTGACCTGCTGTGAGTCCTCCCCGCAGCCACCATGGGGCAGCCCTGGCTGTCAGCTGGCCTTGCTGAAGGTTGTGAATGAACCTGCCTGTTCTTTATGCTGCATTCCTTCCTGCTGGCTTGTTTGATGCATCCTTGCCCTTTAAAGCGAGCTGCTGGATTTATTGCCTCGCACTTTGATGCAAAAAAACCTTGACTGCTTTGCATTGCCCTGAGAGATAACAGCCTTGGCACGGCTCCTCCAGCAGCTCCTCCTGCATTGCCCTGCTGCCCAGCACTGCTCCCAGCACACACTGCAAGGTCGTGTTGGGGGGGGGGGGGGGAATTAATACAACCCCCCCGAGGGCAGAGCTATGGGAGCTCGTGTCTATTTGCTGCGTGTTTGAGGTCTGCGTTGAATACATTCAGTGATGACTTTCTCCTGCAGTTCATAAAAGATTCATAGCGAGAGCGCGGCCTAAAAAAGGAACCAACCAACCCCCCCCCGGTGTTGTCTCTTCTGGTTTAGTTACCTGAACGACTTGGATAGAATATCCCAGCCGACCTACATTCCGACTCAGCAGGATGTGCTGCGCACCAGGGTGAAAACAACGGGCATCGTGGAGACACACTTCACCTTCAAGGACCTCTACTTCAAGTAAGCCAAGAGCATGGGCTCCTATGGGCTCCTATAGGCTCCTATGGGCTCCTATGGGATCCTGTGGGCTGCAGTGAGTTCCTCAGTGCTCAGAGGGGTGGGGGGAGGATCCACGCCCCCAGCAAAGCGCCTCCCCCTGTGCCAGCACTGCTCTCTGGTTTGACTTTTCTTTGCCTTCTTCTGTTCTTTCCAGCTGCTTTTATGTTGGACTCGCAGACGCAGGTACTGAGTGCTTGTTCACAGGAGCAGAACAGCAACTAATACTAAAAGGGCGCTGACTCCTGGCTGCTGAGTTTGAGTGTAACCCCCTTTTCTTTGACGTGGGAGGTGAGGGCTGTCCCTTAGGCCCTGGCTCTGGGCACGTGGTGCTGCCATGCGCATCCAGCAGTGCTGTGAGGGACTCCTGGCCCTCTGTGTGCTGTGCCTGGCCAGCATCCCTGTCAGTGTGACCCACAGAGCTCCCTCTAACCCCATAGCAGCTGTTGGAGTGCAGCTGAGCTCCCTGCCCTTAGCACTTAGCCCTCCCTGCTGTGTGTCCCCATCCCAGCAGGCAGCCCCTGGATGTAGGAGAACACAGTGTTGTGTTGTGGGCGAGTTTCCTTCATCCTCTGGCCCTGTTTTCAAGCTGTCGTTGCTCCAAGCCACTAAATAAGCATTTATTGGCTTAACTTTTAGCTTGTGTTTGGAAAGAGCCCTAGCAAAAAACCATGTGTTGCTTATAGATTGTGGTTTGCTTGCATGCCCTCTAGGAGAACTGTAGTGCTCTGGCTTCTGTCGTAACTTACAAATGGTTTGAGCAGAAGTGCTTTGCACTGTGGAGCTGTTTACATGGCTGAAGGTTTGTCTTCCATCACGATGTGTTTCCAGCTGCAGTTTGCTCTTAGAAATCATTGCGTGTGATGGATGGGGATCCAGGCTCCCTTCAGCATCACAGCTGCAAACAGGGGCTGCCCCTTCCCTGCCCTCCTGGAGACGTGGGGTGTCTGTAGAGGGATTTGCTCTATAAGGGAGGTGTGAGAGCTGCCATCCTGCTGTGCTGGAGCCCTGCTGTGAAGGCTCAGCTGATAACAGTGGGCTGAGGTGGTGCAAGTGTGACTTGAATGTGGATCAGTGTGAGGCCGAGCTGTCAGGGATGGATGCCGTTTCCTTCCAGATTCATGTGTGCTAACAGCAGCCACGGTGGATGGTGGAAGCTGAGCAAATAGCCCCTGTCTGGGCAGAGATCTTCCTCTTTCCTTCTGGGAACCAGCGGGCATTTGCCTTAAATAGAAGACAGGAGTTAGCAGAGCTGCTCTTGCGGCTCTCTGCTTTGACGTCACTGCGTTGTGTTGCTTTTGGCCCACGCTGCACAGTGCCCCCCTTGTCTGCGTGTTTGCTGTGATAACAAATCCGTGCTCATGATTTCTGTGCCTCTTGGATACACGATGGGTTGAAGGGCTCTGGGCAGCCCTGTGTCTCAGCAGAGCAGTGCTGCTATCAGCCGAGGTGCTGCACTGCAGTGCTCTCATAGCCAGGAGCTCCTACACTGAGCTTTGAGCTGCAGCAGCTCACCTGTTTGTTTCTTTCTTTCTTTGTTTCCATGCATAAAAGCGTTTCTTGACCTCACAGTGGTTTTCTTTTAGCAGCAGTGTGCAGGCAGATAGCCATGCTCCAGATAAGCCTTGTGTCAGGCTCAGTGTAAATGAACTGGAAGAGCTGATGTGAGTAGGTGTTTGGAGTCCAGTCAAGCAAACTGGATTGTTGCTAAGGAAATGGGAGGCAGGGAACAAAACAAGCGTGCCCTTGTGAATCAGCAGCTGATGGCTGAACCTCGGCTTGTTCTGCTCAAATGGCTCCAAAGAGAACCAGAGCCCGCTGGGGTTCTGAGGGGGGGCTCTGTGTTGCTCCCAGGCTGTGTGCTCGGTTTGAAGTGCAAACCAGGCCCTTCCATGAGCCCCCCCCACCTCCCGTGTCAGGGCAGAGCTCTGTGTGGCCTCTCAGTGTGTGCTGTGCCTCTGCAGGATGTTTGATGTCGGTGGGCAGCGGTCGGAGCGGAAGAAGTGGATCCACTGCTTCGAAGGTGTCACCGCAATCATCTTCTGCGTGGCCCTCAGTGACTATGACCTCGTCTTGGCCGAGGATGAAGAAATGGTACAATATAGGGGGGGGGTCCCAGGGTCTGTCCAATGGCCCTAGAGCTGGAAACAGGCTCAGGCTGTGCCCTGCTTGCTGCTGTAATGTGCTCCTTGTCCTGTCTGCCCCCCACCCCTCCTCCCCGAATACCTCTGCACTGATGCATCACCCTCTTTTATTCTGCCTTTCAGAACCGGATGCACGAGAGCATGAAACTGTTTGACAGCATCTGTAACAACAAGTGGTTCACGGACACCTCCATCATTCTTTTCCTGAACAAGAAGGACCTGTTTGAGGAGAAGATTAAGAAGAGCCCATTAACCATCTGCTACCCAGAGTACACAGGTGGGGGGCACACATAGCTGGGGTGGGCTCTCCTGTCTCCAGGCTCAGGGCTGGAGTCCAGGGCTGTGTCCTGTGGCTGTGGGTCTGTCCATAGGGTTTGTGCTGGGCAGCCCAGCCTGTGTCTGTACTCATGGGGCTGTGGTGCTGCCCAGCCCACCCATGGGTGCTGATCCCTTCTGGGGTGGCACCTCGCAGAGCTGAGGTTTGCAGGGCTGGAGGGTTACCAGTGGATTTGGTTTGGAGCTGGATAAGGCAGATGGCTGCGAGCAGCTTAAAAGATCTGTGTGCCAAACCCTCTGTGCTGTGAACTGCTGGCTGAAGTGAGGGACCTGATCTCTGCCAGGCTCCAACACGTACGAGGAGGCGGCTGCCTACATCCAGTGTCAGTTTGAGGACCTGAACAGGAGGAAAGACACCAAGGAGATCTACACGCACTTCACCTGCGCCACCGACACCAAGAACGTGCAGTTCGTGTTCGACGCCGTGACGGACGTCATCATTAAGAACAACCTGAAGGAGTGCGGGCTGTACTGAAGGTAAAGCAGAGCGGTGCGGGGCAGGGCCGGGCCGTGCTGCTCCCTCTGCTCACTGCTCTCCCTGCAGTTCTTACAGAGCTCCCTTGGCACAAGCAGACTTTGCTGCCTCGTGGGGACAGCGGCGCGAGCGGGACCAGGGGGCTGAAAGCAGCATGCAGAATCGTCGCGTTCTTTAGCACAACCTTCTGTATTAGGGACCTTTGGGATGGATGAGGGGGCGTTGAGGGTTGGGGTCAGGGCACTACAGCCCCCGTGGGACCTTCTGCGTCGCCCTGACGTCGTGTGGATGGCGTGAGCCGATGGTGTACAGCTGGTGTGGAGTCGAGGTGCTGGGTTCCAGGCCTTCCATATGTAGCTTCCTCTCTTTCTTCGGTTACCAACCCACCACTAGTCTGTTTTTAAAGGTGTTTCATTGGTTGTTTTTGTTTTATTTTTTCCCCCCATTGAGATAACTATAACTTTACTAAACTGTCTTTTCTTTCTTCGCAAAAAAAAAAAAAAGGTTCTTGTTTTAAAAATAAAACCAACAGAAACTCACTGATCTATGCACACACGTGAGCAGGTCGTGCCCGAAGCTTTTCCTCGTAGCAGGAACTCTGCTTTTTAACACTCGCTGTGGTCAGAGCTCCGTATCTCTATGTCTTACAGGCCAGTTGTGCTGTGGGTTTGACCCAGCTCTATGTGGCTTTGGCCACGTCTCGGTGGCACACAGTGAGGGCAGGAGCGGCACTGAAGGCTGCGTGTTGTGACACAGCAGCTTGGTGAAGGGCACACCGTGTTGTGCATCTCCCACAGCCTTTCTGTGCAGGGTCTGTATGGACAGCATGCCTTTACTCTGTATATGTGGTGCCAAATCCCACCCCTTCCCTTTGCCATCCTGTAGTACCGTCCTTACCCCATCAGCCCCATTCCTTTGCTGACCCATCAGCTCGGGGGGGGGCTCTCATTGTGTACAGTTCTGATCTGTTGTAGCTGTTGGCAGTATTAAAATGGTGAGTGAACAGTTGGGTCCTTTCCCTCCTTTGTGCCTCTCTCTGGGTGTGGGGGGGGGGCTGTGGGTTGTTGGTGTGTCTCAAAGCCCCACTGCAATGTGGGGTCCCACCAGCTGTGCCTGAATCCTTCAGCACAGGACAAACCAGACATCCATTCATGCACATCTCTTTATTGTTTGGTTTGGTTCGGTCGTTTCTTCTCCCTAAGTGAAGCTGCTTTGGTGGCTGCAGTGAAGATGAGAGCGTACAGGGCTTGTCTACGGCACCACGGGTTTATTTACAACCGGTAAAGAGCACATCCAGCTCTAAGTAGCAGAACTGCCAGCCGCCCTCGGTGCCCGTTTCCTCTTCCCCTGCTCTGTGCAATGTGTGGGTGCTGCCCGAGGGGAAGCTGTGCTGTGGGGCAGGCAGGGCGGCTGGGGCCCCTCCTATTGTGGGCTCAGATGTGGGGGGGGGGGCAGCTCATAGAAAAAAGTGGGGGTTGGGGAGCTCTGTGTGTCGTCCTCTTGGCTCTGCGCAGCAGAACTGGGATGTGGGGCTGCAGTCGGCTCTTCTGACAGGGGGGAGATAAGAGGGGGAACATCCATCCCCATTGCTGCCAGCTCTTGGGGTCTGGGCTCACAGCCCCCCCCTACCCCCCCCTACCTGCTCAGAACAGCCCGCAGTCCTTGAGGTTCTCCTTGATGATGACATCTGTGACGGCGTCGAACACGAACTTGACGTTCTGGGTGTCTGTGGCACAGGTCATGTGGCTGTAGATCTCCTTCACGTCCTTCCTCATGTTCAGATCCAGGAACTGGGTCTTGATGTAATTCCCCGCGTCTTCAAACGTGTTGGGACCTGGGGGGGCAGCAGTGGGGTTTCCCTGGTGCCGTTCCATGCTGGTGCTATGGGGTCCTTCCCCCATCTCCCCCCATCACTCACCATCATATTCAGGGAAGCAGATGCTGAGATGCACCTTCTTGATCTTCTCCTCGAAGAGATCCTTCTTGTTGAGGAAGAGGATGATGGACGTGGCGGCGAAGAACTTGTGGTTGCATATACTGTTGAAGAGGTGCAGGGATTCGTGCATGCGGTTCTGTGAGCAAAAACAGGGGCAGAGTGTGGGGCAGAGTGTGGGGCTGGGGGGTGGCAGCCCCTCATCCCACGTCCCCACCATGAATCCCCCCCACTCACCACCTCGTCGTCCTCCACCAGCACCATGTCGTAGGCACTCAGTGCCCCGCAGAAGATGATGCACGTCACCCCCTCAAAGCAGTGGATCCACTTCTTGCGCTCTGATCTCTGCCCCCCGACATCAAACATCCTAAAGGGGGACACACACACACACAGATGGGTGCTGACACCTCTGCCCCCCAGCACCACCCCTGGGTGCTGACACCTCCCCCTGGGCCCATCTGTGTCACCATAGGGACGTTGCCCCCCCCCAAAAGGGCTGCCCCCCCCCATACCTGAAGTTGAGGTCCTTAACGGAGAACTTGGTCTCGATGATGCCGGTGGTTTTCACTCTGGAGCGCAGCACGTCCTGCTCGTTGGGCAGGTACCCGGGGGCTGTGATACGGTCCAGCTGGTTCAGGTAACTGCAGGGACAGCCGTGTGCTGCAGGGGGTTACACCGCAGGGCTGTGGGGGGGTTACAGGGGGGGCTCGGGGCATTGCTCACTATGCAGCTGAATCATTGAGCTGATACTCCGCAGCCCTATCGAAGCAGGCCTGCACGCCGCCGTCCTTCCACAGCTTCTTGATGCAGTCCACCAGCTCCGGAGGCATCGTGCCCTCCTCAATGGAGTCCGCCAGGTTGAAGAGCTGCCGCCCATCATCCTGCATTGACCCACAGCCCCTCCATTATCACAGCTCAGCCCCAACACCACCGACCCCCCCATGGACCCCCACCCACCGCCCGGCTGGACTCGGCGTAGTCGATGCCCAGCGTGGACATGGCGCGGATGATGGCCAGGATGGACTGCAGGATGTTCCCATAGATGACAGCTTTGAACTCCATGCACTCCTCAGGTGTGTATCCATCCTGGTGGATGATCCTGGGGGGGGATGTTGGTATGAGCCCCCACCTCCCCAGTACCACCCCGTTCTGCTCTGGGGGCACCAGGGAGACCCCAACCCCGCAGCCCCTCTGCAATGGGGGCTATAAGGGTGCAGCCCCACTCACTTCATCTGCTTCACGATGGTGCTCTTCCCCGACTCTCCAGCCCCTGTGGAAAGAGGGGGGGACACCTCAGCCACGAGGAACCCCCATATATGGGGATTCCCATAGGGCCGGGTACCCACCACGGCAGCGTGGGGCTGTGTGCTGTAAGCAGCTTAGGGCAGCACAGGAAGCTGCTTAGAATTAGGGCGCTAATCGCCTTCACCCTGTGCCCCCCACCCCCCAGCTCTGCCACCACTGTCACTCTGTCACCCCATGGTGCTGTGGGGCTGGGCCCCTCCTGTGCCCATCGCGGGGCTCTGGGGATGCTGTGCCCCCCCCATCCTCCCCAATTCTCCATCCCCTGTCCCCATGTCATCCCTTTGGTCCCCAGCACCATCTGTGGGCGCAGGGCTGGGGGACATGGAGCTCACTGGGAGGGGATGGGGGTGGGATGGGACGTGTGTGAGAATGGAGGTGGGGATGGGGATGGTGTGAGGATGAGGATGGTGTGAGGGTGGGATGGGGATGGGGATGGGGTTGTGGATGGGGATGGGGATGTGGATGGAGATGGGGATGTGGATGGAGATGGGGATGTGGATGGAGATGGGGATGGGGTTGTGGATGGGGATGGGGATGGGGATGGAGATGGGGATGGGGATGGGTATGGGGATGGGATAGGAGCTGTGTGTCCCCCCCATGGACCCCCGGACCCCCTTCTCCCCATGCACACCTCCCACTCCCCATTACTCCTGCCCCATTCCCATCCCATTCTGCTGCCTCCATCCCCACCATCACTGCTCTCCCATTGCCACTCATGGTGCTGCTCCCATCCCCTCCCTATTCCCAGCCATACAGCCATGGGGACAACTCACACCCCCACATAGTCCCCCCCCCTTTACCCTACCGAGCAGCAGCAGTTTCACTGTCTTCGCCTCTTTATCCGCATCCTCCTGCAGCTTCTTCTCCAGCTCCTTGGATCTCTTGGCCATCTCCTTGTCCTCGGCGCTCGCCCCGCTCCCCATCTCCTCTTCCTCCTCTTCCAAGGCTTCCAGCACCTCCAGGTCCCCGCGCTCTTCCAGGTCTCCTCGGGGTGGGTGCACACACCCCTGTGGGGTGGGCAGAGAAAAGCTTTTGGGTTTGGGGGGGGGGGGAAACCTGCACAGGCCGCACCGGAGCGCTGGGCTGGTTGCTTGCGGGCCGGCTGCCCCCCGCACTGTCCCTTAATTCCCCATGGATAAACCCGATTTCTGGGGCCCGGAGGGATTTGGGGGGGCTTTTTTTATCACTCCCCACGTGACCCATGGAAATCCAATTAGCCCAAGATGGCAAAGATTAGGGGCTGGGGGGGGGGAGCAAGGTGGGGAGGTGGGCACGGGGTGTTATGTAAGGATGGGGACCTGACACCCCTATGGGAGATGGGGGCAGCCCCAGGGATGTGGGGTGCCAGCACTGTGGGCTGTGGGGTTTCTATAGGGATGGGCCCGGCCCCACTCGTGTCTGCCCCCCCCCCCGTGGGGCTGTGGGGTTCCTCCTCCTGCTGGGAAATGGAGCCAATTAGCACGAGCCGCTAACGAGCACCCATAATCTGCACTGCTGCACCCTCCCGCTCCATAAGCTCTTTATGGGTGCTCAGCCTTCCTCCCCCCACCCCACTCCTCCTCCTCCCACCCCCACCCCCTCACTACCACCGACCCCACCCCACATTTCTGGGTGTCACGGGGGGGCGGGCACAACAATATATGGGCCCATAGTGGTGGCTGTGAGCCCCCCCAACCCACCAATTCCCCCCATCCCAGGCTGTCCCCCCTCCTGCTGTACAGCCAAAGCTTCGTCCATCCCCCGCTGTCCCCGCGGTCCCGACTCCTCTAATGAACGCGGCGCTAATGAAGGGGGGGGTCCAATTAAAATGCCATCTCCAAAGGTTGGGACTGCGCCCGGACGGAACGCGGCGCTCACAGCGGGGTCCCCCCCCCATCCCCCCGTCCCCTCTCTGCCCACTGACCCCATAAGGGTCATAAGGGGGAACAGCGCCGGGTTGGGGACACGCGACCCCCGCTGTGCCCGTGCTGTGCGGAGCGGTGGCACAGGTAGGAGGGGGACATAGAGGGGGGGGGCGTGGGGCCACGACAGGCGGTGACACCCCCAGAGCAATGGCCCCGGGGGGTCCGACGGGGGGTACGGAGGGGTCTGTGCAGGCATTGATGCTGTGTTTGGGGGGGGGGGGCTGATATCTCAACCTCTGAGGGCTCCCATCCCCACAGCAGGGTCTGGGGGTGATGTTGGGGTTGGGGTCCTTCCCGTACTCCTGTCCTGATGGTGGGATATCATGGGGGGGGATGTGGTTTACCCTCCTGGGGGGCTTCGCAGCCCGTCTATGGGGTCGTGCGCGTGGGGGGCGCGCAGCGCTGCTCCCGTTTGGGGGTGATGCCCCGTTTGGAGGGTCCTCGTGGGGGGGCTGATAGATGGGTTGGGGGGCAGCACTCTCTATATGGGGGCACAGCGCTCACACGGCTCGATGGGGGGGGCAGCCCCGCTCTCCCATCCTCCCTGTGTTCTCGCCCCGCCCCTCGGTGCCGGCAGCCTTCATCCCTCCTCCTCCTCCTCCCCCCGCCCCATCCTCTTCCTCGGCCTCTTCCGGGCTCTCCCTCCGCCGGGGACTTTGCTCGGGCTCCGCTCCCGGCATCAATCATCAACCCGGGGGGGTGGGACCGCCGCCATTCCCGGCCCCCCCCGCACCGCCCCGTAGCGCTATGGCCGCCCCGGCCCGCTTCCCCTTCAAGAAGCGGGGCAGCCTGCAAGCGGCCGGCCCTGCAGGTGAGACCCCCCCCCAAACAGCCCCGTATCGCTGTGCCCGCGGGGGGGGGGCGCACATTGGGGGGGTGGGTTCGGGGATGCGCCCATCACCGTCGGGTTGCGATGGGTTGGGGGGGGGCGGACCCGGCGGTGCGTCCGTTCCCATCCTAACAGCCCCCCCCCATAGAAGATAATGGCAGTGAGGGGGGGGTGTTGGGGTGGGGGGTGTTGGGGGGGGGCTCTGCGGCGCTGCTGTGGCGCAGCGCTGTGCGCGCTGTGGGAGGAGGAGGAGGAGGAGGAGGAAGGCTGCGCTGCGCTGCGCTGGCACAGATGTGGGGCTGTGGATGGGGCCGGGGGGCTCCCCATGGCAGCTGGGGGGAGCTGTGATATGGGCACCTGTAGCAGTGCTGTGGGGGGGGTCCCACTGCTTTAACCCCCTATAATGGTGTGCAGGGAGCTGGGGGGAGACGGCCCTGATTCCATGTGCCCCCCATGCTGTGGCTGTGGGTCCCGGGGGGCTGTGTGGGGCTGCAGACCCCCATCCTGCCCCCCCCATATGGGTTCACACAGTGTCTGTGCCCGCAGAGCTGCGGGGGGGCTCCAGGCCTTTACAGTCGGCTCGTTCCCTGCCCGGCACCCCGCACTGCCTCAAACACTTCCCCGTGGATCTGCGAACCTCCATGGACGGCAAGTACAAGGAGATCGCCGAGGTGAGTCAGCCCCACACCGAGATGGGGGGCAGCAGATATGGGGGGGGACCCTCCCCATTGCCGGCTATGGGGGCTCAGCACAGCTCACATCGGGTGCTGTAGGGCTGAGGCCGGTCACAGCTCATGACATGATGGTCACACAGGAGCTGTTCAGCCGCTCTATGGCTGAGAGCGAGATGCGTTCGGCGCCGTACGAGTTCCCCAAGGAGAGCCCCATTGAGCAGCTGGAGGAGCGACGGCAGCGCCTGGAGCGACAGATCAGCCAGGATGTCAAGTAAGGGGGTGCCCCCCCCCATATACTACCCTGCCCCCCACCCCTGTGGGTGTCCCCCCCCTCCTGGGGACGGCCGCCGTCCCCCCGGGGCTGTCCGTGCTCTGTGCCCGCTCTGTGCTCCCCTATGGGTGTCCCGCTTGCTGTCTGGTTTATTTGGTTCCGGGCTCTGTCTGTTCCTATGGGGCATTAACGGGGTGTTTTCTCTCCCCCCCCCTCCCACCCCCCTTATTTGCCCACCCCCCCTCTCTCCTCCTGGCCGTCCCCAGACTTGAGCCCGACATTTTGCTCAGAGCCAAACAGGACTTCCTGAAAGTTGACAGTTCCACCGACTTACTGTGAGTGTCCGGCGCGGTGACACCGGGGCTCAGGGACCCCCCCAGCCCCAATAACCCCCCCACCCCACAACCCCCCCCAACAGCCCCATCACAGAGCCAAGAGCTGCCCCCTGTGCTATGCTGGCACTGAAGGGGTTAACGCACCCAGGGTGGGTGTAGGGATGGGGTTGGGGTGATGGGGGCAGTGGGCTCAGTGTGGCCCTGTGTGTCCCCCCCCCTGGTGCTGCGTGTCCCCTCCCTCCTGTCTCTGCTTGGGGGGTGTCTGTGTCACGAGTTGTTTTGTTCTCTGTCCCACCGCCACTTGTTGTGCTCTGTGGGGTGGGGGGGTGCATCCATGCATTGGGCTGGGGGGCACTGCCACTATGGGGACACCCCCAGCCCCCTCTATCTCATTATGGGGGGGGTCCCAGCTCGATGCTGATGGCTGTGCCCCCCAGGATCTACAAGGAGCAGCACGAGGACCGCGTGGATCACATCCCCAAGGAGCGCGAGGCGCTGGAGCGAGAGTTCCAACGTGTCACCATCTCTGGGGAGGAGAAATGTGGGGTGAGACCCCCCCCAATGGTCCCAGTGGGTGATGTTATTTTATGGGGGGCTCCAAAACCCCTATTTCTTTCCATTCCCCACCCCAGGTGCCCTTCACCGACCTGCTGGACGCAGCCAAGAGCGTGGTGAAGGCTCTGTTCCTCCGTGAGAAGTACATGGGGCTGTCCCTGCAGAGCTTCTGTAAGACCACCGCCCGCTTCCTGCAGGAGCTCTCCGAGAAGCCCCTGGAGACCCGCAGCTACGAGGAGGTGCCCGAGACCCCCGTGGCTGCGGGTGAGTGTGGGGCAGAGGGGTCCCATTGCCGGCTATGGGGCTGTGGGGCTGCTCACAAGGAGTTTGATGGTTCCTTTGGGGTCTTTTCTTGCTTCAGATGCTGCCGTGCACCCCCCGTTTGCGGAGCAGCACCCCTATGAGAAGTGGGACCCCCAGAGCATGCCGGCCGACCTGGGCTTTGGGCTGAAGATGGTGGATGGCGTGGTGCATGTGTACACCAAGCAGGACCTCACTGACAAGTAGGGGTGTATTGTAAAGGGGGGGAGACATGGGGGGTGGGAGATATGGGGGTGGGAGATATGGGGGTGTGACCACCTCTGTTCCCCCCCCAGGAGCACGGAGCTGGACCTGCCCTACCCTGACCTGCAGGAGTTCATTGCCGACATGAATTTCCTGATGGCTTTGATCATCAATGGGCCCATGTGAGGAGTGGGGTTGTGCCGTGGGGGTGGGCACCCCATTGCACCCCATTGCTGTGACATATGGTGCCAGCTCTTATCCCACATCCCCACCTCCATCCTGGGCTCACCATGGGTGCACCCTATTGTGCTCCAACCCTTGTGGGGGGGCTGTTCTCCCTTCTCTCCCCACACTGACCCTGTTCTCCCCTCACCCCCCGGGCAGCAAATCCTTCTGCTACCGCCGCCTGCAGTACCTGAGCTCCAAGTTCCAGATGCACGTGCTGCTCAATGAGATGAAGGAGTTGGCAGCACAGAAGAAGGTGCCACACCGTGACTTCTACAACATCCGAAAGGTATTGAAGGGCTGGTATTGAAGGGCTGGTATTGAAGGGCTGGTATTGAAGGGCTGCTATTGCAGAGCTGGTATTGCAGGGCTGGTATTGAAGGGCTGGTATTGAAGGGCTGGTATTGCAGGGCTGGTATTGCAGGGCTGGTATTGAAGGGCTGGTATTGAAGGGCTGCTATTGCAGAGCTGGTATTGCAGGGCTGGTATTGAAGGGCTGGTATTGCAGGGCTGGTATTGCAGGGCTGCTATTGCAGGGCTGCTATTGCAGGGCTGGTATTGCAGGGCTGGTATTGCAGGGCTGGTATTGCAGGGCTGGTATTGCAGGGCTGCTATTGAAGGGCTGGTATTGAAGGGCTGCTATTGCAGGGCTGGTATTGAAGGGCTGGTATTGCAGGGCTGCTATTGAAGGGCTGCTATTGAAGGGCTGCTATTGCAGGGCTGGTATTGAAGGGCTGGTATTGAAGGGCTGGTATTGAAGGGCTGCTATTGCAGGGCTGCTATTGCAGGGCTGGTATTGAAGGGCTGTTTATGGCCGCCCCCTGCTTGGGGTTGGGGGGCGTCTGGGGGCTTTTAGAGCTGAGCAGCGCCTCTGTTTCCCAGGTGGACACTCACATCCACGCGTCGTCCTGCATGAACCAGAAGCATCTCCTGCGCTTCATCAAGAGGGCCATGAAAAAGCACCTGGATGAGATCGTCCACGTGGAGAAAGGCAAGGAGCAGACGCTCAAGGAGGTCTTTGAGACCATGAATCTCACCGCCTACGATCTCAGCGTGGACACTCTGGACGTCCACGCGGTACGGGGCCATCCCCAGAGCATGGGGATGAATGGGGCCTTCAGCTCAGCCCTGGCCATTGGGGGGAAGTCTTCTTCTATGGGGTATCCCATGATGGAAGAGTAGTGGGAGATCTCTAGGGCTGTCCCGTGGTGGTGGGCTGATGGGTGGTCTTCGTCTCCATGGCCATCCCACAGCAGTGGGGTGCTGGGAGGGCTTCTCCAGTGTCATAGCATGGTGGTGGGATGGCGTGGGGTCTTCTATGGGGTCTTCTATGGCTCCATCCCATGGTGGTGGGGTGCTGGGATGGGGTCTCCTCCGGGCAATGGTGGGTGGGTGGTGGGAGCTGTCCCTCAGCGTGGTGCTGAAAGCCCCATATGTGTGTAGTGGGCAGCGGGGGGGGGTCTCACGTTTTTGCCCCCCCTTCCAGGACCGAAACACTTTCCACCGCTTCGACAAGTTCAACGCCAAGTACAACCCCATTGGGGAGTCCATCCTGAGGGAGATCTTCATCAAGACGGACAACCGCGTCTCGGGGAAGTACTTTGCGCACATCATCAAGGTGAGCCCCATCTCCATAGGGCACCATCCACCATCCTTGTACCTGCTGCCTGTGGCTGATGCTCTCTGTGCCCTCCTATGGCAGGAGGTGATGTCTGACCTGGAGGAGAGCAAGTACCAGAACGCCGAGCTGCGTCTCTCCATCTACGGCCGCTCCCGCGATGAATGGGACAAGTTGGCCTGCTGGGCCGTCAACCACCGCGTCCACTCCAACAACGTCCGCTGGCTGGTGCAGGTGCCCCGGCTCTTGTGAGTGCCCATCCCCACCTATGGGGGGTCCTGGTCCTATGGGGGTCCCTGGTCCTATGGGGGGTCCTGGTCCTATGGGGGTCCCTGGTCCTATGGGGGGTCCTGGTCTTGTGGGGAGGACCGGGGTTGGGTGCTGGGTGATGTGGGATGCGACACTGGGCTCCAAGTGTTGTCCATCCACTCTCAGCGATGTCTACCGGACCAAGAAGCAGCTAGCCAACTTCCAGGAGATGCTGGAGAACATCTTCCTGCCCCTCTACGAGGCCACCATCCACCCAGCCCAGCACCCCGAGCTGCATCTCTTCCTGGAGCATGTGAGCCCCCCAACCCTGACCCACTCCCTCCCATCCCCATGGATGTGTGGCTGACCCTTATGGCTGTGGGGATGGAGGTCCCGGTGTAGGGGTGACTGTCCCACTTGTGTTTGACCCCCACAGGTGGACGGCTTCGACAGCGTGGATGACGAATCCAAACCCGAGCATCACATCTTCAACCTGGACAGCCCTCTGCCCGTGAACTGGGTGGAGGAGGACAACCCGCCCTACTCCTACTACCTGTACTACATGTATGCCAACATGACGGTGCTCAACCACCTCCGGAGGTAAGGACATATAGTCCCCATGGCCCCCAGGGTTGGGGTGGGGGGATGTTGGGGTTGGGGGCTCATGGCTGTCCCCATGCACAGGAAGAGGGGCTTCCACACCTTCGTGCTGCGTCCGCACTGTGGCGAGGCCGGCCCCATCCATCACCTCGTGTCAGGCTTCATGGTGTCAGAGAACATCTCACATGGTTTGCTGCTGCGCAAGGTGAGCGGGGCCGGGGGGCTCAGCCGTGGGGTCTCGGTGCACCCCTGGACCCCCAACCTCCCACCCCTCACCCTGCTGTGCTCCCCAGGCCCCCGTGCTGCAGTACCTGTACTACCTGGCTCAGATTGGCATCGCCATGTCCCCGCTGAGCAACAACAGCCTCTTCCTCAGCTACCACCGCAACCCCCTCCCCGAGTACCTCTCGCGGGGGCTCGTGGTCTCACTCTCCACCGATGACCCCCTCCAGTTCCACTTCACCAAGGTGAGGTGTTTGGGGGGGGGGTCCACAGGTCATCGACCCCAAACCCATTGAGAATGGCCTCAATGGGAGGCCATGATGGGATGGGTTGGTGGTGGTCATGTCCATGGGGGTGGGGTTGGCTGTGGGGTCAGTGATGGCCATGGGGTTGGTGGTGGCTATGGGAGTGGGATGGGGGCAGTGGTGGCCATGGGGATAGAGTCAGTGATTGACATGGCCATGGGGATGGGGTCAGTGATGGTCAAGGGGGTGGTGGTGGCCATGGGGGAGGAATTGATGGTGGCCATGGCCATTGGGATGGGGGCAATGATGGCCATGGGGATGGGGTCAGTGATGGCCATGGGGATGGGGTCAGTGTTGGCCATGGGGATGGGGTCAGTGATGGCCATGGGGATGGGGTCAATGATGGCCATGGGGATGGGGTCAGTGATGGCCATGGGGGTGGGGTCAGTGATGGCCATGGGGATGGGGTCAATGATGGCCATGGGGATGGGGTCAATGATGGCCATGGGGATGGGGTCAGTGATGGCCATAGGGATGGGGTCAGTGATGGCCATAGGGATGGGGTCAGTGATGGCCATGGGGATGGGGTCAGTGATGGCCATGGGGTTGGGGTCAATGATGGCCATGGGGATGGGGTCAGTGATGGCCATGGGGATGGGGTCAATGTTGGCCATGGGGATGGGGTCAATGATGGCCATGGGGTTGGGGTCAATGATGGCCATGGGGATGGGGTCAATGTTGGCCATGGGGATGGGGTCAATGTTGGCCATGGGGATGGGGTCAATGATGGCCATGGGGTTGGGGTCAGTGATGGCCATGGGGATGGGGTCAGTGTTGGCCATGGGGATGGGGTTGGTGTTGGCCATGGGGATGGGGTCAATGATGGCCATGGGGATGGGGTTGGTGTTGGCCATAGGGATGGGGTCAATGATGGCCATGGGGTTGAGGTTGATGTTGGCCGTGCTGTTGGTTGTGGCCATACCAATGGAGTCAGTGGTGGCTGACGGGGTGGGCTCAGCAATGGCCCAGAGCAAGAAGGTGCCTCAAGCTCTGGAGGATCCTGGAGGTCCAGAGGGAGCGAGAGAACCTTGGGACCCCGCTCTCTGTCTGGGGGCAGGTTATGGGGCTGTGCTGAGTCTACGTGCCCCTATAGGAGCCGCTGATGGAGGAGTACAGCATCGCCACGCAGGTCTGGAAGCTGAGCTCCTGCGACATGTGCGAGCTGGCCCGGAACAGCGTCCTGATGAGCGGCTTCTCCCATAAGGTGCCCAGCCCCCCCAAAACCTCAAGGACCCCCCCATGCCATACAGGTGGCTCATTCTTACCCCCCCCCAGGTGAAGAGCTACTGGCTGGGCCCCCATTACCTGAAGGAAGGCCCAGAAGGGAACGACATCCGTCGTACCAACGTCCCCGACATCCGCGTTGGGTATCGCTACGAGACGCTGTGCCAGGAGCTGACGCTCATCACTCAGGCTGTTCAGAGCGCGGAGCTGGAGCCCATCCAGGAGGAGGACGTGCTGTCCATCACCCCCCCCCCACCCACACACTGATGTCCCCCCCCCCCATTTATTTCCATGCAGTGCCATCCCCGGGGCTCCGTCCCCTCCTGCTGCCCCGGGTTGTTGCCGTTTCCCCTGTTGTTCCTTGGTTCTTCTCGTTGTCTTTTTGGTATTTTTATGCTTCTTTTTGTGTGTGTGTTTGTGTCTTTTAGCTCGTTTTTTCACTGCTTTCCCCCCCCCCCCCCCATCTGTGTTACACCCCATTGGGGGGGTGGTGTTGTATTGGGTGCTGTGGGGGGGGGTCCTGGTGTCACAGTGACACCATGGGGACATTGGGGGTGGTGACATGACTTTCCCCCCCCCAGCATCCAGCTGTGGGTCCCCATGTTTTTAATAGCCCCCCCCCCCCTCCTCCGTCCAGTTCCTTGCCCCCCACCCACCTCTGTGCATTTGGGGGGGGGTCACATCGTGCTGGGGACCGGGTGGCACAGAGAACAATGTGGGGCTGCCATGTGAGATGGGGGGGGGGGGGGCTGCTCCCATCGCTATGTCCCCGCGCCCCCCCCCCATCCTGTGCCACCCCCGGAACATAAAACAACACCAAAACCCACCAAAGCATGGGAAATAAAGTATTTAAGTAAGAAATGGGACGCTGTGATTCGGGGGGGGGGGGGCGGACTCTGCGTGGAGGGGGCGGCCCCGGTGACGCGGGGGGGGGGGTGTGTGTGTTTGGGGTGGGACGGGCTGAGCTGCGCTGCGTTATTGGGATCGGAGCGGAGCGTCCCGTCGGGTGCCGTCGATCAACGCTCGCCATGGTTGTCACGTTGGGATATTGGGACATCCGAGGGGTGAGCCGGGGGGTCCCGGGGGTCTGGGGGGGTCGGGGGGGTGTGAGGGGGGGATTTGTTGGGGGGGGGGTCGTGACTCAGTGGCTGTGCCCGCAGTTGGCCCAGGCGATCCGCCTGTTGTTGGAGTACACCGAGACCCCCTACAAGGAGCGGCAGTACAAAGCCGGGCCAGGTGAGGGGGGGGCACCCCTTGTACAGCCATTTTTAATTGGGGGGGGGCACCCCTTGTACAGCTATTTATATGGGGGGGGGGGGGGGGGCACCCAGTCCTGTCCTCCTGCCCCCCCCAACCCCCCTCCCCTGCCCCTTGATCCAGGCACAAAGTCCGCAGTGCCCGGCGAGGGCAGAGTGCGGGGCGGGGCTGCGCAAACCCCCTCCCCTCCTGCCCCCCCCCCCGTTTTCTGCCCCCCCCCCCCATATATTCCCCCCCTGTTGCAATGTGGGGGTCTCTCCTGCAGCCCCCGACTTCGATATAAGCGACTGGACCAATGAGAAGGAGAAGTTGGGCCTCGATTTCCCCAATGTGAGTAGCGTTGGGGGGGGGTGAGGAGGTGAAGCAGGGGGGGCTGCCATGGTTTAACGCCCCCCCCCCCTTTATTTAGCTGCCTTATCTCATCGATGGCAACACCAAGCTGACCCAGAGCAACGCCATCCTGCGTTACATCGCCCGCAAGCACAACATGTGTGAGTGCTGGGGGGGGGGCTGGATATGGGGAGAGGGGGGGGTCCGGTGTGGTGGGGAGGGGGGGTCTGATGGGGTCCCTGCCCCACAGGTGGGGAGACGGAGGTGGAGAAGCAGCACGTGGACATGTTGGAGAACCACCTGATGGATCTGCGCATGGCCTTCATCCGGCTCTGCTACAACCCCGACTTCGTGAGTGACCCCCCCACACAACCACGGGGGGGTGGGTTGGTCCCTATGGGGGTCCCTGAGGTGGCTTTGGGGGGGGGGGATATTGGGAAACCACTGTGGGGGCTCAGTGCTGGGGTTGGAATCCCATAGTGGGGATGTGCCGCCTGCATGGCCCCAGATGTTGAATGGGGGGGCTGGGGGGGGCTGGGGGGGGCTGGGGGGGTCCCACCCCAATGCAGCCCCCATCCCATCCCTGCCCCCATCCCATTGTACAGGAGAAGCTGAAGCCGGCCTACCTGGAGCAGCTGCCAGGGAAACTGAGGCAGCTCTCGCGCTACCTGGGCACCCGGCAGTGGTTTATAGGGAACAAGGTGGGTGTTGGGGGGGGGGAATTGCTGTGTTATGGGGTTGGGGTTGGGGTATGGTGTCATACTGACCCTATTGCCCCCCCCCCCAGCTCACCTACATTGACTTTCTGGCCTATGACATTCTGGACCAGCAGCGCATGTTTGTCCCCAACTGCCCCGAGCTGCAGGGCAACCTGGGCCAGTTCCTGCAGCGCTTCGAGGTCAGTGGGACCCCACATCCCTGCCCCATATCGACCCTATGCATCCCCATACCATCCCTATATCAACCCTATGCATCCCCATATCATCCCCATATCGACCCTATGCATCCCCATACCATCCCTATATCGACCCTATGCATCCCCATACCATCCACATCCCATCTCCATATCATCCCCATCCATCCCCATATCGTCCCCATATCGTCCACATATCATCCCCATACCATCCCCATATCGACCCTATGCATCCCCATACCATCCCTATATCGACCCTATGCATCCCCATACCATCCACATCCCATCTCCATATCATCCCCATCCATCCCCATATCGTCCCCATATCGTCCACATATCATCCCCATACCATCCTCATATTGACCCTATGCATCCCCATACCATCCCCATATCGACCCTATGCATCCCCATACCATCCCCATATCATCCCCATCCATCCCCATACCATCCTCATCCCATCCCCATATCATCCCCATCCATCCCCATATCATCCCCATCCATTCCCATATCGTCCACATATCATCCCCATACCATCCCCATACTGTCCCTATGCATCCCCATATCATCCCCATATCATCTCCATCCCTATTCCCATCCCCATATCATCCCCATATAATCCTATTATCATCCCCTTATCATCCCCATATCATCCCTTTATCATCCCCATACCATCCCCATCCCATCCCCATATCGTCCCCATCCCATCCCTATCCCCATCCATCCCATTCCCATCCCTGTCCCCATCCCTATCCCTGCTCTGACCCCATATAATATATGTCCCCCCCCCTTTTTGCCCCCCAGGCCCTGGATAAGATCTCATCCTACATGCGCTCTGGGCGCTACATAAAGTCCCCCATCTTCTGGCACACAGCGATGTGGAGCAACAAGAAGGAATAAAGGGGGATGGACCCCCCTGCGCCCCCCCCCCTCAGATATCCCCCCCACCGGCCCCATCCCTCTATAGAATAAAGCTGAGGGTCTGCACTGCTGTGTGTGGAGCTGTCATGGGGGGGGACACATAGGGGGGCCCTATTAAGTGGGGGGGGGACACATAGGGGGTCCCTATTAAGTGGGGGGGGGACACACATAAGGAGTCCCTATTAAGTGGGGGGGGACACATAGGGGGTCCCTATTAAGTGTGTTGGGGGGGGACACATAGGGGGTCCCTATTAAGTGCGGGGGAGGGACACATAGGGGGTCCCTATTAAGTGGGGGGGGGACACACATAAGGAGTCCCTATTAAGTGGGGGGGGACACATAGGGGGTCCCTATTAAGTGTGTGTGTGGGGACACATAGGGGGTCCCTATTAAGTGTGTGTGTGGGGACACATAGGGGGTCCCTATTAAGTGTTTTGGGGGGGGACACATAGGGGGTCCCTATTAAGCGGGGGGGGGGACACACATAGGGGGTCCCTATTAAGTGGGGGGGGGGGACACACACATAGGGGGTCCCTATTAAGTGGGGGGGACACACACATAGGGGGTCCCTATTAAGTGTTTTGGGGGGGGACACACACATAGGGGGTCCCTATTAAGTAGGAGGGGGACACACATGGGGAGTCCCTATTAAGTGGGAGGGGGGACACACACATAGGGGGTCCCTATTAAGTGGGGGGGGGATGGGACACATTGTGGGTCCTTATTAAGTGTTTTGGGGGGGACACATAGGGGGTCCTTATTAAGTGGGGGGGGAAACACATAGGGGGTCCCTATTAAGTGGATGGGGGAAACATAGGGGGTCCCTATGAAGTGGGGTGGGGACCTTTTGGTAATGAGGAACCCTGTATGTACAAGGGGGGGGCAGGGGGATTGGGTGCCCCCCCCCGCTAAATAGGGGAGCCCCAAAGTAAGGAACGACCCCTAATGTGGGACCACCCCCCCAAAGGAAAAGGGGGGTTCCGCTCATAGCGCAGCTGCCCCATTCTCCTTTAAGACCCCCCCCTCAAAGACCCGCCCCCAGGAAAGGGAGGAGCTGCGGGGGGGGCTCGGAGAGGGAGGGGGGCAGCGACTGGATCGCGCGTAGCAATGGCGGTGTTGGGATACTGGGACATCCGTGGGGTGCGTGGGGGGGGCACGGGGGGGTCCCAACCCTGGGGACCCTATGGGGGGGTGGGTGCGGCTTGAGGGGTTGTGGGGGTCTTTTGGTGGGGGGGGGGGCTGTTTATTTCTGGGTCCCTCCTGCACGATGGGGGTCCTTTGCTCCCCCCCCACTTTCACGCCCCCCCCCCCTTGTGCTGCGCTGTGGGTTTGGATGGGTTTGGATGGGGGGGGGCACGATGGGGTCCAGCTCCGCGAGCGGGGGGGGCGTACAGGGGGGTCCCAACGTTGGAGGGGGGTCGCTTGGGGGGGTCTCCTATTGGTTTTCTATGCGGGGATGGGGGGGGGGCTATTGATTTAGGGGCGATTTTAGCCCCCCCCCCTCAGTGCGAGCGCCCTTTGCCCCCCCCCTATCGGCCACGTGCTGCGCTTTGCGCCCCATTGCGTGGGGGGGGGGGGGGGCACAACGCATGGAGCTCGGGGGGGCATCTCCCACCCCTCCCTGCCTCTATGTCCCCATGGGGGGGGGGGGTCTCACTGCTGTCTGTGCCCCCCCCCCAGCTGGCCCACGCCATCCGCCTGCTGCTGGAGCACACCGGGACCCCCTATGAGGACAAGCTGTACAGCTGCGGGGAAGGTGAGGGGGGGGGGGGGGGGCAGGGTTGTGTGCCTGAGCCACCCCCCCAAATTGGGGGATGGATGGGGGGGGCATCATGGCGTCACCCCCCTTTATCCCCACAGCCCCCAACTATGACAAGAGCCAATGGATCAACGAGAAGGAGAAGCTGGGGCTGGACTTCCCTAATGTATGATGGGGGGGGGGCACCTCCATATTAACCCTATACCTCAATGTCCCCCATATCCCCCCCCCATGTCCCACGGTGTCCCCCCCAACCCCCCCATGGCCCTTTATCCCCCCCCCCATTACCCTGATGTCCCCATGCCTTATTGCCCCCCACCCCCACATACCCCCCCCACCCCTGTATTCCTTCACCCTTCTATGCCCCCCACCCACACACCCGATGTCCCCAAGCCCCCTCCCCTTTTTATCCCCCCCCCCCTCAGCTCCCATATTACATCGATGGGGACGTCAAACTGACCCAGAGCAACGCCATCCTGCGCTACATCGCCCGCAAGCACAACATGTGTGAGTGATGGGGGGGGTCCGACTGGGGGTTTATGGTTATTGGGGGGGGGTTTGGGGTCTGGGGGGGGGTTTTGGGGTGGGGGGGGGTCCCAATGGTGTTCTCTATGTGCAGGTGGGGACACGGAGCAGGAGCGGCAGCGCGTGGATGTGCTGGAGAACCAGGTGATGGATTTCAGGATGAGCCTGGTGATGGTTTGCTACAGCCCCGACTTTGTGAGTGCCCCCGTTATTTGGGGGGGGGGACAGGACACAGGGACCCCCCTATAGGGCTGGGACCCCCCTATAGGGCTGGGCTGACCCCTTTGTGTGCCCCCCCCCCCTCAATAGGAGAAGCTGAAGCCCGGATACCTGGAGCAGCTGCCAGGCAAACTGAAGCTGTTCTCCACCTTCTTAGGGGATAGGAAGTGGTTTGCAGGGGACAAGGTGAGACCCCCACCCACCTAAATGGGGGGGGGGGGCACATGGGGGGGGTGTTCCAATGGACTCACTGTTTATATGTGCCCCCCCCCCCCAATTTTACAGCTGACCTTTGTGGATTTCCTGATGTTCGATGTGTTGGATCAGAACCGGATCTTCAGCCCGCGCTGCCTGGAGCCCTATAGCAACTTGTGCGGCTTCATGGAGCGCTTTGGGGTCAGTGTGTGGATATGGGGGGGGTTCTAATGGGGGGGGGTCTTTCTGACATGCCCCCCCCCCCTTTATGTCCTATAGGCTCTGGAGAAGGTGGCGGCGTACCTGAAGTCCAGCCGCTTCCAGAAGATGCCCATCAACAACAAGATGGCCAAGTGGGGGGGCAAGAAGGAGTAATAAGGGGGGGGTCCTGCCCCCCAACCCCCCCAATCCCCATCCCCCTTCTTTACTCCCACCCCCCTGCGATGGGGAGACCCCAGCCTCAATAAAAGGGGGAGGTGCAGTGCTCTGTGTCCCTCATTGTGGGGTGGGGGGTGACAGGCTCAGAGCCCCCCCCCATTGTGTGGGTGGGATGGGGTTGGGGTCCCCCCACTTTGGGTTGTCCCATCTCAAGGGGGGGGGGGGTCAATAGTGCAAACCCACCTGACAATGGGGCAGCAATGGGGGGGTGCCCCACTGAGTGGGGGTGATGGGGGGGGAAGGGCAGTGGGACCCCCCCCCACTTTAGAGCCCTGTGTCCACACGGAGCCGCTGTTGATGCTGACAGTGAGTTTATTTTACACCTCTCCCCCCCCCAACAAGGAGCTCATATCTCCATATCTCCATGCAGGGACCCCCCAGCCCCCCTCAGTCCCACTCCCCCCCCCCCCCCCATTGGGTCGCTCCATCCTTTTGGGGGGGGGTCGGGACCGCACTGTGCTGGGCTCCCATCGGCTGTCAGTCATTGGGACCGATCTGCAGGTTGAAATTGGGGAGGGGGGCAGGTGGTTAACAACCCCCCTCCCCCAACACCTTTATTTGGGGGGGGTCCCGGACTCACCCCCATGGCGGAGCGCACGGGGCTCAGTTTGAACAGGACCCTCCTCCACTCCTCGGGACACACCGCGCGCAGCTCCGCCGCCGTCATGTGCAACAACTGCCGCCCCCCCAGGACCCCCAGGCAGCGCACGGTGCTGAGGGACGCGGGGGGTCAGATGGGGGGGGGGGGGCTTCGTTTTAAGGGGGGGGGGGAATTGGGGGGGGGGGGTCGTAACGCACAGCGGAGCGAAGCCTTTGTCCTTCAGCCACGCCGTCACCTCAGCTGGAGTGGATCCCATGTGCAGCGAGGGGGGGGCGACCTGATAAGGGGGGGGTTAAAGGGGTTAAAGGGGGTGAGGTGCCCCCCCCCTCCTCTACCCGGGGTTATATGTTATATGGGGGGGGGGCTCACCTGGCTGCCGTCATCGTGCCCCGCCGGCTCCAGGATGTTGCTGGGGACGTAGCCCTGCTCCCCCCCCCGGCTCCGAACCAGCCACCACTTCTTCTGCTGGTCCAGCACCTGGGGGGGTCCAACATCCCCTGTGTGAACTGGGGGTCGCCTGACCCCCCCCATTAGCCCCCCCCATGGACCCCCCCTATGGACCCCCCCCCATCCTGTACCTGCAGGGTGTCCCCCATCCTCACGCTCAGCTCCTGTGGGTTCCTGCCCTGGAATTCATACAACACCCGAACCAACGTGGGGGGCTGTGGGGGTGGGCTGTGGGGTGGGGGGGGGCAAAGCTTTGAGTGGGTTCTGCTGGTCCCATATGGGGGGTGGGGGGTCGGGGGGGGTCGGGGTGCACTCACAGCTGCCCCGGTGCGTCTCCATATGTGGGGTCATCCCTTTCTAATGCCTGTGGGGGGAGAACAGTGGGGTGGGAGACTGAGCTGTATAGAGGTGCCCCCCCACCCCAAAAACAGCCCCCCCCCACAGCCCCATACCGGCTGGGTGTCTGCAGTCAGCATGGGGGGGGGCAGCCAGCCGTCAGAGAACGTGGGGATGTAACGAGGGACCTGATCAGCATTGGGGTACTGAGACCTGCGGGGGGGATTGGGGTTGGATGGGATGGGATGGGATTGGGTTGGGATTGGAATTGGATTGGGGTTGGGGTTGGATGGGATGGGATGGGATTGGGTTGGGTTGGGATTGGATTGGGGTTGGGGTTGGGGTTGGATGGGATGGGATTGGGATTAGGTTGGCATTGGGGTTGGGGTTGAGATTGTGGTTGGGTTGGGATTGGATTGGGATTGGGGTTGGGTTGAGTTGGGATTGGATTGGGGTTGGATGGGATGGGATTGGGGTTCGGTTGGGGTTGAGTTGGGGTTGGGGTTGGGTTGGGATTGGGATTGTGGTTGGGTTGGGGTTGGGATTGGGGTTGGGTTGAGTTGGGATTGGATGGGGTTGGGTTGGAATTGGGGTTGGGTTGGGATTGGATTGGGATTGGGGTTGGATGGGATGGGATTGGGGTTCGGTTGCGGTTGGGTTGGGGTTGGGGTTGGGATGGGATTGGGATTAGGTTGGGATTGGAGTTGGGTTGGGTTGGGGTTCAGTTGTTTTGGGGTGGAAGCTGGGATTGGTTGGGGTTGGGTTGGGATTGAGTTGGGGTTGAGTTTGGGTTGGGATTGGATGGGGTTGGGATTGGGGTTGGATGGGATGGGATTAGGATTAGATTGGCATTAGGGTTGGGATTGGGGTTGAGTTGGTGTTGGGGTTCAGTTGTTTTGGGGTGGAAGTTGGGATTGGTTGGGGTTGGGTTGGGATTGAGTTGGGGTTGGGATTAGATTGGGATTGGGGTTGGATGGGATGGGATTGGGGTTCGGTTGGGGTTGGGTTGGGATTGGGGTTGGGTTGGGATTGGATGGGATTGGGGTTGGGTTGGGTTGGGGTTGGGTTGTTTTGGGGTGGAAGTTGGGATTGGTTGGGGTTGGGTTGGGGTTGAGTTTGGGTTTGGGTTGGGTTGGTTTGGGATTGGATGGGGTTGGGGTTGGATGGGATTCAATTGTGTTGCTTTGGGGTTGAGTTGGGTTGGGATTGGATGGGGTTGGGATTCAGTTGGGTTGTTTTGGGGTTGAAGTTGAGATTGGATTGGGGTTGAGTTGGGGTTGAGTTGGGTTGAGTTGGGTTGAGTTGGGTTGGGTTGGGTTGGGTTGAGTTGGGTTGGGGTTGGGGTTGGGTTGGGTTGGGGTTGGGTTGAGTTGGGTTGGGTTGAGTTGGGTTGGGTTGGGTTGAGTTGGGTTGGGTTGAGTTGGGGTTGAGGTGGGTTTGAGGTGGGGTTGCCTTGTGTTTAAGGTTAGAGTTGTGTTAGATTGGGGTTAGTGTTGGGTCAGGATGAAGGTTCATGTTGGGGTCTGTTCTGTGCTCCGTGAGCCCCATTGACATGTGGGGCTGCCCCACCGGCTCATGTTCCAGGCCGTGCCCAGGCTCTTCCAGGTGCGGTGCTGCTCGGGCAGGAGGGTCCCATCCAGCAGCTGCAGCGCCTCGGGGAGCAGCAGGGGGGTCTGCACCTCCGCAGCCAGGTGGGGGTGGGGGCACAGCGCCAGGACCTGCTTGTGGGGTGGGATGGGGATGGGGGGGTTCAGCCCCATGGGGTTAGGTTGGGGGTCCCGGGGGTCCCGGGGCACTCACGGAGCTCAGGGCCTGGAAGATGTGATCCAACAGGTTGGGGCCGGACGGGACCTCGATGTGCTGCCAGTTGTATGCCTGGGGGGGGGGACAGGGTGGTCATATGCAGGACCCCCCCCCAGGACCCCCCAGACCCCCTTTATGGCCGTGTATGGGGTGTGTGTCCATAGGGTTGATATGGGGGGTCTCCATGCACACAGAGGGACGTACCAGCAGGTTAATGGCGTATTTCACCTTCTGATAGAAATCCACGTATTCTGCCTTGGAGGGGAGATCTATGGGGCGGGGGGGGGGCAGACAATGGGGCTGGTATTGAGGTGACCCCCAGAGCTGGATGGCACCCAGTGCCCCCCCCCCCCCCTTAGTGCCCCCCCTGCCCCCCAACCTTTCTTCTTCTTCTTCTTCTTCTTCTTTGGGGTCTGGCTGCCCCCAATGTCCACCTGCAGCCGCCCCATAAACAGCTCCATATCGTCCAGCACGTGGTTAAGGACCAGCTGTAGGAACATGGGGGGCTGAGCGGGGTGGGGGGGCTGGGAGCCTCATGTGGGGCAGGATGGGGGGGTTGTGGGGCAGGGGCTGCTCACCACGTCACGTTCGGGGTCCGACATGGTCTCTCCATTGGGGCCCATCCACTTGTTCTGCTCCGATCCTATGGGGCAGGTGGGATAATGCCAGTGGGACCCACAGAACCCGACCCCCCGCCCCATAACCTGCCCCATAGACCCCCCGCCCCATAACCTGCCCCATAGACCCCCCGCCCCATAACCTGCCCCATAGACCCCCTGTCCCATAACCTGCCCCATAGACCCCCTGCCCCATAACCTGCCCCATAGACCCCCCGCCCCATGGCTCACCGTGCTCTGAAGGGGGGTTGTGTTGGATGGGGGGCAGCGGTCGGGGCCCGGCGTGCTCGGGGTCTGCAGCTCTGTAGGATGCTGGGATGTACGGGGGGTCGGGAGGCAGCTGTGGGGCAGCACTGGGGGGGGGACAGAGGGGGTCGTGGGTGTGGGGGGCTGTGCCCATGGACAGGGGATGGGGGGGGAGATGGGGGGTGGATGGGATGGATGGGATGGATATAGGGGATGGATGGGGGCAATGGGGGCAGATGGGGCAGGAGGGGATGGGTCCCACCGGGGGTGACCCATTGGGACAGGCTGTGCCCCCCACCCCATAGCCGGACCCATAGCCGTACCCACAGCCATACCCATAGCTGGACCCATAGCCGGACCCATAGCCGGACCCATACCCGTACCCATACCCGGACCCATAGCCGTACCCATAGCCGTACCCATAGCTGGACCCATACCCGGACCCATAGCCGGACCCATAGCCGTACCCATAGCTGGACCCATAGCCGTACCCATAGCTGGACCCATAGCTGGACCCATAGCCGTGCTGCTGCTGCTCCTCCTTGCTCTGCTGCACCAACTTCTCCAGGCTGCTCTTCAGAGTCTCGGCCTGATGGACCCCACACCCCATAACCCTACAGTCTCACAGCCCCATAGCCCCACAGCCCCATAACCGCCAATCCCATTTCCCCACACCCCATAACCCCACAGCCCCACAAGCCCACAGCCCCATAACTCCACATCCCATATCCCCACAGCCCCATAACCCCACTGCCCATAACCTCCCACCACACAGCCCCATAACCCTATGGCCCACAACCCCACAGACCCATAAACCCACAGCCCCATAGCCCCACAGATCCATAACCCTATAGTCACACAACCCCACACCCCATAACCCCACTCCCCATAACCTCCCAACCCACAACCTCACAGACCCATAACTCCACACCCCATAACCCTACATCCCCTTAACCCCACATCCCCACCCCACAACCCCACAACCCCATAACCCTATAGCCCCATAACCCTATGGCCCACAACCCCATAACCCTATAGCTCCATAACCCTATGGCCCACAGACCCATAACCCTAGAGCCCATAACCCCACACCCTGTAACCCTACAGCCCACAACCCCACAGCCCCATAACCCCACAGCCCCATAACCCCACAGATCCATAACCCCACAGATCCATAACCCTATAGCCCTACAACGCCACAGCCCCATAACCCTATGGCCCATAACCCCACAGCCCCATAACCCTACATCCCCTTAACCCCACAGACCCATAAACCCCATAACTCCACACACCCCATAACCCCCCACAACCCTACACACCCCATAGCCCCACACAACCCAACACACCCCATAACCCCCCACATCCCCATAAACCCCATAGCCCCCCATAACCCCATAACTCCACACACCCCATAACCCCCCACAACCCTACACACCCCATAGCCCCACACACCCCATAACCCCATAAACACCCCCTATAACCCCATAACCCCCCACCCTATAACCCCATAAACCCGATAACCCCCCACAACCCCATAACCCCCCACCCTATAACCCCATAACCCCACACACCCCATAACCCCATAAACACCCTCCATAACCCCACACCCTATAACCCCATAAACCCCATAACCCCATAAATACCCCCCATAACCCCATATAACCCCACACACCCCCTATAACCCCATAACCCCATAAACACCCCCTATAACCCCATAAACACCCCCCATAACCCCATAACCCCCCACCCTATAACCCCATACACCCCCATAAGCCCTATAGCCCCCCATAACCCCATAACCCCATAAACCCCCCCTATAACCCCCTATAACCCCCTATAACCCCATCCCCCCCCCCACTCACCGGGATCTGGTGGCACTGGAAGATCCACACGCTGCCGCCCCCCCCCCAGCCCCGCTCCTGCACCGTTATGGCCAATAGGGAATGGAAGCTGCCCACAGCGGGGGGGGACACACAGCGCTCAACGCTGCGCAACGGGAACCGGTCCAGGTCCTCCTGGGGGGGTATGGGGTTATAGGGGGCTATGGGGTTATGGGGGGTTATGGGGTTATGGGGGGTTATGGGGTTTATGGGGTTATAGGGTGGGGGGTTATGGGGTTATGGGGGGTTATGGGGTGGGGG
The DNA here is from genome assembly GCF_054131305.1 of Coturnix japonica. Taxonomy (NCBI): domain Eukaryota; kingdom Metazoa; phylum Chordata; class Aves; order Galliformes; family Phasianidae; genus Coturnix; species Coturnix japonica. The sequence continues at coordinate 2,564,693 of NC_140700.1, forward strand.
GTTATGGGGTTATGGGGTTATAGGGTTTATGGGGTTATAGGGTGGGGGGTTATGGGGTTATGGGGGGTTATGGGGTTATGGGGGGTTATGGGGTTTATGGGGTTATAGGGTGGGGGGTTATGGGGTTATGGGGGGTTATGGGGTTTATGGGGTTATAGGGTGGGGGGTCATGGGGCTATGAGGGCTTATGGGGTTTATGGGGTTATAGGGTGGGGGATTATGGGGTTATGGGGGGTTATGGGGTTTATGGGGTTATAGGGTGGGGGGTTATGGGGTTATGGGGGTTATGGGGTTATGGGGTTATAGGGTGGGGGGTTATGGGGTTATGGGGGTTATGGGGTTTATGGGGTTATAGGGTGGGGGATTATGGGGTTCTGGGGTCTAGGGGGTTATGGGGTTTATGGGGTTATAGGGTGGGGGGTTATGGGGCTATAGGGGGTGTTTATGGGGTTATGGGGGGCTATGGGGTGTATGGGGTGTGTGGGGTTATGGGGTGGGGGGTTGTGGGGTGTGTAGGGTTGTGGGGGGTTATGGGGTGTGTGGGGTTACGGGGATGTAAGGGGTTATGGGGGGTTATGGGGTGTAGGGGGATGTGGGGGGGTTATGGGGTCTGTGGGGTTATGGGGTCTGTGGGGTTATGGGGTCTGTGGGGTTATGGGGATGTAAGGGGTTATGGGGGGTTATGGGGTTTAGGAGGGGTTATGGGGTTATGGGGGTTATGGGGTTATGGGGTTATAGGGAGGGGGGTTATGGGGTTATGAGGGTTATGGGGTTTATGGGGTTATAGGGTGGGGGGTTATGGGGTTATGGGGGGTTATGGGGTTTATGGGGTTATAGGGTGGGGGGTTATGGGGTTATGGGGGGTTATGGGGTTTATGGGGATGTGTGGGGTTATGGGGTGTGTGGAGTCATGGGGTTATGGGGGGCTATGGGGTTTATGGTGATGTGGGGGGTTATGGGGTCTGTGGGGTTATGGGGTGTGTGAGGTTATGGGGGGCTATGGGGTTTATGGGATTGTGGGGTTATGGGGTGTGCAATGATGGAGTTATGGGGTTGGGTCTGATGGGGTGTGTGGGGTTATAAGGTATGGGGTGTGGGTTATATGGGGGGCAGTTACGGGGATACAAAGGTTATGGGGACACAGGGTGACGTAGGGCTGCAGGGCTGGGGGTTATGGGGTGAATAGGGGCAGGGATGGACTGAAGGGCTTATGGGGTGCGGGGGGGGGGGTTGGGTCTCTATAGGGTCTGGGGTCGCTATGGGGTCGCTATGGGGTCCCTATGGGGTCTCTATGGGGTCTCTATGGGGTCGCTATGGGGTCCCTATGGGGTCTCTATGGGGTCGCCATGGGGTCTCTATGGGGTCTCTATGGGGTCGCCATGGGGTCACTATGGGGTCGCTATGGGGTCGCTATGGGGTCTCTATGGGGTCGCTATGGGGTCGCTATGGGGTCGCTATGGGGTTACCCTGCTCTCCACGTCGCTCAGCAGCAGATCCTGATCCCGGACCCCCAGGAGAAGATCCTGACCCCAAACCTTCCCCATCGCATCCAGCTCCCGCAGCCGCCCCACACAATCCTCGATGCTGCGCAGCTCCCGATCCAGCCGCAGGGTCAGCAGGTGCTGGGATGAGCCCGGCCGTGGTTATGGGGCGCTATGGGGCGCTATGGGGCGCTATGGGGCTGCCCCATAACCTGGGGGGTGGGTATAGGGGGGGGTCTCCTACCTCCACGTGGTGCTGGAAGTCACTTTGGGGTTTGAGCAGCGTCTGCCCGTAGTCCTTGCGCTGATCTATGGGGCCAGGCGGGGTTAATAGGGGATATGGGGTTAATAATAGGGGATATGGGGTGGGGGGTGGATGTGTGGGGCGGCCCCATAGACTCACTGTAGATGCTTTTGGCGCTGGGTCGGGTGAAGCCGGTGGTGCCGTGGGGGCTGAATTCGTATTCATTGCTGTGCGGATGGGGGGAGATCAGAGCGCTGAGCCCCATAGCAGAGCGCTGTGCCCTATAGCAGAGCTTTGAGCCCCATAGCAGAGCGATGAGCCCCATAGCAGATTGTTGTGCCCCATAGCAGAGCGTTGTGCCCCATAGCAGAGCTTTGAGCCCCATAGCAGAGCTTTGAGCCCCATAGCAGAGCGCTGAGCCCCATAGCAGATTGTTGTGCCCCATAGCAGATTGTTGTGCCCCATAGCAGATTGTTGTGCCCCATAGCAGAGCGCTGCGGGTTGTGGGGCAACTCACCGCGATGTGGGGCCGCTCCAGTAGCTGAACGGGTCTCCCATCCTCCCTGTGGGGCACAGAATAAACCCCATGTGGGGCAGCGGGGTCGAGCTGTGGGTCCCCAACCCGATGCCCGGCGGGGTCTCGGTGCCCCCCATCCCCCCCATAAGCTGGGACCCCCAAGTCGGGCATCCATCCCCCCCTACACCCCCCAGCCCCATTGCTCACCCCACTGCTCACCCCGCTATGGGGCAGCGCTCCGCTCCGTGGGGCAGCGCGGGGTGTGACGTTGTACCGCACCCCGCTGCTCTTTGCCCCATAGCGTTCGCTTCCCGGTGGGGCGGGCAGGTTATTGTGGGGTGGGGAACAGCCCCATATGGGGCACAGCGCGGCCTCCCCCACCCCACATTCACCCCATAGAGCCGCCCCCCCCCCCCATCCCACCTTCCCCTTTCAGCTCCTATTGAAGGGGATGCAGCCCCCGCTGCCCCCCACCCCATTACCCGCCCCCCCCCCGCCCCACACATCCACACCCCGTTGGTGTCATCCCGCCCCGCCCCACACTCCATCGCCCCACTGCGCCCCATGGAAGCACAATATGGGGACAACACGGGGGTGTATTGGGGGGGGGCTCCTTGTATTGGGGTCTGTGGGGTCGCTGAGCCCACCAGACGGTGGGTCGCCCCGCTCGGCCCCACTGTGCATTGGGGGAGCCCATAGCGGGTACATATGGGGCGCTCACCCCATAGGATGAGGGTGGGGTTCACATAGGAACCTTTCAGCCCCCCCCATATGGGGTGCAGGGGAACGACCCCCCGAAGGGGCGACCCCGTGGGCTGCAGTTACAACATGCGGCCACCAGGGGGCAGCACGTTCATGTGTCAGCGCTGGGACCAGATGTGGGGTTTGGGGTGGGGGGTTATAGGGGGTTTGGGGGGGGGGGGGTCCCCATCCATTGTGGGGTGTGACCCACAACAACGACCCCAAGGGGGGATTTAGGGGCACTGAGGGCACACAAAGGGGCAGGAGGTGGGATGGGGCCGCTATGGGGTGGGCAATCAGTGGGATTGGGGGGGAGATTGGGTGGCTCAGCCCTATATCCCAACACTATGGGGAGCAGCACCCCCAGACCCACAGCTGGGACAATGAGTGGGGCAGAACAGAATGGGGACCTGAACCCAATAGGGACCAGAACCCAATAGGGACCATAAATCCTATGGGGACACAAAGACATTGGATACCTGAACCCATTGGGAACCTGAACCTATAAGGAACCTGAACCTATAAGGAACCTGAACCTATAAGGAACCAGAACCTATAAGGAACCTGAACCTATAAGGAACCAGAACCTATTGGGAACCAGAACCTATAACGAACCTGAACCCATTGGGAACCAGAACCTATTGGGAACTGGATCCTATAAGGAACCTGAACCTATAATGAACCTGAACCTATAAGGAACCTGAACCTATAAGGAACCAGAGCCTATAAGGAACCTGAACCCATTGGGAACTGGATCCCATAAGGAACCTGAACCCATTGACACCATCAGCTCCCAGTTCCCCCAATGCAGGGAAATGGGGTGATGGTGCTTCCCAGGAAGGCACAGCCCCATTGGGGCCTTTCCACCCTCATTAACGCTGTGACTAACGAGCAGCGCGTGGCTCTGAGCTGTGTGGGGTGAAGGGGACGTGGAATAAAAGGATCTTCCCTAGAAATAAGGGGGGACCCCATAGGATGGTTATGGGGGGGGGGGGAAGGTCCCGCTGTGTCAGAGCCCACAGGGGCCTCGTGCTGCCCCACATCGGGATGTGTGGGGCTGAGTGTGCGCTGACGTGGGAGGGGTGGGGGGAAGTTGTGCAAGTGGGGCTGGATGGGATCAGCTGTGGGGTAAAGGGGGGGATGTGGGGCGGGGGGTCATAGGGATGGGGTGGGGGTGGGCTGACCCCAATGTGGTTGTATGGGATGGGGGGAGGGTGGGAATCCCATAAAGGTGGGGTTAATGGAACAGGGCATCACCTGGAGGGGGGGACACCCCATAAGTGGGGGCACCCCATAAGTGGAGATACCCCATAAGTGGGGACACCCCATAAGTGGAGATACCCCATAAGTGGGGATACCCCATAAGTGGGGACACCCCATAAGTGGGGACACCCCATAAGTGGAGATACCCCATAAGTGGGGGCACCCCATAAGTGGAGATACCCCATAAGTGGGGGCACCCCATAAGTAGAGACACCCCATAAGTGGAGACACCCCATAAATAGAGACACCCCATAAGTGGGGACACCCCATAAGTGGGACCCCATATGGGTGATTCCCTCCATCTGGGGCTGCCCCCCCCCAGCTCTTTGCCCCCTTTCCCTGCTCCCACCCCCCCATTCCCCCTGTCCCCCCCATACCCCCCCCCTATTTCCCCCACACAAATGCCCTATTTCCTCTCCCTTTTCTTCCTGCTTTCCCCCTTTTTCCTCCTCACGTGGCTCTGAGCTCATGGGGGCGGCGTCCAGCTCCTTCTCCAGGGCCGAGCTCTCGGCCAGGCCCCCCCTATACAGACCATTATATATAGGGGGTGGGTCCTGCCCCATAGCAGCGCTGCCCGCCCCACTGTTCCCCCCCCAGCCCCCCTTTCTCCCCTCAATCACCATCAGACCCACATCCTGCACCCGGCAGCTGCCCGCGGATTTACAATGTCCCCCCCTAAATCCCCCCCCGGGTTGTGGCTTCTCCAAGTAAATCAGAGCCAGATGTGGGGCCGGGAGGGGCTGCGGGGCAGGGAGTGGGGCTGGGAGGGGATAGGGGGTGATATGGGGCTGATATGGGGTGATGGGGGGTGATGGGGGTGAATATGGGGTGATGGGTGGTGATAGGGATTAATGGGGGGTGATAGGGGGTGATGGGGGGTGATATGGGGCTGATATGGGGTGATAGGGGGTAATGGGGGTGATGGGGGTGATAGGGGGTGATATGGGGCTGATATGGGATGATAGGGGGTGATAGGGAGAGATAGGGGGTGATATGGGGTGAATATGGGGGTGATGGGGGTGATGGGGAGTGATCGGGGTAATAGGGGGTGATATGGGGTGATAGGGGCTGATAGGGGTGATATGGGGTGATAGGGGGTGATGGGGGCTGATATGGGGTTGATATGGGGTTATAGGGGCTGATAGGGGCTGATATGGGGTTGATATGGGGTTATAGGGGCTGATAGGGGGTGATATGGGCTGATATGGGGTGATATGGGGTGATATGGGGCTGGGGGGGGGATGGGGATAGTTTGTGGTAAGGGTTGGGGCCATGACAGCAGCGGCCATAGGATGACACTGTGTGTGGGGGGGTCATAGCAGAGCACAGCAATGGAAGGACCCCCCCCCCCCCCCCACAGCCCAGGACCCCCCCGGGGGTCTCAGCCTCATCCCAAGGGCTCACAGAGCAGAGCAGCTCCATCCCGGTGTGGGATCCCATCCATCCCATCCAGCGATGTGCGCTATGGGGTGGGGGGGGTGATGGTGCTCTGCCCCCCCCCCACTATAACACACAGGGTCAGGGTCGGGGGCTGCCCACCCCATGGGCTCGGAATGGCCGCAGGGCCCCACTGTGTGTGTGTGGGGCAGGGCTGTGTGTGTATATGGGGGGGGTGGGGTATATATGGGGTGGCAGCCCCCCCCCCCCCAAAGAGGTTTTGGGCCGCATTCCTGGGCAGGACAGTGCAGGGAGGAGCGCGGTGTGACTCAGCCCTGGGGACACATGTGGGGCCATAATGCCCCCCCCCCACCCCATAGAGCTGTGGGGCCGGAACAGCCCCCCCACCCCATAGAGCTGTGGGGCCAGAACGCCCCCCCACCCCATAGAGCTGTGGGGCCGGAACAGCCCCCCCACCCCATAGAGCTGTGGGGCCGGAACAGCCCCCCCACCCCATAGAGCTGTGGGGCCGGAACAGCCCCCCCACCCCATAGAGCTGTGGGGCCGCTGACCAGGGACCCCCCCAGTGGTTGGGGGGGGGGGAAACGACCCCAAAGACCCCGAGATGTGAGAACAGACACAGCGTGACCCCACACCGAGCACCGGGAGGACACTGCGACCCCGTACAGCCGGGGGGGGGGATATAGGGGGGGTTATAATGGGGGGTTGTAAAGGGGGATTTAAAGGGGGGGTTATAAGGGGGGGTTCTAAAGGGGGAGTTATAAAGGGGGGGTTATAAAGGGGGAGTTATAAGGGGGGGGTTATATAGGGGGGGTTGTAAAGGGGGGGTTATAAACGGGGGATTCTAAAGGGGGGGTTATAAGGGAGGGTTCTAAAGGGGGGATTCTAAAAGGGGGGGGTTGTAAAGGGGGGGTTCTATGGGGGGGTTCTATAGCGGGGGTTCTAAACGGGGGGTTGTAAAGGGGGACTATAAAGGGGAGGTTCTAAGGGGGGGGGTTCTACAGGGGGGTTTATAAGGGGGGGTTATAAAGAGGGGTTATAAAGGGGGGGTTCTAAAGGGAGGGTTATAAGGGGGGGTTCTATAGGGGGGGTTGTAAAGGGGGGGGGTTCTAAAGGGAGGGTTCTAAAGGGGGGTTTATAGGGGGGGTTATAAAGAGGGGTTATAAAGGGGGAGTTCTAAAGGGGGGGTTATAAGGGGGGGGTTATAAGGGGGGTTTGTAAAGGGGGAGGTTGTAAAGGGGGGGTTATAAGGGGGGGGTTATGAAGGAGGGGTTATAAGGGGGGTTCTAAACGGGGGGTTGTAAAGGGGGGGTTATAAGGGGGGGCTCTAAAGGGGGGATTGTAAAGGGGGGGGTTGTAAAGGGAGGGTTCTATGGGGGGGGTTCTAAAGGGGCGTTTATAAAGGGGTGGCTCTAAAGGTGGGGTTCTAAAGAGGGGGTTATAAGGGGCGTTTATAAAGGGGGGGCTCTAAAGGGAAGGTTCTATGGGGGGGTTGTAAAGGGGGGGTTATAAGGGGTGTTCTATAGGGGGGGTTCTATGGGGGGTTGCGGGATCCCACGCGGTGACACGGGCCGTTCCCACGGGGATTTCCAGCCCTATTTCCATCCCGGGGCGGTGCCGGCAGCGCGGGGGGGTTGAAGGGCCGGGAATGCGGGGGAGGGTGCGGGGGTCGGGAACGGCCCCCCCCATATCGATGTGTGTGTGTGTGTGTGTGTGGGTCTGTGGGTCTGTGGGTCTGTGGGTCTGTGGGTCTGTGGGTCTGTGGGTCTGTGGGTCTCCGGGATTTCGGCAGGTTCGGACGGAGGCGGCTTTTATTTGGGATCGAACGAAACGGGGCGGCCCGTCCCTGCCCCCCCCCGGATTATTATTAACCCGGGCGTCCCGTGACCGCGCCGTGACATCGCTCCGGTCACTGCCACGGGGGGGGGTGACAGGGACCCACGGGAGAACACGGGGCACCCGTGAGTCAGACCGAATTGGTGCACAAAGGCACGGAAATGGGGCCAGCACGTGGGGGTGGGGGGGGATCACATAGGGGGCACCCATAGGGGTCACCTATAGGGGTGAAGGGGATGGGGGGCACCCCATAGGGGTTACCCATAGGGGTGAGGGGGCCTGGGGGGGGGTATCCCATAGGGGGCACCCATAGGTGTGAAGGTGATGGGGGTTATCCCATAGGGGTCACCTATAGGGGTGAGGGGGGGGCATCCCATAGGGGCCATCCCATAGGGGTGAGGGGGATGGGGGCCATCCCATAGGGGTCACCCATAGGGGTAAGGGGGATAGGGGGGGTCATCCTATAGGGGTCACCCATAGGGGTGAAAGGGGTGTGGGGGGCATCCCATAGGGGTCACCTAAAGGGGTGATGGGGGGTATCCCATAGGGGTTACCCATAGGGGTGAGGGGGATGGGGGCCATCCCATAGGGGTCACCCATAGGGATGGGATGGGGGGGACATCCCATAGGGGTCACCTAAAGGGGTGAGGGGGATGGGGGGGCCATCCCATAGGGGTCACCCATAGGGATGAAGGGGGGGCATCCCATAGGGGTCACCTATAGGGATGATGGGGGTATCCCATAGGGGTATCCCATAGGGATGAGAGGGGGCATCCCATAGGGGTCACCCATAGGGATGAGGGGAATAGGGGGGGTCATCCTATAGGGGTCACCCATAGGGGTGAAAAGGGTGTAGGGGGCATCCCATAGGGGCCACCCATAGGTGTGAGGGGGATGGAGGACATCCCATAGGGGTCACCTAAAGGGGTGAGGGGGGGTATCCCATAGGGATGAGGGGGGCCATCCCATAGGGGTCACCCATAGGGGTGAGGGGGATGGGGGGGCATCCAATAGGGGTGAGGGTGATGAGGGGGAGGGCATCCTATAGGGGTCACCCATAGGGGTGAGGGTTATGTGGGGCCATCCCATAGGGGTCATCCATAGGGATGAGGGGGGTGGGGGGCTTATCCCATAGGGGTTACCCATAGGGATGAAGGGGGCCATCCCATAGGGGTCACCCTTATCACCATTGTTATCCCCATTATCACCATTGTTATCACGGTTGTGACATCCCCCTTTGCAGCATCTCCAAGTTCCCGTTTCCCCGTCCTGATGTGCCCAACCTCAAGGCAACTCCTTGCACCCCTGCATCCATCCGTGCTCGTGTCACACGTTGCAGCCCCCATTGCACAAGCATCCCCTGCAGGATGCAGCAGCTCTCAGCTCCCTGCTGCACTTTGCACAACCATGCAGGGTTTCCTGCAGGAAAACCCCATTGCAGCACGGCAACGAGTTGCACTGCGTGTGCAACGCTGCAAGCTCTGTGCTGCTGTGCTGGTGCAAGCGGGTGTGCACGGGGGGATGTGTGTGTGCCCATTTGGAGGTGCACGTGTGTGTGTTTCAGGTGTGTGTGTGCAAATGCATTGCAAGGGGTGTGCAAGCAGCTGTGTGTCCATACATGCACATCCAAGGCTGTGTGTGCATGCACGTGTGCAAGCTCCAGCGCTGTGCATATGTGTGAGTTCTAAGGGGTGTGAGTGTGCACACAGCTGTGCAAGCTGCGTGTGTGTGTCCCAGTGCCTTGCACACGCGTGTGCAAATGTGTGCGTTGCAATGAGCGTGCAAGCAGCTCCGTGTGCCCATGTGTGTGTGTGTATGTGTGTGTGTGTGTGTGTGTGTGTGTGTGTGTGTATGTGTGTGTGTGTATATGTGTGTGTGTGTGTATATATATATGTGTGTGTGTGTGTATATATGTGTGTGTGTGTGTGTGTGTATATATGTGTGTGTGTGTGTGTGTTGTTGTTGTCGGGGTCTGGCTGTTGTTGGGGTCTCCCCGTCCCCCCGTGTCGGTACGGATCGGCTCCTCTCGTGGCAGCGTCGCTCCGCTCTGGCCGCCCGCCAGCCGTGTTCTCATAAACCACATGCTGCCGGCCGCCCTATAAAGGGCAGCGCTTTGGGGCCGCCCGGCTCAGCCCGGCCCCGCTCCGCCGCCTCCTCCCGCACCGCCCGACACGCTCCATCTCCGGCCGCCCCGCAGCCCCCATGTCCCGCTCCGGACCCCAGGTACCGCCCGCTCCTTGTGCCCCCCGCCCCCCGCCGGGCTCCGCTGCCACCTGCGTGTCCCCCCCGGTATCACCCCAACCCCGCGGCTGGGACAAGGGGACGTGGCGCTGCGGACCCCCAGCCGGCCCCGTCCCGCCGCCATATCCCTATGGCTCGTATCCCTATGGCTGATATCGCTCATATCCCTATGGCTCATATCCCTATTATCGCTCATATCCCTATCGCCGATATCCCTATTACTGATATCCCTGTTGCCGATATCCCTATCGCTGATATATCCTTATGGCTGATATCCCTATCGCTGCTTTCGCTTTGCCGTCCCGGTGCCGATCGCAGCGGTTCGGTCCCGGTCCGGTTCCCCCCCCCCTCAATCCCGACGTTCTGTGTCTCCATCCTCATCCCCGTCCGGTCCTAATTCCGTTCTGAACGCGGCTCCATCCCCATCCCATGGCCGTGCTCTCTCTCTCTGTTCCCCCCCGCCCCCCCCTCCGGCGACATCTGCAGTTTCACAAGCCGGGAGCGTTTCTGGGCCGGCTCCCAGGGAAACTGCCCCCACCCACCCAGCCCCACACACCCTCTCGGTGCCGGGATATGGGATCAATGGGGTCCATTAGATCCCCCCCATGGATCATCCCCTCTGCCCACTTGGGGGGGCTCGGGTCGCCCCGCTGCTTGTTGGGGGGCTGGGAGGGGGCTTTGGGGTGATGATGAGGGGAAGAGCCCTGAGGGTGCGGGGCTGGGGGTTGGGGGTTGGTCTGAGGGGATTGAGGGGCTTTTATGGGGTGGGTGACCCGGTGCCTGTCACCCATTGGGGTGGCCCAGAGCCACGTGTGTTGGATATGGGAAATTCCCTGTAGGAAGGAGCAGGATGGGCGTGGGGTGGGAGGATTGCAGCGGGGTCAGCGTTACAAAGCTGGGATTAATGGGGAAGGGGCTCTCGGGGGTCCGGCCCCTCACCAAACACCCCCATACCCCGCTCAGCTGTCCCTGCTCCGCTGCACCCTGCTCTCATCCCTCCTCCTGTGCTGCATCCATGAGACACAGCAGAACAGCTACTGCCAGCAGATCATCACCGAGCGGCACCTGGAGCATCTGCAGGACCTGGTGAGTGCCCCCATGGTGCCAGCGGGCGACTGGCGGCCCTACAAGCTCCAACCCCGCTTTAGGATCCCAATAGTGGCACCCAGCAGCCGGGCACCCGCGGGCACACGAGTGGCATCGTGCCTGGAGGAGCTGCCGTGTGTATGAGCCGGGGGCAGGGAGTGGGGGCAGCATAGGGGGCAAATGGGGGGTGCTGCTTTTTGGGGCCGTGATGGTTGTGCAGGGGTTAAGCCGAGGAATCCGGCTGCATTCCTGAGTCCAGCTGCTTGCCTGGAAGCTGGGCTGGCAACGGGGCTGTGGGTGGGTGGCAGGCGGGGAGGGGGGTCACGGAGCCAGCCGGGCTGGGGCCATGGGAGCGTGTGTGTGTCCTATGGGGTGCTCAGCATGGGGAGCCCCAGCCCAGCCCCATAGTGCCCCAGCCCAGCCCCATAGCGCTGCTGCCCGTGCTGGCCCCGCGCTCACCTCGGTGCAGGCATCACAATCGGGCCATGCAGGGATTTGTGTGTTGGCCATGTGGGTGCGTTTGGAGCAGATTAAATTTGGCCTTTTTGCAGCTCGAGGGATGGATCCCGAGCTGAGCTCAGCTCGTAACCGCTGCGTGTAACCGCTGCATTGGGGCTGAGGAGCCTCTTCCTCTATGGCAGATGCTCTGTGTGCAATACAGGCTGTGTATATGGGGAAGGTTTGCTGTGCAGCACAAGCAGCCGCCGTGGCTTTAGGGTGGGGGGTGTCGAGAGGGGCTGAATTCAGGCCATGGTTTCCCAGCTGGAGATGGAGCCCTCTCCTCCTCCGGAGTTTGCAAAGCAAAGCAAAGCAAAGCAGAGCAGCCGGCCCTTATTGCAGCCCCGCGGGATAATGGAGCAATTGTTTCCAGTGCTGCACGGCTCTGCTGGCAGCTCAGGCTGCGATGGATGCAGGCCCGGAGGCTGCACGCCCTGCAGGAGGGTTTGGCTTTGGCCGGGTTGTTTGGGGGATTTTCCTCCTTTTGTAATGGGAAGGAGAGGTGGCAGCGGGCAATGCTCCATCCCTGCTCCATCCCTGCTCCATCCCTGCTCCATCCCTGCTCCATCCCTGCTCCATCCCTGCTCCATCCCTGCTCCATCCCTGCTCCATCCCTGCCAGCACAACAGGGGGGTGCAGCATTAAGGGGAGGAGGAGGATGGTGTGGGGTGAAGCAGGAGCCCCTTGTGCTGTGGGCTGGGGGGCTCAGGGGGTGCTTACACACATGTGGGTCCAGGGCTGTGACCCCATGCTCCATCCCTGCAGGCGGACACACAGATGCAGCAACCTGGCACCGTGTCCTTCAGGTTCATCAGCAAGATGAGGCTGGTGAGTGGCCCCTGGATGAGTGGGGGGTGGGGTGTCCCTATGGGGTGTGTCCCTATGGGGTGTCCTTATAGTGTGTCCCTATGGGGGTGTCCTTATGGGTTGTGTCCTTATGGGGTGTCCTTATAGTGTGTCCCTATGGGGGTGTCCCTATGGGGGTGTCCTTATGGGTTGTGTCCTTATGGGGTGTCCTTATAGTGTGTCCCTATGGGGGTGTCCCTATGGGGGTGTCCCTATGGGGTCTCCCTATGGGGTGTGTCCTTATGGGGTGTCCCTATGGGGTGTGTCCTTATGGGGTGTCCTTATGGGGTGTCCCTTTGGGGTGTCCTTATAGTGTGTCCCTATGGGGGTGTCCCTATGGGGGTGTCCCTATGGGGGTGTCCCTATGGGTTGTGTCCTTATGGGGTGTCCTTATAGGGTGTCCCTATGGGGGTGTCCCTATGGGGGTGTCCCTATGGGGTGTCCCTATGGGAGTGTCCCTATGGGGGTGTCCCTATGGGGGTGTCCCTATGGGGTGTGTCCCTATGGGGTGTCCCTATGGGGGTATCCTTATGGGGTGTCCTTATGGAGTGTCCTTATGGAGTGTCCTTATAGTGCGTCCCTATGAGGGTGTCCCTATGGGTGTCTCTATGGGGTGTCCTTATAGTGTGTCCCTATGGGGGTATCCTTATGGGGTGTCCCTATGGGTGTGTCCCTATGGGTGTGTCCCTATGGGGTGTCCCTATGGGGTGTCCCTATGGGATACATTTGCTGTCCCTGGGCAGGGTGGGATATCAGTGCTCCCTCTGCCCATGCAGTTTCTCACTGTGGGGCTCCGTCTCCTCCCAGAACGATTCCATCTGCTACGTGAAAGCCGCCTTCCCATTGCTGGGCACAATCCTGAACAGGACGACGTTCAAAGAGAACTCGGCCAACGCCAACAAGATGAAGACGGTGCGAAGGATGTACGAGAACATCGACGAGAACGTGGACCCCTGCATCAGGGAGGAGGACGACGAGGAGCACGCGGTGGGCACATGGGGGGGGCCATGATGGGGGCTTAGATATGGCACCCTCATGGTGCCCTTATGGCACCCTTATGGCACCCTTACGGTGCCCTTATGGCACCCTTATGGCACCCTTATGGCGCCCTGATGGTACCCTGATGGTACCCTTATGGTGCCCTTATGGCACCCTTATGGCACCCTTATGGCACCCTTATGGCACCCTTATGGCGCCCTGATGGTACCCTGATGGTACCCTTATGGCACCCTAATGGTACCTTTATGGCACCCTTATGGCACCCTTATGGCACCTTTATGGTACCCTTATGGCACCCTAATGGTACCCTTATGGCACCTTTATGGTACCCTTATGGCACCCTGATGGCACCCTTATAGTACTCTTATGGCACCCTTATGGCACCCTTATGGCACCCTTATGGTACCCTTATGGCACCCTTATGGCACCCTAATGGCACCCTTATGGCACCCTTATGGCACCCTTACGGCACCCTTATGGCACCCTTATGGCACCCTTATGGCACCCTTATGGCACCCTAATGGCACCTTTATGGTACCCTTATGGCACCCTTATGGCACCCTTATGGCACCCTTATGGCACCCTTATGGCACCCTTATGGCACCCTTATGGCATCCTTATGGCACCCTTATGGTACCCTTATGGTACCCTAATGGCACCCTAATGGCACCCTTATGGCACCCTTATGGCACCCTTATGGCACCCTTATGGTACCCTTATGGCACCCTAATGGTACCCTTATGGCACCCTTACGGCACCCTTACGGTACCCTTATGGCACCCTTATGGCACCCTTATGGCACCCTTATGGTACCCTTATGGTACCCTTATGGCGCCCTTATGGCGCCCTTATGGCACCCTTATGGCACCCTTACGGCGCCCTTACGGCACCCTTATGGTACCCTTATGGCACGCTAATGGCACCCTTACGGCACCCTTACGGTGCCCTTACGGCACCCTTACGGCACCCTTACGGCACCCTTACGGCACCCTTATGGCACCCTTATGGTACCCTTATGGCACCCTTATGGTGCCCTGTGTGCCCTGTGCTGCTGAGCTGATGGTGCCCCATCCCGCAGCTCTCTGAGATGTGCTTTGAGGAGTTCACCACGTCCCCCTACGAGATGCTGGTGCTGGTCAGACAGTTCTTCCAGGACATCAAACAGCTGCTGCAGAATAAGGAGACCTTTGGGAAGGATTGCAGCCAGGTGTACCGCAGTGCGTGCGCGGGGCAGCACAGCTCATCCCCAGGTACGGATGTGCATCCTGCCCTGCCATCGTGTGCATGGAGCAGCTTGGAGCTGCGTGTGTTGGGAGCTGTGGGGCTGTGTTTGGGGCTGGGGGTGGGAGGGGGGGCAGAGAAGGGGATGCAGCCCCAGAATGGGGCTGGGAGTGAGACTATGGGGAGATGAAGGCGGCTCCATCCTCATGGAGGTGTCAGGCTCCAAGCCACATTGCAGCCCGTGCCTCAGTTTCCCCTTAGTGCCGGGTGAGGCCGAGTGCTGCCCTGTGTCAGTGCTGCCATCCGTGTTTGTGTGAGTGCCGTGCTGTCTGCATGCCCGTGGAGGAGCCGGCTCAGTGTTGGCTGTGCCTTGTCACCGCCGCTCCGTGGGGATGTCACACGTGTCCGGCTCCCACCATTGATGCTGCATCGTGGATAACCCCTCACTGCCAGCTCAGGGACCCGGTGACGGGCTAATAACACTTGTCCTGTCGCTCTGCCTTGCTGCTATGTCCAGCCCTGCCTGCTCCCTGCTCCCCTCTGCTCTCCATTTCGGGACACAGGGGGGTCCCCCCCCCTCGGAGCTGCTTCCTGCCGGTGACCCCACGGCCGTCTCTTCTCTCTGCTTCTTTCAGGTGTGGGGACAGATCCCGACTGCAATTGCCTGTCCCCTGCCCTCCCTTCTGCCACCCAGCCCTCCCTCTCCGCTGCCACCGGTGCCGGTGGGGACGCGGCACCCTCTAGCACCAGGGTCCCTTATCGGCAGCTCGGTGGCGTCCCGGCCGAGTTAGGCAGCAGTGCCCCGTCCGAGCCCCCCGGTAGCACGGAGGGTAGCTCGGGAGCCGACGAACTGCCCGGGATCGGGCTCGGCGACGCGTCGGCGCCGTCCCCCAGCGCTCAGCGGACGCTCGGAGCCCTCCTGGATCCGGCCTCCAGCTCCGGCCCGAAGGCTGCGGACGTTTCCATCCCATCCCACGGGATCCCGGACGAGGGCGCCGGGACCTCCGTCCTCCCGCATCGGCTCCCTTCGCCCCGAGGCATCGCTCAGCGCCGTCCCACCGACAGCCCCGAGCGGGTCACGCAGCTCCGCTTCTCCAGGATGGCTCCGCCGCTGCGGGGACGGGCGGGCGGCGGCCCCGGGGACGGGGCGAGGGCTGGGGGCTGGGGGCTGAGCCGGCTGCGGGAGCACGAGGACGGAGGGGCCGGACCCAGGTTTGATTCGAGCTTTGTTCTGAGCGCAGAGCAGCGCAGGAACGAGCCGCCGTCGGGCAGCGAGGGGCACCGGGAGCTGCTGGTGTATGTCCCGGTGGGCAGCGTGGTGGCCGTGCTGCTGGCCATGGGCGGGCTGCTCTTCTACAAGTATAGAGCCAAGGTGAGACCCCTGCCCGGCCTCAGTTTCCCCCGTACCCCAACTTGAAGGGGGGGACCCTGAGGGCCGCCCCATTGCAGGGAATTGGGGTGATGCTGACCGGCACTGGGGGTTATTTGGGGGGCTCCAGGTGGGAGCCCCCTCCCCATCCTCACCCCTCCCTCTCTCCAGGTCCTACAGCGGCCGTTAGAAGAGGGGGGCTGCGACCCCGAGGAGCCGGAGACCAGGTGGGTGCCATCCCAATCTGGAGACCCCCCCCCCCACCCTACACCTACCCCAACCGGGGGACCCCGGCCCTAAACCCCCCGCTGGGTTTTGCCCCTCAGGGCGCTGCGGGGAGCGGAGCGATGCTCGGAGCTGGAGACGCAGGAGCTGTGAGGTGAGGGGGGGGGGCAGGACCCCGATCTTTGGGTGGGGGGGGGTCTCCCGGCTGGGCTGGGAGGGGACACGGCAGGGCTGAGCCTCAGCAGGGCGGTTCAGCCGCCCGTTCATCCATAACCGTTCTGAAGTTCGAACCCATCATAACCTCATTTCCCACCCTCTTTATCTCCCCAGCGCCCCCCGGCGGGATGTGACGCTGCTCGGTGGGGGGGGGTGGCCGTAGTGTGGCCTCCCCCCATCCAATGACCCCCCAGCCCCGTCCCGCAGCTGGAACCCGCACAACCCACGGGTGAGGATGGAAGGACGGGGCGGTGCAGCCCCCCAGGACCCTGGAGATGGGGCGGGCGGCACCATTGGGCTCCATTGGGACGGCGTTGGATGCTGCGAGTGGAACATCTCCCCCCATCCGTCCACGTTTCCCATTGCTCCTCTATGACACCCGGCACTGGGGGACCCTATGGGGGGGGGGGGGGGGGACCCCTCCTGCATCCCACTGAGGATCCATGGGCCTGCAAAGGGGAAACCTTCACACTGTGAATATTTAAGACCCGCGGTGCCGTCCCCATCCCACAATCCCGAGCTGGACTTGGGAGCTGCTCAGCTTCAATATGGACGTGATGGATAAATCCTTTATCCAACCAATGCACTTTGGGGGGGGGGTTCCCCCCTCCCTGCAGGGTTATGGCTGCGAGCTGGTCTCGCCCCCAGACTGGATTTAAGTTGCTGGAGCACAGCATGGCACCATTGATTGAATGGGTTTTGGGGTGCAGCCGAACCCAAACTGCATCCCAGCCCACACAGCAGCCCTCCCTTATATATCTGTTATATCCAAAGGGAACGGGACGGAGCCACGCTCAGCTTTATGGGGTTGTTTTGGAAGCATTAGGGTTTGGTTTTCTATGCGTATTTATGGACTGCCAATAAGAGGCATTAAATGGGGGGGGGGTGGAAGTGGGGGCTGAGCTGGTGCTGGCTCAGCACATGGAAATGGGGGGGTTTAAGGTGGGGGGGGGCGGCAGCTTTTGGGGCTCTTTCTGCCTCTTGTCTCATTTTTTTTTGTACAGCGAAATGGTGGAAATATTTTATACAAAGTCATTTAAAGAAGGTCTATTTAAGGAAAAAGAAGAGAAGACAGCTTGTATATTTAATGTTATTAATAAAGATGGACGTGCAGCACCACCGTGTGGGAGCTGGGAATGGGGGGGGGGGGGGCACAGTTTGGGGCTGGGGGAGGCACTTGGTCCCATAGCAGATATAGGGACGGTGGGAGATCAGTTCTCTATCTCTACTGTCCCATTTTGGTCCTGTTTAGGGCTGTCCCTCTCCTATGGGAAAGGCTGGGGGAGGATGGTGTGTTAACCCCAGGCTGCTCTGGCCCCGAGCTGGGGCTGATCCAATGCTTATAGCCCCCCCCCCTCAATGTAGTGGGGGCTGCAGGGTGAGCTCTGGGTATGGCCGGGATCAGGGCTCACCCTGATCCTGTTTTCCTGTTGATCCATACAACAGTTCACGGTCACTGGGATGCACCCGGCCTTCCTGCCACCCCCCCATCCCCACACTGCCAATGGGGGGGGGGGGTGCAGGGCTGGACACCCCCCCCCCGACCCTACAATGAATGCAGGAGGAGGCAAAGCAGCTGCTAAAAGCAAACACACTTGAGGTTCACTTCCTGCAAGCACTTCACTTGGAGAGGCAGAGCAGCACCAGGCATTTCCTTCTTATCTCCCCCCCCCCATACCCCAGACCCCCATCCCTCTCTATGTGCTAATCCAGTTCCCTATGGGAAGGTTTGGGGTTGGGGGGGTTCAGTGGGGTATGTGAGTTCTATAGGGCCACCTGCGCTGTGATGGACGTGCAGCTCAGGGCTTTGCAGCTTTGGGGTTGTAGGATGAGCCCCCCATTGCTCGCTATGGGGGGAGCCCCATGCGGGCCCTATAGGGCCGTGTTTGCTGACAAACAGGATTCCTCGAGGGCAGCTGACTCAGCCCAGCCCTTCCTCTCCCCTGCAGCCCCGGGGGTTTCCCAGCTCCACATCCCCTTCCCAAGGAAGTGGGACCTATATATATCCGTCCGGATCTGGGCCATAGTGATTATGGTCTGTGTGTGTGTGGGGGGGGTGATTGGGGTCAGAGGATGTTCGGGTTGTTCTGTGGGGGGGCTGGGGGCAGCGAGTCCCTGCCCTGATGGAGCTTTAAGCTGGATGATGGCTGTGGGGCAGTGGGGATGGAGGAGAGGCCATGGGGAGGGGGGGAGAAATGAGGGGAGAAGGCACGGGGAGGAGATTTTGGGGGTAAAAATGACAGTTTTGGGAGCCCTAAGGGTGGGTTGGGGGGGAGCAAAAGCTCAGAGCCCATTTTTGGGAGCTTTAATGGGGGGATGGAGCCAATCCATGTTCCTACAGCAGGGAGGGGGATCATCCCTCCTAAAGGAGAGCGCCCATGGGGGGATTTTTACACCTTAAAAGCAGGTGAGGTGCCGAGATGGGGCTGAAAACCCAAAGTCTGAAGTGGGGGGGGGGGGGGGATGGAGCATCAGCACTGGGGTGGCTGTGGATGGGGCACCGTCGGACCACAGCCTTCCCTATGGGGCAGCAGGGACCACAGCCCTCCCTATGGGGCCGCAGACTGCTGACGGGGCAGCGCCGTCCCGGAAAGCACCGCGGGGCCGCGGTTCCCCACTGGGGGTTATAGGGACGGAACGGAGCGATCCCGGCCACCCTGATGGGATGGAGGGTTGTGTCGAGTGAGGACCGGCCCGGGCCCGATCTGCGGTCAGACAGAGCAGTTTTGGTTAAAGGGAAAAGTATGAGCTGCGATGCTGCAACGCTGCTGGCTCTGTGGGTTCATCGCTGTGGGGCTGGAGCGGGGACGAGCAATGAGGGGAGGTACATGTGTGTAACCCTATTGCTGGGTATGGGGGGGGTAAGGGTGGGAAATGGGGATCCCAAGGGGGAAGTGGAGCCATTCAGTGCTGGATGGATGGATGGATGGATGGACAGCAGCACCATCAGCCCTTATCAAGGAGGGACGTGGCCCTTGGGAGCACCATGGGGGGCTGAGCTGAGGGTGCTGACCCCCCCCCCCCGTGCATTACAGCCCATCCCAGCCCGTCCCCACCGTGATGGATGCTTGTTCCTTGGATCTGGCTGCCCCTACAGCTGTGCTTGGGGCTGCCCTGACCCAGCGCAGAGCAGCGAGCTCAGCCCTCCAGAAGGATGGAAGGGAGGTGGGTGGGGGCGAGGATTCTCTGGGTCCCTTCCAACCCAAACCATTCCATGTCTCTGTTTCTCAGTTTATTTATGATTGAATCAGATCATCGTGGGGTTGAGCTTCTTTATTCATTCTTTTATCTGTTTATTTATGTATTATGTTCTCGTCCTCATCCCATTCCATCCCCATCCCATCCCATCCCATCCCATCCCATCCCATCCCATCCCATCCCATCCCATCCCATCCCATCCCATCCCATCCCATCCCATAGTCCTCCCGTGGCGGTCCATTCCCCCCTTCCACCACTAGGTGGCGCCATGGTGCCGCTCCCGTTTCCATCCCGTCTCTTCTATCTCCCCGCCTCGCTCATCCAGCGGCCGCGTGATGACGTCACCACGCACTAACGTCACTCCAGAGCCGCCCCCGGCGCCCCGCGCGGTGCCCGCAGTGTCCGCCGCATCGCGCTGCGAACGGACCGGAACCGACCGGAACCGAACGGAACCGACCGGAACCGAACCGGGGCGGCCCATCCCTCCTCCTCCCCTTGTACCCCTCCGTTCCGCCTCGAGACACGATGTCGGGCCCGGAGCCCAGCGGCGGTGAGGAGGCCAAGCAGGCCAAGGAGGCGGAGGACGCTGAGAAGTTTTCCTTTATGGCCACCGTTACTAAAGCGCCCAAGAAGGTACAACGGGATCGAGAGGGGCTGGAATGGGGCCTATGGGGCTGTATGGGGCTGTATGGATCTGTATGGGGCTGTATGGATCTGTATGGGGCTGTATGGGGCTGTATGGGGCTGTATGGGGCTGTATGGGGCTGTATGGATCTGTATGGGGCTGTATGGATCTGTATGGGGCTGTATGGGGCTGTATGGGGCTGTATGGGGCTGTATGGATCGGTATGGAGCCGTATGGGGCTGAATGGATCTGTATGGAGCCGTATGGATCTGTATGGGGCTGTATGGATCGGTATGGATCCGTATGGGGCTGTATGGATCCGTATGGGGCTATATGGATCTATATGGGGCCGTATGGGGCTGTATGGATCTGTATGGGGCCGTATGGGGCTGTATGGATCTGTATGGGGCCGTATGGGGCCGTATGCTGCCCTATGGATCTGTATGGAGCCTTATGGATCTGTATGGGGCTGTATGGGGCCGTATGGATCTCTATGGGGCCGTATGGGGCTGTATGGATCTATATGGGGCCCTATGGGGCAGTATGGATCTGTATGGGGCCGTATGGGGCTGTATGGATCTATATGGATCTGTATGGGGCTGTATGGATCTGTATGGGGCCGTATGGAGACTTATGGATCTGTATGGAGCCTTATGGATCTGTATGGAGCCGTATGGGGCCCTATGGATCTGTATGGAGCTATATGGGGCCGTTTGGATCTGTATGGGGCCGTATGGATCTGTATGGAGCCTTATGGATCTGTATGGAGCCGTATGGGGCCCTATGGATCTGTATGGGGCCGTATGGGGTCGTATGGATCTGTATAGGGCCGTATGGATCTGTATGGGGCCGTATGGTGCCATGGGGTGAGAGCTGAGTGCTGCCCCACCATGTAGGGCTGCTTTTGGGCTTATAGATGGGCACATCGCTGTGTGCTGGGCTCAGGGTGTCCCAATTGGGCTCAGTGCTTTGCTATGGGTCCCCGTGTGCTCATAGCGGGGACACAGCCCCCATTGGGGACCCCCCTATGGGTGGTTATGGCAGCACTGGGATGTGATGGGAGCGGAGGGTTGGAGGCTGTCGTGCCCAGCTCTGTTTATTCAGGCTTTGGATGTGGCCTGAAGGAAGGAGCGGAGGAATGTGGAGCTGGGAGCTTGCAGGGGGGGTTTGTGTTCTTATTGCTTTTGTATTTAATGAAACTGAGATGGTCACGGAGCTGATGGTAACAGGGTGAGGCTGTGGCTGAGCTGGGAGCAAGCAATGAATCCTGGAGCATCATACCCACGGAATAAGAAATAACCTCAGTGTATCCAGGGGGAATCCTGGTGTTCTCAGAGCTCTGTCTGTGCTCGGGTTGCTTTGGGATCCTTCCTTACCTCACTGTGCTGCTGTGTGCATTGCATTGCGTTGCATTGCATTGCATTGCATTGCACAGCACCAAGAGCAGCCGTCACACTGCAGCGCTGTGATGGTGGAGGTGCCCTGAGCCACGGGAGGCGTTTGATGCTGATAACATCAGCATTGCATTGAGATCCTGGGGAGCTTGCAATGCAACTGAGGTCAAGGAACAAAGCGCTCGGGGCTGCTGCTCTCCTTGCATGGCTGCTTTGTGCAAATAGGGCTCGGTTATGGGGGAAACCTTGGCAGGAGGATGAAAGGAGAAGGATGGAGGATCACCCTGCAATACAGCGCTGAGTGCCCCCAGCTCCGGGCATTTCAGATGCTTTCCAATTGCAATGAAACCATTCAAACGCCTCTTGGTTTTAATGCAAGCCAAAGCTGCTTACGGCTGCTCCGAGCGTGGCCAGCATTGAAGATGGCTGGGAGGTGGAGCTGGAGGACACAGTGTGTGCCCTGATACTGGGATGGAGCTGAGCTGTGTGAGCTGAGCTCCTCAGGGAGCAGCTTTGCCTTGTCCCAGTGCATGGGGTGGGTGTCCCCAGCTTGGAGCCCCCCCTTGAGCACAGGGGGAACACATGGGCTGCATCGGAACCCTTCAGCATCGCTCTCCTGATTTGCTTAAGGTGAAAAAGTGAAACAGCAGGAGGTAAGAGATTAAAAGATTACACGCCATCGGATTGAAGTCAGAGCTGCAGCCGTCAGAGCTGGGGGTTCCCTGCAGCAATGCGGCCGCTGCTGCTCCAGGAGCTGCTGGCGTCGCCTGCAACCTCTTGCAGCTCCTTTGCTGCTCTGCTTCCCGGGGACAAAACAGTGGGAGCCATTGGGCTGCTGGGCAGGGAGAGCTTTGCAGGCAGAGGTGAGCGATGCTGAGCCTTGTGCTTGGGTTGGGGGGTGCTTTGCTTTGGGGATGGAGGAGAACAGAAGGGCAGTGCGTGCTCTCCCAGCTCCCTGGGTGCTGCTTGTGCTGCCTGCACCCACAGACCTGCAGCTGCCCTTGGAGCTGCATTTCCCAGCCTGTTTGCTGCAGCCCTGAGCTCCTTGCTGTGCTGTGTGTGTGTGTGTGCCCTTGAGCTGGGGGGGCTTTGCATGCCTGCTCCCTGTTTGTTACTGCGTTCTTGTATGGAGCATCTCCATGCAGGCACCTTCACGCTCGGGCGCTGTTGGACAAGCAGACGCTCTCGTCCTCTGCAGACAGATCTGCTTATTCATGCAGTGAAGGTGGAATGGGCTCCAGCTCAATGCTCGGTGCTGTGGCCCTGCAGTGCTGTGGGACGTGGATATGGAGCTGGTGGGGGGGGACCCCAAGCAGGCTGTGCTGCAGCTCTTTGCTGCTGAGCAGTGCCTGACCTTGCTGCATTCTGCTTTTGCACGGCCCCTTCCCAGTGCTGGGGTTCAGCCCTGTTGCTTTCTGCCCTCACATCTCTGCTCCTGAGCCCCCCACCCCTCTCTATGTCTCATGGACAGAGCTGCCCTTGCACTGAATCAACCCCCAGAGCCGCTTGTTTTTGCTCTTCCTTTGATTCCATCCCTTAGCTTGGCTGCTCCTGAATCCTTCCTGCCTCTCTTTGCCTGTCCCCCCACTGTGGCCACCTCCTCTGCTGCTTCCCAGCCCAGATGCTGTGTGCTCAGCTGCTCCTTCCTTCCCCAACCATCTGCTCTATTATCATCTCCTACACTTTTCCCTTCTCATACCCATGTGCAGTGCAGTGTATGGGGGCGGTGGGGGTCCCCCTGCTCAGCACAGGGGCTGATTTGGCCTTTGCTGGGAGCAGGGAAGCAGCTCATACAGCTGATGGGGAGCTCTGGGGCTCCTGGCCCTGCTTGCTAACCCTGATGTGGGCATGGGAGGAGCACTGTTTTCCTTAGGCCGTTCCCCAAACACACAGTTAGGGCAGGTCCAGCCTACACCAATACTTTCTTTGGGACCCTGACAGTTTGCCCTGTGCCAGGATCCCACCCCAAAGTGGATCCTGGTCGTGCCATCCCTGCTCAGGAAGCAGCCAGGTAGTGAGCATTGCCCATAAGCAGCTGGTTCAGCCCAGGGCGTTGCAGGTGAGGACCGTGCCCTGCTCCTCGTGCAGTTGCTGAGCACCACATCCAGATTTACACTCATTATCATTGGGAGCTGCTGTTTGCTGAGGGCTTTGCTTCACTTCCTGCTGAGCCCATTGATCCAGGCTGCTTATCTGGGGACTCTGCCTCGTGTTGGCTTGGTGCATCACGGTGACGTTCAAGCACTGCCCATAGGGGACCTTGTGCCAATGCTTTGGCAGCACGGGGCCACCCTTTCTGTTTGACTTTAGGTTGCTTTGAGGGGCTCAGAGGGTCCCCCCCGTCACAGCAGGGCTCCCCATCGCAGCAGGAGGTGTTGGCTGCCTTTGGGAGATCCCCTTGGTTGCTTGAGCTGAACCTTTGAATTCCACTTGGGGATCAATACAGTGGCCTTGGTAACGAGCTTATTACTGCTGCACAATCTGTTTGCTTCAGGTTGGTGACGGCCAGAGAACTTCAATGGCCGGGGACATGATGTTCCAGCTGGTCAAACAGGCTGTGCTGTCATTGGGCTCCTGCTGCCTTTGGAGGTTGGGACGGCTTCTCCTTGGAGGCCCATTGGCAGAGCCTGGGCTGTGAGCGGGGCATGAGGATCCTTCCCTTCTTATCCCTCCTTGATGGAGCTGAATCAACCCTGCTTGCAGGAAGGGCTCAGCTCTGTGTGATGCTGTTCCTTCCAGCCATGACGTTGGGATGGAGCATCTTCCAACCACGAATGGATGTAGGGGGTGAGGTGCTTGGCACAGCAGGGCTGCCCAGGCCCTCTGACTGCACTGTGTGCTCCTCATGCTGTGAGAAGTTGGCTTTCATTTATAAATGGCCGCTAATTACAGTTGATTCCCCATCAGCCGTGACGCACAAACAGGTTTCCGTGGCCTTCATGCTCCAAAGCACCTTAATCCAGCAAGGTAGCTCCAATTAACACCAATTACCTCCCTGCTCATAGGGTGACTTTGTGCCCTCTCCAACCCCATCACTCTGAGCCCACAGAGGCTCCTCCTGGGCTCTGCTTTCCCCGTTTCTATCCCTTATCAGCCCTCCAAGCCTTGCTATCTGCTGGGGGCTGAGCCAGCGAGCGGAACCGATCAGTGTTTGCACTGCAGGAGGTGTCCAGCTGCTTTGGTAGGGTTAATCTGTGCAGCCTGATGGGCGTTCACTGCCCATAGAGATCCTGGCATCACGCTGTGTCCCATAGGGAGCAATGCTGGAAGCCTGGAGTCCAAGGACCAGGCTCCTTATCTGCTGGTACAGAGCTTTGCCACTGCTGCAGGCAGCACACCTTTGACCTGAAGGCGTTTATAAGGCACTCGTTATTCCCAGTTACACTTTAACAGCTGGACGCTTCAAATCACATTGATTTTTATTGAATCCCGTGCTCTGTTTGTTTTATTTTTATTCAGCAGCGGTTTGTGGGGTGGCTGAGACCTCGTGGTGCTTTGCATTGCAGCCTTGTCAACCTTTGGAGTGGAGCCCTGCTGTTCCTTCACCTCTCCCATGCTCTGATAGCCCGTAATTCTCCTCTGTGCTCATGGAAACCTCTTGGTTTTGCTCCTCCTGTGCCAGCAAAGGACAGAGTATGGTGTCAGGGTTCGGCCAGCTTGCTTGGCCGGGACCTCAGTACCCTTTATTTCCTTGTTGGGAGCTGCAGAGCGTTCCAGATTGAGGTTTGGCTTTGATTCCTGCTGCAGCTCCAGCCCTGTGAGCCTTCCTGAGCTGCAGGTAGGGATGGGAGCAGCACAGCTCCATGGTGATGATCCCTCTTTGATCTGCCAAGCTGAACCAAACCATCAGCACAATGTTCATCAATGGATGAACAATGGATTCAATGGAGCGCAATGGAAATGTTCAAAGGGTTGGGGGGCTGTTGTGGCACCCAGGAGAAAGTCCTCGAGCTGTGACTGCTCTGCAGGCCATCAGAAGATGCTGACGTTGCTGTGGCCATGGCTAAAGCTGTGGGTGCTGCTCATGCCAACCCCGTGCCCGTAGCATTATAGGATGGTTTGAGTCAGAAGGGAGCATTAAAAGCCATCGTCCCACATGTGCTCTGGCTTTGGCTGGGGTGTTTCTTTGCTGCTGATCTGAGCTTGGCCACGGCCTCCTGCCAGCTCATACAGTCTCATATCTAGTAGCTCATTTCTGGCTCACCTGGCCAGCAGGAGGAGGTGGGTGGGTGAACCATAGGGCCAGATGCACACCCAAAGCCCTTCTCCAAACCTCCCCTTGCTGCTGGTTTGGGGCCTGTGATGGTGAGAGGTGGGGCTGGGAGCTGCTGGCTGCACCTTACTAACCCCTATGTCCCCATCTGCTTCATTCCTTGGATCCTTCAGGGTCAGAAACACCCCTGGGGCTTTGTAACATGGCAGGGTAGGACCCCAAAAACACTTCATGGCTTCCACCCCAAAACCATGCTCGAGTCCTGAGTCATCTTCACCCCCTGTGTGGGCACTGCTGTCCTTGGGGAGGCTGCAGGAGCTGGCTTTGGTCAGCCCAGCTTGCAAATAGGGCAGAGTGGGGCTGAGGACAGCACTGCCCACCCCGGGGCTGCTGCCAGCAACTGTGGCTGTGCTCCCCAGCAGCATCCCCAGGGCCAACATGGACGGGTGGCTGCAGGAACAGAGCCCAGAAGGAGCCGTTCCCTCTCGGGGGGGCTGTCCCGAGCAAACCTGCTGCTCTGCTCTTCTTTTTGACCTAGAAAAATAAGAAAAGCCTCGTGCTGTGTTGCTTGTAGGGTGTTTTTTTAACCTCTTTTATCCCCTTGGCTGCTGTTGGATGGAGAGACCTCAGCCCTCCGGGTGCCTGTTCCCTTCCTTCCTGCATTGACTGAATGCAGTGGACTCTGTGCTGAAAGGAAATGAATTAGAACAGTTGTCCTTTAGAAACATCCAAACTCAGCAGCACGGCAAGGCAAAGCAGGGCTGGATGCTGAGATGGGAGGCACAGGCTGCCTGACTGTATGGGGATGAATTGGGGTGGGTATGGACACACCATGTTTTGCAAGGGAAGGACATCTCTGCCCATCCAGCTCCATCATCCCAGCCCTGCTCCATGCTTGTCTGCCTTGCTGTCATGCACCCAGTGCTCGGTGCCAGGCAGGCTGGGTTCAGGAGCCTCTTGCTGCGTTGGGTGATAATTTTAGATGGGACAGATTTTGTTAAGCTGCACGGTTCAGATGAGCTCTGGTAAAGCCATGGTGGGGATTACTGTGGTTAATTCAGCTCTGTTTCCTTAGCAGTGATGTTTTCCTTTTCCCTTGGTTCAAACCCAAGCAGCGGGGCTGTGCTGAGCCCTGGGGCTGCTGCTGTGTCCATGAGTGGGGATGGTGGTGGTGAAGCACAGCCCTATTCCTATCACGTCTCCCATTTGCCATCCATAGGGTGCTGTTCTGCCTTAGGCTGCCATGCACTGGGTACATTGAGCATCATTCCCAGTCCTTCACTCAGCTCCGGGCTCTGTGGGTTCCTCCTGTCTGGGCTGGATGGCTCGGTTAAATAGCTTCATTCTTCTCCTTTCAAAGCCTGTTTGCCACATCAGAGCTTTTAGGATTGCAATGGCATGGGAAGCCCCTCCTGGAGGCCTCTATGCTGATCTCTATGGGGCTCCTGTGCCCATGGGGATGCTGTTAATGCTGCTCCCTGCAGTGAGGTGTCGTCCTTATTAAAGTGCCAACATTAAATCCTGCAGTGACCATCAGAGGGGAAGAAACCACATTGGGGCTGTTTGTCAGCAGGGTGGGGGTCCCCTGCCTGGCATTGTGCCGGGGGGACCCTGGGGCTCTTTTCCCCATTGCTTTGAATGCAGCTCTTGCAGGAGCAATAAGGCTGAGCTGACGCACTTTGGGGCTGTTTTAGCCCTTCTTTGGGGTCTATAGGAGCCCTGAGTTGCCTCTGGCTGAACCAGGAGGGAGGGAGAGCTGTGTGAGGGCATCTCTTCCAATGGAAACATCTGTAACACGCAGGAGATTGAAAGCCAGCGCAATGTCAACTGGGTTTTGTTGAGATGTTCTCTGGCTGGTTTCCTCCCCCCCAGCTCTTAGTGTGGGTTTTGGAAGGACCTGCCTTGTTTTTAACCTGGGGAAGGAGAGATAGGAGCGCTGGGACCAGTCAGTGCTGTGTTTTTGGTCTGAAACCAGCCAAATTGGGGAGGGAGGGGCTGATGGAGCTGCAGCTCTATGCTGAGCTGCATGGAGACCTCAGCCATACGGGGCATGGCCAGGGGGCTGCACAGTGCCCTGCAGCAGTGGAGATGGGCCAGAGGGGATGTTCTTTGTTTAACCTTTGGTGTTAGGTGTCAAATCTGCTCCAAGCTCCTGGTGGCAGAGATAAGGAGGGAGAAAAAGAGGTTTTGATTTGGGCATCTGTAGCTATAGAGCCGTTCCTTGGTATGTTTGAATGGAGCCCTGAGCCCACGTAGCCACAAAGGAAGGACTTGCCTTAAGGAGCAGCAGCTCATGTAGATCTTCTCTTCCTTTGCATCTCTCAGCAAATCCAGTTTGCAGATGACATGCAGGAGTTCACCAAGTTCCCAACCAAGACCGGCCGCCGCTCCCTGTCCCGTTCCATCTCACAGTCTTCCACCGACAGCTACAGCTCTGGTAGGTGCTGTGCAGCCGTCCACAGGGCTGATGGCAATGCCATTGTGAGTGAGACCTTGGTCTTGGGATGCTCTGATGTGTAAGGGGCAGCTCTGGGGTTTGGGAGGTTTGTATTCAGCCTTGTTTGCAGCCCCAAGGAGGCTGTGGATGCCCCATCCCTGCAGGCATTCAGGCTGGATGTGGCTCTGGGCAGCTTGACCTGCTCATTGGTGACCCTGCACACAGCAGGGGGTTGGAACCGGATGAGCACTGTGGGCCTTTTCAATCCAGGCCATTCTGTGATCACTCAACACTGGAGTGAGGATACAGAATCCGTTATGGGCTTTCCTCTTGAGATTTGTAGTGTGCATGAAAGCCAGGAAGCAGAACAGGGGGCAGAGAGCAGCAGGGCAGGGGGTAACACATATCCCTCTTCTGGCTTTAGCTGCCTCCTACACAGACAGCTCTGATGATGAAGTGTCTCCCCGCGAGAAGCAGCAAACCAACTCCAAAGGCAGCAGCAACTTCTGCGTGAAGAACATCAAGCAGGCAGAGTTTGGACGCCGGGAGATCGAGATCGCTGAGCAAGGTAAAGGACTCCCTTCCCCCTTCTCTTCCCTCCATGGATCAGCACAGCACGTGGGGAAGGGTTAAATGCATCAGCAGGTATGAGCAATACATTGCATGTTTCTGAATGGCAGCAGGGCTCTGTGTGATCTCAGGGCTTTGGATGGGAAGCCTCAGTGGTTGAGGATCTTGCAGCTCTATGAGACACTAAAACTGATCAGCTCCTTCCCATGGGGCTTGTGTTTGGGTAACTTTGCTTCCAGGCTCCTTTTAGACGCAAGCTACCAAAGCCATAGAAGGGTACAGACGCATTTAGAGCAGCTCTTATGAGGTATGGCAGCACCGTTTCCATCTTTAGGTGTTTCTTATTGATGTGATTGTGGCTGCAGAGCCCTTAGTGGGGGCACCCCCTTGGTCTGTGCCTGGGGGATGCTGTGTCGCTTTACCAAGTGACAGATGATGCTGATGTCCTGATTCCAATTTGAATAGAGCCATCAGGGCAGAGGCAGGAAGGTTTCCCCCTGTCTTTATGATGGCTATAGCAAGAGAGATAGGGCTGGCTGTGTGCTGTGAGACCCTTGAGAACGGAGCAGGTCTGACAGAGAGGGGTCCCCCCATATTTAAGCCATCATTAAAACCCCTGTGTTCCTTTTGCAGACATGTCTGCTCTGATTTCACTCAGGAAGCGAGCTCAAGGGGAGAAACCTTTGGCTGGAGCTAAAATCGTAGGCTGTACACACATTACAGCACAGACTGCGGTGAGTGGCTGCTTATTTGGGCATCCAGGGTGGGAAAAACCAGCATTTCCCCAGTGGGGAATTGCTGGAGACCCCTCCCCATTCATGGAAACCCTCTCACAGAGGTTCTGCTGCCTGCATTTTCCCTGGGCAGCGTTTGCTGGAGTCACTCCATCCCTGGCTGCACCCACCCTGCTCACCCCTCTGTCCCATAGGTGCTGATTGAGACACTATGTGCTCTGGGAGCGCAGTGCCGCTGGTCTGCATGCAACATCTACTCTACCCAGAACGAGGTGGCAGCTGCCTTGGCAGAAGCAGGTGAGTGCTGCTGAGCTGTGGGGCTGCATCCCTTCCAATCCTCCTCCCAGCTCTGCAGCCTTGATCCAAGAAAGGGTGGGAGCGAATATAGGGATGGATATAGGTTTGATCCTGGGGTTTTGATCCCTGCCTGGTTCTCCATGTCTTGTGGTTTCCCCAAGCAGAAAGTTCTGCCCAACTCAGCGGGTGCCAAGGATGCTCCTCTTCTCCTTCTAGGTGTTGCCGTATTTGCCTGGAAGGGAGAGTCAGAGGATGACTTCTGGTGGTGCATTGACCGCTGTGTTAACGTAGATGGCTGGCAGGCTAACATGGTAACGAGCCTTCTTCCAGCCCTTCCTCTTCCTCTATGGAGCCATCGCTGGGGGCTCTTTACCCTTCCCTCCCTGGGGTTGTTCCTAGGAGCCTGCTGGGGTGCATGGGCACCTGCTGGTGTTGTTAAAGGTCTTTGAGTCCATGTCAGAGTGGGAGTCATGGAGAATGGCAGCCGGAGCTGGGCTGGGGGCCACCGTGAAGGTTGTGGGAGCTGCAGTGCCCTGAGCTGTACATGGCATGGGAGCATCTCCTGCTGGAGCCTGTCAGTGAGGCAGGGAACCACGAGAGCTCTCTCCCTGTGGGAGCTGCCCTGAGTGCTCCTCTCTGACACAGCCCCATCTGCAGGGATTTCTGAGGGCTCTGTTCCCTTGCTGAAGGCAGATGATGCCTCTCATTGCTTTAGCTTGGGGTCTGTGATCATGGATGATGTGGGAGCGTGTGGCAGCTCCTGCAGCCTTCCCTCAGCTGTTTACATATAGGCCATGAATGCTGTAGCTTCCTTCTGACCTTGGCTGTTCAGTTAGTGCTGCCTGTGGCTTTGATTCCAGGCTGCAAAGCAGTAACAGGGACAGAAAACCCCATTAGGATCCATTGGCTCCACGCAGGGTACGAAACCCCCCTTTCAAAGGGGCCCTGAAGCCAGGAGGACCCAGGAGTCCTGGCCCATAGGCAGCTCTCAGCAGTGCCTGCGGATGCTCTCATGTCTCTGTACCCACCCCAATCCCTGTGAGTGCTTTTCTTGGTGGCAACCTTGACCGCCCCATTCTCTTCTTTGCTGTTCTTTAGATCCTGGATGATGGTGGGGATCTGACCCATTGGGTTTATAAGAAGTACCCCAACATATTCAAGAAGATCCGAGGGATTGTGGAGGAGAGTGTGACCGGTGTGCACAGGTAGGGCCTATGGGAAGGCTGAGCTGAGGGTCTCCCATTGCTTTACTGCTGTCTGCTCTGACCTGTCTCTATCCTCTTCCAGGCTGTACCAGCTCTCCAAAGCTGGGAAGCTGTGTGTGCCGGCCATGAATGTGAATGACTCCGTGACCAAACAGAAATTTGACAACCTGTATTGCTGCCGGGAGTCCATCCTGGATGGGTGAGTGCAGCCCTTGTCCCCATTACCCCAGGGCTGCTTTTGCCCTGGCTGTGTGTTTGCAGGACCTGATTTTGGGGCCCCTCGCTGACCGGTCTCAACGCAGATCTCTCTCTGTCCTCCAGCCTGAAGAGGACCACAGATGTGATGTTTGGAGGGAAGCAGGTGGTGGTTTGTGGCTATGGGGAGGTGAGTTTCATCAGCCTCCCCCCAGCCATCCTGTCCCCGAGCTCAGTGTCCTGCCCCTTTCCCTGCTCACTTACGACTGATAGAGGAAATCAGATCTGGTGAGCTGTTAGGAGAGACATCTCGCTATCGAGCCTGCTGGGAGGGTGGAGAGCAAGCATCACGTTTCCCAGTTTGCCTGCAGATCAGCTGAGCTGCAAATACAACAGTTGCTAGGAACGCTGGCCTGGATGAGAACTACCCATGGGTGCTCCCATCTGCTGTGCCTGGCTCCAGTTCAGCACACAGCCCGGCTGTCGCTGAGCCTGTGGCAGAGGAGGAGAAGGGCAGCTGCCTCTTGCTGGTGGATAATGTGCTGGCAGGGGGAGATTGTACCACGAGCTTGTAAATGATTCTGCCCTGGAAGAGCGCAGAGCTGGGAGCTGACACCATCCCTCCATCTGTGCGCTGTCTGTGTGGGTGTTTGTCTTCCCGTGCAGTAGCTGCAAATGCTCTTCCCAGCAGGAACACGCTTCCTCATTTATTTAGACACCGACGGAGCTCAGCTCTGCTGTCCCAGGAGCTGTGCTGGCTCTGTCCCAGGCTCTCAGTGGTGCTGTGTCTCTCCAGCCATCAGTTGTGCTGAGAGTTGTTGTCTCAGGGGCCTGTCCTGACACTTATTGCAGTTCTACAGACTCAGGGAGCCCTTCCACCCTCACTGCTTCACCCTTTGGATGCGGGTTTATGTCCCACTTTGGCCTTCATGACCATTTGCAGTAAGTGTGGTTGGAGCTGGGTGATAAGTGATGTCTCTGGTGGTGTTTCTTACCTGCTGCCCCCAAAACGGGGCTGAGCACAGGCACATGGAGACTATCAGGTGATAGCGTGGGTAAATGGCACCAAGAAAAGGGCTTTGCTGCCGAGCTTCTGTATCATTTTGTAGTGGAGAGAGAGGACTTTGTGTCATAGGAGCTGTTAGAGGAGTTCTGCTTCTCCGTGCTGATGCATGAGGTGGAGGATCTGCCCCCCCATCAGTGCAGGACAGCTCTGAATGTCAAGGAAACCCCGTGGTTTAAAGGCAGCAGGGGGAAATACAGGCTTATGCAAGCTGTGCTGTGTGTGAGGTGGTTTGGAAGCTCCTGCTGGCTGGTGCTGCTCTGGAGCTCGGCTCCTTGTGCTTCTGCCTCACTCAGCTGCTCCTGGCCTCGGGCTGGGGCTTGCAGGGCTCAGCTGGAGCAATGCTGGGTGTTCTGGGGAAGGGACTGCAGCACTCAGTGCACCCTGTGTTTGTCTTCATGTCGGTGCTTTGCCTTGGCAGGTCGGCAAGGGATGCTGTGCAGCTCTGAAAGCCCTGGGAGCCATCGTCTACGTCACGGAGATCGACCCCATCTGTGCTCTTCAAGCCTGGTGAGATGTTGAGCTGTTCTGTGTTGCTTGGGAGCATCTTTCCCTCTGCTCTCCAGCCTCCTGCAAACCATGAGAGGCTGAAACAGAGCTGGGAGGATCTGCGGCTCAGCTCAGAGAGTTTACATCTCACTGGGGTGTAATGGGGAAGGACCAGGGTAGTTTCAGGGCTTGTTCAGTGCTGGGATACCAGGCAATAAGCTGCTGCAACCAGCTGGCTTGGGAGACTGCTGTAAGCAGCCCTGTAGGGCTGGCAGAGCGCTCTGTACATCCCCAGCTCCCACAGCATTGTGAGAGCAGGTTTCATGCCAGATCCTTTGCACAGCCCTTCCATTTACATCTGGCATCTCTGGGGGTGTGGAGTGATTCAGAGCTGCAGCAGCAATGTAGGACCGAGATCCCTTCTGGCCTAAGGCAGAGAGGGACCAGGTTTCTCCTCCTTATTGTGCTCCCTGTCCCCCTTTCTTGCCAGCATGGATGGATTTCGGGTGGTGAAGCTGAGCGAAGTCATCCGTCAGGTCGATGTCGTCATTACCTGCACAGGTAGGGATGGGGGGGGGTGGGTTCCCCATTGGTGTCTCTGTAGCCATTGGGGTGGGTAGTTTGCTGCAGTTCCTCATTTTACAGTGGCAATAGCTGCTCCCTTTGGAGAGCTTTTCCTCTTAAGAGTTTGACCACAGTCTTCCTCAGCCCCTAGGAAGGGGGGGATCAAAGCCAGGAGAACCATCTTACCCCCAGCTGGGTTTCCCTCACCCAATTGTAGGGAAGGAGGAATATGAGGGTTTATATTCCCACTGCTTTGGGTTCATCTCTGCTTTGCCTGCAGGAAACAAGAACGTGGTGACCAGAGAACACCTGGATCGGATGAAGAACAGCTGCATCGTGTGCAACATGGGCCACTCCAACACAGAAATCGATGTGGTGAGTCTCCCTGCAGCCCCTGCCCTACCCCCTATGGTCATGAACCACCCCATTGGTGACTCCATCCTCTCCATCCTTCCTGCAGACCAGCCTCCGGACCCCAGAGCTGACCTGGGAGAGGGTCCGTTCCCAAGTGGACCACATCATCTGGCCGGATGGGAAGCGGGTGGTGCTGCTGGCCGAGGTGTGCTGGGAGCTGTGCATCCACCAGGAAACCCCTGAGGGGCAGAATTGGAAAGGGAGGTTGAAGCAGGTGGAAAGGTGCTGCCACGCTTTGTACCTGGGAGAGCTCAGGAAAGGAAAGGGTCCCTTGATGTCTTTTTGTTATCGTGATCCTTTTTCTTGGGGCAGAGGAGGTGTCACACACCACATACAGCCACACAGCTGCCATCTGGTTTGTTCTTTCCAGCCCTGTCAGCCAAACACCTTCTGAATCTGACTTGTACAGAGTTTCCCACCCAACAAACTGAGCTTGGGTGTCTCCTCTTCCCACTGGAGCTCTGCTGGCAGTAGGAGAAACTCCCAGTTCCTACCAGCCACAGAATCTCCATTGCCCAAAGCTGAGGGCTGGGCTGGAAACTGAGGCAGAGTTTGGACCCTCTGGTCCCTTGGGTGGCTCTTGAATCACAGCCCTGTGCTTGTCCCCTGCCCCTGTTTAGATGGATAGAGTTGAGTTCTGGCTCCAGATCTGATTTGTTCAGTCTCCAAGGCACACTCAGCTCTCAGCACCCCTCTCCCGCTGTCTCTTAGGGCCGACTTCTCAACCTGAGCTGCTCCACGGTTCCCACTTTCGTCCTCTCTATCACAGCCACCACTCAGGTCCGTACCCTGGGGAGGGGGGGGTTGGGTGCCGCGGGGTCTTGCACAAGCTTTGGGGTGGGGTTGTTTTGGAAGGAGCAGTTGGATGCTTGGGATCGTTGGCGCTGGATGGAGCCGCCACCTCTTGGCTGGGATGTGGTTAACGATGGCGTGAAGTTGGGGGATAGCTTTTAAACGAGCCTGGCTTTGTCCTGCAAGTCCCTGCTGTGCAGTAAGGAACCAGAGAGCTTCCAGAGCATGGGTTTAAGCTCACTTCAAAGCGAGGATCTCAAAGCTTCTGATTTCTAAGTGGCAACAACAACAACAGGAGTGAGTTTATGGGATCTGGGAGTCAGTGGTTAAACTGCTTTCGAGCACCAGCACAGCCCCAGCTGGGCGGACACGGCTGCGTCTGTCTGTGTCTGTCTGTGTCCTGCTCTGTTTGCTCCGGCTCCACCTATTCAAAGAAAAAAGATGATTAAATCTGGCTGAGCTGGGTGATGTGTGCTCAGCATTGGAACAAGTGGGAGAGAACTGCTGGGCTGAGCCTCTGTGAAGGAGGGGAGGGCACTCATGTTGGATTCCAGGGGGGAGGATGTTTTCATACTGATAGGGATGGGAGCTGTGCTTTAGACCTGGCTCTCAGCTGAGCTGGCACTGGGGGGAGATGCAGTTTGATTTGAGGCTGTGGTTTATGGAGAGCTCCAGCAGCTTCACAGTCTGGGGGGGTGGGAATCAGAGCTGCCCCCTTTTCCTTCACCCTTATGCTGTGGGTGTGTTGAGCCCCAGTGCTGCCACCAGAGCAGGCAGCATCTCATCCCTAAGCCCTTCAGTGCTCCCCGGTGCCTCCTGGGAGGTGGAGGAGGATGGCAGTGCATCCATGGGGACACTGTGGAAGTGCTCAGCCCTCCCTCAGGCTTCCAAATCCTCCCCTCCATCTGTGTGGCTTTGTGCTCTATGTGGTTGTCCCTGACCCCGCTGTGATATCTGCAGGCTCTGGCTCTGATTGAGCTGTACAACGCTCCCGAGGGCCGGTACAAACAGGACGTGTATCTGCTGCCCAAGAAGATGGGTGAGTTGAAGGAGCTGCTTCCTGCACTGCTTTGATGTGGGGCAGAGGTTTGTTTGGGGAGGAAGACCCTAAAACACATGCAGGTCTATCCCTTTATATCCTGCAGTGTGGTGGGTGCCCCTTACCCTGCAGGTTTGCACCCACCTTTTGGGGCACAGGGCTCCATTGGGTGCATAGTGCCCGGGCAGCCTCTCATGCTGCTGTGTGATGAGTCCCCTTCCCTGTGCTGTTACCCAGATGAGTACGTTGCCAGCTTGCACCTGCCTTCCTTCGATGCCCACCTGACAGAACTGACAGACGATCAGGCGAAATACCTGGGACTCAACAAAAACGGGCCTTTCAAACCCAACTACTACAGGTCAGTGCCTCTGCTGGGAGCTCTGTGATCCTATTGTAAGTACAAACTGCACCCTCAGCCCTCAATATCCCATATCAATATCCTCAATATCCCACCCCTTCTCTTCCAGATACTGACGGACCATCCCTATGAAGGACCAGACCACCCCAGGCAACATTAGGGCGATGACTTTTTAAAGATCATTTCATTCCGGTTCGCTTTTCGTTTTTTCTTTTAACCAACAAGGAAACCTTCTTTTTACATTGACCAGCGTGATTTTACAGGCCACTTTTCCTTTTCCTTCTCATTTTCACCCTCCTATTGTGGTCTCATCTCTGTGGTCTCACAGCCTGAGATCCTCTCCCTGCTTCAATGTGGCTGAGGCCGCTGGTGGCTCCCAGCCTTGTTCCCCCTCCTGCTGTATGAAG
This sequence comes from Coturnix japonica, assembly GCF_054131305.1. Classification (NCBI taxonomy): domain Eukaryota; kingdom Metazoa; phylum Chordata; class Aves; order Galliformes; family Phasianidae; genus Coturnix; species Coturnix japonica. Next base: position 2,600,868 of record NC_140700.1, read on the forward strand.
GGCAATCTGTTTTTTAACCTACCTGCAGATCCAGAGATGCTCTTCTACCTTTACCCGAACGTTTTCTTTTCTTTGTGTGGATTATCTGCAACTTCTAAATTGCCTTAAAGAGCCCAGTTTTAGCTGCTAGTTCAATGCTCCTCGCTCTGCTCGGGAGCAGAGTGGCACCTGCTGGCCACCTCGTGAATAGGAGACTGTCCCACCTGGCTGGGGTCCCCTGTGTGATGGCTGGGGTCCCCTATTTAATGGCTGGAGTCCCCTATTTGATGGCTGGAGTCTCCTATTTGATGGCTGGGGTCCCCTATTTAATGGCTGGGGTCCCCTATTTGATGGTTGGGGTTCCCTATTTGATGGCTGGGGTCCCCTATTTAATGGCTGTGGTCCCCTATTTAATGGCGGGGGGCCCCTATTTGATGGCTGTGGTCCCCTATTTAATGGCTGGGGTCCTCTATTTGATGGCTGGGGTTTCCTATTTAATGGCTGGGGTCCCCTATTTGATGGCTGGGGTTCCCCTTTTAATGGCTGGGGTCCCCTATTTAATGGCTGGGGTCCCCTTTTAATGGCTGGGGTCCCCTATTTGATGGCAGGGGTCCCCTATTTAATGGCTGGGGTCCCCTATTTGATGGCTGGGGTCCCCTATTTGATGGCTGGGGTCCCCTTTTAATGGCTGGGGTCCCCTATTTAATGGCTGGAGTCTGCTATTTAATGGCTGTGGTCCCCTTTTAATGGCTGGGGTCCCCTGTTTAATGGCTGGAGTCTCCTATTTGATGGCTTGGGTCCCCTATTTGATGGCTGGGGTCCCCTATTTGATGGCTGGGGTCCCCTATTTAATGGCTGGGGTCCCCTATTTGATGGCTGGGGTCCCCTATTTGATGGCTGGGGTTCCCTATTTAATGGCTGGGGTCCCCTATTTGATGGCTGGGGTCTCCTATTTGATGGCTGGGGTCCCCTATTTGATGGCTGGGGTCTCCTATTTGATGGCTGGGGTCCCCTATTTAATGGCTGGGGTCCCCTATTTGATGGCTGGGGTCCCCTATTTGATGGCTGGGGTCCCCTATTTAATGGCTGTGGTCCCCTTTTTAATGGCCGGGGTCCCCTATTTGATGGCCGGGGTCCCCAATTTAATGGCTGGGGTCCCCTATTTAATGGCTGGCGTCCCCTATTTGATGGCCGGGGTCCCCTATTTGATGGCCGGGGTCCCCAATTTGATGGCTGGGGTCCCCTGTTTAATGGCTGGGTCCCCTATTTGATGGCTGGGTCCCCTATTTGATGGCTGGGGTTCCCTATTTAATGGCTGGGGTCCCCTATTTGATGGCTGGGGTCCCCTATTCGATGGCTGGGGTCCCCTATTTAATGGCTGGGGTCCCCTATTTGATGGCTGGGGTCCCCTGTTTAATGGCTGGGGTCCCCTATTTGATGGCTGGGGTCCCCTATTTAATGGCTGGGGTCCCCTATTTGATGGCTGGGGTCCCCTGTTTAATGGCTGGGGTCCCCTATGTGATGGCTGGGGTCCCCTATTTGAAGGCTGGGGTCCCCTATTTAATGGCTGGGGTCCCCTATTCAATGGCTGGGGTTCCCTATTTGATGGCTGGGGTCCCCTTTTAATAGCTGGGGTTCCCTATTTGATGGCTGGGGTTCCCTATTTGATGGCTGGGGTCCCCTATTTCATGGCTGGAGTCTCCTATTTGATGGCTGGGGTCCCCTATTTAATGGCTGTGGTCCCCTATTTAATGGCGGGGGGCCCCTATTTGATGGCTGGGGTCCCCTATTTAATGGCTGTGGTCCCCTATTTGATGGCTGGGGTCCCCTATTTGATGGCTGTGGTCCCCTTTTTAATGGCTGGGGTCCCCTATTTGATGGCTGGGGTCCCCTATTTGATGGCTGGGGTCCCCTATTTGATGGCTGGGGTCCCCTATTTGATGGCTGGGGTCCCCTATTTAATGGCTGGCCGGCTGTGGGGAGCTCACTGTTTCAGGGTGCTAATCTGAATTCAGATGGGGGTCACTTAACCCAACGTCATCCTCATCTCTCTCTTAGGTTATTTCTTCTTTTTTTGTGTCTGTGTTTGTTGGTTTTTGGGTTGTTTTGTTTGTTGTTTTTTTTAGCCAAACTGCACCTTAATTTGAGTTGAAAACTGCTCTTTTGACCTGTTTCTTTGTGTTCCTCTTTATGTTGACGTTGAAGGAGTGATGTGTCCAGCTGTGGAGTTCAGGCTCCGTCCCAGCAGGACACGGCGGGTGCTGTTATAGACTGTCTGCTTTTATTTCTGAAGGGCATTTCACTTCCATTCCAAGGCTGATGCACAGACTGAGCCTTCCCCACACCCCATTGAGCCCTCTGCACCCTGGGCTCCCCTTGCTGCCCATTCCCCGAGCTGAGCTTCCTCAGCAGCATCCCTCAGCATTCCAAGCCACTCTCATCTCCTCCTCCTTCCCTTTCCCATCCTGGTGACCAATGTTTCTCTTCACCTCCATCTCTTGCAGCTTATTGTTGGGGGAAATCCCTTGCAACCAACCCAGTGAGGTTCCTCCTGGCTTTTTTTCCCCCCTTTCTCCCAATGCCTCTTTCTTCCCTTAGCAAAGGCAGGGAGGGATTCGCTTCTTCCCCCACTGCCTGTTACAGAGCTGACATGGGACCCCCACCCAGAGAGCTGCAACCAGGGATGGGGGCTGCTCCCATGGCTCTGTATGTGGCTGCGATGCTGCTTGTCCCTCAATGGGGGGGATGATATGAGGATGGATGGGGCAGCTTTGCCCACCTTCCTGTGCCCTCTGCTCTGTCTCTTATGGGGCTGTGTCCCCCCAGCCCTCATAGGCTGTGGGCAGGGGGTCTTTCTAACCCCAAGCTGGGGGCTGCAGCTCCATCTAAGCCATGTATTGTGGGGGGGGGGAGGCAATGTCAGGCTGGGAGGGAGAGAGAGAGAGAAAGAGAGAGAGGTTTATTTTGTATATGACTGATTTTTAACGAATGCAATATGATTAATCCTTGCAGACGAGCAATAAATCATTAAAAGTCTAATGAAAAAAAACCAAAAAAACAAAAAAAAACGAGTAGGAGCATAAAACGACCAACACGGCAGGTTGGTGGGTGAGTGCTTACAGCCTATGGGGGCACATGGGGGGGGTGGGGGTCCTCCAAGCCCCCCCCCAGCCCCTCCAAGGCCTGTAGTTGGGGTTGGATCCTCATGCACTGTAATGGGGGCTTTGGGCCCATATGGGTTATATGGTCCCTTGTGGGTTATGTGGGCCCCTGTGTGTTATGTGGGCCCATATGGGTTATGTGGGCCCCTATGGGTTATGTGGGCCACTGTGTGTTATATGGCCTGTATGGGTTATATGGGCCCCTGTGGGTTATGTGGACCCATATGGATTATGTGGGCTCCTATGGATTATGTGGGCCCATATGGGTTTTATGGCCCCCTGTGTGTTATGTGGGCCCATATGGGTTATATGGGCCCCTGTGGGTTATGTGGGCCCATATTGGTTATATGGACCCCTGTGTGTTATTTGGGCCCGTGTGGGTTATGTGGGCCCATATGGGTTATATGGGCCCATATGGGTTAAGTGGCCCCATATGGATTATGTGGGCCCCATATGGGTTATATGGGCCCCTGTGTGTTATATGGGCCCCATATGGGTTATATGGGCCCCTGTGTGTTATATGGGCCCCATATGGGTTATGTGGGCCCCTGTGGGTTATGTGAGCCTCTCTGGTGGGATCTGCTCCCCCTGTTTGGGCTCTGAGCTGGTTCCGGGGTCACATCAGGTCATTCCGGACCCCCCTTTTGGTCCCCATTCCCCCCCCCCCACTTCCTGCCACTTCCAACATGGCGGCCCCCAGCCGTCGCGTCACGTGATGGCCGGAAGTGCCTCTCCCAACATGGCGCGCGCCACACCTATCATGGCGGCGATGGGGCGGAGCTTCTCCTCCGGTCGAGGCGCCGCACCGGACGTGGCCACCGGGGGCGGGCGGCGCTGGGCGGTGCCGCGGCCTGAGCGTCTGAACGGCGGGACCGGCGGGAGGTGTCATGGCGGAGGCAGGAGAACGGCCGGAGCTCGGCGCCACTCCCAACATGGCGGCGGCGGCTCTACCCCGGCTCTCCCTGCCGCTCCCGCGAGAAGGAGGGGTGAGTCCTCGCGAGATCTCGCTGTGTGGAGCCATGGAGCCGGGCGGCGTTGTGGCGGGGCCGCTCCCGGCCAACAACAAGGCCCGAGGCGGGGCGGGACCGGCGGGGAAAGGCCGAGAGTTGGGCCGACCCCCGAGGAAGGACTCCGAGGTCAGAACCGGAACCGACAGAACCGGGCCCGGCTCCGCGGGGCGGGAGGAGGCCGGACGGGAGGGGCGGGGCCTAAGACGGGCCGGTTCCGGGAGGGGCGGGGCCTGGTCCGGCCGGTTCCGGTGCCGTGGGCCCGGCCTGGTTCCGTCCCGAACCCACTGCGGCCCTGTATGGAGTGAACAGCTCCAGGGGGCGGAACCTGCGGCCCAATGCGGCAGCACGGCCGGGGGGTGGATTGGAAACGTTGGTGCTGCTGTGGGGCTGCAGGAATGAGGGGGGTGTTGGGTTCGTTTGGGTCCGTTTGGGTCCGTTTGGGTTCGTTTGGGTCCGTTTGGGTCCGTTTGGGTCCGTTTGGGTCCGTTTGGGTCCGTTTGGGTTCGTTTGGGTCCGTTTGGGTCCGTTTGTGTCACTGAGCCCCTCATTGAGCCCCGTTCTTTGCCCCCAGGGCTACTCGGAGTCCCCAGACCTGGAGTTTGAATACGCAGACACCGATAAATGGGCGGCGGAGCTGTCCGGTAAGGGGCCCGTCCTCACAGCTCAATGAATCAGCATTGGGTTCTATGCCCTGATCACGACCGAAGCGGTTCTGTCCCCTCCAGCGTCGCTTTGTTGCCTTTAAACCCCTCATTCACATTAGAAGGGCTGTGTCACTTCATAGCAGCTGTTCCTTTGCCATTAACATTGAGCAGCCGTTAACCCGTGGGTCGCAGGGTGACGGTTCTCTGTGCTCTTTGGCAGAGCTGTACAGTTACACCGAAGGCCCCGAGTTCCTGCTCAACCGCAAATGCTTCGAGGAGGATTTCAGGATCCACGGTGAGAGCCCCCCCTTGGAGCTGGGGGCACCAATAGGGCTGGGTGTATCAGGTTGTGAAGGCAAGCAGCCCTTCAGCCCTATCCCATATACATCAATGCTTTGGCTTTGCAGTGCGGGACAAGAAATGGACGGAGCTGGACAAGAAGCAGCATCGCACCCACGCCATGAGGCTGCTGGATGGGCTGGAGGTCACAGCCAGGGAGAAGAGGCTGAAGGTGGCCAGAGCAATCCTGTATGTTGCACAAGGTACGTGCTGGCGTTGAGCTGGAGGCCTTTGCTTTGTATTTCATCTCATACACGTGGAGCTGAAGCAGTTGTCAGAGGAAGGAGCGTGGTCTAAACTGCCCCTGCAACAGGGCAGCTCCGTCCTTTGCTTTTCACCTCCTGCTTTAGCATTAAAGATGTGACGTTCTGTCCATCTGCAAAGCACACTGGCTGCACAGAAGGGCTTTGCATCCACTCAGGGTGTCGTTACAGGCACGTTTGGGGAGTGCAGCTCCGAGGCTGATGTCCAGGCCTGGATGAGGTACAACATCTTCCTGCTGCTGGAAGTGGGGACCTTCAACGCGCTGGTGGAGCTGCTGAACATGGAGATCGAGTGAGTGGTGGGAGCAGCTGCTCCAGCTGCTATGGGGCTCTGCTATGGACTGAGATGCTCCAGGAGCTGCTATGGGGCTCTGCTATGGGCTGAGATGCTCCAGGAGCCGCTATGGGGCTCTACTATGGGCTGAGATGCTCCAGGAGCCGCTATGGGGCTCTACTATGAGCTGAGATGCTCCAGGAGCCGCTATGGGGCTCTACTATGGGCTGAGATGCTCCAGGAGCCGCTATGGGGCTCTGCTATGGGCTGAGATTCCTCCAGCTGGTGGCAGCTGTGTTGTTCCCTGCCCTGTTTCTGTTCTATTTCTGTTCTGTCTACTCGAATGGCTGGCATTGCTGTGTGTGGATGTGTAGACACACAGGATGCATGCAGCAGATCTCTAACAGCCGTGCTGTCTGGCAACAGCTGCGTTCCCCCTCTGCTTGATGGGGGACTTGTTGCATTAGTGCTCACTCCAGGCTTTGATTCTGACACTTGGATTGCTCGTGGTACAGTTAAATGCCTCAGGAGCAGCACTGAAGCTGTTCTCTCCCTGCAGTAACAGTGCAGCGTGCAGCAGTGCAGTGAGGAAACCTGCCATCTCCCTGGCTGACAGCACAGACCTGAGGTATGGAGCTCTGCACGAGGAGCTGCTGTGTTGGCTTTATACCCCAGTATACGAGTCCCAGCTCCCTGTTATGGAGAGTGAATGGGTGGAGGTGGGCTGTGGTTATGGCAGACCAAACCTTCCCTAAGAGCATTGCACTGTAGCTCATCCCAGCCTCTGGTTTTCAGCCCAATCTTGTGTTCTGGGCAGGGTGCTGCTGAACATCATGTATCTGATCGTGGAGACGGTCCGGCAGGAGGCTGAGGGGGATAAGGCTGAATGGAAGAGCATGAGACAGACCTTCCGAGCAGAGCTGGGTGAGGAGCCCACGCTTGTGCAGGAGGGTTGGATGGAGGTTCCAAGGGCTGATGGGGAAGTGGGGGAGGTGGGTGTTGATTCTGGGTCTCTGCTATTGCTGAACCTTGGAGCAGGTGAGGGCAGGGAGCAGAGGAGCTGCATGGGGTGAGATGGGGAGCTCAGAGGTGGGGGTGGGAGGCACAGCAGGGTGAGCAGAGCCTGACTGTGCTGCTGGTTGGTTCCAGGAGCCCCTCTGTACAACAACGAGCCTTTCTCTGTCATGCTCTTTGGGATGGTGACCAAGTTCTGCAGTGGCCACGCTCCACATTTCCCTATGAAGAAGGTGCTGCTTTTGCTCTGGAAGACTGTGCTGGTAAGGGAGAGGCTGGGTCAGTGTGTGTGTCCTACAGCTCTACCTTTAGTAGAGGAAATTCTGCCCACTCACAGCCGCCCGTCATTGCTCCGTTCTCTTATTCCTGGCACCTTCATGGTGTCGTTCTGTCCCTTTCAGTGCACCCTGGGGGGCTTTGAGGAGCTCCAGAGCATGAAGGCAGAGAAGAGGGAGGTCCTGGGCCTCCCCCCACTCCCAGAGGACAGCATTAAAGTCATCCGCAACATGAGAGCTGCCTCCCCACCTGCATCAGCCTCCGACCTCATTGAGCAGCAGCAGAAGCGAGGCCGGAGGGAGCACAAGGTGAGGGCAGAGCTGGGGACAGGGGTGTGAACCAGGGGACAGATGGGCTCAGGATGTGACCTTGGAGCAGTCTGTACTCTGTATATTCACCTGCATAGGGCAGAACCCACCTTCCTGCCCTGTTCTCTCCAGGCCCTGATTAAACAGGATAACCTCGATGCCTTCAATGAGAGGGACCCATACAAAGCTGACGACTCCCGTGAGGAAGAGGAGGAAAACGATGATGACAACAGCTTGGAGGGGGAGACCTTCCCCCTTGAACGTGACGAGGTGATGCCTCCACCCACCCAGCATCCCCCCAGTGACCGCATCACCTGCCCCAAGGGGCTGCCCTGGGCACCCAAGGTCCGGTGAGTCCATAGGGTGAACTGCAGGGAGAGGAAAGAAGAGACAGCATGAGTGGTTGGTCTGCTGATGGCTTCAGTGGCTGTTCAGTCATTGAGGTGGGCTCAGCACCATCTCTCTGTCTGGCCACAGGGTTATTCCTGTGCCTGGGGATCGGGCTGTGTCACAGGATGGTTGATGTTAGAAGGGATCTCTGGAGTTCAGTGGCCCAGTCCTTGCTCAAGGCAGGGACACGGAGCCCAGGACCACATCCAAGTGGCTTTTGAAGGAGGAGGGAGTTTTCACAGCCTCACTGGGCTGACAGGAAGATGTTATTTTTCCTCTTGTCTTTTTGTTGCAGAGAGAAGGACATTGAGATGTTCCTGGAATCCAGTCGCAGCAAATTCATTGGCTACACGCTGGGCAGGTGGGTGCCTGCAAAGCCAGGCTGGGCAGCTGCTCATTTTGGGGTGGGGGGTGGAGGGATGCAGCAGTGGGGGCTGTCATGCTCCTCGTACCCTTGGGAACACTCAGGTTTGCTGCACACAGCTCAGCTTTTCCCCTTCTTTCCAGTGACACCAACACTGTGGTGGGGTTACCCAGACCCATCCACGAGAGCATCCGAACCCTGAAGCAGGTGAGTCTGCCACTGGGTCCCTCCTTGTCTGTCAGTGCTGGGTCACCTCTGTAACAGGAATAACCCCAAGCTGTGCTGGGTGGCATCAGCGGGGTCTCAGGGGTCCATGGTGTGACCCCCCCCCCCCCTTCTCTCTCTGTGCAGCACAAATACACATCGATTGCAGAGGTGCAGGTGCACATGGAGGATGAGTACTTGCGCTCCCCGCTCTCTGGGGTGAGTGTGTAGATGGGGACAGGACGGAGCTCCCAGGTGGGGATGCTTTGGCTGCTCTGGGTTTGCTCTGCAGCTCAGTGGGGAAGGAGGAATGGGTTCTTCAGGAAGGTTGTGTGTGTGAAGGGGCATCGGGTGGGATCCAGAGGTGTCCTCAGAGCTCCTGGGGCTGAACCAGCTGCTATTCGCTCCTGGGGTGATGTTATTTGCTCTCTCCTGGCACCAGGGGGAAGAAGAAGTGGAGCAGGTCCCTGCTGAGATCCTGTACCAAGGCCTCCTGCCCAGCCTGCCCCAGTACATGGTGAGCACTGCGGGTCCCTGGGCTCTGCTCCATGCTCCTCACGCTGACCTGGGGGTCCCTCTGCTGCTCTGTCCCTTTCCAGCCACACTCACAGACTTTCTTCACATCACTTCCTCCATCCTCTGCTGAGGACAGAGGCCTGTGGTTGATTCTCCATGTCCAATTCCCCATCTCTCCTTCCAGATCGCTCTGCTGAAGATCCTCCTTGCTGCAGCTCCCACTTCCAAAGCCAAAACGGACTCCATCAACATCCTGGCAGACGTCTTGCCAGAGGAGATGCCGTGAGTGACTGAGGAAGGCAAACAGAGGCTGTCGGTGCTGATAGGGATGGAGGGGGAAGCTGGATGGAGCCAGTGATGGTGTAGGCTGCCTCTGTGCTGAAGTCTCATGGGTGATGTGACTGTCTTCACATCACCATCTGCACTGAACTGAGTGCAGGTGCCTCTAGGTGGGGGTGGAAGGGTACAGGCACTGCCCTAAGCCAAGCATCCCTTTATGTGCCCCAGGACCACGGTGCTGCAGAGCATGAAGCTGGGGGTGGATGTCAATCGACACAAGGAAATCATTGTCAAAGCCATTTCTGCTGTTTTACTCCTCCTGCTCAAGCACTTCAAACTGAATCACATCTACCAGGTGAGCTGGGCTGGGGCCTGGCCAAGCTTTAGAGGGGTGAGCAGGGCAAGGATGGGTCTGTGTTCACTCACCATGTGGCCTTTGTCCCCAGTTCGAGTACATGGCCCAGCATCTGGTCTTTGCCAACTGCATCCCGCTCATCCTCAAGTTCTTCAACCAGAACATCATGTCCTACATCACTGCCAAGAACAGGTAGGGGAAGGGATATGGAGGGGGGCAGGTTCCTCCTTGCTTTTCTCCCTTTACAACCCTCTCCCTGCTCAGCTGCAGGCAGACCCAGGCATGGGGCTGCATTGTCCCTGTTGGGGTCTGTGGGATCAATGTGACACCCCTCTGTTCTCTGCAGCATTTCCGTCCTGGATTACCCGTACTGTGTGGTGCACGAGCTGCCGGAGCTGACAGCAGAGAGCCTGGTACGCTGCTCCATTCCCTGCAGTGCTTCCCAGAAGGGATTGGTGGGGGTGGGGAGGCAGCAGGGCTCCAGCAGCCTCAGCTGTGGGTCCCTGGTACCCACAGAACACCCAGTGATGCCCTTGTGTTGGTGGCTGTGTGCAGGGGTCTATGGAGCAGCACAGCCTTTGCTTTTCCATCTCAGCATCCCCACTCTCACGCTTTGCTTCTGCCCCTTCCTTTCCTGCAGGAGGCAGGAGACAACAACCAGTTCTGCTGGAGGAACCTGTTCTCCTGCATCAACCTGCTGCGCATCCTCAACAAGCTGACCAAGTGGAAGCACTCCCGCACCATGGTGAGGGCTTTGCACTGCACCCAGGCCTTGCTGTGGAATGGGAGAGCACTGGGGGTGCCCTTGGGGTGCCCTGGATCCATCCTGGCTGTGACACCCCCCATCCCCTGCTGTCCCTATAGATGCTGGTGGTGTTCAAGTCAGCCCCCATCCTGAAGCGGGCGCTGAAGGTGAAGCAGGCCATGATGCAGCTCTACGTGCTGAAGCTGCTCAAGGTGCAGACCAAGTACCTGGGTCGGCAGTGGAGGAAGAGCAACATGAAAACCATGTCGGCTATATACCAGAAAGTGCGGCACCGCCTGAATGATGACTGGGCTTATGGCAATGGTACGTCCCCTATAGCCACAATGTGCCTTGTTAGACACTGTCCTTGTGTCCTTGGGGCTTGGTGCAGCCCCAGCTCTGTGCTATGGGGTCAGATGTGTGGTGCTGTTGGAGCTGATGGTGATTGCAGGCCCTGTGCCCCCCTATGCTTCTTTATGGGGTCTCACCAGGTCTCACTATGGGGTATTTGGTTCCCTGCAGATCCCCAGCTGTTCTCTCATGCCCTCTTCTCTCTTCCCAGACCTGGATGCCCGACCCTGGGACTTCCAAGCAGAGGAATGTGCCCTTCGTGCCAGCATCGAACGCTTCAATTCACGTCGCTACGACCGAGCTCACAGCAACCCCGACTTTCTGCCTGTGGACAACTGCCTGCAGAGCGTGCTGGGCCAGCGGGTGGAACTGCCCGAGGATTTCCAGGTCAACTACGACCTGTGGCTGGAAAGGGAGGTTTTCTCCCGGCCCATCTCCTGGGAGGAGCTGCTGCAGTGATGGGAAGGCAGGAGGGGTTATTTGGGGTGAGGTTTGAGGTGATGGGGGGCAGAGCTGTGGGTGCTGTGGGTGCCTGCCCCCCTTGTTGGGGGGGATCTGATGCCATCCAGCCCCTCTGCCCCCTTCCAGGCTGTCCCTTCACTCCAGTGGGGTAATGAAGGGCCCTTGGTGCTGCTGTGGGTGGCTGGGTGCTGCGATAGGGACACCAGGGTGGTGTGCCCCCCCTATTGCCCCACACAGCTTGTAGGGGGGGTGGGAGTGCAGTGGTGGTGGGGCTGGAGGCTGCAGTGTTCCCTCACCCCGCTGGGTGGGGTGGATGAGCTGTACATATATAATATATATACATATATATATTCGTGATAGCCCTGAACTGAGTGTGGCCGACCTCCGTTTGCATCCCCATCCCTCCAGCTCTATAGCAGCAGCACGGGGGGAGAAATGAGCTTCCTGAAAGTGCGGCTTTATTGTTTATAAGGGACCAAAACCCCTGTGGGTCAGAGGGGGCTGTGGGGCAGCGTGGGGCTCCCCATAGGGCTGTGTTCCCTGTGGGGCTCCAGCCATACCCATGGTGTCCTCGGGCTGCTGAGAGGTTTTTGGGGCTTAGAATTGTTCGGGTTTGGGTGTTTTTTGACCCAAATGGGGCTGGTGGTGAGGGGTCCCCACTTTCCCTTCCCTGCCATCAAGATACAGCAGAGCTGGGGGGGGGCAGAGGGTTGATGTTTTGGTGTCCCCTCCATCAGATCCCAGCTGCTGTGGGCTGAAGGTGCCAGGCTTTACTTTACCAGGGCTGACTTTTAGGGTCCCCAGGTGCCCCCCCAATGCCAGCACCAGCCCTAAGGGGAGAAGCCCACCCATATGACCACCCATATATAACCCACCACCCACTTCTCAGCAGGGAGATGCTGGGCTGCATTTAGGGCTGTGCTCTGCCCGCCCCCCCCCCAAAAAAAGGAGGAGGGTCCTGATGGAGAGGGCCGGGCTGCAGCAATATGGCAGATAGGGATGCATGGACCGTGCTGCCATGGATAGGGGGGGCTGTGATATGGGGTCTGTGTCCCACGTTACGTGGCCCAGCCCAGCAGGCTGCCCGGCTCTTTGGTTTTCATCCTCAGCGTCACCAGGGGGGGTGGTTTGAAGTCATTCTCTGATGGCGGTGGCTCGAACTGGGGGGCACCGAGGCTGGTGGGGGTGAGGCCACGCAGGGAATAGAGGCTGCTGATGGCGGGGGGGTGGCTGGGAGATGCTGGGATGCCCACGAAGCCGCTGATGTTGCTGTGAGTGGGGGGGTACGGAGACACGCAGGGTGATGGGGCGCTGTCATGGGGCACAATGCAGGGCCCTGCTGGGCTGCCTGAGCCGGGCCACGAGTTGTTCTGCAGCTGGAAGAAAGGAGCCAAACCCCAAAGTGATGGGGGCACCCGCATCCTGAACCCCCCTGTACCCATAGGGTGCAACCAAGGGCTGCCTTGGCTTCGCTTTGATTCTGTTGGGTGGGGAGTGAGTCCTGGTGGGGGTCTTCCTGGCCATTGCTGCCTTGGAAGGTGTATGGACCCCCCATGGCAGCCCCCAGCCTCATGTTCTGGTGATGATGCCTCATGTCATGGAGAGCAGTGGGGTTGGAGGGGGGGGGCATAAAGCTGGTTGGTTTTAAGTTCATTTTATGCTTCTTTTGTGGGGAAAGGAACAGCAGTTTTGAAGCGAAGCCTTATGGGGGCTGTGGGGTGACTGCAGGGCCTGGTGGTGTGGGGTGGTGATGTGGGGGGTGGTGATGTGGGGGGTGGTGATGTGGGGGGTGGTGATGTGTGGGGTGGTGATGTGGGGGCACACAGGGTGCAGTGGGGGGGGTCTCACCTCTTGGATTTTCCCATATCGTTCCCGTTTCCTCCACTTGGCCCTTCGGTTCTGGAACCAAACCTGGGGGCAGAGGAGGGGGCTGAGGGTTGGGGACCCCCCTTATCCCAGCAGGAGGAGCCCATACAGGGTGGGTGCCAGCCCTTCATACAAAGGAAGGCATCCCCCCCCCAGGCCCCCCAGCCCCATACCTGCACCCTGGCCTCGCTCAGGTCAGTGCGCATTGCCAGCTGCTCTCGGGCGTATACATCAGGGTAATGCGTCTTCTGGAAGACCTTCTCCAGCTCCTCCAGCTGGAAGCTGCTGAACGTCGTCCTGTTCCTCCTCTTCTTGCTCTTGTTCCTGCCCAGCACGGGGGGCTCAGGGAGCGGGGGGCTGCCCATGGGGGGGGATGGCAGCAGTGGGGCTTTGCCCTTCTCAGTGCCTGGAGGGGAGGGGGGGGGGGTTAGGGGAGAACGGAGCCCTTGGTCTTGCAATGGGGGGGATGAAGGTTGTGCTTCCTCATCACCCCCTGGGATGGGTGGGGGGGAGAACAGGGCAGGGGGGCACTGCAGGACCCTGAGCCCCCCCCTACCCCCAGGGCGGCATTTCCCAGCCCTTCCCTTTGGCTGCTGCTGCTGCTGATGATAATGATGATGATGATAGCCGCTATTACTCTTTTGCAGCTATTACTCTTGCAGCTATTACTCTTTTGTCCTAATTGAGGCAATTTGGGGGGTTACAGCTCCCAGCCCAGCGCCGTGGGGCAGCTGCTTCACATTAACGGCACAACCTCATCTGGGGATTAAAGGGGGGGATTAGAGGGGGGGGGTCTGCTCCCCTATACTTGATACCGAGTGGTCTCCATGCCCCCAAATCACAGCCGAGGGCTGCGGGACCCCCAGCTTTGTGCCCCCAAAGGGCTGAGGGATGGGGGGGGTCAGTGCTGTTGGAGATGAGGGGACGCGGAGCGGGGTGAAGGCAGAAACCTGATGTATCAGAATCCCGAACGCAGCGCCATGGGGAAGAGGGGAAAAAGGGGCTGAAGGAGCAGCACGGAGCTGCACAACGCGCCGCGATCTGAGCCGCCGCTTTGGGCCTTTCTGGGGCGTTTTGCCCTATTTCCGAACGGGCTGAGATGGAGATGGATAAATACAGGGCCCTAATGGAGCAGGAAGGGGATGGGAGCCCCGGGGTGCAGCGGAACATGGAGCCTGGAGATGGTGACGGGGATATGGGGGAACACAGACACCCCAAACCCAGCGCCCTGCACGGCCGTACCGGCACCGGGAGGAGAGGAGACCCCACCGGGACCAGGACGAAGGGCTGCGGGGAGCCCCGGGGCCGGACGGAGGATGCGGGCAGCGGTAAGCGGCTCCCCCGGTAACGGTGGGTTCCCGTTGTGTTCGGCCTCGTTGTTCAGTCTATTAGCGGCCGGATGGGGCCGAGCGGAGCCTTCGGGGCCTCCGACGGCGTTAACGGGGATGGAAGGAGCAAGGAGCGCTCGGGGGGATGAAGATAAGATGGGGATGAGATGGGGATGAGATGGGGATGAAATGGGGATGAGATGGGGATGAAATGGGGATAAGATGGGGATGAGATGGGGAGATCCCACTCCCACCCGTGGCCCCATCCCGCCCGGAGCCCATCGGGTTTAACCGCATCATTCTCCTTATCGCGACGGCGGGTCTGTGTTGGCGATAGGGAGCGCAGAGCGGGACAGGAGCGGATGGGGAAAGCAAAGCCTTAAATGCGACCCCGGCTCCCCCCTCCACCCCACGGCTCCCCCGGTACCTGCAGCCCCGTAGAAGGGTCTCCCGTGGAGGAGGGGGCTCGGGCTGGCGGCCCCCAGGCTGTGGGGCTGTGTAGGGCGGTGAGGAGGGGCCCCATGTGTTCCAGCTGGGAAGGGGCCGGAGGTGTGCGGGGGTCCTGGGGGGGTCCGGTGGGTCGGGGGGAAGAGAGAGCAGCCCCGAGCCTCCATGGGGCAGGTTGGAGGGAGCGGAGGGACGGCGGGGAGCGGGATTTTGTGTGGGGCTGGAAGGGAGGGCTCGCCCAGCACCCCCGGCACACTCACACCCACTCCCACCCCAACCCACTTCCACCGCCTCCATCACGTGTGTCCTTCCACCCGCAGCTTTAACCCTCTGTGCCGCTGCCCCCCATCCCCACTGCGACCCACGGTGCCCCCCAAGTGACTGAGGGCAGAAATCCAGCCCTCCCAGCACAGGGGCTGCGGGATTTGGGCCTCCCTTATACAGCGTCCCAGGGCCCTTAGCACAGAGCTTGGACCCCAGGCCCTCCAGATCCCAGGGATGGGAGAATCATCCCCTATTCCCTGCATCCTTCAGAGCCCCCCTGTGTCTCTTGGGCTGCACGAGGCTCAATGGGGCCTTTCCTCCCCCAGCATTGGGGCTGAGGCCTGGGCACATCGCTTTGGAGATGGTGCTGACCCCATAGTGTGGCATTGGGGTGTACAGCTGGACCCACATCCCCATGCCTGAGCTCCTCTATCCCTGCAGCTACAGCAGCTCATTGGGGCTCGCCCCTCACTTCTCACCCCTCTGCATCCATCGCAGTCGGAGCCATGTGGGCTGTTTGGGTTTGAAGGGGCACAGCTTTAATAGGGGCTGGATTTGGGGGGGATATGGGGGGATATGGGGGGGATATGGAGGCTGAGAGTCACACTGGGGCAGGTCAGCACCAAACAGAGGAGGCTGGGGGTCCCCACACCGTGCAGCCATGATCTGTGCCACCATCACCTTTACTGGGAGGAATGGGGCCGGCCGGGTGTGCTTTGCTACCTGAAATCAATAGGAAATCCTGATATAAGTGCTCTGTGATCAGCTGGAAAGGGAGGGGGGCACAGCCGGGCTGTGGGGCTGTGGATCTGTGGGGCTGTGGATCTGTGGGGCTGTGGATCTGTGGGGCTGCAGCTCATTCTGTGAGCCCCACGTTGTTCCATGTCGCTCTGTGTCACCAAACTCTGTGCAGGGGGGTTGGTTTCAGTGCCCCCCTCCCCACGTTCTGGTTTCGGTTTCGGTCTCATGGCCGGGGGGGGGCTGTCCCTGTCTGTGTCCCATTGCGTGTCCCCCCCTCAAACCCTTGTTGCACTCCTCAATGCCACCAAACTCAGCCATCCCCAGCACACGGCAATGGGTTCCCCCCCCACCCCCAAGTCTGGATGGGGTGTAGGGGGGGGTCGTGAATCGGATCCGTCCCGTTGGGAGCACTGAGTGCATCCAGGCTGCATTAATCAGAGCGCGGGGGGGTCACATCGGGGCTCCTCAGCTCCTCCTTTGGCTCAGCAATGGGGGCTCGGCAATGGGGGCTCGGCAATGGGGGCTCGGCAGTGGGGTCGCTTTGAGCTCCGTTTCACCCCCCCGTGTCTTCCTCCCTACACCCCCCCCCCCTCATCCCAGCAGAGCTTTGTAATGCAAAGGAAGCAGAGACCGAGGTCGGGCTGAAAGGAGGAATGGAAAAGCTCCCAATGGGCTCAAACGCTTTTAGGGGCCGTTCCCAACACATCCCCACATTGTGCCCTACAGTCACATGGAGTGCGGCCCCACAACCACCCCAAGGAAAACCCCAAACCCCAACCAAAGCCCTTCACATCCCATTGGGGTGGATGAGTCCCATCCCTTAACAAAGGGCTTTAAGGTGATACGCACCGGGATGGATGATGGATGATGGATGGATGTGCCATAAATCACAGCTCCCCACACCACGATCCCACTGAGGTTTCCTGCAGATCCCAATGCTGCCGCTGCGTTGATCCCATTGAATCAAGGAGTCATCATCGTTCCCAATGGAAAGCCAGAAAATCACCTTTCTTCCCTTAAAATATCAGCTGGGTGTTTATTGCTGGGAATCTGCAGCAAATAGAAGGAGGCCCCAAAGCCGTGGGCAGCCCCATAGGAATGAAAGGAGTTTTGTAGGGAGAAAGGAGAGGGAAAAAGCAGCAGCTGTGTCCCAAAAGGATGGAGAAATCTCAGCGCTGCCTTCTGGTTTGTGTTTAGCCCTTGGAAATGGTTCCCCCCCCCCCCAAACCTCCTCCTTCCTCGGGGGGGAGATGGATGCTGTGAAGTGGCCGACACCTGAAAGCAATCGGGGTTTGGTGGCTGTTGGGGGGGTGGGTGGAAGGCAGCCATCCCTGGGGGCTCTATGGGGCAGTGCTGGATGGTATCACTGCTATGGGGTGTGCTGTGGGGCGGAGGGATGGATGGAGGGATGGAGGGATGGAGGGATGGATGGATGGATGGATGGAGGGATGGATGGATGGATGGATGGATGGATGGATGGATGGATGGATGGATGGATGGATGGATGGATGGATGGATGGAGGGATGGAGGGATGGATGGATGGAGGGATGGATGGATGGATGGATGGATGGAGGGAGGGAGGGATGGATGGAGGGATGGATGGATGGATGGATGGATGGATGGATGGATGGATGGATGGATGGATGGATGGATGGAGGGATGGAGGGATGGATGGATGGATGGATGGAGGGATGGATGGATGGATGGATGGATGGATGGATGGATGGATGGATGGATGGAGGGATGGAGGGATGGATGGATGGAGGGATGGATGGATGGATGGATGGATGGAGGGAGGGAGGGATGGATGGAGGGATGGATGGATGGATGGATGGAGGGATGGATGGATGGATGGATGGATGGATGGATGGATGGATGGATGGATGGATGGAGGGAGGGATGGATGGATGGATGGAGGGATGGATGGATGGGTGGATGGGTGGAGGGATGGATGGAGGGATGGAGGGATGGATGGGTGGATGGGTGGAGGGATGGATGGAGGGATGGAGGGATGGATGGATGGATGGATGGATGGATGGATGGATGGATGGATGGATGGATGGATGGAGGGAGGGATGGATGGAGGGATGGATGGATGGATGGAGGGATGGATGGATGGATGGAGGGATGGATGGATGGATGGAGGGAGGGATGGATGGAGGGATGGATGGATGGATGGAGGGAGGGAGGGAGGGAGGGAGGGAGGGATGGATGGATGGATGGATGGATGGATGGATGGATGGATGGATGGAGGGATGGATGGATGGAGGGATGGAGGGATGGATGGAGGGATGGAGGGAGGGATGGAGGGAGGGAGGGATGGATGGATGGATGGATGGATGGATGGATGGATGGATGGATGGAGAGTTGGGGGGAGGGATGGATGGATGGTTGGATATGGGATGGATATGGTGCTCTCTGCAGTTGGTGTGGGCTCAAACATTCCTCTTCCCAATGGGGAAACTGAGGCACAGCAGTGTTGGTTTATTGCCACATGGATGGCTGGGGGTGGCTCTGTGGTATATGGGTGATGCTCTGTTGGCCCTAAGGAGCAGCAGAGGGTCCCATCTTTGTGCTGATGCCCCATAGGACCATAGTGGAGCTGCTCTGGGTGTTCTCAGCCTGAGTTCATGGAGCTCCCATGATCAAAGTGCTCACAGCGGGGCGGGCTGGCAGTAATCCTGTACCTGTCAGCATGAATGAAAGGCGACCACGCTGTGAGGGCTGCAGGGAAACCAGATGGGGCTCCTTGTGCCAGGCAGCACCCGGCTGTGAGTGTGGGGGGGTGGACGGGTGGGTCGGGGGGTGGAGGGATGGACTGGCAGGTGGGAGGGGGGCTGTAAGTCTGGGGGTAGGGCCCAGCTCCTGCCATCTCCAGCCCCGCTGCATGTCCCTGCTGTGACCCCACAAAGGTTTCCTTTGGCTCTGATAAGGAGAACCAGAAACAGCTTTGACCTTTAACAGCAAATCTCCCCTATCTCAAAGCATCCCTTGTGCTAAGAAACATCCATGCCATGATACTCCCCTTTGCTTTCAGCCCTCAGGCACCCAATGAGGCTCAGCACCTCCCTCCTTTCAGTCCTCATCCTTTCCCTGTTTCCTCAGCCCCATAATGGAGGTGAGGGCTGCTCTCTACAGGAAGGCAGAGGCTGGAGGTGTTGGAGCTCATTAATTGCTCTGAGCAAACTAATTGGCACCAGCAGAGCAGCAGGAGCCGTGGCTGCACTGAGGCTGCTGGAGCTGCTTGGTTCCATCACTCGAGCCCTCCCTGCTTTGGGGTTTCCCCCCCCCCCCATTTCATGCTCCCCCCCACCAGACCCACATGCTGTGGGGCCTGAGGACCCTGCAGCCCCCGGACCCAAACACCAGCAGGTTCCCATTCTCTTCCTCTGATATTAAAGCTACGTTTCCCTGCTGTCTGTTAACCCCACTAATGGGGTCTGAGCCTGTTCAAAGCCTGGGGAGCAGCGGGGGGGGGGGGGGGAAGGAGGCTCAGAGCAATAAGTGCAGGTGACCCCTGCTAAATTGGAGCCTTCCTCCCACTCCTGAAATAACCCACAGCGTTTTCACATTAAACCTCTGAGCTCACAGTGCTCGGGGAGGAAAAAACCTTCGGTATCAGCCCCTTCTCAGCCCTTTCCCCTGCTAAGAGGGGCCCTAAAGCTGGGGGGGGGGGGCTGCAATGTGCCCCTATTCCTGCCTGTGTGCCCTATAGAAACCCCACTGTGTATCCTTCCATACAACCCCTGTGACACACCGACCCCATAGAGGAGGTGATACATCATGGGTTGAAACCCTGCTGGATGGGATGGGGATAGGGATGGGGATGGGGATGGGGATGGGGATGGGGATGGGATGGGGATGGGGATGGGGATGGGGTGGGATGGGGATGGGGATGGGGTGGGGATGGGGATGGGGATGGGGATGGGGTGGGATGGGGTGGGGTGGGATGGGGATGGGGATGGGATGGGGTGGGGATGACGGTTGAGTTTGGGGCTGCAGCAGGTCCTGTTGTCCCTCTCTGTGATGCCTTTTGCTGCAAGGATGTGGTTTTGCTTTCTGTGCTCCCCCCTGCAGCATCACAGCTGGCTCCTGCCTAGAAGAAACTGGGGAGAACTGAAAGGGAAACGGGTTTTCCAACCCCATCCCAGCAGGGTGAATCTCTGGGGTGAATCTCTGGGGTGGATCTGTGGGGCAGGGTGGCTGCTTTGGGTACAGCACAACCTGCTGGAGCATCAACCCACCTCATCAGCAGTTCAGTGCTTTGGCCACAATGAATATACTCCATCCCACAGCGCTCAATTCATCCACACAAGCCATGAGTGTCTCCCTCTGGGTGACCATCCCTCACTGTGCTGTGCCGGGGCTGCGTTGTCCCTATTTCCCCTTTTTCGAGGTGATTTCCCCACCATCATCCATCCCTCCCCCGTGTTACAGCAGCCGCTGTGCTGTTACATGCCTCCGTTCTGTAATTACCTCGGCTCGCGCTAATTGTGTAATTGGAAGAGGCAATTACCTGGTGAAACGGGATAGGAGGAGGGCTGGCTTTGTCTATGGGACTCTGGCTTGGCTGCATTCTGCTCGCACTGCTTCCAATCGCCCTTTTCATGCCCGAATTCCTGCCCATCCTTTCCATTCATCCATCTGTGAGCCCCCTCCTCACCCATTGCATCCTGCAGTGTTTCCTACCCACCCCATTCAGGCTCACAAACAGCCCCCCCGGCCCCAAAGCTCCCTGTGGTTCTGATCCACACCCCCATCCCCGGGCTGGCCGTGTTGGTTATGGTCCATACAGGGATGGGGCAGAGATTTGCTGTAAGATTAAAGCTCTGCCTTCCTTCAGCAGCTGCTTTTCCTCGTTAGTGCCCTAAGCTGATTGCTGTAAGCTGCTTGGGGAGTGATAGCTTCCAATGGATCCTCCCAATTTCCTCAAATCCCTCAAGCCATTACCTCCCCCAATGGGGCAGCCCAAGCTTTGGGTTCTCATTGGGGTGCTCCTCCAGTCATCACCCTTTTTCTTCCCCATTACATCCCATCTGGACTCAGGGACATCAGCAAGGGATGGAGGTGAGGCCTATGGGGTCAGTGCTGGGGTGGGGTGTCATACAGAAGGGTCTAAGGGTCCCTAAGGGATACACAGGGACCCATAACAGGAGGATATACCAGCTCAGTGTGCTGACCCCCTAAAACTGGGATAAAAGGGCTGGGGGGAGCACGGGGCTTTGGTCCTTCTCCTTCTGTTTCACTAAGGCCCAGACTTTGTGGATCTCTTGTTGTCTGTGGTCACCCCATGTAGGGCATATAAACCCCTATGGGGAGCTGAGGGGGTTCAGGTGGGAGAGGGCAGGAGGTTTTGTGCTGTCACATCCCATCTCTCCTGATCTGGGTCCTTGCAGGGGGGGGGATCAGCTCCTGTTGGTGGCAGCTCCTACATTGGAGCAGGAAGGAGCGCAGCAGATGGTTGGCACAGCCCATCTCCCCATCATCTCCCTGCTGCCTCCCCCTCTGCTCCTCTAGTTCTTCTTGTTGCTGGCTTCCCAGTGCTGCAAACCCACCTCACCCTGCATCCAACCCCCCCCTGCACCCCCCATATCTGGGCAGGAAAGCCCAACCCTTATCTGCCCATCTCAAAAGGAGAGCCCTCATCTTCATGGGGAGATGGAGGCATTGAGGGGGGCTGGGACACATAGGGTGCCCCCAATAGGAATGGGTGTAGAGCCTGGGCTCCGGGGACCGATCATCCCCATCCCCGCTGCAATCTGTGCTTTGCAGCCTCAGCTCCAGCTCTGAGAATGGTCTTGGGGGGGGGCTGTACAATGCAGGGCACCCCTATCTGATGGGAATACACCTCAAAAGGCTCCACAGTCCCCATGTCACCCCCATCCCAGACACAAACACCCCCCGTATCCCCCCCAGGGACCCCCACATGGCTGCATTCCTCCACGGCCCCGCAGTGGGGACAGTGGCAGCCATCCCAGCTCAAGAAGATGAACTGTTATATCGGGGGGGAAGGGGCTGATTTATGTTTGTTTGTCTCTCCCCCCCCTCCCTGGGGTCTCTTTGGTGATGCCAACTTTGTTGTGCATCCAACACCCCCCTCGGGTGGCAGCGCTCAGCTCTGACCCGGACAATGCAGAGCTGCTGTCTTGGCAGTGGCACCGGCTGCTGACAGCTGGGAGGGGATGGGGGTGGGATGGGATGGGGATGGGTTGGGGATGAGATGGGGATGGGATGGGGATGGGGATGGGGGTGGGATGGGGATGGGGATAGGGTTGGGATAGGGATGGGGATGGGATGGGCATAGGATGGAGATGGGGATGGGGATGGGATGGGGATGGAGATAGGGATGGGATGGGGGTGGGATGGGATGGAGGGGATGGGGGCTGGAAGGCAGTGGGCTGGGTGTGCTCTGCATGGAGGCTGAGCTGTTGGACTTCAGGCTGAAGCTGTGCTCCTGGGGGCACTGATAGCAGCCCAGTGCTGCACTGGCACAACTCAGCTCTATCTGGGAGCAAATGCCCCCTCCCCATCCTGCTTCCTCCTCCTGGCCCAGCTGGAGCACAAGCAGCCCCGTTGTAATGATGGATGGGAGGGAAGAATTGATCCCCGGGGGGTTAATGGGGTGAAGATGCCTTTGTGTGTGCCAGCTATAGAGGGGCTGGCTCACTGAGTGGGTGGGAGCACAGCGGGGCCGTGGGGTGGCATCCAGCCCCATCTCTCCAGCAGTGTTTCATATATTTTGGGGTCAGCTGTGCCCTTAAAACACAACAAAATGATGCACATGGGGGGTCGGGAGGAGGGGGGAACCTGATCCAAACCTGCTTGTCTGCCTGGGGATGATGGTTTCCATGTGGGACATTGTGATGGGGGATTCTTGGCTTCTTAAGTGACCAGTCCCAGCCCCACAGCTGCCCTGTTTATAGGGTCCCTCTGATGTCCATCTGGGCTGGGCTCTGAGGTGTCCCGTCCTCCCCCTGGGTGAGATGCAGTCATTCCCATTTGGGGTCGTGGTGGGGGGGGGTCTCAGTGGGGTAAATCTGAATATATAGGGGGTGAGGGAGGAAGTTCTGGTGGGTCACAGAGGGTGATGCCGGGATGCACCGAGCTCCATAAACCCGTGGGGTGCGCTAGGACCGAACTGCAGGTAAAAATAACCGGGGGGGGGGGGGGCGGGTCTGGTGCTCGGCCTGAGCTGCTCTGCGGGCTCAGATGGTGAACGTCGCCGTTTCTGGGACGCGATGTGCGAGCACAGAGCGCTGCGTGAGCTCAATGCGGTGCTGCCCAGATGCTGGGTTAGAACACGGCCGCGTTCCTCCTTCTCATCCTCCTCCTCCTCCTCCTCCTCCTCCCCCGGGTGGCCGCATCCTGCTGCTGGAGCTGCCCAGACTGAGGGGGGGACGGAGGTTTTGGTTGGGGATGAAGGGTATGAGGTCTGGCTCACAATGGGGTTTGATGGGGGCCAGCATCCCCCTGAGCCGCCCCGTCTCTGCCCTCCCCCGTCGCCCTTTGGGGCCGATGATGTGCCGAGTGCCGGGCATCTCAACCTGCGTGTTGTCACCTTCCTTACGTTGATGGCCGCGGGGCCGTGCAGAAAGCAGCACCCGGAGGAGACAGAGATGGAGGCGTAACATCAAATTCAGTGCTTCAAATCCACCCACAGTGCCAATATCACGCTGCAGCCTCGCGGTGGGCGCTCTGCTTTCCCCACTGCCCGGCTCCCATCGTGCCCGGGAGGGGGTCGGGGTCGGTGTGGAGGGCTGGCGGTGGGGCTGCAGGCTGTCTGCTCGTTCCCAGCTGCTCCCCATCAAGCTCCGTGTCGTGTCCCGGGTGTCACTTCTGATGACAGCAGCTGCCGGTGGGGACGGGCTGGGTGGCACCGGGCTGTGAGCTGAGCGCCGCCTGCCAAGCTGCTGGGGTTGTTTGGCCGAGGGAGGGGGGTGGGATGGGGCTCAGCTGGGCGGTGTCGGCGCAGGGCGATGCTTTCCCCCCTGCAGGGGGTGCAGACAGCGCTGCTTCGGGTACCCGGAGCCTGGCAGGCTGAGATGAGCATGGGAGGAACGAGCCACGTCCTAGTTATTGCAGTGTGAGGCAGCAAAGGCTCTCCCTGCTGGGCTGTGTTCTCCCGCAGCAGCATCCGTAGGGATTCGGGGGCACATCTCCCTCCAAGGAGCCAGCTATGGGGGCTGTTCCCCCCCCATGTCCCACAGCCGGCAGCTCTGAGGCCCTTTGAAGGGATTTGTTTTCATTTCTAAGGACAAAGTGATGGAGGATCCCATGGAGTCGGGAGCTGCAGGCACTATTAAGGCCGTCCCACACCCCCTGGGCTGGGTCTGTGTATGAGTGATGGGCACCCATGTGTGGGGCTGCCCCACTGCAAACCCCTCAGGGACACAGAGCTGGGTGTGTATGTGGGGGTAAGTGGGTGAGCAGAGCTGCAGGAGGAGCCCCCAGCCCCAGCTGGGATCACTCCAAACCCCAATCCACAGCCCGACATTTGAGCCCCCCCCCAGCTCCAAACCCCCTCACATTGAGGGGCTGGGAAACGCAGCCCCACTGCCTGCAGCCCCTTCCCATTGCACAACACAACGCCGGGTGCATCGGATCCGATGGCAGCTCAGCATGCAAAGCAAATTAAGACCAGAAGACGGGAGCAGCAGCTCTTTCAAGCCCGTCGTCCCGCTGCTCGGAGCCCTCGCCCAGAGGCACTGAGACGTGGTTCTCATTCCTGCTCCTTTGCTGGTGTTTATTATTTCTCCTTCCATTGTGCAGGGTCCCCTTTCTTCCCTGCGTGCTGGTCCCTCAGGGCTGAGTGAATCGGAGCCGTTTTCTTCTGCCACTCAGACTTGGATTCTTGCCTTCCCCCTCTCCAACTTTGGGGTTATGTATATTCTCCATACAGCCTGAAATTAATCAGTCCAACTCTGGGACGACCTGCAGGGATAAGGGCTGAGATGGGAGCATGGAGGGGCAGGGCTGAGCTGCTCCTTTATCCCTCCTTAAGATCCATCCCTTCTCTCTGTGTTACCAGCTCCGGGCCGTGGATGAGCCACGACAGCCCACGGCTTTACAGGGAAATACATATTTAGAAAGCAGAGGGCATTATCCCCTTAGATTATTATCACTTGAATGTAGGTCGGCACGACAGCTTAGGTGGAAAAACCATCTTCCTCACCATGCTTCCTCATGTTGTTTAATCCCCTCTGCTCACACTCTGCTGTGGGCAAAGGCAGCATCCCTGCAGTGCTCTATATGCCCCTTTCTGCCTGCTCTGCATGTGAGATACATCACCTGCATCCCCTCAGATCCCATTCAACCTCCCTCTGTGTTCTCCCACCCTTCCATCCTTTCAGCGCCTCCCCTCGGGCTGGGAACCTCGGATGACACAATGTGTGTGTGGGGGGTGGGGATGGAGGGGTTGGTGGCCCCCTCGATGCCATATCCATGGTGACAGATGGGGACAGAGGGGATCGGGGTCAGATGAGAGCAGCGATGGATGCGGGCGGATATTTATAGGCTGCTGGGAACGGAGCACGGGATGAGCCCTGAGCCGGCACCGCGGGGCTCTGCTCCTCCAGGGGAGGCATTACTCATCCACACGCTTCAATTCAAGCTGCTCCCCGCTCTGCAGGCGGAAAAGTACAGGGATGAGTGAGCTGGGGAAGGGGGGGGGCTCAGATGGGAGCATGGAAGGGAAACAGCCCCGGGGTCGGGGAGCTGAGCAGGGAATGGGAGCTGGAGCACCATGGGGCGCTGGGGCTGGATCCTCCTTAGGATTCCTCTAACAAACGTGGTTGTCCTCATGCTGGGGTTTCTCGTGGGCACCAGGAGCTGGTGCAGGTATCAGTGCCCCCCGCACCTGTGATACAGGCTGGAGAAGCTGCGCTGCTGAACCGACCACGAAGCCCTTTGAAACCCCCCCCCTTCCCCATCAATAAATCAGCCCTACAGGCTCCGGTTTTCCTGCCGAACCCAATTAGATGCTTCCCAAGGGCAGGGCCGATCCCTACAGGTGTGCTGAGCTGCATCAAAGCAGCTTAAGTGGTTGCGGTTAATTAAACCTACGATGGAAGCTGGGTGTGATGTTTGCATGCCCCGCAGAGCGGTTGTGCCCGTATCTTTCTGCCTTCCTCCCTATCAAACACACGGTGCTTCTCCATGACTCCAAATCCCCCCCTCGGGGGGCAAAGAGAGCACGGAAACCCACCTGGAAAGGCAGAACACGGGTGGGAGGGCGCTGCTGGGGCCGCTCATACTGACCTCAAGGTGGGCAGAAGGAAACTTGCTTCTCTTTTCTTCTATTACTTATAATACAAAGGCCCCATCGTTGAGCCCGGAGGGGGGTTGTAATGGTGGGGGGTTGTAATGGTGGGGGGGGGGGGTTGGCTGCCCCCCCAGCGTTGACGTGCAGCCGTGACGATGACTCAAGCCTGCGTCAGGGGCTGCGTGTCGGTTGTTATATATTTATTTTAACGTGTGTGTGATGGTTTTGGGGGGGGGGGAAGCATTGAAATATATACAGAGATCTTTAATTATTCGGGAGCGGAGAGAGGAGTTTCCTCCCCTCGGGCGCAGCGCCGAATCCAACGCGCATCCGCGGAGCTGAAAGGGGGGGGTTGGAAAAGACAGGCGGCAGCGCAGCGTCACCGCGGAGGTACCGGCAGAACCGGCGGTACCGGCGGCGGCGGTGGTTTCCCCGGTGGACCCGCATGTACCCGGCTCCGCCGCCGCCCGGGGTTGCGAAGCGGGGGGCGATCAGCTCCGTTCCACCCGCAGCGCAGAGGTAAGGCTGCAAGGCTGCTCCCCCCCCCCCTCCCCACTTTGTTTCCTCCTCCCCATCCATCGGAGCCTTTTTTGGGTTGGGTTTATTTTGGGGTGGGGGTGGGGGGCTGCGGGTGCGGCCCTGGCTCTGAGGGGTGGGGGGCGCTCAGCTAATAAAGGCTTTAAGGACCCCCCGTATGGGAGAGCTGAGGTAATAGCGGGGCTTGGTTAGGGGCTCATCCCCACCCAGGGAATAAACAGGGCCTCCAGGCTGACCTTGACAATAACATTGCGAGAGGAGAAAGCGTTCGGCTGCCATGAATATTTCACGCCCGGTCCCCGAAGTGAAGGTTTTTTTGTTTTCCCTTTTTTTCCTATTGAATTCTCCTCTTATAACGCAGCCGGTTTCGTTTTGAGGCAGTAAAATGAGAGTCGGGGTTTTGATTTCACGCCGTTTTGGGTCTGGATTGAGGAATCCTTGCTCCCATCGGTGCATTTCTTGCACTGGAGGTGTGTGTTTGGGGCTGACATCTTGGCCAGGTGCAGCTTTGCATCGTTTCGGGGCCGATTTGCGTCACTCCGGAGCTGTGGGGCTGGAAGCAAAAATAAACCCTAAACCTCACCCAGCTCTTTACCAAGTACCCAGAAGGTGACATCGTTCTCAGCTCCTGCCTGGAGACACCTGAGGTTGGGATCCACCGTGAGCTGATGCAACTATATCAGGGCTCGGGAGGAACAAGGAGTTGAGCAGGGAGAGCTCAGTGCCAGCATCACCTCGGGGATATCGGGGTTGGGTCAGGGAGGGCAATAAGATGTGGGTCTGTCCGTCCTCTAGGTGGAATCGGAGTCGGTCAGGGTGAAACCCAGAGGGAGAGAAGCCACCTCGGGCTGGGAGAGAGATGTGGGGGTCACAGGGATGCGATGGAGCCGGGATGGTGCTGAGGTGGAACGTCCTGGGTTGTGTTTTGGGGTCGGTTTGTTTAGGAACCACAGAGGAGGAAAGCAGAGCTTGGATGGGGCAGCAGCTCGGTTCGGTGGGGCAGCAGCTCCAGGTGTGGGGTGGGGATGTGGGGGATGGGATCACCCCGTGAGCAGCCCGAAGGATCCACGTGATGGCCGTGTCACACACTGCAGATGATGGATGTCTTCGCGATCCTAAATGAGACCTAAAGGGAGACGGAGCATCAATGGGCTCCTACGCTCCCGACGGCGCCGAGGTTCCCCTCCTCCGGGGCTGCTGTGTCTGCCTCGTGACCCAGCCGCAAAACTGCCCTTTCTGTGGGTTTATCCAGAGCCCATTGATGAAAATTCGCTCTTAAACCCTTCAATGGGACTAAAGCAGAGCCGGGGCTGCGGGGATTGCGCCCACCCCTCGGGTAGCGCTGCCGTAGCCGCACCGCTGCTCGCCCGTAGGGGGCCGGGGGCTATTTATACCACCTGGGCGCTGGGGGTGGTGTAAGGCAGAAGCGGCTCTGATTCATCCCCGAATGCGAACTGCTCCTGTGTCACGACGCTAAAACGAGCCTGAATGAGGAGCTCAGCTCTGAGCATCCCCCCCCCCTGCAATGAATGCCGGAGCTGCGTGCAAACTGCTTGTAAAGGTGGGAGCAAAGAGTCCAGCGTCTCCCTGCTGTGCCTCCCCTCGGCCTGCTCTGCTGGCCCTTGGCTTCGTGTTCCCCTCGTACTGTGTGAGTGTGGGGACCCCGTGATGTGGGGCTGCTGCCACTGAGTCACCGTGCGTCACCTCTGTGGGGTGGCAGAGCCGGGTGTTAATTAGCTGGGATCACTTAAAAAAAGGGAGAGACCCTAATGAGCTCAGATGGTGGAGCCGGAGAGGATGAGGAGGGTGAGGAAGAGCAGAGTGGGAGCTCATGGAGGCAGCTCTGTGTGCTATGGGAGCTTTGCTTGGCTGTGGGGCAGAGCTGCTTATCTGTGGGGCTGAAGTGCTCTGCTGTGCAGTCAGGACGCTGCTCTGAGCATCCTGTCTTTGATTTCCTGGGGCTGAATGGCTCTGTGTGCTCTCGCTGTGATGCAGAGCAATGCTGCTCCCAGCACGGCCCCCCACTGCCCTCCTGGTGGCTTCACTGCTCAGCCTTGTAGGGCACAAGGGGGAGGTGGGAGAGGTGCCTGCTCTGTGCCCCCACCTCTCTGCAAGCTCTCCAGCTCCATGGGTGACCTTGGCTCTGTCCCCTCCCCATCTGCAGCACAAAGCTCAGCCCTCGACGTGGTGTCCCATGATGGGGACGCTCAGATCCCTCAGCCTTCCTCCTTCCCTGGCATCCATCTGTGCCCTGGATCCATCGCTCTCCTTCCCTGCTCTGTGACCTTGATGGTGCTGAGACACCACGGCTTGAATCTGAAGGTTACTTGGAATTCATTCCATCCCAGCCTGGCCTTTTTTTGCTGCCTCAGTTACCTGCACCTCCAAATCCTCTCATCTCTTGCAAAGCCTGATCCAAACTCAATGGGAATCTGTGTGATTTCCTGCCTCAGGACATCCCCCATCTCCCACCCCCTCCATGCTGGGGATGCTCTGGTTGTGGGCAGCCCTGTGCTGGTAATTGCTGCTGTCGAGCTGTGAATGATCCTTGTTAGGAAATGAAACACTGCTGGACAAGGCTTGAAGGAATCATTCTGGAGGAGCTCGATCCAGCCAAGGCTGGGAGCCGATGAGGTTTCCTGGCAACGGATGCAGCTTTTGGCTGAAAATAGCTTTTCTATTAGGAACAGGGCCTGGCACACGGGGAACTTTGTTTGGTGTGAGGAAGCAGAGAGGTGAGGGGAAGGAGGGCCAGCTGTCCTGCTTTGCTTCCCTCCAGCACTGGGATGGATGCTTGGGAATGGGAAGGGCTGAGCCCTGTGCTCTAGAAGGGCCCAGGGCTGTGAGCTGTGCTCAGGGCTGGTATTGACGTGTAAAGGGAGAAACACAAGAGCCTTTTTCCTGCTCACCAGCTTGGGATCCTGGGCATGGCCCCATTGGGGACTGGTGGTCACCGTGGTGTCCATGGAAAGTGAGGATGGAAGACAGGATTAAGCACAGCCCTTGGGGAGAGTCATTTCCTATGGTTGTTCTCCAGTTGGGGTATGAGCCGCTCTGGCCCCAGTTCTCCCAGTATGGCCAGGGCTCACTGGTGTCACCGCTCAGACTGCGTGGATCCTGTGGCTTGTGTTCCCAGGCCAAGGCTGGGATGACGGATGGCTTTGTGTCACCGTGGCTGTTTTGCAGATGTTATCTGCTGTAGAGCTGCCGGCGGTGATTTAACTGCTGGCTCTCACCCACCTTGTGCCTGATAACGTCCAAAGGGGATGGAGAGTGTTTGTCACTGTCACCTGAGTGCTATTATTGAGCCCTGTAGGGCTGTGGGTGGTGTGGCAGAGCAGGGCTGAGCTATACTGCTGGCTGGGAGTGGGGCTGAGGGGTCTATCACCCCCCTGAACCCATGGGTGCTCCCACTTAGCATCCCTAAAGCATGGGGGGGTGGTGGTGATGATGGAGACCTGTCCCCCCCCCCCCCATGCTGCTGACCCCTTCCCACACAGGTCCTGCTGATGACGAGGAGGTGAGCCCTGAGCAGCTCACACGGGATATTCCTCTTCTCCTTTCACCCCATCCCAGCCTTGGGGGTGGCACGGAGCCGTCCTGATGCCAAAGAACAGCAAAGTGACCCAGCGGGAGCACAGCAGTGAGCATGTCACCGAGTCGGTGGCCGACCTGCTGGCTCATGAGGAGCCCGTGGACTATAAACGCAGCGTCCTCAATGTGACAGGGGAGGCTTGGGACAAGCAGAAGGATGGGGAGGAGGAGCTGGAAGCAGAAAACAGGCCGGCGTGGAACAGCAAATTGCAATACATCCTGGCACAGATCGGCTACTCTGTGGGGCTGGGAAATGTCTGGCGTTTCCCTTACCTGTGCCAAAAGAATGGAGGAGGTGAGAGATGGGGGGATCTGGGGGTGTCTATGGGCTGATCTCCCCTCTGAATGATGGGGGTGGAGGGAGCAGAGGGGGTGGGTTGGGAGGTGAGGCTGGGAGCTGCTGTGGTGATATGATGCAGAGCAGCAGGTATCTCTTAAAGGATGCTCACCTGCCCATGCTGAGAGCAAGGCAAACCCCACTGGTGTGTTCAGGGGTGAGGGGGGTAGAACAGCAATGAGATGGGCCTGAGCCAAACCTGAGCCATAGTCCCTGTGCTGGGAGCTGCATGTGCTGGCGATGAGTCACAGGCATGAGCTGGTGGCTGCCCTCCCAGGGGTCAGAGGGGGGAAAATCTCTAATACTGGACAAGTTTGCATCCAATCGGCTCCATCTGTCTCATCATCTGGAGGTCGTGATGCCCCTGAGGCTGTTGCAGGGATGGGGTGTTCCCAGTTACACCAGTGTCCAGCTGCACCCTGTATCTCCATTCTCCTCCTCCTTAATGAACCTCTTCCTTAATGACCCCCCTCACCTCTGCTCCAAACACACCCCCAGCCCCATCCATCCCTGCCCTAGTGCTGGTCACAGGGCTGTAAATCCCAGCTCTGCAGCCACGTGCTCCCAACACCATCCAGCAGCCCCTGGCAGAGGCTGCAGCCATTCATCAGCTGGGCGCTGCAGCGTGAGTCATTGCATCTTTTACGGCCATTTGGTTATGCTTCATGAACTGCTAATTTCTCTCTGGTCTCCCCAATTAAGTGGAGATTAACCTCCTTTCTGTTCCAAGCTGTTTTGCCCCGAGCAGACACTTCATGTATCCTGCACATACCCACACTGCCTGGGGATGCTGCAGGGCTCCCTGTCACCCACGTGTGCTTTCCATTGCAAACAAAGTGATGAACCAGACACGGCCTGTCTCTCATTGCATTATAAGAGCAGGCAGACGGCTCCGTGACCAGCTTTCTGTCCCTGCCAGGTGCCTACCTTGTCCCATACCTGGTCCTGCTCGTCATCATTGGGCTCCCACTGTTCTTCCTGGAGCTGGCAGTGGGGCAGCGGATCCGAAGGGGCAGCATTGGTGTCTGGAATTACATCTGTCCCCGCCTCGGTGGCATCGGCTATGCCAGCTGCCTGGTGAGCATGCAGTGGGGTGTGTGGGATGCTCTGCAGGCTGTAGATGGGGGGATGGCCTGGGGTGAGCCCAGCGTGGCTGATTGGAAGGTTGAATGGAGTTTTCAGCTCCATCCGTGGGTTTAGGGCTGGTTTGGGAATGAGCCCATCCGTGTTTCTGGATCCCAGCTCTCACTGCTTCACACTTTGTCCTCCTTCCTCCCTCCAACCCAGGTCTGCTTTTTTGTCGGTCTCTATTACAACGTCATCATTGGCTGGAGCATCTTTTACTTCTTCAAGTCCTTCCAGTATCCTCTTCCCTGGAGCGAGTGCCCCATAGTCAAGAATGGCTCCATGGCTGGTGAGAAATAGGGGAATCCAATGGGGAAGCAGGGCTGAGGGACACCAAAGACCCTCAAAACCTTCAGCTATTGCAGGCTGGGGACACTGGAGGTTGGGATGTCTCTGGGGGTCATAGATTGAGTGAGAGGAGGCAGCAGGTGGCTCTTCCCAACTCCTCACTCTCTGGTTACCCCCATTCATTCTCAGTTGTGGAGACTGAATGTGAGAGGAGCTCAGCCACCACCTACTTCTGGTACCGGGAGGCTTTGGACATCTCCAACTCCATCTCAGAGAGTGGGGGACTCAACTGGAAGATGACCCTCTGCCTGCTGGTGGCCTGGAGTCTCGTTGGCTTGGCTATGATCAAAGGCATCCAGTCCTCGGGGAAGGTGGGTAGCAGCAATCCGTCCTCCAGATGTGTTGGTTTTCCATGGTGTTTGGGATGGAACCCGTCTCCAGATGTGCCAGATGTTTCACAGAGGGTAGCACAGGGCAAGGAGGCTGCTGTCCCATGGCAGTGGGGTGGTATCACATCCCCTATGCCCAGTAGGAAGCCCCCATCCACATCACTGGGACACTGTGAGGGAGCCCCATGCCGGGAACCATTGGTGCTGGGAGGTGGAGGGGATGCAGAGCAGCCCTTCCCCAGGGCTCACCAGCAGTTTGGGTCCAGTTTGTGATGTCCTGGGGATGGATATGGGGATGGGGCTGAGGTCAAGGAGATGGTGCCCACCCTGCATGCATCCCTCTTGCCCCAGGTGATGTATTTCAGCTCCCTCTTCCCCTACGTGGTGCTGGTTTGCTTCTTGGTTCGGGGTCTCCTGCTGCGTGGGGCTGTGGATGGGATCATGCACATGTTCACCCCCAAGGTAAGAGCTCAGCAGGTTTATCCTCTGGGCTGCTCACAGAATCCTATTTTTTCCCTTGTTTCCATCCCAAAAAGCAGAGTTTCAGCCTCAAAGGTCCCAATAAATGGGGCAGGAGGTGTAGCTGAGCCATGAGATGGTCATCATGGTGCTGCCTGATGCATCACTCTTGTTCTCTTTGGGTGGTGGAGGGGAGGGGTGCCCTCAGCAATACATTTATATAAGGGCTTAGGGGCTCTGTGAGATGATACTGTCTGGTAGCAAAAACCTCCGCTGGTGTTTATGCAATTAAGTAGCTAATTAATTAATGATGAAGAGATGCAGATGAAACCGCTCAGCTGGCGAGGCTCTTACAAGACACTAATTAGGATCTCCCAATGAATGGCTCTCGCAGGCACACAGCCCTGCTACAGGGGATGGGGGATGAGGTCTGGGGTTAAATGATCCCAACGGCTCTGGAGGATGGGAACAGCTCCAGCACCACCACCCCTCATTGCTTTTTCTATGTCCCTTCTTTACAAGCTGGACAAGATGCTGGACCCCCAGGTGTGGCGGGAGGCAGCCACTCAGGTGTTCTTTGCCCTGGGATTGGGCTTTGGGGGGGTCATCGCCTTCTCCAGCTACAACAAGCAGGACAACAACTGCCACTTCGATGCCACGCTCGTCTCCTTCATCAACTTCTTCACATCCGTCCTGGCCACCCTGGTCGTGTTCGCAGTGCTGGGCTTCAAGGCCAACATCATGAATGAGAAATGCGTGGTGGAGTAGGTGGATTTACTTTCTGTCCGTCTGGGGGTAGGGAATGGGTCTCCAGAGGTGCCCCCTTGTAGCTGGGGCAGAGTTTATCTGTCTTTGGTTGGGCACTAAGCTCTACCAGGTTCTTACATTGGATGGAAGGGGATGTCTCTGGGTGACCAGGCTCTGTTCTCCCTTAGGAATGCTGAGAAGATCTTGGGGTACCTGAACACCAACGTGCTTAGCCACGACCTCATCCCACCCCATGTGAACTTCTCCCACTTGACGGCCAAGGACTACAACGAGATGTACAGGGTGATCATGACGGTGAAGGAGGGGCACTTCAAAGAGCTGGGCTTGGACGCTTGTCTGTTGGAGGATGAGCTTGACAAGGTACCCCATGGCATTCCCAATAAGACAAAGAAATCACCTTGCCCATTGGCAGTCCCTGGTAGGAGCTGTTCTGTTTGTGAGGGTCCAGTGACCCTCTAAGGATGGGAATTCCCTGTTCCTGTGGTCTTTCCTTGGCTGTGGGGATGGTCTGCCTATAGCAAACCTCATGGGGTCATCACCACTTCCACGCTGGGTACTAGAGTGGATTTTTCTTCCCTTAATGAGTTGTTGAATGGGACAAGAGAGCCCCGAGACACACAGCCTGACACGTTTCTTCATCCTTTTCTTGTCCCCATGAATAGTCAGTGCAAGGAACTGGCCTGGCCTTCATCGCCTTCACAGAAGCCATGACCCACTTCCCAGCCTCGCCGTTTTGGTCCGTCATGTTCTTCTTGATGCTGATAAACCTGGGGCTGGGCAGCATGATTGGGACCATGTCAGGCATCACCACACCCATCATCGACACCTTCAAGGTGCGGAAGGAGGTGTTCACAGGTGAGGTCTTCTGCATCCTCATGGGTTGGGGCTGGAGGGTCCCCATTGCCATTCTAGAAGAGCACATGTGGATGTCTATAAGGATGAGACCCTATGGCAGAAGCTTTTGTTCCCCTTGGGACCATAGGGGATCATTAGGGTTGGGAAAGACCTCTAAGATCATTCAACCAGTGGTACATTATGATCATGCCAACTGATCCGTGCTCTATTAACTGTGCCCATTTGCTCCCTGCAGTTGGTTGCTGCATCTTTGCCTTTTTGGTGGGCCTGATCTTCGTGCAGCGCTCCGGGAACTATTTTGTCACCATGTTTGATGATTATTCAGCCACGTTGCCACTCACCGTCGTGGTCATCCTGGAGAACATCGCCGTGGCCTGGATTTATGGCACTAAGAAGTAAGGTGTTTGTACCAGAAATGGAATATCTTGCCTGTAACTGCTGGTTAACCCCCCTGCCCCCCTTCCAGTTCTTTCCTGACTTCTATTCTCAGCAGGCAAGCTCTGTTGGAGCAAATACCTTGAAGGGAAGCTTGGTTGGCCTTTACCCTGGGAGGTTCCCAACCCATCCTATAGGTCTGAAAGACACTGAGATGCTTTCCTAGCTCAGCTGGGCTCTTCTCCAGGCTCTTTGTTGAGTCTAATCCACAGCAGGGCTCCTGGGTGGGAGTTTCTTGCTGGAAGGTGGGGAGCAGACTGGTTCCATCTCTTCCTCTTGGCAGGTTCATGCAGGAGCTGACAGAGATGTTGGGTTTTCGGCCCTATCAGTTCTACTACTACACCTGGAAGTACGTCTCTCCCATCTGCATGGCCGTGCTCATGACTGCCAGCATCATCCAGCTGGGAGTCAGCCCCCCAGGATACAGTGCGTGGATCAGAGAGGAGGTGAGCACAGTTCCCATCCCAGCTCTGCTTATTCCTCCAGCAGGGACGTGTCCCACCTGCTTGGCCATCATTTGTCCCTGCTGCCCAGATGGTTCGAGTTAGCTCAGAGATTGGGCTGAAGTGTGACCTTGGGGTTCACTGGCACTTCTGTCTGATAACTCCATAAGATGAAGGCTGGCAGGAGGCAGCAGGAGCTTCTGAGCACTTAGATGCTGTACCTGGCGTGCATTGCATCTCCCTGACACCAATCTCTCCTTTCCAGGCTGCAGAGAAGTTCCTTTTCTACCCCACCTGGGCCATGGCCATCCTCATCTCCCTGATCATCCTGGCCTCCCTCCCTCTGCCTCTGGTCTTCATCCTCCGGCAGTTCCACCTGGTGTCAGACGGCTCCAACACCCTCTCGGTCACCTACAAGAAGGGTCGGATGATGAAGGACATCTCCAACTTGGAAGACAACGATGAGACACGTTTCATCCTGAGCAAGGTGCCGAGTGAGACCCCGTCCCCAATGCCCACACACCGTTCCTACCTGGGTCCTGGCAGCAACAACTCCCCTATGGAGATGAGCAGCGCACCCAATGGACGCTATGGGAGCGGGTACCTAACGGCCGGCACCCCCGAGTCCGAACTGTGATGGTGGGCAGCCAAACCACCCCCTGGGAGAGGAGAGGTGGTTGGGGAGTGGATCCTGGCTGTCCAGGCAATGGGAAAACTAAGAAAGAAGAAACCCCTCTATAAGTTGTAACCAAAAGCAGCCGTTCCTAGGGATGACATCGGGACTGCGGGAGGGGCAGGACTCCTCCAACAGCCCTATAGGAAGGGCAGGACCTGGGGCTTGCCTTAGGGAAGGGAGGAGCAAGGGATGCTGCCATGCTTTCCCAAGGGTTGTCCTCTCGCAGCTGAAACCCGAAGCAAAGAATCTCTGTTTTCAAGCAGCTGATGGTTGGAAAAAGGACCTGGCATCAGGTGGGAAGCCAGCCGTGCTTCCTCCTGCTCTCTGCCCTTCATCTGTTGTCCTTGAGCTGGGAGGAGCCACGGCCTTATTCCAACGAGCACAATTAACCCTCGATGTTCATAGCACAAAAGGGTGCTGCCGTTGTTTGCCATCGTTGTTGTTGTTGTATCTCCTGTAGTTTTTCTAGCTGTGGACACACTCAGCCCCAATGTCATGGCCAGGGAGTTGAGTTATGGTGATGTGTGGGGCCACAGCTGGTGGCTCTATGGTGGCTGCCCCATCACCACCAGCACAGGGGCAGCATCTGCAGGCTGTTCCTAATTGTCTGTGGGGTGATGTGTGGTCAGTGTGCTCTGGGTTGTAGGGATGGTGTGGTCTGTGGGCAGGCAGCTCCTCCAAAGGGAGGGATTTCATGTGAGGTTTGGAAGGGCAATGGGGATGGAGTTGGGAGCACGCTGCTGGGATGGCTCTGCACATCCCTGGTGTGGTGGTGGTCTCCTCTTGCTGCTTTCTTTAGGCACATGGAGCTGTGGGGTATCCGGCCCTACATCAGCCCTGCTTTGGCTCTCAGGAAGCTGCCCTGAGCTGTGGGGAGGTGAGCTGGCTTTTGGGGATGGCAGATGGAAGGATGTATCTGAGCAGCCAGCGCTGAGTCCCAGCATCCCCATCAGCTGCATCCATGCTGCTGAGCCCTCTGTGGTGCACATGGATGCAGAGCTGTGTGAGTGAGGAAGGTCAGTTGGGGTCTCCCAGCTCTGAGTTTCTCCCCCTGACACTGAAGGCTCCCCTGATTCAAACACAAAGCCAAGCATTTCTTATGGGAGTGAAGTACGGAGTGGCCATTCCTTGTTTCCCCATGGGCACAGGGGAGCAGCACCTGCTGCCTTGGCACTTTCTATGGTCTCAGAAGCTGAGTGAGCTCCATACTTCAGTTCTGTTGGGCTGAGACCACACAGGGGGCATTTCAAACACTCTAATCTTGCTTCCCCACCCATGGGTGGGAGGTTCCCCACTGTGTATCTCTGGTGGGTTGGGGTCCTGTGTTTGTAGTCCTTCTCATTGCAGGCTGATGGCTCACACTGGCCAATTAGCACAGGCCCTTCATTAGCCAGGGTAGAAACAAAGATGGGGACTGAACCAAAGCAGCTCACCCTGCTGATGGCGGGGGAAGCACCAGCCCCAGGATCAGCTGCTCTCCAGCCCTCATCCATATCAACCTTCTCCTCCTGCCCCTATAGAGCGACACAGAGATATCCCACTGCATCACCTCCAAATGGGAGAAGCACAAAACCCATATCCCCCCCCCCCCCTCTATCCCCACTTCCCCCATCACTGCCCAGTGTCACCTTCCCAGTGGCAGTGACTGAGCCCAGGGGCTGGATCCCCATTAGCTCCCATGGAGTTAGGGAGCGGGGCACCTCACCAGGTCCCATCTGCTGCCATGATGTGATGCTCCTCGAGCCATGGGAGGGAGAGGGGGAGAAAACACTTCATTCCCCTCCCATTGCCATTCCCAAACCGGATAGGGAGGTGCTCATTTCCCAACCCCTCTTATTGAAGCACCAAGAAGAGGCGAACCAAATAGGAAGGTAACAAGAAAGCTATATTATATATAGGTATAAATATATAAAATATTATATGCAGAGAGAGGAGATGGAATCATAACCCACAGATTCTCTATTTCTATTGTATATTTATTCTGTAAATGTCACTGTAAATGCTGTTAAATGACAGAGTGGCCCGTGACCCTATTTTCATCCCCAGTGCTGTACAGATCAATTCTCACTGTATATGGGACAGATTTATACCTTCTTATTTCTCGTGCGTGGTGGGTTGCTGTGTGCCCCCCCCCCTCAAACCCAGACCCCCACCATAGGGGCTATGGGGTGCTGGTGGTGGGGGGTGGATGCCTTTCTTTTTACCTGTGGAAGTTGTGTATTTCTCGTGGTGTTTGCTCGGTGTTAGACACAAGGGGGTCTGTGGATGGGGGGGGTGGGGGTGTGTGAAGCTGTAGGTGCTCCGTGTCGTCGCTGTGTGCGTGTGTTTGTCGATGCTGTGTGTGGGGTGTGCGCGTTGGTGTTGCGTTTGGGGTCACTTACTGCTGTACTCGGGCACTTTGGGAGCCTATGGGGGGCTATGAGGGGGGCTTTCCCCCCTGGTTCTCCCCCACCACCCCGTGCACCTTTTCGGGGTCGATCCCCGGTGACTTTTAGCCCTGGCGATCACTTTTAGTTCGTTTTCTCCCCGCAGAGGCACAGGGAATAGCTGATAGCTGCGAGCACAGGCACTTTCCAGTTTCCCTTCGGGTGGTCGGAACAAGAGGGGTGGATGCTGCCGATGCCCCTTTCCCTCCCCTCCCACCTTACTCCCCTCCCTACCCAGCCCATATCCCGCTGCTCAGAGCAGGGCTGGACCAGGAGCCCCATTAAGAAGGGCTTCCCTTCCTGCCCCCCCCCAGCAGCACCCCCTGCACCCCAGCTGCTCCCGCTGCCTCCCTCACCCCTCCACCCCAATGGAGCGGGGTGTGTGGGTGCCCTTTTGGCTCTGCCGACCCCCAGGGGCAGCTCAATCCGGGCAGAACCCCCTCAGCACACGGGCTGCTCCGCTGTGGGTAAGCACAATGCTGGCCAAGCCCTCCTTGTACAGGTAAAAGCACAGATCTGGTAGAAACTCGTCCCATGTATCCTCGTAGCCGGTGTATTTAACACTCGTGCCGTGCCGGCCGGGCTCCTCAGCAGGTGAGGAAAGCCTTGTAATGGAGTCCAATTAAAAGTCTGTTCTTACCAAGTCTCTTTTCTGCCTCCGTTTCCTTCCTTGGGGTGGGCTGTGGGTCCCTCTGGGGCTGTGGAGAGCACCAGGGCTGCCAGCACCTATGGATGTCGATGCCTCTATCCTGTCCTGTTGCCTCTGTCTGTCCTTCTGCCTCCTCTTATCCCCTCTGAGCCCCTTCTGTCCCTCCATCCAGCATTGGAGCTCAGTCGGGGTGCAGCCCTAGAAGTGCTATGGATGGATCTTCCATCCTGGACCAGATCAACCTGGATGGGTTACACAGGCTGGATGGGTTACACAGGCTGGTAAGGCATCTGCTCCTCTTGCTGCGCCCTGCTGACATGCTGGTGGCTCAGCCAGAGCACTGGGGGTACTGGGAGGAGGATCAGGGATCTCCAGTGACTCATTATTGGCTCAGTATTGAGCCCGGTGGGAAGCAGGGCTGCCTCTCCCCTCTCGTCTTTGTAGCTCCCTTAGCTTCTTCAGCCCCAGAGAAGGGGGGAGCTGAAAGAGGGGAGGATGGGTGGGAGCACAGGAGCTGTGCAGCAGATGCTCCCAGTTCCCCTACAGCCACCCCTCAGTGAGGGATATGGGGTTATAAGTGCAGAGGTGTGATGCTGGAGGCCCAGCACATTGAGGCTGGTGCTGGTGTGCCTTTGGGTTGGCAGCTATGGCACAGGGTGGGAAAGCTGCTGCCATAGGGATACCCCAGGGCAGGAGTGTGAGTGCTTTACCCCTTGGAAGAGGGTGGGAGGGGAGTCCAAGGGCTGAGAGTGGGTCTGGGTGGGCACTTAACCCACCCTCCTGCTGTGGGTGCTCAGTGCAATGCAGGGCTTGGAAATAAAACAACAGAAAAAGGTTGAATTCGATAAAATCACTGAGAGTTCCCTGAGTTAATGAGGCACAGAGTGGGGTAGGATGGAAGGTGGGATGGGGGATGGACATTTGGGTGTCCCACCATTCAGCAGCTATGGAGAATGAGGAGCAGATGTGGTGCTGCTGGGAATCTGAAGCTTCACCCTGAGCCTTCCAGTTGAGAAACTGAGGCACTGCATGCGGTCAGCAGCTCCAAATTGGAAGCAATAGGAGCATCCTCGCTGCTCCCCCTCCAGCCCGACCTCCTGCAGCCCCTCGAGATGCTTCTACGGAGCAAAAACCCGCAGCAGATGGAGCCGCCTGCCCGGCTTTCCTGCCGGGTGGGACCCACGAGGTGGCACTGTGTGACAGCCACCGCTATGGACATCATCGGATCACAGCATGGAAAGGGACCTCCCAGCCCCGGGGCTGAGCTGTGCCACCCCAGACACGAAGGGGTGAGATCACAGCACCAGGAACGGCTGCAGGTTGCTGAGGTCGGTGTGTTTTTGGCCGTAGATCCCAGTGGTGAAGGATGAACGTGGTTGGTTTGTCTGTTGTCCCCCCCCCCCCCCCAAAGCAGGATCAGCTCTCCCTGATTTGAGATGAAATTTGCCTTCTTCCCCAGTTCCTGCGTGTTCCCAACATCATCCCATCCTCTCCTTTAGCTCTCTGAGCTCCCTACATCCCTCGTGCTGGTCTGTGTGTGGGGATGTGCCCTGTTTGTGGGGCTGTGGGCCTGGAGGGAGGCAGAGCAGAGACCACCAGGTGAACCTGAGGACCCCATATCTCACCCCCAGACCCCTTATAGTGGCTTCCCAGGCTGTTGCTGATCCTTAATGGGACTGGCCCTGCTCTTTATCCCTCACCCAGCCATCATCTGAGAAGCCTTCAAAC
Source organism: Coturnix japonica (assembly GCF_054131305.1). Lineage (NCBI taxonomy): Eukaryota > Metazoa > Chordata > Aves > Galliformes > Phasianidae > Coturnix > Coturnix japonica. Next base: position 2,641,419 of record NC_140700.1, read on the forward strand.
CCCACAGTGAGGATGAGGAAGGTCCCTGGTAGAAGCGACTCCCTCCAGTTCCAAAAAGGACCTTCTCCATCAGCTCTTTCTATTCTTCCTTCCTTTTTCTTCCCCTTTCTCTCTCTCCTGTATTTATTTATTTATTTATATCCCCTCCGTGGACATTAAAAATCTGAAGGCATATTTACAGAGCCGCCAGCTTTGGGCGGGTGCTGCTGGCTTCAAAACCTCCTTTCCTCCCTTGGATCCAACCCATTTATCAGCCTGGCCCACCCCCCCTCCCCCTTTGGGAGCACTGTGATCTCTTGGGATGAGAGTGGCCATATAAAACACAAGCATCAGGTCGCAGCATTCCTTTCTCCTGGCCAAACTCGCATTACTGCTGATGAGGAGCTGAGCAGCATTGCTTGCCCGGTGATGCAAGGCTCGATTTTTCCAGCACAGCTCTCCCTTGGGCTCTTTTCTCCCCCGCTGGTGCAGCCCCGGGTGGTTTGGGTGTGGAGCTGTGCCAACCTCCACCCGCTCAGGACCAGATCTGGAAGCTGTGGGGTTGCAGCTACAGTTGGAACGGGGCTGTTGGGGGGTAAGCTTTTAAGTGTGGTGTTGATGCCCTTTGTGGCTTTGGGGTGGATGGAGTGTTTGTGTGTTTCCCACCCCCCCTTTCCCTCCAGCCAAATGGGCGTGAGTGGCACTGCAGGGACAGGGCTGAGAATGGAGCTGGGACCCCATTGGGACCCTCTGCAGTGTGGGGAAATGATGGTGGAGTGGGGCAGCCTCCCTCGCTTGTGGTCACCTCGTTCTGCACTGAGGATGCTGTTACTCAGTAGCTGAGCCCTATCTCAGCCCTCCACCCCACCTGTGTGCCCCTGTCAGACTCTGACCCTACCCACGACCCCAAAGCCCCCACCTGCATCCCCTGGTGCCACCGCTGGAGTAAACAGCACAGGCAGCACCGGGTTCATGGGGGTCTTCACCTTGGTGACAGGTTGGTCCCTTTCTCTTTAGCCTCAGGAGATGGGGCTGAGCTTCACCAGCCCCCAAGGGGATGGAAGAGCCCCCCTCAGGGAGGGGCTTTGGGGGGAGGTGGGATGTCGGTGCCCCGCGATACCCGCGGGCAAAGCTCCGGGGGGGGAGACATTTCCCGCAGGAGGAGAAGCGGAGATTCTCGGGGAGGGGTGGTCGTGGGAGGGGAGGAGGGCCGGGTCTGCCTGCTCTGCCCTGCTCCCCCCTCAGCCACCTGCCCGCACCCGGGGTCGCTCTCTGCTGACCTGAGGGACTGCGAGCCAGGGAGGGATGGGATCTGCTCGAGCCTCTGCCAAGAGCTGGCTTCAGATCCGCAGGCGGCTCCGGGCTGCATTTCCCCTCCGGAGCGAAGCGGAGCTGGGGTGCCCGGGGCTGACTGCTCGCTGACACTGAGCCCCCCCCGAGCCTCGCTGCACGCGGGGAGGTGAGCTGGGGGCCGGGGGGCTGAGGTGGGGGGAGTGGAAGGGACTGACGGATGGGCGTGATGGGGGGATGGAGGGAGGGATGCGGGGATGGAGGAGCGTGCCGGGAAGGGATGGGAGGATGGAGGGATGGAGGGCAGCGGTCGGAGATGTCAGGGGGGCGCTGGGGCGGGGGGGACATGTCGGGGCGGTGTCGGCCCCTGAAACCCCTCCGCCCTCTCCCAGCCCTATGAAACCCCCCGGGGAGGCGGCGGCGGCGGCGGCTTTTCCCCGCTGAGAACCGGAGTAGCCCTCGCCGCTTCCAACCCCCCCACCCCCGAGCCGGCCGGGCTGCGGCGCAACAGGGCCCTCCCGGGCCGCCCCCTCCTCCCCCGCTGTCACGGCCGCAGCCGCCTCGGGAGGGACGGGGGGGGCAGAGCATCCATCCCCCCCCACCCCACCACCGCCACCGGGAAACGGGGAGGGGGGGGCGGAGGGAGCGCGGAGCGGGAGGGGCGGGCGGCGAGCGGCGGGCCCCCCCCGGCAACCGGCGCTGCAGGTACCGGGGTTCGTTCCCCTCTCCCGGCCTCCTCCATCCCGGTCGGACCCCTCCGACCCTCCACCCGCAGCCTCCCCCCTCTCCGCCCGCCTCCACTTGTTGCTGCCCGCCGGGGCCGCGCTGGCTGCGGGCGGAGGGCGGATTTAATCCGGGGGGGGGGGGGATGTGGGGGGGGGTGGCTTGAGAGGAGGTGGAGGTTGCAGCCTCCCCTGCCGGCCCCCGGCAGCCAGCGGTGTCCGGCTCGGCTCCATCCCGCTCCCCTCGCCCGGCGCCGGGGCTGGCGGAGGCCGGAGCGAAGGCTGAGCATCCCCGTTCTGCCCTCCCCAGTCCCATCGCTGCTCCCCTCGCCCGCCTCCGCCGACCCCCGGCTCCTCGCCCGGAGGAAGGGTGCGCGTAAAGCGCGTCTCCCGTCCACCGAAATCTATGATTAGCTCGGTGTGTGTCTCCTCCTACCGCGGACGCAAGTCGGGGAACAAACCACCTTCCAAAACATGCCTGAAGGAAGAGATGGGCAAAGGGGAAGACTCGGACAAGATCACCATCAACGTAGGGGGCACCCGGCATGAGACCTACAAAAGCACCCTACGGACTTTGCCGGGCACCCGCCTGGCCTGGCTCGCCGACCCCGATGCCCAAAGCAATTTTGACTTTGATGGTAAAAGCAATGAGTTCTTCTTTGACCGTCACCCCGGGATCTTCTCCTACGTCCTCAACTATTACCGCACTGGCAAGCTGCACTGCCCGGCTGATATCTGTGGGCCTCTCTTCGAGGAGGAGCTCACCTACTGGGGCATCGATGAGACCGACGTGGAGCCCTGCTGCTGGATGACGTACCGCCAGCACCGCGATGCTGAAGAGGCCCTGGATATCTTTGAGAGTCCTGAGCCTGGAGGAGGGGCTGGAGGAGAGGAACCCGAAGAGGAAGGGGGTAGGGAGATGGCCCTACAACGCCTGGGCATGGAGGACAGGCCGTCGGGGGCGGCGGGGGCTGCTGGAGGGGGTGGCTGCTGTCGGAATTGGCAGCCCAGGATGTGGGCGCTCTTTGAGGATCCCTATTCATCCAAGGCAGCAAGGGTAAGCTCCCATAATGTGCTGGTGAGTAGAGTTGGGGCCGTGCTGCGGGTGCGTCTCCATCTCCAAGAGTGGGATGGACTCTTCATTGCGTGTCGTGCTCCTGGCCTTCTGCCACCCCATGGGAAGCTCCGCTGGGTATCCCATTCCTGACCATCTCCCATCCCATGGGAGACCTCGTCCATCACCTTCCCATCCCTTCTCAATGTGGGCTGAGGCTGGGGGTCCCCTTCACACCCATGGGTGCTACTGAGCACCTCCTGGCCTGTCACAGAGGTGTGGGACTGTCTGGGAGAGCCCTTGGCAGAACTGAGCCCTGGCAGAGATTCAGGATGCTCTAGGACAGACAGGACTGCTTCCTCTTGCTTGTGTGCAAGCATACACTGCAAAACAGCACTTAATGGGACTGTGCCCTGTGCCAGCAGGAGGTGCTGGGTAGGGAAACACCAAAATCGGGTCCTGAAGTAAATGGGATCCTTGCCTTTGTCTGCAGGGAGCTCGTACCCCTCTTCAGGCCTCAGAGGTGCCCCATGCAGCCCTGCTGGTGCCCTGCACCCTTGGCCCCCCACTGTCACCACGTCGATGCAGCCCACGCGCAGCATACGGTCCCCATCAGCACGTGTGAGCACAGGCTGACAGCTGCAGCTCTATCTCACACACACACACACACACACACACACACACAACCCTCTCAGAATCACAGGATCACAGCACGGTTGTGTTGGAAGGGATCTCAAAGATCACCCAGCCCAATCTCTGCCATGGGTCGGCTCCCAACCAGCTCAGGCTGCTCAGGTCCAGCCATGGCCTCGTACACTCTGTGGATGTGGATCACAGCTCTGTGCAGCAGGGCTGTAGATTCAGCCACATTGCAGAAGACCCCCAGGCACCATTTGCCCCCATTGAGGCCATGCTGGCTGTTGCTGTCCTCCGTGTGCCTTAGCAGAGCTTCCAGAAGGATCTGCTCCATGACCTTGCAGGACACTGAGGTGAGATTGGCCGACATCCCCATGTCTTCCTTTTTCCACCCTTACCCTTTTGCAGTCAATGGGAGCTTTGCTGAACTGCCACAGTGTCTGAAATGACAGAGAGTGGCTCAGCATTCACCCCCAATTCCCCCCACAACCCTTCCATGCACCTCATACACTCCCTATGTGTATTTGGAATCCTTACACATCTGCAGCCCGCAGTGGGCATCTCCTCATGCTCCCATCCCCTGCCTTTGGGTTCTCTGGGCTCACAGCACATTATGGGCACTGCCTTCCAGAGCACCTCCCCTCCCCAGTGCACTTAGATCATCCCCAAAGCGCTGCCCACTGACCCCTGACACTTTCCTTCCCCATTTCAGGGCCATCTGGCCCCATTCATGCATGATCCCCCCGCTGTACCCACACCACACGTACACACATGTGGGCATTTGGGAATGAAATTCCCACCCAGTTCAGTTTGGGTTTCTGTGTTCTGTGCTGAGCTGCTATAGGAAAGGCATTTGCTAAGCAAAGAAGCACTGACCCATTCTGAGGTCCCCCTGCTCCTTGGTACAGGGTCAGTGTTGGCTGCTGGGGTTTGGGGCTGCAGAACATCCCATGGCAGGGACCTGGCAGCAGGGGAAGGAGTTCAGCCCTGCATCCAGTGACAGCGGTGACTAAGAGTCACAGGGGCTGAATTCCTCCGTTCTTTGCTCCTCCTCACACCTGGAGCAGCCCCTGGAGCCCTGAGTCAGTTGGTTCGTGGCTATTTCCATCTCCCTCTCCCTCCACCATCTCTCTCCCAGCATCTGGTTAGATGCCATCCAAGCTTAGCATCGATCTCCACTGTTCCCAATTGGAAGCTGCTCTGGTTGTGGTCTTAGATCTGCTTCTCCTATCTCTGTCTCCTCCTGCTTTTCCCTTTGCAGCCCTGGCCTTGTGCCCATTGGGATTTCCATGCTAGGGACCCCATGGAGGGAGATGGTTTTTTGTGGGGATCACCCATCCCAAGCTACATCCAAGCACAGGGATCATCATCTGCAGGTCCTGGGGAGCTCATTTAGTGGGACTCACAGCGCTGTGTCGGTGGTTGCTGTGTATAGACATGGATTCTGTGTTATTTTTAAGACATTTGCGATTTAAGACATAAAGAGATTGGAGCAAAACAGAGGTTAGAGCTGGGCTGGCTCAGGTCAGGTCTTCAGCTGACACCGAACTGCAGCAGCACTGTTGATGAAGGGGGGGGTGGCACTGATGGCACTGGCTGTGAACCTGACTCCTATTTTTAGAGGATGCTGTTGCTCCTGGGGCTGTCAGCTCTCACCTCTACGCCTCACACAGCAGCTCTGTTCCATTGCCTGAGTGTTTGCTCCTTCGGGGCAGTGTAGGGTCTCACCATCAGGTTCTGCTTTGGGGTAGGAAGCGTTTCATCCCATCCCTGTGCCAGCACCCATCACTGGGGGGAGAATCATCTTCCATAGGTTTCTCCATTGATTGGAGTCTGAACTTCACACCTCACTTTGGGAGGGAGGGATGATGTTCATCTCTATGCCAGACCCATGTGTGTTTGCCCTTGGGGACACCGGGTGAGGATGCTCTCACTTTACCACCAGTGCTGGGGCATCTAATGTTTCTCCATCATGACTCAGGGCTGTCTCCTCTGCTGATTCACTCCAGCCAATGACCCGGGCTGTTGCCTCCAGCAGCTCGTGGTGCAGAGAGCAGCCAGACAGGGTTTGCAATGCTGTGAGCCATGCAGTGGGAGCAGCAGATTGCAGCTGTGTTAGCAGCAAAGGGCGCTGGAGCAAGATCTGCTCCCATGGAGCCAAATTAGCCCTGGAGGGAGGAAGATGGAGATGGAGGTGAGGATGGAGGTGGAGGTGGTGAGGTTTTCTGCTCTGATGCTTTTTTCAGGGGTTCTTGCCCGTGTCCCAGACCTCACATTAGGTTCATGGAGTAATAGAGCACCCAAACAACACAACCTCCCCATTCTCCACCCTTGGTTGTGAGGTGGGTGGCACAGCACAGCTCTCAGGGTGTTTTGAGCCTCATTTTTGTATCAGATGAGGACATCTCCCATCCCTGCTGTTGCCATTTACTTGCAGGGATGAGAAGAGCTGCACTAAACTCAGCTGACACCAGCAGCATGCCTCAGGCTGCCCTGCAGGTATCATCGTGGCTCTCCATAACATCACTGCTCTCCCCAGCCAGGTAACCCAAATCTTTCCATGCATCACCAGGAAGTTCAGCTAACAGCTCGGCTAATTCTGCATTTGCAGGTAGTTGCTTTTGCCTCGCTCTTCTTTATCCTGGTCTCCATCACCACCTTCTGCCTGGAGACACACGAGGCCTTCAACATCAACGTCAACGTGACGGAGACCCTCGTGGTGGGCAACACCACGACCATCCTGCTGACGCACAAGGTGGAGACGGAGCCCATCCTCACCTACATCGAAGGCGTCTGCGTCCTCTGGTTCACCCTGGAGTTCCTGGTTCGTATCGTCTGCTGCCCAGATAAGCTGCTCTTCGTTAAGAACATGCTCAACATCATTGACTTTGTGGCCATCTTGCCCTTCTACCTGGAGGTTGGGCTTAGTGGTCTGTCCTCCAAAGCTGCCCGGGACGTGCTGGGTTTCCTGCGTGTGGTTCGTTTCGTCCGGATCCTTCGGATCTTCAAGCTGACCCGGCACTTTGTGGGTCTCCGTGTGCTGGGCCACACGCTCCGGGCCAGCACCAATGAATTCCTGCTCCTCATCATCTTCCTGGCTTTGGGGGTCTTGATTTTTGCCACCATGATCTATTACGCCGAGCGGATCGGAGCCAAGACGTCTGACACCAGCGGGAGCGACCCGACTCACTTTAAGAACATCCCCATCGGGTTCTGGTGGGCCGTGGTGACGATGACGACGCTGGGCTATGGTGATATGTACCCCAAAACCTGGTCGGGCATGGTGGTGGGTGCTCTCTGTGCGCTGGCCGGGGTGCTCACCATCGCCATGCCCGTGCCCGTCATTGTCAATAACTTTGGGATGTACTATTCGCTGGCCATGGCCAAGCAGAAGCTGCCAAAGAAGAAGAAAAAGCATATACCCCGTCCAGCCCCGATGGACTCCCCCACCTACTGCAAATCTGAGGAGAACTCCCCCCGTAACAGCACCCAGAGCGACACCTGCCCATTGGCGGTAGAGGAAGGGGTGGCTGAGCGGAAGCGGTCAGGTGAGACCCCAAAGGTGGGGCAGAGGGAGGGGGAGACATCTGGGAGCCCCCCAAGGCTGCAGATCTGTTCCCATATGCTGCCATGGGCTCTCAGGGTGCTGAGGTCTTAGTGCAGAATGAGGAGTGGTGTTGGTGGATCACCCGCTAGAGCTGGGCACAGGGGAAGGGCCGTATTCTGCTCTCCAAATCACCTTGTTGTGACTCAGGGTGTCCCTGCCTGGTGTCCATCCTCTTTACCCTGACAGAGATAAGACCACTGACCCAACTCCCATAGACCGCAGACCCAGCTCTTGTTGACTGTCATCCCAACCCCCGTCTCACTTTGGTAATGTCCCTGGGGTTGGTTTTCTTTTCCTTCCTCACACTATAAGGGGAGAAATCACACCAGGGCGTGCTTCACCAGAGCTGATCACTCCATAGGTACTGCCTGGGGCCTGACCTCACTTCCCCATTCATCCCCTATGAGATGTGGTCTCCCTGCATAGTGAGCCCAGTGCTGCCCAGGCAGGAGCAAAAACAGCCTCCATGCATTTGTACTTTGGTCTCATGCACTGAGCTGGAGTTTTGGGGCATTCCCAGTGTGTTCTTCTGTTAAAAGGAGGGATGTCCCTGACTCTGCATAGCCCAGCTATGGGCAGCATCACTTGGGTACCCAGCCTTGGCATTAACTGTTTATGGGTAAATGAAATGGGAGATGCCATGCTGTGTGCTGTCCCAACATGGTGTTGGTCCTGAAGCACTTCACTTGTGGGGGCACAAGGAGGTTCCAATGCCCTCTATGGGGTTTCCTTTATAAATATGTCTTTCCCAAGTGCTTGCACAGCCCATCTGCACCAGGAGACCCCGCAGTGGGGAGCAGGAGGTGCTGTCAGGCCCATTCATTCACCCCAGCACTGATTCAGGAACTCAAGACAGCATCTTCTTAGATGGCAACCCAGAGTCAGGTGCTGTAAATCCCCCCTATTGCAGCTCCTATTGCAGATGGTGTGTATTTGGAAGAGCAAATTCCCATCAGCTGTGGGGATGGATTTCAATGACCCAGGGGGGTTTCTCCCCTAGCTGACCCTATGCAGCCCTCAGTAGATGGAAGAGTTCTTTGCTGCTCTGGGTTAAGATTTAACATGGTTCTGCTTCTCTGGTAGCTGTAATTTATCTTGGATGTACCTGGATTATTGGGAGATGCTCTAAGCCACCTATGAGCTTGTTGTAGGGTCTGATGAGCCCCTTCTGGCCACTCTGAGCACATTGCTTTACAGGTTCTCCCTGCTGATGGCTTTCTGCTGCCTTTCTTATAGACTCCAAGCAGAACGGTGAGGCCAATGTGGTGCTGTCAGATGAGGAGCAGCCACTGTCCCCATCCGACGAGGAGAAGCGGCCCATGCGACGCTCGAGCACCCGTGACAAGAACAAGAAATCCTCCACGTGCTTCCTCCTGGCTACGGGTGACTTCTCCTGCACAGCAGATGGAGGCATCCAGAAAGGTACAGTCAGGGCTGGGAGCTGTGGGCTGGAGATGAGGCTTATTGCATCCGTTTGAGGCTGGGGTTCATCTCCATCTGCCTGCCTGGCTCTTCTCTGCTCCCTCCATTTCCAGGTCCCCCCAAGTCCCTTAATCTCTCTGTCTCTCTACCTGCTTCATCTCCATCCATTGTGTCCCTCTGTGGTAGCTTTTACCTCCTTGTTTTCTCCCCCCTTGATTGCTGCTGTTTGGGATCTGGGAGCTGATGCTTGTCACACTAGGGATGGCCCCACTCTCTGCTCACCCACCTCAGGGTGCTGTGCCCCTCCTGGGGAGGTGATGAGGCTGTGGCTGAAGCAGGTCGGAAGGTTTTCAATAGGGAAAAAGAGTCTGTGGTCTTTTCTCTGTCCTTTCCCTCTCCTCCTCTGTTGCCTTTTGGTGGCTTTGAGCGTGGGGAACCGTGCTGTGTCAACTGCTGCCTTGCCAAAAGGGCTGCCAGGAAGGCTGTCTCCTCCTGCTTTGGATAGTGAGATTTGGGAAGTGTTGGGGGAAAACTGTGGGTGAGACCAGCCAGGAAAACACAGAGCTCTTCTTCCACTGACAAAGAGACAGTTATCTTCAGTCAGGTCCCTTCACATCTCCTGCCCACCTGGATCCACAGGATTTACCTGCACCCTGGGTTGATCCTTAGGGCACAGCTCAGTTCTTTAGTTGTGCAGTTTTCCTGCTCTCTTCTATGTCCGAGGGGGTGTGGGAGGATGCAGAGCTGCAGCACTGACCTACTTCTCCCTTCTCAGCACTGCTTAACCCCACTTAGTCCCTCACCCTCATGCATGGGAGCTGGGCCAGGCAGGGAATGGGATGATGCTGTACTTTGCAAGCCCTCAGTCTATTGCTTGCCAAAGAGGAAGGGTTTCATTTTGGGGGCTGTGACCCCCAATTGTGGTGCTTTGGTCCATCCCACACCCCCCGGTGCCTTTTTCTCCCTGGGTTCTGGCAGCCCTGGAGTTGTGGGTTGGCATTTGGGGCTGGTGGCAGTTATTGTATTAGCAGAAGCAAATTGGTTGCGTTCTCCTGGGAAATCAAGGATTCCCTTTGGTGTTCCCACACACAACCTCCTCCCTTGAAAAGAGGGGGGGGAAAATAAAAGCTACATTCATTTTTGGGCAGCAGAGCATTATACAAACATGTGCTTTAAGTTCTCAGTGCTCTGCCTGGAAGTGCTGTTTGCTCTCAAGCTGGGCTCTTTCCTCAATGCTCCCTAAAGAGAAGAGGGGAGGGGTAATGCTTCTACCCTGGGGAGGACACAGGAAGGGATGGGGGGAGGATGGAAGCCTGTGCTGCCTTCATCCTTGGGAGATGCTGAAGTCAGGCAGCTCTTCAGCTGATGAATTGCAGCTGGGCCCCATTGAAGCCAATGGAAGATCTGACTGCTGAGTGCGGCTCTTGCTGGGCTCCCAAATGACATGACTTGGGTTGGGATGGAAGGGACCTCAAAGACCAAGAAATAAGGCCAGGAAATTAATATTGCTGTTATTTTCCTTGTGTGGTGGCAGCTAGAGCTCTTTAGAAGGGCACTATTGTGGTCTCTGGGTGACTCTTCTGTCCTTCCTGCAGGTATCAGAGCGTTTTATTGCAATTAGAACTGGGTGGGTCGCTCAATCTCACACAGCAATGTGAGACCCTTTGGGAAGGGAAAACCTCAGTCCTTTTGCCATTGGGGACGGGCAGGTGGGACTCTGGTTCAGGCCAATGTCTTCCATGGTGACATACCCCATTGTGGGCAGAGCAGCCTCCCTATGTTCATGCCTGAGGGCACTGGGAGCTGCAGAGCACCTCTTCCTGATTTATCTCCTGCTGGGGCTGTTTGTTCTGGTACCGGGATGCTGGCAGCTCTGCACACTGAGATGAGCTTGGTTCGGAGCCCGATTTGCTGATGGCCATCTGTCAGATGCTGGGACAGGTACCCATGTCTGTACAAGCTGTGGGAATGGGGCTGCTTCAGGAATGTGCTGCAGGTCTTGGCCTCTATGGTTGGAACACTGATGCCAACAGTTGGTTTCTTTAGGGGCAGCTCAAACAAAAATCAACCCTGCCCATCACCCCATGGATAGAGCCAGAGTGCAGTGTGAAACTTGCATAGTGGTGTTTGTCTTGTGTCCCTTTGGCTGCTTCCAATGGGGTCACCTTCCTTCCTCCATGCTGCTGGGGGTTGCTGCAGACCCCGTATCTTCCTCCAGCAATGCATCCTGCTGGGATATGGGTATTGGCACGGCTCTATCTTGGCACCTGAGCACACATCCTCTGCTTTCATGTAGGGATATGGAGGTGGGACAAGGCCAGCAGCAAGCAAGGTGTGTTAGGATGGTCTAGGAACAGCAAGGCAGAAACCAGAGCAGCCCTTCCAGAGAGGGAATGGAGATAATGGGATTCACCACCCGGCACTACAAAGCACCACATTGAGCAGAGCCCAGCTCATCACAGCACTGATTTCCCTCTATTAGTGCAGAGCCGTGCCTGGCATGTGGACCGAGTGCTCATGTGAATGCAGCATCTGCTGGTGATGCTCGGCTGGGAGGGAGCAGGGACAAACCCACGTTTGCACAGGGACGTGAGTGTGTGTGTGTGTGTGTGCAAGCAGCAGGCGGGCACCAGGCTGCTGGTAAATGCACACGTGTTGCTGGGCTCTGCTGCCTGCTTGCATTACCCCATCCCCATCTGCTGCTGGCTCAAAGCATGTGTGAGCATGCACGTGCACCGCAAGGATTTGCATCACAGCAAGCTGGCCTGCAGCTCGGTGGAAGCCCCCGCGGCCTTTGGAGCTGGGCAGACATCACAGCTTGGGGCTCATGTGGGACCCCTGGTTTTGCTTTTGGCCTAGGAGAAGATCTGGCTGTTGCTTTTCCATCTGAGCCCAAGCAGTTTCTGGCTATTGGGGGGGGGTATGCGAAGGGCTCCACGCATATAGACATGGAAATGTTTGCTTTTCAATGTGCTTGTTCATAGGAAACCCTGAGCGTTCCTACCTGCTCCTCTGCATGCAGAAAGGTGTCAGCAGCAGCTTGCTGCTTAACAATCCAGAGCTGGAGGAACCGCTCCTTCCAAATCCCACATTCCTTTGAGTTCTGCTGCTTTTCCCCAATCACTTCAGCCCACAACCTGCCTGGATCCATCTCTCATTCAGACACCAGGCCCTCTTACCCCCCAGGCCCAGCAGTGGGGTGATGCAGTGCCCCACAACCAGCACAGCTCCACGCTGTGGGGCACCCCATGGAGAAGGGGTGGCTGTGGGGTGCAGGGTGGGGGGGGAGAGGGCTCAGCAGGTTCTTAGAGGCTGTAAGGAGCAGCATTGCTCTTTCTGGATCTCTTGGGGAGGGGGTTTATAGCGTTCAGGTGTGGGGCTGAATGCGGCTCTAACCTCTCCTCTGTCCCTTTTCTTCACAAAGGCTATGGAAAATCCCGGAGCTTAAGCAGCATAGATGGTGTGGCAGGACCTGCAGGGGGGTTGGCTCCCCTGGCATCACGCTACAGCTCTCCCTGCTCCCCCGTCCCCTCCATCCTTTAAATGCCACCTGGATCCTGCTTTGTGTGTTGGCTGCACGCTCCCCGTGTCGCTCTGTCCCCCCCAATCCCTGTGATGCTGTGTCCCCACTGATGCCCAGGATGTCCCCATCACCAAGAAGTGGGCCCTGACCTGCAGCCCACCCTGTTCCTTTGCCTGCAGACAGGACCCCCGACGTCTCCATGCACTTCTTCCTCTTGTCTCCATGCTTTTGGGACAGCCCCCATGGGGGTGGGAGGGGCTGATCAGTGTTTTTAATGCCTTGGAAACCTCACTCATCCCCAATGTGGTCCCTTCCCGTGGCCCTGTTGCACTTGGGCTGGGAATGCAAGAAGGATGCATTGACTCATCGAATTACATATTGTCGTGCTGGAAATGGCTGAGTTCATCTCATTTTAGGGCTCTTTTTTTTCAAACAGCCTCCAATTTCTGGAGGCACCAGATGAATAAATCTCTATTCCCTGCCCAGCAGCACTTCCCCTCTTGTTTGGTGCTTTTTCTGTGCTTCACTCTGCTTCTCTGCTTGTGTCTGCTTCTCTGTCTGATTGGGGGGGTGGTCTCAGGGAGGGGTGGGGGTTTTGCCACCTCAATGTCAGCCCCTTGTAATTGGGGGGAAATGGGGGATAAAGGGTGAGATGGGGGTGGATGGGTCCCTAAAGAGCTGGGAGTTGTGGGGAGGGGGGTGTGATGGAAGAGCTGGTGGTGCCCCAGTGCTCTGCTGGGATGGGTTTGGGATGTGGGGCACAGCATCCCATGGGGATGTGGATGTGGATGGATCCCATGGAGTGGGATGGGGCTCATGGCATCCCCTCCTACGAGGGTGAGGTCTCAGTGCATCCTCCCCTCGGATCACTCCATGCACTTGGAGCAGGAGGAGCTGAGATTCACCGCCCCCCACTTGAGTCCATACAAGGCACAAGGTGACCCTCCGTGCTTTCCTTGGGCTCAGAATCATAAATGATTTACCCAAGGTCGTGTGCTGGTGTTGGGGATGAGCTGAGCAGAGCCAGCAGCCCTGCATGGTGCAGAAAGGCTCCAGGTTTGGAGGAGGCATTGGGAGCAGAGGATTAACCCCAGCAGCCTCAGGTTTGGTGTGGTAAACCCTGTTTGTAGCACAGTGTTGATCCTTGGTTTCCTGTTAGAGCCAACGTGGAGCCACGCTTGGCAATTTTTAGCCTTGGCTGTTATGCAACTCGGTGGAAGGCATGACTAATGTGCAAAAGCTCCTCTAAAACAACAGGGCCCCGAATGGGAGACAGAGGCATTTCTGTGGGAGGCACCAAACTGGTGCAAAACCCACAGCATCTTCACTCTCCTTCCTCCCCCCCTCTGCTTCTCCTTCCTCTAATAGCACTTTGGGGCAGCGGGGTGCTGGGATTTTCGGGTGAGGTCCCAGTGGGTTTTGGGGGGTGAGAGAGCAGGGGTTAATCCCACTGCTAAGGATAGAAGAGGAGCCGTGCTGGATCAGAGCTAAATGGCTCCGCAGCCTGGAGTCTTATCACAAACAGTGGCCAAAATTGGCTGCCTGGAGAATAGGATAAGAATAGAGTCGAGTGAATACGATACTTCCCCCAAATATCCTCCCAGCCACTTGTCTATGTTTAGGGATCTGGAAAGCAGCGAGCATTCCGGCTCAGTTAAAACGCACCAGGAGAAAGCAAGGTGGTTTGATTTATACTTGACAGAGGGGATCGATAGATAGCAGGAGGGGCAGCCTCCACCCTGCTCTGAAAACAGGGCTTAAAAACTCAGCAGTGTGCAGTGGATGAACTGCAGTGGTGGTTGAGCTGCAGTGACTGGGGTGCATTGGTTGAGGTGCAGTGATGGTTGAGCTGCAATGACTGAGCTGCAGTAGTTGAGCTGTAATGATGATGCAGTGACTGAGCTGCAGTGATGGCTGAGCTGCAGTGACTGGGATGCATTGGTTGAGCTGCAGTGACTGCACTGCAGTAGCTGAGCTGCAGTGATGCTTGAGCTGCAGTGACTGGGATGCATTGCTTGAGCTGCAGTGATGGTTGAGCTGCAGTGAATGATCTGCAGTTGTTGAAGTGAAGTAATTGAGGTGCAATGATGACTGAGCTGCAGTGATGGTTGAGCTGCAGTGACTGAGATGCATTAGTTGAGCAGCAGAGGTTGAACTGCAGTAGCTGAGCTGCAGTTGTTGAACTGCAGTGGTGGAGCTGCAGGATTGGCTGAGCTGCAATGATGATGCAGTGACTGAGCTGCAGTGATGGTTGAGCTGCAGTGACTGGGATGCATTAGTTGAGCAGCAGAGGTTGAACTGCAGTGGCTGAGCTGCAGTTGTTGCACTGCAGTGGCTGAGCTGCAGTGATGGTTGAGCTGCAGTGACTGGGATGCAGTCGTTGAACTGCAGTAGTTGAGCTGCATTGATGTCTGAGCTGCAGCAGTTGAGCTGCAGTGATGGTGCAGTGATGGCTGAGCTGCAGTGGCTGATCTTACTATTTCCCTTCTGGCCCTAAAGGCAGAGCTGTGTCCTGTCCTGCTCAGCTGTTGGGCACTGCAGGATGCTGTGCTCCGGGTGCCTCATCCCTGCATGCAACACAGAGCCAGAGAGAGCTGCATCCTGTGCTCCTCTTGCCATCACAGCTGCAGGTGCTGCTCCATAGCAGGGCTGAGCTTAGGGCTGCTCTTCCCACCTGCAGAGCTCCATGCTGTGATCTGTATCCCTGCACCCCCCCATCTGTCTGTCTGCTGAGCTGAGCAAGCAGCTCATCCTTAGGAGCTGGGGTGAGTTTGGGGCAGTGCCCCCATCAACCCCCATCTGCTTTTCTTGCTCCCAGGGCCTCGGATGGCCGTCCTGCGTCGCAGCAGGGTTGCGTGCAAAGTATTAATTGTTATTGCTGCAACAACTGCTCTGTTTCTCAGGAGATGCCCGAAAGAGGAAGGAAAATAGAAAGGTCTGTCAGGCAGCGGGGCGGGAGGTGAAGATGTCAGGAGAGTAATTGCTCTACCCAGAAGCAGCCTGGTTCTGACTTCCCCTGACTGCCAGGAAAAAAATCCTCGGTGCTTATGTGATGGCAATGAAATGATAGAGAAAAAAAACAAGAAAGCAGCTGTAGCCTTTGCCCGTGCTGACGAGGAACACAGAGAGAGCAGAGGCAGATGCAAAATAAGATGCAGCTGAGCTTAAAAATAGAGCCTCCCCCTCCCACCTCCCGGTCCGGTGCTCTGTTCCTCTGCTTGGGCAGTGAAGGAGCAGATTGAGGCTCACCCCAATCTATGCAGTGTTGGGTGAGGATTGGGGTCCTATTCCCCCCCTGTTAAAGCATAGAGAAGAAAAGCATCCTATGGATTGCTGTGGGTTGGACCCAAATGCTTTCTAGGGTGGCTCCATCCCATTGTGTCTGCACCATGGGGTCTGGTTGGATGCTTCACCTGCACAACCTCTTGTCCTCAAACAGAGCATAAAAGAAATAGGAAAAACCACCTGCAGAATAAGGGTAGGACCTACCCAAACGCTGTGCTGGGGCAGGAGGTGGAGGCAGAGATGGGGCTGTGCATGGGGAGATCCATTAGGAGGAAAGCAGGCATTCTGGGGGGCAGCTCCTCCTGCAAACCAAATTGGGGCCAGGTCTCAGCTGGGAAGGGTTGATTCACACTGGAGACATTGGGTGAGGTTGGGTGCAGGCAGGAGGGTGGTTTTCTTGCAGTGGCTTTGTCTGGGGACAGAGATGAAACCCAATTCTCCTCTGTTGTTATTTATTTGTAATGGCACTGATTTCTCCATGGCTGCTGAGCTGCTTCCCAAGGCTCTCCCGGGGGGGATGAGGGCAGCAGGTCTGAGCTCACACGTGTAACAGCTCTGAGCAGGGAGGAGGAGGAGGAGATGGGAGTTAAAAGCTGGGTTGTGTCGCTGGGAAATCAATAGAGCTGCTGGGGATGCTCCAGCTGGCCCAGGGAGACACAGAGAGATTCCAGCTGCTCTCCAAAGTGGGAGCAGCCACGGATCAGCAGCTGCATCCCACCCCTATTTATGTATAGGGATGAAGGAGGATCCCCAAAGCAGCCCATCATTGGGGAGTTATGGGCTGTAATCCCCAGTGTTTTAAGGGATGTAGCATTGAAATGATGGTGCTTATGGAGAGCCCAACCCACAGCAGAAGACGATGGGAAGCCAAGTTTTGGAGCTGCAAGGGATGAAAGGAGCCTTGAGAGCCCAGTGTTGGGTTCTGCAGTGATATGGCTGGGAGGAAAGGGCAGCCCTGTGCTTATCAATAGGATCAGAGCTGTCTCCCAGCCTGACGGCCCTTGGCAACCTGGCACACACGGGTATGGGCGGTGTTGTGACTCAGAGCTCCAATCAATGTTAATTAATTCAATGATAACGAATGAGAAAGAGAGAGAGAGAGTGAAAAATAAACCACTGCAGGATATTAATGCACTCAGCTTGGCTTTGGGACATCTGGCTAAGGGTTGGATTGGAGACTTTGGTCCCATCCTGGAGGATGCAGTGAGGATGATGGTTTCCCTCTGCTCTTTGTTCTTTAACCTCAACTCCAGTACTGGTAGAGAACCAAGGAGGAGCTGAGGTGGAGGCATTCCCCATGTCCCCATCCCTATGTCTGTTTCTCTTTGGTTCTCCACCCATTTCCATCTTGGCTGAGGGTCTCTGGACCCATTTAATATCATTTTAAAAACACTTTTATCAGTTTATTGAAGGAACAGCTGCAATTTCTCCCTCTGGAGAAGGCTGTATCCCTTTGCACTGTGCTTTCTGCACTTTATGAAGTGCCGGTCCTCATATCTCTCTCCCTCTCTTTCCCCACAAACAGCTGATGGAAGCGGTGCCCAACGCTGTGTTTAATACCTCTGTCTTCTATTGCAGACACCTGCCAAGACGTCCTCTCTTCCAGTTACCCCCAGGGTGAGGTGGTCACCTTCTCCTGAGCCCCAGCTGGATGCAGGCAGCACCCCAGCGAGGGACGTGTGCCCCGAGGGATGCTCTCCCTGAAGCTAAGGGATGTTTGCCCAAAGGGATTCATTCCCTGAGGCCCAGGGGTGCTACCCCATGGCTCCAGGATCCTCTCCCCAAGGCTGAGTGATGCATTCCCCTACAGATGCTCTCCCCATGGCCAAGGGGTGCTCTGCCCAAGGGAGATGCTGTCACCGGTGCCAAGGGGTGCTCCCCCCAAACCCGAGGGATGCTCTGCCCCAGGGGCGCTCTCCCTGAGGCTAAGGGATGCTCTCCCACTGAGCTTTGCCTGCCCCATGCAGCGACCCAAAGCTCTGGCTGCCATCCCCATGGCTGGAGAAGTGGGGTTTGGCAGCCACGTCCCCTGCTGAAGAGGGGCAGTGGGGGGCTCCCTGCCTGCTGCCAGCCCCACTGTGCTCTGCCCCATCCTCTGCCCCTGCTTTCGGACACGAGCCCCAGCTGCTGCCATCCTGCTGATGTGACCCAGCCGGAGCCCTGCCAGCTGCTCACCCCTCGCTCCTGCACAGTGCCCCATCCACGCTCTGACCACCTCCATTGCCAAACTGGGGCTCTCCTCCACGCTGGGTGCCACACATGGGGTGCTGTGCCATCACGGGGTGGGCTGGGGGGATGGGGATGGGAAGCAATAGGGGATGGGGACGGGTGCTGAGGTGGGGGTGAGCCTGGCTGGCCTGAAAAGGTCGGTGTCTTTCTAATGCTGTTCCATATCTCTGTGATGAAGGCAATACTACTCCCATTTCCTCTGTCCTGTACGCATGCCTCTCCCTGTCCAGCCGCACTAGAGTTCGAATAAAGACATCCATGAGCTGAGTCAGCTCCCACACCCCCTGCCTTGGCGTGTCCCTCCTTGCCCAAGGATCGCGGTCCCGGCGGCCGTGCTGTCCTCACATTGGATCAGAGCCCTCTTGGAAAGCTCACATTAATTGCAACATCTTCATTTGGTGGAGGGAAGCACTGCAGAGCTGACCAATGCATCGCCCCTCCCTGCTCTGAGCAGCAAAGCAGAACTAATCAGCAGTAAGGCCGTAGCTCTGCCATCATTAGGTTTCAGAGTGAACGCCGCATGGAGGTGAAGGGGTGCAGCTCTCCAGGCTGCATGGGCAGAGGGCAGCAGAGCCAAGCAGGCAGCACAAGGCTGATTCACACGTGGGGATCTCCCACCTTTCAGATCTGAATGGCTCCAGAGATGGGTTAGAGCCTCTGAACCAGGTGGCTGCAGCACGAGCCCTCAAAGAGCCATGGAGCCCAGCTTGGCTGCTGCAGTGAGCAGGGCAGGCTCAGCTGAAGCCCCAGGAACGAGCTGTTCTGTGCTTTTTTTTTTTCAACCCACCCAGGGGCATGAAAGTCTTAAATTCAGGGCTGCAGAGGGAGAAGGGGAAGGTTAAAGCCGGGGGTGGTGGTGGGGGGGGGGGTGAAGAAAGAGCTGCCACAAAGCTGAAATGGAAGAAAGCAGCCACAAGTGTGAGCAATCAGTGGCTGATGGCCAAGCAGCAATTACAGCCCAGCCTGGGAGAGAACCATCGGTGAGCACAATGCTGCTGAGCAGCTGCTGTGTCCCTGAGGATGCTGCATGGTGAGGTTGGGCTGGGATCGATGCTGAGCACTCAGGGCTGTTCATTCAGGTGATGCTGGGCAGCTGCCTCCCCCTGGCTGCACCTACGTGGTATTTGGGGAGCAGCCCTGCAATGTGCATGTGTGGGTGCCTTAGGGAGCTGGGTTTGGAAATAGGAGGCTGTGGGGTGGCTGGAGGTGACCCCAGGCATCAGGTCCCTGCTCTACCCTTCCCATCACCGGGCTGTAGCACACTTTGCAACCTGTTTCTCAGCAGAGCACAATGAATCAGGAGGATTCCCCTTGTAAACCCAGAGATCAGCAGTTCCCCCAGGATGGTTTCAGGTTGCTGCTTTAGGATGTTTAATTTGCCTCTGGAATCTTGTAGGGTCCGATGCAAATCCCAGCATAGCACTGGGGAGCAGCTCCCAGCCCTTCCCATTGCAACCGTGGAGGTTTTAGGATGTGTGGGCAGACATGCAAACAGCACAGGGGGTACAAAGTGGGAGCAGGGAGCCCAGGTCTGGGAACAAGAAGGACGATGCTGCATCTAGAGTGCAACCAGTGGCTGAGATGTGCACCATGGGGGAGATATTGATCAGGTGAAGTCGTGCTGGGGCTGTGCAGGGCTGTCTGGGCACGGCCAGGGGCACCCCAGCTTCCCAAAGGAGACACTGTGAGCTCTGCTGCTGGCTGGGAGCTGAGCATGGCTGCTCCTCGCAGCAGGGCTTGGATGCAGCACCTGGCACTGGTCCCCTCCTGGCTGCTGTCCCTTGGCTCACAGCTCCTCTAGGTACAAACCCAGTGCAAGCCAAGCATTTGGGGGGGGATGAGGGGTAGGAAAGGGGTTTGCTCTGCACATGCTCTGCTTTATTTTCCCTGCAAAATCCTCCCCTCTCATGGGTTTTTGTCCCTTAGTTTGCATTTAAAGCAAAGAGCAGCTGGGGAGGGCAGGCAGGTGGAGCAAGAGGGGGCACCTGGGGGCACCCAGCAGGGCTGGCAGGTTGGGAAAATGGGCAGGAAAACCCAATTCTGAGGGGGCTGGTGGGGGGGGGATGGTGACAGCATCGCTGGCCTCAGGGTTGGGATTAGCTGGTGGGTACACTTAAAGGAATTGAAATCAGCCGAAGATGATGCTGTCGATAAATACAGCCTTATGGCAGCACGCTGAGCACCCCACGAGCATTGCAGACCCACAGCCATCCCTGTCTGTCCCCATGTGCCCCCCACCCCCACTGGGATGCTCTGGGCTCTCAGTCTGTTGGGGTTTGTGTTGAGGGTTTGGCAAAGAGGATGAAGGGTGGTGGGGTTGGTTGCGTCCAGTTCCTGCTCATTTAACGTGATGAAATCTTATAAATCAGTCAAGCCTGGAATGGCTTTTCTTTACAGTCAAGGAATGCAGCCTGCACCCCGTGTTTGGCTGAGCCACGCAAGCTTTGCATGGGTTTACTTTACCCCCTTGGCTGTTCACAGCTGATGTATTTAATGCTGCCATCCATCTGGGGGGTGGGAAGCCTGGATTCAGCCCCAGCTTGCAGTGCTGATATTTGTGCCTCAGTTTCCCCCTCTGGATGCCTCCTCCCAGGGAAGGGCTGATTGCTGGCAGCACGTCTTTAAAACAGAGAGACGCCTGTGGAGTCTGCAAAAAGACACTCGGAGGCAGCTGAGGACAGCCCCGCTAATTGCAGCGAGCAGAGCACGCTCTATTTTGCCTATTACGGTCCCAGCACTGGCAGCACCCATGTCCCCAAGGTCCCTATTTGCTGGACGTCCTTTTTCCTCCACCTCTCCCAGCTGCTGGCACCCACAGCTGCCTATTTCTTCACCTTTTCCCCCCAGCAAAGGGCATTTTGGAGAGGCAAAACAGCACCCAAAGGGCTGCATGATACGCAGCATCCCATCTCCAGCTGCTCCTTTACCCCTATCCCTACAAACAGGGCTTCTGTCCCACCCCACACCAAGGGCTGAGACCCCACCAGCACCCCCCCACCCCCATATTTTAATTATTTTAACTATTTTCTCCCTGTTTTTTTTTCAGCTGATTCATGAAATCTCCTCTCTGGCAGCACCGTGTGGCTTTAAGCTGTTTACGCGAGCTCAGGAGGCGACAGCGAGGGGGGTATTTTTAGCTCGCCGGATAGCAGAGAGGGATTAAAATGCAGTCAGTGTTACAGACGCTGGGGCTGAATCAGTATTCCTGCACAAACCTCTCCGTGCCAGCAGCTCCCATTGAGTGTCTGAAAAAGCCGAGTTTCTATGGAGACCCGGCTCCAGGGCAACCCGATTCCTCGTTAAAAAGCAGCAGGTAGGAGCGGTGCGAGGCACAGCCACGCTCCAGCTGCAGGAAGAGAGAGCTGCCACTTCCCCATCCTCGTATGGGATGCAGAGGGGAGGGCAACGGGATGCAGGGTGAGGTTAGAGGGTGGTTGGGTGCAAAAGGAGCCGCTGGTCCCATCCATCCCTCTTGGATGTTGGTTTTTGGGTTGGTGTGGGGAAAGGAAGTGATGCTGTGCTATGGGGAATTTGGGTTTGCATTGCTGTGATGGTGGGAATTTGTCCCTCAGATCCTATGCTATGGGATTTTGTCCTCTCCTTTATGGGCTTTGCCCCCTGGTTGTCTCCTGTGTGGGAGCAGAGATGCTCTATGAGGATGGAGGTGGAAGCCTGGGGCTGTGCTGCTTGTCCTCTCTGGGTTTATCTGTTGGCCAATGTGGACAGGGCAGCCTTAAGAGTGAACTCAGTGCTGGGTTGAGAGACTCAGTGCTGGGCTTTGGCAATGAGGGCATCATCTCATCCTAACAGCCTCTGCAGCCCCACCAGAGGCGTTTTAATGGGGACAGGGAGATGGGTTGTATGGCAAACATCAGGATCTGATTCTTTATGCCCCCAGCAGTGGGGTCTTGCCTCAGTCCCAGGTTTTCCAAGCAATCTCCATTACTGGATCTGCTGAAATCCAAGCTGGAACTGCAGGGCTTTCTTCTGGTGTATTATGATTGGATTTATCCCATGTGGTGTGCAGCTTCTGGGCAGGGTTGGGATGGAGCAGAGGAAGCAGTACCAGTGCATCCCTAAGGGCTCCCTGGACCCATAGAAAGGCCCTAGAGTGGGATCTGAGGGCAGGTGGGCTTCATGGAGAGCTGGGACATGAATGGAGGAGGGATGGATCTCAAAGCAAGGCCAAAGGGAAATCCAAGGCAGCAAAGCCCAGATGCCATCAGGTGCCTCCAGGCCACCTCCTCTGTAATGTGGTTCAGCGTTTTGATTCCCAAACCAGCCCAGAGCAGCCACAGTGGAACGAATCTGCTCAGATCTCAAAGCTGGGTTTGTGTTTTCCCATCTTTCACCTAGGAAAAGAACCAAAAACCCCATTGAAAACCTGTCTGCAGGAAAAGCCTCTTTGCTTTCTCAAAGCCTTTTTCAATAGGAGATAAATGGGTGTTTAAAACCCCACAGCCTGGGAGCAAAATCTGAGTTGAGAACCCATGTAAAACAAAGTGATTTCTGCAGCCTGATTTATTCACGCTCTGGCCCAAGCAGAAAGCTTTCAGTGGGAAGGTTCCTTTTGATCTACAAACTGTTGTCTTTGGCTTTTCCTAATTGAAAACGGCTTCCATTTTCACTAATAGCTGCTCTGCCTTCCCCAGCCTGCATGAAACCACTCGTATCCACTGCGTGGTTTGCCAGGGCTGGGCTTTGATCTCGGGGTGTAGCGAGGCTGAGCTGCAGCACTGAGACAACACTTTGGGTTTGCTCTGTTCTGGGTATTAAAGCAGGGGGGAATCAACCCATCTTTTAGCCCAGCTCCTTGATGCTTTGCAATGGAGCCCGTGGGGTTGTGATGCTGCTGCTGGAGAGCAAAGCAACAACTGCAGTGAGAACAAAACCCAATGAATTGCAGCACTCCATGCATCCATTGACATAAATATCATAACACCCCTAAAGTGTCCACCATGCAGAGCTTCTCTTGGTCAGGGGGGGCTTTGCATTGCAGTTATGGGGATGGGTGTTTCTTAGCCCTGGTGGGAGATGCTGCCCTCAATCTTGCATTGGGATCCATCCATGCAAAGGAGGGAGAAGCCCAAAGAACAGACTGTGGAAAGGATGCTCTGCTTGCTGTCAGCTGGGTTAAGCACCATATAACACTCTGGTTTGCAAACAGCTCTGCAAGGCTGTAGCAGCACATTGCAGGGCCAGGGGAGCATCGTGCCCTGCAAACCTCACTGTGCGCTCCTCTCTGCAGCCCCTCTGCTTTGCATTTACTGCTATTTGCAGCTCTTTGTTATATTCTGCCGTTCATTTTTTTGCAGCTGACAGCATCCCGCTGTGCGTGGAAGGGAATTATTTAGGGACACAAGCAGTGGGTTTTGGAAAACACATCATAACGGGAGAGCTGTGCTTCCTTCCAGGCTCACTCCCTGCCATGCAGCGGCCACTTTGCTGCCAGCTCAGCCGGGGCCCCTCTGGTTTCTAAGCAGAATAATTGGGAGTCAGCTGGAGCTGGGGGCTCTTCGTGCTTCCTGAGCCTTTGTCCCTCTCGGTGAAGGACGTCATCATCCTGGAATTGGTTTCAACTCGTCCTCAGTGCGAAGCCAGGAGTTGGCTGATGGGTTTGGCAGGGCAGGGTTTGGGGGAAGAAATGGGTTTTTGTGAGGTTGGGGTGAAATGGAGCAACCAGTTGTGCTGGAACTTGGGGGTCTTTGAGATCCCCTCTAACCCAAATGATACCATGAACCCCTCCAGAGTTGAGCTGGGAAGCGATAGGGGAGGAGGTGAGGAGATGGGCAGCTCTTGGTTGGGGCTGTGCTGCAGGGGGGTGGGCAGGGAGGACCCTCCTTGGTGCCCCCCACCCTCTGCTAAAGCCTTGAGGAGATGTGGGCTGAGTGATGGGGCTGTGCTCTGCTTGCAGGCTGTGCTGCCATCCCATGCTGGCAGTTCATGCTTTGGGACTTCTAAATTTGGGTGAATGGTGATGAAGGAGGACTGGAGCATTTATCTCTCATGCTCCATTGTCGGATCAAAGTAATCCTGGCTTTAAAGGCTTCCCATTCAGCTCGGGGCCAACGGGGAGCAGGATGATTAAAATATCCGATCGCTGCCTTTCCATGCTTTGAAATCACTTGGGATCACTCCACCTGGGCAGAACCATCCTGAGCAGCTCCTGGGCCTGGCCACGTGTCCCCAAATGCAGCTGTCACCAGGCTGAACTCTGCAAGCTCACCCCAATGAGGCTTCTCGTTTTGGTCCAGAGGATGCTTTGTTTTCCTCTCTCTGCATAGGAAAGCAGCAACAAAAAGCAGCAGCATGAGCATCTGCAAGGCGGACGTGGACCCACTTCTGCACCATCTGGCAGGATCAGGATGCTGCTGAACAACACTGGGGAGGGCAGCAGCTGTGGGGCAATGGGAGCTGCTCAGCAAAGAGCCCAAACTGAGGACTGAGCTCTGGACAGATCGATGCTAATCCCATTGTGTGCACTGCAGAGCTGGCAGCAGAGCAGGGACGGCACATCCCCAGCCCTGATTGTGCCACTGGTGAGCTCAGGGTGCAGCATTTCCCCCTTCAGTCTCAGCATCTCCATCCCAAATCCCTCCTTTCTGTGCCACCTCTGCTTTTCCTCCTGATGGTTATTTTTTGTGCGGCCCATTGTGTTCGACCACTTTGACTTCCTGCATAAGTCAGGCCGCGAAAGCACCGTGTGGCACTGAGCCTTATTATTAGCATTTATTACTGCAGAGGAACGAGCACAGAAAGCACGGCTCCATGGGTGGGGAGCTTTTTAAAGCAATCACCTACGGCCATGCAACCTGTTATGAAAACTCTCTGCATAACCGAGCTGTTACATGCATGGGGGGATGTGGGTAATTATAGGGAAATCAACATCTCTTGATGGGCTGAGAGCCCACCGTGTTTGTTGTGGAAATGAGGGGTGTCAGTGGTGTTGTTGGGGGTGTTTCCAACCACCCTGGGGTTGAGCAGGAGGGGATGAGGGTGGTAGAAGTGCTGCCTGATTCCCAGGTAGGGACCAATCATGCTCCATGCTCAGTGCTGATGAAGGCTTTGACTCCAGTCTTCCTCCACTGCACCCAAACCCCATTGAGCTCCAGCCCAGCTAGATCCTCTCTGGATATAAAGCAGCTGTTTGGTTTGGTTTGAAGACCCCAAAATGCTGAAGCTTTGGGCAGCTTAGAGTGGGGTTTAGGAGGTGATTAATAGGTGTGTGATGAGACAAAGCCAAGGGGCAGAGCAGGAGGAGGAAGGGATTGAACTTGGTGCAACACAACTGCCCAGTTCCTCCCCATCCATCCCTCCCTCCTCTCAAACAACCTCTCCACATCACCTGGCTTAGCTTTAAATCTGCCCACCTCTGCTTTCCCCCTCCCCATTGCTGCAGGGTGGCTCCTGCCCCCATTGACCCCACTGCACAAGCTCTTGGTGTCTGTGCCACCACCTCCCACCCAAAGCCACCTACTGACCCTCCCATCCCAGGTGAAGACCTCCAGAGCTTCTGCAAGCCAGACTGTGCTGCAAAAGGAGCTGGATGAGGTTGGCATCTGGGTTTTAATCTCCCTCCTGCACAATGAGGGAGGATGAGAGGACCCAAGGAGCCATCAGGGCAGGGTTCAGCCCTAATGCTGTGCCCCAGGTGGTGGCACGGGGAGGGGGGAGGGAAGAGAGAACAGGCTGGGCTCATTGAGGCATTCACAGCCTGGCTTCCCTCCTCTCTGATTTTGTTTAAATTAAGCCATCTGCCCACATTAAATGGTAAATTATCTCAGCTGCTGCCTGTCTCCCTGTGGGGGAAAGCAGTCAGAAGAGGGAGGAAAGGGGGGCATAAGGCTGCAGAGCTGCCCTTGGTTGGGATCTACAGTGCTCTCATGGAGGTGTGTGCTGTCTCTTGAAGTCAGACCCAGGCAAAGCAGAGCTGCCCCTTGGCACAAGGCTGAGAGCTGTCCCTGCTCCACCTGATGATGAGCAGAGAGTCAGCTCGTGTCCTTGGGAGTCCTTCTGTGGGCAGCAGCACTCAATGGAGCAGAGAGATGGGAGACCTCATGAATCAGCTCAGAGCAATGATGGGATCCAGTGTACCGGGACGGCAGCACCAGGGCTGCCATGAGGAATGGGTAAGGTAGGGCTTGGGTTAGGTCAAGGTGGGTTTTATTGTACCTTTATTATTATTATTATTGCAAGTAGTAACAGCAAAAGGATGGCTTTTCATTGCATTAACTGAGCGAGAACCTTGGGGCTCCTCACCTTAGACTGTGACCACATGGATGTGGATGGGCTCCCAAGGGGAGACCCCTGGATCACACTGAAATAGGGATGCAGCAGCTGGTGGAGCATCCCCAGGGCAGGGCGAGAAACAAGGCTTTGAAATGCTGGTGTTAAAAGCAAGCTGTGCATTTTCCCCTGTCCACACCTCCTCTCTCCCACCTTCCAGCTATTATTTGCGAGTTATTTTCCAATGAACAGACTAATATTCACAGCAGCTTGAGCCTGAGGTGTGAGAAACAACAGCAGTGCCAAAGCTCTGAGTGTTCAGCAGGCACCCAGGGTGGGATGGGATGGGTGGAACGACGCAGAGCTTGCCATGAATGCACTGAGAGTGTCAGCAGCAGTTGTTGCTTCTCCTTGGAGTGATGGTGACCTGATTGCTGGCAGCCTCTACCCTGGGCTCATTAAACACCAGCAACTTGGGGCTCATAAAGCTTTCTGGAGAAAGAAATCTCAGCTCTGAGCATCCTTGGGCTGTGAGATGCTTCTCCATCTGCCCCGTTGGATGGTTTGGAGGAGGCTGAATGGGAAATGAAAGCTGGATCTCCCAATGGTTCAGTGCCAGTGGTGGAATGAAGGGTTCAGGATGGGGTTGTTCAGCTGGAGTGGTGCAGATGTGGGTTATAATCCTGCTCTAGGATGGGGGGCTCTAGCATGGTGTGTGTGCCCAGGCAGTGGGGAAGTGTTGGATAGAAGATAATGGAATAAAAAGCCACAGGGAGAGAACAGAGGAGAGGCAAAGAGATGTTTCTTCTGCTTTAAGGCAGCAGGAGACGCTTCAGTTTCCCACTAAAACCACCCAAAGGATCCAGGCAAGAACCAAAAAGAGCCCAAAAGAAGGCAGTTGGAGAGAGGAGAGGGATGGATGGAGCTCAGAGCCTGGAGTTAATGGCCTGTGAATAGGATGGATGAGGAGGGTGGGGGGGCAGAGCCTGAAGGGCAAATCACGCCTGCAGGAAAGATGAATGAGGATGAGCAATGCAGCTTCCCAAGGGCACAGCAGGAGGATGGGGTGGGTGGGGTAGGAGACCTCCCTGGTGATGAAGGGGTTAAACAAACAAAGGGGTCTCTCATCAGTTTCCAGCAAACATTTGGGCTTCCTGCTCCTTTGTGTGCCTCTGCTGGTGCAATAAACCCACATGTGTATGTGTGTGTATATGCACATGCCCTACCCTGAGGGCTGCAGGGGGAAAATAACCTCTTCCAGCTGCCGGGCCTCTGAGCTGAGGGATGGGTGATTATCCACAGGTGTCAGATGGGGGTTAATAAACTGAATGCAAAGCAATGGGAATGGTTTGGAGCAGGGCAGGAGGCTGTGTTTGCATTGAGGGTCGCCTTAAAGCATGAGGAGCATGAGGTGGGTTCATGCTGAACTCTGGTTTTACCTCTAATGTGAGGTCATGGAAGGGTTGTGAGTCCCCCTATGAGGCTGCAGGGGGGGGTTGTTCACCCTGGGTGCTCTGTGTTAGCTCTGCTCTTTTTTTGGATGGCTTTTTAATCCCCCCCCCCTCTGCACCCAGCCGGTCTGCAGACAGGAGAGATGAAAATGAGCTCTCATCTTCTGCGGAGGAGAAGTTCATGGAGAGAGAGAGATGGAGGGAAATTAAACAGAAATAGCTTCGGGGTCATTTAAAAATATCCCCCCACGCCTCCCTTAAATATATACTGAGAATTCATAGTCCGTGGCTGATGGAGCTCTAGGCACCGAATGTACAGAACGCTCTTTGATGAAGACCCATGGGATGGGATGGGGGGATGGAGGGGGTAGGTGAGGGCAGCTCCCCTGCTATGCCCACCTACGCATTGTTATAGGGTGATGTTTAGGGGATGCCAAGTATTGGGATGGCTGGCAGCAGCTCTTTGCATCATCCAGCCTGTTGGTTTTGAGATCCCGAAGTGCTTCAGGAGGAAGAAGCTCTCCTTGTTTCTAACAGCATCCTGGGCTGAAGGAAGGCTAAAAAGACAGGTCTGGATCAGCCAGAGCACCATGAATTATTCACTGCTTCTCCGAGTGGCAGAGGATCCCATTACAAGGTGCTGAAGGGTCTCCTTGAGCAGCACAGCCTCACCCAGAGCTGTCAGCTCAGAAACACAAGAGCTGGAGGGATCTCAGCTCCTTCCCCAGGGCCAGCGCTGCTCCCGTAGCAAAGCCAAGCAGGGTTTGACTTTGGGGCTCTGCCTGAAGGTTGGTGGGTGTCTCCTTACAGATCTGCTTATTGATCATCTCCTGCCTGTATTCCCACCCTGTCCAGATTGGAACTGCTGCCCTCGAGATGACGGATGGAGCTGCCAGCCTCTGATTTATTTTAATTGCCATCTTCCCTTCCTGCTGGCGATGGAGAGGCGCTGTGCTGGGGGGATTCAGCTCTGGGGGCATCTGGCTGATATGATGCATTTGAGGCTGTTTGGGTTGGGCAAAGGAAAAAGACACGGTCTGGGCACACAGGGGCCATCTCCTCCATCCCCATGTGAAGGTGCAGAGCTCTGCAAGCTCCTGCTCAGCTCACCCTGCTTGTATTAAAGGCTGAGAAGCATCATTTGCTGCAGGCTGAATCCTTGCTTCTCTCCCCATCAGGACACTATGGAAAGGGCCTGAGGTTCTGCTGGGAGCTGGGCTGGCTTTGCACAGCATCTCTTAGCATTGCTTCTCCCTCTTACAGCAAGCATCGCTCATCCTGCAAGCATGTCATGCTTGGCAGTGACTACAGCTTGCAGCAGGGATGGGGGCCTCCCATGTATGTCCCCTCCATCCCTATCCAAGGGAAGTTTTCTGCCCAGGAACCTTTGCTGGGGCTGAGCCCTATATGAGACACCTGGGGGCTACGTGAGGTCCCTTCATTTGGAGCTGCCACCTGTTTGCAGGTCATACAAGGCTGCTGCAGAGCTCCATCATCACATCACATGCCGTGCAGTGACACGGCAAAGCACGGAGCAGCAATTCCAGTGCTTAAAGGCACCTGGCTGTCCCTGAGTCTCAGCAGTGCTGAGCATGAGGACCTCACATCCTTCTGCATTGGGTACCTCAAATCTGCTGCCTCCATCCCAGTGGGTATCACTGTCTGGAAGGGGCTGATGGATCCTGTAGTGCAGGATGTGCTCCTGCTCTGTGCTCTTCCACGTTGCTTTAATTCTTCCTCCACTTCGAGGGTTATTCTTCCCTATCAATTCATCTCCAAACGTTAGAGGTGGAAAGTGAACAACGCGAATTCCTCCGTTACTCATCAAAGCCGAATAATATGAGCAGCAGAAGAAGAGGGAGCGATCTACCCGGGGTTGGGATGGGGGACAGCGGGGTCTGATCCGGACCCGGCAATTCCTGGGCTGTCGCTGCCCTCTGCCGGCTGCGGGGGTCGAGGAGCAGGGGGGGCGTTGGGATGCTCGTAGAGGTTAATGCCAGGTCCTCGGTGTTGAGCTGGTTGAATGGAGATTAAAACCAATGTGTATGTGCAATTAGAGAGCTCTCCTGATTGACTTCAAAGCGTGGGGAGGAGAGGGAAGGTGGGCAGTGGGACGAGCTGCTCTCACCAAGCACATTCAGGTGGGGGGATGCTGTAAGCACTGAGCCCACCCCAGGCTCTGCCGTTTGTGCTGCAGGACGGATCCTGCTCCTCCTGCCTTTCCTCGAGGTGCTGGGCGCTGTCTGTGGTTCGCTGCCAACCCCAATCCATGGCGTGGATGTCCTCCAGCTTTTTCCTTCTGCTGGTTGAGGCAGCGCATGAATCGCATTGAGCACATAGTGGAAGCTGAGGTCGGAGTGCACGCCTGCTCGCTCTCGCACTGCAGACAGGCTCCCAGGAGGGCTCTTGTGGCTTTGCCTAAGTGAAGCTAACGCATTTCGACAGCTCTAATGGGCAGCTGGGATGGGAGCGAGGCTGCAGGAAGAAACGAGGATGCGAAGCAGCTCAGGGAGCAGCTGGGATGCTCAGCAGGGGATGATCAGCACAGGGGGAGCAGCAGCACTTTGTGTCTCCTCCTCTGTGCCCGTTGGAGTTGGAGATGATCATTTAAAGCCTAGAACAAGAAAACAGCACCTTGCACTCAGCCTGCAGCACCCAGACACCCCCCAGGTAATGAACCTAAATACCCCCAGGTAATTAATAAACCCCAAAACCCCCCAGGTAATTAATGAACCCAAATATCTCCCATACAATGAACCCAAACACCCCCCAGGTAATTAATGAACCCCAACACCCCCCATATAATGAACACAAATATCCCCCATATAATGAACCCAAACACCCCCCAGGTAATTAATGAACCCAAACACCCCCCAGGTAATTAATGAACCCAAATATCCCCCATATAATGAACCCAAACACCCCCCAGGTAATTAATGAACCCAATCACCCCCCATATAATGAACCCAAACACTCCCCCCCCCCATAATGAACCCCCAAACCCTCCAGGTAATTAACCCAAACACCCCCCATGTAATTAATGAACCCAAACACCCCCCAGGTAATTAATGAACCCAAACCCCCCCAGGTAATTAACCCAAATACCCCCCAGGTAATCAATGAACCCCAAACACCCCCAGGTAATTAATGAACCCCAACACCCACCAGGAGACCAATCAAAATCAAAGCGCGCTTGACTGACAGCCATATTAGCCAATCAGCAAGCTCCTACCCGCATCCAATCGGGTGCTTAGGGAGATTTTCTCGTCCAATGGTAAACGAAGAGCGGAGCGTGGGCAGCATCCCGCGCTTCTGAAGGAGTGGCATTGGATTCAGCCAATCAGAACAAGGCAGACAGGGTTCGCTGTGACCAATGGGAAAAGGGGGCGGGTAAAGCTCTGCTCGCGAGAATTTGAGAGGGACAACGGGAACACGCGGACCAATGGGAGGCAGGGGCGAGATAACTGGCAGGTGAGAGGACCAATTGGAAGGAGGAAAGAGTTTCGCCCAATGGCCAATGGGAAAAGTCAGAGCCGCTCCTAGTGACAGGAGAGCTGGACCAATCAGAAGTCCGCGCCCTTTCTAACTATCCAATGAGACAGCGGGGCGGGGCGGATGGGGGGCGGCTCTTCCCGGCGCGCGAGGCCGGCCCATAGACAGACATCTTCCCCAGCCAATAGGAACAAAGATCGGCGGGGCGGCGGGGCGGGATTTCCGCCCGGCGGGAGAGAGAGGGTGGGGTGAGGCTGCGAGCGGCCAATGGGCGCCGAGGGGGCGGGGTCGGCGGCGGCCGCGGCTTCCAAGATGGCGGCGGATGCGTGAGCGCGGCGGTCGGTCCGTCGGTGAGGCCGCCGGGGCGCAGGGCCGGGCGGGAGGCGGCCCCGCCGGGCACCGCCATGAAAGGCAAGGAGCGCTCCCCCGCCAAAGCCAAGCGGTCTCGGGGCGGAGGGGGCGGCGAGGACTCGGCCTCATCCTCCTCCTCAACGCGAGAGCGGAGCAGCAAGAAACCCAGCGGCTCCGGCGGCGGCTCCAACGGCGGCAAAGCGGCGGCGGCGGCTTCGAACGATAACAACAGCGGGAGGCGCGGCCCGCACCAGGACAAGGCCGCACGGACCGAGAGCGGGGCGGCCACGGGCACGGGAGGGCGGCACGGGTACGGCGGGAAGAGCACGGAGCCGTCACGGAGCAGCAGCAGCCGCGGGGGTGAGTCCCGAACGGTTGCGGCCCAGTCGTCGTCGTCTGACAGCGGGGAGTACAAGACGCTGAAGATCAGCGAGCTGGGCTCGGCTCTGAGCGACGAGGCGGTGGAGGACGGGCTGTTCCATGAGTTCAAACGATTCGGAGATGTGAGTGTTAAAATCAGTCGCCTCCCGCCCGGTACCGGCGCTGCGGATGAACGTGTGGCTTTCGTTAACTTCCGACGGCCTGAAGATGCACGAGCCGCTAAACACGCCCGTGGTCGCCTCGTGCTGTACGACCGGCCGCTGAAGATCGAGGCCGTCTACGTGGGGAGCGGCGGAGGGAGCAGCAGGAGGAGGAGCAGCCGTTCGCCGGCGCTGCTGGACAAGGAGTCACCCTACGGCACGGCAGCCGTGGGGCTGGCGGCGGCAGCGGCAGCTGTACGGCATCCCGCAGCTGGGGCGACGCAGCGGGCTTTGTCCCCCGCCGGCAGCGGAGGGGCGTTGGGTTACCGGGACTACCGGCTGCAGCAGCTCGCTTTGGGCCGCTTGCCGCCCCCTCCCCCTTTGCCCAGGGAGTTGGAGAGGGAGAGGGACTATGGGGGTTTTTATGAGGCGCGAGTGCGGCCGGCCTATGGGCTGGAAAGGGTGGCCAGCGTGGCGGCTGCTGGGGGATTCCGTGGAGGAGGAGGGGGTGCTGGAGCTGCCAGTGAGGAGGAGATCAGCCCTGAGGATGACCAGAGAGCCAACCGCACGTTGTTCCTGGGCAACCTGGACATCACCGTGAGCGAGACAGATTTACGTCGAGCTTTTGATCGTTTTGGGGTCATTACTGAGGTGGACATCAAAAGGCCGGGGCGCGGGCAGACTAGCACTTATGGGTTTCTTAAGTTTGAGAATCTGGACATGGCGCATCGAGCCAAGCTGGCCATGTCGGGAAAGGTGCTCCTGCGTAACCCTATCAAGATTGGGTATGGTAAAGCCACTCCAACTACCAGGCTCTGGGTGGGTGGCCTCGGGCCTTGGGTGCCCCTTGCCGCCTTGGCCAGGGAGTTTGACCGTTTTGGCACCATTCGTACCATTGATTACCGCAAAGGTGATTCA
This sequence comes from Coturnix japonica, assembly GCF_054131305.1. Taxonomy (NCBI): domain Eukaryota; kingdom Metazoa; phylum Chordata; class Aves; order Galliformes; family Phasianidae; genus Coturnix; species Coturnix japonica. The sequence goes on from NC_140700.1 coordinate 2,674,125, forward strand.
TGGGCCTACATCCAGTACGAGAGCCTGGACGCGGCGCAGGCGGCCTGCACCCACATGCGTGGCTTTCCATTGGGTGGGCCGGATCGCCGCCTCCGCGTTGACTTTGCGGATACCGAGCATCGGTACCAGCAGCCCTACCTGCAGCCCCTGCCTTTGCCACCTCCTGCTCATTATGAGCTCGTGGCGGAGGCGGCTGCTTTTGGGGCTCACCGGGGGGCCCCACCCGATCCTCTGCGGGGTGCCCGGGACAGGACGCCACCGTTGCTCTATAGAGACCGTGATAGAGACCTTTATCCCGAGACAGAGTGGGTGCCACCCCCACCCCCTGTACGGGACAGGAGTAACCGAGCAGCTGCCTACGACCCACTGGAAAGCCTAGAACGCCGTCGGGATGGTTGGTCCTTAGAGCGGGACCGAGGGGAGCGGGAGTTGGGCAGTAGTAGGGATCAGCCTAGGAAACGGAGGCTGGCTGAGGACGGAGGCCGGCACTTGGATCGCTCTCCAGACAGCGAGCGCTCTTCTTCCTCTCGGAAGCGTCACTGCTTGACCACGACCACACCACCAGACCGCAGCCCTGAGCTCGTCGGGGGGAGGGAGCGTTACAGCAGCGACCCAGAGCGTTCATCGTCTCGCTTGCTCCTCTTGGAGCGGCCCTCTCCCATCCGGGAGTCACGGAGGGGCAGCTTGGAGAGGGGTCAGAACGAAAAGCGCGACCGAAAGAATTCCGCTGAAAGGGAGCGGAAACATCGCACTTCTGCTGCTGCTGCTCAGGAGTGCAAAAGCCCGGCCAAAAAGGATGAACGTGCTGCAGAGGGAGGCGGGGGAGGCTCCCGCCTCAAACCTCCACCTCAGAAACAGCAGCAGGACGGAGCATCACAGGCTGGGGGAGCCCCCAAGCTGTGCTTGGCGTGGCAGGGGATGCTTCTGCTGAAGAACAGCAATTTCCCGTCCAATATGCACCTGCTTCAGGGGGACCTCGGAGTTGCCAGCAGTCTCCTTGTGGAAGGAGCGACTGGTGGGAAAGTAGCTCAGCTCAAGATCACCCAACGTCTTCGTCTGGACCAGCCCAAGTTGGATGAGGTGAACCGCCGCATCAAGGTGGCGGGTCCCAATGGTTACGCCATCCTTTTGGCTGTGCCCGGCACATCAGACAACCGCTCCGCAGCCGGGGCTGGCGAGGCCACCACCTCCACCCAGAGGCCACTCAGGAATCTGGTCTCTTATCTAAAGCAAAAGCAGGCTGCTGGGGTGATCAGCCTCCCTGTGGGGGGCAACAAAGACAAGGAGAACAGCGGGGTCCTGCACGCCTTTCCGCCCTGCGACTTCTCCCAGCAGTTCCTGGACTCCACGGCCAAGGCGTTGGCCAAATCAGAGGACGACTATCTGGTCATGATCATCGTCCGTGGGGCATCTTAAAAGCCCTCGTGTGCTCTGTACCCAACCCTGCCTACTCCTCCACACAGCCCCTCCAGCGTGTGCCAGGTGCTATGGGATACAGCCTTAGCCAGCCCAGTCATGATTTTAAATTAGATCTTTGTTTGTAGGTGACTTTCTGTGCCCATTCTTTTTATTTTCTGTTACCGCATTTTTCTATAAGGTTAGAAGCCAGAAAGGTTGGTTAGCCATTAGAGTGAGTAGGATGTGTTGAGAATCCCTCATCTGTGGGGATAGCAGGGAGGCTTGGCCTGCTTTGACTTAATGACAAAATAAATAGATAAAAAAGAAAAGGAAACAAACAAACAAACAATCCCCACAACAAAAGACTGGGGAAGGGGGTGGGGTGGGGATGGGGATGGGGAGGGGGGGGAAGGGAAGAACAAACTCCCATCTTCCTCATTTTGATTCGTGTGTCCTTTTTTCATTTCATGTATTTTTGTTTTTTAAAGCGAGTTGGACAAACTCATCCTTTAAAAGAGTTCTGAACCGAAAAGACCAGATTTAAAGCACTACTAAAGGTAGTTTGAATGGAAAAAACCACATCCCTGCTTGATGCAGACTGGTGTCAGCTGTTCTTTTGGGTCGTGGGAGTTCTGTGATGGCCTCAGTCAGGCCCACATCATCCCTTTCCTCAGGAGCCTGAAGTGTTTCCCTTTGAGTCCTATGGCTCGAGGTTGACGTCCTCCAGGTGACCAGCACCTGCCCTTGGGTACACTGCAGAAAATGAGTTCCTTTCTATTGGGTGTTTGATTCATCCAGCCCCACAGAATGCATGCACTGAAAGTATGCTTTGATTTTTGGGTTGGTTTATTTTTTGTTGTTAAAAAACCAGGTGTATTTCTCCTATTTCGGTTCTGTTGTATCCCATATAATGCACTTTGGGTTTGTAGCAGTGACAATGTTTGGTAAATAGCTGAGGACTTTGTTACAAACCATGAATGTCTCGTGCTTAACTTTGGTATGCAGGAAACAAGGAGGTGCTTTAAGAATCTATTGTGGTTGGTTTTGTTTTTACTGCCTTGATCCAAGAGTTGCAGGTACAGTGGGGTCTGCTTTCACGGTGCGAACTCTGAGCGAGCGTGCTTCTCTCCAGAGATGGTTTTAATTCTGTAATAATTTAATTACCTTAAAGTTCTCATTATCTTTTATACCTCTTTGTTAATAGCAAGGAACTGCTGTCTGCTAGGGACTTTTCAGGTACAGTACAGCGGGCATTACATGAGGTTTATCATTCAATAGGCATCCGGAGGAAGGTGTTATTAGCACCTCCGGGTTGCTGAGATGGGAGGAAACAGTTTGCCTTGGTTTTCCAAAGAACTTTGCTCATTTTCTCATTCATTTTCCTTTTGTTGGGCACTATCCTCCAGCTGTCACACCTTGTTAATGCAGCATCTATAAGAGGGCGGGAAGGCATCCAAATCCCCATTGTTTTATTTAACAGCTGGGAGGATTTTGTCTCTGGCTTCTAAGCTGAAGGGTGACTCTGTATGAATATACAGGCCCTAAAATGTAATCTTGCACTTAAAACCAGAATGTAGCCTTGCACTTAGCCACATCTTCAGAGACAGGCAATGTAAATGCAGCACTGCTTCTCTCAGTTGTCTTCCATTGGGTTCTTTGGGTGATTGGTGCGGGTTGATCAACTTACACCACACAAAAAACCCCAATTCCAAGCATGGGGTTGGGTTGCCAGTAGGATATATGAAGGATGAGATGCATTGAATGTATTGTATGAACACAGCAGCTGTCAATGTGACATTGTGTGCTCCAGATCCGCTCTCACAGAGGTGCGTTTCTGTAGGGCTATGGAACAGCTTTCAGAGCGTGTTGGATTTCCCCTTTGTGACCTGAAGGAGCAGTGCTGCATCCCAAGCATCGCTGGGAACTGAGAACTCAGATGTGGCAGCTTATCTTGGAAGCAAAGTTTGGTTTTAGAGACATTTTTTTCCTTTCTAAAAGCCTCATTTAATGCTCTTAAGTGTTTGAGGGCGAAACCCAGGCTTCCCGGATTCGTGTCCTTCAATGTGAATGTAATAGATGGCAGAAATCAGCTGTTCATCTTCCTATTAACAACGAGAATTCCTCAGAGTGACACCAATGATGCAGATAACGGTGCGTTAGAGACGATATGGCATATTTACCACTTCCTGCACAGAATGTCTGTTTTAATTCTCACGGGTGGCTGTTGTGTGTCGGCGTGCAATCAAAGCTGCTGCTGCCTTGCTTGAAGTGCATTTGGGGTGAGTTTTCCCATAGATCTGAACCAGGGGATGCAGAGTTTGAAGGGAAAGAAACATTGAGCTGCTGGGAATCCCAATCTGCCCAACACCCAATAGAAGCACTGATGTTACTACATCCGACGCCGACACTTGCTAAGCACGTTGGTTGTTCATGTTGACACCCAGCAGCCACCCGTGGTTGTTTTAAAGCCTGTAAAACTTGGGGTCAACACAGCGTGTCCACACGTCAGAGCAAACAGGATGACTTTTGGGAAGAGCATCCTGGTTGCACTTCCCTTTCTCCTTGTTCAATAGCAGTGGTCGTGCTTTTATGGGTCGAAGCTGTGCCAGGGAATGGGACAGGCTGTGTTTGACTCCAGGTTTTCTTATGGAACGGAGTACCTGCTTCTTTAAATCTGGTTTATTTGTGGTTGCTGCTCTGTTTTGTAAGCAAGGATTTTAACACCCTTTGAGGGTAATTAATGTCCAAACCTAACTGACTGGCAACGGTTGTTTTGCCGGCACTTGGTCGCGTGCTGCCATCGAGTCTGGCGCAGCGTTAGCTGTGCTTTCCCTTGGGCCCCAAAGCCTGCACCATTGGAGTAACTGTCCTCTGAAAGTCATCTTGGCCAGGGCTGACCGCGTGTAGAAGTCCGTATGTGATCCCACTTCTGTCTAGAGCAGAACAGATGTAGCAGACTTCAGCTCTCTAATCATATTTGGCATTATGTTGCTCAAGCAGGAGCTCAGTATTTCTTCTAATGTCGTGTGCAGCCAGTGTTCCTCTATTTCACGAGCTAGCTTGTTGAATTACTGTGGAAAAAGGATGTCCTTTTCCTGAATCATTTTGTATAGCCGTGCTTTATGCTTTGGGGAAAGAACCTCAAATGACTCATACCTTTGTTTAAGATTTTTAGTAGGTTTTGTTTTTTAATTGGAAACTTGACGCAACTTCCTTGGCTGCTGGCCAGTGGCTTTGTTTGCTCCAGCCTGGTGCTCGGTCTGCTGCTGCCTGTTACCATCAGCTCTGCGGGTGGAGGCTTCTGGGTTACAAGTCCCGGAGGATCCTTGCAAGCATCGCAGAGGGAGAAGGGATTTACGTGCCAGGCAAACCTCAGCCTTCTCCATTGAAGTGTGTGGATGTTGAAGGAATGATTCGGTGACCGCTTGCTCAGCCTCTACAGGGGGGCACAGAGGAGAGTTTGGGATCTTCTTGCATTGCTGCAGAGCCATCGAGCTGATGGTAACCGAGGTGAAAGGCCTTAAGTATTAACGTGGAGGGGAGGAGTGAATGAAAATTGTGAAGACAGGTTCCGAAACTCTGAGGACTCAGGGAAAATAGGCTTGGAAATACTTAGTTCCGGGCTTTATGTAAACAGCGGTGAGGGCAGTGCTCCTGTGGAGCCTCTTGCACGCCTGTTGAACAGAAACAAGAGCGGAGAAAATTGCTGCCATGCATAATACAGAGTTTTTGGGGTTCTTTCCCCCCTTGTCTGCCCATTTTTTCTATGGACTTCCTGCAGATTGTGCTTGAAGGACAGGTATTCCAATGAGTTACAACCCGAATGCCGGGATGGTTTTTTTGCGTTATTAAGCTGTTATTCAGAGAATGGTTAACCAAATCCACACCTGCAGTTTTGGTTGCGACGGGTGGTGAAACACAACTTGAATAGCATCGACTTCCAATCCTAATTGGGTGCGTTTTTGCTTTGCCCTCTTCTTTAATGTTAGAATGGGAGGGCTGAGAGCAGGAGGGAGCCTTGTATGCACTACCTGTCATCCTGCTGTCGTTACGTTGCCTTTGGGAGGTGTCCGTTGAGGAAAGCCAACACCACAGGCACCACTTGGGGTTGGTTTTTCTCACGGCTGATCCTTGTGATTTATCCTGATAGCTGTTAATGGATGCGACCATTGATACTGTAAACCTGGTTTAACCTCGGTCCGAAACCAAACCCTGCGCTGCTCGTTGTGCTCCTATACATGGAAGGTGACTTCACTCAAGGTTTTCATGCCCCTGGGTGGCGTTGGTGCTCTTTGAAGTCCGGGTAGACCATTCAGCAAGGCTTTATCATCCCATATGATGTAAGGAGGGGGAAATCTATTGTATGCATTGATATGGAATAACGTTTTCTTTCCTCCTGCAAGCAAAGCTGGGCGGACTGCAGAGGACAACCACGTGGGATAGCGAGCTCTAATGGACCTTTGGGAAGAGAAGCTGTGGCTTGTGTGGAATATCCATGGGCCCATTCATGACGGAAGAAAGCTTATCTGTTTAGTATTTGTGCATTTTGACTAAAAAATGGCAGCTTTAAAAAAAAAAATAAGAAAAAAAAAATAAGTTGTGTATCTGCTATTGTGATGCCAATGGCCGTGTTTTAAAAGTGGATAAAAAATGACCTCTTTGCTTTGTGCTGTGTACACAAGATTGCTGGATAAAAAAAGTAAAGGAATACCCTTTTTATGGCTCACACAGCTTCCCGTAGCTGTCACTCAAACACGCGCTCACAGTTTGAGCTGATTTTGTTTCATTCTAAATAAATTTGTTTCTTTGGAGGAAAAAAAACACAAAACACACTGGTTTTTCTGCCTGGGAGTGAATTGACGACAACCGTTTGACCCCCCCTTTGTTTGCAGCTGAGGGGTTCTTTGCTGCTGTTGCTGCTCGGTGGCTGAGCCGACGCTCGCGGCTCTTGTGCAAAGAAGGAGGGAGAATGGAGCTTTTGCATTGACCGCCGTGTTTTACCTGCTTGGAAGAACCCAGCATCGCCCTTTGGTTGGGGTTCGCTCGCTGCTTTTACTCCTCATCCATACGAGGAAGCGGTGCTGATGCTGGCATACAAGAAGCAGCAGGGAAGCAGATCCCTGCAGCACAACGATGTCCGAAGCCGGGGCTTCGAAGAGCTGGATTTGCTGAATGTTAACGGTTCCGATCGGTTTCGTTTCACCTCGCTTCTTTTGGCCTTTTAGTTTCCATTTTGATTTTCATTTCTTATTTTTTTTTTTCTTTATTCCTTTTTATTTCTTAAGTTGCACGTAAAACCTTTGCAGCCAAACCAAAACCACCCACCCAGAAACGAGGCGTTATAATGTTATTAGATGCCGTTAATAAAAGCCACACGTTGAGCCACCACTCCTCCACCTGCAGCCGTCCCTTTGCAACACTTACCATCCCTTTGCAGCAGTTCCGTGTGGTCGCTGTCTTATAGTTCTGACCGGACGACGAGTTGGTGTTGGGTAATTTTAAACCCTTTGGTGTTGGTGTCAGTGATGTTTTCGGAACCGATCCTACCTGCCTTTGGATGTGCATGCGCCCTGATACGCGTCCCAGGTGCAGCTGCACGTTTGCTTGTTGTTGAGCACGTTGTGCAGTGCGATGCTGACAGGAGGATGGAGGCAACCCGACGCTGTGGTTCTGCCTTCCCTTGGCCTGGGCTCTGCATTCATCTCAGGAGACACAGTTGGACCATCAGCTGCGATGGAGAGGAAGCTGACGCCGCAGCATCGTTGGCTCCAGGATCCTGTGTTGTGCCCTTAGGATGACTGTGATGCATGGATGAAGGCGCCTTGAAACGCAAGCTTGCCCTGGTTGCTTCAACATCCTTTCGCCTCCTGTGGATGATAACCAACCTGGTGCTGTCCTGTGGCCATACATGAGGGCTGCAGGGCCTCCCAGCAGAAGGATGCTGTTCCCGGGGCACAGAGCTGTGTGAAATCCCCAAAGCAGGTAAGAGGGTCGAGTGCTTGGGCTGAATTGTAATGTAAAAAGGGATGGTTTTGTTGTTTGCCTGTTGGTTTGTTGCTTCTCCAGCCTCGGGTGCCTACTCACTTGTACTAATGGGTTTTGGTCAGCGCTGGGATGAGCCCTGTGTTTGCTTTGGGGTTCTCCTATTTGATGCTATGAGGTTTCCATGCCCACAGGGTGGGTTTTCAGTGTGGGAAAGCAGAGCTGATGTTTTGACTTTGTGAGCTGACTCACCCCGGGTGCTGTCTGTAATTGGGGTGCAGCGTGGGATGCCGGTATGAGTGCCTAAATGAACCTGTTGTCAATGAGAGCTTTTGTAGGTCTCACCAATGATTCCCAATCTTGTTGATGTGGTGGGAGTCCTGAGCTGAGCTTTTCTTCCAGCAGTCGGTGTTTGTAGTTGAAATTCATGTTTTGGAAGCATGTGTGTGTTTGTATGTGGATCCATTCGGGCTGTGAGCTGCATTGTGCCCTGACCCAAAGCATTGCACACCTCTGCCTGTTCTGCTGCTGGTTGTTGTGGTCCTGTCCACATCCTATGTATGGAGGTCCTATGGGGCAGCTCTATGATGTGACACTGGCTGCTTACAGTGGGGTGCTGCAGCTGCCAGGTGGACCATGGTTAAGTGTTAATTTGGCTAATGAGACTCAAAGCAGGCAATCAGGGGAAAGTGGATTTGCAAAGAGAAGCCTTTAATGAAGTGCACTGCAGCAGGAAGCCATGCGAGCAGATTAAACGGGGCAGCAGCTCCTTGCATTCACACCTCCTATGCCCAAATTGTGCTTTTCCCAGCCTCAGTTGAATTAATCACTTGAAAGCATCAGATGGCCCAGCTCCTGCTCTGGGCTGATAACGTGTTCTCTCTGCAGTGAAATGGCAAATGCTCTCTGAGGATACGCTCTATCCACGTGGCTGCCCTCGCAGAAGGGAAAGGAGTGGGAAGAGCTGTGGCTCTGGGCTGTGCTTACCCACAGCTGCTTTAGGAGATGGGGCTGTGGGGGGTGAGGATGGTCAGCTGTGCTGTGCTGTGGGCAGTGCTGGCAGCAGAGGGTGAGGGTGGGCTGGAAAAACCCTCTCCTGTTTTGCAAATCCTTTGTATCCTCCTCCAGCATGGTGTTAATTGCAGTAGGTGCTGAGCTTCAGGTTAATTGTGGGTGATGGGTATTTGGTCTGCTCGTTTTCCCTGCCTTGACCTTCATACCTAGCTCTGCAATTGGATCTGAAGATCAGCCCCGTAGCTTTTCAGCTGGCTCCAGTATTTCCTGTCCTCAGACACAGGGAAGGATCGGGCTGACAGTCAGCAACGTGTCCTGCCCTGCATTGGCACCATTCCCTGCAGTGCAATGTGTAGGATGAGGAGCAGCTCCTCCTGCATCACAGTGCTGTGCTTTGAGCCTGCAGGACACCCTGGGGCAGGGAGCTGCTGTTCCTATGGCCCTGCTGCCCCATTGCCATGCTGCCTGTAGCACTTGAGCTCATCCCTGGTGCTGCCCCTCTCCCTGCTCCCTATCTCTCTCCCTAAGGCAATAAAAGCAATGCAGACACGTTCCCAGCTGTCACAGGGCTGGTGACAAATACCTTTGCTCTTCCTTGTGGCCTTTGCTTCCTCTTCTGGCATTTCCTAGCCCTGCTTGACTGAAGGCTTGAGGGCTCAGGATGGGTCCTATTGGATCGGGCACCTCCCGGCCCTATCTCACCCACATGAGAGATATCAACGGTTCAGGGTGTTCAGAAGCTCAGGAGGCAAAGTCTGCAGAGTGGGGACTTTGGCCCATGAATTACTTCCGAAATTGCTGGAGGGAATGAATGTTCCTGGTGTTTGAGGTTATTGCAGCCTGGAAGGCTTTTCAATGAGCATTGGGCTCTGTGAGCTTACCCAGAGCTACAACTCAGTTTATCAAACATGTCTCTTTTTTCACTTCCTCTCCTTGGTTTCCATTAAGGCAGCTGATAAATCCCCATCACCCTCAGTGAAAGCAGCTCTCCCCAACTTAAAGGCATCTTTCCCAAGCATGAGAGAGGAATCGAAGCAGCGGGAGGTTTGGTTTGGTCTTGCTGTGAAAGCGGGCTGTGTTGGATGTGGATCTGGGAGAGAGCTGCACGATGCTCTTTGGAAACAGCAGCATCTGAGGTGTTGAATATCAGAAGATCACAGCACGGAGGGGGGGAGTTACACAAAGGATTCCTGCAGAGCACTTTCTGATGCCATCTCTGATTGCAGCTGCATCCCAGCAGCTTCTTTCCTTCTCTCAGCTCCTGCAGAGCCCTCAGGGGTCTGTGGATCTCTGTGGGTGCTGCTGCTCTCTGGTTGCAGATCACTGAGTGATGGCAGTGCAGCAGCTTCCCCCTGAAGGCAATTTCTTTTTAGCAGATCTTTGCTGCACCTTTTGCAAAGGTTTTCAGCACTTGCTTCCTCAGCTCTGGTGTGAATATTGCAGCTGGATTCCTACAGCTCTTGCTTTGCCCCAGCAAGGCCTGCTATATAAGAGGGCTTCAGTGGGGTAGAGAACCTTCCTCGGGGCAGATGTTCCCATGGTTGCTTTGATGTGTGAATGGATCAATGAATGGCTCTGCTCCTCAGCCATGTGAGGAATAACTGAAGCATCTGTTCTGTGCTTGCCTCCTCAGCAGATGGATTGAGAGGAGACGAGTGGATCTGCAGAGGTTGCACAGAGCTGCAGTGAGGAAGGCTTGGAGCTTTGTGTCAGGACAGCGTGGGGCTCCTGACCTGTTTGGATGGACGCAAGGAGGTGATCAGGGCACAAGAAAGGTACATTGAGTCATTTCTGGGCTGTGGGAAATGGGGACTTCAGAGCTGTTTGCCGAAGGGGTTGGGAGTAGGAGCATGATGGAGACCCTCAGTTTCCCTATATAAGGGTAAGGAAGCAGTGATGTGTGCCACTGTGTTGGAGAGCATCTCTACCCCCACACTGCACTGATTGTTGGGTCTTTCGCCCCTAGGCAGTGGGAAGCACAGGATGTGCGTTAGAGGTGCAGAATGAGGGGGTGGCTGTTGGTTTCTGGTTTAGTTTTGCAAGCTCTTGGGTTGGAAAGAGCATAAGGGGAGGGAATGGGGGAAGATGCTCCCCATAAACCAGGAGGTGGGGGCTGCTGCTGCAGATGGGATGGGGATGCACACACTCTGTCCTGCTGCAGGTTGGTTCTCAATGGGGGAAAAAGCTGAAAATGCCAGCAGTGTTTGGTTGGGAGAGGTTAGAGGACGCAGTAGGTGGGTGCTACAGAGCAGGCAGGGAGGTCAGTGCAGCAGATAGAGGCTGTGGGTCAGCTCTGTTTGCTGCATCTCATGACGTTCACCACTGACTGCAAACTCCAAGCTCGCCTATTTCCCTCCCTTAAGCACACACAGTTTCTTTGGCATCACTTAGCTGTGTGCCCACTCAATCTGGCCCATTAGCTGTGAGCCAGCAGCTTTTTGTGCCATACAGATCACTTCATTTGTGCTTGGAATCACCCTATAGTTTGAAGTAATGTTCCTACAGGGGAACAGTGCTCCTCATCCGTCTAAATGGAAGTGGTCAGTGTAGGGCCAAGCTGTGGGGCTGAAGCTCTGTGGGTTCTGCTGCTTTGGGGTGAGGATCCTGATGGGTGGGTGTAATTCTGCCTTACTCTGGTCGTGGTTTAAGGAGAGTGAGTTCAGCTCTGAGCCCTCTGCTGTGATCATTCATGCATTGCCTGGCTGTTATCGCATCCCATTGCAAGTTCAAACCTTATCTCTGCTCCCTATCTCTGTTCCTGCCTCCTTCCCTGGTGCTAATTAGCTGTATCTCAGTTAATAAGCTAAAGCTCCTGCTGTGCTTCGACTCTTGGTGGATCCCTGCACTGGGGTGGGGATGTAGGGCAGGAGCTCAGGCGTAACCCACATCCCCAGCCCTGCCAAAGAACATTTCACACTGCATGTTTTGCTGGCTTTAATGACACATCTGGCTGTGCTGGCTGTGCATGCAGCATCTAACAATCCCTGCTTTAACGTTGCAGGTCTGTGCTGGCCGGCGTCTGGCTGTGGCTGCAACCAAAGCTGGTCCTTCCCGAGCTGCCCTGCAGGATGGCTTCACTCTGCATTGCAACGTTGGCTTTCTGCAGCTTCCATCTCTGGGCCAGAGGCTCCATGAAGAAGGAGACAGGAGAGAGCAGAGCACAGGCCCCAGCAAAGAGGAACGAGCAGGCGTAAGTCTGCGTGTAGTCATACAGCCACCCTGCAGGAGAGGAGATGGTTATTGAGGCTGCTGGGTTTTACTGGCTGCAAATCGCTTTGGGGAGGTGTGTGGGAAGCAAAGGATGTGTGCTTTCATATAAGAATACCTCAGATACTTGCTGTAGGTTCCCTTAACCCTTTGTTGCCTTGTGCAGCCAGCAACTGGTACAGCAGGCAAACAAACTGCAGGGTGTTCTTAGCATTGACACCGCCAGCCCTTTGTAGTGGATGTGGATTTGAATCTGATTACGTTTAATCCTTGATGTTTTTCCTTTTCCTTTTTAACCGTGAGGACCAGAAGTAGCTGGTGCAGCAGATGTGAGGTCCTGCTGGATAATGAGATGCTTTGCACGTGTGTCTGGCTTTGCAACATCTGTGCTGCAATCTCCACGTCCCCCCCAGGCGTGCTGCCTTGTGAGCAGACCCAGTGCAGCAACCTGTCCAAAATGAGAGATCCCAGACAAGGGGCTGCGAGCAAACCTGCTTAATAGTAGCTTTGCTGGCACTTAAAAGGAAAAGCTGAATTCCACAGAGCCTCAGGAATCTGCAGGGGGGAAGGTCGCCTTTTGAAGAGACCTTGAAGTGTTTGGTTTGGTTACATCTCATTTCTGGACCTTCGAATTTAAGTGTCATCTGTTGTCTGGGCCTTCCATTTAAATCCTGCTTGAATCTAAGATATGCAAAGCAATAGGAGCTGCTGCCGCCTGTCATAAATCCTGCAGTATATTCCCAAATCAGGTATCCGGGTGTGTGGGGTGGGTGAGCAGCACAGTGACCAGCTGAGCTCAGAGCTGCTGCTCACATGGGGCAGAATTCCTTGCATGGCATCTGTGGATTTACACCATTTACAGCAGCACTTTGGGATCCAGATAGAGCAGGAAAATGCAGCAACAGAGCCTTGTTCCCAGGGTTACCTGTGGGATAGTGGGGAAGGAAGCAGTGCTGCTCAGTGTGAGGCTGGGTGAGCAAAAGGGACAGATGCCCATGATGCCCATGCATCATTTACAGGGCTGTAGTGGGCTCTGGGGGAAGAAAGGAAGTCTTGCGTGCTGCCCTGTGGGCTCACCAGCTTTCAGTTATCCCACGCCTTTGCCAGATCTCAGCTCTGTTGTTTTTTCTTTCACTCAAGGATATTGCTCGAGCCCAGGAGTGCCTTTCCAGAGGGCAAAGCCCAGGGAAGCACAGTGGGAGGACGTGGCAATTTCTCCCCTATAGGAAATAGGATGCAGCTCTCCTTGGCTCTCTTGCACCTTGCCAAAATGATGTTTGTTCTGCCTTGTTCTGCTGTTCAGGAGCACCCAGCTGTGAGGAGCCTCAGCCTTGGCTTAAGGGCTTCCAGTTAAACAGATTTGCACGTAAGTCACCTCTTCACTGCACTGTGATCAGGCTTTGCTCTGCTGTGCACAATAAGCATTTATAACCCGTGTCTCCCTCGTGTTGTGGGTTTTAATATAGAAACGATGCAGGTTGTGCTTCTGAGGTCAGCATTTGAAGGGAGGTCAGCAGCAGTGGGATGCACTGAGCCCCCCCAGGATCTTACATAGCACTTCGGTGCTGCAAGGAGCAGCTGCTGTTGGAAACAGGGAGTTAGCAGGTAGCCCCAATTGGTTTCCATGTTTCGTATGGCAGCGTTGGAACGTTGCAGTAGGAAGCACAGGAAGAGAAAACTACAGCAAACAGAAAACTGTGGTGTGCCACAAACCTGGATCCCGAGCTGTGACTCATTTCCCTCTCGCTCTGCTTACAGTGAGGTGGATCAGTGCGACTTCTTGGCCTTGTTGGGCCTTGATTGAACCCAGCTGGATGAATGAAGAAAGGCTGATCTGTGAGCGGGGCTTCTTGCAGGAAACCTGCTTGCTTTATGAAACCCAGCCCCATCCTCGCATCGTCAGGAAGCAGGTTTCCAATTAGCAATAATAGATTGGAAGCAGAGGGAAGCATAACCACTGCATGATGCATGGACGAAGGGAAGCCAACTTATTTAGCTCTTTATACACCGTATGTTACTCTGGAAAATTGACTGCCATGGTTTTGCAGGTATTGCTTTCTGCTGGACGTACATCTTGTATCAGCAGAAGAGATCTTCTCCAGCACAGCCTATGGATCACTGTGACACTGTCAGACACGCTGTCAATGAAACACTTTAGCTGCTCCAAATTGCATCCATACCCAGAGTTTGGCCAACCTAGAGGTATTGATTAAGGAAATCAATCTTTCTCGTGCCTGCAGAATGGCAGGGCTGCTAGTGTAGCATGGAGGTGGTATCACAGAGCATTAACACAGGGCTGTCTTCCTTCAGTCCTTCTGTTTCTTTCTGGCTCAGTATTAACACTGCCCTGCTGGTGGTCAAACCCAATGGTACTGAGGTCAGTGCTGCTGTGCTGTGGGTGCTGAGCTCCTTTCCTATGCAGACATCACACGCCGTACATACATGAGCTGAACTATTCCCTGTGCTGATGTTCTCCAATGTGTTCTTTGTGTTTTATCTCCTTGGACAGAAAAGTCATCCACGGATGCATACGGGTAGGAGAGCGATCCAGAAGAAGGTTTTACTACTGGATGCCAGTGGTGGGTATGTGAGATGTGTCAAGTTTACATTACCTGCTAGAGGAGGTCCGCCAACAGCTGCTATCCCAGCAAAGAAGGAAGCAAAGCCCAAGTAGCTGTGGAGCTTTTGCACGCCGACCAGGTCTACCTGTTGGTGTAAATACGGGTAAATATTGGGAGGGTTGGTGGGAAGCACAGAAGCCCTTTAGTGGGGAGGTTCATCTCTGGATACTGTGGGGTTTGGGGAGGACTTTGCTCCTCCAGGTCTGACACAGCCTGGAATCCGCTCGCCTCCCAAAGGTGAGTGCTGTAATTACAGCATGCAAAGTGCACTTCTGCCTTCCCACTGGGAGAACAGGCCAAGGCTGCAATGATGTTTCTCTATCCTGATCCCACTGTACCCATTCTGTGTGTTACAGACAGCCCAGGGGTTGGGACTGTGCTTACAGCCCTTTGGCTTTGCATTAGAGCTCAGGTAGTCGACAAATGGATCCAATCTGCTTCCTATGAGCTTTTAGAAAGGAGGATGTGGGAGGCAATTCAAGAAGCTCCTGGTGCTGCTGGGCAGACTGGAGCCCTGCCATAGGGATTTGAGGGCAGACCCTTCTCACTGCAGACCACATAAGCCCACTTCAGCCTTACAAAAAGGTGGTTATGTATTTTGGAATGCTGTTAGAAATGCCATATCTTTCTATTGCGTTCCATATATGTTAAAATGAAATATCCTCACCAGCACAGGGAGCACCAGAGCCAGGAATCCACCACAGAAGATGGCGAAGGCCACAGCGTAGGTCATGAGCAGAGGGAAGGTGGTGGCCAGGGGGCAGAGCAGGTTGGTGACACCGCAGAGCACCAGGTAAGCTGCGTGGTAATGGTACTTCTTGGTCCAGTTCTGGTCTGCAATCCACCCTGAGAGCAGCTGGCTGCCTGTCTCAGTGATACCTGCAGGAAGAGGTCACTGAGCCTCAGGGAAAGGCTTCTTACATAGGTAGATATCTCTATTTTTCCCAACTTTTGGTGCTTATTTTCACATTTTTTGGATGCTTTTGTGTAAGATGAAGGTCAGAGCAATGAGGGGCTGTCAGCTCGTGGTGCTGCATCCCTGTGGCTCTTAATTAAGGGCATCAGATTAATTGCTGTGCTCTCCTCGATTCCTTCACCACGTACCTCAATTCTACACATTGCACAGCGTTGCAGAAGGAGAATTTATTTTTATACAATAAAATATTTTATGATGACTGAGGCTGGGGCCCTTTTCTTAACGTGATGTGATTGCAGCCTTCGTGTTGTATTCACACAGCATTATTTCTTGGGGGGGGGGGAAGCTTTTTCTTACTTCCCCCCCCCGCCTTCAAGAAGTGAATGTGCCAAATCCAAATGCTCAGATCCAAATCTATGGTGGCTTTCTCTTTTCCTCCTTTCCCCCCCTGATCCTGTATTCCTCTCTGTGGTCACACTGGAGGTTTATGAATGCAGATCGCATTTCTTGCGGCTTTTGTGGGGCTGAGCAGGGACAGCTGGGAGGCCAGAGCTCACACCTAACAGCCTAAAACCTGCATTTATTCCCTGCAGGAAGGGGTGGCTGAAAGAACCACCCACCATCTGAAAGCAGCTCCATACGTGTGCAGAAAGCAATGCTATATATACAGAAAGGGGTAAGGGCTGTGAGCTCAGGCTTTTCCATGAGGATTTATTTTAGAACACATCTCGGGAGTGTTTCTTGGCAAGGTTTGTGTTGCATTTTTTGCCTGTTTTGCAATTATAAACGTGTTGAAAAGATTCTTTTGCCTACCGGCCACAGAGATGAGATAGGAGGCATCCATGCTGCTTATGCCCAACGTCCTGGCTCTGGCTACCAGGTGGAAGATGGGCACGAAGTAGGCCAGGTGACTGAACAAAAAGGACCAGGTAAAAATGCAGAAGAGGGGATCCTTCAGAGGGGAGAAGTCAATGAGAGGCTGCGGCTTCTCCTCTTTGGGCACTGGGATGGATCTGCAGCTCCTCGTGGCCTCAGTGCTGGTTTCAGGGGAGCTTTCAGTGGGGGCTTTCCTTGGTGCTGCTGTGGTTACTGCATGGGAGCTGTCAGCACTGCAGGGCTCTGCAGGTGACTTTGTGCTGGGAAGGTCCTGAGCGCTGCATGGCTGTGCTGCTCCATTAGTGGCTTCGAGGTCTCCTGCCCCTCCTTTGGGCGCAGAGCTCTTGTCCTCATTGCTGGCTGGGGATCCTGGGGGCTGCTGGGTGCGGATGGGGCGCAGCAGCATGCCGGAAGGCACGAGGTTCAGCATGATGCCACTGAGAATCAGGAGAGTACCTGCAGCAAGGCAAAAGGAGCTTCTTAAAATGCATTTTGCTATCAGAACGGGGGAGCAGGAAGAAAGGTTGTAATTCACTGTGGATGTGAAGAAGGATCTACAGCAAGGATCCTGCTGAGCCATGCATGGGGCAGGAGATGTGCTCACCCTGCCAGCCGTAGGTGTTGATGAGCAGCTGTGTGAAGGGTGCAGTCAGGAAGGTGAGGCCCATCCCTGAGCGGGCAATGGCATTGGAGAAAGCCAGCCGGGTCCTGCAGCGTTTAGCTGTCATCACTGCAGCTGCCTGGTATAGGCAGCAGAACCCCATGCCTGGGTGGAAACACAAGGGGTCAATGCCAAAGCTGGGCCACCCTGAGCTTATTCCCTCTGTGATGGGTGAAAGGTTTAAGGGAGCTGCTACTCACCCAGCAGGAGTCCCATGGAGACACAGAGGAAGGGGACACTGGTGGCCTGTGTGCTGAGCAGGCAGCCCCCACTGACCAGCCCAGCCCCGATGATGGAGGTCGGCCGCTCACCGATCCGCCTGCAGATCACAGCCACCAGTGGGGCTGCAAGGGAGAGGAGGCAAAGCTTGGTGCCCAAAGAGCCCAGATAGCCCAGGGAACCATTGGCCTTCTTGGCCACAGGGACACACTGCAGGCTCATGGTCAACTGGTTGGCCAACGGCTGGCCAACCATTGGCCAACCATTGGTCAACCATTGGCCAACCATTGGTCAACCATTAGTCAACCACTGGCCAACCATTGGCCAACCATTAGTCAACCACTGGCCAACCATTGGCCAACCATTAGTCAACCATTGGCCAACCATTGGCCAACCATTAGTCAACCATTGGGCAACCACTGGCCAACCATTGGGAAACCATTTGCCAACCATTGGGAAACCATTTGCCAACCATTGGCCAACCAGGACCTACAGCTCCTTCTCCACAGAGCTCCTTTCCATCAGCTCAACCCCAGCCTGCGCTGATGGATGTGATATGGAGCAGCTATAGGTGTAGGACCTGCAATGCAATGCTCACCTCCCAGGAAGCGCAGTGAGGACATGATGGAGCCGATCCAGCTGACCTGCTCTGAGGATCCCCCCACCTCCTCTTGGAATGCCACGAAGAAAATGCCGAAGGTTTTGAGCGTTCCCATCACAAACACATTGACCTGTGTCAGAGCAGGACAGATGAGGTGCTGCAGGGGATGGATGTGCTCCCTCCTTCCGGATAACGTGTTGCCTTTGGGACAAGTTAAGGAGTGTTGGGGTTGAATTTCAATTGACCTTATGCAAAACTGGCTTCTCCAAAGCAACAGAACTAAACGACATCAGAGCTTTGCTTTGCTCTCTGATGAATTAATTCATGAGCTCATGCTCCCTTCCCAAAGGACAAAGGACAGTCGGTGCCTCCCAGCCCAGGGCTGGGGTTAACCATTGCCAGCTATGGAAGGCTCGGTGCCGGCTGCATCCTCACTCTTTGCTCTGCCTGTGTCCTCCTGTAGCAAAGCACTCGCTGCCTCTGAGCCTTCCCCTAATTCTCTTCCATTAGTTGAATAGGATCAGCCCATCCGGAGACTTCCCACACACCCCATCTTACAAAGGTTTGGGGGTGAATTCGTGCTCTGCTTACCAGGAAGAAGTGCAGCACCGCTGCCCATGCCCACATTCTGTCTGTGCCTTGGCTCCCATCTCCCATCACTGCTGCTGGCTCTGCCTTTCCTTCTTTCCTTTCCCCTGGGAATGAGAATTCAGGGTATATTAACTCCACAGCACCAAAGATGCCCCCAGTCCTTCTGTTTGGTGGCGCAGTCTCACTGCTTGCCTTCAGCTCACTTTCTTTTCCCCTTCCTAAATAGCTCAAGGCGTGTAATTAAGCCCTTTCCTTTAGAGCACAGGGTTGGTTTGTGCTGAAAGCCGGGGCTCTGCCCGTCCCATCTTTGAGCTCCTAGGGAGGCTTTTCCTGCCCACCTCCTTCCCATTCTATCCCATACTTCCAGCAGCAGCCGAGCCAACAAACCCGACCCCTTCCTTACCGCCGTGCTGCTGCTGCATGCTGCCAAACCTTCCCCAAAACAGCAGAACGCAAAGAGGAATCTCCTCGTCATTTGCTCCAGTGGTGAAGTTCCCCCCTCCGACCCCCCCTCCTCTGCTTGTGACCCTCTGCCCCCCAGCCTGGCCCTACGTCCGTGTCCGGCAGAGATGACGACCAATGCAAAACCGAGGCAGGACTTTGTGTTAGGATCCTTCCTCCTCCTTTCCCTGCTGCTCCAGGCCAGGAGTCCCTCCCCTTCCCCTATGGCAGAGCATGATTCCTTTATGGAGGAAACTGAGCCGTCTGCTGGGGTCCGACCGAGGCTCAGTGTCCAGCTGATGGATGGAAGCCAGAGCTGCTGGTGGCCACCCAGCCCTACAGGAGGAGGTGACAGCAGTACTGTAATAGGGTAATGCTGTGGGGTCGGGGGGGCTGGCTGTCCCATCCCTGCTTTACTCCCTTCTTGCTGTGGGATCCGGGAGCGGATATCCTGGGGTAAACAGAACAGCATAGAGAAACTTCCCTTACAGTTGGGCATCCAGCACGTGCGCTGAGCATTTATATAGGTGGGACAGTGTTTGCAATGTGAGCTATGAGAGCTTGGGGTGCACAGGGTGCAGGGTGGGAGGTGGCAGCATCTGAGGCCATCCCTGTGTATCCAGCAGCCCTAATAATGAGGGCAGTGATCCTAGGGCTTGTTAATGGGAGAGCTGAGTGCTCACAGCCCTTTAACTTCTGCTCTTATAGGAGCCCATGGCTATTTATTGGGGCTATTTAAAATGGGCATCTGCACTCTGTTTTGAGCTTGGAAACTGAGCATTAAAGAAAATAAAGGGGAGGTAAATGATGGGCATGATGTAGCACTGCTCACCTCCATTAGCACCAACCTCACCATGAGAGCAGCCCATCCTTAGAGCCTGCTACATACATAACAGTGATGGTGAGGCCAGGACTGTCTGTTTTACACAGTGAATGCAGTTTTAGCTCCAACCCTGCCCTATCTGTTGGTCTATGCTCTACAGTGAAGCCTCCTTTCTGCTCCACGTATGAGGCCAGCTCCTGTCTGCTCCCTTGTGCTGCGGAAGCATTCGAGCAAAGCAGCTTTTCAGGGCCTTTCTATGGGATTGTTCTGCCCAGTTCCAAATGCTCGAACCTCTAAAGGGAAGAGAGGATTCGTGGGGATGTCATCAGCATCCGTTCACAGTTCACACGAGGGCCAACAAGTTGAGGTTTGAACTTCAATCCGAAGCATAATAATAAGCTGCTCTCACTGAAAGCTTAACCAGAGGAAGCTAAACATTTCCTAAGAGAATAGAGAACTATTTGTATCTCTTCTACTGGAGGGACCTCCAAGTCTTGGTCCCTTTTCTCTGCAGCAATGCCAATGAAGAATCAGAATGGGAGGAGTCCCTCCAATTGGCTTTAGGGAAAGCAACGGGTTTTCACAGTAGGATCAAAGAGAAGCAAAGGTTTTTGCAGGTCATTTATTGATTTCTCCAACAAATAAGGCCACACACACACACACACACCTTGTAGTATCTATCATTACACAAGCTTGGTGAGTGACTCACGTCTTTAACAGCACGACTGCTAAAACGTGAGCTGGAAACCCTGATAGATGCATAGGAGCTGGTAAGTAGAGAGGGAGAGCCTTCAGCCCAGATTTGGTACTAGAAGCGTGTTCTGCATTGGAACAGCCAAGGAGAGTGAGGAGGAGCTGGTCTGGAGCAGGGAATGGAGCATCAGGATGCCACGGTCAGGATGCCAACTTGTGCACTGCTACGGTGATGCTGTCATGCTTCTGGATCATGATGTTCCTAGAGCAAGGAAAGTGCTGTCAGAGGAAGGTGAGAAACCAGCTGGGTGAGCAGGAGCTGACTTGGCTGGGAAACCAGATGGGCAGCTCAGTGCCAGACCTGTCAGCTGTTCCCACAAAGGGGGATGATGGAGTCCTGCTGACCAAAACGACACTACAGCATGGGCTAAATAATCCACGGGGATCCCAAAAGCAAAAGAAATACAGTGCTGCAGCAACCACCAGCCCCTGAAAGGCTTCCAGCTGCTTCTGCAGTTCCCAAAGCCTGAGGTCCCATGAATCTGACTTCTTTTCATACCCCCCTCCCAACACAGCTTCAGCAATGGGGCTTCCTCCAGCTCTGCCAGTGAAGCAGAAGATGGAGAGCTCTGCTCTGGAGATTTGGGGTGGGGAAAAAGGGAAGAGCAGCAGCCTTGGGCTGGATGCTCACCCACTGTCTGACTCCAGGCACACCACAGGAGTGTCGGTTGGGTCGGAGGTGAGCTTGGCTGCCTGCTGGGCCAGCACAGAGATGACTCCAGCATGTTCATCTGAGAGCGTTCCTCGGCCTGCAAGAGGGGAGATGTGGGTTGAACTCATGCACACCATGATGGGAGGCAGCTCCCCATCCCCATTTCCTTCCCTTATCACTGTAAGCTGATGTAGTACCTCCCCAGAGCAAATAATCACTTGAGTTGGAAGTGACTTGTAAAGGCCATCAGCCCAACCCCCCTGCAATGAACAGGGACACCCATAGCTCCAGCAGATGCTCACAGCACCCATCCCTGACTTCCAGTGTCTCAAGGGCCAGAGCACCCACATCTCCGGGCAAACTGTGCTGGTGCTTCTATGGGGGTCCACAGGGGTTCTATGGGGGGGTCTATAGGGGTTCTATGGGGGGGGGGTCCATAGGGGTTCTAAAGGGGTCCATAAGGGTTCTACAGGGGTCCATAGGGGTCCTATGGGGGGTCCACAGGGGTTCTATGGGGGGGGGGGTGTCAATAAGGGTTCTATAGGGGACAGGGGTTCTATAGGGGTCCATAGGGGTCCTATAGGGGGGTCCATGGGGGTTCTATGGGGGGGTCCATAGGGGTCCTATAGGGGTTCTATGGGGGGGTCCACAGGGGTTCTATGGGGGGGGGGTCCATAGGGGTTCTAAAGGGGTCCATAAGGGTTCTATGGGGAACAGGGGTTCTATAGGGGCCTATAGGAGGGTCCACGGGGGTTCTACTGGGGGTCCACGGGGGTTCTATGCGGGGAGCCCATAGGGGTTCTATGGGGGGGGGGGTCCACAGGGGTTCTATGCAGGGGGGTCCATAGGGGCTCTAAAGGGGTCCACGAGGGTTCTATGGGGGACAGGGGTTCTATAGGGGTCCATAGGGGTTCTATGCGGGGGCGTCCACAGGGGTTCTAAAGGGGTCCATGGGGGTTCTATAGGGGATAGGGGTTCTATAGGGGTCCATAGGGGCTCTATGGGGGTCCCCATGCCCACCCCTAATCCAGGCCCTGCCCTGGTCTCTCCCATACTCACACCCCAGGTTGAGGCCTTGCGAGTCGGTGCACAGGACTCCCACCACGGCCGGGTTCTTCATGCTGCGGGAGAAGCGGCGGTCAGCCCGGCCTACACCCAGCCCCCAGCCCGCGGCCTTGCCTTCCTTCCCCCCCCCAGCCCCTCGGTCCCGCCGCCCCCATCCCGCTCCGTACGTGTCCTCCAGGTGCTGCTCCAGGCTCCCCTCCATGCCGCCCCCCTGCCGCCTTCACTTCCGCCCTTCTCGGCGGCTCCTGGCAGCTGCGTCGGTCATGTGACGCACGCTACGGTGGCTCCGCAGGGCCAAAAAGCGAAGCCAGTGTACGAGAACCGCCCTGAGCAGCACCGGTATGTTCCCATTGGGCAACCACTGGGCAACCATTGGTCAACTAGTAGTCAACCACTAGTCAACTGCTGGTCAACCATTGGTCAAACACGGGTCAACTGCTGGTCAGCCATTGGTCAACCATTAGCCAACCACTGGTCAACTGCTGGTCAACCATTGGTCAACTAGTAGTCAATCACTAGTCAACTGCTGGTCAACCATTGGTCAACCATTAGCCAACCACTGGTCAACTGCTGGTCAACCATTGGTCAACCAGTAGTCAACCACTGGTCAACCATTGGTCAACCACTGATCAACTGCTGGTCAACCACTGGTCAACTATTAGTCAATCATTGGTCAACTACTAGTCAACCACTGGCCAACCATTAGTCAATCACTAGTCAACCACCAGTCAACCGCTGGTCAACCATTGGTCAACCGCTGTCAACCACTGGTCAACTGCTGGGCAACCATTGATCAACCACTGGTCAACCACTAGTCAACTGCTGTTCAACCATTGGTCAACCATTAGCCAACCACTGGTCAACTGCTGGTCAACCATTGGTCAACTAGTAGTCAGCCACTAGTCAACTGCTGGTCAACCATTAGCCAAACACTGGTCAACCATTGGTTAACCATTAGTCAACCACTGGTCAATGAGGACCTACAGGTACCACTAAGTCCAACTCCCTCCACCCAACCCCTATGGTTTTGGGTGCCCCTGCCCTGTGGAGCTGTGCCATGCCCACCTCCCTCTGGTGCTCAGCCTTTTCCTAACACCCATCCTGTCCATCCCAACACAGCTCCATACCTTTCTTTATGCCCTGTATTTGTCCCCAAAGAGCTGTAAGGGCCCCACACCCACTCCCACAGAGGACGTGGGGCTGTAGTGTTGTATCACAGCCATTCGTGCCCTGCTTTCAGTGTGCAGGAGGTGATGGATGGCAGAGCCATCAGAGCCTGAGACTGATGGCTGAAACGCATCCAGCTCAGCCCTGGCAATGGATCTCATCATGTCAGCTTGGAAAATTAAAATGTTATTGATGGGGGAAGTGAAATGCAGTGGTGATTTTTCTTAGTTTTATTTCTCTTTTAATTTTTTTCCCCTTCTTGATTGAGTTAGAATCGTCACCACTCACTCCAATCCCATTGCATCCCCCTCCATGCTGGATATCCTGCCTGTCCCAGAGCTCCATTTTGGGTTATTTTCACCCTCCTTTGAGGGGGGGAACACAGGAATAAGATACAGCTGTGCCCTATTAAGGTTGAATCCCCCCCATACATTCACACACAGGGACCCCAGAATCCCAGCTGATGGCCCATTCCCTGCAGTGAGGCTTTAGGACGGAGGAATTTCTGAGGACTGGGAGAAATTAATTCAAGACCAGGTGGAGACTTCAGCAAAGCAGGAGAACAGCTGCCACTTCAAAGGGGACGCTGGCCTTTGGAGGGGGAAATAGCTGGGCTATTTTTAGGCAATTAACTAGATAATTTAACATGGGATTGATGCTGTGCAAGAGAAATTCTGCTGTCAGAGACAGCAGGGAGCAAAGCTGTTCTGCTGTTTGGCAGCCTGGATGTTACAGGGATGGTGCCTTGAAGTCCAGGGTTGGAGAGATTCCATTCAGTGGGTCAATATCAGGAATACTCCTTCAATAGAGACTTACTCCCAGCCCTTGTGTAAAGGAGCATTGCCACCTCCTGGGCACACATGGCTCTGGGCAATGGGAACCCAGGCTGGGCCATGGGAGCACAGGACAAGCACCAGCCACAGCTGTGTATTTCTATGGATTCATGAAGCTTTCTCCATGCAGAGCTCTGTCCCTCACACCCTCCCACAATGTATAAATAAAAGCAGATGCTGATGGTTCATCCTCTCCTGTTTTTAAGCTCTAGCAATCCCTGCTCTTGTTTCCATGTGATTCCAACAGACGCTCCAGATTCAATCAGACCCATAGAGGAGGGGGACACACTCAGGATATCCCACTATCCTATGAAGCACCAATTGAGGCATTTACACACTATGTACCATCCACGACGGCCCTTTATATCTATCTCCTTTTAGCTCCAGAACTGCTAATTCTCAATCTGATCCTCAGCTACACCTGTCAGGGATAAATATGCACCAGCCCAAGAAATCCAGCTGTGTTAGCTGAGCTGAGAAATAACCCTGGGATATGGATGGGGGCGGGATGGCTGCTCTGTGAGTATTCCACCCCCCCCCTTCCTCGCTGGGAAAAGAATATTTCTTTCCTACTATTAACGATGCAGGTCTCATCTGCTTGCTCTGATTGGGAGGGAAAAAACAACCCAATAACCCACCCAGGCTGGAGGGGAGGGCAGGGGGGTATATAGGGCCGGGGTGCAGGTGGTGCAGGCAGACAACAGCACCATGCGACGGCTGCTGCAGACCCTCTGCCTGCTGCTGCTGCTGCCCTCCCACCATGGAGCTGTGATCACAGGGGTAAGTGCAGCCTCAGCACTTCAGCACTCAGCATTTGGGGTCATTTTATGGCTGGTTTTATTTGGAGATAAGGCACCAATGGTGCTCAGCATCCCTGTGGGTCAGTATCCTTATCCTTGTGCTGCTTCTCTTGCTCTCTGAAGTGTGATGCATGGGTTTGATCTGTGTTGGGTTTTGCTGTGTTCTGCTTTGTCTGTTCAAAGTGGGGGCTGAATTTGCTGCCCTGAGCTCAGCGTGCTTTGAACTTGCCCTACAGTCTCCCACCCTGCACCGTGCAAAGTCACGTTTGGTGTGAACCCAGCCTCTCCCACCCTCCCTGTTTGCACTAAGACAAACATGAGGTGCTTGAACTCCTTTCACTGTTTGCTTTGGGTCATTTTCTGCTTGGTTTTGCAATGTGTTGGTGCTGTTCCCTATCAATCCTGTTCCTTCCTCCCGTGTCCCTCTGAGCACACGTGAGTGTGAAGTCATCCCACTGGAGTGCAGCTCCTGTTTCTCCTCTAAGCATTGGACTCAGTATGCAGGGAAATGGGGGCTTAGGAACTTTTCCAGCTGGAGGAAAAGAGAGTTTGATGGGGAGCATGATCCCGAATTGGGCTGGAAGGAGGGTAAGGGCAGCCAAGCTGTGGCCTGTCATTGGTTTTTAGCATCATTTGGGGGCTAAGAGGGTGCTCAGGAAGAACTGGGTTGCTTTGGGGGTTTGAGCTGCAAGCTTCTCCCCTGTGCATCGCTCCTTTACTCCAAGCATGTTGGATCTTCATGCTGCAGACCACCCTATATCCAGGCTGTGCTGCAAACCTCCCATCCCACATCCAAATGGATGAGCTCTGAGCATCCCTCACCTCCTTTGGCTGCTCCCCCTGACCTAGGGGGGGTGACCAGGACCCTGGGGGTGGGCAGGCTGACCCTATTGCCTTTCCCCAGGCCTGTGAGCGGGACCCGCAGTGCGGCAGCGGGACGTGCTGTGCTGTCAGCCTCTGGCTGCGGGGTCTGAGGATGTGCACCCCTCTGGGGCAGGAGGGGGATGAGTGCCACCCCTTCAGCCACAAGGTACCGGGTGGGGGGGTCCTGTGGGTGGGGGGTCCAAGCACTGGGTGGGAAAATGCACTGAGCTGGGAGGGTGAGGGGGTGGGACAGGATTGGGATGAGGCTCTGGGCATCACTATGGGGGTCTTCAGGGATGCACGGTGCAGTGCTGTTATCCCATGGGATGTTTTCTGCCTGTCCCCACCACCCTAAAGCCACAAGGTGCCTTGGGAGCAGGGGCTGAGCAGCCCGACACATTCATTCTAAAGCAAACTGCTCCGAATTGATTTGTAAACGCCCTGCCAAGCAGGGAGACGCCTCGCTAATACCGCAGAGCCGCCTGAACGCTGCTCTCTCCATCCGACCTGAAGCCCTGACGTGTTCGGATTATCCCGAGCTGCCATCTCTCTTCCATCTGCAGACACATGGCCCCCGGGGGGCTCCGTCTCTGTGCCCACAGATCGATCGTGAGCGGTGGGAACAAAGATTTAATGATCCCATTCCTTCATTTTCTGAGGGGGGAACAAAAGCTGAGGGATCAGAAATTCATTTCAGGCCTATTCCCATCAAACAGCTGAGAAGCAGCAGAGAGAAATTCCCAGGGCTTTGGTCCTGGCTGGTTATTTCTACCTGGCACAGGGTCAGGGTTGGGTTTAGGTTTGGCTTAGGTTTAGGGCTCAGTCTCAGTTGTGTTTAGGATTTGGGTTAGGGTTAAGGTTGGGTTGGGGTCTCTCCATTCTCTCTCCCATTCTTTCTGCAGATCCCATTCCTGGGGAAGCGCCAGCATCACACCTGCCCCTGTTTGCCCAACTTCAGCTGCTCCAGGTTCCTCGATGGTCGCTACCGCTGCTCCCTCAACTTCAAGAACTTTGACTTTTAGGTGATGGAGCCGTGAGTGTCAGCCCAGCCTGCAGCCCCCAGCACCCATTTCTCCCCCCTCCCTCCCCCAGGCAACCCTACAAGTGCTTTTCCAAGGTAGACAGCGTTGCTACAAGCCATGTGTATGGGGAAACTGAGGCACGGTCAAGTGAAGCTGCTCTGGCACATTGCTTAGCAAAGAGCAGATGGAGGACAGCAAATCTCTTTGGCCTCCAAAAACCCTTTCATGGAGCATAGCCTGCATGCAATGGATGCTGTCAGCCAGATTTCACCTCCATCCTTTCATTTGGGAGGAGTGAACTTTCTCATCCGGCCTTCAATTGAAAGAAACAGCTATCAATTAGCTTGAGTAATTAATTAAGGGTTGACTTTTCCCTGATGTTCAAGCTCTGGTGCAAAGCATCTTGCAGTGCCATGTGTTTATCAAGGGGGGGGAGTGGATCTGCCTGCTGCCCAGTGTAGGGCTATGGGACACAGGGAGAAGTTTTCCACATCAGCCTCTATATCTGCTGGTCAAATGTGAGAGGGCAATGCATCCCTTGACATCCCTTAAAGCAGTGGCAGTGCTTGAAGGCAAAGCTGGCTGTGGGGCATGGAAGTGCTCGGGGTCTGTGTGTTTCCCCCCCACATCCCTTCCCTTTTTGGTGCATTTTTATGGGGTTTGGTGCTATTGTAGTAGTTGTTTCTGTTTCTAAGGATGCCCATTGGAGGTCTGTGGCAGATGCTGTGTTAATAGAGAATGTGAAATAAACAAGATTGGGAGAAAGCTTCCCCAACCTTTCTGTCTCAACCAGTGTATTTTGGGTGAAAATAAAACATTGCAATGCCTGGGTTGATTTTATTCAGCTGTGTGTTGTTTGTTTGGTTTTAATAATATGCATCAAAATAAAACCTCATCTCTATGAGCTGCTTGGTTAACAAACCGACCAACCCCACATATCATCTTGGTTTGGAGGGGATCAGATATAAGGAGAAAGTCCTTTATACTTGGAGGATGGGGATGGGGATGGGAAGGTGGGAACGGGACCTTCCTTGTGTCCTGGTGGGTCTGATCAGATGGGAATGGGCTTTCCTAGAGGGGTTCATCCAACCCAGCCCATCCCCACCTCTGTCCAAATCAATGGATCAATTCCAGCTTGCTCCCATTATGCAGGTGAAGAAATCAACATGAATCCCTGCTTTACCTAATGACGAGAGCAGGGCCCATTGCAGGAAGCTGCCCACCTTGCAGTGGAGGGACATGTAGCATCACTTCAATGCTAAGAAATCCCTTGTAATAAGGGACTCAAAAGACAGAGACAAAAGGGGTCTGTCAGCTTTGCTCCACTATCATCAGAGGAACCCAACCCCTACTGTGATGCCAGCAGCTGCCTCTGGCTTTTGGGGCATGGGGGAGGCTCAAACAGGAGCTGATAGGGGGCTCCTTGCATCCCCCAGCCCAAGCCAAGCTCCCCAGTGAAAAGGGCAAGCTGATGCCTTTAGCAATTAGCAACACTGCTGATAGCAAGGTGCTCATTAAGGTGTTTAATCTTGGGTTAATGGCCCCCGTATCGCTGGGCACACAGCACACAGAGAGGGGTCGGCATGCTGAGGGGGTCACCTTTCCTGCGGGCTGTTTGTATCCCACTTCACTAATTGGTTTTGCAGATAACAGAAGGCCGGGACGTGCAGGCAGCCCTCACACCCATGTCCCCACACTGACGGGCCCCCTTCCCCATTCCAACCCCAGACAGACCCTCTGTAGTTGGGGGAGCACAAAGCTGGGGTCCCACTGCTGTGTGTGTTTCAGATTCCCACCTGGAAAATGACTGCAAAATGTGGTGCCCGCAGGGTGGTGGGGATGAAGGATTTGGGGTGTTAAAGGATGGGGGCAGAGCAGGAGCACCTTTCTGTCCCCACACCCCCGGTGACGTGTGGATGCTGGGTGTTGTTTGCCATGTGTGCCAGCACCTGGGTGTCACCGGGGGTACCTTGGCTGGGTGCCCACCAGGTGGGGACGGCTCCGTGGTTGCCCTTGGCCCCACAGGTGGGGGGCACTGAGGCTATTTAAGCCACGGGGCACTTCTTGCAACCCTCATCTCTGACGCAATGCGATCCCTGGTGCTCCTGTGCGTGGTCCTTGCTCTCTCCGATGGCATCACCAGGTGAGTCCCTGCAGCACTGCACTGATACCAGCACTGCTGCAAGCATCCAGCTCCTGACTCACCCTGTTTTCCTTTCTCCAGGCTGCCCTTGGAAAGGGGGAAGAAGCTGAGAGAGATCCTCCGGGAGAAGGGCTTGTTGCACCGCTTCCTCCAGCATCACCGCTACGACATCAGCACCAAATTCCCTCATGCTTTTCCTGATGTGCTCACCGTGGTCTCCGAGCCCCTACTGAACACCCTGGATGTGAGTTCTGGCTTTGACCCACGGTATTTCAGTCTAGGGTTGGTTTGTGCCATGCCCATCCCTATGACTATGCCATGCATGGACCAAATCCTGAGGGTTTTCCCCCCAAAGTTGATATCTTTTACTTCTTCCCATGCAGCTGCTCTGCTGCAAGCAGTCTGTTCCCATGCATGCATAGAAGGCTGCTAGCTTGGGGTTTTATGCCCTAAAAGCATCTCTTGTCTTGCCCCATAGATGGAATACTATGGGACCATCTCCATTGGCACCCCACCTCAGGACTTCACTGTGGTCTTTGACACCGGCTCCTCCAATCTCTGGGTTCCCTCTGTCTCCTGCACCAGCCCAGCTTGCCGTAAGTAACAGTGGACAGGGGTCCCTATTTTGGCAGGGCAACACATCCTGGGCTTGTAGCTGCAGGATCAAGCCCAGATTTTGGGGTGACACTGCTCAGGGATCAGAGGGCAGCACAGTGAGCAGAGCCCATTGGTATTGTGTCCTGTTGGAGCTGCTCATCATGCTTCTAAGTGTTCTACTCCATGGGGTTGTGTGTGCTGCCCCAGTTTCCCTATCTACCCCAAAGCAGTGCTGGGTTATCCTGCGGATCCCTGGCATTAAGATGCTGTAGGGATGTACAGCAAATGTTCACAGCTAAATTGTTCCTGCAGCAGGGTAATAAATGGCAGTTCTAAACAGCAATTCTGCAGGGTTCCTCCTCCCACGCTATCCTTATGGCTCAGCCTTGCTGAAATATCCTCTTTTTTGGTTTCCCACTTACCTTCTAGAAAGCCATCAGATGTTTAACCCATCGCAGTCCTCCACCTACAAAAGCATGGGGCAGAACCTGTCCATTCACTATGGCACTGGTGACATGGAGGGCATCGTGGGCTGCGACACCGTCACTGTAAGTGTCACAGTGGCATCTCAGTGGCTTCTTCTATGCCTTCTCCACTCAATATCCACCTGTATTGCTATATCCCAGAGCTAACAGTGTTGTCCCCATCCCTAGGTTGCATCCCTAATGGACACCAACCAGCTCTTTGGCTTGAGTACCTCTGAGCCTGGCCAATTCTTTGTCTATGTCAAATTTGATGGGATCTTGGGCTTGGGCTACCCAAGTTTAGCTGCTGATGGAATCACTCCAGTCTTTGATAACATGGTGAATGAGAGTTTGCTGCAGCAGAACCTCTTCTCGGTCTATCTATCCCGGTAAGATGCCTCAGTCCTGAGGGCTGGGGGAGGTAGCAAATGGGTTTGGTTCAGATCAATGCACTTGCTGGTCACCCCAGCTCCTGCACTGCCACTGATGCTATCTGGCTGTTGTCTGTGTGTCGTGATGGGTAGGAACAGGGGAGCACATTGGTGTCACGCCTTGTTGGTGCACAGCAATGAGAATGTGACTGTGGTGTTCTGATCCATGGCACTCACAGCCCCTTGTTCTAAGGTAACAGCTCTGAAGATACACTACCAAACTGGTGTTTTTCCTTTATGTATCATCCAGTGAGACAATGGGGAGCATGGTCATCTTTGGGGGCATCGATGAGTCCTATTTCACTGGCCCCATCAACTGGATCCCTGTCTCTTACCAAGGTTACTGGCAGATCTCTATGGACAGGTAATGAAATGATTGCTGATTTATGTTCACTTCTAACCAGTGTTTCTTAAGAGACCCATGAACATCACAGGCTTTCTGCTGGCACTAACACAGTGCAGAAGGCCAAAAGACCAAACCCCACAGCACTTTGGGGTTGCATCTCTTCCACTGGTTCTTCTCTTGCACTAAACCCGTTCCCTTGGGACTGTGTTTGAAAGCATCACTAGGATGCGAGGTGAGTTTCTTGCCTGTTCTTCCTTCCCTCCTGCCAGCATCATCGTGAACAAGCAGGAGATTGCGTGCAGCAGTGGCTGCCAAGCCATCATTGACACAGGCACATCCCTTGTGGCCGGGCCGGCTTTAGATATTGGTGACATCCAAAGTGCAGTTGGGGCCAATCAGAATTCATATGGAGAGGTAAGAGTGTCCATGTCCTCCTCTGCTAGTGCTGCATGCAGCCTGGCACACGCCTGCTTCCACACACAGACATACCATATCTGTAGCAAACCACCCCCAGCTGCCCCAACAGAGACCTCTACAGGTCTCTCTCAGTCTCTAGTTCACACCAACCAAATCAAATCCCTTCCCTTTTTACCCCATTAATGCCTCTTTCCTCTGCCCTCTGCAGTACAGTGTGAACTGCAGCCACATCGTTGCCATGCCTGACGTTGTCTTTGTCATCGATGGCATTCAGTATCCTGTGCCTGCTTTGGCTTACACTGAGCAGGTAAGGAGGAACCATGGTACCAAAGCCAGTCTCCATGTCCTTTTATTTTCTCCAGTGTCTCTCATGGCTTTGGCTTCTCCATCAGAGATGGTCACAAGCCTCCAAAGCAACCCAATAAAAGCTTCTAACCCATGTTTTCCCTATTTGCCTTCTGTCTCAAATATAGAATGACCAAGGAACCTGCATGAGCAGCTTCCAGAACAGCTCTGCAGACCTCTGGATATTGGGTGATGTCTTCATCAGAGTGTACTACAGCATCTTCGACCGGGCCAACAACCGTGTTGGACTGGCCAAGGCTATTTAGATCTACTGAGATGACAGCACTCAACCAGACCATGGCTGTGTTTTCTAAGGTGTCCTTGCTTGCATGCAAATAAAATGTTGATGATGTAGAGTTGGTGGCTGCACGTTTATTGGTGATAAAAGGGCAGGAATTGGGGAGGAGCTGTTGTACAATTGCTGCTTCATGGTGGTGGCAGAACATTGATGCAACAGAACAAGACTGGGGCTGCAGGGAGCTGAGGTTTGTAGGAAGCCAAAGCTGGTTTTGTACTGGGGTCGTGTCAAATGAGCAATACTGGAAAACCTCAGTTTCCATCCAGGGAAGTTGAATTCCCCATCCCAATCCCACAGACTGCAGATCCCCATTGCAATGCTTCTGCACGCAGCTGTGCATGTATAGAGAGGAAGCCTTGCTTCCATTTCCATAGCTTAGAGCACTCCGTTGCCCCTTGGCTCTACCATTGTTATGAGCTCGATGCAGCAGGAACTACAGCTGCAGGGATCAGCAGCCCTGGTGGGACCAAGACCCCAGAGACCACGAATGAGAGTGGGGAGCACAAACTGGGACTGCTGTCATACTTCTATGCCTAAGAAATGTCTGTCCTGGAGTGCCACCTCGTGGCTCTGGAGCCAAAACTGTATTTCAGTGCACAGGGAAATAACCAGTGCCAAAAGGATGCTCCAAGGCTTGCTTGGATGTTCTGGATTGAAGGAAGAGGGAGATGGTTCTACCTGAAAAACATGACAACCCTTCCTATCAGCATTGAAAGCTCAACTCTTTCTGCTATTAAGTAAGAAATAAATGAGGTTAAAACTGCCTGAAAGGAGCTGGGGGTGCCTCAAAGTGCTGCTCTCCAGATGTGCCCAGCTGTGCCTTCTACAGATACCCAGTGTGATAAAGATCTGGTTGTAGGACGTCCACCCCTCCAAGCAGGGGAGCAGAATCTGGATAGGTTGGTGCAGAATCTCTGCTAGGGGGAAAATCCCAGCACGCCCCAACTCATGTTTTACATCAGCCTGGGAATGAGAACAAACAAAGAAATAATCTTCCAGCACTCCTTTATGAATGAAGCTGCAAACCAGAGATGCTGGCACGTTGCATAATGATCAACACCGACCCTTTAGGAGATGAGACATTGAGTAGAACAGATGTGGGATACAAAAGCGGATGTGTAGACACTGCATGAAAAGCTGTGATTTTAATGTAGGCAGAAACATCAAAAAAAAAAGCCAAGTGAAGCAGAGAAGTTGGAACAAAAATGTTTTTGTCGGAAGAAAACCTGCTGGCAATAGAGAGCGCAGCAAAACGATCTGTTTCTGTTTCTCCCTTCAAAAATGCCCATGGAAATTCGCATGTTTTCAAAAACCAGAAGTGCCTTTTACAATGCAGAGCCAAGCTGTCAGGAAATGTCAGCCCTCATTACTCTGTGCTCCATTTGCAGCAACTTAAGTGACAATAAAAGCTACAAGGTCACAGAGATTGGTCCCCAAGGGCATTTGCGCACCAGATAAACCACAAGTTGAACATTTGTTTGCATTCAAAGTCCCCCCTGCCCTTCTCAGAGCTCAGCTGGTCCACCAGAACCCCCATGGGCACTGAGCCACAACCCTTCCTTGGTGGCTGTACCATTGGGGTCAGTCCTCACCCCTCTCCCTCTTTAAATCCCTGCACCCACTGGCTCGGTCCCATCCATCATTGTCCACCCTTCTGTGCCACCAGCACAGATCAGGGAAGCCAATCTGCAGAGGAAGCATGGGCAATGGGCTGAGAAGAGCAGGGAGATGGGACCAGCCCTGTGAAGCTGGGTGGCACCAGGCAAAGCTTTTCTTGCAGTTTTCCCCTCTTTGCCTTTCAAGTAAATGGGGAAAAATCTCCATGCATGGGGGCGCCGCGCTCTGATGCTGCGGTCAGGAAAGCTGAATGCCAAACAGATGAGCATCAAGTAATAAAAAGCAGACCGATGAGCAGGGAAGAGAGATAAGAAAGATGGTGTTTATTTGAACAGCCACGGAAAAGAGATTGAAAAATGTCTAGAAAAACAAAAACAAAAAAAAAAAAAAAAAACAAAAGAAAAAAAAAAAGCAGCAGCACATTTGGTTTAAAATAATAATAATAAAAAAAACAACAACAACAAAACACAGCTTGCAGATGTTGCATGCCTTACCCAGCCCACCCCACCCAACAGCGCTCAGCTTTGCCATGGAAAACAAGCATCACTTTTTGGCCTTGTCTCGAGGGTAACCCCCATTGGTCTTATTGAGAGACTCCATGCTGTCGTTGCCCGTCACCACGCTGTTGAGTATCCTCTCCACCTCCCCGGGTAGAATTTGCTTCTCTTCATTCTCTGTCTCCCTGTGGTAGAAATAGTTGAAGTTCGAGACGATGACGGGGACGGGCAGCGCGATGGTCAGCACTCCTGCAATAGCACACAGAGTGCCCACAATCTTCCCACCCAAGGTGGTGGGACACATATCACCATAGCCAACGGTTGTCATTGTGACCACGGCCCACCAGAAGCCATCAGGGATGCTGGAGAAATGGGACTGCGGCTCATCCACTTCTGCAAAATAGACGGCGCTGGAGAAGAGGATGACGCCGATGAAGAGGAAGAAGATGAGCAAACCCAGCTCCCGCATGCTGGCCTTGAGGGTCTGCCCCAGGATCTGCAGCCCCTTGGAGTGCCGGGACAGCTTGAAGATCCGGAAGACCCGCACCAAGCGGATGATCCGTAGGATGGCCAAGGACATGTTCTGCTGCCCGTTGAGTTCACTCTGCTGGATCAGCTCAGTGGTGAGTGTCACGAAGTAGGGGATGATGGACACGATGTCAATGATGTTCATGATGTTCTTGAAGAACTCGGTCTTGCTGGGGCAAACAATGAATCGGACGAACAGCTCAAAGGAGAACCAGATGATGCAGGCAGTCTCTATGACGAAGAAAGGGTCTGTGAAGGTGCTGTGGGCCAGCAAGGTGTCCGTCGTATTCCTAGAAAGCTCCTGGGGGGACTTATACTCCCTTTCCTCTCTGAACTCTGGCAAGGTCTCCATGCAGAAGATGATGATGGAGATGACAATGACCAGGACGGAGACCAAAGCTACACCTCTGGCTGCACTGGAGCTTTCAGGGTACTCAAAGAGCAGCCAGAATTGCCTATGAAAGTCGTTGGTTGGTAAGAGGGTCTCAGGGTCCTTGATAAACCCTTCATCCTCCCTGAACTGGTCCATGGCTTCGTCACCCAGCTCATAGAAGGTGATTTCATCAGCAAAGACATCAATGGGGACGTTGGCCGGACGCCGGATTTTCCCACCGGATTGGTAATAGTACAGGATCCCATCAAAGCTGGGCCTGTTCCTATCGAAGAAATATTCATTCCTCATGGAGTCAAAGTAACGCATCCTCTTCTCTGGGTCCCCAAGCAAGGTCTCTGGGAACTGGTTGAGGGTCTTGAGCCGTGTCTCAAACCTCAGCCCAGCAATGTTGATGATAACTCGCTGGTCCCCCTCCTCCATCCCCACCCGCTCCCCCACCAGGTGCTCGCTGAACTCAGCAGAGAACCTGGAGAAAATGGTCTCATTGTTGGCGTTTTCACTGTTGATGAGGATCCTCCAGTTGGAGAGGAGGTTGGCGCAGCTGGGATGGCCTTTCCGTGACTGGCTGGCGGGGCTGAGGTCGTTTGAATAACAGGGATCCTCCACGATCTGATCAGCGTTGTCAAAACTGACTAGTGCCACCTCCATCTCCTTCCAACTGGACACGTCCATCATACACTAATCAGATTAGCAGCATAAATCCCCGGGTCGAATGCCGGCAGCTTGCTTCTTTCCCACGCTATGAGAATCTGCAAGCAAACAGACAGGGGAGACAGATGAATCGTGGCTCGCTTTGCTTGACCAAAGAGAATGAAACAAACCTGAGGTCAGAGAACTCTGTGTATCTTAACACAGCCCTTAATTTCATCAGCATTGCACTTCCAGAGTATTTTTCAGCTCTGGATCCTGTGGGCCCTGTTTGCACAGATTAGCTGTCATCACTAAACCTCTCCATTTCTACATAGGGGGTCAGAAGCAGATGGGGGAGGATTCAGGTGTCCCACCCAGGCTTTGCCCACCCATCCCAAGCTTTGTTTGCTACAGCCTTGCTCCAACTGGGAGCGATGCTGGTCAAACTGGAGGTGCTGGGCAGCTGGGTCACCTGGCACATGGTAAGCACTTCCCAAAGCAGAGGCCAGGAGAGGTTCTGAGGAGTGCTGCCCATGAGGAAAAGAAAGCATCTATCAGCCCTAGAGAACCCCTCTGACCTGCATGAAAAGGGGCATGAAGTGGGGACTCCTTGTATTGATCCAGAACTTGGGGTGGACGGTGAACCCATTTGAAGTTAACAGAGAGAAATCCTGGGAACATTTACACCCAAAATGCATTTATCCTGTCCACCCCCTCATTTATTTCTCCCTCTTTTTCCCCCTCCATCTCTCTCCCCTCCAAATGTGTTTTCTAGACATAAGGACACGCGGTGCTGCTCCATTCTCCACGTGCTCACTAATCGCCAAGGGCACGGTGGCTTTCTTACCCAGCAAAGTTCAGCAGGAGGGACTGAAAAACTCAAATGCCCTCAATTGCCAGGAATAGCAGTGCAATCCAGGCCACATCCGCATGGGGACCAGTCCTGTACTGGGGCTGCGAGCACACAGAGGTGCCTGCCTCATTGAACCTGAGCCACTGGGGCTCCAAACTGTTCCCCACACTTCCTTTGGGACAGGACTCATCTATGCAAGCTGGAACAAGCTGGAAACCCAAATCTGCTTCAGGAGGAGATGTTGGCATTCTGGTTAGCTACAAACCTTCCCTATGAGCATTGCACGTTCAAAAGCAGAACTTCATACGGGAGCCAGTGTTGTCCATATCTCTCTGCTTGAATGAAAAACACAGCAGGGCTGTTTGTAGGTACCTCCCTGAAGATTTGGTTCTGTACCCATTGTCTCACATAGAGACACTAAGAGGGGAGCATTTGGGGCAATGCAGCTGAAAATAGAGCTAGGAGAAGCAGCAGCGTGTTTCAGACTTGCTGCAAAGATAAGCAGCCCCAGAACTGAGTCCTCAAGCCTCCACAATGGAGTTGGCTGGGAGGAAGGGTGATGAGAGCAACCCAGCCTGAATAAGGTTCATTTAGAGGGAGAAAAAGGCACAAAAAAGACAGATAAGGAGAGCTGACCCCACACTCATGGCACCTCATCCCTGCTGCAGCCCAGGAGGGAACCCATGCCCTGGAGCCTCACTCAGCACCAAAGCAACCTTATGGCAGCTGAAGCTGATGGTGAAATTGCATCTGAAGTCGGCACCATGAGATGATCTGGGTTTTAAAAGGCATTAAGGGTGCTTAACAGTGTGCAAGAAAACTCCCAAGCCTTTGCTTCTTCAGCCTGAGACTTGGATGAGGCTGTGAGACCTCACGATCTGGCTTTGCCATGGAGCCCCTGTGCAGATCAAGCTGAGCCCTGCATCATCCTTCAGGACAAAACCGAGGCAAAGAGCAGGAAGTTGAATGGCACTTTTTAGCTCCTTTCCACACCTTTTAGCTCCATTTGCAGCCACTGGGGACCTGGCGACAAGCAGTGCAGGGCTGTGACCCTCCTCTCAGTGCCTTCAGACCCCCAAAGCATTCTGTCATCTGCCTGTCCCCACACCCAGAGATCAGTGTCCCATCTGTCCCAGACCCCAGAACTCCTCTTCCTTCTCATTTTATATTCAGACCAAATTAACGGCGCTTCCCAAAGGCACAAAGCAATCTCTCCAAGAAAGAACAGAGCCACACGCTTTGCAGCACGCCCTCCAGGCTCCAACTAGAAAGTCGCCTCGTTTTTTCCTCTTAAATCACCTAACATCTGCTTCTCAGAATCTGATTAACTAATACGCTTCATCCAAAATCCCTGGCTGGGAATGGGGAAAAAAGAAAACACAACAAGGCAGAGAAACTGCAAAAGACAAAGGTCATTTGAGAGAGAGCTCTTGTGTTTTCCCCATCAAATCCCTATGGCAAACCAGGAAATGGGGTGTGTGGTGTCCAACAGCCCCTCTGCAACCACACACCAGCATTCCACAAACAAGTCCCCCAGCTCTGCTCCCATCCCCACTCAAACCTCACGCACGTGGACAAGTGACAGCATCCCCCATAGAGAAGCAGAGGTGTTGAACTGCCTCCCCCCATCCCCTCCCCATCACCCCCCCTACCCCAGCGCTCCATGAGACATGCAGTGATTTCTCCCATAGCCCCCCCATGCCATCACCTACAACTTACCCACGCGGGGCATGGAGGTGCCAACTCTCTCTGCATCTGGAAGGAGAGCTGTTAAACACACATAGGGATGTGTAGAAGGGGAAAAAAAAAGAAAAGGAGAAAAAAAACCAACCACTCCAGCCATACCCTTGAAAGGTCCCGTTGGGATAAAGCAGGCAATGTCATTTAGAAGTCTCTCCTCTATTTGGTTCACTGTATAATTGGCAGCCCAGCACGCCAGGGATGGGCTTTGGCAGCATCCGATGTGGTTTGGAGCCTCGGCCCCACCGTTGCCCCGGGGAAAGGCACCTGCTCTGCCCTACAAAGCACCGGGGGTCCATGGGGAAGGGGAACAGGGGGCACTCAGCCCCCCACCTCCTTCCCCCAGCCGCTCGCTGGGGGGAGGGACGGTCCCTTCTGGCGGATGCCACCTTTAATCCCCAATAATGCTCCGGATGGTCCAGGTCTGCTCGGTGACGTGGTGAGATCTGAGCTGGTGCCCAGGAGGGAGGCGGAGAGGGGGACAGGAACCCGAGCACCGCTGGCACCAGGAGAGAGATTTAGAGCAGGTGGTCGGGCTTGTTTAGCATTAATATATACTAACAGCATTAAAAAGAAGAGAAGGGGTAAAGCCTGAGGGCTGGAGCATCCCCATGCGCCCACCTACCTCTTGCCTGCAGTCATGGATGCAGTGGGCTCCTTTTCAGGAGGGGATGGCAGCAGTGCCACCGCCACGTGGGACACCACTGACCCCCCCAATGTGACAAGGAGCAGCCAGCACAGCCCCATACAGCACTGACAGGGACAACGCAGAGAGGGGACAAGCAGTGCCATCAGATTGTCACCCCGAGCAATGAGGGAAGGAACGGCCCCGTGGGATGTCACCGTGAGTCACCAAAGGAACTGAGATTTCCCTTCTCCCCTTCTGACCCCACCACATCCTTGCCTGGTGCCCCACCTCCACACCAGTGAGCCCACATCCTCCTCCTCCTCCCCAGACAGCTATTCCTGCCCTCATGCCACAGCCTCAGCTCCTGCACAGCACCGCTCCCTTGTTCCTATGGGACACTGTCACCTCCATTTCCCCCGTTCCAGCCCCCTGCTCTGTCCTCAGAGCTATTTTCCACCCACGATGTTAATAAGCACATTAAAACACGGCGTCCCATAGGGGATCTCAGAACCCACGGGTTGAAGCATTTTCAGCTCAGGTCTGGCCACCCACACCTACAGCCAACAATGGAAATGGGCCACAGCATCTCCCAGACTTCAAGGTTGGTCTATCACACTCCACCATCCCCTTCTGTACCCCCAGAGACGCTCCGCACTGGGGATGTATCAGCAGAAAGGAGTTAAAGCAATCTATGCTCAGTTGATGGGACATGGGACGTGTCAAGATCTCCCTACCCCCATCCAGGTGCCCCATCCTCCTCCCACGCTTCCATCCCACTAATCCCACCAGCAGCAGCTCCCGGCATCTGCTGGGATTTATCCCGAGGACAACGTTGCTCCCGAGGGCGTCCTGCAGCCAGGGCAGGCATCCAGAGAGCACAGCTGCAGAGCTCTGCACACACAGCTCTGCTGCAGGAGGGCAGCATGGACCTGCAGGGGGACTTTGCTGGACTGTTCCCAGCTGTCGAACAAGGCGATGCTTGCACAGCTCTACAAGCTGCCGTGCTCTGCTCTGCACCAGCCAGACCCGAGCTCCAGCTCACAGATCAAATTAGCGCAGTAATTAGTCCCTGCTAGTTTTCTCTCATTTTTAGCAGAACTAATTAGCTGGGGTGCAGCGCTAATTGCAAAGCTGCGTGGCTCCTGGGCTGGGCTGACTCTGCGGCACATTCAGGACATATTGGGGTGACTTTTCCATATACCTCAGCATTGGGTGATGTGCCCCTAAATCAGCAAAGCCCCACAATCAGAAGCATCCCCAGCACTGAGGCTAATGAACCAATTAAAGGAGCTACAGAACCCCCCTGGTACCAGTGGGCCTAAAGTCCTGCCTGTGACACCCACATGTACAGAGAAACCTTTGCTTTTAAAAGGAGAGGTTAGGGTACAACCTAGGATGTACACACACACATATAGGGTATATATACGGGATATATATATATATAAACCAGATTAACAGAAGACCCAGAACGTACAGTCCACACCATGAGACAGATGAAACCTTACTGATACCCAGCCCAAATTAATCAGCTACGGATTAACCGGGTCAGGAAGCAATTTAATAACGGGTAGGGCTGAGCACAGCCATCCCTGCACGGAGGGAACCGAGTGCTCCCCATCACAGGTGCTCATTCAAAGCTGCTGCAAAGCCACTCGGGCAGCAGGAAAAGACAGATGGGGTGAAATGAGCTCTGCGGAGAGGCAGGCTGCAATCACCTGGGTCTGATCCAAGCCCTCCCCACCTTCCCCACACCCAGCACGGGAGTTTTAAGCCTGATTCAGAAAAAGAAAAAAAAGAGGGTTTAAATGGGTGTTTAGCAAGCGGCACGGCACGGCGCCTTGTGGCGGTGCTGAATGGGCTGTTGGAGGTAACGCGATCGAGGAGAGTCGATGGTGAATCGATGGGGGAAGTTTCCCCATCTGTTTCAAAGGGCTGCAGGGATGGGCAAGCTTGGGGGGCAGCACTGCGACCTCCTCCTGGGGACGAGCAGCATCCTCACCCCACTGCCATCAGCACTAACCCTTCTGGGAGGCTGCGGCCGAAGCCAAAAGTGGATGGATGGTATAAATGGAAAGCAATAGGAAGCCACTAAGTGGGTCACGCTGATACCTGCATCGATCCCGAGCTTTGCAGCAGTGGCAGCAGGAGGAGGAGGGGCAGGGGTTGGGGTCGTTTGGGTTGGCAGCACTGTGTGCTTTGCTGGAGAGCAATGCAGGTGCCCCAGGGTGGTGACCGCAGTCCTAACCAGGGAAGGACATCATAATTTGGACACAGCCAGAACAGAATTAAGGTTTAAAGGGACTGAGATTAAGTCAATGGGACCCTCTGGCTCCTGACACCCCCAGCATCCCACAGCAGCCCTCTGATTCTCCAGCTTTTCTCCAAGGACAAACTCAACTCGGTCACCACCACCCCAAAACCACCCGAAAGGAGCACAGCAAACCCCCCAAACCCAACTAACAACCCATCCTCCTCCCTCCCTCTTCCCCCCTCAGTCTTTTAACCCACTGCAAAGAGGAAGGGAGCAACAAACCCAGCTTCTGCATCATCTTCATCCTGTCCCAGGGTCCTGGTCCTACTGCTTCCTCCTCCTCTCCCAGCTCCTGGCTGTGGGATGCTCGTACCCGTCCTGCACCAGGCAGAAAGGCGATGCCAGTGCCCACGTGAGCCCGGTGGGACTCCTTGCCCTCATTCTCCTTGTACCTGAAATGGGATTTTGCTCCCTCGCTGGGTTCTGCTTACTCCCAGCCTGCCATCTCTGTGGCTGCCAATGCGTGCATGGCCTTTGCTTTCTGAGCAAAGAGAAGCACTAAGAAGAGGAACATGGGGGTGACACCCAAACGTGGCCCTTTCTGCCTCCCATTGCAGAGCTGCTCAGGGGGCTGTTTTGCCAAATACAGCTGGGACAGAGCTGCTTTGACATAGGCTGTATTCATTTAACCCTGCTTGGACCCTCCCATGCTCCCACCACCAGCACAGCACTGGTTTGGCATCCCTCAGCCTTGGGTCCCATTGAGCAGGCACTTCCTCACACACCAAGGAGTTACTGACTACCCCAGTGCATGGAAAAACCCTCCATTATTGGGAACCTGCATTTGCAGGCTCCTAACCTGCTGAAGCTCTGCAAACCAGAGCTGCACCCCATGTGCTTTTCAATTCAATTCTTGTTTTGCCCACTCCCCCATGGATCAGGCAGTGGGGTCACCTTGCCTGTACCCAGACAAAAACAGCCCCAACATGGTACAGAACAGAGCCTGCAGGATGTGGCTCCTGGGTCCATCCCAAGGACTGTCAGCATCACTTATTGCCTTCCATTGCAGGCTTCCAAGCTGCTGCCCCAAACCCCTGCCTGCTTTGCCTGCAGACACAACCACCATTTGGGGGCTTTGGAAAAACAGCCCTGGAAAAATCTCCCTTCAGCTGTAGGGAAAAGGGGATCTCAGATCATAAACAGCCCTTAGGGGCTCCTCTGCCCCCAGCAGCCCTGTGCCAATTCAGAGCTGGCTTTTGCCTCATAGCAGTTTCTCAATCTCCTTCCCACGACCTTTGGAAAGGCAAGCAGCCAAACCCAACACCATGCCCCAACGTGGCCACCAAGCACTGCAGAACTGGGAGCCCATCGCAGTGAAGGCTGAGCTCCATTGCCCACATGGAAGGGGGGAAATCACTCACTGGGACACAGACTGCAGCACAGCTCAGCTGTAAGAGCTGCAGCATTTTGCTTTGATTTCGGGCAGTGTGACATGGGAAGGAGATCAGGTCTTCGGGAGATCTTTGTTGAGCAAACTGAGAAGAACAACAGACACAAAGTGCAGGGAGTCCAATGCAGGGGCTATGTCAGGAGATGCCCAAAGAGGAAAACACCCCTGCAAGCTGGTGTGGTGCTCCATCCTGCCAACCTGAGACCACATCCACCAGAATCAGAAGCACTGTTGACCCAAAATTACACAAATCCTCCCCAAATTCCCTGCATCGTTGAATAAAAACATTTCTAGATGGGATCAAGCCAACAAGAAAACACCCCATTCCTCTCCCTCCTTACTGCAGTGTGAACCTGATGTAAACTGCTCCGCATTTAATCCTCCCTGCCCCTTTTTCAGGTTGAACCAGCTGCCTGGCAGCAATAGAGGCTCAGCCTGCCAGAAACACCAGTGAATTATTTCACCCACTGGTTATGGTTTAACGTGAGCAGACTGCATGCAACTAATATTTCCTCATGTCTTCCGTGCTTCTCTCTGCAATAAAGCAGATTGCAACAGCCAATCATTTCCTAATGGAAGACTTGCAAAGCATTCAAAGCCATTAAAAAGATCACAGCCAAGAGTAACTACTTTATTTAAGTCTTGGAAAAGGAGCAAAGGCTGTAAATGCTGAAAGCACAAAGCGTATCCGCCTGGGCTCAGGCAGGAACCCAAGAGCATCCAGAACTCCTATATCAGCACAACTGGTGCACAGCCATGAGCCAAGCATTGTTTTAACGGGAGATAAACGGGAACCTTGTCAACCAGCTGGTTCCTCCCCATGCTACTGGGGGGTGAAATAACATTAAGAGTGGCTTAATAGAGGTGGAACATCCCACAGGTGTTGGGCTCTGTTGTATTATCGCGGTATCGTTAACTCCGTACCAAACGTTACAAGTGAAATAAAGATAATTAACAGCACTCACTCACCTGTAGCCAGGATCGGGCAGCCAAAATGACAGCTCTTCTTCCAGCAATAGGAGATCCGATGGGTGGCTATGGACGTGTTGGTGTCTGCGCGGCTCTGACACGCAGGTAAGGATTAGAAAGAGTTTGTCTCAGGAAAGACTCAGATTCAGAAACCCTATACCCTGGTGAAACCCTATCTTGCCTTGCTGTCCTTGGCTTTAAAGGAAACATAGGGAAGAAACTCAGCGCTGCAAGCAGAGCTGTGCTGACCGCACTGGCACACCTCTGGGGTGCAAAGAAACCAAAACACTTCTGCAACCAACCCTGAGAGGGGAGCAGCCCTGAGAGGAGAACAGCCATGAGATCAGCAGCCAAAGGACAGCTTCAGGATGTGAGAGCAGAGCTGTCCCCATGGGCACCACACACAGAGCATAAGGGAATCCCCTCACCTCCTCCCATAGGATGCCAGGTGAATATACTGGGGACCAGTTTACCTGTGATACTTCCACATCCCAGGAGGCCCTGGGGGTCATTCAGAGGGGTTCCCAGGAGGTGCTGAGCATCTCTTACTGCAGGAAAGCACTAAAATCAGCCACATGCTCAGCTCTGAGCAGCAGCATCCAGCAGCAGTGGGGAGGAGGTGAGGCAACCCAAGGGCACAGAAGGGTGTTTCCATTAGAAAAAGGCCCACCTTGTTCCCTGAGCCACAAAGACCAAGGATATAGGAGACTTCAGCTGCTCAGAGGGGTCCTTCCAATGCTACTGCATGGTGTCTTGGTCACTACCCTGTAAATACACCTCTAAAGTGCATTTGACTCCCTCAAATACATGGAGTGGGTTGTGCTTGTCTCTCTTCCATCTTGTGAAGAGGAGGATGGGGAGGAAGGCACACACTGGATACCCAGCAGGACAGCCATGAA
This sequence comes from Coturnix japonica, assembly GCF_054131305.1. Lineage (NCBI taxonomy): Eukaryota > Metazoa > Chordata > Aves > Galliformes > Phasianidae > Coturnix > Coturnix japonica. Next base: position 2,718,128 of record NC_140700.1, read on the forward strand.
TTTGCTAAGACAAATGGGTCTTCTCCACCTCACCTTGCTGCATTCAGCTGATGTGCTTCTTGTTATCAAGTATTGCCCCCAGAAGGGTGGTGGAAAGTGGAAAGAAGTGGAAGGGAAGGTCCATTGCTCACCCAAGTCATCAGCTTGGCTGCTCCCCTTTCACCATGCAGACCCAAAGACCTCCCTCACCATTTAGGCACCACCCAAAGCAAATCATGCCTGGTGTCCCTAGGAGGCATTCCCACAGGTTATAGTTACAGCACAGTAATGGGGGAATCACATTAATTACTTGCTCAGCTGAATGGCGATAACGAAGGCACGGCGCCGGGTGAGGGACATATCAAGAATCATGTTAGCATGGTAAGTAGCACAGGAACACCCAGAAAGGGTGATGCTCTGCAGAAAGGCCTGAAGTTGTTACAAGAACGTCGGGAGACTTGATACAAAAGGCCAGCTTATTAATAGCTAATAGGCAAATAAATTATGTACCCACTTGGGTGGATTGTGTTTCTCCCTCCTTCCTGCTCTCTGTCATCTCCATCACCACCTTTCTACCTGGTCTCTGTCCCACCTGGTTCTTTCTTCTTTATTTTCATGCTTTATGTGACTCAAGGACTTACTCATCACTGAAAAGCTTCAAAGCTCAATCCAACCTCTCCCAAGGTCTTGACCACCCACCCCTGTCTGGACCAGGACAGGGTACCACCAACCATGCTGATGGTCCCCAGAGCATCAGACTTCCCCAACACCCCAGGGCTGCCCCTGTTCATGGGGACCTGCTGATGCCCTGGATACACCAAGCCTGAAAGAGGAGCTCTGGGCAGCAAAACAAAAGCTTTCTTTGGGCCTGTTTTCAGAATGCAGCCCAGCCTGCTTGCCATCTGCCCAGCACCAGCAGGAGCAGCCTGAGTCCATCCGTGCCTGCAGCCAAGTGCCAGCAGCTCTACACCCTGCACGCTCCAATGGGTCCCTGGCAGGCAGCGAGGCAAGGGCAAGGCTGGGCAGTGGTTCAGGGGAAGAAAAGGAGCATGAACCTTTGTTACAGATCCTAGGCATCCCCAAAACCCCAAACAGGAAGATGGAAAGCTTAGTGCAAATTAGTTAAAGCCAGTTTACTTTGTGTTGCCTGCTTTAAGTTCGCCACATTTCCCTTCTGGTTTGAGTGCAGCATGCTGTTGCCTGTCTGATGCTGCAGCTGCTATCATTCCTCCTCCCTTCTTGAGCTGGGAACTTAAAATCATAGAATTACAGAGCATCACTAGTTGGAATGGACCCACACAGATCAATGAGCTCAACCCCCAGCACCACACAGCATCACCCAACCCCAAACCCTATGGCTCAGAGTGGTGTCAAAACACTCCTTGAGCTCAGGGAGTTCATTGCCATGCCCACTGCTCTCTGGTGAGATAGATAGTCCTATAGAAGAACCTTTCAGTAGTGCAGAGCATCAAGATCCCCCCAGCAACCCACTGTGCTGAGGATCCTGGCCACATCCATAGCAAATTCCATCCCCAAACCACACTGTGATGAGGTGCATCCAAGGCAGAGCTGTGAGCAGAGCACAGTCCCTGTACCAGCTCCTCACCCCCTAGGACAGCATCCCCCAGCACTGAGCCCTCATTCCCCAGTGCTGCCCCTTCTCTAATATTTCCTGATCAGTTTCTCCACCCTCTCCGATCTCAGAGGCCGCGCTATGTTATCCCTCTTCCTGGGCAGCATTTGGCAATCTGATCACCGCCTCCTCCTCACTAATCACCCCGGATCCCACGCTGACCCCGATGATGTTCCACCCTCTGCTTCTTCATTGCCCAATTTGACACTGCTCCACTCACAGCCAAGCTCCTGTTCGCCGCCTGTTACCTTCTCCTTGTGTCTGCGTAACCCCAACTCACGTCACAGCATCTCCCAGCCACCAAAATCTGGCTATTCTGTATCAGTAATGGGAAACTCTCAGCACTGCCTCTGACCTGAACACACATCTCTTCCTCCCTGGGGAGAGCAACATCTCAATGCCTCCCACAAAGAAGACGTGGCAGCATCCATCCCCAGCCCTAAACAACCCCCTACATCTCCTTTCCCCACAAAGGGACCATTGCTGGGCTGTTTTGTGCCAAATCAGCACTTATCAGAGAGCAAGGAAGGCACAGGTCTGCTCCCTGCATCCCACTTCCAACACACAGGCAGCCAACTGGGAGACTGCTGGTGCCATCAGTCAGCTCCCAGCAAGCAGAGAAGGCAGCAAATACTTCCAGCCACCCCACAGTGCTGGAGAAGTGACATTAAAATACACACACACACACATCTATATCTGTTTTGCAAGGGGAAAAAGCAAGGAATTTCAGCTTCATTGAATCGGCAAAGCCCACCTTCAGACCCCAAAAACCAAAGCAGCACAGTGGGTTGGGCATCGGTGGGTCCTTCATTGGAGATCTATACCAGCCTGGCTTGCCCTCTCTGGTTGGGATGGTTTTCAGCTCTTTGTAAGGAAGGATTCACGCAGTGCTGGCACTTTGCATGGCTTTATCTCTCCTTAAAGGGGAATTCGTGCCCGTCCTGGGGTACAGCACAGCTCCTGCTTTAGTGGAAAGCAAAAAGAATCAGCATCTCATATACCCAGAATGAAATCCAACAGTGCCCCTCTGTGGGGGATGGAAATACAGCAGCTGAGCCCAAGACGGCCCGTTTTTGCTTCTCTAAGGGAGAACACATTTTCTCTGCCTGCACATATATAGGGAGGTGAAAGAAAACGCAAACGCATACACCTCCTATAGGTGCATCCATACAGGGAGGCTGCTTGCTATATCTCAACATGCAGCCTGAGGGCTCCCCAGCGTGCCAGGCTTGTTTCCTCCTTATGAATGAGATGCTGAGGATGTGGGCTGAACGCAGAGCTCAGAGCTCCTATTTGTTCACCCCAGTAGCCTCTAAACCTCACATATCTCCTGAGGTATATCGTTAGAAATAGACATCTGATGGCTCTTTGGAGGCTGCTTTCTCACTGCTGCCCCCAAATCCCCTCCTGGCCCTTCTCCATCTTTCCTTCTCCCCCTCCAGCAACAAACTGCTACAAAACAAGCCTGCAAAACTGGCTGGTGTAAAGCAGGACAAGTCCCCCTCCCACCCAAATCAATGCAGCCCCACTCTGCTGCCCTCACCGCAGAGCATCCATAGCTGCAATCACCAGCCTCAGAGCTGGCTCCAAGCTGCTTTCCCTCTGCCCACATCTCTTCTCAAACCTCAGGCAGGTGGAGCTGCTCACCACATTATTGGCCTCATTTCTCTGGTGCCTAAATAACCCACAGCCTGCAAACCGTGTGAAGCCCCTGGTTGGGTTTTGCTGCTGATGAGGAGCAGATGTGCTGGCTAGGCTGAAATCTGGCTGAAAACCTGGGAAATGGGCAGGAATGGGAAGGAAAAAGTGCTGATGTGGAGCACCTGCAGTGCTGGGTGTTCTGTTGGAGCCCAGCTCTGATGCTGGTTGCAGCATCTTCCCTCCCATACCCCCCTACTAAGGGTAAAAGTGAGCAGTGATGGTACCAGAGCAAGGCTGCTTTGCTCCCATCCCTGTGTTCTTCTGTAGGCAGCCAAGGTTGGCAATGGGACCCTGAGGGAGCTGGGCCCCATAAAGCTGCAAGATGTGCTTCCCCTGCACACATCCCAGTTGGCTCCTGGCATAGAGCCTGAGGAGGGGCTGATGTAGGGATGCCAGAGCCTGGCATGGGGGTGTTGGAGCCCATTGAAATCTCACATTTATTTGCAGCTGCCTCCAGTTTGGATGCATGGGCAGGGATGGGCCTCAGTGTAGTGAGAAAGGAAAAATAACAACTGCTGTTCAGGGGCCAGCAATGACTAATTCTCCTCTGGGAGCAAGGAGATAATTATGGGTCTTTCCCAAGGAAGGGATAGCCCTTAATTACAAGGCTGGGTAAGCCTTCGGCGTAACCTGAATTTCTCTCCTCCCATCATCTCCTCATTTCCCCAGCTGTTAAATAGGAACGGTCTCTCACTCACACCCCACTCCTGCCCTCTGTGGGATAACTGTGAGATTCATTATGTAAAATCACTTTAGCTCTTTTCTGATTATGGCTGAATAACAGCGTAGGGGGATCCCTGGTGCTGGTATGTGGCCACTCATCCACAAGCAGGAAAGCACAGCCCACCTGCAATAACCCTGAGGCTTCCTCTGTTTGCAGACTGATAACACAGAGCATCAGGCAGGGTGTGCAACTGCTGCTGCTCCAGCACAAGGCATCCAAGGGCTCGCTGCTCATTTTCCCCTGAGGAATATGCAAAGAAACACCAACCCAGGAAAGGCTGAAAGCAACCGATGCCAACTCAGAGTGAGGCTGATCCCTAGAACACTGCAGAGTGGCTGCAGCAGGATTGAGGAAACTGAGGCACAGAGATGCTGCTGCTGAACCCAATGCCAAAGGGATGGGAACACAACAGGGAGGAGGAATCCCACACACTGCACCTCCTTGGCTGCCCATTCCCCTATTGCTGCTCCATCAGGGACCTGGGGAGATGGAAGCTGTGGAACCTGAGTTTAATTTTGCTCTTGCTGGGGATGCAGAAGGCAGCAGAGCCACAAATCAAACGGCCCCGTGGCAGCTGTGGAGCCCTGCATGCCTCCCACTGTGAGCAGATAAAATGCAACAGCCTGGAAAGCCAGAGAGGGCTGCATCCTTTTGCAGTGCAAATCAGCGTAGCCAACAGCCACGCTGGATGTCTTGCCCTTTGCAAGCTGCTGCAGCCTGCATGGCTCACTGGCCAAGCATGCTCCTGCTTTGCTTGGTTATCAGCTATGCAAATTGTGCTGTTTTGCAAACACAGCTCCTTTCAGAGCAGACAAGGAGATTGGCATCATCTGACCCATTCCCATCTGCAGCCCTGCGTGGGTTATTCCCTTTTGGGAGACATCCAGACCAAGTAGCTGCGGGTGTTGGGGGCAGCCCTGCCAAGGACAAACAGGCCAAAGGGGATTTTCCAACTGCATTTCACAAGTGAGATTTTTCAACTCTCTTATTTTATATCTCAAAGTAATGCTTGGAGCCCTCAGCAAAAGCACCAGCTTCCTATCTTTTCCTCCTTCCCCCAGGAACAGGCTCAGTGCTGAGCCTGGAGCTGTGCCTTACCCCATATACAGTATCCCACAGCACCCATACACTTGGATAAGTCCAACACGCCGATGGGAGCACCCAAATCCAGAGGCATTTCCTGCTGACCAGTTGTGCTGAGCAAAACATATAAGGGGAAAGATGCATCTTGCACCAACACCAGCTCCCTCTCACCATGCCTCACCCCGAGACCCCCTTTTCCCTCCCCACATCCTCCAGCACTTTGCTCAGCCCCATCCCCTTCCAACCAGAGGAATCCTCTCTTGCAAAATCCAAATGCGTGGCCAAGATAAAAGCGAGGCCGTGAATAATTCATGCCTCAATCTTTTTCACCACCGTCTGCTGTAAATATTTCAATAGCACCAAGATGTCTAGAGCTGAACTTCGGGAGGGTGAAGGGGAGCCTGCAAAGCTCTGCCTCATTGTTTGCAATGAGGAGGTGGGAAGGGGACAGAGGGGACATTTCCTTGGCTCTGTGTGCACCAAGGACAAGGGAGCCCCAGAGAGAATAAATGGGTTTATATCACATAGTAAATATCCAAACCTTTCTGTGCAACCACAAAAGGGCAGTTTGGATGATATTTCTACCATAGGAAATGGGGGTTTGGTTGGATCAAGCACCCAACTGGCTCTGTTCAGCACTCAGTGCTTTTCCAGCATCCCAGGTACCCTTCATTCATGCACTTCTCCCTGCATGTATAAAGATGTGCATGTGCTGCAAAGATCTCATCTGGCCACAGATCCCCATCATCCTTCTCCTAAGGCAGCTTCAGGGCTGGAAACTGCTCAACCCTTCTTTGGGTGCAGTTTGGGGGTTGTTTTGTTTCCCTCTAATCAGAGTTTGGGACAGCAGGAAAAACTGCACTTTGGAGGTTGGGACAAGTGTTGCTCTGAGCTGGGTGGGTTCTCTTCATTGCAGAAGAGGCATTCAGTAAATGAGTCATAGTTTTTCAGTGGGGGGGGAAAAAAAAGCCATTTCCCCAGGCTCCCTGCTTAGGAATGGCTCTGATCTCTACACCATCCTCTATGGCCATGGCAGCTGCTTGGTCCTGGCCTGATGCTGGGGCTGTCTGGGTGTAAGAGCAGACACCCATTATTGGGGTATGGTTTCCTCCTTTCTCTAAGGCTGGGATTCAGATCTGCAGCTTCTTGGCCTTGCTGGCTTTGTGTGGCTTATTCCAGCCATACCCACTGATTTTGGAGCCTGCAGAGGGCAAGGAGAACATGCAGATGAACTGACTGCCAACCTCAAGGTCAGCTCTTGGTTGCTTCCCCCCCCCTTCTGGAACTGACATCCCAAATAACCCAAGGCTGATGGGGGACACCACTGGGCTTGGGATATGGGCATGAGATGGGGCCCACAGGGTGCTGGGTGCTGCCACTGGGATGGTCCCAGGTAGCTTCAGAAACACAAAGAGAGAAGGGGGGCAAAAAGAAAGGCAGGATCCAGCCCTGATCAATTTGCTGCAGAAGGCCGAGGGAAGGCTGGCAGGTTCTCTCTGTACTGAGTGGTTTATAGATTTTCTCTAAATAGGAACCTGCAGCTGCATGGCAGCAGGGAGGATGCGAACATGGCGTAGGGGGACGGGGGCAGCGGTGGGGGCTGCAGGCTGGGAGCTCTCCCTGCTTGTGAGCAGATAGGGATTGATGGGAGCACAGCAGAGCAGCCCCCCCTTACCACCTGCAATAAAATCAGATGGTACATGGCCCTAAAGCAGCAATCCCAGTGTGTCATCCACCCTACCTCTGCCTCCTCTTCACCCCTCCCCAGGGGTCTCCCCAGGGACCCTATGGGGAAGCAAGGAAACAAGATAAAACCCAGCCCTCTGCCCAAGCCAGGAGGGGGAAAAGTTCAAGAAGAGGCTTTTCTGATGCTTAAACACTTGTCTTCATCCCATGGGGAGCTGCACGCTGGTCCTATCTAGAAGGCTTGGGCAAGGATTCCATTTAAGACAATAAATGGTGAAGGGTGAGAGGCCTGGAGTCGGAGGGAAGTGACTAATCAATCCGCTCATCATTTATTTATAAGCATGGCAGTTGCAAGCGTGAGCTGAAGCGCTGAAGGCAGCAGCCAGCTGCAGCCTTTGCAAGGAGGTTTTGGAGGAAAGATGGGCAACTGTGGCAACAGCTTTCAGATGAAAGTCTTATTTGGAGGGTCCGATCAATAGGGAGAAGGACCGTGTGAGACTTCTTGTCTCTCCTGAGGCCACTGAGAATCTCCCCATCCTTCCAAATGCTTTTATGAAACAAGCAGGAAGTCACTAAAAAGGAATGGCTTCACTCCCAAGTGGAAACATCCCCAGGACATGCTGAGAAGGACATTCCTTGCTCTGAGATGCTTGGCTTCAGCCTGATCTCACTGCAGAGGCCTCATCAACCCCCATGCAGTCCCTTTTGATCCACTGTTGGGCATGGAAGTCCTCTTGCAGGCAGAAATGGTGGAGAGGACCAAGTAGTATCTTGGCTTGGGGATGTGTAGCCAAGAGGTCATGCCCATAGGAACAGCCTTTACTCAAAGTTAGGAGACCTTCTACAGGACCTGAGCATCTTCAGCAGCAAAACCTCCCCCTCCCTGCAGCCAGGAAGGCAGGATCAGGATGAGGGCCAGGATCTCTAGGCATTTTAAGGTCCATTAACTGGCAACGTAAGGCTTGAGCCTCATCAGCCATAAAATTGGAGTAAATCCAGGGACATGAGCTTGGTGGGGCACTGGAGCAGTGGCAGAGGGGTGATATGGGCTGCAGGTGCAGCTGGAGCAGCACAGGGAGCAATGTGCTGAGTGTCACTAAGCTCTGTTGGCCCCTGCGTGGCCATGAGACCCCAGGGGTCCTCTCACATTGCCAGAAACCACTGCTGCAATGGAGAGGATGGCTCCTATCTGGTGTAGGGAGAGGTGGCACCTGTGGGATCCTGCACCTTCTCTCCTGAAGGGATTTATCCCATACATACAGAGTCACGTCCAGGAGGATCTCATGGGGTCTGGTTTCCAGGGGCACCTCTATGTTCAGCAGGGAGGGCCTCCTCTACACCATTCCTTCAGGCCAGAAGAGGCATGCCTTACAAGAACACATTTCTCTGCACAAATTAAAGCCATTCCATCCCATACAACCCCCCACTGCCAGGTTTTACTAAGGGGAATCCAGGCACCGGTGCCCTGTAAACCCAAGCCCCATCCCTCACACCACAAGCTGCTATCTACATCCATCTCAGCTTGATTCCCTTGCTCCTTTCATCACCAGTGCAGAAAAATGGCTTCTTCTAAGGCATGCCTTCTCTGGCCCTGAGGCACATGGCTAAATTAAGCCGAATGAATCACAAGGAGGAGTTTCTTTTTCTCTCCGATGACCATAACACTGAGAGCAAATGGAGATGCCCTCCTGGGGATGCCTGCATAGGATGAGAGCACTGACAGGGAGCAGCACAGCGGGGTGGGGGTTGGTGCTGGGATTCGTGGCTCCTGAGCCCCACCATGGTGATAAATCCCAGCTCCTGGTTGTAGGATCGCAGCCTCATGTTGTCACAGAGTGAGGGGTCATCGGAGCTGGAGAGAGGGAGGGAGCAGGATGAGGATGGGGATCGATAGGATGGTCATGTTCCTGTGCATCAGCAGCCGCTCGCTATACATTTAATACCTTAAAACACATTCCCCCAATTTTCTATTTATGGCAAATGAATGTCTAATCCTCGAGCTGCGATGCTGCAGCTTTGTGCTGAGCCGGCAGTTCTGCTGCTGCTGCTGCTGGGGAGGAGAGGACGGAGCAATGGGAGCTGCACCCACACAGCAGAGCCCCACAGACACCCAAGGACGAGCTGAGCTGAAAACCCTCTTCCTCCAGCAGAGCATCCCAGTGTCATCCTGCTCATCCCACACGGCACCAAAGCAGCACAGGCTCTGCTGTCAAAATGACTTTGTTTCTCCTCTTGGAGCTGTTATTGGGCTCCTTTCTTCCAGTGACACACCTGGGTCCTGCTGGAGCCTTTGAGTTGTTTTCTGCTGCAAACTGAGGCTGAACCAAAGCAAGGAAGATGGGATTTAATGGATATGTTTGCATGTGGTTTTTCCATTGAGTACATCCTTGTATATGTCCCACAATGGAGGAGCTGATGATAGAGGCTCACATTTGCCAACAACCATGGATGTTTCCCTGTGCTAAAGGAACCAAATGGCAAAAGGCAGCCCCCCATGGCCTGACCCCCTCCCCATGCTGCAGGAAGAGTGAGCTCCAAGTGCAGACAGCGGGGCTGGCACTCATGGAAATGCACAAATAGGCAAAAAGCTTTGGGTTTCCCATCAGCCTGTTGCATTTACTGCAGGTGGAATGAGGCTGCTGGGGGGTTATTTATGGAGAAGGGTTCCAGCTTCTCCATAAGAGAATTGTGCAGGAAGGCTCCCAGAGGCTGAGCAATAAATAAATGCCATGAAGGTGGTTGGGAGCTGAGCAGAGATCCCTGCCCTGCAACCAGAGCTGAGCTGAGCTTCTGCATGATGCACAAGCCCAGGCTCCTCTGCTGAAATCACTGCAGACAGTTCGAGACATCTGAATCTCTTCTTTCGTAAAGCACTTTAGAGCTACTAATGAAAAGCACTCTGTAAGAGCCACATAATGTCATCATCAGAATAAGAATAGTTGCTATCAATGCCTGCCTTCTTGCCAGCCTTACTGGATGCCACGAAATTATTCTCTGCTTTACCAAACATCCGACTCCTCGTTTCAGCTCTGAGCTCGTCAGGGCATTTTGGTAACTGAAAACACACAAAAACATTCATGAATAAAGTTCATTGGGCTGCCTGGGGGTGAGCAGCCGTTCCCTGCAGCATCCATGAGGGATAAGGAGACTTTGGGGACCTCAGCATCACCCCAAGGTCCTGCCCAGGGATGACTCAGGAATTAAGTCTGTCCATTTGGCTGATCCTTTTGTAAACTCAAGCCATATGGGGCTGGATCTGCTGTTGCCTCCTTCTAAACCTCAGAAGTTTATTATCCCCAGAGCCAAAGCTGTGAGATAAAAATGCTATTTCTGCCCAGGATTTCCGCAGCCGCCTCAGAGCATTCACAGCCACTTTCTAGTTATTAATGCTCACATGTGAAGAAGTGTGTTCCTTCTGCAGAGATTTGCCTTTAATTAGCCAAGGATAAAAGGACAGTGGAAGACAACCCCGCACCGGGTTGAAAGGCTGTGCTTTCAAACAGTGCTTGGTTGGCAGTTTTTGCCAGGCAGGGAGCAGATGCCTGGCAGAAGATGTTTGTGCTGCTTCCTTTGCCCACCCCCACCTTCATCTCTCACTGGCTAAAACGTGTCCTTGGGTCTGATCCTGCCCACGGAGGGTCAAGGCATCACAGAGTGTGATGGCAGCAGATGTGGGGGCTGCAAGGCGCTGGCTGACCTTGGCTCTCCAGCTCCTCCAATCAGTTCTGCTCCATCCTGGAGCTGTGTTAAAGCAGCAGCAAAGCAAACCCATCAAGGTACTGCCAGCCCCTGCAGCTGTGCCTGTGTCACAGAGCTCAGTAAGTCACAGACCAGCAGCTGCCCTAAGTCTCACAGTGCAGCATCGTGTGACTGGGGTGTGGGTCAGTCCCATCTCCAGTGCTCATGGGGCTGAGGAGATCTCTCATCCTGCTTTGCCCCAATGCACAAACCTGCTGCTGAGCCTTTAATCCATCTCCCAAGCACCTCAGACCCACCTTCTCACACCCTTTAGGATTAAAATCACAGCCACTTTCCCTATGGCTCTTTTTGCACCTGCCCAGCCCATGGGGGTCTATGGCAATGTGACATCCTCAGCACATTCAGCTGAGAACTGCAGCTGGGTGCTGCCTTCCCCATGAACCCAAGGCATCCCAGGAGCAAGGAGCAAATATTTAGGCAGCTCTGGTTTCAAGTCTGTTGTTCCTTGCATCACTCCTCATTATCTTGTCTGCCCTCATGCACTATAGATCCAGGGCCCCACCAAGTCTCAGCTGTGACTGTATAGAAGGGGAGATTTGTGGTTCTTAGCACACCCAGACATTGCTCTCATGGATACAGCAGCCCTGCATGCACTGCCTGCAGCTCCTCATCTCCTGCCCTGTACCTCGTGCCGGGGTGTGGATGAGCACTGCTCCCAGGAATAGGATTTTTTACACCCAGCACAAATGCAAGGGAGGGAGATGAAGGAGCAAGAGCAAGTGGGAAGGAGAAAGAGGGACCTGGCCTGATTTCCAGCACTGCAGGATAAATGTGCATCTCCAGCTCCAAACCTTTGCCTGGAGGTTACCTAAAGATAGGCTGCGGGGGCCCCTCTTCGCACACCCACACTTGCAGATTTTGCACCCAGCAGCTCAGCAAAGGTCACCCAGAACACGAGGCACTGCAGCAGTGATGGTGTCATCCTGCACCAACTCGTGCTCCAGCACTGCACGTCGGTGCACACCCAGCAATTCCAGATGGGCATCGCCAGGAGGGTGGCAGAGCCCCGTGTTCCCTTCCCCTCTTTCCAACCTTTCCCCATCTGTCAGTGTTTTACTGATGGGTTTCTGCAGCCCTGCTCCAGGAGCTGCTCTCAAGATCCCAGTGCTTGGCCAAATGGAAGTGGGTTTGGTTATAGGATGGCTAAAAATCCCCGTTTGTCCCTGGGGTGTGTGCAATGGGCTGTAATGGGGTTTAGCAACCTGAGCTTCCCAGGGCAAGCAGCAGTGGAAGAGCTTTCTTGGCACCTGGGTCATTTCCTTCCTTGATGTCACTAAGAAGGAATTCAAGGGCTTGAGAAAGCAAACATTCATGGTGGGGTCCCCCCCAGGATGAAGAGCTGCTGCCTCAACGACCTCTTTAATTCAGAGCAGACCCATGAGGTGGAGAAGCAATGCTCGGTAAAAGGAGTGCAAGAAAGTAGGCCAGGTAGCACCAGGGGGATCGGCTCCATCGGACATGTGGGTCTTCCAGCCCACCCTTCTCTCTTTGAAAGGCTGCAAAAGCCCAAGTATGACAGTGCATGCCCCTGACACCACCAGTATCCTCTATGCATGGGCACAGTGCTGCAGCATTGCTGGCAGAGCAGGAGTTTAAAATAATTGCTGCATCCGCCTCACCACCTCCTCCTGCCATCCCTGCAGAGTGCTGTGCAGAGCAGACTCTGCTGCAATCCCCTCACACCAAGAGCTGTTTGGATATTTATAAGCCCAGAATCAGCCAGACTGAGATAGGTGGGGGGGAGGGCTGGGCCTTGTTGGGCTCAGAAATGGGGTTGAGGAACATGGAATGGCCCAAATGGAGCAGCCACCAACACAACATTGAGCACTGCAAGGAGGACGCTGACAATTTTGCTTGTAAATTGTTCTCTTACCTTTACACATTCCATTTTTTTTCCTTCTGTATTTAAATACCTTCCTCTCCTACTTAAATGACCCAGTCATGGGTTCCTCCATCCAGTGGTGCATTTGCTCTGAGCTGAGCTTTGCAACCTGCAGGTCCTGAGCTGTGTTATAGGTGGGGAAACTGAGGCACGGAGCAGGACTGGATGTCCTCTGGGTGGCAGAAGGGATCCCAGCTGTGAGCCCAGCTCTGCGCCATCAGGACAGGGACATGAGGGCACTGAGGCTCTTGAAGCCTGCAGGGATCTACCCCAGGAAGGGTTAAAAACATCTCCAGTGCCACTGGTATGTTCATCTGGCCAGCATGGATAAATGGAAGCCCTGCGCCTGAGGTTGCCCTTGGGTTGTTGCTCCTCTGTGGGTACATCCAGGACCATGGAGGCTGCTTGAGGTGGGAAGCAACACAGGAAAGCCATGAGCTCCAACCTGTTGCTGGCTCTGTTGGGTTTGCTGCCAAATCCATCTCAGCTCTCTGGCCAGCGATGCCACGAGCAGTGCTGATCCATGGCAGGGCCTCCAGCCGCGTGGCTGACCCGAGTCATGTATCCATGAAGAATAAACTGGATTTTCTATCTAAAAAACAAGTCACCCTGTGGGTAGGATGCAGTTTAGAGACTGAATTGTCACCATGGCAAGAAAAAAACACGTTTCCCCAATATATAGGAGTGAAAAAGCAAATCTCTGCTTGCAGATCCCACAGTGTCAGCAATGGAGCTCAGAGAGACCCAGAGAGAAGGAAAGCACAGACCTGGAAGTGGGGTGGTCTGAGGCTGCATAGGAATGCCTGAGCCCAACCTGGGGACCTACCTGTAAGAACTAACCCCAAACCCTTCAGGGAGAGAACCTGGAGTTTTGGGATGAAATATTTGCACTTCAGTCCCCACTGTTGTCTCCCTTTGCTGGAGACAAAAGCCCAAAGCATGGCACCAAGCCCACAGCTCAGCCCCTTCCACGGCTCTTTACCCCATAGTGATTCCATAGTTCCACAGACCATCCAGAGTTAAATGGACCTATAGGAACCATCATGTCCAACTCCTGGCTTCACATTCCCTTCTATGGGAATTCCCATATTGGGAATTCCAATATGGGAAGGGAATTCCCTTCTATGTTCCCTTCCCAACAATAACCCAGCCTACCCAGAACACATTTGTTTGTCTTTTCCCTCCCCACCCTCCACAGAACGGATACCAAAACAGCTCCTCAATAATATACATATTTATTTCCTCTTAATTAGTGTCGATATTTACAAAACCTGTGATACTCTGTGAAGAATAAATTATATACACTCATGATAAACCAGACAGCAAATGCTCATTTGGAATATGTATGTACACAGATCTGTATACCTATTTACAATGGTCGGCCCTATTGACGTGGGTTTGCAACCCCATGGATGTGCCCGACCCCAGGGACACCCCTGTGCCGTCAATGAGAGCAGGAACGTCTATACACACTGTGCAATTCAGATACAGCTGGTGTCTACGTTTTTTGTCTAGCAAACGCATGGTTAAATGACTTGAGATTCCCACGAGTTCTCCTCTACCAGTTTATAGGCCTCTCTCCATTCCTGGTCCCATTTCTCCCATAACCATGGCAACAGAAGGTTCGGCTCCAGCATCGGTAGGATGAGTCCTTCTCGGATTTCCTCTTCCTATCGATTCACCCAAATGAGGCACCACACACAGCTTTGATCCAATGCCTGTTTTTCCCTTCCTCTTCCAGCAACGATTAGTAGGTGACATTGGAGGACAAGAGTGCAGACTCAAGCAACGAGGGAGCAAGTGCAAAGGGATAATTACAGTCTTATACACGACAGAAGGATGATCAAATAAAACCAAAAACCAACCAGCCCAGAGCAACCAGGCAGTGTGTCTGACACAAGCAAGGCCTTTAGGACAGGGCTGTGGTCACTTGATGTCCAGCAGCTCCTCCAAGCCAACCATCCCACCAACAAGGAACAAGGGTGAGGGATTTTCCTCTCTCCATGCACAGTGTGGACTAGGGGCAGCCAAATCCATCATTTCATGGAGAGACCAAGATTATGGGGGTAGGGATGGGTTACAGGGAACCTGCTGGACCCTGATGGCAGGGACAAGGTGATGTGCCGGGTGCTGCCATGGGCATGAAGAGGGAGCTGTAGACTTTTGGGTGCAAACCCAAGTGATTTGGAGCTGGATCCTCCCCTCTTCACCTCCCAGCCCTGCAGCATGCTGACCTAAGAAAACACTGATCACTGACCATATAAACCATCACGGTCCCCTATGAACACCCCAAGGAAAGCACACCTCAGCCCTGGGACTAAAATCCCAGCATGGTTCAAAGGAACAGAAACCCAGCCACTACCAACAAACCCAGCAAAGCCACCCAGCACAGCCCAGCAGACCCCTTCGACTTCTGTTTAGCTTTGCCTGCACCATCACAAACATACCAAGCAACAGGCTCAGGGTGAGGATTTGGGTTCCAGGGAAGGGATACTGAAAAGCTGCTGGGATGCATGCAGGGATGCACAGATCTGATGCCACCTCGGAGGCTGAATCCAGATCTCTTTCCCTTGGGCCCCCCCTTAGGGGTACTGTGAGCCCAGAAAGTCCACAGGCCTTTGGCACTGATTTCAATGCTGACCCAGGAGTTATGTGACAACAAAGCAAGGCCATTCCTGAAATACCTCCTCCTCCTCTGTCTTTTTCTCTCCTTCTGTGTATTTATGCACAAATATGCCCGTATTTATACACCCACATGCTACAGTCACATAACACCAATCTAGAGATCCTTTTCTTGGTATAGCTCAGTATCCAGATTTACAGGACTTCAACACAACAAGAAGACGCAGAGATTGGTTTTCCTGACCAAAATTCATCAGCCCATGTTAATAGTTTTCTCCCATCGTTCCTAAAGCCAAGATAAGAGCCTCCCCTCAGAGCCCTTAGCAGCTATTGCAGAGGATGCTGAAGGCTTGATGGGTTGCTCACAGAGTTAGACATGCACTGCCAGTTAGAAAACAACTCTAATCACCACTTTCCATCTGCACAACCATGGCACAAAGGGCAAAACTTCAGATACAGCTCCTACCTCCTCTAGGTACCACCATAGGAACAGACAGAGAGCAGAGAGCATTGGTTCTCCATCCTACCCATGGCCAATGGCTCCATGAGAGGTGGGAAGGGAGACCCAACCTTTGCGTTATGGCATCCTCCATCTGAGCCATTTCACATCCCATTTTTGTACCCACTGAAGCTGAGGGGAAGCTTGAGATGCTCAGCATCTCCACAGGGGCCTGGAGGCTCTCAAACCAAATTCCTCAAGAAGAAAAAAAAAGGAAGAAAGAAAAAAAAAATCACAGTCTCCTCCTGAAAACTGGTTCAAGATCACATCAGTGAGTCAGAAGCAAAGCTCAAAATAGCACTAGAGCTCCGACCTGCAGGCACAAATCCCATTAAAAGCTATAGGGGAACCATTTCTCTGTGTGCAGGAGACATCCAGACTTCAGTTTCATGCAGCCTGATGGGTGGCTTCTGACCCCCACAGACCTTTCCTGCCCCGAAACACCCATCTGAGCACACATCTGGGTGCCCCCTGCTCTGCAAACCAGCTGCCAGGGCCACCACAGAGATGCCCTCCTTCCAAGGCTGGATTTGCTCATGAACATCTGCCAGAGTGAGCACACAACATGCAGGATCCATCCACGGCCAGAGATGCCAGGTGGTGAATGGCCTGAAGCTCACAGAATTTGAACAACCAGACACTTTGCAAAGTCAGCATCCTCCCAAATCACTCATAGCACTACACAGCAAAGCTGGGATCATCCCAGTGCTCAGGCACCCTTGGCTGGGCAGTCACATCCCCATAGACATGCAGCAAGCTGGATCAATAGAGGCTGGGCAGCCACCTGGGAATCACACCTCTGCCATCCCATTCAAGCTTCGGAAAGAGATTTATTGCTTTCAGTTGTGTTGATTCTCATTGTGTGTGTTGCAGGTGTTGGTGAGCTTTGGAGATGCCCATTCCAGAGCTGCAGCAGCAAAGAGTAGGAGAGGGTTCCCAATGCAATGTGATTTTGGGCAGGCACCCAACCCTGCGTGGTGCTCAGCACCCTGGGTGATTAGAGCTAGGCCTGAATCAATCACTTATTAAAGATGAGCGATCCCACCTGGCTGAGTGGGGTCACTTCAGCACAAGGGATGGATCCAGCCCCGAGCAGCATTTTGAACCATTGCTGTAGAATACGCTAGCACCGTTTGTTGTATTGTTGTGAATATTGTTTTCCCATGGGAGGCCAGGAAGGTCCGGCTGGGACCTCACTGCCACAATCCACCATGGGCTTCCCTCCTGCACCTGCACTCAGCAGCAGCAAAGTGCTGATCGAGCCCAAATTCAGCCCCAATTCACCCCAACTGGAGGGGCTGCTAAATGCCTTCAGATGGGGGCTTTGCTCAGCCATGACCTCACAGGGGTCCCCTGGCCCAGCCCATCCTGGGATTTGATAGCAATGGGGGAAAGACAAGGAAATCCAAGTGGGATGGGCAAAGCAGATGAAACCCCAGAACAGACAGCTCCAGCTCTCTCCAGACTATGCCAGAAATGGAGAAGAAATGGGGATGATCCTGAGGCATCCGCATCCCAGCACAGCCCTCAAATAGACCATGGGAGAAGGCAACGCAAAAGCAACACCTTGGAAGCATAAGCTTGGATCCAGTCCACCATACAGGAAAAACCAACAGCCCTAGGGCTCGACACAATTGAAATCAGGGTTTTCCAGCCCAGAACACACCCCAGGACAGCTCATATCTGTGGCCACTGAGCCAAGAAGATCTGAGGCTCCAAGAGCTCACATTAGCTAGATTAGAGCTATATATATTCACATTAGAGAATTTGGCCCTATGGTCGCTCTCTAAATATCTATACACACACACGCAATAATTGTATGGGAAATGGCTGAAAACTGCTGACCAGACAAGTCCAGAGAGCCCGTTCCTGCCATCCCACCTGCTCCTCCAGCCCTGCCCGATCAGCTGTGCTTTCTGCTCCTGACACCCAGATTAATGACCAATTACTTGCCCCATAATGAGTGCAGGTGTTTAACTTTCAGCTCACCTTCCACGGAGCCGGCTCTTGGGGCTGGGTGCTGGGGCACTCAGGCTTTGCCTCGTTATCTATCAAGCTGTTGTCAGCACATGCCACCCCCATCCCATTTCTAAACGTATTAGAGACATTTTAGCTCCCACAAATCTCCTCCGAGCCACTGGAGAATCTATAAACACTATAAACATGAATACTGTATATTCTACTAAGAAAATATATATTTGTGTGTGTATTAAATATTCAGATTCATGCAACAGATACCCATGCAGCTGTACTGTATTACTGGTTAAATTTCACTGCAGTATAAATATATTGTAGGCCACAGCATAGTTGCTCCAGTTTTATATATAGATATCAAAAAAAGAGATGCTTTTCGTTTTCCCAACTCGTTTTCAGTGTGTCAGTGGAGGTGTCTTTGGTGATCCTGGAAATAGTGGTGGATGGAAGTATCATCTGAATAAATCAATGAAATCCAAGCGTTTTGATTTGTTTACTCGTCCCTCCCGGTACCCAGCATAGAAAACTTAAGACTTAATAAATAATGTGCCGCCAGACTAATTATCCCTCCCCTGGGCCTCTCACTGGCATACTGCAGTGGCTCAAACTATTGCAGCATGCAGCATTTTCCGTTATGAAACAAGAGCCGGGGCGATGCGTTCAGCTTGGCACTGCTGAGGTGGAAACCTGAGCCCTCTAACAAGCGGACCAGCCCTGCCTGACCTTCCCCAGCCCCAAGCTGATGACCCGGCTCTGGGGACGGGGCCATGCCAGTGAGCATCCCTGCATCCCTGCTATGGCGTGGAGCTCGGACCTCTCCACACCTCTGGGAAGCAGAGAGCCTGGGATGGCAGAAGGGAAACAAAATGGTTCGGTTTTGTTTGCTTGCACGTTATTCAGTGTGGAAATCAAAGGTTAAAAGTCACTTACACAGCTATTGCTTCCCATGCAGAACCAAATAAACACCGTAGAAAATACTGTGTTAACTACAATGCAGAGCAGCACTCAATATCTGCAGTTGTTCCACTTCAGCTTTAAATACGGGACTAGGATTTAGCGACTAGACATCGGTTAGCATTTTGGTGATATTCACATAGTTTGTGTTAGCTAGGGTGCAATTGGCTGTCTTCAAGTTCTCCTCCCTAAAATCCTCATTGCTATTGTTTACACCTTCCTGAATCTCCATATAATCAGACTTACTAATGGTAGAGGCACTTCTGCTTTTCTTTAGGTCAGGGGAAGAGGGGATCTTTGGGCAGCTGGTTACTTGCAAATATTGAGCCTGCTCCTCTCCCTCCGTCTCCCGGTGGTAGAAGTAGTTGAAGTTAGACACTATGACGGGCACGGGTAAGGCAATGGTTAATACGCCAGCGATGGCACACAGAGACCCCACGATTTTCCCCCCGATGGTGGTGGGGACCATGTCTCCGTAGCCAACAGTCGTCATGGAAACCACGGCCCACCAGAAG
The DNA here is from genome assembly GCF_054131305.1 of Coturnix japonica. NCBI lineage: Eukaryota > Metazoa > Chordata > Aves > Galliformes > Phasianidae > Coturnix > Coturnix japonica. The sequence continues at coordinate 2,737,139 of NC_140700.1, forward strand.
GCATCGGGGATGCTCGGGAATTGGGACTCGCTCTCGTCGGCCTCGGCGAAGTAGACGGCGCTGGAGAAGAGGATGACGCCGATGAAGAGGAAGAAGATGAGCAAACCCAGCTCCCGCATGCTGGCCTTGAGGGTCTGCCCCAGGATCTGCAGCCCCTTGGAGTGCCGGGACAGCTTGAAGATCCGGAAGACCCGCACCAAGCGGATGACTCGGAGGATGGCCAAGGACATGGCTTGCTGGCCTTGCTGGCCATCCTCTGGCTTCTCAGCCAGCTCCGTCCCCAAGGTGATGAAGTAGGGGATGATGGCTACAATGTCTATAATGTTCATGATGTTGGTAAAAAATCCAGCCTTGCTGGGACAGGCGAAAAACCTCACCAAGAACTCGAAGGAGAACCAGATGATGCAAAGCGTCTCCACGATGAAGAAGGGGTCTGTGAAAGAGGTCGACTGCTGGTACCCCGTGCTGCTGTTGGAGTAAGGAGGGTGGCTCAGCCCGCTGCCGTGCATGTCTTCATTCTCATCCCGAAAAATGGGCAATGTTTCCAGGCAAAAGCTCACGATGGAGATCAAAATCACCATGACAGAGACAATAGCTATAATCCTGGCAGGGCCAGAGCTCTCAGGGTACTCGAAGAGCAACCAGACCTGTCTTTGAAACTCATTCTCTGGCAGCGGTCTCTCTTCTTCTTTGATGTAGCCTTCGTCCTCCCGAAACATCTCCATGGCTTCTTCCCCCAGTTCATAGAAACGAATCTCCTCTGAGAAGATGTCCAAGGGCACATTAACCGGCCTCCGCAACCTCCCTCCAGATTGGTAATAGTACAAAATAGCATCGAAGCTGGGTCTGTTCCTGTCAAAGAAATACTCGTTCCGGAGAGGGTCGAAATATCTCATTCTCTTTTTAGGATCTCCTAGCAAAGTCTCCGGAAATTGAGCTAACGTTTTGAGCTGGGTCTCAAAGCGCAGCCCTGAGATGTTAATGACCACCCTCTCGCAGCATTCATGGTCGGTCTCGGGGTTGTACGTGTCCTGTGGGTGACCTGGAAGAGCTGCAGCTTCGTCTGCAGGATCTCCGGTAGCAACTGTCATATTGGGGTTGAAAGAAAATCCTTATGCTAAACTCTTCCGAGTGCCCGGTGGTGGGATCGGACTCAGGGCAAGGCTACTATCCTGCAGAAGGACAGGTACGTAGGTGTGGAAGTGTCTCATGAAAAGGCGAAGGGATGATAAAACAGGAGAAAACAAAAAAAAAAAGGAAAGAAAATTGCCCCTGCTGAGAAAGAGAGAGATGAAGTAAAGTTGGGGGGAGGAGAGCGGCTCCCTGCACTACCGCTGCCTACCTCCGTCCTCAGGGGGGTTAATCGGAGTTAATCAGAGTTCAAAACTCCCATCTAAAGCCATTAGGCAGAAGGGAGGAAACACCTGAGGAACCTTCATCTATTCACAACCGGCATAGAAAAACCGGCCTTGACAAAGCAGAACATTTTGGGGTTTTATGGTTAAAAATAATAATTCATAAGAGGGGAGAAAAAACCAGGAGGGGGAAGGGAAGAGAAAGGAAGCAAAACCCCAACCAGCCCTATAGCGGTAAAGGGACCCGCGGGGCAGTGCGGGCTCGGCTCATTTCCAGGCATGCAATTAAGGGTTAACATTCAACCGTGCATAGATTATTCTAAGGTTCTATAGCAGGCAATCCGGCACGACCCTCCAGGTAGCCCTAACGGCTCCGCTTTAACTTCGGCACCGTCCCCATTCTCCTGCCCCGGCTATAGGGCCGCGGGTGCTGCACTGCCCGCCCCGAGCTGGGCTCTGCTGCCTGAATTTGGATGCAAGCTGCCCGCGGACCACTGCAGTCCCCCTCCTCGACCGCTGGTGTCCCGGCTGCTCTCATTCTCTGCAAAGCGCCATGGCACACAGAAAACAAATCACATTACCTGGAGAAGCCAAATCTTAGTGTCTCTTAGTAAGACCGATTATCTGACCCCTGGGGAAATCCTAGAGAGGAATACAGGCTTCCAAGATCCCCATAATTTCCTCTCTCTTCAAAGTTAAAAATAATGGTGAGTCATCGTAGAAAAGGAGAAGGGACATAAAAGGGGTGAGATTTCCAGATGGTGGAAGTCGGGTCTTGGAATGGTTTGGACTGGAGAGAGAGAGAGAGAAAGAGAGAAAGAAAGAGACAGAGGGACAGAAGTCCTCCCGGAGCTGTTGCAGGTCCGCACTTCAGGGCAGAGCAGGGTCTGTCTGATGCCTCCGGTACGGCGGGGGGAAGGTGCTAAGCTCAGCAAAACCCGATGTCCCCGGTGTCCTCGGGAGGTGTGGCATCGCCTGGAAAAAACAGCGAGAAGGTAGAAAACCAACGGGGGTTTTGGAGGCAGCGTCCGCAAAGCCCCCGATTCCTCCGGGCAGCGCCGCTTCCTCCCCGCCAGCTGTTATCCCGACGCTTCGCTAACCTGCACTGCAACACGAGCCGAGGGGAGAGCGGAAAAAAACAGAACCGCGTCCCTCTCTTCTCCTCTCCGCTCCGGGCGGTGGGGCCGGGCCGCCCGATGGCAGCGAGGGGAGGAGGCGGCGGGCGGAGGGGGAGCGCCGCAGCCCCCGGCACAGCGATGCTCTGCGGCGCCGCACCGAACGCCCCGGGGACGGCGGTCCCTACGGCACCGCGCTGCCTCCGCGGGGGGCTCGGGGCGCTCCGTTTTCATCGGTGAGACGAAGAGCTGGTCGGTATCCCCTCCTCCATGCTCCCCCCTGAGCATCCCCGGCCGTGAGACCCACGCGACCCGCACCCACCCTCTCCATCCTCCCCAAAGCCAACCCCCAGCCGACCCACCCCCCCGTGGGGATTCCACTCCGGTGGGGCTACAATTCTCAGGGAGACGCTGGGGGGGCTCCGATCTCTGCATCAGCCTCTGCTCCTCCATCAGACCGCCCCATGGGATGCTCGAGCAGCAGCGATCCATCCAAACTCTCCTTTCCCCCCCCGGTCTCTTTTTTGTTTTTCAGGGTTTTTTTGCCCTCCCAAAGAAAAAAAAAATAACAACAATTCCTCTAACCTCCCTTCTTCGGCTGCAACTCGACTTGTCTACTTTGAGCCAGGATTACAGAACCGGGGAGGGGAGGCAGGTGGAAAATAACCCCGCGGTCTGAGCCTCCTCGGTAAAGATTTCAGCCTCCCGCAGGCCATGTACGCCTGTTGGTTTCTCTCTTCATCACCTCGGGTGCAGATATTGCTGCAGATCCTTCTTTTCTTGGAAATTTCCCCTTCCCGTGCAACCCTCCTCTCCCTTCTCCTTATGCACTAGAAAAAATAGTACAACCCTGACAAGGCTTGCAGCATCCAACGGCTTCGCTTAACCCTTTTCTACCAGGCCCAGAGGAGAGGAGCTGGTTTTTGTCCCAGTTTTTCTCCTTTCAGCCCCACTCCAAAGCCCCGCTGGGTTTAACCTCCTTTGGCTCCTGTGAGCATCACAGCAGAACACCACGAGCAGCATCCACCTGCTGCAGCCACAACGTGAACCTCCAAATCAACCAACCTTGATGATTTTTTTCCAACATGCATTTCTTCTCCTGCCCCTAAACTCCCTCCTCCCCTTCCTCCCTGCCCAAAACACCCCAGGTTTGCTCAGCAGTGCGGACATTTGCTCATTGTTTAACATGTTGATTATAATTTAGCATGAGGTCTGGGCTCCTCTCTCTGAGCCGAGACCCGAGCGGTGATTCTGCTGCTGATCTGAGACGGTTACAGCATCATCTGAGTTGACATCACAGATTCCAGCACTCATTTTCTGCTACTTTCTCCCCATCACACTCTGTCCTGCTCAGAACCAAACACCTCCTCCCACCACCACCCCGTCTTCGGGTTCCGTTCATGCAAATCTGGGGGCTGCAAGGGCAGGAAGAAGGCGATAGAAATCAACCACAAGAGCCCGGTTTGTCACTGCAGGCACAAGGCGAGCTCGCTGCAGGCACGAGCCATGGCCGTCTGTCAGAGCGCTGGGATTTCGGGCAGCCTCGAGGACAAGGTCGAGGCGTTTGCTTTCCCTTTTGCAACCGAGAAAAAAAAAAAACAAAAACGCCAAGCCTCCATTTCACAGCTTGTGGCAAGCCGCTATTTCAGCAGAGACAGCGGGGAGGGGAGGTGGAGGGGGGTGGGGGGGAGAAAAAGGCACCAACTTACAATTGGCTCTGCAGTCAGGCATGCAGCGAATGCACAAACAGCCGCGCTCCGCTCTGCTGGCAGCACCTTCACCTGCGCTGCTGGCCCTGAAACTCGCCCCGGGCTCCTGGGAGCAAAGCTCCGAAGGCAACAGAGCTTCTCAATGAATATTCATAAGATTAATATGAGCATCTCTCCCCCCCCCTCCCTCCTCCCAAGCAAGAGACCTAGATTTCAACCACTGGGAAATAATCATATCCCTGGATGCGCGATGCTGCTGCTTTAGCGGGCGGCTCTGAGCGTACCACGTTTGTGTTGGAGCCTGGATCTGCATGGGGAGATCTGGGGTTGCAGCAGCTCTGCGCGGCTTTGGGGGAGGCAATGGGGCAGGATCAGGCTCCTGTGGGCCACGATGCCAATGGTTGGGGTGAGGATGTTGTGCTGCCCCATAGGCTGCAGCTCAGCTGGACACAATGTGAGCGATGCACCCACAGCATCCCCTCTTCTCCATCACCCCTAGAGCAGTTGTTTTATGTCAGCCTGCTTTTGCAGACCTGCACATGGAGACATCACCCCATCCTAAAGGAAGGGGGGGGGGCAGGCACACAACAAAGCTGGCACAAAACGCTTTGGCTCAGCCTTGGATTGTTCTGCTATGACCATCCAAGGAGAGCACCAGTACTGCAGGGTGCCCAGCATCCAGCAAACACTGGGGGAGGTGATGGAAGCATTTCAGTTCCCATATGCAGCAGTCAGACTGTGAGGTGCTTATGCTGCTGGAGGGGATTGCAGGGCTCACCCTGGAAGCCCAATAAAATCAGTGCTGTGGGTGATGCCCTGGGAGGTGTGGGGGCATGGTGGGGTTAACCCATGTTTCCCTGAGCCTCAGCTGAACATGAATTTCCATGGCAAAGTGGGGCTCACACACACTGCTCTGGGTGTGAGGCTACTTGGGAAGAGGGGTTTTAATTTTTCCCTATGTTGTTTCAGCCTTTTCTGAGCTAGATCTGCCATAGCAGGGTGGGCAGAATCCAGACAACAAGATGCCCAAGGCTGATACTTATGCAACGTGTAGAAACTGAGGCTGAGAGATTCAAGCGCAGCTGAATTTCTAAGCTGCTATTCCCACTGCTGCCTTGCCAAGGCTTTGCACAACCAGTGGGGCTTTTCGTATCAGCAGAAGCATCTCCTTACAAAGAGCTCCAATCCCGCCTGTAGCAAACGGAGGAAACCTCTCTGAATTGAGTGATGCTCTCTGATTTACTACCCTAATTGTGGAGCTATTATTATAATGTGTACGTCTGCACCCGCCTCCCTCTGCCACGCTGACAACTCAAGATGTAATTCAGTGCTTTGGAGAACGCAGCGAGTCAATACACTGCACCTACTTGTCTGATTTACATGTGTTTCAATGGCTGACACCTTTGCATTAATATTGTCATGAAAATATATAGGGATTCCCACTGGTTTCTTTCTGTTATCCAAATGGAATGTATACCTTTCTGAATTGGGACACCCTGATGTGATGGAACAGGGTCTGAAGATGGAGGCAGCCAAGGAACAAGGTGACACATGTTGGGGGAGCACTATGGGGCCATGTTATGGTCTCTGGAGCAGCTGAGCCCATGGGAAGGTCTCCTCATCCTACAATGAGCTCCTGATCCTTGGGAAGACCCACTGCCCCTTGGTAAGGCATGGCCAAAGGGAACCCAGCCAATATCACCTACCTGCAAAGATCAAATCACATACATTCTCCCTCTGTGGTGTTTCCCAAATTAAAAATATGGGGTTATTTAAAGAAAATAACTCCAGGTTCCACCTTGAATGTTCGTTTGATGAAGGCTGTTGTGTTGATGCGTCGCTCAGCCCAGAGCAGAACCGGCAAAGATCGCATTGCCTGAGAGCTGTTCATTGAAAACAAAAAGTCATTTTGCCCAACTGAAACACGGTGTAGAACTTCAGTTCTTGAGGTCTTTGGAGCCCATTGAGGTTGTGAATATTTCATAGCAGGCTGCTGCAGGATTGCTAATGGAGCCGTGGTGCAGGGCGAGCGGCAGCTCCGGCCACTCTGGCTAAAAGGTTCTTATAGCCTCTTTCTTTGACCTGAACCAACAAAAAGGACAGGACAAGCCAAATTAGTGAGAAGAAAGGAAATCAATAGCTTCCTTCGAGACAGGCACGATTGCTTTCAGCTCTGGGAAGGAATCTGTCCTGCTCCCAAGCCTGCCTTATGCTCCCCACACTTGTCTGTGTATAACCCCCCCATGTTCCTCCCCAGGGCTGGGCCTTTATGAAGGCATCAGCTGAGCCATCGCATCCCCCTGAGCTGGCTGGGGGCAGCTGAGGGTACCCAGCTGTGTTCCTCCATCCTCAAGTCCTTCCAGACACCACGAGACTGAACTGCTGCAGGGCTCCAAAAGTGCTTTTCTCTGTGTTGCTGCCAGCCAGCTTTGCTGAACACCAGAGCTCCCTGTCTGACCCCGTGGGAGATGCAACAGAAGTGATGAGTTTTCCCACATGCCTCATTTTCCTCCAATGATTTGTTTTCCTCGGGTCTGAAGCAGACCTTTCCCATGTGTTCAGTGGAGCATCACTTCTACTCCAGCTTTAGGAAGGACGATGCTCACCAAAATAGCAAGGACACAGAACTAACTGAGCTTAGGGAGAACAATAAGGGGAGATGGGAGATGCCTGCAGTGGAGATAGCAAAAACCTGCAGACAGGTTGTCTCTGCCTTGGGGCAGTGGGTAGGTGACCTTAGGTGACTTCATCTCCTGGACCCTATGTTCCTTGTGGTCTCTTCTAGCTTGGAACGTTCCATTCCATTCCATTCCATTCCATTCCATTCCGTTCCGTTCCATCCCATCCCATCCCATCCCATCCCATCCCATCCCATCCCATCCCATCCCATCCCATCCCATCCCATCCCATCCCATCCCATCCCATTCTTCTTCTTCTCTCATCCCATCCCATCCTCAAGTGCTGCATAACATCTGTGTGCCTCCCTGTCTATCTGCCCCTGCTGTACGGTGGGTGCTGGGAGAACCCAACTGTGATGTTTTCCACTGACGTGGCCACAAACGATGCTCCATGGGAAGGAAAAGACAAGGCAGGAGGAAAAGGGCTCTGATTTCTATTCTCTTGTCCTACCACACACGGATGCTGCAGGGAGAGATGAGGGCTGGGGCTGCTCAGCTGGGGAGCACCTTCCCCAGGGCTCAGTGGCTGTGGGCACAGTGACCACCATGGGCACAGTCGTGGTTTCATCCACAAGAAGGCACTGGATGGGTCCAGCCCAGTTATGGCTACGCCAAGCCAGAGAGCAAGCAGTGACAAACCTTGTTCCATGCCAGATCCCATGCTATGCCAACCCACTCCACCTTCATCTTCCAGCCAAGCCAAAGCCACCAGTGTAGCTCCATCACTACAAGAACCCTCCCGGAGATGGCTTTGTTAGGGTGGAAAATTCCTACAAGACACTGTGGGATGAGGTAGGAATTCATCGTGTTATCACTTCCCAGGGAGATGCTCCATCACTGAAGCCTTGCAAGATCATCCCTGGTCCAGGTCCTGCTGGCATGGGGAGGTGACAGGCACAGTGATGCTGGGCAGGACACGAGGTGCCATGCCCACACTGGGTGATGGCAGAGCTCTGCCTGCTGCCCTGCAGCATCCTCTCCATCACCTCGCTGCCGTATTTACTATTTCTTCCTCTCCCACCCCCTCTTTTGGGACTAGACAGACTTCCCTGTTTCTATGGTAACCCTCCCCCTCTCCCCTCATTTCTTCAAAGAGGTTTTCATTCGCTTCTTTAGAAAACTGCTATTTTTAGCCTCGGCATCCCCTGCTCCCCCTCCCCACCCTCTGCTCTCAGTATGTGCTTTCCTGAATGAGCAGCACCCACCTGGGCTGCCCTTGAGCTCCCATGAGGGCTACATGGCTGGATCAGGAGCCACTCGGAACCATGGTCCAAATCCCGGCACCTCCCTCCATTTGTGCTTAATTCCTTTGGGGAGTATGAGGAAATGCAAGGAAAGACCCCAGGAACATCTGCAGTCCCCAGCGCTCTGAGCAGAAGCACAAGCAGAAGGAATTCAAGAATCTATCAAATAATGAATACTAACAGGGCCAGGTGGTGTTTAAATGATAACCTTAGTAATCCCATGGGTATGGGCAGTGCCCCCTGGCAGGAGGGAACCACATCTGACCAGGTGGAAGAGAATCCTTCCAGTTGCCAGCATCTGTTTGAAAGCTAAAAACTGATGTGTTAAATCTGAGGTCTCCTTAGGAAGAGGTGGTTTGGGGAGAGGGGAAATACCCTACAGGGACAGGGAGCTCAGGAGGGACCCACTGGTCTGAGTCCTGTTGTGGATTTGGTGTGAGCACATCACCCTCTGCCCATCAGTGTTCTTGTGCTGCTTTTCATGCAAGCACATGTTTGGGCTGATGCTATTCATGCCACCTTCTGCATCTCAACCTTCGAGACATCCTGTTTTTCAAGGTTGCTGAAGCACCAGCCCAGTTAACCACACATCAACCGAAACTGACAGCTGGGAGCACCACAACCCTCAGGGGAACCAATGCAGAAAGGAACAAAATGAGGTCAGGGCACCCAGCACCAGCACCAGAGCTCCGAGCATCCCACATGGGGTCTCCTCCTGCTGCTGGCTCTGACCAGAATCTGGTTTGCTCCCTGAGCAGCCACTGGGAGACAATTAGGAAACAGTGGCACTGAAGATGGTGCAAAGGGATTTTGCTCATCCCCCACTGTGCACCTGCAGCCTTGGTGCTGGCAGCAAACCGAGAGAGAGATAGAAGCCAAACCAGCACAAAAGCAAGAAGCTGAGTGCTGTATTCCCAGGAACCTGCCCAAATGCAGAAATCAGAGGCAGGGGCAGAGATCAGGCCCTCAAGGAGAGCCCTGCGTTGCTCTGTGCAGACAGAGAGGCCAGTGGGGTCAGAGCAGATGATTTGTAGAACTTGAGGCTTCGAGGTTCTTTGTCATTGCTGAATTCCCAGTCTGATCCTACCAGGAGCGGGCATGGGGCCACTGCTCTGCTCCCAGCCCCAACCATCAGCTTGGAGTCTTGCACAGGGTTTAGGGATGCATTCTAAGGAAAAGGATTTGCAAATCCACCCAGCTCAAGAGCTCGGTCAGCGCTGCAATAAAACAATACCTTGCCTGCAGGGGCTATTGGGCCAATGGGATGCAACAGAACAGCACTTTTGCATTTGCAGTGCAAGCCACCCTAGCAACGGGTGCCCCACCAGCAACAGATGCTGCACCAGACCCAGCCTTCCCCACACCGGCTTGGCTTACATCACCAATCTTAAACTCTGGGTTTCATCTGTGCCACAGCTCTGCTCGCTTTATGGCTCCCAGCTGTGTTCCCCAGAGCAGAAATGTGCAGGTGATTGAAAAGCAAAAGGAACCAGAAAATTCTGCAGGTCTCCAATTGCTCTCACGCTGCCCAAGTGCAGACCAGTCCCAGCTGCTGCAGATTAAATGCAGCTTGTAGAGTCGTCATTTATTTTTCCATTCTCTCTCACTCTTCAATATTTTTTAGACAAGCCGTAACCTAAAAAAGCTCTGAGATTATTTGGCCAAGCTTGCTTTTGGGTGAAGCCCAAAGACGTGGTACAAAGCCAAGGGCAAGGTTTTCAGATGAACTTCAAGCCTCGTTTCTCAAGCTCTCCGCTTGCAATGAGGACAAGCAGTTCAGTGCCTCCACTTACATTGGCTTTGCCAAAGCATCACTGGTGACATCCCTCCTTGTGACACTCACAATAAGAATGCAAGGCTTTGCTCAGAGCGATTTTGGTCTACAAAATGAGTGCAGCTCTCCAGGTTGGTGGGGTGGATGGAAATGTGCACATTTTAGCCCAGGATTTTACTGCTTGGTTTTGTTCCTGAGAAATGCATTACATTCCACATTCTTTCACGCTGAAAAATGAGCAAGGAGTTCATAGAATCATAGAACGGCCTGGGTTGAGAAGGCCCGCAAGGATCATCCGGTTCCAACCCCCTGTTATGTGCAGGGTCACCAACCATCAGCCCAGGCTGCCCAGAGCCACATCCAGCCTGGCCTTGAATGCCTGCAGGGATGGGGCATCCACAGCCTCATAGGGCAACCTGTTCTAGATGTATTTCATACCCCAATCCTGTTATATTCTTGGTCCCCCAGCATCCCTCCTCTCCCATCTCACCGCCCCCCTCCATCACTATGGCACCACCAGAGTCGTGTTTCAGCCATTTTATTGATCTTTGCGTATGAAAGAACAGTTTTGAGTCCTAATGAAAAAAAAAAAAAAAAACCAATTAAAAAAATAAGTTTGACATCAGGTAAAAAAAAAGAAACCCACAAAACCAGAAAATAAGAACCCAAAAACCCACCCACCCGTGTGGAGCTGAATATGCAGCCCACAGCACAGTGGGGGTCACCAGGACGACGGGGATGTTTGTTGGAGCATCAAACCAGCACCGACAGAACAAATTGAAACTGGGGCAACACAGCTCACCGTGCAAACCAAAACCAAAAGGAAAGCAGTGCAACGAGGCTGAGCTTTGCATCTCCAGCCACAAATGGAGTTGTTTCTGCAGAGCCTGGCTGCTCCGGATTCGGCCTCTGTGCAGAGAAGGCCGCTGGGTTGTTGGGTTGGTGTGTTGAGTATCGGGAGGCAGGATGTTGCTGTTGGAATATCTCTGTGTGTGTTGCTGCTGAGATAGTCCTGAGGACTTCTCATCACCAGCCAAAGCGCTGCCTGATGACATGGAAAGCAATGTTAACGTTACATCCAGCCAGGAAGGAATCATGGAAACGAATTGCATAGTAAATGATGGGGAATGAAGAAATTAAGACCTCCTGTGGGAGAGGTGGGTGCTCGGTCAGGTTGTGGTGTTCCCCTCTTGCAAAGCTTTGGGACCTCAGGTCCTGAAGGAAGAGTCCCTTCCCCTTGGGAGGAGCTCAGTTTGGCCCTGGGAACACTCATCCCTCCATAACAACAACTTTCTGCCCTACACACCAGGTTGGGTGTGTATGGGTTCATCTTTCAGACATCACTCTGTTGGTACCCAAACAAATGGCCAAGTCCCATTTCCCATATAACAGTGGCAGGATGGTAGCAAAGACACACTATTTTGACTGAGACTGCCCCATTTCAGGCACTGGGCCACAACTCCATGCCATTGCTACTTCTCCTCTTAATAGCACAAAGGCTCCGATATGTCAATGGCTTTTCTAGAGCCGGGTAAGTTGTTCTGCACCAAAACACTCTCTGGAATGGCACTGCTGCTGGTCTGGCCTTGATGTCATCAGAGCAAAACAGCAGAGGAGGACAGCAGATCTCAGCCCATTCCTTTGGAAGATGCCATCCCAGTGCTGCCTACAGCACCCTGGGGCCCTGCCCTGCAAATCCACCCCATGGCAAAGCTCCCATTGCCATCAAACACACTGACATGGGAAGGAAGGAGGGCTGCAGACAGCAGGAGGAGCTCAGACGTGTTTGGCGTCTCAAGCGCTGCACGACGCACACGGCTTCCTCAGCATCTCTGAGCGTGGCTTTGAAGGGCTATGAATAAAGATGAGCAGCCTGCAGTCGGATGATTATGGGAATAAATACACGCTATTTTTTGGGATCTTCTCTTGCTGTCAGCCATCATTAAATCTCTCTCTTTTTTTTTGTTTGTTTTTTAATCGACTGGATACATCTTTAATTTGCTTTCCCTTGCCAAATCCAGCTCTCCCCTCAAAATGACATCTCTGCGTGGCTATTCTGGTATGATGGTTATCTATTAAACACACAGGGCTATATTCGGAGTCGTAGCAATGCAGACAATACACCAGACCGACGATTAAAGACTATCAAACTCTCGCTTATTTGGAGAAAGCACATTAACAATTAGCCGGGTCAGCAATCAAGCGAAAGAAATCCAACAGCATGGAGCACATGTGGGCTGAAAGGTGGTTTTGCTGCCAGAGCTGATATGTACAACACTGAGAACAGGTTGAAATTTGGTGTTTTCCACGAGTTGAAGATGTCACAGAGTGATGGAATTGAGTCGGAAGGGACCCTTAGAGACCAACTGCTTGTAATGGATGGGGACACTCAGGGTGTCCATGGGGGAGGTGAGGTTTGGGTAGCAGAGCTGCTGGCACCCATTGGGGGCATCAGTGCTTCAGAACCCAACAGAAGGGCTCTGCTCTTCCCATCCCATCCAACCCCAAGCAGAGAGATGCTTTAACACAGAGCTCACTGAAAATGGATGAGGCACAACCACGGTGGGCACACACATAGCTCATAAACAAAAAGTACCTCCGGGTAACAGTGAGAAAGAAAAATAACTTTAGTACTAATACATTCTATCCCCCCTTTTAAGGGCTACTGTTTAATGTTCCAAAAGAAACTAAATTCAACACCTCCGGGACCAGGGTTTCCCGAGAGGAAATCAGCTCTCCTCCTGCCCACAGGGGGTGCTGGGTCCCATCTCATGGGGTGCTGGGCTGTCTGCAGCCCCGACCCCCCTGCAGGCAGACAGTTGCTTGCCCCTATAGGATCACTGCAGATTTATTTGTTTGATCCCTTTTGCACCCTCAGGACCAGGATAGGTGCTGCAAACCCATCATTTTGCAGGTGTTTTGCAGGGCTGGATGTGACACAGAGCACACAGAGCCCTATGAGCTCCATCCATCACAATGGGATGAGAGCACCATTGGGTTATTTGGGGCTTGCAGGGATGGAAATGGGCTCAGTCCTCACCCCCAAACACCAGACACCTTTTGGCATTCATTCCAGTGCTGGTGAGCTGCAGCCTGGCAGGAGGACACGGCTCCCATTGCAGGATGCAAGGAGAAACGCCTTTGGTGCAGCACATACCTATTTATAAAGAGCATAGACAGGAAAGCCAGAAAAATAGAACAGAGCTTGTTCAGTTCCTATGGCCAAAACCAGCCTGTGTCACTGGGAGCACTGAGAGCAACCCACGTGTCCCTGCTTCGCTCCCACCCCAAGCAGAACACTTGGACAGCCCAGCAGCGGCTCTGCTCAGCATTTCCCTTCTGATTGCTCAACCTTCCAAGAGTTTTTTATATAACAAGCAAACAAACAAACAAACAAAAAACCCCCCAAACCCTAAAATAACACCCATCCCATTTCCACCTCTGTCCTTTTTCTTTTGCTTTCCTTCCTGGCTTGGTGGTGTCTCATCACATTGCACAAAAACCTTCCATCCGTAATAATGCACTTGTGAGAAGACACAGACGAGGAGCAGGTCGGGGTGGGGAGCTCCATCCATCAGTGGGTGCCATCACCTTGATAGGTGTCTCATCCCCAAGCACGGTCCTGAAGCTCTCACACTGCAGCTTTTCTGCTCTCTGTTGGGCAGAGAAAAAGCAGCGTTGGTGCACAGCCTGGCTTTGAAAACAAGCAGTGTGTTATTATGGTTTCAATGCAAAGTGGGGTGGATATCATATATTGGTCCCCTTGGATGACTCCAATCCCTGTTCCCCTGAAATGAAAAGGGAATGTTTGCTAATTAAAATCACATCACAGACTGAATGCAAAGCAGCTGAAAAGAGAGCTAAAGCTAGGAAAAGATTCATTAAGCGTATTCCAGTTATTAACTATTAGCTCGCATTAATAGCAAGTTGCAAATCCAAACCAAAATAATTACCATGAAGAGAGTTTTCCTCATCACATATTTATCTTAGTCAGGCTGAGCTCCTGAAGACCTGAAACCACTCATATGGTATTAAGCAACTGGCTGAGCTGATTGCTGAGACCCAACCTGAGATCCAACCTCCATCACTCCCATTCCCCCCTGAATGAACACCTCCCTGCATCCCACAGCTGGGAAATGGAGCACTGCTCTGCCCATCCACAGTGGGGCACAGCCCTGAGCTGTGGGGATGAGCACCGAATGCATCCCAAGTGCTGGCTCCTTGGTGCTGATGATTGGGTGAGAATTAGGAATGGAGAGCCTGGAGCCATCCCATACACCCAGATAGGAACCTCAGCACAGCATGGACTGATCAGATACAGTGCAATGGGCAGCAGTGCAGACACAGCTCAGGTTTCTCAGCTCTTCTGGGTACCCCAATGCCTTTCCAAGTATTCCTATCTTTGTAGACAGAACCTCCAAACACTCAGCTTAATGATGTCATTATTCCACTGAATTCAGCCAGGACAGTAGTGGGAGTGAGGTCAGGAGCAAGCAGGAGATGTTGCTGCTCCGGCTCCTGAAGGGATGCAGATGTATTCCCAGCACACGGGGCTGATGAAATCCTCCCCCCTCCAACAGAAACAGAGGATGTGAAGCAGAAGCCACAGAAATCAGAGGTTGTTCAGTTGGTGGAGCCAAAGGATTTGTGGCCAAGAGGTGGGAGTTGGCTGAGCAGCTCGAGAGACCGCGTGCACCGCATCTTCCTTGAGCTCTGGACCCAGGGGAAATCCAGGACTGGAAAACAGCTCCTGTTGAGCCAAGTCCTTAAGGGATAAACAAAGAGGATGGGTCTGTCTGCCTCCCTCTGATCCCCCAAAATATGTTGGAATGGCTGAGATTTTTCATACGGAGTTGAAGTGAGGGATATAATTGATGACATACAATAAAGCTTTGGGGGAAATAGATTTTATCACATTAACCTGATGAGCTCTTCTTACTGAGCTGATAGAGGGATGTGCTGTCGTAATACGCTCCTGCAAATGAGCTGCACAGCACCTTGGTTATGAGAATGGAGCAACAAATGCACAGAGATAGGATAAATGAGGCATGAGGGTGGGAATGCAAGTGTGAAGACTCACATCCCCCATCTGCAGCACAGGGAATCCCATCTCATGGACTGCAACCTGCACAGCATCCCCAGCTACAATGCAGCGCTCTCAGCTCCTTTCTTGCTACCACGGGGGCAGAGAGCAAAACGCATCTTTCTGCAGACACAAAAATGCTTTGCAATGCATGCATTCATCTTTTCCATGCTTCACTGCAGCCTTTGGGTGCTCATGAGAGCAAAACCCAGAGCAAAGGCACTGCTGCAGGAGCCCCGCTGCACCCCAGCGCTGAGCCACCACTGATCAAACCATGACACAACCCAAAAGGATTTTCCATATCTGCTATGCAAGAGGCGAGCAAACAGCTGGTGCTGGTCAGCATCAACACAACGCCAAGTGCACTTTGCTGCCTGGAGTGCAGGAGCAGAGATAACCAGTGGCTGATGCAGTCATGAACATCCGCACCAAGTCTTCCCACACAGTACGTGTAAGGATGCTAAAAATGAAGTGCAACAAATGTGGAAGAGCAACAGACGTGACGGAGCTTCTCCGTGCTCAGAAAAGCATCTGAATTACGAGTAGTGAGGAAATGAATCACTGCAGAACCAACACTGAGCTGGGGGTCTTCATGTACAAAGATGGTTCCCTCTGTGCAGAGGTGAAGAGCAGCTGTAGGGAAGTATCTGAGCAGAGTGAGAAGCTGAACGAGATAGGAGACAGGTTTTAATTTACTGGAGCATGTCTTGCTTCATAAGAAGGAGAAAACTGATGGTGCCCTGCAGGGACATCCGTGCGTGAAGGTTTCCCTGTCCTCCTGCAGAGCATCCTCAGCACTATGCCAGTAATGAGACATGGATGGGTCCCTGCAATGTGTGCATATCAAAAGCAGCACCTTATTCGCAGAGGGAAGGCAAACAGGGGCTCGTGGTGGATTTTCTCAGAGCATTTTTGGTTGTTTTGATGGCTCCAGCTGGAAGGGCAGCGTGGGACCCTGCTCCCATCCTTCTTCCGCACAGAGGACGGTTCTCATGAGCAAAAAATGTGGCTTGCTCTCTGCTGCTGACAAACAGCAGGAGCACAGCAGCCCTGACGCCTTCCAGCACAGAGCAGCAAACACGCGTCCCGTCAGGAGGGATGAATATCGCATTGACGGAGGCAACATTACTCATTTTCCTGCTTGGGAAGCCAAGTATGGGAGAAAAAGCTCCGGGTTGTGCCTGGGGCTCTGTCCTATGAGCTGCAGAGCCCTCACTGGGGCAGCTCCACTGGGCTCCCCCCAGGAGCAAACATGCCCCGTGCAATGCAATGGCATCGCAGCTTCATGCTGTACCCTAAGAAAACCCCACATCAGAGCTCATCAAATGCTGTTAAGCCCCCATCCCCACTACCAGGGGAGTGATTCCCAGCACCAGGGGACACCCAAATGTCCCCAGAACCACAGCACCCAAATGTCCCCAGCTGCACTTTGCTGCCCAAAGAAGAAGACCCAGAGCAGAGCAGGGTGCAGAGAAGAACACCAGCTCCATGGCAGTGAAAGAATGCACAGGATTTGCTCCCATGGCATCCCATGATGTCCTCAAAACACCTTTTCCTCTACATCCACTGCCCACACACACGCCTTGGCATGAGGATGCCATTGCTGAGCTTTCCTTCCCCTACACAAAATGCGTGAGACCGAAAGGTAGAACGCTGCCAGGTGCAATCCTACCTCATTCATTTGCACCACAGGTTTGCAGCCTGTTAAAGCATTCAAATATGGAGAAAGGCGCTGCCTCACGTCGGGCTGGGATGTGCTTGCACGTAGATATGCATATTTTAAAAGCTTGGCAGGAAGAGGGCTCCAAACTACACAATTAAACAGATTTCATGCAGAATGCCCTCCGCACACACAAACCACCATCAGAACCCCACGCTCTGCTGTGCCAGGACACCCCTTAGTGATGGGTGAGGGCTCCTTCCCTTCTGCTGGGGAAGCTGCTGTTCTGCCCTTCATCCCCACTAAACTGTTCCTAAATTGGGGATGAAAAACAAGCAGCAGCTTCCTTTGTCCCTTTGTCAAGGGATGGAACAGAAACAATTGCCCAAAGAAATCTGACCCTGCAGGAGGAAAGGGACACCCCAGCCCTGCTCCGTGACCCCGGAGAGGGACAGATCCCATCTACCTGAAGGGCATGTGCTGTGCTGGGGAGCAATGGAGCTTTTTGGAGGAATCCAGGCCAAAAGAGTGTAAATAAACAGGAGGAAAAAAGTGAGAAATCAAGCAGAAAGGCCAGGATGGGGGATGGGGTGGGGATCCTGTGCCAAAGGTGATGCACCCATGGGGAGACAGAGACCATAGGGCACCCTAAATGCCACCAGCAGCCCAGGGTGACACCTGCTTTGAGGCAAGCTTACAGCCCGGTGTGCTCTGCTGCGCCCAGAGCAACAGCACCAACAACACGGTTTGATGCACACTGCAAGGCAGCAGAGGAACACACAACGGATGGAAGCTGCAAGGCAGCAAAGGAACACACATGGAAGGAAGCTGTAAGGCAGCAAAGGAACACACATGGAAGGAAGCTGTAAGGCAGCACAGGGCGCTCCATCCCTGCAGGCTGCCACGGAGCTGTCTGGCAGCACTTGGCATCTCCTGGCAGGATGCGCCCGGCGGAGCTGTCAGACCACGGAGCAAACGGCACCCAGAGAAACTGACAGCACCGAGGGAAGGAGCAGACAGAAATGGGGCAGAGCACAGCAGGGATATCCCCGTTTTGCTGCTCCCTCTCCCATTTCTGTGCGTGCCTTCAGCTCTTTGACGTTTTTCAGCGGTGCCATTCAGTGCTGAAAAACTACGGCGGATGATCCGGCTTCTTTAGCACCTCTGTGATAAAGAGCTTTTTGCTGTCAGCAAAATGTGTTTGAAGCTATTCTGCCCCCACCGAATGAGGAGGGGAAGCAGCCAGGAAAGCAAACTAACGAGCTGTGGTTTCTTGCTTATTTAAGTGGCACAGAAACTAAGAAGCCTGCGCTGCTGTTTCCAGGCACACGTGTGGTTTCCATCCATGCAGCTGCCACAGCAAAAATATCACAATAAAACTCAGCGAGGAGGGGGTTGAGCTCCCACTGCCCTGAGCTCCAACCCTCCTTTTAGGATGGGGCATGCAGAAAAGCTTTGATAGCCATCAGAAGGGAAAGCTCGCAGCCGGCTGTGACAGCTCAGCCTGCTGGCGAAGGTGCCTTGGGGTTCCCTGCTGCCCCGTGCTCTGGGATGCTGTCAGGGTGAGTGGCTGTCAGCTCTGTGTGGTTGCAGATCATCGCCCTCACCATGGTCGGGGCAGATTCTCTGCTGGGGAAACTGCTGCAGCTCCAATAAAGCCGTCAGATGCCATTAGTGAAGAAGCTGCTCGGATGTTTCCTGTTGGTTCGGAGTGTTTTATTCACTGGTTGGGGTGCTGGGGCTGAAGGGCAGCGTGATGTGGCACAAACTGTCCCAATCCTTTTAAAGCCTGAGGGAATTCCCAGCAAAATTCCCAATTCCAGCATGGTCAAAAACCTCCCTTCCATCCCCTCAGGAAACAGACAACTCAGCCAGGTTGGGCTCCAGGTGTCCTTTGTCTTTGCTGGCATTCCTGTGCACTCCTCACCTGACAAATCATTTTGTTCTTACTCCAAAGCCAATTGGGACACAGCACGGCCCCACCAGCCCCACTGTGGACCAACCCAAAGCACCAAAACACTGCCACAGCTCTCATTTTTTGCACAGTTTTGGACAGATCCCTGCACAGAACAGCACAGCTTTCCCCCAGCACTGCTCACCCAGAGCTCAGTGTGCAGCAAAGTGAGAAGCACAAAGAATCAGAGGATGCTGCCATCCCATGACACCCAAAGTGCACAAAAAACACACCAAGGGGAGCTGGAAAACGACACCATGCATAAGGAAACACGAGGTTTGTTCCAAAAAGCAATGATGCAAAAGAAAACCTCTCCCCCCCTTGCAAAGCTCACCTGATCCCATCAGATGTCCTGCAGCCCCCGGTGTGCACAGAAGGATGAAGGAGGCACATTTTCCCTGGCGACTTTGGGCTTACATTGCATTCTTGCTCTTTCTAGCTCTGCATTTGTCCCCATGGTTTCCAAAGGCTGCTGAGCTTTCATGGCTGAGCTTTCATTTCTGCCCTTGGAGGACACTTTGGGGTTTTGCTCCAGGTGAGGTGAAGGCGGTCCTTTCTCCACTCATATTTGCAGGCTCCCAAATCTCACCGCCAAGGTGTGAACTCCTTTGAGAGGGAGAGGGGGATGGGGGGAGTGCTTATTGCCTACGGGTGGGTGTTTGGCTGCGGGGATGGGCTGCAGGATGGGGCACGGATGGGGGTGCAGGATGGGATCCCCGTGCAGTACAGAGCCATGGGGTGGTGGGGCTGGAACCATCTGGAAGGGCTTTGGAGGGAAGGGTGAGGGCCGAGGGGGGGATGGGAGAAGGGATGCCATGACAACCTTTTGGGGTTTCCCAGGAAACCAGGGTGGCCATAGCAACTGCATCACTCCGGTCCGAATTAGTGACTTCCGCTGGAAGGCGTGCTCACCACTTTAATCTCCTTGCCATAAGCAGCTGCATCTCTCCCAGACGCGGTGGAAAAGGTGGAAACATCCCTTTGTCTGCAGCTCAGCAGCTCGGAATCACAGCCCTCATGCAGCCACCCCATCCCGCTCTGCCCAACACAGCACACGGACCCACAGACCCTGTGATGGGTGAAATCATGCCCAGGGCTGCAAGGGAAGGGTGGAAAATAAGAGGGTTGGGTTTTAGTTTGAACCGATTGCATTCGGCTTCTGATCAGACAAGAATGATCTATAGGGGGAGAAAAGGGGATCTGCGGTGCGTCCCTAAGGGAACACCACCTCCCAGCACTGAGCGCTGTGTAACAACGTGGTAACGGGGACTGTGCGAAATGAAAGGGTTGTTTCCTCCCAGCCCCCTTCCAGAGCTCGGCAACATGTTTTCCTCATCTCCCCACCCAATCCGGGGCCGTTAATCCAACAAGTGAGCTTATGAGATGGAAGGGAAATGGGCTCCGCACCGCCTGCAGGGAAGGGGGGAGCAAACCAGGAGCAAAGCGAGACGTCCCCAAAAGCCAGGAAACAAAGGCAGCCCCGCAACACGTTGCAGAACAGACACCTGCTCCAGCGGTGCCATTTGTCTTCGTTCTCCTCCTCCGTCCCCATCGACCGTCCTCTTTTCTTTGGAGAAGATTAAATCCCTTTCGGATCTTTAGAAAGGAAACAAAAAAAACCCCAAAAGATCTACAAAAATAAACGTATAAAAAACAAGGGCGCAGACAGACGGACGATGGTGCATGTTCCACACAACACCAAGTACACACGGTCACTTTTGCATCATTGTTATTATTATTATTCTTTTTTAACCACGTCCTCAGCTTTCGCCGCCGCTCTGTGTTTATTAAACATCCGTAAAGATCTTTTTGATGTTCACACAGTTGGGATTGTTTGTGGTTGTGCAGTTGCCTGTCTTAAAGGCAGCCTGTTTGAATGCACTGTGGTTGATTCCCCCCTCCTCTATCACCATGTACTCAGATTTGCTGAGGGTGGAATTGCTGCGTGCCTTCCTCATCTCTTCAGTAGACGAAAGGTGCTGGCAGCTCCCGACATGCATGTACTGGGCTTGCTCCTCACCTTCTGTCTCCCGGTGGTAGAAATAGTTGAAATTGGAGACTATGACAGGCACGGGCAGGGCGATGGTCAGCACCCCCGCGATGGCACACAGAGACCCCACAATCTTGCCCCCGATGGTGATGGGGTGCATGTCCCCATAGCCCACTGTGGTCATGGTCACCACCGCCCACCAGAAGGCATCGGGGATGCTGCTGAAACCTGAACTGGGGTCGTCGGCTTCAGCGAAGTAGACGGCGCTGGAGAAGAGGATGACGCCGATGAAGAGGAAGAAGATGAGCAAACCCAGCTCCCGCATGCTGGCCTTGAGGGTCTGCCCCAGGATCTGCAGCCCCTTGGAGTGCCGGGACAGCTTGAAGATCCGGAAGACCCGCACCAAGCGGATGACTCGGAGGATGGCCAAGGACATGGCTTGCTGGCCATTGCCTTGCCTCTCAGCCAGCTCAGTGCCCAGTGTGATGAAGTAGGGGATGATGGCCACAATGTCAATGATGTTCATGATGTTCTTGGAGAAGGTGGCCTTGCTGGGACAGGCAAAGAAACGCACCAGCAGCTCAAAGGAGAACCAGATGATGCACAAAGTCTCCACCACAAAGAAAGGGTCGGTGAAGGACGACACCATGGAAACGGCCGAGGACGAGGAATTGGTGAAGACATCAGGTGGGAGAGGGCCACCACCCGTCCCAAAGGTCCCCCCGGTTCCCTCATAGTCGTGGTCATCTCTGAACTCAGGCAGGGTCTCCAGGCAGAAGATGACAATAGAGATGAGGATGACCAGGACGGAGACGATGGCGATGCCTCGGGCCGGTCCGGAGCTCTCAGGATACTCAAAGAGCAGCCACACCTGGCGCTGGAACTCCTTATCGGGGAGCGGCCGCTGCTCCTCCCGAATGAAACCCTCGTCCTCCCGGAACTTCTCCATGGCCTCCTCCCCCAGCTGGTAGAAACGAATCTCTTCGGAGAAGATATCAATGGGGACATTGACGGGTCGTCGGATGCGCCCTCCCGACTGGTAGTAATAGAGGATGGCGTCGAAGCTGGGCCGGTTCCGGTCGAAAAAATACTCGTTGCGCAGGGGGTCGAAGTACCGCATCCTTTTGCGGGGGTCCCCCAGCAGCGTCTCGGGGAACTGCGCCAACGTTTTGAGCTGAGTCTCGAAGCGCAGCCCCGAGATGTTGATCACCACCCGTTCGCAGCACTCGTGCTCTCCGCTGACCTCCGTGGTGTGCCCTGCGGGACCGGCGGCGGGCGGAGCGGGGTGCTCGTAGCGTTCCCCCCCCAGCAATGGGTGCGGATGCTGCGGTTCCTCCGGCAAAGGGTCCCCGGAGCCCCCCACCACCGTCATGCTGCCTTCCTCCGCCTCCTCGCCCTCTTCCTCCTCGTGGCCGGGGAGCGGCTGCGGGGCGCCGGGGGGCGGCTGCTCGGTGTAGCCCAGGTTGTGGTGGCTGCTGCTGGGGGGCCGGCCGGCGGAGGAGGCGGCAGGAGAGTGCAGCAAGCTCCGGCGCTCGTCCATAAAGGTGTGGGGAGGAAGGGGGAAAGGGTGAGAGGAGCGGCGAGGCGGCGGTCGGAGCCTCTTCTTCCTCCTCTTCCTCCTCCTCGGGGCGGAGAGGGAGAAGCAGCCGCCCCGCTCCCGGCTGCCGCGGCTCTGAGCGGCGCCGGGCTGCGCTCAAAAAGTCCGCCCCCAGCGCTGGCACCGCCTCGCCCCGCCGCTACCCGAACCCCCACCCCCCGGCTCCGCCCGGCTCGGGGACCCCCGAAGCCCCCGGAGAGGCTCGAGCTGTGCCCGGGGTGCGGGGTGACTGCGGGCGGGGAACAGCCGGCGGATGCTGGGGCTGAGAGCGGCGGGGGGAGTCCTGCAAGGCAGGGCGTGTGTGTGTACGTGTGTGTGTGTGCCTATGTATGTGCACATACACGTGTGTTTGCATGCCTATGTGCATGCATGTGTGCATGTGGATGCATGCATGTGCATTCATGTATGTGCATGTGTGTGCACATAAGCCAGTGTGCATGAGTGTGCATGAGTGCACGTGTTCATGTGTGTGTCTTGAGTGTGCGTGTGCAACCCCACAGCAAAATCAATGGAGAAGAGAAGCTGGCTCAGCCCTCAGTACAGGCAGTCGCAGTCTTTCCTGCAAGGAAGCTGGAAGGCTTTTCTCAATCAGTCTTTTCAGACAAATAGTTCACTTTTGGTCAAACAGGACTTTGTTTTTCCTGCAGAAAGCCTTCCCTGCAGGATCCCAATGCTGGCAAACACTCCATCCCCACAAGACTTGCACAGAGGGGTAACCCAAGGGCAACCCCCCCCCCCCAATAGGTCCCAAACCCTACTGGTCACTCTCCAGGAGCACTCCTATCCTCAGCCATGAGCCATGAGGCTCTGGTCACTCAGGGGGTTCCTGGCTGGGGAAGGAGCCTGACCACACTGACCACATGGGTCAGGGATGTGTTAAGGGCATCCCAATCCCATCCCACCCCGACAGCCCCACTGCAGAGGAGGTGAAATCCTCACCATCAGCCCCGCTGCAGCTCCTTGCTGCTGTTATTTTTAACCAGCACAGCCTCCAGAAGGTAGGGAGAGGGGGAAAAAAAAAGCAGATGAAAAGATCAAACTTATTTATACTTGAAATTAGAAACAAGCTGCACAAAATATACAAACCTATGGGGGAAAACAGCAATAAATATTGCTGTAGGAGCCGAGCCCAAACTGTAAATGGGAACAGATCTGAGCTAGCCCAGCTTGCCTTCCTCATTTTGCTGATAGAGCTGGTAGGGGGTAAAATAACCCCAAACCTTCTGCCCCCAAAAGTGGTGGAGGTGCCCAGAAGGAGGGACCCACCATAGAGAACTGCTCTATGCTGGGGCTGAGGCCACTACACTTGTTGCTGCAGCAGCAACAGGGGACACCCATCTCCAGGCCATGGCACCTTGCCCTGCATGGATTTGTGTTCTTATGGTCACCTCCATCCTTAGCTTCACGTCCTGCTCGTGGCTGCACATCACCCAGGATGAGGGAGTCGGGCAACAGGCGTCCAGCTTCTCCCTCTCATCATTTCTACTGTAACTAACAGCAGAAGAATCCAACACTCAGCATCTCCCACCTATCCCAACCTGGACAGAGTGAGAACCAAACATCATTCACACTTGGTTGCTCAAAGGCTGCAAAACACTCCTGGAAATGACAGTTCACATCCAAAAGCTGAGCTCTGCTCTCTATGGGTTTCATGATCATACAACATCATCTGCTCCCTCCATACATGTGTGTAGCACTTACTTAAGGACTTGTCTGGCTCATCTCTTTCCTCTGCTAGGATTTCTGCCAGTAAATCACTGTCATCTGGTCGAAGGCAAACAAACAAGGCTGCTTCGTACTATAAACATTTATTGATGACAAAAGGCTCGAGGCAACAAGGCGTAACTTCCATAACTGCAACAGTTTACTCCAGCTCTCAGTCGGGGGGGGAAACTCACTGGAAATCAGTGCCAGCTCTGCAGAGAGCTGCGTACCTTTGGGATGCAGAGAGGAAAATCCCTTCCCTTGCAACCAGGATCGAGTTGTCCCCATCAGCTCAGTGCAGCAGCAGGAATTAACCCCTCAGCTACCGGCTGCTTTAGATCAGCCTGGAGATCTGCGGCTCCAGCCCAGCTGCCCCAGGCACCGCGTGGCCTCCTGGCCCTGTTTTCCCCTCTGCTGCTTCCACCTAATCCCATCAAATCTAATTAAGCTCTGCCAGGCCAGCAGCTCGCTGCAGGCAGGGCTGCTGCGGGGCCATTGCTGCTGGCCCCAGCTGGTCAAGCAAGGCAATGTTGTGCCCCAAACCAAGAGGCACGAGCACGGTCACAGGGTGAGATTGAGCACGGTTACAGCAATGCTGATAGGAGTCCATGGGAAGGGATACCCCTGCAGTGCCCCCAACACTTCCCTGCAAAGCTCAGCACTAAATGTGCTCCTCCAGGCTGTGGCTTTTCTGTTTAATGCAGGATGGCCACCACCTCCTCCTCCTGCGAGATCCTCTCTGCTTCTCCGTCCAATTCTAATCTTGAATCTGGACTTGACAAATTCAATTTGATTCCTAACAGCCATTTAGGAAACTCCCCCGTGCAATGATCTACAGGCTGACCTGCAGCATCAGCTGCAGCTCCTGCAAAGCAGCTGAGCCAGCACAGCTCCTTTCTTCCTTTCGTGGCCTTCTTGGGGCAGAGGGGACACAGCTTCACCTCACCCACAGCCATAGAGGAACCCTTACAGACCCCTCCCATGTATGGAACCATCATTCCAACCCCCCACTGCTCCCAGCCTTTGGTCCCCTGCCTTGAAACCTTGCCCATCTCAAGCATCCTCTTGTGCCTGCCACAAGAGCTGTGCATCCTGCAGCCGTGCTGCCAGCACGTGTTGGAGCCCTGCCCTCCCTCATGTCTGAATGGGAACCCTGCCTCCATTGATAAATCTGGGACAAATCTGCTACTCTTTATTCCTGAGGATCAGAAACCTTTCAGCGCTAACGCTGTTACAATAATACCTTAATGCACCATAAATGTATTGTCTCTCCTCTCACAGCAGGGAACACACAAAGCTCCAGCTGCTTCATGGGGACACGATTAACTCACTCGTGTGGCTCCTCCTGTCGTTCCAGAGCCATGAGCTCACCTTGCCCTACCTTTGCTGTTCACATCCATAGGAACCCTATTTTCCTGCCAACATTAGAGGCTGACAGTGCCATTCGGGTCACTCCCCACTGCTGAAGCTTGTAAATAAGGCTTCAGCATCAACCCAACTTCTCATGATTAACTCAGAGTCACACACAGCTACAGCAAACAAATGGGCACCAACGCTCTGCTCCTCTTCCTGCCACGTTTAGCTGCTTGCTCACCCCGTAACCTTCAGCTGGTTCTTCCCTACCAGCTTAACCCTGATTTAATTACAGTTATTGGCTCTGCAATTAGGGATGAAGCGGCACAGGGCTGCCTCTGGGCCAGGAATGACCACCCTGCAGCCTTTGGGCTCATAGCAGAGATGCACAACAGCTCTGAGATGCACCCACAGCCGTCTGGCTGCGTAGGAGCAGAGCCTCAAGTCTCTCCGTGCCTCAGTTTCTCCTCTGTACATTAGGAGAACGCTTCTCGCCTCCCACCTGCAGTCTATTTAAATCCCTCGCCAGCCTTTCGCCCAGCTCGCGGTTGCAAAAAAAAAAAATGAGAGAGAAACTGAAACTCGAGATGGGAAATAAAACTCAGAGCTTTCTGACTGCTGCAGTTTGCTTCACAGTCAGCACATGGGCAAAGCTCACTGCTGTGGGGATGGTAAACCCCGAACAGGGTGCTGAGAACAAATGCAACAGGCAGCAGGAACGTGGGGGTATCTCTGTTGCAATAGAGTGAACAGAGGCAGAGTGGCTTCAGAGAGGGGTCACTGCTCTCAATGGGTGGGGTAAGTGAAAATGAAATCCCTTGACCCCAACTCTGCCATCAAAGAATGGGGCAGAGATCCCCCAGATTCCTTTGCACTGCTTGCTGACTTCACACAGTGGCTCCATTGGCTGTGATGGAGCTGAAGGAGCTCAATCCCATCCAGTCGTTTGGGGACCAAGGGGTTACAATTCAGGCTAGAGTCAGGCCTATTTTAATATCCTAAAAATGTGATTAAAGGGCGGGATTATGTTGGCCAAACAATGTTAATGCAAATTCCCCCTTTAATGGGGATCACATTCCAAGGCCTTCACAATGACAGCAAAATGATATCCAGCGGCTTCTTACGCAGCTCCTGTTGCATGCCATTATTTGGTCATTAGGTGATAAGATTACATCCACAAAGCAACTTAACCACAAATCCATGGAGACAGCGTGGCAGCGGCGCTGCCTTTTCATTACGGATGGGCAGATGTCCATGGGATGCAGGGTGGGCGCTGGAGGGATGCGGGGTGAGCATCATTGCCCAGCTGGATGAGAGCTCAGGAGCCCCCGTTTGGGGCAGCAGAAGTCACTCCTTGTGCTTCACTGAATAATTTATTCCAGGAATGTCACTTCTGCTTGGCTTTGGTGGCACTCGTCCCCATCCGAGTTGGCACACGGTGGCATTTCAGCCTACTTATGCCAAGCAAAGCCAACAGCTGCAATAATTCTTCTAGCAGCCCCTCTGACAGCCAAGCCCAACCACTGCCCTCCATCCAAACACAGCTGGAGCGATGTGCCCTAAAATACAGCATCGCTCTCTTCACAACAAGTTTTCAAGTGGATTTTTTCAAGGGGAAACTCAGGATATTTGGGTGAATCGGCGCCCAGCCCCGCTCAGCTGCACAAACAGATCTGTTCTTAAATAGCTCCATTTGGTTTGCACTGAAATACTGGAGAATCTACAAACCAGTGCTGCACTACAAAGCGCCCTTGTAAAGGCTCGAGTGTTTATTTTCAGAACGTGTGCTCTTCACCTTTCTGCCATTGCTCAGCCAGTTGTGCTCAGGAAAACAAATTGTGTCATGGAAATTGCCTGGTTTTCCCTGGTATGGGTGTTGGGGAGCTGGGATGAGAGGGATGGGAGGGATGGAAAGGATGAGAGAGATGGGAGGAATAGAAGGGATGGGAGAGATGGGAAGGGTAGGAGAGATGGGAGGGATGGGAGGGATGAGAGGGATAGAAGGGATGGGAGAGATAGGAGGGATGGAAAGGAAAGGAAAGGAAAGGAAAGGAAAGGAAAGGAAAGGAAAGGAAAGGAAAGGAAAGGAAAGGAAAGGAAAGGAAAGGAAAGGAAAGGAAAGGAAAGGAAAGGAAAGGAAAGGAAAGGAAAGGAAAGGAAAGGAAAGGAAAGGAAAGGAAAGGAAAGGAAAGGAAAGGAAAGGAAAGGAAAGGAAAGGAAAGGAAAGGAAAGGAAAGGAAAGGAAAGGAAAGGAAAGGAAAGGAAAGGAGCAATGGGAGGGATGGGGATGATGGAAGCCCACCCTGTCCCTTCTGCCTCAGTTCTGAGCTTGTAGAAATGCCATCATCACAGCCCAGGAGCAATGAACAGGGAATGATGTGCTGTGTTGTTGTGTTCAGAGGGGTGGGATTCATATCAAATATGTCTCGAATGATCAGCCACAGTTGAGGAATTGTGGTGTCAGGATGGAGGCTGCTTGAGGAGCTCAGCTCCATGCAAGCACTGCACTGGGAGTACCATGGCATCCCAGTCACTGTGCCCAGCAGGACTGGAGAGCCTGGATCCAGCCCAACCCAGCTAAGTGCTAATATTGTCATTGTTCCAAATCCAGGGAAAATTCACTTCTGCCCTAAGGCTGTTCTGTCTGCATTTCCAGCAGGGAAACCCAAACCAGCAGAAATTTGGACCAGAGGAGCCTGTGCAGCATCATGGAAAGGTTCAATGACCCAATGCTGAGCCCTGCATTTTATTTCTGTCTCCTACTTTGGAGCTGCACAAGTTTGGAATCCCCCTTTCTTGCAGAGCCCATTTCTGAGAAGCTCTGTTCAGCTTGCTCTGAAATTCCCTCTGCATCATGGGGTGCTGGCAATGAGGAAGACACCAAAATAGGGGGTGCTGATGAGTCACTGAGTATGAACTGGGAGCAAACCTCTCATCGGGACCCAGGGGTGCGATGCTGGATGATGGGGGGGACACCATAAAGTGATGGGGTGGCACTACTGGGTGATGGGATGACACCAACCTGCCCCATGGGTGCTGCAGTGGCCCTCCTTGTGTTGGCCAGTGACTGTTTTGACAAGGCAGGTGCAGATGGAGTCATAATGAAAGGGATCTGCTGGTGATAAACACAGCTATTCTCCGAAATCTTTCTCCTT
Source organism: Coturnix japonica (assembly GCF_054131305.1). Taxonomy (NCBI): domain Eukaryota; kingdom Metazoa; phylum Chordata; class Aves; order Galliformes; family Phasianidae; genus Coturnix; species Coturnix japonica. The sequence goes on from NC_140700.1 coordinate 2,765,510, forward strand.
GTGCAACATCCGAAGCAAAAGCAAAAGTGATTTGCTTCTTATTTCCCCATTTCTAAACCCCAAATGATAACACACTGATTGGAGGAGGGGGATTGGGGGGTTCCTGCTCAAGAGTTTTGCCATTTCCTTTCTTTTCTATGTTACATTGGGTAAGCTGGGGATGCGTGCTCAGCCTGGGGATAGCAGCAGGGCTGATGGCTGCCACCTGTGCCAGTAACCCCAGCAACAGCTCCGTGCCGACAGAGGCAGGAGAGGATGCTGACTCACTGCCCGCCTCGAGTTCGCAGCTCACCCTTAATAATAAGCATCGCAGGAAGCGTCTTGCTATTCCTTTCCACTCTGCATCCCCCCAGTCCCTTTACACACTGAAGAAACCTCAATTATAAATGAGCACGTGAAAAATAATAAAAGAAAAGGAGAACCCGTGCACACCAGGGCGAATTTAATTGCATGAATGAACTCGTTCCAGTTCAAAAGGCAGCGCCCTCCGTTAATTCGCTGAGGTCATTGCAAAGAGAAACGAGTCCCGAGATGGATGGTTTTGCTCCAAATATAAAGCACTGAATTATTAACGGCCTGGGTCTATGGAGAAAGGAGGGGGGAGCTCGAGAAGACCATCTTAAAGGAGGAATTTGCCCTGAAATGGTTGCAAACCTTTCCCTTCTCTCCTTGCCTTTGACCTCATTGCTTTGTCTGCCGCTTGCTTTCCTTTTTAATGCAAATCTTGCTCTTTCTCCACTGCTTTGTGCCCCTTCTTCTCATGGGGAAGCAAGGAATGAGATCCAGAAGAGCCAGGAGAGGGGAAGTCTGAGATATGGTCGTTTCTTTTGGCTTTTCCTCTTCATTTTGGACAGAGAGCAATGGGAGATCAGCACATCCCAGATGTGATGCCACCACTGGATCAAAGCTCAGAGACGTCCATTGCAGCACATCCCATATCATGGCGATGGGTTTGGAATGGGCAACATTTATTTCTGCTTTGGCTTCACCCATTCAGTCCATCATGAGGAGTGTGTTGAGGTGTCCCCTACACACGGGAGCTTCCTGAATGCTCTCATCCTGTGCTCATGGGCACCTCTTAATGATGACCATCACCCACAGTTAAACACCCATAGGATCCCTTGTGATGTCACATCGTGGCCATTCCCGTGCTGGGCTCAGACACCCATCCTTTCTCCCCAGGTAATGGCCATCAGCTACAGGCAAACATCCATAGGAGCCCTTCTGCTGTAAGGCCATGTCCCTCCATGGGAGCAGCACCTCGTTCCCCTGCTCCGAGCACAGAGATGGGCTGAGGGCACACACTGGCCTTCCCCATGCCCTGTGCAGTGGGGCTCCAGGCTGTACCTGTGCACATCTATTGTCTGCCACCTGCCTGACACGGGAGCTTTTAATAGCTCCATTATGCCAGCAAAGACAGCGCGAGGCCTCTCTGCAAAGCTGAATTGTAACTGCTTTTTAATGAGGATGATTCACGGCAGCTCCTGGTTCTGCTGCCTGGCAGCTCATCATGAAGGAGCTGGGAAGAAAAGCTGATGGCAACCCAGCATGGAGGAGAGGCTGAGAGATGCTTTGGGTCACACCTGAGGCTTGTCTGAATCTCCATAGCCATTAGGTGAAGGGTATAGACAGCGCTTTGTGGGGTGCTCTGAAGCTCAGGGAAGGATTATGATAACCTCTCATCTTCCTTTTTCTTTCCCTAACGTGGAATGGGACATCCCTTTGGTCATTAGGGGTCAGCTGTGCCCCCATCCCCTCATTGGCACAAGAAGCACGAAGGTCTTTACCTCTGTAAGCACTGCTCAGCAACAAAGGGAACACTGCCCTATCATCACCACTGCTTTCATCTGAAACCCAAACGACTGCAACACACAAAGCTCCACAAAGAAAATCAGCTCCATCCCAGTGGATACCAGGACACCACACCACCCTGACTTCACTTCACATCCCATCTTGTGAATGGATTCATTCCAATACCTGCCAGCAAAATGAAAGGCTGTAGGATGCAGTGCACTGCACTCACGTGTGAGGAAACCAAGAATAGCAATGCTTATAATAATAATAAGAGTTGTAAATAAAGGGGGGGAGGGGGGGGGGTGCTTGAAGCCTGTAAGTGACTCTGACAGATTTGGTGTGTGTGTGTGTGTGAAGGTCCCAAAACACAAGTGACAGCAGCAACCAAGGCTTTTGTTGGAGTGAGAGTGCTAGCAATAATTAAATCACTGCCTCATTACGTGCGGACCAATTTAGCCCCTTCTGATGCATTTGGCAGGTACTTGGCGTAATGAATCCACCTGAAACAGCACCTGAGACTGAAGTAATTCATAATGAAGCTCTATACTGAGATTACAGGGGAAGGAAGGATGGTGAGGCAGCCTGCAATGGGTGAGCTGGTGGGCAGAGAATAGTGCAAACCTCAATGCTTCTGTCTTTACCTCCTGCATGGTCCTGGGGGGCAGTGGGGTCCTTCTTGTGCCCCAGAGCTTGGGACCCTGCACCCAAATAGCATGGGTGGCATCTGTGATCCAGGGGGCACCTCATGTCCAGCTCTGAGGTCAGTCTGCAGTCCCAGCTTGTGGCTCTGCCTGCACGGCATCTCCTTCTCTTGCTATTGAAGAAGCAGCCCCAGTTCTAACCCAGTTTCCTCTCATGCAGGGGAGGAACCAGCAGCACGCTCACCAAATGGCAGCCCATGAAGGTTTTACCTCCCTGCATTTGAGGAGTTATACAGTCACGATTAAATACTACTCCCATCCCTTCATATTTGCTGATCAAGCTTATTGCATCCCCGGGACACATCAATGGGGATTTCTGGGGTGCTGCAGTTTCCAGCTTTCAGCCTTTCCTATTTCTGACTCTCCAAACAGGCAGCTTCAGCCTCACATAGTGAGTAAACCATCCAATCCTTGAGGCTGGAAAAGACCTCTGAGATCACCAAGTCCAACCATTAGCCCATCCCCACCAGCGATTCCCAGTGACAGGGCTGCTGTTAGAGGATAACGAAGGGAAGCTGGCTGCTAGGCTTATGAAAGGCAGGCACAGCCCTTAGCCCCTCTATCACAGTGTAAATCACACTAGGAAAAGCATCTCATGTTCGTACCGCTGCTGAAGCTGACACAGCGCTACCCAAACAGACAGCAGAAGCACACGGGAGCAGCACCAGTGTATAGAATACATGAGATTTAAGGCAGCAGCAGCATCTGGATGGGGGTAATTGGGGTTGAAATGCATCTCTGGAGGGATGAGCAGGAGCAACAGCACAAAGGAACTCAGAGCAGTTGATCACTGTGCAAAAAATACTGATGGAAAGTTGTGGTGTGAAATGGAGTTGCTGCTTTCACCTTAAGGTTACCTTTACGCATGTATATTGTTAATGCTTCAGACCTTAGAGGTTCAGAATTTATCCCACAAAGGATAAGGATGAGGCAAAGCTAAGGTTCCTGTTTGCTCTTATCTCCCACTGGATCAGCTGAATCCATAGAGGCACAGCTCACAGCAAATCTCCAGCACATCTCTGGGAGGGTGGGGGAGTCTGGATGGAAAGCTGTGAGCTGGGTTATCCAAGGCAGAGAGGAAGCTGTGTGTGCATACAGTGCGCCCACAGAGCACCATACCCTCCCTGGTAACCAGGGCAAGAGGAAGCAAGGACAGTAATTAATGAGCTCCAGAGGCACTTCTCCATCAGGATTTCGCTGCTCCCTGGGGCTCTGCCTTCCCCAGCACCAAGCAGTGGGTGCCATGAGGTGACACCGGTTGGAGGCCATCCCATGCTGAGGATGGGTGCTCTCCTTAAGGTCATCCTGGAGCTGCCACATCCCCTCCTGCCACACTGTGCCTATGTAGGACATGCAGCCCCCAGGGGCTCCCCCGCTGACGCAGCGTTCCTATGGTGGAAGGCTCCATGTTCATGGGCAGATGGGTTATCTGGGCTGAACCCAAGATGTGGGGACACCCAGCCTGTCTCTCGTTGGCTTCATTAAGCCTCCTGTCCCAGGTGTCCCCAGTTAGCTGCCCTGGCACAGCCACCTCTATGGGATGTCCCTCTGGGAAAGGCAGGAGGGGAAGGATGGATTGCAGCAGTGCACAGCGGCTCCCCAAAATGCTGGTTGTTCAGATTTCCTTTTAATTTACAGATTGATCAGGACAGATTTCAGCTGTTGCATTTACCCTGAATTATCCCCAGATCCTAAATGCTGAGAGAAGTCAGGTTGGAGCTGCACACGTGAGAGCAGTAATTACCAACACCTCACTCTGAGTCTTCTCAGCACCTTTCCACCCCCACCACTGCACGATCGATGCTCTCTGCCATTGCTGACCTGGTTTCTAACTGTCCCCTTCTGGAGCAACACAGGGAGGTGACACTGTTTGGAGACCCAGCTGTAGCATGGAGCCATACTGGGGTCCAGGAGGGGCGAAAACAACAGCACCAACCACAGCAGTGAGCTGCCCTAAAACACTGACTTGCTCTTAAAGCATCCCCAAAGAGCTTTGTATTGCTAACGATTCCTGTCCCTGGGAAAGGATTGCTCTGTAACGCCAATAGTTTCAGTGTGGCCATTTCTTGGGAAACACCCCCCAGGCTGCATCCCCAGAGCTCAGGCTGAATCCATTCTTATGTGACAATGAGTTTAAGGGACTGAGCTGGGCTTTCCCACATCTGGTTTGATGTTAGAACAGATTTCATTGCAGCAGGAAGGCTTCGTGCATCTCTCTGAGTACAACTTGTAACTCCCAAATCAGGCCTGAACCATGGAGAAGAGCTGAGGATTAACAGCACACTGCATCTCAGTGCAAAACTTCCCCTGTTTTTCCCATTCCCTCTTTATCCCACAGCTGAGCTTCCTTAGTGGCATCCTACAGGCATAAGGAGCTCCTTAATGGCTGCAGAGCACAGGCTTTGAACAGCAGATCCTAAGGCTCCAGCTCAGACCTTCACAGCAATTGAGCCATAGTTTAAAAGAAGAGAAGAGGAGGAACATCTCTCTGTCATGTATTACAGGGTGAGCCCACCAGACACAGCCTGAGGCACACAGCTCAGCCCAGCTTCACATTCATTCTTCTGGAGGTGCAGAGTTTGAATGAAAGATGGAATTTTGCTGAGGAGGGAAACTCTACAAGATGCAACACAGCCATGATACAACAGACTGAGCCTGAGTTTGCTTCTTGCCCTATTTTAGCACCAGCTGGATAAAGGGGATGGAAAGGCAGAACCAATGCAGCTGGCCAAAGCCATTGGTTTAATTTCTTCACCTACTGCTTTCGAAACATCCCATGAAGATGCAGCAAAGCTCTTGCCAGGAAGTGCTTCCGTGCATCATAGAAACAGAGCAAGCTCAGTAGTGTTCAAATCCTCTCTGGTTCTTGCATTAATCCCTGCTCTCTCCATTTTACCTAATAATCTCTGTGTTGCTCCCTTTATCCCGCTCCGCTGACCTCCAGCTATACAGGCACTCCTATACTCCCCATCTAGGAAAGCCAGGGATTAGGCTTGTAAACGTTTCAGCCAGCTGAGCACACACCCAGGTGATGTGATACAAATTTGGCTTCAGACTCACAGTCTCATCTGCTCCTTTTTTTCCCTCCCCGTTTCCCCAGACACAGAGAGGTTGGGGCACCTCCTCAGCCCACCCCCTCCATCTGCACTAGGGCTCATTCACCACTGAGGGCATCCCCAGCCTTTCCCAACCCCTCCAGCTCTCACACTGTCTCTTCCATAGCCCTACACATTAAATTCAGATGCAAATCTCCCTGCCACGGAAATATCCAACTGATAGAAGCCTTTGTTCCTTCCCAGGCGTAATTGCAATTTAAGGAATGCTTTTCTCTAAGAGAAATGCCTGTTTAACCTCTGTGCTATCTGGAGGTGGTTGAACCCCACGTGTCCATCTGCAGCAGCTGATAGGGAAGCAGTGAAGGAAGCAGATAGAATCTTTCATTTCTCATCAATAACCCCACGGCCAGCCTGCTGCCAGCCTGCTCATTTTCCATTGTGCAAGTTGCCAGCTGCATCCTTCCAAGCCCTAACAGCTCCTTTTCAGATCTATTCCGAGTCTGTCATTTCTCCCAGCATCGTTAATGAGAAGATTTGGGACAAAATGTTTTGCACCTTGCTTCTCGTTCGGTTTTGAGTCACAGCTGGGAAAAGGCAGCTTGTTTTTTTCACTCTGCAAAGGAAGCTGCTGGAGAATGACAAGCCTTTGTTCTTCCTGGGATGCTCAGAGAATAGGCACTTCCAGCATTCGAGTCCTTAGGAGGCTGTTCAGACACAAGGCTGTTAGAAAATGAATTACAAATTCCATTCAGCAAGTCAAGAAGAAGCGAAGCTGGCAATGTTGAATGCCAGCCCCAGTGCCCTCGAGCTCCCAGAGCCTGAGAAAGCTGAGCACTGGCTTGGAGAGACATCACTTCTGCAAAGATCAGCAACCCAGATGGAGAGCCCCAACACAGAAGCTTCAGACTGAGCCTTAGGTCCAGCGCTGCATCACCAGCAATACCCAGCAGGGCAGCTAAAGTGGTAAGGAAGCATTTATTCACCCTTACACAGTCCTGCAAGCAATGGGGCAATGTCTTCTCATGTGGGGTGCTCATGTGGCCCCAACACAGCATGACCCAATACCCAAAAGCCCTTCACCATGTTCTGCCACCCACTACATCAGTCTTGCCTACACATCAACTGAAACACCGTGTTTGTTCCGGAAAGCCACAATCAACAGCAATCACCCTATTCTAGAGACAGAAACTGGGGCACAAGCTTTCCTCCCACAGCCTCATCTTCAAAACAACCAGCACATCTCTCGCCTTGCACCCCAGCATCCCTGCCACCAAAACTCAGGCAGCTCCTGGCCTGGCAAGGCACACACAGCTGCTCGTTTATTGCCTTTGCCCAAGGATAGCTAAAACCCTGCCCAATTCTACCAGTTTTGCTGATCTGCTCCCACCCCAGGCTCCTGGCCAGCACCGTGTCCCCAGGAAGGATGTGATGGGGGATGTGTGACACACCAGCACACCTCTATTTTCAGGTGCTGCTGTGTGACTGTTTGCAGAGGTGTTTTTATTCTTGTCCCAAACCTTCAGTGCTGTGAACACAGCATCAGGGCAAGGCAGAGGACACAGTCACCTCTTCAGAGCACAGCCAGGTGCTCAGCTACATCTTTAACTCCTATCCTATAGACCAGTGCCTTCAGCCTGTTCTATCCTAAGGAGACCAACCCTGAGGGTTGGATCCTGCATTGGGGATGGTGCAACCCCAGCTATACATGCAGCATGAGGGGGGGATGAGCCCCAGAGAGAGGAGCTGTGATCCTTGTGTGTCCAACTCAGAACATTCTATGGTTGTATAAACCCAAACTGCAGGAGCAGCTCTCAATGCTCAGCTCTGAGGTTTCCCCCCCTCCTTCCCCTTCCAGAACCTCCAGTTTTCTACCTGCCCACCCCAACTCGCACCCAACACAGGGCTGAGCTCACAGCCCACCAACCCTGCAGTGAGAAGGCTCATTGTGCCGAGCTCCCTCCTGCCCAGCACTTATTTGTCTAGAGGAATTTGGGAAGGTTGGTAAAGCAGAAGTAAAACTAAGCAGACAATAAACCCACAGTGCTACAGTCACAGCACATGTTGGTTCAGGAAACTTAGAACCAACCATCCTGGGACTTCAGCCCAGTCTTGGTTAAACCCGTTCTGTGTAGAGCAGTTGTGTTTATTTTAACATTAATTCTTCCATTAAATTCGGGTTGAGAAGGCAGGAAAGTTAAAAAAGGGGACATTGAACCTCAGAGCCCAGGCAGGGAGCAATGCTGTTTTCCTTCTCCTGATCAACATAATCCTAAACACAAGGAGAAGCTTGTCTCCCCAGCATCCCACCCTTTCATTTGCAGGGTGAACCACTAACCCTCTCGCAGACCCAGTAGAGCTAAGGAGAAAGCCCTATATGCAGCATCTGATAATGAAGTAAAAGCACATTTATGGGATTAGCTCAGCTAATCCCTGGTAAATGCAGTTTTATTGCACCGTGCTTGGATTCAGAAAACAGCCAGGCATAAAAACCAGGACAAAAAGTGGAGGTGCAGATACAGGGAGAGTCCACAAGAGCCAGTGATATTAAACACTAAGATGTGGGATCCAACTCAAAACTGAGTGGTAGATGGAGGCCAATGAGGTACTTCCCCAAAACTTCATAGTATGCTTCAATGGGGAACAATAGCAATGCCCAGAGCCCCTGGTGTAGCATGGAGCAACCTGGCTGATGAACCACATGCCAGGGATGTCCCTGATCCCCATGATGGGCTCCAGCACACCCTGCTCTCTGATATACCTCACCCTGTGCCACCCCTTGCTAGTTAAAGCCACAGCAATAAATGCCTTTTCTCCATCCCAGCACTGGGGCTCTCCAAGTGCAGTGAGCCCTGTGTGACCACAAATACAGATTCCCTCTACAGGCACGGCTGGCTGCATTTCAAAGCCCAGACAGCCCTTTCCATTCAAGCCTTCAGCAAGCAATTCTCTCACTTTAACGTGACTTGACGTGATTTTTTCCCAGGTACACTGTCTGTCTGCTCCTCTCTCTATCTGGTTCCTTGAGTGCTGCCAAGCTGTCAGCCCCATCCTGCGCCACAGCAGGGCCATCACAGCTGCTTGCAGAGGGCAGCGATGCACAGAGGCACGCAGGGGGGCTGTGAGAGGAAGATCTATAAGATGCTGTTTTCCTTCTCTTTAATTGCAAACAGGGGGTCGGCACCTGCTCCCATCCTGTCCCTGAGGACACTGACCACAAATGCCAGTCCCACCTCCCATCCCCTTCACCCTGTCCCCTCTCGGCAGCAAGCCTAGGCTTGGTGTGCCAGATGGAGGCCTCCAGGCAAGTCAGCATGGTTAGGTTTAATGCACAGAGCAATCCCAGAGAAATCCTGGGCCCAGATCCTCCATCTGCTCTTGTAGCCTGCTGGCATCTGCAGCCGGCCTCCGCAGGGCTCCCTGCATGCAGGGAATCCCAGCATGACACCAACACCCTGAGTGGTGAGGGGAAAGAGGGCTCGGGCATGGAAATCCCACTGTTCCAATAAGAACACCCTGAGGACATGCAGTGGTAGCCCTGCAGCTGAGTCAGCAACACCTGGAGCCACCAGCCATCACCACGGCCATACCCCAGGGCTGGGCTGTTCTCCTCCAGCAAAGGCTGCATGCCAGCATTGGGATACACAGCTGGATGGGGCTGTCACAGCACAGTGCTCCACAGCAGAGAGCTGCAGAGCCCAAACCACACCTGCAGCACAGGCTGCCACCACCACTTGCAATGTAATGCTCTGTGTATACGTTTTCTAGTCCACTGCAGCAGGGCACAGCAGTCCCAGGCTGACCACGTCTGGTGTCCTCCCAGCGTGCCCAGAGCCATCGTGGATGGAGGGAGATGAAGATGTTGTGGATGCTGAGTGTGGAGACATCCTTGATGTGAGCCCCAGCCTGCTATCTTTAGAAGGAACACATGCTATGCTCAATTCCTTCTGCTCTATTTCCTCCGTGAAACCCTTTCCCATGCACGCTTGCAGGGGCGCGGAGGGAGGAGGGAGGTCCCCATGTCCCACACCAGCACTCACAAGACCAGTCAGTGAGCACCAAGCATCCTAGTGAGTGAAACCACAACACATCTCCTCCCACTGTTGTTTCTGCACCACAAGTCATGGGGACACATCGCTCCATCAAGGCACAGGGCAGAGTCACCCTCTATACAGCCACTCCATAGTCAAGAGGGCTGATGTAATCCCTGGTGCATAGGATCCACCTCCAGACTCACCATCCAGCATCCAATGTCACCAGCAGCCTGGCAGCTCATGGCTTCTATCCCTTTATCCACTCACAAATGCCAACCTTTTAGTAGCAGCTATACAAGCACGCCCTATTGAAATCCATAGGGCCAGCAGGATGAAAGAAGCAGGCAGGAAACCACATCATCTCCTTCAGCACATTGCTGCTACACCAGGCAAGCTTCTACATCCTCAGTAGAGATGAACATCAAAGCCCTTGGCTAAGGAAAAGGCCTGCACCCCAACCTCTGCTTCCCAGCATGGGATTTGCTTTGCCAGATGCTGCTAGAAATGGGACCAAGGTATACTGCCTGTTTTGCAGGCTCTGCCAAAAGGAAAGTGATGATGATGTGGGATTTGGGTTCAGTCTCAGCCTTCCAGCTCATGACCTCCCAGTCATACAGTGCCACAGCCTGCAAACCCCAAAGAGGTCAATATACTTGAGAAGTCAAAGCACTGGAGAAGCTCTGAGCTCCAAGTAACCAAGGCAGCTCTTCCACTTCCCCTGGATTTTTAAGGCTATTGGGGTTCATGAGAATCTGACCCCAAACCCAACATCAGGAGTAAATGGTGACCATGTTCACCACCTGCAATGGGGGTCAGGAGAGAAAAATCCCCCTCAGGAGGACAAATGACACCCACAAAAGTGAGAGGAGACACCAAAACCAACCTGACCCACACGCTCCCACCTTCTGGGGGGCTACAATTCAGTCAGACTGCATGGAGTAGAAAGAAAACGTTTGGAAAGGAGTCAGAGGCCGCTGTTCTGGGCTGCCAAAGTCCATCAGGAGCAAAGCAGGGCTCTGCCATCCCACTGCAGGTGGCACACAGCCACCAACCAGCCCCACCACTGCTCTATGTGCTGCCAGCCCTGGGTGAGGATCTGAGCCCAGATAGCCCCAAAGTGGGGTGGGTTTAAGCAGAAAAGCATTTTCTCTTCTAAAAACCAAACCAACAAATACCCCACTAAGCAGAGATGGCTCATTTACTGTCTTTTGTGCTCTTAAGCACGACCGATACCACCCCGGTGCGTGATTTATCAGAGGGGTGACAAGGCTGTCACCCATGATAACCTTGCCTGCTGTGTGTGACAGCCACCCAAGGCGAGCACACAGCCCTGCGGAGGCGGACAGGAGGCAGCTCCGGTGACTTCTGAGCTGCAGCATCAGCAGAGGGATGTGAGCACAAGCAGGAGCTCACAGAGCTGCTCAGAAATCCCTCTTCTGCAACGTGCTGCTCCTGTTCGTTGGCAGCGGTTAAAGAGAAAGGGAAAGAGGGAATCCTGCAAAGGGATCCCAGGTCTGGGGAGGGGGCAGCATCCATCCTCAGCCGTGGTAAAAGGGGAATTGGCCTCCTGGTTTTATTTGCACGTGAAATGGATGCAAAGGGCTCAGCAGTTCGCATTAAAGCATCTGAAGGACAAGCCTGACTCGTGCCATGTTTCACTGACCCCAGGAGAGATGGAGAAGAACACAAGGTGCCTTGCAGATATTTCTTTCTCCTTTTTAATAGGCACAGAAACAACAACAACAACAAAAGTCCCTGCAGTTTTCTGCAGCACAGCAGACCCGCTGGCCAGGCAAGCAATTAACACATTGTCAAGGAAGCAGGAGAACAGCCTTAATGACTGCAACCGCAGAGCAGCCTCCGGTTTCTCCCCTTCTGCTTTGGAGCCAAAGGAAAACAGAGGCAGGAGCTGCTCATCCCTCCGGCCATGGATCCAAGCGAGGTGGTGGCACACACAGAGCAGCCTGATGTGCTCTGAACAGCGAGCAGATATGGATACCAGGTGGCTGTGGCCAGGCAGATAGGGCCTTGCTGATAAGCTCTGCTCTACTAGGGGTGGGGGACATTGCAAAGGAGGAGACATTGCTAAAGGAGGGGAACATTGCAAAGGCCATTTGCTCATTCCAAAATGTTCTGCTACACCTCCAGCCAAGCAGGGCTGTCCTGGCTTTTCTTGCAGCTTTTTCCACACACCAGCAGAACTCCAAAGAGATAAAAACAAAGTGCCGAGGTAAAGGAATCAATTCATTAGGCTTTGATACTGAAAATGACTGAGGGAGTCAAAACCACATCCAAAGAGCAAGGCACAAGCCTCATTACTCCAGACAGCTCAGGACACCACAGTGCCATACAGATAGAGACTGCACTAATAAATACAGCAAGAACACTCATTGATTTCACACAGGTCCTGCTCAGATCAATCTGATCTGATCAAGAACCTGTTTGGGATCAGACCTGGAAGGGCTTGATCCCAAATTCTTCACTTCCAGCAATACCTCACATCTGCTTGAGAGCACACGATGTTACAGAGTCAGGGAGCCAAGAGCAATGCTTCTAATCCCGCATTAACAAACATGACTCACCCATTTATTTTCACTGGTATGTTCATGGTTATTTTAAGCTTTGTCTAAAGAATGCCAGCTACTGTATAATAACTGGAATGAAAGATGGCAGTGTTTTTATTTTGCTTTACAACTAGAGATTTATTTTTAGTTCCTTTATATATATATATATATATATAAGCTGAAAAGTGAAACTAGTCTGAATATTATTATTGTAAATGCTCTGGCACTGATTTGCTAAAACAGAAGCACATCAACAAGTCCCATCTCCAGACTGGAAAACTGGCAGGGACAATTAGAGGCCCAGCTGCCATCAGCCCCAGCTTTGCATCCCCATGGGAGTCAGCCTGGCTGCCAGGACACCCAGGAAAACCTTATCTCATAAATAGGGCATCCAAGAGCAGCCTTTGCCTTGCAGGATGTGTAGCTCCCACCTGGCCCTGAACAGCCCTACAACACAGAACCTGCTGATTACACCAACAGAACATTGCATGGAGACTTCTGAGTTTTAATACCATACAAGGAATCAAAACCACCCCACTGTGTGCGGGGTATATGGGTCTCCGTTCCTTTTTCCTCCTGGGCCAACCCAAGCTACTAAACCCATCTTGGCACAAGCCCACAGGACAGACGATGCCAACCCCAAGTCCAATCAATGCACCCACACCTTCTCCAGCATCCCACAGTCTCTATCAAACACTCTTCCATCGCTTCATTTCTCCTTCTCCTTCCTCTTCAACTTATACCTAAAATAAATCCCCACTTATTTGTATGGATGGACCCCAGTGTCCTCCCCAGGAAACAGAGGAATGGGTGCAGCAGTTCCTCTGCTCTTACAAAACACACAACCTTCCATTCTGGGATGCCCACAGGACTGCTGCTCCTTTTTGCTCTATGCTTCATGCTTACACCAGCTCTCCCAGCAAACCCATGACCCAAGAGTTTCCCCATCAAAGTTACTGTCAAGCTCCCAGAGCTGCATGCATTTCTGCAGCTGTTTTCTGCCCTCTTGTGAAGGTCTGCAGAAATCCAAGCCCACAGCAGAACTTGCAGCTCCTGCAAACCCACGCTCCCACACTGGCATGTTTGCAGGGCAGAGATCTAAGAGCCCAGGTCTGTCCCTAACCCACATCTGTGGGGATTCCTGAGCATGAAGCTTTAAGGACCAACATCTCTCCCAAAAAAGGGAGACCGGATCCCCCTGCAACAGCCTGCACTGGGCTCAACCCTCCTATTTTATCCCACAAATGATCGCTTTTTAAAGCCCCAAACAAGAAGATTAATTCCCCCTTGCGCTGCTGGCCTTGGCTGGAACAAACTCTCTTTGTCCCCATCCAGCCTAGCCCAGAATCTTTTGGGTTGGATGGGACCTTTAAAGGTTACCTAGTCCAACTCCCCTGCAGTGAACAGGGACATCTACAGCTCACTCTGCTGGTGAGCAACAGGCCTAAGCCCTGGTGGGGCTGCCTATCACTTGGCTCAGCAAGTTAACCTTGACACAACCCAGGAGCCTGGATCACCTACAGCTTTCTGGGCTCACTGGGTGGCACACTGAGGGGTTCATCCCTTCGTCCCCTATTTGTGACCTTATTTTGGGCATTGCCTCCACGGGACTCTACTATTTGGTGGTTTAACTTCAGGTTTAACCTGGGAAACAGGGATGCAGTAAGCAGCTTGGGCTCTGCAGGTTCCTGCTTGCTGAAGACAAAACACTTCTTTGTCCAGAAGGAGCCCGAAACATTGGCTCTAATCCATCCCTTGTGCCAGGATGGGCCATACCAGCAGGGCCCATATTTCCACTCCAAACCCTTCTCTCTCCCATTGGCAGCATTTATGAACAGAAGGGACATGACTCATCCAGGAATCGAGACAGACTATGGAGAGAAGCAGGGGCCTGCTGCCCTGCTGTGCACACTAAGCACACCTGCTTCCATCCACACCAAACCCCACCACCCCACCATATGATCCACAAGTTATATTCTCGGTCAGAGAAAAAGCTTTCCTGCACCAACCCAGTGTAAACCTGAATCTGCAGCTCCTCCCACACCCACAGCCCAGGCTGCCTCTGCTTTATAACAAGGGAAACTGAGGCACAGAAAGGGCTGTGACTCAAAAATACCCATCCCCATTAGAGACCACAACATTCATCCACACACGCTGGCTATGAAAGCCACTCTGAGGAGAACTAGCAGAGCAATTTGTATTCTCCTCCTTCCCAAAGGTGTCAGTGACAGATGCCAACAGCTCCCCAGGGCACCTTTCATCTTCCTGAGACATTTAATGTTCTCATAGCCCGTTCCTGGTCCCATCAATTACTCCACTTTGGCACAATGACGCAATATATGACACGGCACAACCCATTGGCTTTTAAATGCCACAGATGTAAAAGGAACAAACTATTTGGTCTCCTCCAGTTATTTGTCACAGCCACAATGTTCCTTCAGACGTAGCTTCATTCTGGACTACGTGATTGCATGCAATGGCACAGCACCATGTAATCCTTCCTCCAATCCAAGAGCCACACTTCATTGGCTGGGCTCTGAACCACAGGTGCTGCTCATATCGACGCAGGCTTCAAATGAGGATCAGCACAATTCATTGAAGCCAGATGGCATTGCCACCCTGCTCTGCTCCCAAACACTCAGTGCCTCGCAGCCCAACCCTCTCCGACAAGCAAAGCAGGAGGAAGGTCAAACCATCTGCTTGCTCTGAGCTCAGTGCCATATTGAAGTGCAAAGCATTTAAAGACTGGAAAGCTGACCTTACGCTTCCCTACTGGCTAATTGCTTTAGTCTTGCTTCTTCCCAGGCAGTCACTGTGAGTGAGCAGCTTTGGCTGGAGAGCCAAAACTGAAATAGGAAAGCACCAAACGCCCACGAGCATCAGCAGGGCTGCTGTCCTTCCCGTGCTGCTTCCTTAAGGCACAAGCCACAGCCAGAACAGCCTGGAAGAGACAAAACACTCACTTTTGATTATATTTAGGTCTCTGAAGACCCTATTGCTAAAATATTTAGAGTTCTCCCTACTGTTTCCATCCCCTCCCAGTGCAAAGCAGCTGGTGCCTCTCCTCACAGCTGTTATATCATCACACTGTGAATGCTGCCAAATGTATGGGGGAGCCCTGAGATACACGAACCCACTGATTGATATCAGCTTTCTTTTGACAGCCCAGCTCACCCACACAACCCAAACCCCATCTCAAGCCCCTCAGCTGCCTCCAGAGCCCTTTCTTCCCATAGGAATAAGCCCAAAAAACACATTTCAGGCCTACAAACCTGCTCTGCCTTCATAGAAAACAACCACATAAAGAAAGCAGCCATGTACATTGAAGGCCCTGAGGCCTTTCCCCCCCACACTTAGGCCCTACCAGCCCCTCGTTGTACCTGGCAGCCCTGAGACCAAATTGACCCCCCAAGCCTGTTTTATTTGCCCCGTTTACACATCAGAACGCCTGATTCCCATTCTGATTCCTATGTGCTACATTTAAGGTGTAAGAGAAACGACGCAGGAAGCACATACACCAACGACGCCTAGCAACTCAACTGAGCGCTCGCGTCCAGCCCGGCCCTTTTATAACCTCCGGAAGTGGGCGTGGCCACGTGACCTCACTTTTGCCCTTTGCAAACATGGCGGACATGGGGAAAAATCCAGCCCTGCGCATGCGCAAGTCGGGACAAGATGGCGGCTTCCGGTCTGCTTCGGTCCGGGCTGCGGCCTGGTCTGTGTTGGGCTTTGGGTTGTGCTGAATGTGAACCCAGGCAGCCAAGAAGGCCAAAAACATCCTGGTTGTATCAGTTGTAGTGGCCATGTGTTAAGTGCCCTGTTCAATTTGGGCCCCCTCACTACAAGGAAGGCACAGAGAGCGTGAAGTACTTCCAGACAATGAGCTGCAAAGGGTGTATGAAAGGTTGTGTGCTGATAAAACACAACAAAACACAACAAAACACGACGAAACATAACAAAACACAACAAAACATAACAAAATGCAACAAAACACAACAAAACAACAACAAAACGCAACAAAACGCAACAAAACATAACAAAACATAACAAAACATAACAAAACGCAACAAAATGCAACAAAACACAACAAAACATAACAAAACACAACAAAACAACAACAAAATGCAACAAAACATAACAAAACGCAACAAAACACAACAAACAACCCCGTGATTGGAGCTGTGGATGGAAAGTAGTGCAGTAATAGGGCTGAACTCTGTGATAGAAGCAATGGCAATAGCGTTGCTTCTGCACAACAGGAGTTATTTTTCCCCTTTGTCCTAGAGTTGCAAAGCACTTTTTCTTAATCTCAGGAGCTTTCTTCATGTGGATTTCAAGCTCTAAATCCCTCTTCCATCCAGTAAACAGCAGCATCTGGAATAGGCTCTTATTGCAGTTAACTTTTAGGGGCAACACTTTGGGGTAGATGGAAAATTCTTTCCATTGTCTCTGTTCTCTCGACAATTCAAGGGATGTATTTATTCCTATAATCCTGAGTTTCCTGTTTTTCTTTGCTCTTTACAACTCAACAGTTTGATCTGTGACGCTCGTGCAAGGCATGTGCAAGGAGCTTAGTGGCTTGGCTGCTGGGTGGAGCAGGTTGGTGATGCTGCTCCTGTGTAAGCTTGGGGCTGGATTAGCAGTGTCAGTGGTGCTCAGGCAAGAGTTTGGGGTTTAATGGAGACAGCAGCCTTTAGCACCACATATCCAGCACAGCTGCTATGCTGCCATGAGAGCACATTGCAGCCCCTTTGTGTAGATCAGGGTTGCATCCAGACCTCCAAAGTCACCCAGTTTTGTGAGCAAACTCAAAGCCCTGAAATTGTGAAACTGAGTGAACAACTTGGATTTTGATTCCTTTAATAGACTAAATACCTTCTGCAGGTTCTCCACTCCCTAGGTCAGGGTTTGGTAACCTCTGACAAATAAGACAAACAAACAAGTTTTAAACAGCATCTTGCAAGACTCCTGTGTACCAGGGAATATTGCTGTTTCTTACCTACCAATAGTCTGGAAACAAGTGGAACCCTTTGCTACTGCTCACACTGTTCCTCAGCTCAGGGAAGCAGCTTTTCTCTCTGTTGTAATACAGGCTGCTCCCCCAATATCAGTGAGACATGCAGCCCCTCACACAGCCTGGGGCTTTCACCCAGCAGCTAAGTGCATGCCTTGCCTAGGAATGTATTGCAGTGTAGTCCATTTGTTTTAATGAGTAGCCTTAGGTATTAAAAGACATCACACATCACATGCTCCTGTTATTGCTGTCACTTCATTGGACGTTTGGGTTTGAGATCTGTGTCAAACATAGAGATAAAATGCAGCAAGAGTGGCCAGAAACAGGAGCAGATTGGGAACAGCTAAGTGTTGGCTTACTCCAAACCTGTCCTGTGCAGCTGCTTTCTTGTGCCTTGAGCTCTTGTATTTAGCAGAAGTTATGAAGATAAAGGGAGATGAGAGATCTTTCTCTTTACTGTTTAGAGGCTGCAGTTTCCTGCAGGTATATGAAGCTGGGGTGGTAAAGGCTTTGCAGGACTTGTCACCTGAGATATTTAAATCTGCATCCAAGATCTACGGGATATCTTCAGGATCAATTGTGGCTGCATTTGCAGCCTGCGACTGTGATATAGGTAAGGGTGTTCTGTGTATGAAGCTGCAAAAGATCTTTTTTAACTGTTGTCCTTAATCAGTGGTTAATTCCTCTGCGTTTTATTTTGTTGACTTCTTTAAGAGTGGAAAACGTGGATAAATTAACTGCACTGGTGTAGTTATGGAATAATTCACTGTCTTATCAATTTGAATTAATGGTATCTCTACCTAATATGAGAAACAGAAGTACCTAATGAGACATGTCAGGTTTTTTCATAGATTCCTAAAACATAGAGGAAATAAATTATTGAATACAGTCATTGAGAATCTATGAGCTCTGCTAATGAGAGCTTCAACCCTGCTGCAAATGATGTCTCTTTACCAGCCTGCTAAAATGTCCCTCTACCAGATAGAAACACAGCTGAGAAAGTACATAACTAATAATTGCTTTGCTTTGGCTTTAGATGACATGCAGCAGTACCTCTACAGTGCTGGGAAACTCTTTCTCAGCACGATCTTTACAGCTCGGGGGAAAGTCCTGCGTGTTGTAAAGGATGCCTTAGATAAATTTCTGCCTGCCAATGCCCATCAGCTGGCATCTGGGAAGCTGCACATCATCCTCACCCGCCTGCGTGACTGGAATTGTGTGACGGTGTCAGAGTTTGCTTCAAAGGAGGACATCATTCAGGTGAGAGCCTCCCAGGTGTGAGTCCCCTCTCACCAGCCATAGGTGAGTCAGCACTCACAAGGGCACGAGATTCTTGCAACTTTACCCTCCGAGTCACTTGCTGTCTTTCCCATAGGCCGTGTTATGCAGCTGCTTCATCCCTCTGTGTTTTGGCTTTATTCCTCCTCTGTACCATGGGGTGGTGAGTATTTCTGAGGTCAGCAGAGCATGTCCTGGGTCAGGGTAAGGGCTCATCTCATTTTTGTACCCCGAGTTGCTTGTGCTGTGTGCATACAGCGTCTGCAGAGGGAGGAACTGAACCTAGATGCCCCACAGCAGCAATGGGGAGGGAGGTGGTGGTGGGTGGAGACCTGGACTACATGGGGCAGTGCTCAGAGCTGCTTACTGAAAGATTGTCCCAGCCCCAACCCTTCAGGCACATTTGGTTCTGAGTTGGGAAGAAGTTCCATATTCATGCATATGATATAGCTCACTCTGAGAAGAGGAAGGCTCAGGGTTCCTCTTTTTTCTCTTCTAGCGTTATATTGATGGGGAATTTGGCATGGGGAAGACCAACTTCGTGTCCCAGAACACCATCACCGTGTCTTCTTTAGCCGGCGAATATGACATCTGTCCCAGAGATTGCCCAGTTCCCTTCTTCACTTTCCCAATAGTTGATGGGATTTTACTGATATCAGAACAAAACTTGTATCGCATGCAATGCCTTATCCAGTGTCCCTCAGCAAAAGTGAGCTGCTTCCTCAGGTACCCAGAGCCACAGGGCCCCTACAGCTGGCTCTCCTGTCCTCACTGCCATTTTCCTCCTGCAGGTTTGCAAACAGCTTTATCATGATGGCTACCAGGATGCAGTCTCCTTCTTACACAGGCTGAGTAAGTGGTTGGGAACAAGGAGCAGGTAGGTCAGGTAATTCTTGTTCCTGTTCTCTCCACGGCCAGCACTGGAGCTCCCTGTTCACCCCTTGTTCACCCAGGAAGGGCTTGCTGGGAATGGCAGAGTTTTCCAGGGAACATGCAGCTCAATGACCTGGATGACACTGTAGGCTTGGTGCCTTGTGTAATGTTTGATGCATTATCCACAAAGCTGCAATGTTTGGCAGCCCCTGACCCTAAAAACCCAAGTAGGATTAGCTATGCACCGTGGTCCTCAGTCCCTTTGTTTTCCAGTTCACCCCTCTGATGCCTTACATTGCCAGGAACCTGGTAGTTGATCCACAGACAGTGAGAACTGCCTTCTCTTCCCCCAGATGCATTTGGTATCAAATACCTTCCTGAGGACTTTACCCTTCTGTTGCACAAGGAATCGTGTCAGGAAGGTGAAGGGACCCTGCACAGGAAGCAAGGAACAGAAGCACTTTGCTCCAGAGCAACAGACCCTCAGGACATCACCAAGGAGAACACAGCAAGTGCTTGTGCAGCAGATGAACTGGAGGAAGAAGATACGTTTCACCTCCTGCAACCCTCAGGAAGGTACAGAGCCAATGCATTTTGCATCCCATCAGCTTTCATTAACTTTGTGACCCTCACCCAGTGCTCATAGGCTGTCAGGGTTTTTACAGGCTCCAGAAGGTGAAAATATCAGGAAAGAGAAGGATTCCCCTCTTGAATCAGTGGTTATTAGTGAAGCCCCATGCTGAGCTTGCTTTTTATCATGTTTGATGGCAGGTATACATTTCCCCCTGCCTCTTCCTGGCAGATTTCTGATCAATATCACCTGAACTCCCAGCTACCCACATTATCATTTCCTCACAGATGAAGCCACATCAGAGACACCCTTTAGAAACACAGGTCTTATCAGGAAGTGACTTATGTTGCAAGGTAAAGACATGCTCTGCCCACATGTTGTTTCATTAAGGGTGAGGGAAGGAGCAGTGTGTCTCAATCATCGTGGCTGGCTTTGCTGTGCCAGTCAAATGAAGTTTCTACTTAGCTATTCCAGCGTGCAACCACACATGAACGCTTAAGTGCAACAGAAGCAAGTTAGAGCTGCAGATAAACCTCTGGCTGACTCAGTTTTAAGCAAAATAAGGCAGGCTTAAACCCCAAACTTCCAGCTTTCTTAAATCCTGTGCAAAATAATGCTGAAAACTGGTGAGCCGTCAGCATTTCAGGTTCCAGTTTGCTTGTTTAAAGGCCTTATCAGCCTGAACTACACGTAGCCTTCAAAAACGGCAGAGTACGAAGCAGGTTTCTCTGGAGGCCTGGCAGGATCTTGGCAATCAGGAATCACTTGGTTTCTTGTTTGGAGGGTAGGAATCAAAGTGAGCTTTTTCCAAGGCAGAAGCTGGGCTGTAACTTAAGATAGACTAAATGACCTTTGGGGGTCCCTTCTAACACAAAAGATTCTATGATTCTGTGCTTCTAAGATCACCCATGGAAGCAGTCGGGACTTATTTGTTAGGCCAAGAGAGCAGCCAAGAGGTTCAGCAGAGCACTCAGTCTCTAGAGGAAAAGCACCTCAGATTTCTTTTTGTCTGAGGAGGAAAAGTCCTGATTGAGGTCAAGAAAAGGCTGTTTCACAGTTTATCTGAACAATGATGTACCATCATTGATGTTACTAAACAAGCAAGGGTATGAACCCACACACAATTCTCACACATTTTCTTATTAAGCCAGAACATCTCCAAAACAACTGTTGCATTGTTAGGGCTTGCACAGGAGCAAAGCTCAGGTGGCACTGGTGGACTAATCACAATCATTACCTCTTTATCCATCTACCCAGCAAGGCATTTTGCAAGTCCTTAGTATTTAGCCGATAAACGGAGTCAGTTCAAGACAAAACACCTGCATCAAAAAGCCAGAGACACACAGGATAGAACATGTTTGTTTTGTTTTGGCTTGGTTGCATGGGAGGGGAGAGTCTGGGGCCTGATCCACTGATGGGATGTAGCTTCAGAGCAAGCTCCTACTGCTTGGGCTGTGTCCAACCCTCCATCCCAGCCTCCTTGAGCTTCATGGCTCTACAGGGTTCAACGCAGACTGGGCCAAGCAGCAAGGCATTAGAATGGAAACATTAAGGATTTCAAAGCCTGTTTATTTTATTACACTGTAGATAACAGTAATGAAGGAAGCAGCCCTGACCAGGTGCTTGAATCCAGATTGTTACAGAAGGATCAGCAGAATCTGTCAGATTGACCAATGTGGTTTTACTGCCTTTTTGGGCCTTGCCAGCTACAGAAGAATGTTTTTGACACAGCTGCTGCCTTTGGCTCCAGTTCATGTTTTAAAGAAAGAAAGAGCAACTTACAGCACAACCTGCAGAAAGCCACCGAGTTGCACTGAAGGGAACACTGACAGAGCATCACCAGCATAGACAGAGCCACGAACCTCCTTATATTCCCAGAGGCTACATACGAATCCCATCACCCACCTTTAATGGAGCAGGAGAAATACAGGATCTACTGCAGCTGATTTGGGGAGTGGGTGCAGCTGAGCTTTCCAGCTTGCTTTCCCAGGGTGCAAAAAGCTCCTGCATGAGATGATTCAAAGAAATGCTAAACTTTACCCATATTCTCCTTTGTACCATTAGCCCTAAGCTTGTGCAGGAGAAACAGTATCAGGTGTGCTTGCTTGAGAAGATGAGGGCTTAATAAAGCATAAGGCAGCTGATCTGTATGCTGAGTCATGAAATAATTACATCTTAGCATGTTTCTGCAGGCTTGGAGCAGGAGGTGGGATGATTCTTGTCATCAGCAAGTGGAGTGGCTGGGGAAAACAGTGGTTGGGCTGTATGAGCGTGTAAGATGCCTGATCCCTTCTGCACTAATTGCAGTTTGGCTTTTCCTTGGCCGTCATGTTAAAGCAGGTCAGGCCTGGGTGAGGAGACTGGTGCAAGTAGCACTAAAAACAAAAGCAGCCCATTTCTCCAAGTGAAAAAAAACCAAAACCACCCCTGAATGACTCCGTGAGGACATGATCCATGTCATCATGTGAAATGATCTCCGTTGTCGTCTGCCACTTCCTGGGATGGCAAAACCGTGCGGTGTTGGAGAACCCCAGGGCCCACCTGGGATGGTTACCTAAGGGAACAAGCATGGGGGTCATTGAGACGGGGAACCAGAAACCTCAAACATCCCTTGGGGATGTTTGCATTGAATTGCATAGGGATAGCTGCCTGTGGAATAAAATCATTCTCTGCAAGTCCTGTTGCTAGCTGAGTGCAAGGCAGTCTCTTGAACGTTGGAGTGCCACAGATTTGGAATCTTTAGCCAAGCTCAATATCAGTGACTGATGGGTGAGAGCTCTCTCTGGGTTTCCCAGCTCTGTACCCTGCCTTCCCTCTGCTCCATATCTCACCTCCTGGCCCCAGCTCTCTTAGACAAACCAGGCACCACTGTTCGGAGGAGCTTCTGGAACTGTTTTGCCATGGAGCTGATGTCTTCCAGCAGCCCCCACAGCTGCTCCAGCCTGCAAGTGCAAAGTAAGAAGGTTTAAGGTCAGGTAACTGCAGCAAAAGGTGGAGAATTTTAACAGAAAATGTACATTTTAATGCTCCTTTCTAGATTCAAGTGATCCTGTGCCAGTTTCACTTGCTCACTAAGAGCAATGGGAGAGGCTGCTGCTAAGCTTAACTTGCAAAGGCAGTAAGTGTGCATCACCTTTTCCTGGTTCACAGTACAAGAGGGATTCACATCAACCTGCTGTGACCAAGCAACATTGCTGTCCAGAGGCTGCTCTGAGTATTTCCCATGGAGCTGCTGCCCGTGCATCAGCCTCAGCTTTGGTGCCATTATCAAGACATCCTTACCCCTTCCAGACAAATGCTGGCAGCTTGTACGGCTGCAGGAGGACCTTCGACAGTGGATCCTGCAGTCTAAACATCTGCTGCTTCTTCCACCGAGCCAGGTCTGCTCCCGGGAGGACAACACAAAAGTAAATAAAGACCCATCATTAGAAATAACCCAACAAATGCAACAGTTCCTACTGTCCATCTCCTGCTGTAGCCCACAGTGAGTGCCCCATGTCCTCTACCTGGGAGGAAACGTGGTGCCAGGTACTGTGGGACACACTTGCCCAGACCATTCAGCATCCTGTTGGGCTGTGGGAAGTCATGCTTCCCACACATGCTGGCAAAGCGGAAATTGCCATCGAAGTAGTTCACGCCAAAAGCATCTGTGAGATACAAAAAGGTTGGTCATACGCTGGGTCGTGTTTTTAGGCTTCCCTTTTGGGTCTGGGGGGGGGTTACACTTACTGTTCCTGCATAGGAATAGGGCAGTGTCCTGGTACCCTTGGAAAAAAATGTCGTTCAGGACCTGCAAAAAGAAACACTAGAGGTCACCGCAGAGCTCTCCATCCATAAACAGGCTGATCTACCCAAGGCTGTTTGGGTTGGGGTGGATGGGCTGGGAGCACCACCAGCATCTTATGGTTTCCTGCTGCTGAAACACGGATCCCTTGTGGGTATTCAGAGCAAGGTGAATTCTGTCCCAGGTTGGCCACCCATTGCCCACCAAAAACTTCGAGTGAGGGCAGCCCCAAGGTCTGAGCCCTCCCCTTAAAACCTGCTGGATTAACGGTGGAGGTCAATATGAACCTTAACGCTGGGGAAGGCAGACCCAGCACTAATTTGGAATAGAAGAGAGTCATTGAGGCTGGAAAAGACATTTAAGATCCCCAAATCCAACCCCATCCCACCATTCCCACTGAGCACATCCCTCAGTGCCACATTGCTTTTAAACCCCTCTAGGGATGGCAATCCTCCCCCCCACCTCCCTGGGCAGTCAGTGTGTTATCAAAGCAAAAGGAAGAGGGCCTGGCTTACCATGATGCTGGGTGGAAACAGGGCGTAGCTAATCCTGCACAGGTTTTCTACTGAGATCTGAATGCTGCCATTGAAGATCTGGAAGCAGTAGAAGATGGCAGGGCAATCCCGTGGGCAGATGTCGAGCTCTCCAGTGAATGGGGACACAGTGATCACAGCTTCCTCCAGGCTGGAGACAGGCTGCAGGCCTGTGAATCCCCCATCAACATAACGCTGAGAGGGAAGTGTGGATTAAATCGGGTTTATGCATGGGCAGCATCAGCAGGAGGTGAGCGAGAAGCTGCAGGGATGTGACAGCCCCACGCGGCCACGCTTCCACCCCTTGCATTCCTTCCAGTCTCAGCCTGGTGCTGTAACACACGGTGGTTATTAAAACTGAAATCTAATTAGTTCCATTCACAAAGCTTTGTAACACTGATGTATGAATTTCAAGTCCTGTGGTTCAGGTTGGGCCTCTCTCTGCTCTTGGTGTGAGCTCCATCAGTAGGGTGCTCTCATGGGATAACCACCTATAGAAAGGCTCAGTGGGCAAGCAAAACATCATTGGCTGCGTTCTGAAAGGAAGCTGAATGTGCTGCCCACCTTGGTGGGACTCAAGATTGCAAACACTGCAGCAGATGTGTATGAAACATCAGTGCACAGGAGCCTTGTGTAGCACTATTGCTGAGCCCTGGGAGCTGAGAGATGCAGGCACCTGAGGGCAGGACAAGCCCTGCTTGTAAACCAGCACTGATGGATCATGATGTCCTGCTGAGACTGCATATAAAACACAAGGTGCTGCTCTCCTTCATTTGGATGGAGCCAGACTGTACGTGTTGCCTTCAGTGCAGTGCTTTGCAGAGTGGCAATGCGCACGTGGCTGGGGGAGGATCCTCCCACGAACGTTTGGTATTTCAGCCATGCAAGCCTGCACCTGAGTGAATGAAGACATCACCTATGCTGAAGATAGATCCTAACCAGGTGAGGGCTTGGAGGTGGCCGTGGGAAGGCTCTGCCATAGGCAAAGCAGCAGAGGGCTCTCCAGGTGGCTGTTCACCCCAGCTATAATGGGATGAAGAGATGCTAAAAGGCTTTATTATCCTCCATTAACCAAAGAAGGTGTCTGGACACCTATATCCCTCCCTGCTCAGGGGGACATAAGGTTTAAGCTCAGGAACCTGCTGCTCCAAGGGTATGTTTATTGGGGATATCACTCACCACACCTCGGTAGGATGGAGGGATGAACCCACAGTAGATGGGAAGGAAGCAGCTGCAGAGGAGAGCCTGGGGGAGGAGAAAGATGGCAGAAGTCAGTGTTCCTGTCAAGGCTGTGCTGAGCACAGGCTGCTCCATGGGCTGCCTGCACCTTCAGGCATGACAGATGTCTGAGCCAGGCCCGTTCCCTCCTGGTGTGTGTGGTTGTGTTGAGAAGAAAGGTTTCAAGAAGGACAAAAGGTCCAGTTTTTGTTGTATGGCTGCCAGCACTGTCAGAGCTGGACGTCCATATGTCACTGTCCAAACACAGCTGCTGCTAAAAGGTGAAACTTGGAGGTTATTTTGGTTCTTTAAAAGCCAAGACATCCTCACAATTGCACTTTCATTCTGAGGGGACCTTCCTGACCCCTTCCCAACTTGCGGGAGGAAACAGCACAGTTGAGGTTATAGAATCACAGAATGGTTTGAGTTGGAAGGGACCTTAAAGGCCATCCTGTCACACTCCCTGCAGTGCACAGGGACACCCACAGCTCCAGCATTGCTCAGAGCTCCTTCCTCCTCACCTTGAGGGTCTGCAGGGATGGAACCCCAGCACCCCTCTGGGCAACCTGTGCAATGCCTCACTGCCCCTGTTGTATAAACCTCCCTCTAAATCTCCCTCTCTTTTAGTTTGAAGCCATTTCCCTTTATCCTATACAGCAGACCCCACTGAACAGTCTGTCCCATTCTTCCTTACACCCCTCTTTAAAACATCATCAGTGCTTCTGTGGGTGAGTCAAAGTCTTCCTATAGACACCAAAGGATGATCCCTTTACCTGAATGAGCTCCTCCTTCGAGTTGAACTCAGACACCATGACGTTCTGGCCATCCACTACCCGTGTCAGAGAGATGTGCAGCCTCCCTGATGCCACCTGGTAGGAGTCCTCTGGGAGCCAGCGCTGCAGCACAGTCTTGATGTTGGCCAGCAAACTGCACTTGGGGGACAGGGGACCCAGCAGGGTTTTCCGAACTTCCCTTGCGTTTGCATAGAACACTTCTTTTAGGTCATCTGGCAGGGGTGAGAAAATACAGAGAGATGATCAACATCACTGCTGCCCTATGCGTTATATCATCAATCCTGTTAACGCTGCTCGCAGTGACCCCTTGGTGCCATTCTAATGGGGAATGTGAAGTGGAATGGGGAATATAACCCCTATTAATGTCCTCAAAGGACCAGGGACTTCCCTGGGCTGAGATCCCCTCTCGTCCGAGCACCCGCTGACCTCCCGGCAGCATTAATGGGCATTACAGGTGTCTGGACATCCCAAGAGCTGGATTAAAGAGCAGAATTGCCTGGCCCCAGTGGGGATCATGGGTTTGAAATAACAGGGAACAGAGGATCAGTACAGCCCAGGGTCACACTGTGTGGACAGGGAGGATGCATGGGGGAATGGCCATCTTTGGGCAGTTAAAGCGTGGCCTCAGGAAGCTTTTCCATCTCCCTCATTCTACATAGAACCCTCGTGGTGCCTGGACCTCCCTGGGCCTCCACAGCAGCTTTTGTAGGGGCAGACAGGCTGTGTCCTGAGGGCAACCGGAGCAACGTGGGTATTAAGAGGGGTTATCGCTGTTTGAGCGGATGTTCAGGCCACGTGGAGCGATGATTAATGCTTGGTGGGTTCATTCAGGGACCTCGGCCAAAAGAGCCACAGACAGCCCACAGACAGACACATTGCTGGGCTGGAGATGGGACAAAGCCTGCACGTGAGGTCACCGCAGCCACCCCATGTCCCAGCTCCATCCCCTCCCACAGCCCCAAGAATCAGAGGGGAAAGCATTAAGAGCTGTCTTTTCATCTGGGCAGAAAGGGCAGCACATCACCTGTTGCTTGGTCTGAATGTATTCACCAATGCTCTGAATTCTTTTTTCTAGAGCTGAATGGCTCCAGCATCCAATGGATGTTCCAAGTATTGGGCATTCCTTCCTTACTTTTGACCCCAAGACACTCCTCCATCCGCATCACTTGGATCTGCCTTCAAAGCCAAGCCTTGTGCGCACTTGTTTGCACACAGTAGGATGTTCTCATGCAGATTAGTTGCTCTGAATTGATCCTACAGGCAGATTGTTGCTAAAGGGGTTTATTTCTGCAGCACCGTTGCTCACAGCCCCTCCGAGCTGCAGTAGCTGATCCATAAGGATGGGGGCTGTGCTCCCTGCCCAGCTCCATGTGCTTCATGTCACATCTCAGCACTCCCAAGATCTGGGAGCAGAGGGGAGGATTTCTTCTGCAGGATGAGCCAATAAGACAGACAGGTATGTCCAGGTTTGCCCACACGGTATCACCCGACCATCTGAGATAAGGCTCAGACAGCAACGACTGCCTTTTCCAGGGGACACCACCCAAAATTGCACCAGGGCAGCTGCCAGAAGTGACATCACCTGCACATTTGTGCCTTATCAAGGGATACGAACTGCTCTGCTAACACATCCCAGCACCCCACCAGCACAAAGCTATTGCTCTTGTTCTACCCCCCCCTCCCCAGCCCATTCTCTTACCCCCTCCTTACCCAGGCTGATGCCGCACACCACGGCGGCTGCAATGAGCGATCCAGCAGACGATCCATACACCTTGCAGGCAGATTTGAGCAGCTCAGGAGCCAACTCCAGGAGGGACTGCACCACCCCAACCTGATACAGCACGAGGAACCCACTGCCCGAAAAGGACAGAGAGAAAGGGGTGCCCGAAGCGCGCAGCTCCTCTGCAGCCATCTCCAAGGCAAGAGTCCACCTCGGTGCCTTCCTTACCAAGCAGAGCTCAGGCTCTCATCTCCATGTGCATCCCTGCTTGTGGTGGCATCCAGAATGTCC
Organism: Coturnix japonica; assembly: GCF_054131305.1. Lineage (NCBI taxonomy): Eukaryota > Metazoa > Chordata > Aves > Galliformes > Phasianidae > Coturnix > Coturnix japonica. The sequence goes on from NC_140700.1 coordinate 2,793,732, forward strand.
TCCTTCTTTTCTTATAGCAGTGCTGGAGTTGAGGACATTCACCAGCTGCTTCAATCGCTGCCTCTGCTAAATACAGTTCTCCCCTTATCTGAATGGTCCGTGTAGTCCTTGAGCACGGGCAGCTCCTCAGCTCAGGGCTGGATGGAGAATTCCCTTTCACATGGAGCGATCCCGCAGCCACACAGCACCCGGATCCCACACCGCTGTGCCTCCATCTTCACTGCAGCCACACAACTCTTCCCCTTTGCTTCACGCTTCCTTCATCAAGGGTGTTTTCCTAAATAGGATTCACCTTCAATCCCAGCTTAGGCACAGCTCAGCACTGGGTGAGTAAAGGCTTGTATAAGGCATTTAAAGTCAGAGGGCGTTACACAAGGGGTGGATGCGGGGCGTTGCGTAGAGCTGGGTTTGGAAATAGTGCTGGCAGTTGCTCCCTGTTGGAGGCCTGGGATATTCTATGGGGAAAAGCAACACAAGGGGATGGATCTGCTTTCCTCTTTGCTGGGTTCTGCTCTTTTCAGAGCACTGCATCCCAGTGCCCTGCAGTGCTGCTGCCTCTGGGCTGCTCAGCTCCTCATTACAGCTCTCAGGAAAGATGGAGCACATTCTGAGTATCATTCCAGCCTTTGTAACCTAACGCCGCTGCCCACACAGAGAATAAATGATGCCATTTTAAGTGGTTTCATTAACTATTACTAAATACAATGCTGCCCCTGTTGTCCAAATACAAACAGCATGAGGTGTTTATCATGGATGTCGCAAGCCCTGCCAGAAGACAAGCAAATGATGACATGGGGAGATGCACAGTGAGTGCAAGAAGGATCACAGCATGTGAAGGAATAGCCCTTTATTCAACCAGGACTGGACCAGGAGAGCCAAGGGGGGTCCTGAGTAGAAGGGAGAGGGGTGAAGGCAAGCAATATCTGCCCTTGCCTGCTGCCTGCATCCCCAGCTTGGCTCCTTGGCCAAGCACCAGGATCCCGTGAGATGAAACCTTGTCATCATCCTCTTAGTGACAGCGAATTGGGCATTAATTGCCTCCTTAAGTGCTGGGCTGATTTTCTAAGCTGCCCTCCCCCTCCTGGCACCCAGCAGAGCAGGATTAGCTGGGACTGATGAGTTGAGCAGTGGTGTCCCAGGGGTGCAGATGGGAGAAGCCCCTCATGGCAGTGATCCCCTGGGGCAGATCAGTGCCCATATGGCCCATGGCTGCGATGCCAGGGATTTTCAGGAAATATGATTGCCTGTTGGAAAGCACAGAGGGGACTTCAGGGCAGGATGAAGGTGATAGAGTTGGAAACCTCTCAAAATCCCCAGGGCTAATAGCATGTCCTGCTTTAATGCCTCCTTTAATATCTTCAGTGACCATAGGAAAGGGAGGTCTTGGATTTCTAACCGAGGTGTTTAGCCAAGATGCTGAGGTTGGTTGGTTGGATCTGGGCTGTGGGAGCCACTCCAATCCTCATCCCCAATGGGGTTGGGTTGTTTAGGACCTCAGGATGGTTGTGTGTGGGTTTTGCCCCTTGTTCCCCATGGAGGAGGAGGAGGTTTGGTTCAGCTGCCATCAGGAAAAGCACAGGGAAAGGGAACGGGAAATCAAACTCATTTTCCTCACAGGTGCTTTGCCTGGCGGACACATCCCATGTGCCAAAGTGAGGTCCTCTGGGAAGACAGAGAGGTGACAAACCCCAGATGTGCTCTATGCAGACCCTGACCCATCCCTGAGGATGCAAAGCACTGTGGTACATGGTTCCCATTGCCCTGGTACAGCCCAGCCCCTCTCCCAGCCGGCACCACCCCTGGCATTGCGTGCCAAGCAGGTGCTGCTCTGCAAACAAGAGCCAGTGGTTTCGGTTTCTCCTGCAGTAAATATCACCACGGGCTGGGATCTGCCCAAAGGGAAACCCAGTGCTGGCACTGCTGGACAGGAGTGGGATTTGCCTGCATTGGAAGTGTTTCCTTCATGGCTTTGTGAACAGAGGAATTGAGGCGTGCATATAGGGATGTTCCCTCTGGCAAAGGCTCTTTCCCTGGCTTGTTCTAGTTGGGGTTTTACAGGGACAGAGATGAATGGGAGCAGATGCCCATGCAGGACCATGTCCTGGCACAGCACTGACCCCAACCACAGCCATCCCCTCTGCCCCCTGGAGCAGCTTGTTGATGGCCCCCAGTGTTGTCCTCTTTGCCCTAGGCTGGGTTTGAGCCCATCAAGGAGCTGTGGCCGCTCCAGCCCCGATCCAAGCACGGTGCTTTAATCCAGGGCTCTGCTTAGGGGTCTGGATAAAGATTAGCTGCGAACATTCCCCCCGATTAGGGTTTAATCCCTTTGACATTTCACATCTTCTTAGACCTCATAGGTGAGACCCTGGCAGCTACAAATCCCCAAGTCCTGGAGGGAGCTGCAGAGATTGCAGCCTAGGGGACACTCAGAGCAAGCTTCCCCCAGCTCTTGCTTTCAGATCAAGCTGCTTTCATAAATAAATCTCCTTTTTCTGGAAGGGGAATGGCCAGAAATAGACAAGAAGGGCAAGAGCTCGCCGTGTATCTGCTGTAAAACCCGCTTTGTGTCACTTTGAGTTGGCTTGAAAGGAGAAGCTCCCGACAGCTGTAGCAAAGCAAACTTTATTCCATGTATAACATGCGTTCACATTTCCTCTGCCTTCAGACAAGCCTGAATGTCAAACAGGGACCCATTTATTTGAGTTTTATGGTTTTTTTCTGAACCAGACCCTTGGCTGACAGCAGAGGCTGGAGAAATTACAGCCTCCATTCACAGATATGTAAGAAAAGTTGTTAAATAAATACATGCTCACACATACAAATGAACCGTGGGGCTCCACACATGCAACTGATGGGGGCCAAAAGGGAAATGAAGAGCAGCCTCAGAAATGGGGGCTTTTCTTTGCCCCTACCCCAGGTGGGGTTTCATCCCATCGTGCCACCACGGTGACTGCTGTGGGTTTCCTCTGTGGATTTTAAACCCATGAACCCACAGGACATCCAGGCCACCTATAAGGCTGCATCCCAGTCATTGATGTCCATCATTGGGGTCACAGGTGCAGCACCATCAGTCTGGGCTCTCGCAGTTGTCTGTGCTGAACTTCGCTCTGTCCTGCTGGGAGAGGAGGAAACAGCCATGAGGCCCTTCCCAAACCAGATGGTGCTGTGGGTTTCCCATAATGGTCAATGAGGAATTTCATTGTATCTCAAGATAAGCTTCTCACAGCGCAGCTCATACCCACTGCCCCTTCTTTTCCCCTTGCCAAGAGCCTTCATCCTCTTTGTAGCCACATTGTAAGCACTGGCATGTTGCAAAGACCCCTCTTGAGCTGATGCTGCTGTGACCCCCACCTGAGCTTTCTGCTCTCCAGAGTGAGAAGCCTTATATGACCCTCCCAGGGCAGTCCTCCAGCCCATAGCTCCTCTCTTATGGCCTCACTCCCACTGGAGAGCCCCCTCCAGGGCTGTGTCCCCCCCATTACCCCCAGCATGACCCAGACTGACCACACTGGCTGTCATCACACCCTGACCCCATCCTCAGCCCAAGCCCTCCTTACCTGGAGGACCTTGCTATAGGACAAGGGTGCAAACGAGTCTTCCAAGTAGCGGGTGCCGAATCCCATGATCCTATTCACAGCCTGGTTGCAGATGCCGGCCACTTTGGCAGTGAGGTGCACAGTGAAGGCAAACTGGATCTCCTGGGGGTTTACATTGGGTCTGCTGGCCGTCATCTCCCGGCAGACATAGGCATCAGCCAGGTTCTTGAAGGAGCTGTAGGACATGTCTTTGAAGAACGTCCGGAGCCTCACGTCTTCCCTCACCTGTTGGGGAAGCAAACGAATGGGTTCATTGAGGGCAAACAATGTGGTGTGTCAGCCTCGGGTTGATGCCTTCACATCTCACAGGGACTGCAGATTGGAGAGGGCAGGCAGACAGGATCACACCCCGGCGGGGAATTCAAGGGCACCGTTTCCTTGATTTCATTGAATATCTCCATCTGGAGGTGCTGCACTGTGTCAGAACCAAGGTTCCCCCTGGCCCCATCCCCACCAACTCTGGGTTCTCACCTGCCTGTCCAGCTCATCTCCAGCTTCTTGCAGCAGGGCCACAATTTCTCTGATGGCTTCATCTGCAGAGAGAGCACAGCCCCACGTCACCTCCAGTCCCATCCCCAAGCTCCCTGCTCAGATGCTCTCAGAGCAGCACAGCTGCTTTGCCCCCCTAGGGATCCCCTAAACAGCACAGATCACCCTCCATCCCCATGAAAGCCATTTCAGCCTGCAGCCAAGTGCTTTGCCTGGAAGAACTGCCCTCTACCTTTGTGTTTGCCCCTCCCCAACCAAGCCTTGATGCCATAAATCCCCTCAGTGATTCCCTATGGCTGTTTGTATTGCACCCTTGGGAAGCAGATATGAGTCCCACACAGGCTCTGCATGGAGACAGATCCCACACCACAATGTTTTCAGTACTAAAGTGCAGCACTCACCGACTCCATCAGTGCAGGTCGGCTCTGGCAGCTGCTCAGCCCTGCGCTCCCCACTGCCCTGCACGATCAGCCCGACCTCCTCCGAGACCCGTGCATAGTAACCCTCGTGCTGCTCAGCCTCTGTGGGGAGAAGAGCAAGTGGATCAGAACCAGGGATTGATGGAAAGGCCAACGCAGATCCCATTGGCATGGTACCTGCACCCACCCTGTGTCATGCAATTGCCTCTCCTGTTAGCATGTTAGCATTTAGGAAGGGGTGAGGATGTCCCACAGGTGCTGCTGCTGCTGTAGCTCCCACCCTTCCCTGCAGCAAAGCAAAAGCAGCAGGGGATGGCATTTGGGTGGTTCCAGATTCAATCTCTGTTTTCAAATGCAGGTTGAAATTAACTTAGGGCGAGCTATTTTTGCTGCAGGGGGAAAACCTGTGCACATCAAATTCTGTGCACGGATAATCACCTTGGAGCAGCATGCAGTAACTTCCTGCATCACGAGCCACAGCCATGATGCACAGTTGTGCTCCTCACCCAGGGGACTCAATCAGCTCAGGCAAAAAATGACCCTTTTCCAGGATAGCGAATCAAGATTGGAGCTCCCAAACCAACCCCAGTGCCCCACAAAGCAACAAGAGGGTGATGCTTGGGTAGGGTTGGGACCCAGCTCTCCCATGCCCCAGCTGAGGTCACGTTGGTGGAGGGCTCTCACCTGTGGGGCTGGATGTAAGGACATGCCGTAGGGGCAGGCAGCTGGGGCGCTTGGCCTTGGCCCCCACCTCACCACGCTCCTCCTCCACGTTCTTCTTGAAGGAGAAGACCTTCTTGAGGCTGGGTCTCTTCCTGGTGGCTTTGCCCAGTGTTGGGGACGTGCTGGTGTCGGTTTTGTGTCTCTTGGCCCCTTCTGTTTTGCTGCTGTAAGGAGTTCTGACATCTTTTTCCTTTGTTTTTTGCCCCACGTTTTCCTTCTGCTCCTCAGAACTCCTTTTGAAGAGCAGATTTAAGAAGCTCTTGAACCAGGTGCGCTGGGCTTTGCCTTGGGAAGAGCTCTTTGTGCTTTTCCTCTTGGGCTCTGGCTCCGCTTTAGGATCCTCCCCAGGAGCCGACGCTTTGCTCTCCTCAACCACAGCCTCCTCCAGCCCCAGCTCCTTGTTCACCTCCTCTTGCTCCTTCTTCAAGCTGTGCTTGGTATGAGAATACTTGCCAAAGTCACTCTCTGACCTTTGCAGCTCGGCTGCCCTCCTCCCTCTCCCTTTGGTTCTCTCCTGAAGCCTTTCCTTGGCCGCCTGTGTGTTCTCACAGCAGCTCAATGAGCGCCTGACGTAGATCTCCAACACCTTCTTGGCCCCTCTCCTGTCCAGAGAGAGGATGGATCCCGATGGCTGCCACGCTGAGTCCCATCGCTGCTGCTCTGTGGGCACAACTCGTGTTTTGCTGTAAGGGAAAACAACATTTTCAGCCCAGTGTTTGCTTTCATGAGGACAGAGCGTGGGTAGGTTGGCTATGATGGAAACTGCCACTGTTATGGCTGTAAGCTGAGGGTGTTTGGGGTGTCCAAGGGCGTATCCGTCCTTGGTAAATGATCAACCCCTTTTTATAGTGTTTATGGATATAGGCTGCACGCTTGGGGTTTTATGATGGGGTAAAGACACTGATAATGGAAGAAGTGAAACTACACAGAGAGGATGAGCTCATCCAGTGTCAAAGGGGCTGCTGGGTTTGCACAGGTATAATAGGGATATTGCCTTGCTGTGTCTTCCCATCACAACACAACACCGTGCAAAAGGGAAAACTACACATCCCCTCACCCCAGGTCTTCAAGCATCTCCCCTTGAAGCTGCTAAAAAAGCCCATCACAGCAACAAAAACCAAACCAGCCACAGCTCTGTACCCTCCAGAGAGCCAGATCCAAACCAAGTCTGCTTCCACTGCTGAGCAGAACACAGGAAGCCAACAGCAAAACCTATGGGCTGAGCCATGTAGAGCCCAGAGCCGCTCGCAGGGATGGGCACACAAAGCACACATCTGCCCAACACAGCTTGTCCATTTTCTGGATCAAAAAGACAACTTTCACCCATCGGAACCAACCCCAAATCCACCCAACCACCCATGTGAGCACCGTTCATAACTATAATCACAGCAAAGCAACATCCTCATCCTCCCACTGACTCCTACCCATTCTTGATTTGCTCTTTCGCTATTTACCTCTCCATAGGGATTGCTGCCCTTCTGGATGTGTATGTCAAAGCCAACTCCTCAGCACTGAGCAAGGGGAGCCCCGGCCCCCCTGGCTTTATACCCACCCACTTTATACCCTCTGGGGTGGGTGACTCAGCCCTATTTTTAGCTCTCAGGACAGCACTTCCGCATGTGAACCGTTGTGCGTGAGTTTCAGTAGAAAGGAGAACCATTTCCTTGTGATAACCAGCAGCAATATAGCGTAAAGCGTCACCTGGTGCACCTTGGAACCAGCTCTCCCATTGTTTGATAGGTTTTGTTTATTTGTTTTTTATCTCTTATAGGCTGATGAGCCGTGGAGGTTTTGCCACGCTGCTTCTGTAATAAGAAACCAAAGTATCTCGGGGAAATGGGGCCTCAGAGCAGCAATGATCTCCCCACTGCCACCCCAGTGGCACTCAGGAAACTGGGGATACATAATGATGTGGTTGGGATACAACATCCTTGAAACCCCCCATGGGGCCCTTCAGGCAGCCTAAAACACGCAACGGGACCTTCTCAAATCACAGAACCATACAACAGTTTGGATTAGAAGGGACCAGAGAGACCATCTGGTTCCAACCCCCCTGCCTCGCTTATACCACATCCACCTGTGTCCACTGCTTCCTCCTGCAGGTTGCTGCCTGCCATCCTCATTGCTACTTTGCCATCTGATGGCAATATATCGCACTGCACCTTGCACAGCGCTGGACACCGATGCATTTGCTGGGCGGTGACCTGTGCAATACGCACACTGATCTTGGAAAGCCCTATGGGGTTTCCATGTGAGCAATGCTTTGTTTTCTCCAGCTTTCAGCCCAGATAACAAGCTGCCCTGAACCATCCTAGATAGAAATAGCCTTTTCCTGATAACAAGTCCAGCTCACAATTCAACACATCCACCATTACTTCCTTTCGATTTCTTTCTACAGTTTCTCTGGGTTGTTATTTCCTATTGCTTGAAGAGAAACAGCCCATTTCCCATCACCACTCCTGAACGCTGGTGAGTCAGTTCGATATTGATTAGGGAATACCCAGCTTTGTTTTTCAGCATCCCCACCTGCTTCTGATAAACAACACATCCAGCTTGAGCTCGATGGCACCGAGTGGCACATGACCACAGTGAGTGATAAGAACTTTCACAAGCAACTCAGTCTGCTTTTCCCTTCAACATCCACCATACAAACAAACAGCCACATCACTCGGAGAACTGAGCACAGTTTGGCCACCTCCTGTTTGGAGGTCATCCAGGATGAGACTGTAAACAGTCCCTATTGGTGGTGGAGCATTGATCAGCATTGATTTAAAGCCTCTTCCAGGCTTTCCGTCTTTGTAACTGCATTCCTGGATGTAGCCTGAAGATGGGCTGCCCAAGGCAGTTTATTTAGGGATTACCACATGTAAAGCACATTATCAAGGGTATTGTCCAATGTCTCTTGAACAATAGGGCTTCAGCCACCTCTACGGAGGCCTGCTCCATCCCTAGAGGAAGGAGATTGTTCCTTGTGTCTGTTGTGAACCTCCTCTGATGCACAGGGTTTGATTTTGGGTCACCTGGTGTGGAGCCAGGGGTTGGACACAATGATCCTTGTGGGTCTGTTCTATGGTTCTATTATATGACTCTATTATATGACTCCATTCTGCAGTTTGCACTGTCCCTGGAGGTGTTCCAGAGCTGCAGAGATGTGGCACTGAGGGATGTGGGCAATGGGCACAGTGAGAATGGGTCAATGGTTGGAATAAATGACCGTGGTTGTCTTTTCCAACCTTAATGGCTCTATGTATGTGACCAACCCAAGCAGATGCTGTGTTTTAATTGTGACGACACCAACCACAAAGGTCCTTCCAAGCTCTGGGCACAAAAGTATATTCAAACCTGTAGTTCAAACCTAAACCAAGACACGGGAGATGGAGGCAGCCACTTCTCCCAGCATGGGCTGAAAAGAGAGCACAGCCAATGTATGGCACCTGGCTTCAATGGAAACCTCTGCTTCAAGGTGCTGGTGGGCACTGCCATATGGGACCCCTACCCACATGGAACCACATGGAGCACAACCACAGCAACCCCCAGCACTGTTTCACTCCCTCTTCCCACGCACACACATTGAGTTCCCCAGCGCAGATGGCATTTATTGGGCTGTTTACTGAAAGGGATGGGTCGTGTTCCAGGAAAGCAGCGTGTTTATGGCTGTTTCACCTCCACACACTGTGGGAAGAGCAGTGGCTGCATTGCCCTGGGACAGACAGACAGACACAAGCTCATCCTGGGAGCTGGGAAGGATTTATCATTGCATGGCCTATCCTTGCAAAAGTGCCCTTTGCTTTTTTACTTTCCAAGATCGCTCCAGAGCTCAAGGAGGGCTGAGTGCATCTGGCAGCTCCCCAAGCTCAGGAGGAAATCCCCGTCCAAGTCCAATGGGATCCTTAGTCATAGTTAGAGGAACAGATGGAAGGTGGCCACACATACACTGCTCATGTGAGCTGGGGTCACCACCAGCTCCAACAAAGCCAGCATGGGGGGCCATGGGCTGCTCAGGAGTCACCAAGGCTGCTTCTATGGCAAGAAAGTGGATGGGATGTCACTTTAAGGAGAGCAATCAGGAGAAAGGCACATTCACTACTGGCCTGTTTCGTGTCACATCATTTAGCCATATGGTTACACAAAGAATCATTAAAAGGAATTAAAACAAGACCCAGTGGGACACATCTGCACAGCCTGAAGCTTCAGCCAGAATCCAGACTGATCCTTCAGCACATTCCCACCCTTAATCACAGCTCCACAGGGGATAGATCACAGTGCACGGCACATCTGCAGGGTGAGTCCCATCTCGGATCAGGGCAGCATCAATGAACTCATGACCCAGTGTGTGTTGTGCTCATCTCACTGTGACAACCAAGCAGTCTTTGCCAGCTCAGGCATCACAGCTTTGGCTCAAGGCAGCTTTTGGAATCCAGGACCCCCTCTGCTGCCTTCTGTGCAGGGAACAGGAGGTGCTGGCACTTCCCAGCAGAGCACAAGTCCCCATGCACAGCACTGCACATGCAGCCTTCCATGGTGTCCTGTACTGAAACCTCCAGCAGCTCTTCTTTGAGCTCCTCATGCTCTTCGTTCTCCAGCTGCTCCAGCCTGCTGGATTTCTCCTGGATGATCTCCCCGGGTGTCTTCAGAAATCTGCAAGTTGTTTTTTAGTTGTTTTAAGCATCAGGTTGTGAATGCTGGACCCCCTGCCCTGAGCTGAGCTCTGGAGCTCTTGCTTTGCCCTTCAGATCCACGTTCCCATACATCACACCAAACACACAGCCAAGATGCTGCAACTTCAGCTCTGCCCCATCAGATGCCAACACCTGGAGCCCAGCACCTTCCCATGCCCCATCCACACTGCTTCTTTGATCTCCAGCTCACCTGAACAGCAGCTTCTGCCCCGGCTCCCTTTTGATGATGTTAAGCTTGTAGTAATGTCTGAGTGCTCGGGACATCTTCTGATATGTCATGTTCATCCGGTTCTGGAAGGAGAAATGAATTCAGGGTGCTGAGCCAAAGCAAGCATCCATCCCTGGCCTGGATCTGCAGGGTGGCTGCCTGGGCACTGCAAACCTTGGCACAGCTCTGCAGCCCATGTTTCCCTCTGGGCCTATGGGTACCATGGTTTCTGGGGCTAACACCTCCCTCTTTACCTTGTGGTTCCCCCAGAGCTGGGCGAGTCCATGGGGGTTAACGATGCGGAATAGCTTGGCCTCCTTGTCCTCCCACTTGATGTAGGGCTCATAGCGGCTGTCGGACAGGAGCTGGTAGATGTAATCCCACAGCAGCCTGCAGTCTGAGCACACAGGAAACATCACAGAGCTCCCACTACGGCTCCAGTGAAGCTCAGTGAGTGTCAGGGCATTAACAGTTATCATATATATATTAAAGAAGTCAGAAGTGTAAATGCAAGAAGAGCCCAGAGCTCACGTGCAGCAGTTTTAGTTCTACATCTCCAAGTGTCAGCATGAACTACATTTCTTCAAGTGGGGAAACTGAGGCAGAGAAGCACACACTGACAGAATAAATAGGAGGAGGCAGATGGGACGAAGCACAATCTCATTTCCCCAAAGAACCAGGGTGAAAAAGATAATATTCACCTGTGATTTTCCCATCCACTGCTGCCAATGGGGCTATAGGAAAAGAATAGATGGATCCTGTCCTGCAGCTGCCCTCAGTGCTGGGGCGGGAGAGGTTCAGGGGCTCGTGGAGGCTGCGGGATGGGGATGGCTCAGTGTGCTTCAGGCAGGGTGAGGGAGCATCTGGTGCAGCCTCTGAATCTCTGTCCATCCCTAAAAGGGAAAACCTCGTGCTGCATTGAGGTGGGTCCCAGGACATCTTCCAGAGCCCTGAAATAAGCTTTGCTTAAGGACTGTAGGATGGGTTCAGCTGCATGCTGCAGCCAAGGGCAGGCACTGTGCTGCATGGACAGGCATCATGGCCACCATACAGGCACTATGGCCACCACACAGGCACCATGGCCACCATACAGGCACTATGGCCACCACACAGGCACCATGGCCACCACACAGGCACTATGGCCACCACACAGGCACTATGGCCACCACACAGGCACTATGGCCACCACACAGGCACCATGCCCACCATACCTTCCCCTGTGCCCTTGGCCTCTCGGAAGGGCGAATTCAGCAAAGGGCTGCACATCAGAGCTCTTCTTTGCGTCTTAATGTACCGGAGTAATTCATACAACACATCACCTGTGGGGAAGGAAAGTGAGCTCAGGTGGTTTTGTTGCTTGCATTGCTGCAGTGCTCATAGAATAAGACCTTACTCCCCATCCCTAAGAATGTAGGGTCTGTAAGGGGGTTTTCCTGGTCTCCAGCACCCACCCATCCCTCCCACAGCAGACCACAGCCTGGGATAGACCTGGTCCTTCTGCCTCACCAAACCTGAGCCAGGAGCGCGGAACCTGAAGTCGTCCTTGGTGAGGATGCAAAGGGCTTTGCCATTCATTTCAAACTTGCTTTCATCCGTTTGCTGAAGGGAATATTCTCTCTCTGCCCATCTAAGCCAGTGGATGACATCGTCCTTACTCCACAAAGAGGGCTGGATTCCTGAAAGTGGTGGCAACCCCTGAAATATCTCCGTCTGCACCCCCAAACTCAATGTAAAGGGACAGTGGTCTCCATCACCACCCTTCCCATCTATAGGGACCGAAATAAAGCAAGGACTATGAGCCATGGTGAACAGCCCACCTTACACCTTCATGTAAGGAATGGTCCCCTGCACCCACCCCCACCCCAGCTGCAGGAGCCCCACAGAGCAGCACCCACCCCACTCACTCAGCCTGCCAGGCAATGCCAGGCCCTGCCCCTCATCGTTGCGTGTGTGTCTGCCCCGGGGTGGAATCAAAGCTGCAGCCACTGGGCTGGAAGAGCCGAGCATCACTTCACCCTGGGGAAAAGAGATTACATGCATCAATGGATGGAAATTCCGGGCTGCCCTGCCCTTGCATTGGAAACACCTGCACCAGGGTGAGCTGACTTCCCCATGATGTGATGCACTGTCTGTGCTCTTGCTCTAAATCCTCACCAGCCCCAGGTTGCCCCAGTCAGGAGCCAGAGACCCCCACTCTCTTTCTCCCCTTTTCTTCCTGCTCCCATCAGCAGGAGCTCCAAGGCCCTTGGGAAGATTTCTGGAGGGGGAGAGGGGTAACACAGCCCTTTTAATGGGGTGCGGGGGAAGCTGAGCCCTAAAGAGAACCAAAGGTGGAGAAAATCACAGCACAGAGAGCAGACAGCAAAGCCTGGCTATGGCCTCACTGCAAAGGTGGTGGCATTGAAGGTGGTGACCCTAAAGCTGAAGATGGAGCACAGGGGACATAAACTGAACCCCAGGGCAGGGAGAGCTGCTGCAGGCAGCATTCATTCAAAGCATGTGGGAAGGGTGAAGGTCACCAGAGCTGGTGACGTGCTTCATATTCCAACACTGTTGATGGATGCCAATGAGGAACTACTGTTAACGGTCAGCCTGTTGATGAGAAAGATCAGAAGGAGCTGAATCACTCTCAGACTTCATCTCAAAGGGTTTTCCTCACCCAAAGGTTAAATGTTAGCAAGTTTACTGCTGGCACTGATATCGTTTACTGCTGGCACTGATATCATGGCTTAGCTGTTGTGTCCAGGCCTTTTGTTTTTAGCAAAGCAAGCAGCTGTATGGGATCATAGGAAGAAACCAGAGCAAATCCAGCAGGATAAACTCCTTATAGAGGCTTTGCAGCAACACAAATGGTGTTTCGGATTCATTCTATGCAATAAGGAATATAAGAGCAAAGAGAATCAGCAGCGCATTCTGCCTACAGCTCCTCGAATGAAGGTGCTGTCGTTTTCTCCCCCTGGTGTGGCTAATTAACGAGAGAATTAGAGTACAATTAGTGTACATTCTCCTCTCACTCCTAAAGGTTTCTGGGGCATAACGACACACTCTTAACCTCGTTAACTTTCCCCTTGTTTTATCAGAATCGATTTGGCGTCGTTTTGTTTCATCCTTCGCTATTTTCCCATGTTTTTCGGATACGATCTTTGCTCTGTTTGAAGATCCGGAGTCACAACCCAGGAGGAGAGCGGCCAAAAGGGGCATTGAGGAGCACAATGCTGAGCACGACCGGCTCAAAGAGGGGTCCGATGGGAAAGGACCCCCCGGGTACCCCAACAAGGGGGGGTGGGCGGCTCTTACCTGCATCCCCGCCGCCCCAATGCCGGGATCCTTCCGGGAAACGAAATCGAAACGATCCGAGAGGGAGGGACGGGAGAAGGAGAGAAGGGGAGAAGGGGAAAGGGGGAAAGGGGGAAGGGGGGTGTACCCAGGGCCGTGTAACCCCCCACCCCCCAACACATACACACATATATACCCCGTCTTGTCCCCGCTGCCCCCGCCCGTTGCCGGTACCAAAGTCCCCATCCCGGAACTCGGCTCACAAGCCTCTATGGTTAATTTTAACTCTTTCTACCCACCGGGCACAGCCGAAATGGGGCAGAGCTTCGGGGTCCGCGGGGCAAAGACCCCACGATGGCGCGCCACAGCCGAAGCCACGCCCCCTTTTCCTTTAGGCCACGCCCCCTTTTCATTTAGAGCGCGCCGTTTTCCTTTAGGCCACGCCCCTCCTTTAGACCACGCCCCTTTTCCTTTAGGCCACGCCCCCTTCCCTTTAGACCACATTTCTTCCTGTAGGCCACGCCCCCTTTCCTTTAGGCCACGCCCCTCCCTTTAGACTCACACGTATCCTTTAGGCCACGCCCTCTTTCCTTTAGGCCACGCCCATTCCTTTAAGCCACGCTCCCCTCCTCTAAAGCCACGCCCTTTCCTTCTCCCTTCGCCCCTTCCTTCCCATTGGCTCACTGCCTCCACTCTCTGGACCAATCACTGAGCTGCGGGGGCGGGGCTTGGCCTCATTTCCAAGTCCCGCCCTCCCGGCTCGTTGAGGAGCGGCCTTGTTGGGGATGGCGGTGAGTGCGGCCTGTGCGGCCCTTCCCGTTCTATATGGGCTCTCCAGGTCCTATTTCCGCCTGGGAATGGGGTTATAGGGGTCCTTCGTGGGTTGCTGTGTAGTTTGGAGCTGTTAAAGGGGCTTTCTTAGCCCTCTATGTGCCTGAGGGGTCTGGGCTCTGTGGGGTCGGGGTGGGCCTCAGGGGCGCTGAGGGCGGTTTGGGGTCGGGAGGGCCCTGTTGTTCTATGGGAGGCTTATGGGGTTGTGAAGGCCTCAATCAGGGCCTACCCCAGTCTCAGTGTGTGCCGTGAGGCTGTGGGTGCCTATTTAATGCCTATGGGGCTCCATCATTGCGGGGCCGGGCAATTAGGGGCTGTTATCCCTGAGCTGTGTGTCTCCAATGCATCATTGATTCCTCCCTTTGCTTAGCAGGAGGCCTCGGTGCCCTTGGGTGAAGGTTTTGCTTTGCCCCATGGCTGCCTGCTTATAGTGTGTGTGCCCCAGCTCGTCCCCAAATGTGCCTGTAGTTTAAGTCTGACATCCCTTTTCTCCCCCCTTTCTGGCCCTACAGTGCTTTGAAAGAGAGCTGGAGCGAGGGATTTTCCTGTAACGAGGAGCTCAGGGTGAGAGCTCACCTTGTCACTGTTGTGATTTCCCCCTGTCCTTAATCCTGCTTGCTCTGTGCTGCCTATGGTGACCTTAAGCTGTTCAGGAAGGGGGGAATCAGCCTGGAGAAGAGAAGGTTGCGGGGTGATCTCATTGCAGCCTTTCAATACCTGAAGGGAACTTACTCCCAGGAGGGGAGTAAACTCTTCAAAAGGGCTGACAATAGCAGGACACGGGGAAATGGTTTTAAGTTAAAAGAGGGAAGATTTAGGTTGGATGTTAGGGGGAAGTTCTTCTCTAGGAGAGTGGTTAGGCCCTGGAACAGGCTGCCCAGGGAGGTTGTGGATGCCCCGTCCTTGGAGGTGTTCAAGGCCAGGTTGGATGGGGCCCTGGGCAACCTGATCTAGTAAAGGTGTATGTTTGGTGGCCCTGCCAGGCAGGGGGGTTGGAACTACATGATCCTTCCAACCCGAGTCATTCTGTGATTCTGTGGGGGAATAATTCTGCCTGGGAGGCTGAGTGCACATCTGTAGGACAAATATTGTACATTACTTTGCCACAGTGGCTACAAGCCCAGATCCTGTTGTAGCAGTAGGTTATATCCCTAAAGAAGAAAGTTCACCTTCTCTCTCCATGGCCTCATCCTCAGCACAGGGTCCCAGTCCTTCCTGCTGCCATTCCCAGCAGTCACACATCAGTTACAGGAAGGGCAGTTAACGGAAAAGCACAGTTGTCCCATTTGAGGTGTGTCCTTATTTACCCCATGCACTGACTGAGCGTCACTTACGCTTATGGGTTGTAAATACTTACACCCTTGGTTCATGGAAGTGTTTTTAGTCACGTGGGCAACCAGTTATGAGGTCTAAAAACTGCCAGTCAGTATGTAAGCAAAGGTTCTTGCTGTTGTTAGAAGTTATTCTGGGCTTATGCGTATCTTTATTACAGCGGACCAGTTTTCATTAGGGAAGCAATGTCAGTTCAGTAAAATAAATGGTGGTTACAATATGTAGGTACTTACATCACTAATAAATTCTCTTTTTCAGACTGTGGAGCCGATGCTTGCAGTGGTGCAGTTGCCTTTATTTGCTGTAGTAATGTCCACATTAAACGGTCTTCAATGATCTGATCCTGTGGCTGAAATAGTGCAAGGTCTGTAGGCTCGTAAGTGAAGCCTGTGTACAAGGCTATGTCAGGCTTATCTCACATCATCTCAATGTAATTAAGAGCAGGATGGAGTAAGTTGTGCTTTGATGGAAATAGGCGTGCGCTAAATTGGTGTTTATTTCAAAGCAGACTTATCTTATTTGCTGCCTGTGGATTAGTTTGTTGTTGTGCTGTTGTTTTGGAGGGGTTGAGTCCCATGTTTGTTTGGAGCTTAAGAGTCATCTTCCTGCTGGGAGTTCAATGCAGTTCAGTGACAGTTCTTGGAGTGGAAGGCAAGAAAGGGGGAGAGAGGAAGCCATTATTGACTTCAATTGCACTGTCATCTAAGAATCTGGTGTGAATGTGACAAGTTTGCTGGATACCTGGAGTATGAAATAACCCTCAGGATTGAGAAACCTCCTTATTTCAGCTGATCTGATCACAAATCCCAACTTACCGCAGTCTTTTCTTTGCTGTGCCTTCACATGTTCAGTCTTGCTTCCTGAGACTCTGAGAGGTTTTATCATCACCTGCTTTGAGCTTTCTTTTAGGGATGTTGTGATGGTTGCTTTCCCAGAGCTGTATGTACATGTGCTACATACATGTACTACAATGCATACATGTACTACAGTGTGGTTGTAGTATGTTGGCCTGCTCTTATCACTAACACTGGTGGGATTCCACCCTCCTTACTCAAGCCTGCAGGGACAGCAGGTGATTGTGCTTCCTGACATTAACCTGTATATTCACACTGTGCTTTAAGATGTCCTGTCAGCTGTCCTGATGGAGCACATACACCAACTACAGCACTTTTCTCACCTCATTAACTGATGGAGTTCTTGTTTTGTCAGTTATCTATTTTGCCACTGGAAAACTGAAGTGAAAGATCCACAAAGGAGGGGAAGCAGAGAAAAGGCAGGAGGAGGAGCACCCTTTGCATTTGCTCTGTTGCCACAGCTGCAGTATTGTTGAAGGTATTCCATAGAGGACTTGGATTTAGTTCAGCTGGGTGAGTTTCACAAGGCTCTCCCAGTTTGCTTATAGTCAATGCCATCCACTAGATCAACGTAACTAGAACAAATGAAGGAGGAAAACTGAATAAGGGCGCTTTAGCCTTTGTGTAAGCTGGCTAATTTCTTCTTCCCCTGGATGAGAGGATTAAAAATCATGGCCTTGCATAATCACTGGCTTCGGAAAAGGTTACATCTGCCTGGAACGTTATCTGCTGCAGCAGTTGGTAGTTATGAATGAGTTCCCCAGTCCATTGACAGAAATGATCTGGCAGGCGCTTGCAAACCTCCTTACAGTCTAATGCTTTGGGACAAGGCTGCCCTTCGCTGGGTGATAGTGACTGCGACAGGCTCAGCAGGTGGAACTTCACAATGGCACAAAGCTCCCCAACCAATATAGGTTGGAATAACAGAGCATTCATCAAGGAGGTTTTGAAAACCTGAGCTTATTTGTTGTGACTTTGTTCACCAGAGCAGCTAATGAATAGAAAGGAAATGTAGAGATTACTTAGTTTTCAATAGACACTGATTTCCTGTTACAGTTCAATTTGCTCATCTCCACAGTTTCAATGAGACCTGCTCTTGCAGTGTGCTAATTAGGTACTATCTGAGTAATTTTGGACTAGACAGGTTTTATCTCATGCCCTTAATGCTACTTATCTCTGCTTTAAGCTGTACAGCACAGCAGTTTAAACCTTCTTTTGGGACGTGACCGAAAGCCATTGATTTGACTGCTTCACTAATGGAGGGAGAATATTGATCATGGAGATTCCTTGGGCTTGTGTGAGCAGCAGGTGGGACAAGAGCTTTTGCAGCATCCCTTCTTAGAATAGCCCTCGTTTCAGATCCCATGAAGAGCCTTGGGCATGCACCTACCTCCATCTCTGCAGCACCCTGGCCATTTCCAAATGTCAGCACAAGTCAGACGTGCTGTTACAGCTGCTGCAGAGCAAGAAGGTTGCTGTGACTCAGCTCTGCGTCAGCTCTCAGCCTGCTACGTATGTTGTAGAATTATGGGATGGTTTAGGCTGAAAGGGGCCTTAAAGATGCCCAGCTCCCCTTGCTGTAGGCTGGGTGCTGGCTTCCCATGGCCCTGTCCATGGCCTCAGGCACCTCCAGGGCTGGGTGCCTCAGCTCTGGGCAGCAGAACCAGGGCCTCACTGCTCTCTGAGTAAAGAATTTCTGCCTAACATCCAACCTAAGTCCCCCTCTTTTGTTTTAAAGCCTTTCCCCCTTGTCCTATCACTATCAGACCATGCGAAAAGTCGAGCTCCTTTCTGTTCATAAGCTTCACTCAGGTCTTGAACAAGGCCCAAGTGAATGTATTTGGCAGTGAGATGTGTTTACATGCAGGCTTGCTGTCAGGCTCAAGGAGCAGCAATAAACAGCTGGGTCCCCTTTGAATGTACTGTGCAATGTAGTGCAGCGACAGCAGGCTAATGACTCCTCTTACCTAGTATTGGGTGAGCGAGGGGGAAACTGGATTTCTGTTTACTGTTAATTATAAAGCTGCAGAGAGCTTAGTGCATTAGGGCTGTGCTATATTTAAATGGTCCCCCATCTGTCTGTCTGTCCCTATTACAAAATGTTCTTTGATAAGATCACGGGGTGAGCTTCTTTCTCCTCTTTAAAGCTGTTTTTGAAGCTCTCTGTTGCCTTCAGAGACACGTTGTGGCATCTGTGTCTGTCTTTGCTTTGCTCTGTTAAATGACTGCAGTGCTGTTCAGAGGGCATTGCAGACAGCTATAGGAAATGGCACTGTTCCACTCATGGAGTGAAATTGCTGCATTTCAGAAAGGCGAGGCTATTATTCATGCAGCAAATAGAATCTTTGGCCATTCACTGCGTGTTGCAGACTGTTACAATGGAATGAATAATAACAACTCCAACCAAAACCTCGTGTGAACTCAGAGCAGCCAGATTGACAGCCCTGAGGCTTACAGGGCTTTGCTTATCCCCATTGCATTGGAGCAGTGATGGACACAGCAGCACCTCACGCTGCCCCAGCTGCATCTCATGGACCTGTGCTGTGTGTGCTGGGATTTCTGCCCATATACTTCTGAGCTGGGCCCTGCTTTTACCACCCAAAGGGTCACTTGGTGCTGGTGGTTTCTAGAAAGCTGGCAGCCAGGTTGGAAACAAGTTTATTTCATACAGTCCATGTTATGAGCTCTGATGTCTCAAGGTTTTGGATGCTTGTGGGCTGAGATGAAATCCTTGGGTTGTATGTTAATAGGGCCTTTAATTAGTCTGTGCACTAAGACGTGTTTAAAGGCTGAAGTGGGGGAGTTGATTTGTGAATCTCATGGATTATTCAGAGGAAGAGAAGAATCCCACACAAGGACAGACTTGGAAGGATTTCCTTAAAATAAATGACAATACAAAAATCAGAGCATTTGTTTTCCTTGTTGTCTTTGAGATTAGTGCTCTGGAAGCCAGCTGTTGTTTGGTTGCATGCTTGTCACATTAGAAATGGGCTGGAATGGACTGTTGTGGAACAAACTGCCATTTTAGACCTTTCCACTTTCAAGAGCAGCCTCACTCAGTGCCCAAATAGGCACCTTCCCTCTGCTCCACCACCTCATTATGTGTGTTGAAATAGGCATCGTCTCTGCTTATTCAATTCTGTGTGTGTGTGGTTGTTTTCCTTTTTAAACCCACCAACTACGGCTCCAGTTCCTGGCTAATTTTACTGAAACACAACACTAGCCAAATATTTTTCAGAGATCCTTATTAGTCACATAAGGAAGAATGCAAGGGAGTATTCTTAGAAAGTGTTAGAACTATGCTTGGCGTGTAAAATATTTACCCAGACATGTAAACAGAGCGAGGAATGCCGTGCCAATGTCCCATCACACATTGAGCAAGATGTTTTCCAGCTCTTGGAAACAAGGTATGGTGTCCTCTGCTGACATGAACTGACAGTGCTGATGATTGGCTTTACCCAGCCCACCCTGCATCCCCAAAATAAATCATTCTCAAAGAGCTGCAGTTGTGCTAAATAAATCTGTTTGTTTGGCTCTAGGCTTGCTTTAGCATTACTAAAGTGACCGCAGTCTGAAGGGTTTGTTTTGCTTTCTGTTGTCTGTATCTTCAATGTGTATTAATAAACTTTCTTGTTCCTTTAGAGCATGCTGCCCTGGTGACTCTGCTTGGCAGGAGCATCCCCATGGCTCAGTGGATTCATCTGAGCCACTTCCAGCTGCTCTCTGCTATGGTGAGATAGGCTGTGTGCTGCTGGGGCTGCCAGATAACCACCCTGACTGCGAGATCCTGCGTTCTACCCAGCTTTGGTAGGAAACTCCTCCTGTGCTGAGCTCTGATGTGAGCTCTGCCACGTCCTCAGCACTGCCCTCATGTTCTGTTGGCTGCAGCTCTTCTGGATGCAAGCTCTGTCCCTCTGGCTGCTGTCAGAGCTCTCCCTGCCCTTCTGTACCAGCAGGGCTGTGTAGGCAGATCAGATCTTATCCAGGCACATCAGTAACCCCTGAGTTCCTCCACGCTGCACTACAGATTAACCACTTTCTCAGGGCAGGACACTTTGGTATTAAATACCAAATATAAATTTGGTATTTAATTGCATTTCATCAAATAGTTTTCCTGTTGTGGGTCTGGATCGTCTTTGGTTGTTTTGTTCTTTTTAATGCTGCGTGCTCTGTTTTGCTCGACTCTCATTGGTTAACAGTTACTGTAACTGCTTTCAAAACTCTTCCCTCTGTTATTAGTTGGCTCAAGCTGCTGCCATGCAATTGGTTCCAAATGAATGGCAGTTGGAGTTGTAGCAGATGAGCTGGGAATGAGTTAGCAGTCACTTGCTGGGATCCCTTCCAGAGGAGGAAGGTGGAGTTTTGAGCTGCACACAGTATTTCCAAAATAAGAGTCGTGGCAAACAGGGGCTGTATGAAACATCAAATAACTGCAGCAAAATACAGAGTGAGGAGTTTGAATTGGGATTATTCTACCAAAGAAGCAATTTGCTTGTGTTAAAACTGTTGCCTATGTCAAAGGTGAGGAAGCTAAGCCAAGAGCCTGGAGGGAGAGACTCAGGATGGTGAGGTTTGTTGGTTTGTTTTTCTCCTGTGGCTTAAAAGAACCAAAACTTGTTGCCATGTGGGTTTTGTGTTGAGCCATTCATGAATCAGCTGATGGGGACTTTTAAACTGAAATATTGACATGAATCAGACAGCTGGGCTTGGGGGGAGTGACCAGTGAGGTACAAACAGTTTAAACTCTGAAGCTCAGCTGTGCCTCTGTGCTTCCCTCTGTTAAAGAAGGGTTTGGGGGAACTGGAGCTGATAGCACTGAGGACATATGAGCCGCCAGTGAGTAAACTGTGTTGTGTGGGTGTTGGTGGAGGGTTTGCTCGGGGGGTTACAGCAGGAAAGGAGGTGATTTCTGTTCGGTTCTGGTGTGTTATAGAACCTGCAGGTGTGTCAGGATTCTCACGAGTCTTTATGGGACAGCTTATAAAGAGAAGCTTTGACTTCTGTAATGGAAACATAGGCATTGGTGTGAATGTGAAACAAAGTCAGATTGAGCTGCCTTGGAAGAAATGATGCTTTAAAATCTAAAGGGATAAGGAAGGTCTTGCTTTTATTTCTGTTTAAACTGTTTGGTTTTTTAAAGCCTTTCTATGTGTCTCTGCTGGGAATGGTGGAACCAGATCCACATCAGAGCTCTGTTGCTGTTGTTCCTGTGGGAGATTTTTGCCATGTGCTTTGTATCTTTATCTAATGCAACTGAAGACAAATTTAACTCATAGGTGTCATTTGGCTTAAAACTTTGGCTTGATGTTTTGTGTCTGAAAAAGGGACCCCTTGTTTCTCCTGAGGCTGAAGATCCTGCTGATGTTTGCAGTGTACCATCTTTCACCAGGTTTAAACTGAATGTAGTTGAGCATCACCGCCGAAGCTGCTGTGACTGCAGTGATGGGGTGCTCTTCATGAGGGTCTGCTATAGAGCTTTAGATAACTGCATTTAACCCATGACTGTGGATAGCAGCAGTGCTTCCTAAAGGCCACCTGGCTGTGCTCATTGAGCCCCTCAGGGAGGGCAGGAGCTCTAACAAACACAAACCTCTTGCCTTATTCAGAAAGCACTGTTTCCTTCTGATAAGCCTGATTGGGTGCTCCTCATCTCTCCTTGCTGAGTCTGCTTTGGTGTAACTTTCCTATTTTGGGAAAGGCCATCATATGTTACTGCAAGTTAATAAATCTCAGTGATGTGCATTAGTCCTGCTGCGGTGACTCAGTGCCATCCGTGGTGATGGAGCTCTCAGTGTGTGACCCAATCCCTGTCAGCTATGGAAGGACCTGGCAGACCATGAGGAGTAGATGGTCAGTGTAAAGCTATTAAAGCCACGCTGCAGCTCTGAATTGCACTTGTAGAAACAGTAGGTTGTTGTTAAGACTGAAGTGAGTGAGTAGGTCTGTAAGCTTTGCTAACAGTGAAGCACTATGCACAGAATAGGAGAAAACAATCAAGCATTTCATCAGCCTTCTTGCTGTCTCTGGCTGGAATTTGCAGGCTGCTCTGCATTGCATCAGTCCTGCTGGACATTATTTTCCATCTATAATTTGAAACCAGATGGAAAATGAATGCGCTGTATATTGATAGAACTATTTCATAACAAGGAGAAGCCTTTGCAATGTGTCTGTGTGAGCTGAGCCTATAAAGCACTCTTGGATTGCCTGGTTACATTTGTGTCTGTAACAGAAAATGAGCTGAGGATTATTAGCAGGTATGAGATGAGCGTGTTAAAGGCTCCAAGCAGGTTTTCTCTTTGCTGCAATGTGGATGAATGCACTTCTATGCTGTTCTATGGTTCAGGCCTGTCTGCAGGTGGGCAGCACCAAACCCAAGTTCCACTTGGCCTTGAGCATCCATTGTGTTATTGAGCTGAGCCACAGGGGCTCAGCACTTGTCTCTCCTGCTCTGTAAGTAAGCCCTGTGTTCCAGAGGTGATGTGAGGCCATGGTGCAGCCCTGTGACCCTGCCTTCCTCCCTTGCTATGTGACATTTCACATGTGCCACTTCACCTTCTGAAAGAGCAGAACTGACCTCGTAAATAAGCCCTGTGCTTCAGAGAGAGGTTGCAAGCGAGGAGCCTGATTTGTACATGACAATTTAAACTCCAGATGAGTGTCAGATACACGTCACAGTTCTGCATGAAGGGTGCTTAAATAGGGAGTTTTCAGTTACAATTTGTTGACGATGCTGTAATCGCTTCTTGCTGGGGATGCAGAAGGGAACAAAGCAGAGCAGAAAGGAAGCTTGGTCAAGGCTGCAGCAGGCAAACAGGTTTGGCACTTTGCATTGCTGCAGCAGCACAGTGAGGTTGATCCAGCAGGGCCCTGACTTGGGGTCTCAGTGCCATAACTACCTCAACCACCCATCCTTACATATGGGCAACGCTTCTCGTTATTTATCTTAATGAAGTGACATTTCCCTTTTGTTCTGCAGAAGAGGAGTCAGTCATTGCTAAGGTATTATTCTGCTTTTGTTTGAGGGAACTCTGGATGCGTTCCAAGGATGTGCTTCCAGAAATTAAACTTTTCTGAAAGGCGTGCAATTATATTACAAATCCGTCTTGTTCTAAACTGGCAGACTGCAGAATTAGGTCAGGCACACCCTGAATACGCACATTTCCTGCTTGCTCATGTTGCTGAGAGTTGTAAGTGGGAATGGTTTTGTGGATTTAAAGGAGCGTCACCTACAAATGAGTTGTTGGGAGTCGTATTGAAGTCATCGTGATGCTGTGATGTAGGGGGGTTGCTAGCTGCCCCATTCAGTTGCTTGGTCTGGTTGTAACCCTCTGTTGTTTTTTTAAACCATGGGATGAATTCAGATCATTCTCTTCCATTATTTCTGCTGCTGGGTGATGGTGAAGCAGTGCTGAAGCTGTTGGATGTTGCAGGGAAGGGCTCTGCTCCTGAACAATGGAGGGGTGGATGTGTTAGTCAGCATTGGGGCTGCAGTTGCTCCCCAAATTATCCCTCTTGTCCCTGTTTTCTCTAATAAGGCTGCCCTGCAGCGTTTCCTAGGGCTGACAAGAAGAATGAGCTGTTAATATATGTAAAAAGCTTTGAAGGT
Organism: Coturnix japonica; assembly: GCF_054131305.1. NCBI lineage: Eukaryota > Metazoa > Chordata > Aves > Galliformes > Phasianidae > Coturnix > Coturnix japonica. The sequence goes on from NC_140700.1 coordinate 2,817,745, forward strand.
GGACGGTGCTAATTATTATTTATAGGTGTTCAGGTCTCGCTCCAGGTGGTTCACCTTGATCGTAGGCATGAAAGGAAAGCAGGCCATTTGTCAGCTGGTCAGCTTCAAGTGTGGCCTTCTGAAGTCTTCCTGCACTGGTTTCCCTCCTGGGTTGTGTGCATGACTGCAGTATATTCGTCATGTTGAACGATTGGGCTGTTTGTTATACAAGCCAGATCCAGGCATTAAGTTGTCCTTCCTTGTTTGCTTTAATTCTTCATTGCTTGAGAGCTTCTTCCCAAACTAACAACCTGCTGTTCTCTATCTCCCAGCTCTTCTCTTAGGAAACGCAACCAACACCTTGCATCACGGAGGCCCAGCATGAATATTAACTGTGCTGGTGGGAAGAGAAATCCAGAGTCCGCTTGCACTGTAGAAAATGGAACTGTAGCATTGCATGAGACAGAAGAAGGTAATGTGGTGCTCGGAGGTCACAGCCCCTCTGCAGGCCTCAGGAACGAGGGTGAGGATGATGTGTTTACCTTGCACTGATCTTTAAGGGAGATTTTGTGGTGCAGGAAGTGTTTAATTTCTGTGCTCCTGCTCTTTAACCACTACATCTGTCTTGCTTTAACAAGCACAGTTAAGCACGGGGGATTTTTTTTTTCTTCCTCTGAAAAGCAAATTCTATCTAAATTTGAAAGTGCCTCAGGTCAGGCAGCATTATTCTGCCAGTGATGTATATTGACATCCTTTGTTATTGTCTAACTCATTTCTCTCATTGCATTAAGAAGTATTACTGCTGAATGATGTTTCTCACTAAGCTCTATCTCCCCTTTGTGTGTCTCTCAGGTTTAGATTCTGACTACAGACACACTGCTTGCCCTGCCAGCCCCCAGTTCAGCAACATGTTACCTGCTTCTGAAGACACACACAGTTGTCATTTCCAAGATGGAAATAAAAGACAGACAGAATATTTTAACACCCAGGAGCGCCACGCTTTGTCTTCAAGCATCAATTCTCAGACAGTGGCTCCAGAGAAAGTGACACTTGTGGTAGATGGCACTCGATTTGCAGTGAATCCACAGATTTTCACTGCTCACCCTGATACTATGCTGGGAAGGTGAGTGATTCCCCCATTTTCAGTGTACCTTGAGGGTGAGATGCTTTCTGAAATGGAATAAACATGTAATGTTTGTGTTGTGATCTCGTCTGTGCACACACGCAGAGCAGTGTTGACCTCATTCAGATCTGGGCTGTTAGTAAGGCCTTGAAGACATGACTAGATGTAGGGAGACTTAGTAATTCCCTAGATAACATTCTCTCTATGGTTTGCTTCCTTCAAGCAGTGTACACTTCTAGCTAGACATAGTTTGCTTTTGTGTTCTCTGAGTCTTGCCTTGGTTGTGAGTGCTGCATCTGTTGGCAGCTGATAACCCCATCCCTTACAAAATGGGAAACAGTGATAATGCTTCCTCCCAGTCACGCTGTTATCTTTTGATACTCTCCCAAGAGAAGTCACTCAGCTCTCTGTAACGTGGATTAGAGCTCAGTCTCTGATGCTACAAGAAACATTCATTTTCTTTATTGCCAGCGCCTGCGTGCCTGTCTGTGACCAAGGAGAGCCTGCTTCTGTTGGGCTGCTGACATTGCACAGGTTGTTGTGTAAAGCAAGTGATCTCAAGGCACGTGATCTTACCTTGCATAGCTTCAGTGAAAGGGCTTTGTCCACTGGGAGTTTTCTGACTCAGGCTTGACTGGTCTGATTCTTAGAGCTGGGACTTCCTCCATACAATACAGTAGCCGTAGCAATGGAATCCAGCTCTAGCAGGACTTGAGACAGCTCTTGTGCTTATTTACTATGGGGAAGATGTATTGGTTTCAGGTTGTTATGTACAGGTGTCACTGCTGGTTTTCTGCAACCTCAGTGCAGCTATTGCTTTCTAGAAATAATGAATTTAAATATACTTGAACACTTGTGGTTTTTTTTCCATTCAGAATGTTTGGACCAGGAAGAGAATATAATTTCACCAGGCCAAATGAAAAGGGAGAATATGAAATTGCAGAAGGAATTAGCTCAGCTGTGTTCCGGACTGTGCTGGTAAGATGATGTTTGCAGACTCGGGGGGTTGGTGGGGGAAGCAGTTGTTTTGTCACATGTGCAAAACTGAGTCATCTCCAGGCAGCTCTGTGCCCCTGGGACATGTTCCTTTATTACTGTTTTGTGCTTTGTGTTTATATAAAATAAATATATATATACATATATTTGATTTTGATGTGAGTCAGTATTTCAGGTATTTGCTCATGTTGCCTTTTATCTTTCCTGTGGGCTTTGTTCTGACTTTGTGCCTGCACATAAACAACTACTGCATGTCTTAGGAAACCCCAGTGCCATGGGAAAGGCTTGACTGGGGCTCACAGTTTATCAGACCCAAGAGGGTATGCAAAGAACTGTAGATTCTCAGGCAGGTGGGTGTTTCTGCTATTCACAGACCTATTTACAGTTCCTGAAATTCAAGTGCTTGTCAACAAAACAAAAAGCTTAATAGAAAAACGATCAGAGTCCAAACTGTTCTTTATTTTCCCTCCTAATTTGTTCTTCTTGTTTGCAGGATTACTACAAGACTGGAATAATAAACTGTCCTGATGGGATTTCCATTCCAGACCTTAGAGACACCTGTGATTACCTCTGCATCAACTTTGACTTCAACACAATCAAATGTCAAGATTTAAGTAAGTATTTTGAGCACTCATCCTGATTTGGTGCAGTTCTTATGTGCTTTAAATACGAGGGTACGGACTCCACTAGGACTGACTATTGGTGCAACTGAATGTAGGTTGAGGGGTTTGTCTAAAGATGAACGACCATCTTAAAAGTGTAGATCTGGGATGTATTTTCATATGGTATCTTAATATATGTATACATGTATTTGCATGTTTAAAAAAGCTCATTGTGTGGTCATGTTTCTTTAGGTGCTCTTTTACATGAGCTCTCCAATGATGGTGCTCACAAGCAGTTTGACAGCTACCTGGAGGAATTAATTCTGCCTATAATGGTGGATAGTGCCCGGAAAGGGGAACGTGAATGTCATATTGTGGTGCTGACAGATGAGGACACCGTGGACTGGGATGAAGATCACCCTCCTCCAATGGGCGAGGAGTACTCCCAAAGTAAGGGGACTCCTGGCTTTAGGTTCTGCACGCTCCCAGGCATCTGGCTGCTAGGGAAGGACCCATTGTCCAAACAGCAGCCTTCCTCCAGGAAGGGAGGCTGGCACATGCTGTTCTGTTTTGTACATTCCTTCTGAATTGGCTGCTGTTAGAGGCAGCTGAGTATGTCAAAAACAGGGAGGAGGTCTCTCCTTGTGGATTCTCATCACTGTTTATTTCTCCAGTCCTTTACAGTTCCAAGCTGTACAGATTCTTCAAGTACATTGAGAACCGTGATGTTGCAAAAGCTGTGCTAAAGGAGCGGGGCCTGAAGAATATTCGCATTGGCATTGAAGGTAAAATTATCTCTTCAACAAGGAAATGGTAAATCAAGCAGCTCCATAGTGTGTAAAGCCTGTTTTCTACTGAATTTGCATCAGAGGAGGGCTTACATTGGCTATCTCATGTGCTGTTATGCTTTCCTGTGTCACCACATCCAGGCACCCCAGCACCTGAGCTCTGATAATGCTAATGGATTAATTACCCTGTCCCCACATCCTGACACCAGGAAGGGAAGAGAGAGAAGGTGATAAATGAGTACTTAAAAGTTCTGGATGTTTGCCATACCATTGGTTATGCTAAGCATATTATCAGGGTTTGGAAGCAAGGAATACCAGTCACATGTGCCTGCAATGTGGTTAATGCTGTGCAGCCATGGATAGTATGGCTACACATCCTCTTTAGCAGGGAAAAGAAAGCAGCCATGAAAACCAATAATGGTAAATGTAGAAAGTGAGCACTTGTCTTCTCAATCCTCTGTGCCCCTGTAGTCTCTCCTGCCTGTCCTTTAAGATCCCATTGAAGGTGTGTGGTGCAACCGACTGTCTGTGTTTTCAGGATATCCCACCTGTAAAGAGAAAGTGAAGAGGAGGCCGGGTGGTCGTTCAGAAGTGATCTACAACTACGTTCAGCGGCCCTTCATTCAGATGTCCTGGGAAAAGGAGGAGGGGAAAAGCCGTCATGTTGACTTCCAGTGCGTCCGGAGCAAATCTCTAACAAACCTGGTCACTGTGGGTGATGACGTTTCAGAGGACCATGAGGTTATAATGCATCACCCCCCACAGGTAGATGAACTGGATAGGCTAAATGCGCCCTTCTCCCAAATGGCTGTTAATGATCTACCAGATTAGTCGTGGCTCCGGCTTGATGTGGGAACATCTCAGCATACTTTCATCCTAGTAATGGAACACAGACTCCTTGCAAGGTGCTTTACCCTCGTTCATCCTCTTACTATGTTGTCATATTTCAAGCATGTTAATAAAGAGCCACACTCCCTAGCCTAATTGTGCAATCAAAAGCAACATCTCAGACAAAAAGAAAAGTGTTGCTTGTTTCCACTACAAAGGCTTCCAGACTGATGGGTGCTGAATATTTTACCTAAACTTCTGAAAGAAGAGCAGAAGTATTTAGAAATGACATGAGGAAATTGCGGGCCTGTCAAGACAAAGCTCCTATTTACCATTAGACACTTAGGTTTGCTTTTGTGATAACCTGCACCAGGCATCAAAGCGAGACAGGTGATGCTCTTTCATCAGCCAGCAGAAATGTAGCACGGTGGTGGCAGTGGAACACTGAGAGTGGGGAGATGACAGCAGAGCGCCGTGTGAGGGATTGTGTTTATGCTGCCACCTGGCTTTGCATCCAGTGTGTACAACTCACTTCACTGTGCAAGGCCAGCTTGGATGGGGCAGCCTGATGTGGGCTGGAACTGGATGGGCTCTAAGGTCTTTTCCAACCCAAGTCCTTCTGTGATAATAGGAAGTATGAGACTCTTCCCAGGAGCTCCCTGTATATACTTCTGCATAAGATGAAATGACTGTTTAGAGAGATTGTGAAGCTCATTAAGATGAGCAGATTGTGCTGGAGGAGAAAGCCAGAAAGAAGACTAGTTGATTTTTAGCAGCACAGTCAGTCTGTTCAGTAGCATAGAAGATGTAAGAAGCTTTCTAAAGGTGGCTGTGCATGTTATTTTTCTCCTCATCCTTTCTAAGAAAATAAAAAAGTGCTGGAGCTGAGCAAAATCACTGTTTGCATCAACCTTCATAAGTGAAGATCTCCATAGACTGTCCAAGGAGCTTCCCACTCCCAGGACCTGTTTCAGCTTCTGAAGGCCCAGTTACTTCCCTTCCAGTTTGGAACTGGCTGGACTCTGTCACAGTCAGGCTCATAAGAGACATCAATAAGAAATGAAACTCCAGCCGGAAGAAAAATGCATGTACCTGGGAACAATTGCCCTCTGCTGCTCTAAGTACAGTGTTGTGTATTTAAGAGTCTGTTCATTTTGGATTTAGGGCTGTGACTGTAGGTGTAAACACACTCTGGGCTGCTGAATTCACTTGTGTTGGAGTGTAGCTGTCCTGTTCCTGCTGTATGCAGTTTCCTACAGGCTGCTTAACCCACTGATGAACATACAGTGCATTCAGTGCAGCCAGAGCCAAGAAGGCAGGTGAGCAATCACTGCCTTAGACAGCCAGCATTTCTGAGGGCCACAGAGAGACCAAAGCAACGCTGTAACTAACTTTAACATTGTGCTGGTACAAAGAAAAGCTGAAACAGACTCAAAAAGCATGAGAGGAAAACAGCTCCTGTAAGTTCAGGTCAGTTCTGCTCTTGTAATTGACTGCTGTTGAAACTTGTGCTGCTTGGTATGTAAGTTACTTATACCATACTTAAAGTAGAGGTAGGTGTTAGTCTGCCCCTAAGAGCTTTAATCCTTTTATCATCAGGGTTGCATCCAGCAAATTCTCATTGTTTTCTACCTGTCTGCAGCCTGTAAGGTAGGCTTGGTATTGAAGTTTGCTGTTACTGTTTTGCTGCTATGGGTGTATTGTTTTTATTTCCTGTGAATGCCTTTCTGGTTAAGAGTAACACCACCATCTCTGCCAACGCTGTACGTGCTGATGCGTTTCGTTCCCATTGGTATGGATACGGGTTCTGTTAGTGGCAGTGTTTCTTCTTCCTAAGTGCAGCAAATATCTCTCTTCTTTTATAAGTGCCTATGGGAAGATTTCCAGGAGTGCTCCAGGCCCTCCTTAGAGTCTTAAGGGTTCAGGTCTTCTGAAAAGTCCTTTCCCTGTGTTAGTGGATCAGCAGAGAGAAGTGTCCTTCAGTGTCTGCACAGAGGCAGAGTCAGTCGTGTGCAATCACTTTCCATTATTCTAGATGAGTTTCTATTCTTGTATTAGAGAACAAAGGTTATGGCACATTGATCTTCCAGCAGAGGGCCAGGCCCATTACCTGCCTAAGGACTGAGCAGCTCCCAGAGTCAAGCAATGGTGAGGCTGCCTTTGGCAATGATGGAGCTTGGCTCCAGGCCCTATGGATTTTTGGTGTCTGTATTTATTTTTACAGCAGTGTAAGTATGAAGCAAACCTGTGTTGATGCTGAGTTGGGATTGGGGTTTACACAGGCATGTGGGTCAAGCAGGCCCTCATTTAAGGGCTCAGAACGTCACTGCCTTGTTAACTTTCTGGTGCTGTGTAACCAATGGGACCCTCAGCACAGGATGGGGGGCCTGGCTTCCATGTTGTACCTGCCCTATTTTGCAGACACTGAAACAACACTCTACTTTAGTGGCTCTCTCAAGCAGCTGGAGTTGCATTTGGGATTTCTGTTTAGTAGAGTGAGTTCTGTTGGAACCCTACATCAAGTTGAACAAATACACATTTGCTTCTTCCCCTTTTTACAGTTGCCCACCATTCAGGGTAGAAGTGCTCGGTGTTATTCTAGATATACTGAAGTGTTGACTGTGGTGTCCATGAACTCCTGCAGCTGTATGGTTTCTTTTATGTATTAAAGCATAAATTATGTGTGGCTGTTTGGGCTCCTTTAAGTGTGGAACCTCAAAGATCATTGAGGTCCCTCCATCCCATTCTATGAGTAAGGTGCTAAGCAGCCAAGGTGGCATTTAATGGATAGACCGACAAATGTGTGTTTACTAAGAGGATTTTATTTACATACCCCAATGCAAAGATTGTTCCATACAAAGTTGGCTCCCCTGCCCTCGCTCGATACATCTGCCAAATTCTACAGTGCAATTCAGTAACAGCTCTCCATGTATTTACAGAAAACACTTCAAATTACAGCTTAAGGCAGAGTCAGGGCACAGTGATAAGAAACACTTGGTGCAGGTTTATGATAGAAAGAGGAAGTGGCAGCACAGTTCAAGTTCAGATGCATTGGAAATTCAGGTTAGGATCTTTCCTAGAAGTCCAGCTGGGTAAAAAGAAATGCAGTCAACAAACACAGCCCTGCTTAGCAGCTTGAAAAGAGATGTACATGAGCTCAAGCCATAGACCAGCAGCTAATACAAAGGTTTGGCTAATAGAGATGGAACAATGATACAGGTGTGACTGTGATACAAAACCTACCAGGAGAAAGGGATGTCCAAGGCTTTCAGAGGATTCTATGCAGCCCTGTGGCTCCTACTGAAAGGCACAGAAATGAGGTACCCGACTGTTCCTTAACGCCTTATAAAAGCTTTATCTCAAAACTGAGGTTTCAGACTTTAAAACACAAGTACTAAAAATGTATAACAATTATTATTATAGAGGTTCTCGCAGCAAGTTGTCACAACTTAAGAGTGGTCCAGCTTATCTTTGGTATTTATACATAAAATGTCCATCTGTCCCTTTACTAAAGGGCTAACAATGCCACTACTGCCCCCAAATCCTTTATCCTCATCCCCTGCAGCTTCAAAGGGTTTTGCTTTCTGAAGTGTTAAGGCAGTAACTTAAGCTGTTGGGAATATCTAAGTATCGATACCTCTCACTTTCCTTGTGGTTTATAAGGCAACGTTTTCCAGTGGTTCAAAATAAACTGCAGGATGAGGGCAGGACAATCTGATCGTGACTTCAGTTAGCCCTTATTCACAAGTAATTTCTATTGCCTGCAGTGCTTGGATTAAGGCTGTCCTTGCATTTCAGCTTCTCTAGGATCCAACTGGTATCTAAGCTGCTTATGGCAAATAGTTCAACCCCTGGGACGCATCCCAAAAGCACAAGGGGTGGTTGGGGAGAGGATGCAGCAAGTCACCACCCAGTCTTAACTACATACAGACAACTTCCAGTCCCACAGTCAGGCCCTCACAATGGCACTCAATTCAAAAGACATCAAAGTGAAGAGTCCTTAAAAGCACCTATTAAAACAAATTCACAACAAACCCTATTTTCTTTTGTATCCTAATCTAGAAAGTAAGGACTAAATGTAACAGAGCCTTCCTATTGCTTTGGAACACTGCTCTATTTTGTTTCTAAATAGCTTTTCTGGCCATGCTATGCCATTAGTGTTCAGCACCAACAAAGGTTTAACAACCCGAAGACAGTTCTAACTGATCAATGCTTTTAGAGACCTCATTACAAACATCTAATTGCAAATTACAAGGCTGGTACCAAGCAAACCCAAAGGGTAACGCTGCCTGTCACTGGAAGTGCAGAGCTAAGTGCAGAACAGGGCCAATATGGAGCTTGTGATTGGTAACAAGATATTACCAAAAGCTCAGGTGGGGCTGAATCCTCCCTCCCAAAATGCAGGTGTGGGTCCAGAGATGTTCAGACAAGGAAAGGCACTTTGGGGCTCTCCTAGAGAGCAGCCTGATCGGAACTTGTATAAATGACACAAGGCGAGAATGTGAGTTTGGGGTGGTTGGACCCACAGCCTACTGACCCTGCGAGGCACTGTGTCTTTTGGAGACCACAGGGACAAGCGGCTTCTGCTCCAAACCAAGAGCAAAAAGGCCACAGAAGATGCTTTCAACCACCGATGAAGATGCCCATCTCAAAACAGCCAACAGATGGCAGCAGCATGAAGCCCATGGCCGACCCAGCTGGACCCACACACCCACCACTGCTGTTTTAACCTCCATCTCTCTGCACTAACTCTGGATCCAGCTGTAGTCTTCATTATCCACACTGCTTATAGATGCGTCCTATAAGAACCGAGAACTGGTGGTGCCTGGTGGAAGAAGCTCCCCATTTCTCTTAGCGCTGTCTGGAAAAGAAAAAGCGTTGTGCAATTGCTTTTAATTTAGGAAAAGAAAACACAAAATGGCTTTGAGGGGGTCGCTGCTTTAGTACCAAAAGTAAAGTGCTCTGCAACTTGAGGCCACTGCTACGGAGCTGAGAAATGCTGCTGAAGAGGCTTCCAAGTAGCATCGTATAGGAAAGAAAAAGGATACCCACCACTACAAAGTAAAGTTAAGGCAATACAAGTTGTCTCCTCCTAGATAGCTTGCCTGCCTCGAGCTTTAATTATTGCTTTGTCTCCTCTGTACTGAAGTCCTTTGCAACCAGGAAAACGCTGATAGAACTGGCAGGTTGAGTTTATCACTCAATGCAGGACTGGTGAAGGGCCCACACGGACATCACACGCTCTGCAATGTCACATGAAGGCCTGCTTCCATCTCCCAAAGGACTGGACAAATCTGGTGAAGAGTTTAGAAAGGAAACTGTGACCCTTGTTGCTCCTGAAGCAGCACTTGCAGCAGTGATGGCATGTGGTCTGTGGGAGTTTGCAATGGTGCAAGAAAGAGCAAATCCTCTGTAACAGCCATAGAGTGTAACAGAACAGCATCCTGAAGTCTCCTCCAAGAGGTAACAGCCCTCGAGTTGTCTTTAAAAAAGTAACTTCTTGTTTTAAAAAAAAAAAAAAGTTCATTTATGGGTAAAAACCCAAAAAAGGTATAAAAAGAAAAATCCACGGCTCAGAAGCTGTCCCAGGTAAAGCTTAATTACTTCCCTGCTTTCATATAGGATGGTATTGCTCCTCGGGCTGTCAGGCCCTCAAAACGCTTATAGGTGTAATTGATGAAAACCCAGTCCTTGTTCTTGTAGTCCGTCTCCGGGTGGTTGCTTGTTGCCACTGAGAAGACAGTAGGAAAACAAGTCATCGTTTGGAAATGCAGTGTTTCCCCCCAGCACGTACCAAGCACTGCAGGCAGGAGAGGAAGCTTATAAAGACATACAGATTTAAGCACTCCATATCATTCTTTGCTCTGAATCAACAGCTGCAGTGGCATGCTTTGTAAACACATGGGGCATATACATACACAAAGCATTTACCTGTTGGCTTCAGGATGTCAGACTCTGGAAATTCATCAAAGTTTGAGGTATCGTCGATGCTTTTAATTTCTATTGAAATTGCAGCAGGTCTCTCCCTGCCAAAAAGAACAGATTGAACATTAAGGTTTCAAAGGCAGAAGAAAGCAGGATTCAAACACTTCCCATTACTGAACAGATTCAAGGACCAATGGCACCCAGACCTTAGCAAGCTTCAGATACAGCCTAGAATACTCTCACCCATATCTAAGCATGAAAAATGGCAGCCAAGCTGCTTGGTGATGCTCAGCAGGACTAGCAGCGAGTTCTTCTATAAAGCATCTTACCTTATATGCTCCCAATCAACCCCTTCAAAGAATGGATTACTCTTTATTTCCTCCACACCAGATGCACCAATTCTGTGCTCCCATTCACAGCAAAATCTGGGATGGAAGGAAGAATGAAAATGAAGGGAAAAAATGAAAGCATCCCATCCAGAAATGGAATGGCTTTCCAAACTGACAGCACCGGTTTCACAACATATAGAGGCTGAAGATTCCCATTTCAAAGACAACAGCATGAAGTTACACTTAGCAACGTCACATCAAATGCTGCGGGTCAGATGTGGTCCTCCTCCACACAACAGAGAACATATAAAGCCTAAAAGCTACACACTGATATTTTTCATCCTGAAAATGGGTTAGTGCTTGAAAATATCAGGTGTTTACATAAACATGGAAGAGTTGCATGCACTGGGATGCTGCATGCTCCAGCACAGACCACGTCACAGCTCTTGCTATGTTCAGTAGCCAGTTCTGGCCAAAAGATGAAGTCACTTCCTAACTAAATAGGAAGTAGAAACATTCCCACTTTGCCAGACCACGACAGTGCAGTCAGTGCTCCAATGAGAGCTCTGAAAGACAAATGTATTTGATGAGGGAGTTCAGCTTTTGATACATGGGCATAAACTGTGCAGCAGTCAAAATCACAAGGGCTTTTCCCCACCATGTGAAGCTGGCTATGTTAGTACTGTATGAACTGGCAAACCATGTAATGAGCACCTTAAAATCAGGTCCTTGGCTTTGTCAGATATTGGGACTTCAGGAGGAAACGTGAGGGTCTCTTTCCAATTCATTACTTTCTTGTAGGTTTCTTGAGGAGTCTCGGAACAGAAAGGTGGATAACCTGAAGGAGGGAAAAAACATCATGTATAAAGCAAAACTAATTCCTTCAGTTACTGAAGGACACCAGAACACATCTCAGGAGCCACATAAGGGTAAGATGCTTTAAGAGCCTGACCCCAGACACACAGACACAGCTGATGTCCTGCACTGCAGTGCTCATTTCTTACCAATCAGCATCTCATACATGATGACCCCCAGCGACCACCAGTCACAGAGCTTGTTGTAGCCTGTCTGCATGAAAACTTCAGGAGCAATGTAATCCGGAGTCCCCACAGTAGAAAAAGCCTGGAACAGATACCATGAATTACATATCATTAGATAAAACTTGCTGATAAGGAACTTGAACAACAACAGTGATTTCAAGGGAGACACCAGGTTGGCTAAAAGACCCTTTAGCAAAGTTATTTAAAGGCTTTCTATCAAGATGTGCAAAGAAAAAACAAAACTGAATTGTTTACATGAAGGAATCTTAAAATACCATTGGGGAAACTGGCAAGGTACCTTTGTCTACATGTCATCATTAGCCCTTTGTTTGCTTGGAAATGGTTTTAGGCAGCAGGCACCAGCTATCAGTGCAGTGCTATCTCATGCACAACTGCATGGCAGCTGGATGATGGACAAAGAGAAATCATTCCTTTGTAAAAGGAAACACCACAAATCTCCACTCCCAGCTGTTCAGAACAGCCGTGGATTAATGCCTGCCATGTATAAGGGCGTGCTATTGGAGAGCAACAGCTCAAAAGAGAACACCTCCAAACGGGTGCAGCCTTGTACTCACCAACTGCCGTCTGTTCCTCTTCCAAGTCTCTGCTTTCCGTTTGGAATTCATGTTCTGGAAAGCTGAAGGGGATTGGAATGTTTCAATCCTTCTGATCACCCCATTTTACACCCAAACCATCAAACTTAAAGTCTCCTTTCCAACACCACGGGGCCCAGCTGTGCCCTCAGAGGTTCCTACCATCCCCACTTGCTCACCACTGTCCCCTATGGCCACCACACCAAGTTATGGGTGGGCACACACCTGAACTCAGCTCATCTGCAAGTTATACTGAGCTCTCATTTGTTTTACTAAGGAAGGATTCAGCAGTGCCTACCTGAAATACAAACTTCTGGAAATGAAGGTGGATATTAAAGTTAACTGATGCAATGTTGATTATTAGATCCAAACAGAATCTCTTTAAGTTCCCACTGAAATGTGCCATTGGGCACCAAGAGCCAGTCCACAGATACCACCTTGGAGCCAAATCACTTACTGAAGTCACTGGGAAGGCTATGGTTCAAGTTCCTATAGAACTCTGTTCTATGGGCTTTCTTCAGTCCGGTGCATAGACCAAAATCTGAGAGCTTCACGTGGCCCTAGAAAGGAAAATGCCCAAAGTACAACAACAGCATGAGAATTACCATGGCAAGTGAAGTTGTACACTTCTTACAGACCCTTTATTTTGGTAAGGAACAGATGTGCTCCTTACGCTCCTTGTTTTAGCTTCAGAATGGATGCATACACAGAACTGAGTTATTCGTGTTCTCATCACTACTATCCTGAGAAAGCCCTGTTCCAAACTAGCTAAACCTTAAGCCAACTTGTAGCAGGCAATAGGGCAGCAAGACAAGCCTTCTGTAGAGTGCCTGCAGTAACCATTTAGAAGCAAACATAACAGGACAAGCCTTCAGAAAGACATCCTGATTCTGAGATGATATCTCTACTTTCAGTCTCGCTAACAGAGCAGTGAGGTGCTTCACATTTGATATGATCATCTGCCCGATAGCTGACAAGGGCGAGCATAACAGATGCGAGACAGAAAGGAAACATCTTTGACCAAGAGTGAAGAACTGAAACTGTGTATTTCAAATTGCAGCTGAAATAACCAAGAATAGCTGAACAACAGTCACAAGACAGCTCCTAAGTGAGGCAGGAATACAACAGAAGATGGATTTAGTGGCTTTTCCTCCCCCCCAGCAACATGGTAAAGGCCAAGAAGCAGCACTCCGCCTACCAGGCCCCCGGCAAGCTGTCAGTTCATACCTTGCTATCCAGAAGAAGGTTGTCTGGTTTGATATCTCGATGGATAAAGCCCAGCTGATGAATAGAATCAATGGCAAGCACAGTCTCAGCTATGTAGAACTGCGTCTCTTCTTCTGTTAGAGTGTCTTTTTTCATCAAGAGTGTCATCATATCACCTAGAAACAACCCCCAAAACAGCAAAGGTAAAAATCAAAGGAAGGATTAAGGACCCCAGTCCCTAATCACACTTATAATTAAGAGATTAAAAACCCTCCAAGGGAAGGAGAGCAGCCTTTGGACTTAGTGCAGGTACCTCCAGGCAGGAACTCCATGATAAGGTAGAGGTTCAGCTTATCCTGAAAGCTATAGAACATCTTCACAACCCACAAGCTGTCTGCTTCCACAAGGATGTCCCGCTCAGCACGGATGTGGCCAACCTGGAAATACGTAAGTGTGTCATTAATTACAGGCCTGTGTTGTATTAATACTTTAATGTCAAGGGAAATTCAAGTATTACATCGATATTGATATATTTTCTGGGTTGTTCTTTCCCAGTCTGGGAAATCCTATTGAGCATCGACTCCACATCAGAACTGAAAGACCCTTTAATAATCAAAGATGATCTCATTGGAACTTCTGCCTTTGGACACTTGCACCTGAATGACTGCCACACATTAAGGTACGTATAGGAGGGCAAGACAGCACTAACCCCATTATTTTAAGCCAAAGAAACATAAACCAACCCATAGGGTCCCATACAGAAAGGGACACTACATATTACATTACAAATATTACATATGTAGTACGTATATGTAAGTCTCAAAGGATTTGGGTTGAGAACCAGCTCTTCACTAAGCAGCCAGCATGTCCCTCAGGTCCTAACTGCTAATTAAGGCAGCTATTCACCTGCTCTTTCTCCAGCATATCAGCTTTACGCAGTATTTTCATGGCATAAACGTGCCCCGTGTCTTTCTTCTGGACAAGCCGCACCTGGAAAGCACGTAGAGCTCAAGTCAAACACAGCACAGCCAGAACTACACAAACCCAAGTCATTATACAGTGCACGGCAATGGAAAGAGCCCTCCAGCAAACAGCAGTGAAGATACTTGTAGGGATCTTTCCTGCACCCACCTCTCCAAACGCTCCTCTGCCTATTACTTTCAAAGACTCAAAGTCCTCCAGGCCGAGCCTTGTCCTCTTCAAGCGAAGGAACTCTGTTTCTTTCTGTGCATGTGCTGATCTCCTGATCCTTTTCTATAGTCCAAGGAGAAGAAAACACAGCTCTGCAGTCACTCCAAATACAGATGGTAGATGGTACCAAATTCACTTAACCCTTAAAAGGAATTTCCCCTCATTAATTACCTCCTCATCTTTCAAGCCTTCTTCCTCCATCATTTGTTCGAGCTTCTTTTGCCTTAAGGAAAGATAAACAGCAGAAGAAAGTTGAATTCTTGAACATTTTCTCTCAATCCCATGCACAAACCCAGCACAGATCCCGTCTCTGCCTGCTGTGAAGGGAGTAATAAATGCATGTGATAGATAAGGGAGAATCAGACAAAGTTAATCCCGAGGAACCTCCTGCTGCTGCTTTAACCACGCTCCAGCAGTTTCCATCTCTGCTGCTGCTAATCCAAACCTGCTGGAGTTTCATGTGTCTGATTGAGGTGTGCACTGTCACTGTATGGAACACAGGCCGAGGAGATGTGAGGTCAGTTCCCACCCCCTATCTTCAGCAGCTGGATGTGAGGCTAAACCTACATAAACACTCCAGCATCAAAGTCTCACTTCTTCCATGGACACATCTGTATCTGGGAGCAGAGAAGGAAACAAGAGTTCGGAGTCAAAAAGGGATTCAGGGCGTGATTATCTATGGGAACTCCTTCCCAATACTGAGTGCATTAAGGCTGAACTGAGGTTGTGAGTTTTGGGGTTTTCTTTGGGTTGTTTTCTCCTGCCCTGTCCATGTTGCACCAAAGGAACACAACAAGTCTGCTAAATTCCCTGCCTACATGCAAGTCACCCTCAGCGAGATCCCCTTCCGGCCCCTGTGCCACTGCACAGCTGCTGCTATGTGATAATATTCTGGGCTATCACTTCCACCATCAGGCACATCTCTGCTGCTTCACCCTCTCTGCAGTGCCCAGACAGCTCCTCTCACACTCAATACAAGGCAGCTCAGCACAACAGAGCAATGCTGAAATCCCCCCTAAGCACCTCAACACTTCAGCTCCAACCTGCACAGCCACACATGGAAAGCAAAGCCAGGAGTTCAATCAGTGATATTGTTTGGATTAGACCTCAATCTCTCTTCTATGTGAAGCTTGGAAGAAAGTACATTCACAAGACAATCCTGATGTCTGAATGACATCCAGGTTCCTGCAGTTACTGTCGTTACCAAGCAATCCCTTTGGGTCGAGCTCTGTTTTTGGCTGTGAGTCTGCAGGCAAATAAACACTGATAACTCTTAGAAAACTCTTGATTATAGACTGCACAACAAGCTGGGAGCACTGCAGAGACATCCCTGTGCTACGACTCCAGGGTACGCAGCAAATTAGAAGCTTCTGGCCAAAGGAAAACAAAGATAACACCTGTCAGTGCAATGACTTGGTATATTATGACCAAGCAGCTTAAGGGGTGCGATGGGTTCAGTTAACCCACGCACAAAGGCAGTGCCAGGTGATGGTGGAGCAGCCTCACAGCAAAGAAACAGCAGAAAGATGGGGGGCTTTCTACCTGCAAACCACACTGGGACCAACCCAAGCAGGTCTTCTACTCATTCCCATAACCTGACCTGATGGATCTGAGCTGCACATCCCTGTCCATTGCAGCAGGACCCAATGACTGCTGGAGATCCCTTCCAACTCTATGATAACAGGTTTTAAATGTGCTTAACACACCCCGTGTGCTGTTACCTCATCTCCCGCTCCTCGTGCTGCGCTATGAGGTTGCTGTAGAAGTTCTCCAACGTCACCTTGGTCATGGTCACCCTCTCCTTGGTGTGGTTGCTCATAGAGGAACACGGCGTCGGGCCCGTCATGGCCATGGCTGTAAGGAAAGGAGGGAACAGGTGATATGAGAGCAAACAACCTTCAAACCAAAGGGGTGTTCAGGAGGGAGATGCTGGATTGCAAGGACCGGAGAGGATGTTAATAGGGTGTTAATGAGAATCGAACAACCAGAGCTCAGATTGAGCAGGGAAAAGTCTTACAAAATAAAGGTGAAGTCAAGCTTCCTGTTTTGCACATTTTTGACCTGAGAATAAGAGGGAAGGAAACTTAAGAAACACGGTGCCTCAAAAACCCACAATTTCAGGCAGCGCTGAAAGCACTCATTGTTCCCAATGAGTTTCTTAGTGTTTCCCTGCTAACACCAACCCATGAGCTCCCATCCCAAACACAGAGACCTCACCCAGCTCCTAATACCCAGCAGAGCAACCAAGGAACGATTGAGATGCTGCTGCTTTGAAGGACTCCCCCCATTTACACTGAATCCCCCCCAGATCCGGAGCACTGAGCTTCGCTTCACACCCAACAACAGCAGCCGGGACTTTATATGGGACCATTGCGGGCACTTTGCTCACCGAAATGCACCAAAACGCGATGATTTGAGCCCAAAACAAAGCGAGACAGCACTCCCATTGACCCCCCCCCAACCAACCACTAGCAGAGCGCTGTTTGGTTTTGCTTCCCACTGAACAAAGTGGGAGCGATCGCAGGTTGGGGGGGGGGGGGAAAGGATAAAGATCAAGACTGCGGACAAAGGGCCCCACCCGGCAATACGAGCAGCCCCCCCTGCAGCCCCCACCCCCATTAAAGGGGCACTAAACGGTGATGGTAGCGCTTACCGGAGCCCCCCCTTGGGAAGGGGGCGATGAGGAGCAGACCTCTGTTATCACAGCGGAGGAACCCCGGGGGGCAGGGATGTGATCCAGGCCAATAGAGCACACCCCGTTAAGAACCAAAGGAGACCCCCCCCCCCACCGCGACCACCCCTATGAGCCCTAAGAGCCGCCGCCGCACCGCGCATGCGCCGCCATCCTCCCCACCTCCCCCCTTGACTCGAGGGGCGGGGTGAGCACTGAGCCCACCCTGATGGGGCGGCGCATGCGCGCTGCCACCCGAAGGTGGGGTGGTTTTTGGGGTTGTATTGTGTTATTTGGTTAATTTGGGTTTTATAAAGGAACACGGAGCTGTTTAGGGTGTGGGGGTGTCTTTATTATAACACCTTGTGGCTGGGGGGTGGATAAACGCCATGCCTGTGTGATGGAAATGGCAATTGTGTCTCTAAAAGGCTGGATTTGAGGTTAAATCCGACCCAGAATGAAGGTGGATAACACAACTGAGCCGTGAGCCATCTGTACCTATAGGAGGAAACACAGCCGGGCTCTGGATGGTGGTTTTCTACCTGTTAAGGAGGGAACCTGGTCCTTAAATGACTCCCTGTTGGACGCTGATACATAGGGAACGGATGCTGGACACTGATAAATAATAATGGAACAAATAGACGCTGCTTTTCTCTTGCAGTTCACCTTTGGATGAGTGCTTTTCCTTACAGCATCATGTATCTAAAGCTGAGCTGGATGGAGGCTAAGGGGAAAAGTGCTGGCTGCTTGGATTCCTCTTCCTACCAAACTCTTTGATTTGAAGGAGATCAAAAACATCTCGTGGGTTCCAATCAACCTCTGGGGTCTTCAGACTCTGCAGCAAATACTTCTTCATAGGGGGGAAGCCTTGCTCGTCTTCCATCACTTCCAGCAGCTGCTTTGAAGTCTCATCTCTGCTGATGCTGTTGTAGGGATCTGAGGGGTCTCTGGTCTTTTGTGGATCCCAAATGGCATTTGGAAGGGAAATATCCCTGCTGCTGGCTGTGTGCACGCTACCCAGGGCGTTGTGGAGCCACATCAGGCGCTTCAGCCCTTGAAATGCCCTCCCCTTATCATGCATGAGCTGGTGCTCAGTCACTGCTCTTCGACTGCAACAGCAAAAAGGGTTCAGTTAGCAAACAAGCACGGCTGGTTCTATGGCCCTGTTTCAAAATCACTCATTTGCATCCATCAATCTGAGGTTCTCTGTGCTGAGGAAGGAGGTCTGGTCTATGGAGGATATGGAAGAGAACCTTGGTGCCACACACTCAGGGTCTGAGCCATGCCTGAGCCCCATGGCTCTATGGGGTGTCTATAGGGCTTTGTGGGGCTCTATGGGGTGTCTATGGGGCTCTGTGGGGTGTCTATGAGGCTCTGTGAGGCTCTATGGGGCTCTATGGGGTGTCTATGGGGCTCTGTGGGCCTCTATGGGGAGTCTATGGGGCTCTATGAGGTGTCTATGGGGCTCTGTGGGCCTCTATGGGGTGTCTATGGGGCTCTATGGGGCTCTGTGGGGTCTCTATGGGGTGCTACGGGGTGTCTATAGGACTCTATGGGTTGTCTCTGGGGCTCTGTGGGGCTCTATGGGGTGTCTATGGGGCTCTATGGGTTGTCTCTGGGGCTCTGTGGGGCTCTATGGGGTGTCTATGGAGCTCTATGGGGCTCTGTGGGGCTCTATGGGGTGTCTATGGGGCTCTATGGGGCTCTGTGGGGCTCTATGGGGTGTCTATGGGGCTCTATGGGGTCTTTATGAGGTCTCTGTGGGTCTTTATGGGGTGCTTATAATTCTCTATGGGTGTCTGTGGCCCTCTATGGGTCTCTATGGGTTCCTACGGGGTATCTATGGGTTTCTGTGGGGCTCTGTGGGGCTCTGTGGAGTCATTATGGGTCCCCATGTGTTCCCCTAATGCCCCCCCCCCCAAGTAATGGCTGTGCAGGTAAAGAGCTATGGGGCTCTATGGGGCTCTATGGGGTTCTATGGGGCTCTATGGGGTTCTATGGGGCTCTATGGGGTGTCTATGGGGCTCTATGGGGCTCTATGGCTCTGAGCCAGAGCCTGCTTGGACAGTGCAAGCCATGAGATCCTGAAGGTGGGAATTGGACCTTTAATCATCAAACCTTTCCCATGAACAATACAAGTGCTGTTACCGTCATCCAAACCAACCATTGCAGCTATAGGCTTCTGCTACAGATTTGGATCTCAAAAGGCACCGAATATAGTATAATCCATGCATCTAAAAATGCAATGGGTACCATTCTGTGCTGCATAAAAGGCAGTGAAACGCATGCATTGTTTCTTCTGCTATGCCTTAAATCAAAAGCAAGCAGCCTGCTTGTGATATCAAGTCAAAAGGCTGA
Source organism: Coturnix japonica (assembly GCF_054131305.1). NCBI lineage: Eukaryota > Metazoa > Chordata > Aves > Galliformes > Phasianidae > Coturnix > Coturnix japonica. The sequence continues at coordinate 2,837,374 of NC_140700.1, forward strand.
TCTTACTTACTTTGCAGTGTCTTGACACGTTGCAAAACAGGCAAGAAAAAGGATTGCCAAGAATGTAACTGTGTGCAGGGATCTCTGGGGCAGGAACATTTTCTTTCTTCTTCCAATGTGATCAACAGGACAAGAAGCTGAAGGTAGGAGCAGAAGTTTTTCCTTCTCTTGTCATTCGTTCACCTGATAAAACAAATTTCAGCCTTCAAACACAAGTAAAAGTGGAGCAATACATCGATACATCACCCCAGAACATCCCATAACATCAGACATGGGCTTGTATATCAGATAAGGAGAGGTTGATTTAAGCATTTCTTTGCTGAGAATCCTAAATCTCCTTTCCCTCTCAATATATTGCTTCCAACTCTTGGGCATTTGCAGGCGTGGGAGATGATTTCATTTCGAACTGAAAAGATAAAAAACCTAGCAGAAATGTGACCAAACAAACAGGGGTTTTATGACATAAAACTAAAAAGACTTAAAGTCTACACTGTGCAAATCAAGTGAGAATGAAGACACAGCCCTGCACACGCAGACATCAAGTCATGTAAGAACTAAAAAGCGCCTCTGAGTTACAAGGGCAGCATCAGCTACTCACCATTGGTCTCATAGAGATGGCAGTGAAGTCTCTGATGTTCCAGTCGCAATGACAGCGAGTGCCTTTCACCTTCTTATATACCTGCCTGGGAAGCACAGAAACAATGGTCAGCACAGCTCTGTGTGACTAAGACCGTATCAGTGCAAGGAGAGAGCTGGCTATTTCCAATGAGGATAAATCCGGGCTTCTAAAGCGTTCAGCTGTGACTAAGGAAAAGATGATGAGTTTGGGGGAAGTGTGGTGTTTTGTTATTGTTTGGGTGGGTTTCTTTGTGTTATTGTGCCTTGAGGTGATGGAAGAGTGAATGGACACTCACCAGCAGAAAATATGAGCTAAATAAAGGTAAATAAGATTTTAATGCTCGGCACAAATGTCAGTGAAATTGTTTGCGCTGTAGGATGTATTTATTTGTTTCTGGGTTTGCAAAGTGGGGTGATATAAATGTAATAAGTGATACAAACACAAGCAGGAGCTCAGGTAGGAAGACAGATTTGGATGTGATTTGAAAGCACTGAGGTGCAAGTCTGGATACTCACTTTATGATATCTAGTTGGGTAACTCAGTACAGGTTGGATACTGAGGATATGGAGGACCAGCCTGAACCACTATGTCTGTTTAAGAGGATCAAACCCTATTTCTCCAAGCAAATGAAAGTGAATGTGATGGTCTTCTCTGACAAAGGATCCCTAGAACAACAGGATAGCATTTGCTTGGTGTTACCATAAGCTACCCATTCATTCCCCATAGGCACTGCCTCATCACCCCATTAAATTCAGTGTCAGGTGAGTGGATCTCATTGCAATGTCTGCTAATACAGCCAGGCCTTGTTAGTGTTCTCACCCTATACATCCTCGCAGCCATCAGATCCTCTCTATTATATTCCTCGTGACAGCTTGTTGTGAGCCCTGCTATTTCTATAATCAAATAAGTGCTCTTGATGACGTGAGTCTCAGTTGTTAGTGTCACTCATTAAAGCGTACCAAGTGTGTCACCAATTAAAAATGACATTTGTTAAATGTGGCTCAAGCAGAGGCCTGCTCCTCATCTTAAGTTTCCAGGGTAGCCTGCAGTGTCACCGAATTATCTGTCCATGATGTTCATAGTGACATCCTTAAGGATTAATGAGCCAAAGGTGGGACTGAAGTCAGGATTGAAACATCTGGTCTAATTTGTCCCTGAACTTTTTGAGTCTCTGTCACATAATGGGCTTCCATTGACCGCACTTAGCGGTGTCTGCATTAATCCAAGGTAGGTCAGGGATGCTGGCAGTGCTCAGTAAATGGGCACTTGAAGCATTCTGCAACAAGCAAAGCGCATTGCTGTGGCTACGTGCTTCCACTGGACATTTATTTCCACCCAAAGAAGGAAAATGAACCTTCATGCCTCTTAGCTCCCTAAGGGGTATCTGGGTACAGAACTGCACTGCAGTAACAGCAAAGCTTTCACAAGCACTCAGTGCAAAGACACTGGCACAAAATCACAGTGAAGGAGAGATGCTTGCAGGGATTTATCCCATGCTTTGCATTATTTCTAAGGCTTACACCCCAGCCACACACACAACAGCTTATATTTGACCAGCAATAGAAGCCTGGCTGACTTCTCTGGTGTAAAACACCCACTTTCTCTATGCTCTCATATCCTACCAGGCTGAAATACAGCCCAGCTGCTGACTGCGGTATGGGGAACAAAAAGGCACCACCCTGCCGAGAGGAAGCAGTTTGACCACACTCTTGGCTGGTAAATATAGTTCCCCCGAGCTGCTGGTGAAGCAGCTGCTAATGAATGGCTGCTCTCCTTCCCTTGGCCTCCTTAATTGAGAGATCTAGAGGAAATAACACCCGGCAGCAAAGCCGGGGGGCACAGAGATCTTTGTAATGCAGCCACCGCCATCCCTCTGCAATGGGAGGATGGAGCAGCAGCATTACCTTGGTAACCACTGCAGGGAGGTGAGATTAGTGAATCTAAGGCTGCAGGCTTCCCTTTTTATCTGCTGGGTGTGGGGAATCCTATGCAATCCAGAAAGGAATCCCATGTGCAATCCGCTGAGCACAATCCCCATCTCCCAGGGGATTAAAAGACGAGTCGAACAGCGGTTTGTTGGGCTGAGATTGAGCTTTCCATGGAGAGATTTCAAGCCAGATGTGGAGGAATATCAGACACAAAACCAGCCCCATAGGGTTCCCAGCAGCAGGGAATGCTGCCCTCTGCTGCTGGCTTTGGCTTCGGGACCCCTTTGGACCCTTGGGAGCATTTAGGAGATGCTACAAAAGGGGCTTTCAAACATCCAAGCTAATTTCTATGTACTATCTGTCCTTAAGACACGCCATTTTGATGTGCTGGTTCAGATCTAGCAGGTGGAGGAGGAGGATTGTGTAAGTCTTGCTTGGAAACACGCTGCTTATGCATGAACTTGAGTTCATAATGCCTTATTACACTCGTAGTTACTTAAAAACGATTAAGTGCATTTGTGCTAGGTATATTTATCTCGTTTGGCCTAAGTCGTAATAGGAAGTCAGGGCAGATATGGCTGCAAAGTGACGTTTTAGGAAGTTAATACACTGTGTGCTGAAGTAAATAACAAAGCTACACCAAAAAGACACTGGTTTGCTCAGTAGATTTATTCAGATCCTCTGAATAAATGCAATGCCTATTAACTAGGTGCAAAACCCAGATTATGAGTGGATCCTTTGGAGAGAAAACAAGGAAATAAATCTTTTCCCTTTCAGCCAATGCAATAGAATTCCCAGCTGTGTTTCCTAATCCTGTGTCTGGATTTTTCCCTCATTAACCAGCTCTTAAAACTGAATTTTGGGCTGAGAAATAGGAAATCTCATGAAGCTCTACCAGCCCTGAGGAAAATCCCGCCCGCCGCCATTTTGGGCTGGACGGCGGGAACAGCGAAGGCGGGACACGGCGACCTGTCAATCAGAAGAGCGGCGCCCTCTGATTGGCCGCAGCGCTGCGTCACGTGGGAGGGACCGCCCGTATATAATAGCGGGCGGGGCGGGCGCCAGCCGCCATTTTGTCCAGTGAGGAAAAACGGAGCGGGAGCCTCGTTGAGGGTCGAGTCGGCTGCGAATTAAGCGCGGGCTCCCTTCGCCCACCCTCCCTTTTAGCATCGGTGAGGACCTTCACCTCGGAGAACGGGGTGGGAGCGGCTCCCTCGGTTCCCTTCCCTCAGGAGGGCGGATGGAAGCGGCTGGGCCCGGCGGCTGCAAACAAAGAGCAGCCGCCATTTTGTAAAGCTGGGCCGCGCTGCGCTGAGGGGAGCCGGGCGGGGAGGGGGCGGGTAGGCCGCGGGGCGCCAACTAAAGCCCGTTCAGCTCCTTTAAACATCAATTGAGGCTGGTGAGGCCCGGTGTGGCCGGGAGGGAGGCCTGGGGGTGCCGTAAGCTTAGAGCTGAGGGGCGGTGGGGATGGATCCGCCGGGTGCTCCGCGTTGCGGCCGGATCTCCCCGCACAATGGAGAACAATGGAGCCCTGATCCTTCTCAGCGCTCCCCCTGCAGGCCCGACCCCGTGGCCTGGAAGCGGGGCCGCTTCCACTTCCGCAGTAGAGAGCATGGAAGTGAGCTCATATAGCCGAGATGATGAGCTTCACTCATGATACCAGCCCGCTTTTTTTTGTTTTATCCCTTCTTTACCTCACCACATTCAGAGATACCAATTCTACCATATCACAAAGCCGCTGCCTGAATTATTCCTTCTTTAACAACGCTTTATGTTGTTAAAAATGTGAGTTTTTTCCCTTTTTTCTTGCCCTAGCCATGCATCGTGACTCTTGTCCGCTGGACTGCAAGGTTTATGTGGGTAACCTTGGGAACAATGGCAACAAAACTGAACTAGAGCGAGCATTCGGCTACTACGGACCACTGCGCAGCGTGTGGGTGGCCAGGAATCCTCCCGGTTTTGCCTTTGTGGAGTTTGAAGATCCCCGTGATGCAGCTGATGCTGTAAGAGAACTAGACGGAAGGTAAAATATGCTTAATGTCTATTGGGCTCATCTGGTGGAAATAAGAGGGAATGTGGTTTGTGATGGAAAGTTTCAGCTGGCAGCGTATCCATTATGCAGTATTTATTTGAGCAGTGATATAAGAATAGATCTTTAATGGTGCTAACATAGCACTGGGGTGCTTAATTTTATGTTTTAAAGCTGAACTCAAGTTAGATGTGACTTCAACTCGGTTAAAATTCAGGGCAGTTCCTTTTTAAAGAGGCAGAACTCAGGCGCTTCCTGGATCCTGCTCTGGCTGCATGTTGGGATTTCAGAAGTGGCCAAACTTCTTATATATTAAGCTGTAGTCTACTTTAATACTGCAGAATCCTGCAGGTTGCAGAACCCCAGACCCATAGGGGCTGCAGGGTGATCATTAGTTCACTACTCCCCATTATGTTCTCTAGAGCACAACACCCAGGTGGGTTTTGAATATCACTAGAGATAAAGACTTTGCCACATCTCTGGGCAGCTTGTAGCATATGGGGAGGAGAACTTATCTTACTTCAAGGTACCCCACAGGGGGACACTACTGGTTCATGTTGACTCTGTTGGCCACTTGGTCAACCAGGATCCAGAGTTTTAATCCTTTTTGTCTGTTCCTTTTTTCCTTTTTTACTCTGTTTGTCCTTTTTTTCCTCTGATTTTCGTGGTTTTTTACCCAGAGGGTGGTGACACACTGGACCAAGTTGCCCAAGGAGGCTGTGGATGCCCCATCCCTGCAGGCATTCAGGCTGGATGTGACTCTGTGCAGCTTGACCTGCTCATTGGCGACCCTGCACACAGCAGGGGGTTGAAACCAGCTGATCATTGCGATCCTTTTCAACCCAGGCCATTCTGTGATTCTTTCTTGTGTTTTTTTTCCTTTGCAGATAGTTGTTGGTGGATATGTAACCAATGTCAACCTCTCTTCCCAGAACCCTCTGTGGGTGTCGTGTCAGAGTTGAACTCTCCAATGGTGAAAAACGGAGTCGGAACCGCGGCCCACCTCCCTCCTGGGGCAGGCGCCCTCGAGATGACTATCGCAGAAGGAGTCCTCCTCCCCGCCGCAGGTACCCGAGGTCCAAGTACTCTTATAGAGCTGTTGGCACTTAGCATCATAGGAGCAGGCTTTTTTTAAAAGCATGTTGATAACATCCATCTATTTGATCCCAATTCGGAGATGCCAAATGCTTTAAAGAGGCAAAAAAAAAAAAGATATGGAGGTGATGATAAGTTGTGTTGAATGTTGGCTTTTGTCCTTAGGTCACTATGATAGTCAGCGCCCTCTGTCCTGGATTTATCCTCGTTCCTCTTTAAAATCTGCTCATCTTCTAGTCACATTTTCCCTTTCTTCCCCATACTTTCAACTTAGGTTGTTCCTTTCCTTTATTCCATAATGGCAAAACATGACATACGGCAGCTAAAAGCATTTTCATACAGATGTGTTTCTCTGCTTTGTTTGCTCAGTTTAAATACTTAATAAGCAGGCAGCTGTTTAATACTAGATGGGAGTAACAGTTGCTCTGAACATCTAGAACCTTTACACCTAGCATCCGTTAGCAATTAAAGCATCGTGTGGCAATTCTGTCCCTTGAGACGTGCAAACCCAGCTCTAATGTAGCAGCGTTTTTGGTAACTGACACGTCCTTGGTCCCAGACTAGTTTGTCTGGTGCTTAATTCTGAATTTTTGCAGGACTGAATTTACCTGTTGCAGGTGAGTGAAGTCCTCATGAGGTCAGGGTTTCGAGCTTTACCCTTTTGCTGTTGAAAAAAAAAAAAATAACACATTAGGAGTATTTGTTAGCTAATAGATGGTTGTACTGATGGCTTGTTTTTCATTTTTTTTATGCTTTTTTGGTCCATCTATTAATAAAAATGAACCCGTTACAGAGTCACCATCATGTCTCTTCTCACCACCCTCTGAGTCTGCATTAGCCAGCCAACTAGCCCTTTCAGCGTCATGTGACCAGCGCGCCCCATTCAGCTTGGCTGGTGTCGTTTCACATGACCCAGGCATGGCCAGTCGTCAGGTTGCACCGCCCTTTGGTTCCCGAGCATGCTGTTTTCTCTCAGCCTTCTCTCCAACCTTAACCAAATCGGCAGCAGCCACCTCGACCGCCCACACATTCCCGGCCAATCAGCTCAGCTGTTTATTTACCAAATGTCTTCACAACAACTACAGCAGCAGCCTTCGGCTAACAAAAAAGCAGGAAAAATCCACAACACCCCCTTCGCCAACCAACTAAATACAACGCAACATCTGGCAAAACCTTTTCAGCAAATTCTTCTTGGCAGTCAGTCCGGCAGCCTCACCTCACCATTTCTAGCTTGTTGAAACCAAAAACTAGTAAGTTTTTCCTGCTTATACAGTTTACTGCTGGTTAAAATAAGGAGTAAGCGGCTTATAAGTAATTACTTTTCTCAATCAAAGGCTGGCTGTGCATAATTGAATGGTAACGTACCTATGTTGCTTGAGGAAACTTTTAAGGGTGATATGGAAAGTCTGACTGTTTAAATAACGTACAAACGAGTCTATTTGCATGTGAGATGGCAAACTAAATTTTAATAAAGCTCTAACCAACTTAGCTTTTTTTTTTTATTGCAATAAAGAAAACCAAAGCAAATCCTATCACCTTTAAACGGTTTTACTAACAGTTTTCAGAACTTAAAACAATTACTTTTTGGGATGAACTGGGCCGAGCTAAGGTTATTGACTTCTTTAAAGTAGTCTAAACACACTATGGCATTAAGAATGACAATCACAGATATGCAGTTCTAATGTAGCACTTAATGGCGTTGTCGATATTTACACTGAGCGCATTTTCACTTTTTTTTCCCACTTGGTATCTCTTTTATGTCTTGTCATGGACCTTTTTGGCTTGCATGGGTTCCAAAACATTTGGTCTGTGCTATTTTTTGGAACCACTTTGTGGGACTTTGGTGTGGTGTTTTGGGCAGTGTATTTAGTTGAAATGGAAGTGTTGCATTGGACAACTCTGCTATGAAGCATTCTTAGTTATAACTGAAACGGTGATTGGAAATGTGCTGTTCACACCGAGCTTGGTTTATTGCCTAATCTTTCCATGCCTTTGACTGGATGATGGATGCCAGTTATTCTTGGCACGTTCCCAGGGCCCAACAGTGAGTTTGACAAGTTGGGAAATGCCTCACCCCGTTAATGCTGGCAGGATTGATAAAAAGCCTCACATTGTCTTTCTGGTTTTAGATCACCGCGAAGGAGAAGCTTTTCTCGTAGCCGCAGCAGGTACGTGCACATTGTTACTGTCTGAGATGTGAAAGGAGGTGAGCAAATGGGGCTGTGTCTGCATACGTTCCTGGATGAGCAATGTAACTCAGCATGCTGGAGAAGTGGATTTGCTTGACGTTAATCAGTTACAGGAGATGCACAGTTATCATTATTTCCACTCTTAATATACTTCATATCACACAGCTGTCCACAATCCCTTCCAGTTCTTTCAGATGCTGTGATGAGAAGCAGTGTGCAGTGAGTGTGTCCAGCCCTCATGCTGCAGTGTGTGTGAAGCAGTGAATGCACAGTGGATTTATACATGGTTATTTTGCTGTTGCATTGTATAAGCTGTATTAAAAGATGCTCAAGTATGTATTGATGCAGTGAGTTAACTGAGGTGCTGAGAAAGCATAGCCTGTTTACACCAGCTTGGTTTGTATTAGATGGCACAAGCTGGTTATTGTTGTAGCCTTGGAAAGGTATTCCCTTGCTGAAACCTTGATGTCCTAAAGGCAATCTCTTGAGGCAGCCATGTAATCTTAACGAGTTCAGCTTCGTTCCGTTGTTATAATCCTTGTGCTGCTGTCTCTAACAGGTCCCTCTCCAGAGACAGAAGAAGAGAGAGATCACTCTCACGGGAGAGGAACCATAAGCCTTCTCGTTCCTTCTCCAGGTCTCGCAGGTGGGTAACTCAGCATCCTTAGTAATACTGAGACACACTGTGGGGGAGAGCAACCTTCAGCCTTTTATGAGGGCATTTACCCTGGAATTAAGTCCTATTTTATTAATCGGAGCATTATTGTGAAATGCTCATCTACCACGTGCTGGGTTGGGGTGGGAGGTTTGAATGTGCTGCCTTTAACACCAGCTGATGTGTGGTTGGTTCTTTCTCTTCCAGTCGCTCCAGGTCAAACGAGAGGAAGTAAGACTTTGAGAGGGAGCTGTGTACAGGAAGTCCTTAGATCTGAGTCCAGGGGAGTATGTACAGAACATTGTTTTGTTTTGGAATTTCATAAAGCTTGGTGCATTTTTAAAATGTTTTAGCTGTTGAACTTGCTTTCCTTGTATCTTGTAACAGGTGGCAAATGTAAAGATGTGAATCTGTATATGGTTCTAAGCAGATCATATGAATTGTAATATGAATCACTTTTTACAATGTACCCTTATACTTAATAGTGTTCAATGGTTACCAGTTTGTCTTTGTGTAGGTGATGTTTCAGGTCTCGACATTCTGCAGGGTGTGATTTGCTGGGGTTCAGCTTGTGGAGGGGAGCGTGCAGCAAAGGAGTTTGTTGCAGAGCGGTGGCTGTGAGTGGTGTTAGTACAGGACAAGGTGCAGGTGTTTGGTTACCAGCAGTCACAAAGGGAACTGCGAGCTGCTATTACCACGGCTCTGGTTCTGACTTCCATTACTGGAACAGAGCTACTTTGTATTATGATATACAATGTTTTAGCTTGTAGGCTCAGTTAATTTTGTACTTCGTGTGACTAGAGTGCTTCTTAAATAGCCGATAGCTTGACCATCTATTCCAGGACCTCTGAATAGACCAAATACACAGCAGAACTGACGACTGGAGTGGATGTGTTGACCGTGTAATGGTACATTGTAAAAGCTGTGAATTAAACATTTCTTTACTGTACAAGAATTTTCATGTCACTTGTAAAATGTCTTTTGTGAGATCCTTGGGATTAAAGTTTTGGTTACAACTTGTTGTTCGGTGTTTAACTCAAGTGAATGTGTGAAGACCTCACCTGAAATGTCAAACAGTGGCATAGCTATCAGTGGCAGCAGGGAGACCTTGGTGTCTCTGTTTAGTTCTCTCTGGGAGTTTTGCTGAAGGAGCAGCAGCATTGTGCCCACAAAGCAGCGGGAAAGGTGTAGGTTATGTAGGTATGTCTACATGTGGAGGGCAAGGAGCTTAAGAATTAAATGTGTGTATGTCTTTATAAGGAATTTAATGTTGTGTAATGATCCTGCCACACAGGGCTGTGTGCTGCTGGTGGGAAACTAGTGCTGCATCTCATGGTGGGTGGTTAAGCCTGATGTGCAGCCCTTAGAGGGGATGTGGGTTGGTTCCCTTCAGGGCAGGGAGGAGCTGTCAGCAGGAGGCAGCCGGCTCTGGGTGCAGCTGTGTGCTGTGCTCTCCCTGCCCCAGCAGAGGTCAGGCTGGTGCTGTTCACACTGCAAACACTAAACAGATGCTTGTTCAGGTCAGGTTTGGTCACAGAACATTGGCAGCCCATCTCCTGTGGGGATAGATATCTGTGTTAGGTGTCTGGCCATGGGCTGGGATGGTATCCTGTACCACATACAGCTGTGTTCCCTTTCTAAACGTGTGCTTCTCCTAGGGTTTCATTTGTGGAAGAGTTGAAGCTCTCATTGCATTCAGTATTTTCCACAACAGGGGGATGCGCCATGAAGCATTCCAGACAGTGCATGCTCCGGAGCAGCAGGTTGTGGGTTTTTTGCACACAAGGGATGGCAGAACTGGAAATATCTGTCAGTTTCAGGTTGCTGACTTCATGTCTTACTGCTCGCTCGATTGAGGAAGTTGGATCACAACTGCTGCTTCATACATACATGGAAACAGTGAGTTCCATAGAACACACCACTGCTTTTATCTAATGGGAGGGGCTTAGGTTAGAAATAAAATCAGCAGCTTCTGGAGAGAGATGAGAAACATGTAAATAAGAGCTGAGTGCAGCCCTCCTCAGTGGGCTTCCATGGCAAGTAGCATTTTTAGTGCAATGATGTGTTATGGGATTTCAGCCTTCCCTTCTGTAAGAGGGTAGCCAGACTGGGAATAGCTTGGATAGTAAATCAACCAGCAGGTTTTTGTGCTGCCCTTCCAATGCCAGCAGTGCCTTTTTCCTCTCCTAGCAGTTCCTGAGCAGGGTGCTGCTGTCCCCGTGTGGCCTCAGGCTGTCACAGCATCTCGTCACCCCATGACGTCTGTTTCCAGTTTACCCCATTTCCTTCCATCTCTGCTGGCTTTGATCAGTGTCCTTATATCGCACCGCAGACACCGTGTCCTCAAAGCAGAGTCACTGTCACAAGGAGCCTCGCTGGAGTACACAGCTACAGCAACAGCCTCTTAAAGGGGAGAAGTGCAGTTCTGGTAGCTCAGGTTTGGCTGTAAAACCCTCTCCTTCAGGTACCAAAGGCTGCTCTCAGCTCTCCCCACAGCCTTCTGTTCCCCAGGCTGCACAGCCCCAGCTCTCAACTGCTCCTCTTATGGGGGGTTTCCATCCCTTGGGCTGCCTTGTGCCCCGCTGCCACCCACTGCTGCCATTGGCTGTGTGCTCCATCCTTACCCCAGCTCATAGGGGTTGTGCTGCAGTGAGCATTTTGTCCTTTGATCTGTTGGACCCTGTGAGCATCCCAGCTGTGCCAGCCTTTGTAAGAACCCTCCTGACTTCCCAGAAATGCTGCAGTTGTGAAGTTCACCTGGGCTGTTGCCTGGCTCTGCTGCTGTCTGTGTTCTGTTGCTGGTCAAACATCGGGCTGCAATAAACAGCGGATCCAGACAAACATCAGATAGCCCGTGCAGTAAGAACGCCACGTTCCCAAGTGATTCATTTGTCTCTTATTTAATAACCTAGAAGCTGACCTAACTATTAGTTGAACAGATCTTCACACTGACTCGATTCTGCTTGGTCCTTAAAGCAATTGTAGCTGATCATTTTTGATTGCTTACTTTTAGGGAGGAAATCCAACAAGGGCAGCATTCATCCTCCACAGCCACCTGCTGCTTTCAGCGCTGTTACCCCACGTGCTGCCCAGGGATTCATCCCACGACAACCAGTCACACGTTGGGCACACCAGCACCACCAGCAGAGGAGGAGCTGCCCAGCATTGCATCTCCATCCTTGTCCGTGCCAACATTTCTCGGTGAGCAGCAGTATCAGGGTGGAGCAGCAGTATCAGGGAGGGGCACCCTGTCTCCCTGTCCCCCTGGGTGCCACGTTCTTGCTGGCTGGGAGATCGCTGCCACCAGCTGTGAGTGAGGAGCGTTATCTCTGCTGCTCACACAGGCTGCAGTGTGGCCTGAATGCTGCCCTCCCTGGTGAGCAGGGAATTGATGTGCTTTTCATGCGTGACTATTGTCAGCTTTCTGGGAGGAGGTTGCTACACCTGAAGGTAGCATTCAGGTGTGGTGTGCTGCTGCTCCTGCCAATGTTCACTCTGGTGGCCAGGTTAAACGTCCTGCTTGGGAGCTCATGGCTGCACTGTGATGGTTGCATATGAACTGGTGGAGAGGTTTTAGACCAATTCTATGAACACTGTCAGGTTTTCGTGCTTCCTGTTTCATCACCTCTCTCCCTCCTACTCCTTTTCTTGCATATTACAGTTGGTTGTCTGTAAATCTCATGGTCCTACAAAACTCATTTTGCTGACAGGAGGGTTCTGTGTGGGGTCAATGCTGGTTGGTGAAGCACAGGGGAACTGCTTCACTACTGACAGCGCCTCCAAACCCAGCAAATCTCCTTTCCTGAGCTCCATATGGATTCTCATAAACAAGGAAGAGAAACTAGTCAGGAAACCAAAAGGAAAAGGGTTTATATGAGTACCAGGAAACCCCCAGCTCTCATCTTCCTCTGGTGGGGCTGGGCAGCGTTCCACCACACATATCAGCACTGCTGGAGGTGCAGACTATGGGTGAACTGCTGGGAAGGGACAGACATGAGAAAAGGAAAGTGTAACTGAGCCACACCTTGACAGCTGTCACACTGCTGCTCATGGCTTTGTAGGATGTTGTGCTCACATGTCCTGCTCTGTCCGGGGCTCTGCAGCAGCTCTGCAGTCTCTCTGCCTGCACTGAGATGCTGATACAGCCAGACAGTGCTGTAGTGGGCTGGCACACATCCTGCAAAGCCAGGCTTCAGGGCTCCGTGTGGGCACAGCCAGGGCGTGATGAATGCAGCCGCTGCTCCTGTCTGATGGCTTTGGGCTGGGTCAGGGCTCTGAAGGCAGGCACCGTGAGTCAGCTGCCCTCCATAGGAACACGTGTGGCTATAAAGGGCCAGATTGTGCTGCTGGTGGATTCCAGGCAAACCCACGGCCTGTGCAGAAAGGCAAAGGTCTGTGTCGTCTGCTGGGAGGAGGCGATGCGGGTCATCAGCTTCCCACTGCACCACCGACCCACACTCCGTGCTTCTGGATGCCTGGAAGGGATGCTCACATGCAGAAGGGCTGGGTGGGGCTGGAGCAGTCCCTGTCCTCCTCTACCTGCTGCCACCCCAACAGGGAGCTTCTCCCATGTGCAAGAAAGGGCTGGATTGAGACAGGCAGCTGCGGATCTTCTGGATTGATCTCTCCCTTTGCAAGAAGTTGATGTAAAAGGGCCCAGAGCTGTGCCTATAGATCTGCACTTCACCCCTCCTGGCAGCACCAGGCTCTGCTGGTGGCAGCGGCCCCATCCTTGGAGCCCTCCTCATCTAATGGGAATTTGGCACCCCATGAGCAGCCAGTAAATAACCACCCAAACCCACAGCCAGGTACAGAACCACGAGGAACAATGAGCCCTTTTGCTGCCAGCTGAAACAAAACAACAGCACAAAGCTCCGGAGCCGCTCATGGAAAGTCAGTGAAGCAATTACGTTAATGACTGTGAATGGGGCTAAAAACAATCTTGGATGAAAATGAGTGAGGGGCTGAATGAAGCAAACAATTCATAGCTCGGCTCCAGGAATATTTCCAGGACGAAGCCTTGTTTTAGGGACCATCTCACCCACAATTGGTGCTCACTGGGACTCTATTTCCACTCTGCTGGGTCCGGTGTCTCATCAAAATGCCTTCATAAATGGAGCAAACAAGGGCTGTATATGGCAGGGAAACAGTCGATTAACACGATCCAAGTTCTTTTAGGGGCAGAGTTAATCAAGCATTCAGCGTTTTGTCATTCTTGTCTTTCTTTCCTGGGAAAATCCTATTAGTTATAAAATCACTTAATTGGGCACTTCAAAGAGCTGATGGGAAAACAGCCTTCGCTGGGATCTAAACGCCATTCAGCTGAACACTGGGCTCATTTAGACTTCTGCTGGAGCGTGAGTGTTCCATGAAGAGCCTTCATGTGTCCCCCCCCCCTTGAAAGAAAAAAGCTTGTTAGCAGAGATAACAAGAAATCATAGAGATCTGCATCTTGCTGAGGACTGGATACCTGTGGTGTTGTTTTATGGCTTGGTCCCCATTGGATCCCCATCCTGCCCCTATCCAAAGTGATGCTCTTATCCTAAGTGAACATGGAGCTCTGCTGCTTGGAGCCTGGTGGTTTCTCAGTGCTGAGGGGTACTGAGGAGGGGGACTGTTTGCTTTGTGCCCTATGGGGGATGGATTCAGCCCCAGCCCCTCCTCAGGGTGCTGTGCCAAGGCTCTGTGTCATGGATCTAGCACAGGGCAGGAGGGCTGTGGGGCAGAAGGGCCCTTTGCTGGGAGCACTGGTCAAAGGGGCTTTGTATGGAGGCATGGAAAAACTGCCAACAAACAGACACGGTGATCTCAGTCCCCTCATTATCAGGTTGGGCAGAAATGGAGGCTTTTGTAGAGCTTGAGTTCACGGTGCCTTGAAGAGTAGCAGGGTGTCACTGCCTCCATCATCCCGGCTGGCACAAAGGGGCCCATCTGTCTGAGCCCTTCTTCTTCCCTCTACATGGATCCATCCAGTGGGAACACTGTGCTTCCCATCAACCCGTGTCTCACTGCACCTTCCAGCACCACCAGAAGCTCAATCACCGCTGCCTTCCATCCAGCCCCCAGCACCGGGGTGCTGCTCATTGCATCCCCATTGAGGACGAAACTCCATATCAGAGCTGTGCCTGGGCATGCAACTCCACCACCGAGCTGGGCTGACTCACAGCTCCCTGCATGCAGTGAATAATGTTTGCATACGTGTCTATGTCTGACGCTACTTCCTCTGCCCTCGGCATCCACTGGGACCTACCTGGGGATAGGAAACACTCCCAAAGGATTTTCCCAGCCCTGATAACAAACATCCTGTCTTTTTTCAGTGCACTTTGAAGGCACTTTGAAGACAGAAGATTTACATTCGTTGAGTATATCCCTTTTTATTGCTATCAGCCCTTAGGATCTATTTGTCAAGGAGGGATTCTTCCACAGTGACGCCATGGGGAGCTGGGACAGCCCTTGTAATGGGTGAGGATGGGTTGGGGGGTGACAGCTCTGATGTGGGGCTGCACCCAGAGGGGAGAAGGAAGCGCTGCCCCCAGCACCGCTCCTGGTTCCCATCCTGCCTGGTCCCCAGTTGGACCTTCCTACCCTGCATTGTTGGGACTGAACGTTGTGAGTCACCTTTGGGCTTTTCCTTAGTTCCTGTATCACCTTCCGCATTAATCACACTTTTTTTTTCCCCTTTTTGCTGATGATGCCACTGCAGACTTGACCACGCACTGCCTGACCCAGACCCTGACGCTATTCCTCTCTCCACTTCCCATTTCCTCTGCAAGTTGGTTCCACACCAGCATCTCAACCCCACCCCATCCCCATCCCATCCCCATCTCAACCTCATCCCATCCCAACCCCATCCCATCCCCACCTTAACCCTATCCCAACCCCATCCCCATCTCAATTCCATCCCCATCTCAACCCCATCCCAACTTTATCCCCATCCCCATCCCAACCCCATCCCATCCCCACTTTAACCCCATCCCAACCCCATCCCACCCCCATCTCAACCTCATCCCATCCCAACCCCATCCCTGCCCCCATCTCATCCCCACCTTAACCCCATCCCAACCCCAACCCCATCTCAAACCCATCCCAACTTTATCCCCATCCCCATCTCAACCTCATCCCAACCCCATCCCCATCTCAACCCCATCCCATCTCAACCCTATCTCAACCCCATTCCATCCCAACTTTATCCCATCCCCATCTCAACCCCATCTCAACCTCATCCCAACCCCATCCCCATCTCAACCCCATCCCCACCTTAACCCCATCCCATCCTCAACCCCATCATCATCCCAACTTGATCCTATCCCCATCCCATCTCATCTCCATCCCAAGCCCATACCAACACCCTCCCATCCCCATCCCAACTTCATTCCCAACCCCATCTCATCCCCATCTCATCCCATCTCATCCCAACTTCATCCCCAACACCATTCCATCCCTAACCCCATTCCATCTCATCCCCATCCCAACCCCATCTCATCCCAACCCCACCTCAACCCTATCCCATCCCAACTTTATCCCATCCCCATCTCATTCTAACTTCATTCCCAACCCCATCCCATCCCCAACTCCATTCCCATCTCCATCCCAACCCCATCCCATCCCATCCCCATTCCATCTCCATCCCAACCCCATCCCATCCCCATCCCCATTCCATCTCCATCCCAACCCCATCCCATCCCCATGCACACCACAGAGGATGCCCTTCCACATGGTGGCTCCCCCTGGGATGCAGCCAAACCGATTGCATTCATCTCACATCGCTTTGCTTCATCCTTGCCTCGCTGCAGCATCGCTCCTGCTCTTCCTCCATCAGTCATCATTGCAGATCACACTCCTCCATCAGCTTCAAGAAGCTGCCAGCCTCATTGTCACCCCACATCCAGAAGGATCCAACCCCAAAGCGACCACCTTGGCCTGGCCCAGAGCTGCAGGAGGAACTGATGCTGGACAACACTGCTGTGTGACGCACTGCCTGCAGCCAGACATGTCCAAACATATCCTTTATCTGCTGGGGCTGGGGGAAATGCTGGTCCATCCTGGGAACGGATGCATTGGGGTGCTTTGCACGGGGGGCTTTGCACACTGCAGGGCTCAGCTGCAGCCCCCCATCTGCAGACTCACCCAGCTTAGTGCACCGCCTGCCTTTGTGCTGCCATCTCCTTGCACCCCAAGCACTGTTTGCTGCCCAAACCCAATTCCTTCCCCCCCTGCCCCATGCAGCCCACCCAGCTGAGCCCTGGCGCTGTGCTGTAACCCTGATGGGGAGCTGCACAGCGCTCAGACCTCCCCTGCTGTGTTTTGGGGGGGGTCATTTTGCAGCGGGGCCACACGTCCCTGCATGCAACCCGCAGCTTTGCTGCATGCAGGACATGCACGGGCTTGTTCCTGCTGCTTGCTGACCTCAGGCCAACCGGAGCTCCCCAGCCTGGCTGCATTGCTGGGGGGTCCGCTGGTAGAGCAGAGCCCACCTCGGGGGCAAAGCACCCAGGGGTGGTCCCATAGGACCCCCACCCCAACCCCCCGTTACTCCCCATCACTGCAGCATCCCGTGGTGATTCAGCGCTGCGGTGACCCAGGAGGGGCCCTTTTTACTCTTCAATTGGCAAAGCCGTATTGAAGACCCTCCCGCATCCCTCGCGTTGTATGTGGGGGGGGGGGGGGTCCCGCATCGCACAGTAGGCGACGACCCGCTTTCCATATGGGGGTCCGTGCAGCCCTATGGGGGGGGGCACTGAACCCCCCCCCCCCCCCCCGATAACAGCTGCTCTGCGGTGGGGCGGGGGGGGGAAATCCCGAGCGACGCCGTGAGGCCCCTCCCTCCCTCCCTGCCCCGATATAAAGGGCGGAGTGCGGGGCTGGGAACCGTAGAGAGCGACGGGGAGTGTGGGGTGAGTGCGGTGTTGGTGTCGGTACTGGGGGGGGAAAGAAGGGAAGGGAGAGGAACCCCAATGGGGGGTGATTGGGGACGGGGTCGGGGGGGCTTTGACAGCTCCGCTCCTCCTGTGGGCCGGACCGGGTCGGACCGGGACATGCTGGGACTTGTCTTGCTCTGAGCTCACCCCGCTGATAGGAAGCGGCTATTTTTAAGTGACCCATCCCGGGGGGGGGCAGAGCGGTCCCTCATCTATTAACGCAGTTCTGTCCGGGTTCAATGACCCCCTGTGCCAGCCTGCCCTATAGCCGAGATCATTAACACCCCAGGGGTCCCGGGGGCTCCCATTATATGCACTGGACTCATATCCCCCCCTCTATATCCCCCTCCCCACAGCCGCAATGCCGCTGGCGCAGAGCAGGACCGGCCCGATGCCGTGCAGCAGCAAAGCGTGCAGGAACCTCTTCGGCCCCGTGGACCACGAGCAGATCCGGAACGACTTCGAGGAGCTGCTGAGGCAGCAGCTGGAAGAAGCTCAGAGACGTTGGAACTTCAACTTCGAGACGGAGACGCCCCTGGATGGGCACTTCAAGTGGGAGAGGGTCCTGATGGCCGAGCAGCCCCCCCGGGTTGAGCCCGGCAGCAACGGGAGCCCAGCACCACGCAGGGTCCCCAATAAGGATGGTGTCGGTGGGGCTCGTTGTGGGGCAGCCCAGCAGAGCTCGGAGCAAACCAGGGTCGGTTCTGCACAGCACTTGAAGCGGGGGCAGACCACTGTTAAAGGTGAGTGGTGGATGGGGGGATGCCCCTCATGCCATGGGACCACCCTTAGCACAGAACCATCTTTGGAGGGGAGAGGCAGCAGAACCAGCCTCGGGTGTCCCATAGGTAAAAAATACCCCCATATGGATCACCAACCTCAGTTCCCATGGCCCAAAGTGGCTCAGCAGTGGGGATGTGATGGGACCAAGTGATGCCCAGCCCCATAAATGCGGGGCTTTGGAGTTATGAGCCCACCTGGCTGGGGTTGGGGTTGGGGTTGGGTTGCTGCCTCCCTCCTTCTGCTCCTGATACATCCCAACTTCTCTTCTTGCCCTGCAGACTTCTACAGCTCCAAGAGAAGAGTCGTCCATGACAAGCCCAGGCTGTGACTGCTGCTGGGGATGGATGCTGATGCTGCCGTGCCCTGGAGGCTGTTGTGGCTCTTTCCCTGCCCTGCACTGTTTGTACAAAGCGATACCGAGTCTATAGTTCCCTATTTATGAGTAGCTCTGGGGTCCTGAGTGGCCCACACTGTGTGCAATGTATAGGAGGAGCCCACGGGAAGGACTAAGGACTGGAATGGAGCAGGTGGGGCTGAGGGTGTCTCCTGCCCCGTGCTGGTGTTGCCCAGCAGCATCCTGCTGTCTCATGGAGCAGCCCCATGGCCCTCCCTGCTGTGGATCACTGGGTGTGAGCCCTGCGTGGAGCTGCTCCCAGTGTGACTCAGTGATGTGTTGGTCACACAGTGGTGACAAATGTACTTGGAGGTGTGTACCCTTGAGGCCGGCACAGCTCGGGAGGTGCTGGGCTGCTCCAGGCTGTGCTGCCCCATTGGGTTCTTGGCGTGGTGTTGGCTGGCTGTGCATCGTGCAATGCTGACATTAAGCTGGATGTTGAGCTGCTGCTTGGCACTGCCAGCAGGGGCTGCCCCTGCAAGAAGTGCCAGCCTTTCTCCTGGACTATTTCCTACTCCAGAGCCTGACCTGGCTCCTGCTGTTGTCTCTGTGACCCAGGGATGCCCTATAGGACACAGCCCTGCTCTGGGTGCTGTCGGATCTCAGCACTTTCACTGGTTTCCCCCTCTCTGTATTGGGATTGGCACGGGGTGTTCCCATGTAGAGGAGGCGGGTGCTGCTCCCAGCTCATACCGTGATGCACTTTGCTGTCAGAGATGCTGGCAAGTGCCCAGCATTCAATGTTTATTTATGAAAACGCTGTTTTAAGGCTTCTTGGAAGGGGAAAGAACCTGTTTGTCTGCGAGTGGAACTGAATAAACACTTGTCTGGTGGAAAGGGAAGGGGTGGCTCTTAATGGGAATGGCTATTAATGGGGATGACTGCTGTGGGGTGTGCTATGGGGGGGGTGGATGTTATGTGTGGGTTGGGGGTTGCTTTAAGGGTGCAGCCACAGAGGTGCAGTTTGATGCTGGTGGGGAAGGAGCTGTGATGTATCTGTGGGGGGGTTTGGGATGTCCAGCTGTGGGATGGAGCCTTTTTAATCCAACAGGACAGGGATGGGGGCTCCTGCTGTGGGTTGGGGTCCATGGGTGGGTTGGGATCCATTGCTGAGCCCTTTGTGGTGCTGCAAACAGGAAACGTATGCACGTACCGGCAGTTGAGTGCAACCCCAAAGCGGAAGGCTGCCTTGAGTAAGAGAGAGAATGACGGTGTGGGGCCGGGAGGTGCACAGCAGCGATGCAGGCTGTGTGGGGCTGATGACCCCCCAGCCCTGGGGAGCCCCACAGTGTAACCAGGCAGCAGCACCTTGAAACAGGGCACGTGGAGAAGGTAAGGTTTGCTCAAAGGGGGGTTTGGTGTTAGGGATGCAGGGCTGATGCCTGGCCCTATAACCATGAGGCTTTTGGCAGTGGTGACCCTCAGGCTGCCCCTCAGCAGGAAGCATCTCAGACAGCAGCCGGTGTTCAAGTCCCTTTGGTGTTTATTTTACAGCTTTTTCCGTGTTTGGTGCCTCCGTTTCATGGCACGCAATGGGCTCCACTCGCTCTGTGGGGCAGGGTGAGGCACCGAGGGGACTTCTTGCATCATAACCTCTCCCATAACCCCCCTAAATGCTGCTGCTTTGGCTCTTAGAGGGGCTGGGACCATAGAATGGGGGTAACCTGCATCCTGATCCCCACCCCCCCCCTCCTTGGGGCTCTGCTGACCTCATAGGATGTCCCCTCCCCCCACTGATGCTGTGGGTTGGTGCTGCATGGGAGTCGAAGGGGATGGGGACCATTTTGGGGCCCATTCCTTATTTCCAGTTCACTTTAGGGCTTAGCATTGCCAGAGGAAGGGTGGGACAGTGGGTGGGTGGGGGGGTTTCCCCCTCTCTCACTTCTAGTCCCAATTTGGGCACATTTCAGAGCCATGAGGTCGAGGTGGGGGTGTGAATAGAAACCTCCCCGAGGTCACAGGAGGTGACTCAGGGCTGTGAAAGCTGGAGGAGGGATGTTCAGAGATGCTGAGGAGCTCCTGGAGCCTCCATCACCCCCCACCTCCCTGCACTGAGGGTGGGTGGGTGGGAGCACTGTGCCATCCAAGCAGAGAGAAGTGCCTGTTTTCCTATTGCCAAACCCAGTCAGGTTTCACCCTTCTGGGCTGTTTAATGGGTCTCTGGTTGCCCTCAGCAGATCCCCACTGTGAGCCATGGCTGAGCAGCGTGTGGGCTCCAAGGGGCGGCGGATGGGATCCAGCCGGAGACGGCAGCTCCGTAAGGATGCGGGTGAAGAACCACCCTGGGCAGCTGCTGTGATGCAGAGAGTCCAGGATGTCATCCAGGAGCAGCGTGGGGATGCACAGGGCTTCATCACTCGTGGAGATATGCAGGTAAGGGATGGGGCTGGGGGAGATTGTGGGGTTCATTCCGACCCAGCTGTCCTATGGATCTGTTTTGTTGTTAGAAACTGCAGGGGGAGGTTATTCCATGCAGCACAGAGGAGCTGGAGCTGCTCTTTGATGGGATGGATGCTGCTGGCACTGGGCAGCTGAGCATTGAGGAATTCACCTCTGGGCTCCGTAAGTGACTCCATGCAGCCAGTGCTTTGCAATGGGGATGCTCATGGGCACCATGGCTGTGGGCACAGGGAGAGGGAAGCATTGAGATCTGGGTGCTGTATTTCTGCAGGGCAGTTCCTGTGTTCCCAAAAAATCAGTAGGGATCATCGCAGACGGAAAGCAGCATCACGGAGGAGCTGTTTGGTCCTCGCCAGCCCAACGTGGGAGGAGATGGACAGCGAGGAGAAGAAACACTTTGCAGCCTTCATGGAGCAGCTGGGAGTGGATGACAGATGGGAAGAGTGAGCAGCCAGCTGAGCATCCCTGGGTGCTTCCCATAGTTTAGTGCCCATGTGGGCACAGCTACCCCCAGGACCACACATCCCCTATCATAGGGACCCCCATATGATCCATCCTTTCTTGCTGCCCTGCTCCTCTCTCCCGGCAGGCAGCAGATCTGGCAGCTCTGGGCCAAGCTGCGGAAGGATGAGCCCCAGCTGATGGGTAACTTGGAGGCTTTCCTGGCCAAGATGAGGCACCGCATCCAAGAAGTCCGGAGTAAGAAGGAGGCCTTGGAGGAGACCCTCAACAAGTGAGTCCCTGCCAGGGAGGTGCACCCAAGGAGGAAGAAATGCACCCTTCCCAGCACAGAGGATTCATGTTATGCTCATGTTTAGGCTCTATCTACAGCCATGCACCCCATGGCCCTGCTGGGTGAATGAACCTCCAGGCTGTCTGTGGGTCTGGTGGGCAATATGGGGTCCCCAGACCCACATCTATGTAGCACAGTTTGACCCTCCCAACCTCCCACCTCCCCCCCACCAGGCGCGTGGCTGAGCACAACCAGGAGGTGCAGCAGCTCTGCGAGGCCCTGGAGCAGCAGATCCAAGAGGAACGGCAGCGAATGGAGCAGGAGGTGGGGGATCCATCCACCCCTAACCTGAGTCACCCAGCACCCCAAACCCAACTGGGTGCTGATGTTCCCATTGCCATCACAGAGCACAGCCCGGAGCCGCCTGCACTGTGCAGTGCTGCAGCGAGCACTGGATGCAAGAGACAAGGAGGTGAAGCGCTTGGTTGCAGCACAGCAGGAGGTGAGCTGACCCCAAATACTGGTGGTGTAATTCTTTATGTTGCATTCACTGCTTTGGCCCAAACCTGGATGCTCTCTGCAGTTCATCACATTGCACCTCCATCTCTCGCTTTACCTCCATCCCTGTGATCCCTTCCTTCCTTGGGAGCACTTAAACTGAGTCTCCCCACCCAAAGCCCTGGGGAAAACCCATCCCCAGCCCTCGAGCAGGGGGTGATCCTGCTGTGTGCCTGCAGCTGGAAGCACAGTGCCGCAGTCTGAGCAGCACACAACAAGCTGCCAGTGCTGAGAACCGACAGCTGGAGGAGAACAACCGTGCATTGGAGGAGCAGCTGCAGCACATCCATGCACAGCTGCAGCAGACACATGAGTGCTTGCGGGCTGCCATGGCTCAGCAAAGGGCTGAGGAAGCGCGGTGAGTTGCACATCTGGCTGCTTTATGGGAGCTGCAGCTGATGGGGAATGAGCTGGATAGGGTTCAGCCATCTCTTGGCTTTGGGATGGTGTGAAAGGTGTGGGGATGTGGTGTGATTTGGTATGATTGGGAAGAGATGTCAGGATTATCAGCACTGTGCTGATAGGGCCCTCCCAGCATTGGGCCAAGGACATGGGTGAGCTCTGCTGGCCCAGTCCTGAGCAGAGCAAGGCCCATCACTGCTTCCAGGGCTGCAAAGGACCCCAAAGAGGGGATGGAGGAGGTGAAGGGATGCAATTTCCATTGTGACCCCATGCTCTGTGCTTACAGGGATGGAGTGGAGGCAGAGCTGCTCGGTGAGACGCTGCCATCCCCGCAGGTACTGCAGGTGTGCACAGTGCGGGGGGTGGTGGGATGATAGAGCAGCATTGTGCTGTGTGGGTGCTTGGGAAGGGGTGAGCAGCAGCAGACAGGGCTGCTACCCCCATATCTTGGGTGGGAATATGTGGAAATTGAGGCAGGAAAGCTGAGAATAGTTTCAAATGGATACAAGTCTCTGCCAAGCTGGTTTTGTTCCCCTCTTTTCCTCTCTTTGCTACAGATGAGACCAGAGCAGCCCTGCTTGGAGATGCAGGTCGGGTTGGGTTCCCAAGGCAGTGAGCCCAAGCGCAGGAGCACCCACCACGTGTAAGGAGTCCTTACACCTACATCCTCCACCTTCCCCTGGCCCAAATCCTTTCCTTTCAGTGCTCCATCCCATTGCTGGGCTCTGTCCCCCCCCATTGCTGGGCTCTGTCCCCCCCCCATTGCTGCTCTCATCCCATTTTCTGCTCTTCTCAGGGTTTGGGAAAAGCCCCCATCAGACACAAACCCATCACGGCTACTCTCTGTAGAAGAGGATCCCTTCCCTGAATTCCTGAAAGAAGAACGTTTTTCTGGCCAAGGCTCTTTGCTAAGAGAGATGAATGATGCAATAGCGGCTCTGAGCACGCAGAAGCTGCAAGCACTGGGAGCTGCTGGGAGCTGCACACACGATGATGCTGAGCCCCAAACAGGATCATCTGGTTCGGCCCCACGAGGGAACCACATCAGTCACAAGGCGTTGGAAGAAGACCTGAGAGAGGGACGAGATGCAGCTGAGCTTCGTGCTGGGGACGGGACACAGGCTGGTGCGTCTGCAGGAGCTCAAGAGAAGGGGGCAGCCCAGGGAGACAGAGTGGAGAGAGCAAAGCAGAGCATGCAGCAGATGGAAAGGGTGTTGTCTGTGCAGGGAAGGGAGCAGCAGGTGTTTAAAGAGGTTGAGAGCCCACAAGAGGCACTGGGGGAGAGCACGGAGATGGGTGAGCAGCCTGGGATGGGGGTGGAGGGAGAAGGATGGGTGCAGGGAAAGATGGAGTGGGAAAAGGTGCAGCTCCAAGGAGAACATTTGGAGGCAGCCCTCAAAGCTCAGGAGGTGGAGCTCCCAATGGGCAGCTTTAGCACCAATGTGCTTTGGATGCCAAGAGAACAGCTAGAACCAGAGGTGCCAAAATGGGTTGAGGTGCAAATGGCAGCAGTGCAAGGGGTGACAGAAGCTCCCAACCCCAATAAAGTGGATGGAGAGGGTAGTGGTGCAATGGAGCACTGCTGGGGAGAGACTGAGGGGACTGAGCTGCAGCCCATGAGTGCGGCTGGTGACCTGGGTGCAGAGCAGGTGGAGAATATGGGTCCAGATGTGCGACTGCTGGAGGCTGATAGAGCAGAGCCAGGGCTGGAGGGAGGAGCTGGGGCTGCTGCAGTGCTTGGTGAGGGACTTTCCTTAGCAGGAATCCCTGCAAGGAGCCCAGCTGGTGGGATGGTACCGGTCAGTGCTCAGGCAGAGGAAAAGGAGGAGGCAGAGGAGCAACTGTTGGGTGAGGTTGTTAAACCAGAGTTAGTAGAAATGGAGGGGGAAGAGGATTCTCAGGTGGACACGCAGCTGCAGTGGGGTCCCAGTCAAGAAGCCCCACTGGGAGGGGGAGGCCATACAAGTGTGCAGCTCACACAAGAGGTTGAGCATGAGAGACAGCACCTGAAAGGAGAGAGGGGGATGGAAATGATGCAGGAGGAGGGCAATGATAAGGATGAGATGGTCTTGGTCAGTGCTCAGGCAGAGGAAATGAAGGAGGCAGAGGACGCTCCAGCAGAGACCCTGCTGCATGGGAGTCCCAGCCCAGAAGCCCTGAGGGATGGATTGGATGACACAGCCATTGCTCTTGGGGAGGATATTGAGGATGGGGGACAAGAACTGACTGAGCCTGGGCTGCCCATGTGTGACCTGCAGGGAGCAGGAGTTGGGCAGGCAGAGGGGGCTGCTGTAGAGCTGCCAACCCAAGGGGAGGCTGGAAGCCTGGAGCTGCTGGAGGCCCTGAGTAGTGGTGCCCATGTGCAGCTGCTTGCAGAGCTGGGGGACATTAATGAGAGCCTGAAGCCCCTGTACCCAGATCACCAGCCGCACTCAGAGCAGGCAGAGAGCTTGGAGCCAGAGGTGCAACTGGTGGGTGAGATTGGTAAACCAGAGTTAGTAGAAATGGAGGGGGAATTGGATTCTCAGGTGTATACACAGCTGCAGTGGGGTCCCAGTCAGGAAGCCCCATTGGGAGGGGGAGGCCATACAAGTGTGCAGCTGACACAGGAGGTTGAGCATGAGGGACAAGATGTACAGCACCTAAAAGAAGAGAGGGGGATGGAAGTGATGGAGGAGGAGGGCAATGATAAGGATGAGATAGTTCTGGTCAGTGCTCAAGCAGAGGAAATGAAGGAGGCAGAGGATGCTCCAGCAGAGAACCTGCTGCATGGGAGCCCCAGCACAGAAGCCCTGAGGGATGGATTGGATGACACAGCCATTGCTCTTGGGGAGGATGCTGAGGATGGGGGACAAGAACTGACTGAGCCTGGGCTGCGCATGTGTGACCTGCAGGGAGCAGGAGTTGGGCAGGCAGAGGGGGCTGCTGTAGAGCTGCCACCCCAAGGGGAGGCTGGAAGCCTGGAGCTGCTGGAGGCCCTGAGTGGTGGTGCCCATGTGCAGCTGCTTGCAGAGCTGGGGGAGGTTAATAAGAGCTTGGAGGCAGAGCTGCAGCCCATGAGTGTGGCTGGTGACCTGGGTACAGAGCAGGCAGACAACGTGGGGCCAGATGTGCAATTGGCAGAGGAAGTTGATAGAGCAGATCCAGAGCTGGAGGAGGGAGCTGCTGCAGTGCTCGGTGAGGGGCTTTCCCCAGCAGAAATCCCTGCTGGGAGTCCAGCTCCTTTTGGGTTGGTACTGGACAGTGATTGTGAGCTGGAAGGGAAGGAAGCAGAGTCCCTTGTGCAGCTGGAGGAGCTCATGTTATCCCATGGAGAGAGAGCTGGAGCTGAAACCCAGAGAGTGAGCCCTGATGCAGAGGGGAGGTCTCTGGATGGAGCTCGAGGTCTGGATGTGGTGCAGGGAGCGAAGCTAGAGGCAGAAGCGGGGATTTCAGTTGAAGTTCAGCATTTGGATCTAAAGCAGGGCCGTGATGCCAATGCAGCTACACTTGCTTCTCCCATCTCCGAGGTACCATTACAAATCAGCACATTAAATCAGGATGTGATGATGCAGGAGGGTGTTCTCATTCCAGATGTGCAGCGGATAGGTGGTTCGGGACAGGCAGCCCAGAGGCAGCTCCAGGAGCAGGTCTCAGCACAGGCAGATAAGGGGAGGCTTCACGCTGCTCCCCAGCAGCCACAGAAGCCACCAGGTGTGATGGAAGCAGAACAAGCAGCTGCTGGACCTGCTGAGACTCCGAAACAAGAAGTGCTGCCAACGTCAGCCCTGCACATGGGGATCCAACAGGGGGAAGATGCTGCAAAGGATGTCTCAGGAATGGCCCTGGGGGACAGCCCGCTGGTCAGTAGTAGGGTGCAGCTCTTAGAAGAGCAGAAAGAAGAGCTCGATGTGGGGAAGAAACAAGAGATGGAGCAGAAAATGAGCCTGGGAGGTGAGCCCAGCCCTGGAGAGCCAGAGGCTGCGACTGTGAATGGAGCAGGAGCTGCCCCAAAGGGTTCCCTGGAGCCGGACCACCTCTACAACGTGCTGTTTGTTGGGGACTCCCACGTGGGCAAAACCTCCTTTCTGTACCGACTGCATGCTGACACCTTCAACCCACACCTCGCTGCCACAGTAGGTAGGTCAGCTCTGCACCCACGTAAGTGACCATAACAGTTCCCTTCCCTCCATTACTTGAGCTGCTGGAGGTCATTACTTGCATATCACTGCTCATGCCAACCTGTCACCCAGGTCCTAACAGAGCCACACACACCTGGATGCTCCTTAACCTCTCTGGGGCACCAGTGGCTTTTCCTTTGGCTCTATTCTCCTCTCTGAATCAACCTGGTCTTACTCATTGTGCAATCCAAGACCTCACCAAGCTATAAAATATCCCCGGGTTGTGGGTTTCCTTGGGAGCAGCTCCACCACCTGGTTCCTCCATCCATATAACAGGAGGGAAACTCCACAATACCCACATATCCCTTTCTGTGTGCCAGGGATGGATTATCAGGTCAAGAACCTCGTGGTGGACAACAAACGCTTTGCTCTCCGCCTGTGGGACTCAGCTGGGCAGGAAAGGTGAGGTGCTGTGCTGGGTGCCTTGGGAGAGCAACCTGGGGCTGCTTAGAAGACATGGATGCTGTTGCTTTGCTAAAGGGATTGCTTGGTTGGTGGTAGCCCCCTCACTCAGTGATGCTTTGTGCTGCCTGCAGGTATCGCAGCATCACCAAGCAGTTCTTCCGCAAGGCGGATGGAGTGGTGCTGATGTACGACATCACCTCGCAATATTCCTTTGCTGATGTGCATTACTGGCTCAGCTGCATTCAGGTGGGCAATGCAGGGAAACCTGGCCCTATAAAGGGAGTGTTGGTAACGTTTTATGTCTCAAATAGTCCCCTGCAGCGCTGGGGAATGGGGGGAACTCACAGTTATCATCCCACATCCTTAGGGATGTATCTGGGTGGTGTGTCCAGCTGTGATTCAAGGAGGTGATGCTCGTACTCCTCACCCTCCTCTCTTTCATTTCCCAGGAGGGAGCAGAAGATGGAGTCACGGTTCTGCTTCTGGGGAACAAAACAGACTGTGCTGCAGAGAGGCAGGTCCCTACACAGGAGGGGGAGCGCCTGGCTCAGGTGGGTGCACGGCCCTGCTGGGGTCCCATTCTAGCTCTGAAAGCTGCCACCAGACAACAAGCATTGCACCCTCAGGCTGCAGTCCATCAGTTATTGGCTTACTTGTTTCCCAAGTCCTTCTGTTTCTGCTTGGCCACGGTGCTCCTTGGCTCCATACAGCAGTAAATAGCCATTGCAATGCAAGGGAAGCACATTTCTCTGTGGGTTCTGTGTCTTCCAGGAGCACCAGCTCTTGTTTTATGAATGCAGTGCTGCCTCCGGCCACAACGTCACCGAGTCCATCGTCAGCCTGGTCAGGTGAGGAGCGTGTTTGGGTTTTGCCAAGGTTTTAATGGGCTCCCTCCTGTATTTCCTATGGGAAATGCTGGTGTGTCACTGCCACCAGAGCTTCTATATGGGGGGGAAATGCGTGGCTCATTTGCTTCCTTTTTGCCCAGGGCACTCAAAGTTTCTGAAGATCGATTGAGAAATAAGGCTGAGGAGGTACCAAAGCCACCTCAGAAGAAAAAGGGATGCTGCTGGTGATGGAGAGAGTCCTTGCTGTGCTCTGAAACTGCAGTGACAGACGGAAAAGCAGCTGGAGATAAGCAGAGACCACAGGGTGGCTGTGCTCAGAGAAATCAGGGCTATGAACTGCACCAGGGAGGGTGTGATATTGCAGTGACTGCAGCTGAAGAAGCAACATCAGCTCTCTTATACACATGCTTCTTCTTTGCATCTTAGAGCCTCCATCCCCTACATGGCTGCTCCTCTGCTACTGCCTGTCCTCCCTCAGCCCTAATCCTTGAAGGCCCCTTTTTACTTAATGCAATACACATTCACTCCATGGCAATCCCCTTCTGCCATGCTTTGTTATGAGATGATTTTATTACTGGCTGCGTTATGGGGCTGGCTTAAAGGATGGAACAAACCTGCTTTTCCCCTTCCCTAAACGTGCTGGTTACATGCAGCAGATGCTGCCTGTCCTGTACAACCCCGCTACCCCTCCACAAGCAATTTTATTTGCTCTCAAAATGTAAGGAGTTGAAGCTGAATACCCCCATTAGATGGCAGCAAATGCAGCAAAACCTTCCATGCTGCTCCAAGCAAAGAACAGCAGAGCCTGAAACCGACCTGCAAAAGAAAAGGCTTCGCAGAGCAGCAGAGAAAAAGAAACGTCTGTTCTGTTCTCTTGGAAATCATGTCTATAGAAGAGGATTGAATCTGTGCCCGGATGCGTTGCAAGGCAGTAAAGCAGGCTGGAAAGCACAGAGGTGGTGTTGGTTTCTTTTATCAGTGAGAGGATGATGTCCAGCCCCATCTCATCAGGTATCCACCACCCTTTTGCTTTGGTTGTGCACCTTCAGGGCTGGCAAAGTGGAAATGATCCTGATATATTGAGACAAATGGTGTTTGGAGTGCCAGCATTTGCTTGTGGTAAAGGATTTCCCTCCAGTCCCCTCGCAGTGCTGAAGTTGGATTGGAGACCTCCGTGCTGGGGTTGGGAAGGCAGAAAATCCCAACAGAGTCATTGCAGTGTCTGACTGAGCTGCAGGGCTCGTTGTTGCAGGTTGATGTGGAGGCTGAGAGCTTGAATAGGGCTGAAATGGAGACATGAGAGCAGCAGATATCACAACCAACCCATGGCTGTCATAGCTGGGAATGGTGCAGGGGTGTCTTGAGGGTGTGTTGATGGAGTGTCAGAAGGCCATAAAGCATAAAAGAGCATCCAGAGGAGGGTTGTGAAGGTGGGGAAGGGACTGGAGGGTGGGACAGATGAAGGCACCAGGTTTATTTGGCTGGAGGAGGCTGAGGGGAGGCCTGATGCTGCAGGGTGAGAGGTGAAGATCCATTGAGAAATAAGGCAGAAGAAGGGACCAAAGCTGCCTCAGAAGACAAAGGGGGGATGCTGCTGGTGATGGCCAGAACCCTCGTTAAGTTCTAAAGCTGCTAGAGACGAAGAGAGACCGCAGAACGATGGTGCCTTCGGAGGGACAGCGCTACTGCCCGGAGCAACCACGGCTATTCATGATGATGGTGCGGGGGGCTGTGGGGAACCCAAAGAACCCAGCGGGGGGAACCGAGAGTCCCAACCCCCTCCGCCGGAAGCAGGAAGCGGCGGCCGGGCCCGCCTCCACCGCGGGCGGGAGGAGCCCGGAGCCGGGCGGCGGAGCGGGGTGAGGCCGGGGGTGGTGAGGGGGGCGCGGGGCGGGCGGCCTGGGCCTGGGTTAGGGCCTGGGCCTAGGCCTAGGCTTGGGTCTGGGCCTAGGCCCGGGCCTAGGCCTGAGGGTGGGCCTAGGCCTGGGCCTAAGGGTCTCTCGTGGGCCGCGCGGTGCTATGGAGGCGTTTTCTGCCTCTGTTTATTTAATTATTATGATATTTTAGAGGTTGGAAGGAGATTTTAGGCACTCAGCAATGGCCTCGTTGTGGAGGTGGGGTGCAGGCCCCGTTCACCCAGCGTTGGGCCTGCTGTCCAGTGTGGAAATCTTCCCTTATACTGCTCTGTTGGGTTTCCCTGCTGGCATAGAGATATTCAGCAGCCTTTCCCTTCTCAAGGCTGCTGAATATTTATCTTCTTAAGGCTTCATTCCCAGCCCTGTGGCAACCCTGGGTTTGGTGGTTGGTGGGGTGAGAGCTGCTGCTCATCCCTGGGATCTCCAGGCATCTGCTGCTCCTCTTGGGCTGCCTTGGAGTTCATCAAAAATGGCACAAAACATGTGGATATTGTGCTGCAAACGGCTGCCTTGAGAGGTTGCTGTGAATAAGGCCCACTCAGCGTGTGTGTGTGCAGCAGCAAATTGCATACAGTGGCCTCTTGTTGTTGTTTTGTTGGCCTGGTTGTGCTGATAGGAAGGAACTTAATAGATTGTTATTTATCTTTGTTTAAGGCCTCATCTGTTCTCAAAGGAATGTCTTCAGTAGCATCTTGTGTCCCAGCTGAGGGTTTTTCACAGGTTTTTTCACTGTGTGTAGCTCACAGGGGTTGTCTGCAAATGTGCTTCTTAGTGCTGAATACAAAGGTCAGGGTGGAGAGAATTAAGATCATAGAATGGCCTGGGTTGAAAAGGACCGCAATGGTTTCAACCCCCTGTTATGTGCAGGGTCGCCAACCAGCAGACCAGGCTGCCCAGAGCCACGTCCAGCCTGGCCTTGAATGCCTGCAGGGATGGGGCATCCACAGCCTCATTGGGCAGCCTGTTCCAGTACATCAAGATGTGTCTCAGCAATTTACTGTAGTAGGATGCTTCTGCTGTTTGGAAAGGAGGACTCTGCTGTGTTTGACGGTGTTTCTGTAGGGATAACTGTGTGAAGCAGATCCAGCAAGCAGAGGAATTCAGCATGGGAGAGCTTTGCAGGCAGAAGTTTTGGCATGTTGGAGTAAGAGGAAGCTGGATAACCCTTCACACACCGGTTGCATTGTGGAGGCAACATAAAAGCTGTGGGGAAAAAAAAGGCATTTAATATCATGTTGTATTGACCAAACCTGCTTTTGGGCAGCTTTGCGAGCCATGAGGCTGCTCAGGTGGTGAGATCTGGGACAGATGATTGCATGGAATGGAAGGAATAGTGGCAGAACAGGGCCAGGAGCTAATTAACCCAGCAGTGCAGTGCAGTATGCTTTCCTTATGTGCTTTATTTTTGATTCCGGCTTGTAGAAATCTACAGTTTGGGGTGAGAATGCTCAGCCTGTTCTGTAGGTGCTCTTGGTATTGCAGAGCTCTGCCTTTGTGGCAGACAAGGGGAGCAGCAGTGGATCAGATTTCATAGGTGAGTTCATACAAGCTTCCCTTTGAAATCTCTTTGGGAAGCAAATTGCTGTCAAGTTCCATTTAGTGCCTGTAGCTCACAATGCAGTTCATCCTGCATTTCTGCATGTGGATGACCTGGAGGCAACCCCTCGGTGGGACACAAGGGTTCTCCTGCCTGCAGAACATGCTGCTATCTTATTACTGTTACTCAATAATCACTTGGCCTGGACATCAGGTTGCGAAAATGTGAACCAATTGTAAACTGTTGAACTTTACCCTGTACATACAGTTTATTTCCCTGCCCTCTTCTTATTGCTGACGGGGTATTTAATGAAAGCAAATCTATGTTAAAATAAGTGACTACAATTATAGTGCAGGAGGAATTGGCTTGGCTGCTGTCTGTGGTGATCAGCGTTGTAGTGCTGGCTCTTGTACTCGGTGAGCAGTCGCTTTATGGGATGGATCATTTGGAACTGATGAATAAATAGAGTTTCACTCATTTTTGGGAAGTTCTATTCATTTACATAATCTGCAAATCTCCACTGCTTCTTTTGCTGTTATTTTGCTGCTTCTTTCAGTTCCCTGAAGATACCGACCCAGCAGAGATCATGAGGACTGCAGCTAGGTTGTTTCTTTGTGTTCCTGGGCTGGCATTGAGATGGGTGACTGGAGTGTGCTTTCTCTAATCCATTGAGTCTCTCTCCATAGGGATTTCTCATCGGAGGCCATGGAGCTTTCAGCCAACGAGCTCAGCATCTACGATAAGCTATCAGAGACGATTGATCTGGTGAGACAGACTGGCCACCAGTGTGGGATGTCAGAAAAAGCCATTGAGAAATTCATCAAGCAGCTCTTGGAAAGAAATGAACCCCAAAGGGGCCCACCCCGCTACCCTGTCTTAGTAGCCATCTACAAGGTAAGGTGTCTCTGTGCATACACAGCCCATTTATGGCTCTGAATTTCTCCCTTTGCATCTGAGCCTTTTGTTTCCCATTGCATTTTCCAAGTTCTTTAAGACGATGTTAAGTGTAGCTTCCTTCCTTCCTCCCATAAGCTGGTTTGAAAATAGAAGGCAACTGACTTAGACTTGAAATTACTCGTGTGAATTGAAAGTTGAACATGTCAACACCTCCCTCTCCTTGAATTATCAAAGAACGAAGTCTTTGGATTGATTTTTGAGGCAATGATTCCAAATATCAGCACCCACAGTGGAAACATGAGGAAGGAAGGAGGTTCTTAAAGTTCAGGGTTGTATAATGAAAGCGTCCAAGTTCTTTTTCTGACTCTGTCCTGAGTTTCCATCCATCTTTATTCTCCTAGTCTACAAAATGAAGCTACTGCTATGGTGCTTGATGAGAGAAAAATACTTGGAGAACCTGAACTAAAAGATGCTGTAAAAAGCATTACCAAGTGGGGGAAAGGATGCTATTGTGTTAAGTAGGCAGGAGATGTTACAAGTATAAAGTGCTTCTCAGTAGCGTAATGTTCAGTAGTGCGTTAGTGTTGTCTTTGAAGAATCATCACAGTGGTTTCCACTTAGAAAAATAATCAAGCTGTCATCTTCCCTTCCCATAAAAGCTGTGAAATGAGGCTGGAAAATGGGAAGCTGGGAACTTGAGCTTCCATCTTCTCTTCTGCATTTTGCCATTGGTTCACTCTGTCTGGGGGGCAGAAATGCATTGTGTCATCTCTTGGAGGCTTGTTTGGGATTCTGGTGTGGGGGAG
Source organism: Coturnix japonica (assembly GCF_054131305.1). Lineage (NCBI taxonomy): Eukaryota > Metazoa > Chordata > Aves > Galliformes > Phasianidae > Coturnix > Coturnix japonica. Next base: position 2,870,646 of record NC_140700.1, read on the forward strand.
CTGGCACCACCTCTGCCAAAATGTTTCAAGGCTTGTGACAGATGTTTGCAAAAAGCTTTGAAAACCTTGTGTAAGAGGTGTGGAGGGATGCAGGCTTTCATTTGGTGAGGTGGGAGGAATCAGAACCGTCTGTAGATGATCCTCTTTGATTTGGTGCTGAGCTGTTTGCAGCTTAAATGGACAGAGCTGTGTGGCTCTGTTTTGAAGGCTGCTGAGTTTTGGTTTTGGATGGCCTTAACAATGAAACCAAGTGACATCTTGGTGTATGAAAATAGCACCGCAGTTAAGTGAGGACCCACAGTGGAAATTCGGATGTCCATCTTACAGCACACATCCTCAGCATTTGGAAGGTGTGTCCTGTGCTGAGGGCACATCAGCTCACTGCAGTGTAATTAATTACATGCCTGTTTGTTCTTGCAGGGCCTGCTCACACTGGGACTGGTCTTGCTAACCGTGTACTTTGTGATCCAGCCATATAGCCCGCTGCCACCTGAAGCTCCGCTCTCCAGAGCCCATGCTTGGGGTTCCCTCATCGGCCACATCCGGCTGCTCTCTCTCCCTATTGCCAAGAAGTACATGCTTGAGAGTAAGGAAATAATTTTTCTTCTGTAACAGAAGCCTGGAAAGAAATACCCACTTAAATACCATCCACACAAATCACTCGAGTGTCTCCTTGGGCACCAAATAACAAATACGATATTGGATTGACAACATGCTTTTCCCTTTTCCTACCACTGTACTTAAAAATAGCATCCTGAGTTCTAGCCAGGGCACTTTCCCTTCTATTCACTGGGGCTGAAGCATATTTTATCTCTTTACTTTATGATTTTCTGCTTGCACGTTCTCGTTTTCTTGCAGTTTCTGGAACCATGGTAAGATAGCTGTGCTGGGTATATGTCACCTTTAGGCATACAAAACCAATTTGTTTTCATATTTATGAACAAAGTGTAGAAATCTCCACCCATGACCTGGGTTTAAGAAAATGTAGCTTTTGCCAAGTGGCATATTGGGAAAGGACTGTGGGCTTGAGAACCTTCGGCCTTCATAGCAGCCAAAGTAACATTAGGTACAGTGTGTGTGAGGGAGCGAGATGGATCTGTCACGAGATGGTGCTGTCATGGGAAATGTTCATAAGAGAAATGGAAAAGTGTGAGTATTTCTCATTCCCAGTTATCATTTCCACTGACTTAGGCTGACACCTGGCAAAAAAATGGGCTCTGTGAATTATTTTCAGCAGGGCTGTGGCACAGTGTTGATCATCTGTTGGCTCGCTGTAAAAACAAACCGTAGTGTCTGTGCCCTCGGGTGGTTTATATTTAGCATGAGCAGCTCATTGTGTTGGAGCTCTGTTTGGCTCTGACCTTCCTGCTGTAGCTAAAAACGTCTCCCTGAAATGCCAACACTGTTCTGCATTCTCTCTCTGTGTCTTCCTGTCTTCCTCTGACGTGTGGCTGGCTGTTCATTTGGGTTTGTATGGATCAGCTGGGGTATCCCCCATTGTTTGCTTCCTTCCTTACTCACTGGGATCTCTCAGAGAGAGGAAAAAACAAAGGTGAGGTGGTGGCTCTGATGGCCATTTGACACCAGTGGCCTGCTTATCTGGTAGTGTTTATGTGGGTCTGTGAACACCCCTCTGCTTCTGTGTGCAGCATGTTAGGATGTGGTGGAAACCATGGACTGGAGCAGTCTCTGAGCAGCCTGATTGAGCTACAGATGTCCCTGTTCATCGCAGGGAAAGTTGGACTGGGTGACATTGAAAAGTCCTTGACAACTCAAACAGTTCTGTGGTTCTATGACAAAAGGGAACGGCTGGGATGGGTGGGCTGCAGTGCTTCCTCAGAACTTCCTTTTGCATGATGTAATGTTTTGTCCCTTAGATTTGGCCTGGTGGTCTCCTGAAGGGTTAAAAACAACACCTGTCGTGCTGTCTGAGGACTAGAGTGTAAGACTTAGGGGATCTTGTAAGTAGTCCTGGCACTTTCAATTTGTATAGAAGACACCGTACAAGGAGTCTGTGCAGCAAAGGAAAAGCACGGCCCAAGAGACTCAGTGTATGGAATCATCTTTTGTTCTCTGAATAGGTCTTTGCTAGATTAATTTTTAGAAGGAGCAGAGGCTGAAACACGGGTGAAACTTCTTGTGCTCAGGCACCAGTACAAGTCCAGCTTGGGCTGTTCATGCTGAAAGCCATCCATTAGTAGTTTGGAGGCCGCCCTGGCCCACCGGCGGTGCTGGCAGCCTTCCCTTGACCACACAGCCCAAAGTGGTGTGGACAAAGCCTGAATGCAGCCAGGCTTGTGTGGGTGGCTCGTTTCACTTCCTCTGGGGCAGCGGGGGCAGCCTGGCTGTGTGGGGCTGAGGTCTGAGGCTGTGCTGTCCCTCATGGGCCAGCTCTGAAAGCAGTGGTTTTGAAGCAGTTTTCCTGTTTGCAGGTTGGAGCCTTTTCCCCTGATAGGTGTGGGTTGAGCAGCCAGGTTTCCCCAAGAGCCAGAGCCCTAAATTAGTGTGATGACATCACTTAGAGATGAGCAGGGGTGCGGGATGCTGCTCCTCCTCCCTCCAGCTCAAGGTAACCTGCATTCCTCCTAACCTTCATCCTAGTCCCTTCTACCCCAGGAGCTGTGCTGTGGATGACAAGGGCTGCCTGTGCCAGTGACTGTGGGAAGACCTTTGAGCCTCCACTGCACAGCCAAAGTGAAGAGTGCAATGTGTGCAGAGCTGTGTCTGTTGCGTTAGGTTTGTAGGATTGGGTCCAAAGTAAATTTCCTCTTTGACTGTCTTTCTCTTCTGCTCCTTGCCTTCTTTATCCCTCAGATCAATTCCCATACAAAAACTTATGCTCACACCCTTTGTGTCTTCAAAACCAACCCTATATCTTTGGGTTTGGCCCCTGTGCCTCTGTTTTAGCTGTTTTCCCTAGGTTAGGAACCAAGATTCCTTTGGTTTGGGGTAAGGTTATACACAAATGTGGTTTGCATTTACTCTTCCTGAGCTCATGTTTATGCAGCTCATGTTTATGGGTCACGCTGCCTGCTCTGGGTAGGGTAAGTGCCTCTCATCACGTGAGCATTCAGCTGGACAACTGAGTGCTTCACATTGCACCTATCCCCAGGGAGGTGAGAGATTTGCTGACCTTTGGGATCTGTGTTTTGTAAGGAACACTGAATTTTGAACAGGCGTTTGGGTTAACACAAGACTTCCCAGAGAAAGCAGGGCCTGTGTAACATGGATTCGTTTCTCTTTTCTGAATGTGCTGGCATGGAGAAGTCGCTCTATCTGTGTTTCAGTTCTCTCCCTTTGAAGTAAAGCTATGAGTACTTCCTTCTCCCTTGCAAGTGTTAGGAGGAAACGCAGTGAACTCCTGGAGTGTGTAGTAATAGGTGCCAGGTCAGACACTACATATTTATCCACAGTTCTTCCCTTTGTGATGCAGTGCGACATCTTTATATCTTTTTTGATATCTCAATATGAATTTAATTGTCATATTGGTAACTGTTCCCTGCCAACCACACAGAATAGGTAAGTATGGTAAGTCCTTGCAGCTCAGAAACCTCAGTCTGTGGTGAATGGGCTCTTATCCAGCAATGTGACCATTTACAGGAGTTGTTACCAACATGTGATGACCTAAAGGAAAAGCCAGCTTTGCTTCTAATAATGAGACCCTGTCCTGACCAAATATATCTTACACAGTTCAAAATCAGCTGCATCAGTAGCTGTTTATCACCTCAAAAGTCAGGTGCAAGCATATATGTAGCTCAGTTTTGGATATATGATCCTGTGCAGTTATCTCCAGCTGAGATAGACCAGCATAGACCAGAAGGGCTAGAAAACATCTTTGTTGGCTTTATTCGTAATCTGTTTTAGAGAAATGAACGCTGCTGGAGGAGCTGTGTTTAAGCAACACCTTGTAAGTGGCATGTCAGCATCACACTGCAGGGCCTGCCAGGTGCCTCTCAGTGCTGTTTGTGGGGATGGGTCACAGCAGGTTGGGTTACTGGGGCTGCTCAGCTGGGAGAAGACAGCAGCCCGTGTCTCTTGGCTGGCCACCTTCAATTTGGCTCCAGGTTTGCCTTGGTGCCTGGCCAGGCTCTGGCTTCTTTCTGGACTTAACCCTTTGCAGGCAGCCTGTGATGGACCAGCCACTGCCAGATTTCTCTCTGTTCCAAGTTCATTGCCTCCCCTCTTATTGTAGCCCTGTAGCATGTTTATCCTTGGCTCAGCTCCATGCAAAAAGGGAGCATCCAGCGTGCCTGTTTTACCTGAGGGAGAGGTTCTGCTTCCTGAGCTCAGCGTGGGCATAGAATCTAAGCATTCAGTCTGCCTTTCTCAGGGGGTTTTGCAGCCCACGCTGCATGTGACCTGCTGGGTTCATTGATCTGTGAGCGCAAGGAACATGGATCTGCTCTGAATGAAAGCTTTGAACAAGAAAGTTTACTTGGGACATAAAGCAGGGTCTGATTTCTGACTTGCCCATCTTAATGGTCTAATCACTATACTGCCCTTCTTTTCTGCCTTCAGCACAGCCCTCTCATCTTGATCACAATGGATCTTTATTTTTTTCCTTCCTAAAGAAAGTGCATTTTGTCTGTTCAAGCTCTTTCTATGTGTGCATACACCCACGTTCCCACTAAAGAGGCTTGTGCATGTTGAGGTGTATGTGAGCATGACATGGACTGCAGACAGGGTTTGCTTCCATCCCCGTGCAGCTGCCCATTTATCTGATCTGTGTGTGTGTAAACATCCTTTTATAACATAACCTGAACAGACCAGCAGACACCTGTGTTGGCTCATTGAAAGGAGGATTAAAAAAAGGCTGATGTTGCAGTGCAGCGAGGTGCCAACCTGTTTTCAAACCCTGCTTTACTTTGGCCTTGGTTCAGCCAGTGGAATGTCTATTTAGATTTGCTGTCAGTAAACCAGCTCCAACTAACTGGCAATCCAGAATATGAAGAACTCTTCCTGTTGCTTATGTATTTTGGTGTCTTCAGAAGTTCTCTCCTCGTTTGCAAAGTGAATCCTCATTTTTGGTTTACTTCCCAGCCAAGAAGGATTGTGCAGGACCGGTTGCAGAGGCCTATAGCAGAGCTCTGTTTGCACTGGTGACATGGGCACATCAGGCCTTCTGCAGACTTAACTATCAGACAAGTGGAAGCAACTGAAAGGGATCTGCTTTGAAAGAAGCTGAGTTCCTCCAAGCCAGACACTGCCAGAGCAGCACACAGAGGTGCAGGTTGTAATGGGCACTGGGGGCTTTCCTGCTTTCCTGACAGCTTCATCCCTGCCTTCAGTTTTGTATGCTGGTAGGTGAAGATTTCTCCTGGAAGTCATGCTCTTTTGTCCCACAGGACTGTGAGTTCCTCTGAAGTTGGGCTGAGCAGACTTGATTTCACAATGGCTTGTTGGATCAAAATAAGTTTTATGCTTCATTGGAGATTGATTCATCATCCTTTGGTTGTTTGACCAGCCGTTACCCATTAGTGACATGAGGGAGTAGTTCTTTGAGCTGTTGACTTTTTTACTCAGTTTCAAAAACTAAGGATTTATTAACGCCTTTACTTGTAGCTGTTATTTTGTTGCTGGCTTTTCCTAAAAATGCTACAGTACGAGCTGGGAGGTTCTTTCTCCTCCAGGCATTAAGTGTGTTCAATATAGAGCTACAGGTGTGTATGTCCATAAGGCTGCAGAGATCCTGACACAGCTGGAGGCCATTCCTGACTTGGAACCAAGGACAACCAGACCACAACCTGGTGGGGGGCTGGCAAGCTGTGTCCACACCTGCAGTTCTGCATGCAGAAAGGTTTGAGTTTGCAGCACTTTGTTGGGGTCAGGAGCAGCCCTTGACTCCATGTCTCTTGCTGTAGCAAAAGGTTTCCCTGCTAGATGGTTTCCCTCTGAACCACTGCGCTAGCAGACTGATTCTAGCCTCTTCTGTGGTCCCTAAAGAGAGCAGGGCTGTTGCTGAGGCCTTGCTGCTGTACTCACATCTATATGGGCAAGCTTCCATGAGTTTTATTGCTTCACTGCAGTGGGCAGAAGCAGGGCCAGGTCTTCTCAGTAACCTCAGAAGATCCAGTCTGATCGTCCACACCCCGCATCTCTGGGGCTGTGCACACACACCCCTCTGTAGATCTTAGGGATGGCCAAAAAGCTTGGGAGATCCTCTGGAAATGGCCAAGTAGGGCGGGGTCCACATGTTAAACTGATTGTAAATTGAAAATTATTTCTCTGCATAGTGGAAAGTACAGCCATAAACTCCTGCCAGCATTAATCATAGACTCGTTTTAGGGGAAGCTATCTCTTCATCTGTGCTATGCTGGCAGCTGGAAGTCCACAGCCCTGGTGCTGTTAGGACCTATCCAGGCTCTGGGGAGAAGTCAGCCCTTGTTCTGTAGAACTAATGAAGTAAAAAAGCAGATATTGGGTCGGTGTGATCAATGGGGAGCTGAGGTTCTGTGTAACAAAATGAAAGCTGCTCCTCCAAGGGCAATGAGAAAGCACAAGTGCAGAGGAGAGATTGGCTGGGACTGGCCCACACTTGTGTCACGTAATGGGTAGTTGTGTGTGTCAGTGCTGCAGCTGCTTCCCTGCAGCCAGACTCCATAGGGATAACTACACCCGCCCAGCACTTTAGTATTTGCATGTGAGTGGATGGGACCATGGTGTGACTGCTGCGTGGGGATGGAGAGTGCATCTTTCAGGCTGCTGTGTGTGCACAGACAGTTTGCTTGGCTTAAACCAAAATAATCCCCCAGGGTGTCTGGGCAGGGTGATAACGTAAAAGGAATGCAGGGAGTGTAATCGAAAGGGAAAAGGATAAGCATCCTTGGTAAACCTCCTGCTTTGGTCCCCAGTGTGCAGTTGTGTGCCCTCTATGTGTGGTCCCATCTCTCTCCCTCCTTGGTAAGGGCAGGCCCTCAGTGCTGCCTGTACTTGTGATGCCAGTCACACACATGCTGGTGCACAGACTGACACCCTCAACAATCAATCTAAAAGATTAATTGCCAAATAAATAAATAAAAAAGAGTCCCACAGTCCCACTTGCAGCATTTGAAATGCATCTCAACTGTGCTCCGCTAAGGTTATTCATGGGGAAAAAGAAATAACCTCCTGAATCAAGCAATTGAGAATGCAAATAGCCCAGCCTGCCTCAAAGGAGGGATCAAGCTCTGTAATGTCAAAGCTGATTAACATCCAGCTACGTGGGGTGCTGCCTTGAGACCTGGGAGAGAATTTGGGGGTGTCTGAGCTTAAAGCTTTGGGATGAGCTCTCTGAGTTTTGCAGAGAAACAGATGACAGCGGTGTTGCTCTCTGCATCATGACAGGCTATAAGATATGTTTTCTTGTTCTTTTCGTGGTGACTGCCCTTCCTCTGGAGAGATCTTTCAGCCTTTTGTTTCCCATTGCTGACCAGCTGTTTTTGTGAGCTTTTTTGATTGTAAAACCGAAGCTTTTTTACAGCCATTGGAACAAGGATTTTCTTTTTTTTCTCTTGTGAGCAGGGAGGGAAAATACATTGGAACAGTTTCTCATGGGAGTGGGACTTCTGCTTGCAATGAGGTTTCTACACTTTGCTTTTCCTTTTTACTCCTTTCACCATAGATGAAAGTCCAGCAGAACTGCAGCTTGCATCCCGATCCCTTCCCATCCATATCACAGCAGTAGGGTGAGGAAACTGCAGCATATGGGGATCGATTCAGAGGAAAAAAGCAACATGAATCCAAATCAGCTCCTTGTTGTAACAACCCAATGAGACCCTATGAGCCCCCCTGTGATATTACTCTTTGTCTGCTGCAGATGTCAGAGGGAAAAATGAAGCAAATGCTTTGCTATTAAACGGTATTCATCAATTACGAGCTGTAAGCAGGAGTGTTGGTGCAGCTGGATACCACAGTCACAGCCCCATGCAGTTTGCAGGCCCGAGGAGCTTCTGTGCATTGCTTTCTGTCCATATTGCAGACAGGAATCACTGTCTCCTCTTTCTCCCCCCTATCTCATCCACTCTGTTTCCCTGCTGGGTGTTCTGCAGTGATGTCCAGGAGGCATGAGCTGTTTTGACATGTGCTGGCGGTGTGGGGAGGGCTGGGCCTGCTGTGAAGACAGATCTCTGGACTCCTCATCTTGAGGCTTCGGGTTGCCATAACCCACCCTGACAGATCAGGTGTTTGGGTGGATTTGCTGCATCTGCCCAATTTCAGCATCTCCCTGTAGGACTGAGGCTGTAACACGATGGCTGTCACTGCCACTAAATCAGAGCTGTGCCCTGATGTGCCGGCTGCAGCTGTGGATCCCATAACATAGAAATACATGGGATATTCAGCAGTGTTTTCCCTCATCCTATTTGTTCAGTATTGCAACAAGTCACTTCTGTGAAGGTTTACTTGCTCTTCTGTGCTGGTAGTTGGAGGAGGGAGGTGAGATAAGAGACATCATGTAATGGTTTCACTTAAAACCTGTATTTTTGAAGATATAAATACATGCAGCATTCACTGCAGGCCAGTTCAGCTAATTTCTGAAGCTTAAAATGGACATGGCTGTAGTGCAGGGGAATACTGGCAAGTAACTGTATAACAAGCTGTTACGTACACTGCCAAGTTTTTCCTGATATTGGCTCTTTTCTCCCTGTTTTATCTTCAAGTCCGTGTATGAGAGGAAGAAACACATCAGCACCACATCTTGCTGAAATCCCACATTGCCCAGCAGCATCTGCAGTTGGCAAACCTTGCCCAGGACAGAGTCTGAGTAAACGCAGATGGAAAGGGGAGGGTTGTGGTTTCAAAGATGTGTTAACAGCATCCATGGCACCCACACTGATGGTGTTAGGGTTACTATTTTTCATCGTGGAGCTTATTTTTGTCTCCTGGGTGTCTTCTTGATAAGTGTTTGGATTGCTTTGAATGACTTAAAGGCATTGGAAACTGTAAGAAGTCTCCATGTTTTGTGTTAGGAGTAATGAGTTTATCATTGAGTTTATCTCCTTTTCATTTCATTTTTGGTTTAATTAAGCTCATTTCTTTTGTTTCCTCTCAAGAATGCCAGGACTGGTGGGCATCAGGTTGCAGACAAAACGCTTCTACGCTTCCTGCAAACTGCACAGCATGTTCTACTGTGAAAAGCCTTCAGATTGTGACAGACATCGGGGAGCTATCAGAAAAACTCCAGAGGTCTCAGCCATTTCTAATCAAGGTAATACCTGGATTCAGAATTCACAATTAATTGAGGTGGAATGTTCATCTAAGAATACATTTAGCCCGCATTTATATATGTCAGGAGGGTGAAGAGCTGTCTGCATCCTTAGCAAGTTGTTCCTCTGATTAATTATCATTGTGGTTGGACACTTGGTGGCTGTCACTCTTGGATGTTCTTCAGTGGATGGAAATGGGAGAGGGGAGAAATTCTCAGTACATGGCTCTTTATTTTGTTTCTGTGTTGTTTAAGACAGGACAATCTCTTTCCTATGAAGAACTAAAGCACTTTCAGTCCCAGGATCCTGAACTGGCAGAGATTATAATAGAAGAAAATTCATCTGAATTGTGGAGCTGCCTCTCGAGACAGAGCTTCCCATTTTTCCTTCCTTGGTAGGTCAAAGATGAAACCATCCGGGTGCTGGATGTGTCCATCTCTGCTGCAGGGCTGCACAGGCTTTGCCTGTGTGAGCTCCCAGGAGCTCGCTAGTTGTGCTTTAACAGGAGGGAAGGGGAAGAGATGTGGGTTACAGACTTGTGTCTGCCTGCTGACTCTGACTTGATCCAAGCAGAGTATTTACGCACTAAAAATGAAGCTCTGCATGCTGTGACTTCACACATGATAAAAATATCCCAGTGACTGCCTGGTCCTGTTCTTCAGGTCATGTGTTAATCATCCAGGCTGTGGTCTAATCACCTGTGACAAATGATTTGTATTTTTAATAACCTCTGCAAAGTCCTCTGCTGTCTATAGTGACTGAGAGGAGATACCAGGACTTTTGCAAATCCTGCAGGATAGGTGGATAATTCAAAGGGAAGAGGGGAAGGAAATTGTTTAGGTATCCATGACGTGTTTGTTCCCCATTTATATTGTCCTGCTGCATGATTCCATGTACTAAAAGAGCTTAGGTTAAGAATCTGGGAAGACAAATTTTATTCCTAAGTGATGTTTGTGCTCTTAGCTTCTCTAGTCTGCCCCCATCTCCCCATCCAAAACCAGACTAATCTGCCAGCATCTGTGTTTATCAAGCATCAGTGTTTGTGAACGATTTTGTTCTTGGAAGTATTATCATAATGTGATATTTCTGCAATCCAATGTTCTTCTTGTTGGGCTTTTTTCACTCTTATTATTTAGGAACAGGTCTGTGAACAGAACTCAGATTCTGCAGGAATTTTTCCCTGCTTCCTCTTTGCTGTCTTTCCCCAAGACAGTCTCCCTAGAGAACTGCTTCCTCATCCGCCATCCAGATTTGGGAAATAAGGTGAGAAATTCATCCTGGAGCCATTGTTTCTCTAACTGTGAGTTGTCCTTCAGAAGCTCTAGGCCTTCAGGGGATTTGTATGTTTTCAGTTCTTTCCACTGCTATGTGATGTGGCATCTCAAGGTTGCTGTACCCCCCAGAATTGGGGGGAAAGTGTGTGGTTTCTACTTATGTGCTGCTGGGACACCGTATCTGCCTCTCTCAGCAGTTAGAAATGCCTATGGGGTGTCCCAGTTCCTCACGTTTATGCCCTGGTCTGTGTGTGCACCACTGGGCTCTTTCTGGGAGCTGTTCCTGGTAAAGTTCTACCCATTTTGGGATACCTGCAATGGGGACACGTCACAGAACTGAGGGTTTCCAGCCTGATCTTTGTTTCCATATGAGTTTTATGGAGGGAACTGCCTTGGGAGGCTTTGCCATATCTATTGATACATAAGGGAGCAGCAAACCTGTAGTTTGTGCCATCTCACCTTGTTGCAGGGCAGTAACCTGCCCTTGTTTAATCAGACAGATCCAAGAAAAACTGGCAAGGCTTCTGAAATAGTCTCCTTTCTTCCTAGAGCTACAGTTTGCACAGCCTATTTGTTGTTGGAAGTGGACAGCTCACCCTGACTGTTATACCTCTGGACAAGTGCAGAGAACACTGTGAGATGTTCAAGGTGGACCTGGAGGCTGGAGATTTGGGTGAGTAGCTGTGCTGTAATCTGCAGGCTCTGGGTAAGCTGGGGAGTTGCTTCCATCTGGATTTTTTTATAGGCAACACCTGAGGATGTGGTGTGTGCCTGTACTGAGTGTGAGTAACAAGACAGAAGCATGATGATTTTGGGCTGGGAATTCATGGCTGGGACTACAACTGCATGAGATGCTTGGTGTAAAAGTTCCTAAAACTGAGTTGGTGCTCTGCTGGGTATTACAAACCTTGCATGTCACTGAGGGCAGGGGCTCAAAGGCTTCTGTGTGTCCTCTTTCCTTTATGGGAAAGGTAAGCAGTCATTAGGCATGAATTGAACTAATGATGCTTCTTCTTTGCATCTGCCAAAGGTTATGTCAGCATGGATTACTGGACAATGAGCTTCGTGGCCAGAGGAACAGAGCCAGTGGTGGTTTGTTCTGGAGCTGCTAGCTAAGAACTGTGGCATAGGAAAACAGAGCTACTTCCAGGGCAAGAAGACTTTCAGCTTTGAAACCAAGGCAACATCGTGAAAGCGATAGAGTTGGGCAGCTGTGACAGGCAGCTTTGCCACCCTGCATGTTTACAGTGTTTAAAAATGATTGTTGTCCTGACCCTTGAGGTAATTCTTTGCCTTTTCTCAGATGTATTTTTGGAGAAACTAAAGCTATTTATGACCTTTCCTGGCCCTTCAGGTAAGCTCTGGGCTGGCAGCAAGGGTTTTTTTCCAGGAGCAACAGAAAGGTTTCTCAGGATGAGGTTTATCTCTGTGTCCTTTCTGGATTTGTGGCACTTCTGAAACTTCAAGGGAGGGGGGGGAACGTTGGGAGTGGAGGGTGTGTGTGACGTTTCTGTATACATTCCTCCTGGGGAGGAGGCTTGAAGCCTGACATGTCAGGCCATCTCTATAAAGGGAATGAATTGACATATCCCACCTCCATCCCATCTCTCTCACACGTGTAGCTGTGTGCCTCAGCAGCGTGCCCTGCATTGCCAGCCTCAGCTCTGTGCTTCTGTGCTCACACAAGCACTGCAGCCTCAGTGCAGAGACCCTCACCGCACCATTCTTGTACCAAATGAATCTGTTCAGACCTCTTTGTGATCACTCTCCTGCAGTTCTCTATCAACAGGCTGCAGGTGGATCAAGCTGTGACTTTGCTTTCTTCCCCTGCTTCCTTTCCTACAACAAAAATACCAATGCAGGTTTCTATGAGGTGCTGAGAGTGCAGCTGTGGTTCTGTTTGGAGATAGGGCTGGATGCAGAGAAGCTCTCTGCGAGATCACCTTCTGATTGTGCACCTGAGACATTGGGGTTGTGTGATTGCTTTCATATATCCCTTGCTTTGAGATATTCCCTCTGTTCCCAGTCCAGATTACCTGTGGGAACACCAGAAACTTTCCATGTCCCTACCTCTTCTTTTATTTCTTTGGCATCAGTTTCTTCCAGACCTGAAACTCTTCAGAACGAATGTTGGTTTTTCCTGAGTCTGTTCCAAGCTGCCTTCGCATGCTTCCTGTTGCTTGAGCAACTGCTTTATCCAGTGCCCTGAGAGAGGTTTGGTTTCAGTGTTTGCAGGCTGCGGATGCTGCTGTCCCTTCCAAGTTTGATCCTTTGGGTCTGTTCCTGCTGCTGAAGATCATTTACAGATGTGTCAGGCTGAACTCATAGGCCAGGGCTGGGGTTCAGGACATACTCTCACACTTGTTAATATGGAATTGGGAGGGGTTTTGTTTGAAAGCATGTTAACTCCGTTCTCAGGAGCAAGAACCTTTTCCCCTGTAAATATTTTAGCTATACTTAAAATGATAGATTGGGAAAATGTCTACCCAGCCTTTGTTTTCGAACAAGAGCAGGCGCATGGGAGCAAATGTCTTACTAATCTTATTAAGGGCTGACGACAGCTGCCAAGTGGGATGACCACGTCTGGCTCTTGCACAAGGATAAGGCAGAGGACGGTTCCTGCTCCAAAGAATTTAGCCTGAGAGAATTTAGTCTGCATCACAAACACTGCTGTGCATAACACTTGTTTTCCCTCCTGTAAGCTAATGAGAACAACCTCAGCACTTGTGTTAGTCTGTGTGTTTGGCCCTTCACGCTGGACCAATGTGCTCCAGGTCCAGTAGAACCGAAGGAGGCTGATTCTGAACAGAAAAAAAGGCCAATTTAATTTGTAGTAAAATATTAAAGGGAATTGGATTAATCAGACTTCTGTAATATTGTTAATGCTTGGGGTGTGTTTTACCCTTGTGACACGACATGCAATCTTGTACATGCCAGCACGCACATACACACCACCCCTCTCCCCCTTCTTAAAGCCTGGATCTTAGTTAATGGAAATTCAGGAGTTCGGTGATGCTGGAATTAAGGCCCATGTAGTGACTGTTGCTATTTACATTTTGGCAGCTTCTCAAGTCAAATTCAAAGGCTGACAAGGTTACCTCATCACTGTTTTTGTACCTGGTCTGTTTCTGTAACACAGTGGAAAGGACCTGCAGGGCCCATCACTGCTGAGATTGCGGGCGATTTGGTGATGCTGTTACTTCTAAGCACCCTCGAATGAAACTTGTAAAAGAACCGCGGAGACAATGAGCATCTGTGAGATGCCTGTGTTAAGCCATTGTGGCTGTCTGGATCCTTTGGGAAATAGCAGAGAAAATGGATCTATTGATGATGCTGTTTACACTGGGGGAAGGGGGGGGACTCTAGGGTAAGTTTGTGCCTGCTTAGTGAAAGTGCTCTCACGTGTTGCTTCCCCACTGCTCTGTGTTACAGCTGGTTGGCCAGGAGATGGTGAATCTGGACTTGCTGGCAGATGAGCTTTCCAAGTGCATTTTATGGCCTCTGCATAAGTTTCCAGATCTGCGTCTAGGTGATACATTGCATATGTCCCAACCTTACTCCCTTTGGAGTTTACATCATTTGTTTTTAAACTTCTAGTATATTTTCTCTTCCTTTTCCAAGAGCTGTAAGGAATTAGCTGCTAAGCAGAAACAGGAGGGTAATTCTCCTGCTGATAAAAAGCTGATTTTGGCCACAGCTGCTGCTGAGTGCAGAGCTTCAATCTGTAGTGCAGCTTCTCGAGTAGCTGCTGTTGTCAGCTGCCAGAGGAGCAGTGCTAACACCTTCCACATTGCATTGCAGGCAGGGAGCTGGGTACCAACAACTCGGAGATGAGGCCACAGTGGCAAAACTCAGATGGCCAAAAAGAGGTTTGGATGCACCTTGGCTGCTGTTGAGCCCTGGCCATCCTCCATGTCTGGGGCTCTGGCTTCACAGAACCTCACCCATAGAGCAGGCAGCTCCTAGTGAGATGCTGAACCTGGTGCAGAATTGAGGGGAATGTGTTTTGCTTTTTTTCAGCTATCAAGAGATTGCAACAACGATTGTGATGGGATGAGTCACAGTGTTCCTGTCATGGTCTCTTATTTTGTTTTGGCACTTGTGCACCCTGTTTTGGTTAACACCCCACTTCCCATCCTGGCCAGCCCAGTAGGGGGGTGCTCAGTAAATGTGTGCATCCTTATTCTTAACATTTACATGCTTCAGAGCTCTTTGCCTGTGAGCTGGGAGAGAGAGACTCCTATTCACCTGACATCCCACAATGCTGCAAAGCTCCTCTGAGGTCACAGCAGTGAGGCATTGAGAACCTACTGGGCAGAGGTGTGGAGGGGTCATTTCTCTGCTCCCTGAGCTGGAGGGATGGGATGGTTGTGCTTTAAGGCTTGTTTCCAAAAACAAGGTCATTGACCATTGCTCTCAGTCCTGAACACAGGGTGACTGAAAGGAGGAGCAAAGAGTGCTGGGTTCCTTCGGTACCAGGAAATCAGCATCACCTGCAGGGGCCAAGCTGACAGTTTCTATTGATTGTTTTCTGTCTGTCTCTGCTGATCCCAGCCTCCAGCTGCCTTTGCAATGCCCTGGAGAACTTTCTAGGCTCAGGTTTCCAGGGCCTTTGGCTTCTCCTGCTGTAAGGATCTGGCAGGGAAGCTGGTTTTACTGCAAGGAGCAGGGCTGGCTCAAAGCACCTCCCTTCTCTCCCTGGTTTTATAGCAGCAAGCCCAGCTCACAGCGTGGGAACTCCTCGAGTGAGGTGTCCTCTTTGCAAACTCTCTTTATAGAGCCATGTTGTTTTCCTCTTCAGGCAACTAATTCTCATCAAGCATAGGTTTCATGTCCTGCTGAGTTAAATAAGGGAGATGCTGGTCTT
This sequence comes from Coturnix japonica, assembly GCF_054131305.1. NCBI lineage: Eukaryota > Metazoa > Chordata > Aves > Galliformes > Phasianidae > Coturnix > Coturnix japonica. Next base: position 2,885,969 of record NC_140700.1, read on the forward strand.
CCCCTTCGCTTTGCAGATTCAAACCAATGGCGGGTGACTGACTTTTTGCCCTGTTGCTTTGCCTGCAGGGAGGGGGAGGCAATATAAAGGCTCAGGGGTGTGGGGAAGTAAAGCTCCATATGCATAATGACTGTTTCAGTGCTGAACACTATAAATCCAGTGGTGGGTTAAAAAAGAAGAATGTAAATATGCAATGAATGCAGAATTTTATGGATGGTCGTAATTTAATATATTGAGAACTTTGTAAATACTTGGAAAACAAGTCTGTAAAGTGTGTAAATAAATGAGATTTCTATGTAGAGAAGAATAAAAAGAAAAGTTTTTACTTTTTGCAATGAAATGCGTTTCTGCACCTCTCCCCCTTTCCTGGTCCTTATTTTTCATGATGTGTATTTGATGTATGGAAAACCTTTTGCCAGTTTTGAGCTGGTTCCCTTAGCAAAGGTGCAGTGGCAGTCTGTCTGTCTGTCCTTTCTTCCTACTAACAGTGTCTGTCCTTCCTTCACAATTCAGCTTATTGCAGCCAAACGCTGACAGAGGGGCAGAAGATGATGATAACCTCCAGAGCTGAATAAGGCAGGAAAGGAAAGGAGAGAAAGCTTTCACTGCTACCAGGGTAACAATAAGCACCCAGGAAACCACACTGAAGACCTTCAGGATGTGAGTCAGTAGAAAACGAGGCTTCGTTGCTTCTGCAGTGCAGACTTGGGCCTTCTCAGAGCCCATCAGTGTTGAGCAGAACCCTTTACACCCACATCAGGTGCCGGCATGGAGCTCCTGTCTCGTGCTGAGGCTGCTGGCTCCCAAGGGTGCAGCAGACTGACTGTTCCTTGAGTGAGCAGCAGGAAAGCTGCATTCCTCATGCATTTACTAATGCCGGCTGGACATGAGCTTGTCAGCTCCAGGGTGGGGCTTGGACCTTGTGCTATTAATCTACACGCTTCAGACATTGGCTCCAGAAAGAGCCATTAAGAGTAGGTTGGGAAATTGTGCTGCACCCCCCTTTGCCAGCAGCCATGCCTGACATTGCCAGATGCACTGGCTGTTGCTCACATCTCTCCATGAGCCACGTGCCCTGGTTGTGACTCTTCCAGACCTGTTTTCCCCGAAAGCATTGTGTGTCCCAATTTTATTTTAATCCTCATTGCTCCAGTATGGTTTAGTGAGGCTGCTGTAGTGCCAGGGGCTGCTTAAGGCTTAGCCCTTCATTTCTGCATCACTTTGGAAATATCAGTAGGTTCTCTGAGCTCATGACTGCCTTGTTCCTTATCTGCCAGGCTGTGCTGAGCTGGTAGGGGTTGGGTCCTGGTATTGTTCCTTTCCAGTTATTTCTCCAGGTTTCCAGAGGTGCAGCAGAGCTATTGGAGTGTCTTGTGAAGGAGATGGGTTTGCCTTGACCCAGACTCCAGGCCTGGTGTTGACCTTAACCTCACACCCTGCTTGCAGAAGTTACTGGGTTACTAAAAGCATCGTAGACTCTGGACCTAATAAAGGAGAAGTTAATGCATGGAGGTAAGATCTGGTGGGGCTGTAGGAGAGCGATGGTGGCAAGAGAGGTGATGAGAGTGGTCTGAAACAGAAGGACAACAGCAAAGCTGGGCCTGGAGAGCTGGGAGGGGAGGGAGGGAGGCAGTGCTGACTGTATGTGATGAACTTGTGTCTGCTAGCCAGAGCTGCCCCCCAGCTGATCCTTCCAAACAGCCTGTGACCAAGGAACAGCCTTGTGTAAAACAGAGCTCTGCATTTATTTGTCAGTTGTTTGGGGCTTATTATTATTATCATAGTTCAGGACAAAAGGTGGAAAAGGGACCACATAACAGATGGTTGAAGTGATGTCTGACGTTTGGAGCAGCAGAGACTTACGTGAAAATGCCAGCGCAGGGAATTGGGATTGATGCACATGGTCTGCCTTGGGGAGTGGACCCAGGGAGCTCTTTGGCACCAGATCCACTTCTGCTTCTCCATCAAGTCTGATATGTGAGATGGGTGTGTTCCATGTGGCTCTGAAACTCCTCTAATAAAGAACTACGCTTCCTCCCCGATCTTCAAGCTGTTGGGTGTTCCTTGCTTTTGGGAGGTGCTTTAAATCTGACTGCCAGAGCTGTGGGCTGCTGAGAGCAGAAGCTGTCTGCACGATGCTGAGCTCAGGTCTTTCTCCTCTTTTCCTGTTGCTCACAGCACTGGAGCTGAGCTGGTCCCTGACTGATGAAGAAAAGAAGATCATCTTGGATGAGCACAATAAATATCGCTCTCAGGTCTCTCCTCCTGCTATGGATATGCTGAAGATGGTAAGTGGTTTTTATGGCAAGGAATCCCAGAGTGGAACGGTGTGAGGTTTAACCTTCATGCCAGCAGCAATTGGGGTTTTGTCTGGGGGGAGGCAGGGCAATAATTGCTTGGCACTATTAATGGAGGGGTTCCCCAAATTGCCTTTACAGGGATGAGTTTCTTTTCATGCATAGAGCTGACCATTTTTGGAAGTTCCTGAGCACAGTCTGATGCTCTATGAGAGCAACTCAGCTTTCACTCATGTGAAGCTCATTCAGAAAGTCAGATATTGCCCTGAGCTGTGGTGCTGAGCAGGGCCATGCAGCAGAGGGGGAATCCTGCTCCAGCAGCTGGTGAAGCATTGTTCCATGTGCTTCATTTACCTTTGCAAGTGATTGGGCTCCAAAATAAGAGGGTGATCTCCAGCTTGTTTGGTTTGGGCTTTCCATCGTGCTCCAAAGCACCACGATTCCCATGGACACAGCAAGATGCAGAGAAGTCGGGGAATTTGGAGCCAAGCTCGTAGGGAAACAATTTCACATGTGTTGAAAATGTGGGTCAGGATCCTTGTGTTGGTGGTGATTTGGAAGCAGGGAGTGCTGTAGAAGCAGTGGCAGGTCACTTGCTTTGAGATGTTTCCCTCTGCAGGGCTGCATTGTTTCTTCATTTAATCCAGTCTGCTTAAACACGATGGGATCTGACGCTGCAGATCAGGAGCACCACAGATGTTCAGTGTGGAGCAGCCCTGACTATTTCTTGTTAGAGGTGTTCCATGAAAGCACCGTTCCAACCTTCCTCCCCAGGACACAGTGCTGCTTGTGCAGTCCCTGTCTCTGACCTCACCACGTTTCTGTTTGGGTCTGGTTGCTCTGGAAATGGTTACATGACGGGGGGATTCAGAGCCTAAAGCCATTTCTTTTAAAATGAGGCAAATGCTGCAGGTGCAAGTCCACTGTTTATGGAGCCCAGATCTGCCAGAGGGAGACGGTGTGTGTTTCCCAAGCAGAGTTTACAGCCCATTGCTCTGAGCCTGGCTTGGGGCCATGGTGGGAGGTCAGCTGGCTCTCTGTCCCCCACCCACTTATTTTGGTGCTGCTGCTCAGGGACTGTCCTTGTCCCCTCGACACCCTGATGGCCAAATGCCCTGCATCAGAGCTGCATTCTGTGCCACTTTGCACCCAGTGCTGGCTCTAGCCAGGTAGGTCCCCATTAAGACCCTCTGTTTGCTGGGCTGCCTTCCAGCTTTGCAGAAGCAAAGCTGCTGTCTCCATCAAATGGAGCAAGGACGGTCCAAGCAGCTGCAGCACAGGGCTCCCCACTCATCTCCCTGAAAGAAAGCTGGGATGGACTGAGGAGCTCCATTCCCCCAAAGGCTCCTCAAAAGGCGCTCGGGGCAACCATGTATTGAGTAGGGATTTGCATATTACTTCTGAATGGGAGAATTGTGACCAGGCAGTTCTGGAGTCCCTCTTGTGTCATAGAACACTGTGTCCCTCTCCATGTACTGATACTGAGTTCCTTGCAGAGCTGGGACACGGAGCTGGAGGCCTTTGCCCAAGCCTATGCAGAGAAGTGCATCTGGGACCACAACAAGGAGAGGGGCCGACGGGGGGAAAACCTCTTTGCGATGGCCCCAACACTGGATCTGGAATTCGCTGTGGAGGACTGGAATGCAGAGGAGAAATTCTACAACCTGACGACTTCCACGTGTGTCTCTGGACAGATGTGTGGCCACTACACCCAGGTACCAGCCTGATGGGGCAGAGGGGAAGTTTGGTGGGGAAGGAGTTGTATCAGAGCCCTGGGTCCTCATGGAGTCTTTGCAAAGAGATGGGGAATCTGTGCTGGGCACCAGCCAGGGATCACTGATATAGGGGGACCTGGGCATGGTGCCCTTTGGATAAGATTTATTTTAAAGTAGCTCTGCAGTGTGTTTTTGGCAGTGCAGCAGAGCTGGGTGCCAACTTGCCTCAGGCAGAGGTGAAATCTGAGTGTGTCTTTGCAGTCTGAGTGAGAGGTGGGAGTGAAGGAGAGTGTAGACAGCGGTGTTAAGTTTCAGGATGGATCTATGGAGGAGCATGGGATCAAAACAGGCAGTGATGCTATGGGGTAGAAAAGCTGTGGCACTAAGGAGGGGAAGGTGCTCCAGGCAGATGCAGCTTCCAAGGCTATCAGCAAGATGTCTGCCTTCATCATCACCTCACCTTCATCATCACCTCACCTTCACCCCTGGTCTTTGTCCTAGGTGGTCTGGGCAAGCACGCACCGCATTGGCTGTGGGTCAAAGTTTTGTGAGAAGATTGAAGGAATTGAAACAGAGGACATGTACCTGCTGGTCTGCAACTATTATCCCCCGTGAGTCCCCTGCTTCACATGCTTTGGTTCATCTTGGTGGGACATCTGTGATGGAAATGCCCTGCCGCCAGTCCCTATAGAATGGCAGGAAAAGCCTTTGGGTTTGCTCAAAAAGAAAGGCAAAGCAATTTTGAGAAAGGCTTTTTGTTATCTTGGGTTGGTCATAAAGGAAGGAAGGGTTGTTTGGTGATCCTTACCCATGATTGCGATTCCTGCAGTCTGGTTCAGCTCCTGGCACAGACCAGGAAGGGAGCTCACCCGGAAAGCTGCCCAAGGCTGGTCCTGTAGCAGCTGAAAGTACAAACATCACCTGCTTGCTCTGTGCCTTATATTTCCCAATAGCAGCAGTGATAGCCTGGTGAGGGGGTGGGAGCATGAATGTGGGAGGAAGAGTGGGTGCCTGCCTGTAAAGCCCTGGGATTAACCTCAGGGACCATTCACTCTGAGATGGAGAGCAACAGCAGACCTTCTTATGAGGGTTTAGCAGAAGGGAGACAAAGGCCTGTTTCCAAATGCCCTTCGGCTGCTCTTTTTAAGGGGCAGTGGAAGATCAGGTCCACAGAACTGTTTCCCCTGGTTTTAGCTGTCTTGGGTTCAGGTCACAGCTCAAACTGTGCTGATAGTGTGTGGCAGGAGACACGCTTTAATGCTGAGTTTGGTTTGGATGGGGTATTGCAGTTGAATCAGACTCCCTCTCTGGAATGGGTGTTTTCTCCCCATCCTCACATTTTCTTTTTCTTGGTGTCTTCTGTTTCCAGGGGTAACATGAAAGGCCGAAAGCCATACAGGGAAGGACCCTCTTGTTCACAGTGTCCTGAGGACAGAGTTTGTGTCAACTCCTTGTGTGGTAAGTGAAGCAAAGCCATGCATGTGCCTTGACAGGCTGTTAGGACTGAGACCCCTGGGTTGAGGTCCATGTTCTGAACCTGGACCAGCAGCTCCAGGTCTGGACCATGAGATATCACGTGTGATGGCAGCCCCTGAGAAAGGTCAACTGCCACAAGATCAGGAGGATCAAACAAGGACCTCAGACCTCCCATAGCCAGTGGTTATTGCTCCATGAGGATGCCCCGTTCTTAAGGGGAAGGAGATTGTGTAAAGGAGATGAGAGTTCTCCAGGTTGGGAACTCTAGAGTGGGAGATGGTCTAGAGTGGCCTAAGCAGCCTCTGGCTGCTCCCTCTGCCTGTTGTTTGACTTTTGCTGGCCCTGATCAGTTGAGGCCAGCTGATCCCTGTGCTAACCCATGGCACTTTTCATCTCTTACCAGAACCCACTATAGAAGAGACCACTCCACCCTCTGTGACAACAAAGGCCAGCCCATCCACCCCAGTCACACCAGAACGCACTACACCAGCCCCCACCACAGTCACGGCCAAGCCAGAACCCACAGCCATGCCCTCAGCCACCACACCAGTAGCCACCACAGCCAAGGCAAAGCCAAAACCTGCTACAACCAAGCCATCATACACCACACCAGCACTCACTGCTGCTACATCTAAGCCAATACCCACCATGCTAACAACAACCACTGCAGCCAAGCCAGCACCCACCACACCAGAACCCACCACCACCACGCCAGAACCCACAACAACCACCAGTACAGCCAAGCCAACACCCACCACAACCACCACTATAGCCAAGCCAGAACCCACAACAACCACTACAACCAAGCCAGCACCCACTACGCCAAAACCCACAGCCACCACTACGGCCAAGCCACAGCCTACTACACCAAAATCCACAACCACCACTATAGCCAAGCCAGCACCCACCACACCAGAACCCACCAGCACCACGCCAAAACCCTCAACAACCACTACATCCAAGCCAACACCAACCACACCAGAACCCACCACCACCACATCCAAGCCAATACCAACTACACTGAAACCCACCACCACTACATCCAAGCCAACACCAACCACACCAAAACCCGTCAACACCACTACATCCAAGCCAACACCAGCCACACCAGAACCCACCACCACCACATCCAAGCCAACACCAACCACACCAAAACTCACCACCACCACATCCAAGCCAACACCAACCACACCAGAACCCACCACCACCACTACATCCAAGCCAATACCAACCACACCAAAACCCACCACCACCACTACATCCAAGCCAATACCAACTACACTGAAACCCACCACCACTACAGCCAAGCCAACACCAGCCACACCAAAACCCACCACCACCACTACAGCCAAGCCAACATCCACCACACCAACATTTACCACCACTACAGCCAAGCCAACATTCACTGCTATAACATCAGCAAAGCCAGAATCCACCATCACAACAAAGACAGAACACACTGAAAGTCCTGATTATATTGTGACGACTGGGTTAACACCTTCCTTTGAGCCCACATTAGACCCAGATTATAGAGTATTTCCAGAAGCAGAGTTAGATACTGAGGAGCCTCCTTCCTCCTCAACTACAGAGAATCCAGACTTACTAGAAAGTATGGGCACAGCCATCAGTCCCAAAACAAATAACGGTGTGAAAGAGGATGAGAGAGAGAAATCAGCCTTCTTTTCCAGTCCAACTCCATCCCCCAGCCAGATTATTCCAGAGATCAAGTTAGGTTTCAATAAAGCTGAGCTCATAACCTCCTCAAAGTCAGTGGTCTCCAGCCCTGAAGAACCCATCTTCATGCGTTTAACGTCATCTTCCAAAGAAAAGGGGCAGAGCCCTGCTTTCCAGACCTCCCTCTCAGGTAAGGTAATTGTGGAGTCTGTCCTGGCATGGACATGCAGACATTGAGTGATCCCCAAGCAGCATGGAGCACACTTGGGAGGAACCAGTATCAGACTGGTCCTTTGGATCCTCGTCTTTGATGTGGCAACAGCCCTTTTCCTCACTCTTTCTCCTAACGCTTAAAGGATCTGTTTGGATGTCTGGTTTGTGAAGCATGATTTTGTTTACAGCCTGCTCCTCACTAACACCCACCAACTGTGTCATGTCTCCGTTGGATCTGTGCCTTGCTGCTGCCCTGCACCTTGTGGTGTCACGGTGTACAGACCTGCATGAATGGGAGTTTCTCTTTTGCTCACATTTTCCCCTCTAACTCTGTGTTTTTTTTCTTTTCTGCCAGCAGATGCCCTGAGCACTGAAGAACTGGAGACAAACTCAGACTATGAAGGCAAGGAGGAGATCATGGCTGGAGCTCCCAGTACCTGCTGGAGCCTTTCACTCTTCCTCCTGCCCAGTGTCATCCTGGTGGGCATTCTGCTTTGAACAGTCTTTCTCAGCTGTCCCTGCACCGGTCACCAAGGCTTTCTTCAGCATTGGTTGGTCCTACCACCCTGGTAGGTTTGGGAGACAACATGGACAGTTCAGGTTGATGCACTCTCTTCTTCCTCTGGCTCACCCACTCCAGCCCTGCTGTGCCAAGAGCATCATGTGGGCACTCAGTGATGGTCCAGGGACAGGAGGGTGTCTGCCACCATGCTAGTGAACTTGGGCACCAATGCTTCTCCTTTCAGCCAGCCTGGGCTTCTGCTCTGTTTCCAATAGGAGACAATAAGCTCTCGTTGCCCTGTGTGGCCGGCAGGTCCGGCTGCACTGCAGCCCAGGGAAAGCAGATTGCCCTGGAAACCCAAATGGCAATGGGACATGGTGGTTGGTTTTGATATTTGGAGGCAAGACACAATTGTTGAGTCTGATGTCTGTATGTCAGGATGGATTTCTAACAGAAACTCTGATTTTCCCTCCTCGTTTGTCCGTTTGTCTCAATTTTGGAGAACTTTCACCTCTTCCTTGTCCATAAATGGCACTTTTGTCCACAGAAGAGGTTTGTGTTTCCTGCTTCTTGTAGAGCTATGGCCAAGTGTCCATGTGTGCTCCTTTCTCCTTCTGCCATCCCTCTGCATTCCTTGCCTCCAGTTACTCTGCTGGCCTTTATTGTACGCGTGTGCCTGCACGTGTGTGCCCGCACAGAAGACAAACCTTCAGCACCAGAGAGCACTTACTGCTCCTTTCTTCTGCATTGCTTCCCTCTTTGCAGAACTTAAGTGTATTTGCAGTTAGATGCAGATCCTGCTTGATGTACATACGTGGGTCCAGGAGGAAAAATAATCAGGTCTGCTGGTGCAATTTCAGCTTGAGAGAGCCAAGTGAATGATGTTAAGAGGTTACCGGTGGTTTCAGGACTTGTTGTAGGATGGCTTTCATTCTCTGGAGCCCTGGGTGTTGTATTCCTCCATGTTTCTGCTCTGTTCACCTGAAGATTCCCAGTAGGGTGTGTTAAATATGACACGAGTTTTGCAGACCAGCAGAAGGGACGAGAAGAACCCGATTCTCTGGTTGCTGCATCCTTTGGTTTCTTAAATATGAGGTGGAGAACGACCTTAAGTCCAATATCTGAGTCCTCCCCCTGATGCTGCGTGCTGTGCATCTCCAGAGCATGCACTGAATAAATCCTGTTCTGAAAGTCTGTTGTGGGGCACCTGGTGTCTTTGTGGGGGTATCCAGAAGTCGGCTTGTATGTGAAAAACAATCCTGGTTGTGTGTTTAAGTGGAATTGCTGCAAATCATTGTGGCTTCTTCCAAGTGCTTTATGCTGTGCTTACTTTGTTGGCTTCTGGGTGCTGGTTTCTATAGGATTGCAGCTTTATTATCTTTTGGAACTCAATGATCTTCAAGGTCCCCTCCAATCTAAGCTGTTATTCTGTGATTTATGTTTTTAGCCCATTTAAAAGCAGGAGGAGGAGGACACTCAGCATGATATAGGGAATATTCCCCCAGCTCCCAGCTGAGTGCTGAGCAAAAATGTGTCTCCAGCAGGAATTTTTGGGTGAGGAAAGCAAGAGGATGGGAGCTTAGAGCAAAATAATGCTGGAGTGATTGTGGTTCCCTGCTACAAGTCCAAGCAGACTCCTCTCAACCCAGCACATCTTTGTCTTTGCAGCAATGAAGCTAAATGCAATGTCTTCCCTTGTCCCTTCCCCACAGCCTGCAGAACATCACAGCACCTGCACTGCAAGCAGTGATGCTGACGTTGGACCTTTGCTCATAGCTCTGAGTTTGCTCTGTGCTTCCCCTCTCCCCTCACAGCATCACAGCTCCCTGATAGGAAGCAGCTGCCCATGGGGTGTTTTTAGGTCACGGTCATTGCTAACCCTGCTGAATGGTGACCAGCAGATGGCAGTGGGACAGTCATTGCAGAACAGCCAGCAGCTCTGACCTCACTGCACAGTGATCTATTTAATCACAAGCATCAGATGTAGTTAAGAATCACGTTGTTGCACAGTCTCATTGCAGGTTGAGCTCCTGCCAGCTGCAGGGGGAAAAACACAGGGGAAGGACAGTGGGGCTGAGCGCTGCCACTGTGGGGATTTGCTTGTTTCAAGGCAGTAAAAGACACTATTGAAAGAAAAAGAAATACAATAGTCAAAGCAAGTTTATTTTCACAGAAGAGGGTCTCTGGTGGAGTTTTATTCGTGCTTTTCATCTCATACTGCTTAAAATTCTCTGCATTAACATCAGTGCAGCGGATGGGGACTGAACTAATTTCATTTGGGACCCGCAGGATAAATCCTCCTCCAGGGGATGCAACTTAAACATGAAGCCGATGTGCTGCCCTGTTCCCATAGTTGTGCTGCTGTTTTGGTACCTTGTGAGCAATGCTGGGGGTAGAAGCCCTTCCCCTGAGGAGGCAGAAGAGGAAAGCCAGATGTACGGAGCAGAGGGCTGCATTCCTCTGCTGCTAGATACTCCAGCATCTCCACCCTCCAGCTGTTACCCAGCCCGAGGAAGTCCAGTCCCAGCCTTGCTGAAGCTACACCCTATCCCAAGAAGCAGAGGAGCCTTAAATGAGCTGCTTCACTGATGGGAGTCCCATAAGCCCAAGCAGCCAGGTCTGAGTCGCCCCACGTGTCGCTTCCAGGGTGAAATTTGAGGGCTCCGATTTCTTACTGCCTCTAAATTCATCTGAGAAGGTGCCCTCGCTTTGCCCTTGCTACTCAGTGTCTCAGATCTCACACGTTTCCCTGGCACTGAGATGCCAGTGATAATGTCCCGAGACATCCTTCAGTCTTGAGAAACTGGTGCAGCCCTCATCGGGTTACGGTCCCTCTTGTCATCTGGATTCTATTTACTCTGGAATGTGGCACAGGGGTTATCCCACCTGCTTCTCACAAAGGGAAGAAATAACCATTCCCTGTCCCTTGTCAAGTGCCAGAGCTCTGAAGCAGGCTGTCATCTCCTGCAGGTGTCTGATGTCATTGCCACCTACCTGGCAGGAACAAGAAGGTTTAGGACTTGCTGCCTTTGGCTCATCTCTCTTTCTCACCTGTCTCATGAGTAGGATGGAGCATTGGTCTGAACTGCTGGCTTATCCTATGTAAATCCATAGGAGCCTTAATCTCTCCAGCAGGGTTTGCATGTGAGTTGGGTTGCTAGAGATTATCAAATCAGAAAGAACTGCCCCATGGGAAAGCTGGGAATTTATCCAAAACCAGAAAGCACTTCTAGAGGCCAACCAGCCAAAATCTGATCAGCTCACAGGGCTTTGAGTCCACAGGCTAAGCCAGCTCATGTCACTGTTTCTCTTAAAATGAGAGATGTGTTTTTCTTTATGTAGATATTATGTAGTTATTCTCTGGAATAACACAATCCTGGATGCTGTAGGAGAAGACCCACTGTGTTATTCAACACTGCAATGTGCTGGTTTTGCTCCAGCCGCTCCTCCGGTGGTACTGCTGCTCTTTAAGGAAGGCAATAGACTGTATAGTTATCACCTGAAATGGGATAAAATCCCTCCCACCAAACTATACAACCTACTACCTCACCTCCACAGAGCAGTGCAGAGGTCTGGTGTGATTCCTTGGCTTTGTGGAAGGTCAGGATTTCTCGTACCACCCATCTCCATGCTTTGTGTCGAAGCAGATGAACTGAAGATCTGACTGTCTCCTTAGGAAAGACAGTAGATTGTATAGTTAGCTCAGAGGGAGGATAGGACTCCACAACTATTCAATCTACTACCTCAGCCTCAAGGACAGCTTGGGACCATTGCCATCTAGTGCAACAAGATGATCCTTATCCAGGTACTGACTCTGACTGCTCAGTGGCTCCTGTGAAGAGAAATGCATAGAAATCCATCAGGCTTCATGCTGCTAAAAGAAGCAAGTCTCATGCTCAGCCTTGTTGGGGAGCTCCCTTTCTTCCTTATACCTCCTTCAGTCCACTTGGACTGTAATTTATCCTTGGCAATCATGCTGGCTGTGAACCTCATGCACCCAAGGGCTTATGGAAACAGCAGCTCTGCAGATAGAGCCTACAACCACGCACACAACAAGCACAGCCTTCCTGAAGCTGCAGCAACACCAAATAATATACAGGCAAGCTGACCTCACCTCTTGAACACACAGCATATCTAGAACAAACCTGCCAGACTAGATAAGATAATCCATCAATTTAGCTGTTATGCACTCCAGGGAACTGAGCAGATTAGAAATAACTGAGTACAAGGAAGCTTTTAGGCTGCACATGTAATGGTATTGAGTATATCAAGGCAGATCTCATTTCCCAAACAAATGAGAGCAACATGCAGGTCCTTTAATGCTATAGCACAGCCAGGCACTATTAGCGTGGAGCAGAGACAGGCTGGCTTCCCCCCAAGCCCTTGGCTCACCTTCTGAGGCTTTTTCATTCTCTCTACACCTAACTACAGATGCAAGGTATTACGCTGGCGGTTTCAAAGATGCTTGAGGTTCTCTTGCAATGAGAAAGATTTCCCCTTGAAGATTAAAGCAGGATCTAAGGAAAAGGGAACCACCAGCAGCACAGCAAAGACCCAAAGGACTTCCCAAAAGAACTCAGCACTGGGAAGCTGGAGGGGTCCCATCTGCCCACGGCTGGATGGGAGATGCAGGAGCTAAGGCCTACATCAACAGAGGGACAGAGCAAACCTATTGAATTGCATTTCCACAGCAAACAGCAGGCACAGTGCATGAGTGAGATACCCAAAGCTCTGGTCAGCTGTTGCAAATAGGGTCCCTAAGGTGAGAGCTTAAGATGGGCAGGAAAATGAATATCTCTGCATCGAGGCTTGGAAAGTGCCCATGTTCCTTCGCCAAGCTGTCCAGAAGTCCTTCTCAACTAGCAGGCAGCACAGCACAGTTAATTCTTTTAATTTCCTTTGACAAACTCAGCCTTGGGATGACCCACTGTGCCAGGCCATCTGGCCCAGGCCTCTCCCTGCATGATATCATATAAACAGTGTCAGAAAATCAGCGTTGCAGGACTGATTCCTATAGCATCAAAGCACCCAACTCATCCACGGTGCCAAGCGCTTTGAATCCCAAACTGCCTTCTGATGGGAAATAAGATCCTTCCTGTTTTATTGGCTTAGCAAATGATGCACAGAGGTTAAACCTCCCTCCTTAATGCTTAATGCAACAGCCAGAGCTGGTCTAAAGATGGAGAAAGAAGCAGTGATGTGACCAAACCTGCCAGAGATCCTATGGATGAGTCCATAGGAAAGATGGCTGTGGGACCAGCCCAGCAGGTCCTGGGCACCTTCCCACCATGATGGCTTTTAGGCATAAAAACCTTCCCTTCCTGCACTCTGAGCCACACCATTTATGAGTGCCTAAATACAACACTGCTCTGCAAAAATCAAACAGCCATAAGGATCTACAGGGATCAGACACCTAGGAGACGTCTCATGGCGGACCCACAACTGTCAGTGGGTCTGAAGGCCGAGGAGGCCCAGCAGAGCCTCTGCTTTTTAAATCATGGTGCTACAGAGCTTGGGAAAAGAGCTGGAATAGCTTTGAGGAGCTGATCTGGCTTATTAAGGAGAACTGAATGAAATGGTGGAGGAGGGAGGGGGGGGGAGGAAACCATGCAACAACAAGGTCGCTCCGTTCAAAGCAGGCGCAGCTTTCAGCCTTTGTATAGCAGCAGAGCTGAGCTCGGTGCCAAAATGTGCCGGGCACAGGCAGGACTTCCCAAAGGGAAATGCTGAGTCTCTGAGAGCCCTTTCAGCCCCATAAAGCCACAGCAGGACAAGGCAGAGAGATGCAGGGGAGCACCGAGCTGCCCGCAGCCGCTGCCGGCTCACACAAAATGGCTGCCCGACGGCCATTTTGTCGCCGTGGCTTTGCCGGTGGGGAAGGCCGTAGTGAGATCAAGTGGGGAAATGAAAAGCAAATGGATAAAAAAAATAGGGGGAAAAAGAAAAAGAAGAAAAAGAAAAAGAAAAGAAGTTGGGAAAGTTTTTAGGAGCTCCTGTTGGGTGCAGTGGTGCTGTGTGCTGGGAAAGCAAAGTGGAGCTGAGTGTGAAGATGCCAAAGAGTTAAAACTAGAGGCACTGCAAAGAGGCAAAAGGGGAGATGGGCACCGAAACTGGGGAAGTTCAACCCAAAAACAGCCCCACGTCTCAGCAGTGATTTCCTCCGTGTGCTGTAATGTCAGCAGATCTCCACTTGTTTATATTAAACACTGAAACAATTAACAGGTATCCTGATGAATTCCTGCTCATCTGATAGGGGTTGTCTCGAGTCCTGTTGGATGTTTGTAAACCTCTCAATCTACATTAATCAATGTGGTGTTTTTACCTACAGTATGTGAATCTATAACATGCTCCTAATGCTGTTTATCCTTGATTAACCCTTCATAAACCCATTATTAAAGGTGACCACAAACCCTGGTCAATCAGCGTATCACACTTTCCTGAAGGAAAAATAAACATCCCAGAAGTTTTTGTTACAAAATGCTGTTGATGTTTCATAATTCCTTATGATAAAAATCAAAGAGAAAATAGGAAAAAAAAGAATTACTTTGAACTGCTCTGGGTTCAATTCTATGGGATAATGCAATTCGATAAGATAACATGAGGCTAAGGGAGAACACAATGCTATAGGATAACAGAATTGTATAGGAAAACTGAATGCTATAGGATGACGGAATTCTATAGGATAATGCAATGCTACAGGATGACACAATGCTATAGGACAACAGAATTGAATAGGACGATGGAATTCTATAGGATAATGCAATGCTACAGGATGACACAATGTTATAGGACAACAGAATTCTATAGGAAAATGGAATGCTATAGGATGACAGAATTCTATAGGAAAATGCTATGTTATAGGATGACGCAGTGCAATAGGACAACACAAAGATCTACACAGAGAACATCCTGCAGTATTCAGTAGGACTCTTCCATTATTTCTGCTCTCCTTCAGTTCAAAACCTGTTTGCAAAAGGGCTCATGTCTACCCCTAACATATATTTGGACCAGAACATGGAATTTGCGACGCAATCCCGGCGCCCACCGATGCACCCCAACTCCAAGACCACCATTTCCACCACAATCATCCTTCTATAAGAAAGCCAAGCAGATACGGAGGCAAATACCTTTCTATGCAAGGACAGCGATCCCCCCGCTCCTGTTTTTTGCTCCCAGCATCTCTCCAGACGTCCAGCAACCCTTCCAGCAGAGGTGAGACCACCCTAATGCTGACCCACAGCAGAGCTGATCCCCGTTATATCACCAGAAATCCATTCCCTTCTGCCATCCTGGGAGCAAAGAAAGAGCCGCGACTGCGAACTGTGAAGCCATCCCAGCAACTGAAGGAAATGCAGAATCACTTAAAAAAAAAAGAAAGGAAAAAAAAAAAAAAGGCTTTTATTTGGCGCATGTTCTGGTGGGGTTGGGTTGGTTGTTTTTTTTTGCCATCCCTCTGCGTAATGTTGTATGGAAACACCACCAAGTTCATTGCAACTTTTTAAGGCACATTGCTGGCCGGGGTTTGTTGTGTTGTAGGATATGCATCCTTGTAGTAAATAGTTTTGCTATCAAAGCACTGCACGGTCCCGGTAAGGAAGGAGAGTGCTTAAAAAGCCAGGAGCAGCTGAATCTTTTAGTATTTAAATGAAGATTTTTTTTATTCCCGAGATGAAAAACTTCTCAAGCAATAAACAAAACGAACTCAACCCCCCTAAATAATAATAACAACACACTCAGGATCCCATTAACTAAAGCCAAATCTGCAAGAAGGTCACATAGCCACCAAAAACGAAAGGACACACAACAGGTTAAACTGCTACCGTCCGGCGCTGACCGGCTCTAATCATACCAAGCCGATGTGTAAAACCATCCGCCCGTCCAAAAACAAATTAGACAACAGTTCTCGCTGGTACTTTCTGAATGCACAAGGAAGGAGGGCTGTGTTACTGAATGCAGCCAACAAACCTTTCCGTCCGGCTGTAACCGTGCAGCCCCGCGGCTCAGCGTGCACCCAGCAGCCTTACCCTGCTCACAACAAAAGCTCGCTTTGGCAATTCCAGGCATTTTCAATGCTCAAACATATGCCAAAACTGCCCACTCTCTGTCTCTGACTTTGGTCTCCTTCCAAAAGGTCCTTTTTTTTTTTTTCCTCTCTCTCTCTCTTTTTTTTTTCCCTCCCACAGCCGGTGCCACGTCGAGACGGGAGAGTTGGGCTCCAACATGGCCGCAGCCTCCAAGAAAGAGCCAAGTCCCGGCGTCCTCGCTTCCCCCTTCCAAGCTGAAAACAAAATGGCCATGCAGCCATTTTGTTCGCTGGAGATGGGAGGGAAGAAAGGGAAGGGAGGGGAAAGGGGAGGGTTGGATGCAATGGGAACGGAACAGCTTGGCAGAGATGCCCGGTTCTGTCCTCCCTGCCTCTTGCTTTGGCTTGAGTGGCCACATATGGGGCTGTGGGTCAGGGTTTCAAGCACACGTGAGCTGGTTGAGGTCCTGGAAAGGGATACGTGTCATTGCCAGGTCCTGGCAGCACCTCCATGACCAGCTCCATGGGGTTGTTCTCTGTGAATTGGGAGCAGGGCAGGAGAATGGAAACCAACCCGGTAACATCCAACTCCTGTACTTCCCTGTGAAGGAAATGGTGTGAATAACACCCTCAGGAGAGTGTGGGGAGGGGGAGAAGAACCCAGGGCAGCCAGCGAGGCCTTTGGGATACAGGTTCCCCAATGGTTGGATATGAAGAATGAACCATCTGCTTTCCCTTCCAAACCAAACCAAACCAAACCAAACCAAACCAAACCAAACCAAACCAAACCAAACCACATAAGCCATCTTTGATATTCCTGAGCAGTGTGTGAGCATCACCTGTACCCTGCCCATCGTCCACAATGTAGGTGAGGTCTCTTTGTGACTAAAACCAGCCAAACCAAAGCTGCTCAGACTTCTAATAACTGCTGTTTCTCACTATATCCCCAACTTCCTGCAGATGATCCTAAGATCTCCAGGTGAAAATGGCTGTGGATGCATTACTTCTTAAGTTGAGCATCATCTGTCAGCATTTGTCCCGACTTTCCATGCAGGCTTGGTGGGCAGCTGTGAGATCTCCTTCAAGGGTGAGTTTGTGCTATTTGTGCCAACAAAGTTTGGGAACTTTGAAGGTATTTGAGAGATCCAAGTCTTATTTGTTTCAGTGGGGTTTGGGACAGCAAAGCCTACTGATGAGGGGACATCTTCATGGCCCCCAATCTGCAGCCTGCACTGGTGGTAGACCAGATAATAATTACCGAATGCAGGAGCTGGTGGTCATTCTTCAGTGTGAGTCTACTTTCTGCCAAGGATCGTTGTTTGATGGTAGTTAGAACAAAGGATGCTGTTTGGCTTTGGATCAGAGATGGATGGGGAGAAAAAAAGACTGCCAAATTCTGTTTGAGACGAGGGCTCTTCAGACAGGGTCTGTGATGCTGCCAGGGGTCTTGCAAGCCAAAGTCCTTGTGCTTTAGCTCTGGATTTGTTCTTACCATGTTGTACAGCTGTGGCAGTCAGCTGCTCATCATCATGTGTTTGTGTCTTTGGACTTCCTCAGTATCAAAGCGTTCCCTCTGGCTGTTTACTGGAGTCTCTTCAGGTCTTCTCCTTCTGGTTATTCCCTCCATGTGAGCCCATACAAATGTAGCCCCACTGCCTTATTGCAGATGCTCCTCCTCCCCACACTGACCATTTGGCTCCTGGCTCATAAATTTTAGAGGGGATGAAAATGTGAGTAAGAAGCAAAGGAATTTTCTTCCTTTGATGCTGAGAAAAACTTTCCTTTTGAACAGGGAGGAAGGGTGTCAGCTTTATTCCTTAGTTGATGCAGGCACATGGGTGAACCCAAATGTTCCTCTGTATATTTGTGGGCTGATTCTTTTCTTCTTCAGGCTCATCCAGTGGCACTGCTCCCCATATCCCCTTCTCAGAAGTCTTTAGGACTCCTCCTCTGTTTTTGTCTATGGGGGAATGGTGTACAACAGCAAAAAGATTTGGGAAGAAAAACAGCAGACTTAACACAACTGCATTGCTGAGTTCCTGCATCTAGTCTTACTGAGTCACTTTGCCTTTGTTTTTGCTCCTTTGGGAGATAGATACTCCCTACCTGGGATGGTGGGAAGGTTAATTAGTTAATCTGCTAATTAACTGAACAGTATTTTGAACAACGTATTTGCTTGAGGCAATAGATTTCATGAAGGTCTGACACTGGCTTTGGATGGATGGGCTCATGGTTCTTATCAGCCACTTCCTCCTCTACCAGAGAGACAAGAGCTGAACTTACCTGCATTGCTCACACTGATGCTAGAGCTCACCTGAAACACAAATCAGCAGAGTCCCACGTCTTCCCTGCTTCATTTTCCACATCTCTGGGACTCATTAGATACTGAATTTGAAGCTGTTGCTGCAAGTGATTCCATAAGCCAAATTAGTTTCGATGTTGGTCAGTCCTGAGCTCATCCAGAGAACACTGGATGCATCTTCATGCACCTTCTGTGCCTGCTGAGGTGAAGTCACAGCCCATAGGGAAAGCTGTAACCTGGTTCTGTTGGTGTTACAGAGGTTGTTTGCCCACATTTTCTATAGTTCATGACAAAACTTCCCCTGTTCCAACTCCGAAACCATACATATTCCTGATTGCAGCCAAGTTTGACCACAGATACCATAACACAGATCAATCTCTTTCCTCTTTGTTGATGCAAAAATGCCTCGGAGAGATAATAGCAGTAAGTCTTTGCTGACTGATGGCACTGTGTTGGCTCTGAGCAGTCCGTGGGTTGGCCATCCTCCACTGCCATTTCCTAAAAGCAGCATTTTTCTGCTTGTTTATATTCCCCAGCCTTGTATGCAGCCATTGCCCAAAAGCCCCTCTCTGTCCAGAGAACAGGATTTACTGCTTCTGTTTCAGCAGTGGCAGAGCACAGAACAACGGAGGCCCTATGCAAACATGAGCTGCTGTTTTCTTTTGCTTTCCATTTATTCTTTAGTGGTAAATCACAGCACTCGAAAGCAAACAAAAATCAGAAGATCTAGGACCCAAAGTGCTGCCTTGAGCCACGCAACAGGGGATGACGACAAGTTGCATTGAGAAGCTAAGCAACAAATGGCCCTTGAAAGCAAAGATGTTTTCATCTCCGATGCATGGCTCAGATTGTTTCTGGCTGGGTTTTGGCTCTCTGTGAACAAGGCAGAAGCTTTGTGCTTGGATTGCTTAGCACACACAAGAGATCTGTGCTTTGCTTTGGGTAAGGACCGTCTTTATCTTCTATGTGTGGATGACAATGAATATGGTAGATCCCTCAAGATGCCCCAGTGACAAAATGTGACACAAGCAAGAGCTTGTTGATATTGTTTGAGTATAAAGGACACCAGGGCTGGGAATGGTTGCTGTTAGATTTTGTCTTGACTCTGCCACCAAGCCTGACCCTTCCAAAGACCCTAAAGAACCATTGCATTACAACAACAGATTGATCCACGTGCTAGCTCCTTCTTTGACCTCATTTCAGCCCAGGCTGACATCTGGCCCTGTGTTTTCAAGCCAACGCAGGGCTGACACAAGCTTTTTGCATAGTTGGGCAAGGTTTCCAAGGGAAAGAAGGTGGAATGACTCCTCAGGAAGCAGCATCAGCACCTATCGACTTTAACCAGCGTTTCTACAGAGCAAGACTGAAAGCTTGGTCCCTTCCACGACCAAGTGAGACAGCAGAACGAGCCGTGTTGTTGGGCTGCATGGAGCAGCCATGGCAGGCACAGATAAAAGCAGTGCCTGAGAGGCATCTGCCTGCAGTGGGGTGTGCGCTGCTAATGCGCAGGGATGAACAGATGGGTTGATTACACAGGGAGAAATGGACACTAATCATATCCAGATTCACCAGCTGCAGGATTTCCTCCTGAGCCCTGAAGGACAGGAAGCCCTTACCTGCTTCTTTATCCTGTCTCTGTTCATTAGGCCCTTCCCCCACCCTGGGAACCACGTCTGGGTTAATTCCCTGCACCCAGACCGCAAAGCTGACATCTAGATGGGAACATCCCACAGCAGCTCCAGCCCAGGGGCCATCCTGACTTTCAGCTCTGGCACAGCCTGGCTCATGTTTTCCTGCTTGGGGAACCCACTGCAAGACTCCTCCTGCCTTCAGTTGCCTCTCTGAACAGTGGAGAAGAATTTGGAGCCAATGAGAGCATGTTGTGCACCAAAGGCTGCATTGGGGATCAATGCATCGTCCACCACCATGTCCTGCACTGAGATGCAGCCACTTCTGATTTAACATCCAGTTTGTGTTTGGCACACACCCAGTGAAGCCAGGGAATAAAGAAGGATTTTGCAGGCTTAAAACATCAGAGACAACCCTCTGGCAGGCTGCACGATGATTCACTGGGCTGAACTGGGAGGTGATGTTGGAGAACTGAACTGCATTCTTGTTTCTGGGAGACTGAAACATCTCGAGTGGTCGGGTTTTATAGCCTGAAAGGAGCAAAAACCTCCCACCCTCCCTTATCTGTGTCTCTGTGCATCCACCCCAGCTCTCTTCAGCCACAGTCAGCTGCTCCCAAAGCAGAGTGGCTGCAGGGATGGACCGAGGTGATCCCCTATGGGGGAGTCTGAGCCCCATCCTCATCCACAAACAGGAGCCCTGGGAGCAGCTGCATGGCAATTCAAGCTGTTGGTCACACTGGCAGCTGCATTGCCCTCACTTTTGACAGTCTCCATATGAGAAATAAGCTTGAAAAATGCTACAACTCATGCCATGAGGCTCTGGGGGACCCTTTCTCCTTGCATGCTGAGGGTGCCTCTGTTCCTAGCCCTAGTCTTGTGCTGTCAGACTCAGTGTGTGGCAGCTCCCACACCATCCCTGGATGCCATGGGATGCCACGTGCTGCCCCTGCGAGCTGGTGCATGGATCTGAGCAAGCCAAGGCCAAAGGAGAGGAGAACCACTCCCTGCATTCTTGGTGTAATTCCCAGAACCTTCCTGGCTCAGCCAAAGCTGCTTCAGGTCCCCATGCCTGGCACTGAAACATCAGCACAGCCGTCCTATGAGTTTAAATCACCCCAGGATGCTGACTGAGCAGTCAACCACATTGAATGGAGCTGTAACAACCCTGCAGACCCCTCCAGGCAGGAGGAAGAGGAGGAAGAGCAGCATTTGGCACAGCCTTGAAGGTGGGGAGAAGCATCTCGCCCTGTCCAACCTCTTGGGCAGCTCCTCTGTTCCTAGCCTAGTAACATGGTGACACTGATGCACTGGCATCAGCCACAGCAGCAGAATGAAAGAGGTGACTTATAGAGAGTAAAAACTGCAGCAAGAAAGGTCAATAATGCTGATTCTCCTGCAGGTGAGCTGTGGGGTGGTTCAGTGGTGAGCTGGCACTGGGTACCCCATGTTCCCCATGGAGCTGTGAGCATCAGCTGTCCCTTGGATGTGTTTCTACTGGGATCCCACTCAACTTGTGCCCCCCAGATCCACTGCAAGAAGCTGGTAACTACTGGGAAGGCTGAGGAAGAAGCCCACGAAGGGCAGGTTTGCTCACCCTGCCTTTAACATCTCGTTTCTCCAGGAGAATTGATTGCTGGAGAGGTAAAGCTGATTGTATGGACTGTGCAAGCTGGTGGACGATGGTCCCCATGGGCTGCACACAAATGGAGCCCAGCAGAATCAAGCAAGTTTTACCAGAGCTTCGAGTTAAGAAAAAAAAAGCAAAAGAGAGAGGAAGAAAAAAAAAAAAGGAAAACACAATCCAGACTCTGCCTTGGCCAAACCTGCCCCTTTTAAGGAAAGGAAATTTCCCAGAGCCACCCTCGACAAACCTAAAGGCCTGATCCTGCTCTCAGGAATGTCAGTGCAAATCTAGAGCAGCTCTGCTGGCTGCTGGGGGGGTCAAGGCAGCCGTGTGTGTATCCAGCTCCTGCTTTCCTCCCCCCAGAGATGGTGCAGGGTTTGCACTACAACAGCCAGGGAGCAAACTCCAGGCTCAAAAGCAGTCAGCATCAGAACAGTCTGCATGCCAGTTACAAGGATTTAGCCTTTTTGCTGAGCCATGTTCTGGAAGCCTGAGCCCTGTTTTGCTCTGTGAGCTGCGTGCAATAAAACAGCTGCGTCCTTTGGCTGGATGGCTGCTATGGAGGGGCCACATGTTTTGCTTAGGACATGTCTGAAGTGTCTTCTTTGAGTTCAGACTTTGCTCAAGGGGCTGCCCAGAGCAGAGCACAGCAGAGCGATGCCAGCAGCTTCAGTGGGGCTTATTTTGGTAGCAGCCCTCTACCAGCTTCTCCCAGGGAAGCAAAAGAAACTGGGACCAAACTTGGAAGGGTCTGCCCCCGTTTAGGTCAAAAATCTGCAAGGGAAAAGCTAAAGAGAAGAGTAAAATGCTCACGTTCCCTTCTCATTAACATTAAAGGTCTGGATGTAAACCAGATGCAAATGGGCTCTGCTGCAGAGGGTATTCTGCCACATTCTGGGGTCAGATCTGACCACCCCCAGTTCCTGCTGACAGCAATGTGGGCATTCAGCTCCTCATCCAACCGCTGTGCAGCACGAGAGCCAGGGACCACAGCAATCAGCCTCCAAAATGGGAACTGCCAGCAAAGGCCACGGCCCTGAGCTGCACTGCCCCCAAAGAGGAGGTTGGAAGCTGAATTCAGAACCCACATCAACATCTACTCAGCCCACTGAAAGCACTGCTTTGCCCGAGAGCTGAAGAACAAGCGAATGGGAAGGTTCAGAGCACAACCAAAGCACCCCAGCATCCTAAATGCAGTGCACAAGGGAACGCATTAAGGCACCCAGCACCTGAGAAAGCATCTCTAGGAGGTGAGTGGGGTGTGAGACAGACTCAGGGATGTCCCCTGAAGAATGGATGGAGGTGAAGCTGAATTGGGGCGTTTGGGTGCTGTGCAGCCAGTTGTAAGGCTCTGCTGTAGGGCTGTGCGTCACTTGCTGAGAGAGAGAATATTGTTTTTGGAGAAGGGAGGAGGAGGGGGAAGGAGGAGGGAAAATTTGGTGAAGGAGGAGGGGCAGTTCGCATGGCTGCTGAGCACCTGCATGGTGCGTGGCAGGAAAGAGGCAGGGAGACCCTGCCCTGCAGACAGGCTGCTTTTGTTGCACCCCAAACGGGCCTCGATTAAGTGTGACAGAAAGAGGGCAGAGTCCCACACACAAAACCCCAGAGCTCAGCAAGACCTGGAGAGCTTCGGCACAGCGGGGAGAGGTGTGAAGCTCCGCGAATCACCCTTTGCAACACCCCATGTCTCATCCAGGCAGCCATCTCCAGAGCCTGGAGGCCACTATGGCAGCCCTCCCTGCTGCTCCCTTGCCCACCATTGCCCAGCACAGCCCTGTGCCCGGCTATGGGGCTCGGCCACAACCCATCCCGGCACGTTGTGCCAGCTTCTAAACAGTTAACACCACCAAAACCAGCCTGCAGAGGTTCCCTCATCCCCAGATCCCTTCCAAAAAAGAAACGATCCTCTTATCCTCTCCTCCACCCACCTGGACCAACTCCTGGCTCCCACCCCATGCCCACAACCAGCACAGGGCTCGGGGGGTCTATGGGCTCCCACCACGTTCGCCGCGGCTGCCATGTTGAATTGCAAATCCGACATGAGTCGACATCTTTCTTTTTCCCCCCTCCCTCCTCCACCCCCTTCCATGGTGGAAGCACAAAACACCCGCGTTAGGGTGGGAGGAAAAAGCACCTCGAGTGGCGCTCCAAGGTGGGACAGGAGGACACGTCCCCTGAGTATGGATCAATTGGAGTCTCAGCACCACGGGCTGCAGGGAAGGGGGTTGTTTTGGGGGTAAAAAGGCGGACTGCAGGAAAAACAAAGCGCCAGGCGCAACGAAACGCTACTTGAAATCAAAGGCAAAAAGCCACCCCAACCAACCAACCAACCAACCAACCAGCCAAGCAAAAAGAATGAAGAGCGAGGTTCGATTCCATACCGAGGCAGTGAAGGGGGAGGACGCACGGCCGAGAGAGTGGTTGTGTTGTGGAGCAGTGGCTGCTTTTTGAGCTCCGCTTATCCGGACAGTCACCGGGGAAGGATCCTTTTCCGAGAAAGGCCAGTTGGAGTGAGACAGCTCTTTTTTTTTCCTCCCCTTCTCTCGCGCTCTCTCTCTCTCCCCTTTTCCTTCTCCTCTCAGCTCAACGCCAAGAAATGGGCGGTGCCTGGATGCCAGGCTCCATCCGAATGAGACGCCGAAGGCCGGGGCAGGCTGGCACAAAGGAGAGCTGGCAGGAATTCCTGCACTCGTAGCTCCGATAAACCCACCCTAAAGAGTTCTACCCCATTCGGCCCCAAATGGAGCCAGCACAGTGTGCGTGTGGGGAAGTGGGGGAATAATAATAATAATAATAATAACAAAAATTGGGGCAGAAATAAAGCTGGGACCTTCCAGTGCGTCGATGCGGGTTAAACAAAAGGCCTGGGGATGTGGATAGGGCTCTATGCACCCCCCTACCCCCCCATGCCGTGTGCTCCTTCCCGCCCGCACGCCCCCTCATCCCGCCTCGTGTTTGTTGCAAAAAGGGCATAAAAAGGGCATAAAAAGGGCAAAAAAAGGGCAAAAAAGCCCAAAGCGACGCGTCCGCCATGAGGGCAGCACAGCAGCAACCGCCTCCATGGGGGCAGATTGGGGGTAGTTTGTATTTTAGGGCGTATTTGGGGCCTTTTTGTTGCCGCCGCGAAGCACATGGGTTGCGCCGATGATAAAAAGGGAGTCCCGGCGGGCCGGGAAGGGGGGCCATGGGGCTGAGAGAGCTGCTGGGGAGATGCCAAGAGCACGGAACAAAACACGTTTTCATCTCGCCCCGCACCAGGGGCCGAGGGGCGGCCGTGCACCCCGCAGCCCTCCAGGGGAGAGCTTGCCAAGCCCTCCTTGGCACGGCTCCCCCGAACAAAGCCGTCACCCATCCCCGAGCAGGCGCTGACAGTAAGCAAAGTGACAGGCGCATCTCCCGCATGTTAATCCAAACGGCGAGCGGTGCCAGCATCCCCCCCCTCCCCACCATCACCACAACCCCCTCCCCTTTACCCCCACATGCATGCATACCCCCATCCACCCCACCCTTGGCCTCGTGCAGGGCCTTCCCTTTGGGCGGGTTTAAATCAAAACCAAGCGGCCGAAGCTTCGGGGGGCTGAACGAGGCCGCTCGGTTCGGCGTTGGCGGTACCTGTTCCGTTCCCTCTTGTCTTCCTTTCTCTTTGGATGCGTGACAAGAGCCAACTCTCCTCTGGTGGGCTGTAGGGAGAAAGGCTGTAACCCTTTGCAGGAAGTTGGCACAGCTCCCAGGTAGGACTCGACTCCCACATGGCTCCCCCCAGCAGCCGCCGCCGTCGCTCCCTCCCTCCTCTCCCCACCCGCTTTGTCCCCAGGCCCGGTGTTACCCCCATAACATTACCCATAGGGTCGCCCCAACGCGTTGCCGCACTCTTGTACACGTACCCTTGAAGGATGACCTGGGCAACACAGAGAACAACAACTTCCTGCTCCGGCTCCCTCCAACGCCTGTTTCCACGCGGTGTACGGGGGGAGCTGGGAGGAGGTTTGGGGGTTTGTCGTCATTGAATCATGCTTTTTTTTTTTTTTTTCCCTTTTTTTTTTTTTTTTTTGACCATATATATATATATATATATATATTTGGGTTTGTCTGGTTTTTTTTTTTCTGCCGGACCCAACACGAAAGGAATTAAAATGGGAAGAGATAAGCTCCAAGCCAGCAGGACGATGCATGGGGGGTGGGAGATGAACGCAGCCCCATCTCACCCACCCCGCTTCGGAACCCCATCCATGTAACACTGCTGAATTAATCCAGTCCATAGTCCGGAGTCCCTCCAAGCTGCCAAGATCATCACAACAGGAAAGAAAGAAAACATGAGAGGCAGAGCGAGGCAGAGTCCTCACAATCGAGCAGCGAGAAGAGCAAGGAGAAATTAACATCCAATTAGCGCCGTGTTTAACGAGGGAGACAGAGGCGGCTGTTGTTTTATTGCCCTGTTCTTTTCAGGCACATCTGACAGGCAGCGGGGAAGGCACCCCAGCTCCAAGTGACGTCATCAGATTTTATTTTCTATATATATTTTCTCTCTTTTTTGGGATGTTTTTTTGCTTGTTTGTCTATTTTTCCTCCCCCCCCCCCAACATCTTTGCTCTTCCAAGTTTGAAGTCAAGGTCTCAGCAATGTGGCCAGAGCAATGCAGGGCTTTGGGCTGATGCCTCCATCCTCCATCCCCCCCCTTCTTCATCCCCAGCCCTGCAAAACAAACACCAACCCCAACCCAAAGTCTTTGTTCTTCCAAACAATAAAAAGAAAAGAAAAAAAAAAAGAGAGAAAAATGCAAATAATAAATAATAATAATAAACATTCAGGTCAACCCGGAGGGAGCCCGGAGGAAGGTTCTGTGCTCAGCCTGTCCCTGCTGCGTCCATCTCGCTGCTGTTCCTCTCTCAAGACGGATCTCTCTCTTTCTCTCTCTCTCGGCTTGTAAAACTTTGCTGCATGTGACGCTGCTCTCCCAACCTCCTTTGGCAGGGTGACAAGAACGGCGCTGCTGCTGCCGCTGCCGGGGATGGGAGAGAGCAGGAGGCTTTTAAGGAAGAAACTCAATTCGTTCAGATTAAGAGAATTAAGGATGTTTTAATCAAGGGGCTGCCAACGGGGCGGCCCGGACGGACGGCATTGGGTTGAACAGCAGTGAGGATGGCGATGCTTTGGCCCCGTGTGGGGCTGTGCTATGGGGAGAGGAGCTGTGCTGCAAGCCAGGGAGACTTAATGTTGTGTCCTCAGCTCTCTCCTCCCCCCAGAGCGGGGGGGCTGTGTGAGCAGGGTGGGAGGAAGGCCCTTGGGCCTCGGCCTTCCCCTCAGCACGGGGTCTCGTTGCAAGGGAGGAAGCGGGGCCCCACGTGCTGCTGGATGGGGGGGGTTGGCTGGGGGAGAGGGCAGAATTTCCTCCCAATGGCTCTGTGCAAAGCAAGGGGTGTGAAAGGCTGCTCGACACCTCCTGGGAGCTGCCCAGGGACCCATTGGCTGCACCCATCGCTGCTTTTCGTCCTCATCTCCAGCCAGGGTTTCCTTCTGTTCCCTCCCTGCCTGCTCTGCCTCTCAGTCTGTGCCCCCCAGCAGGTCCCACTTGATGCTCTCCATCACCTCCCCACCTTCAACCCATCCCAGCAGGACTGGGCTGCACCAGCCAGCTCTCCAGGGCTTATTTTGAGTACTATCTGCCTCTATGGAGCTCCCTGCTGCAGGAGAGCCACACAAAGAGACTCACAGAGGGCAGCAAAGCCACAGGGGCATTGCCTCGCTGCCCATAAGCCTAACACTGCAGTGGGAAAGGTGTGCTCAGGTCTTTCTCTTTGCTAAAGGGCTTTTAGCTCTGCAAGGAGAAAGGGCCCCAGGGAGGTTCAGGGCTGCCTTGACCTGAGTTTCCCTCTCCCAGCTTCAATCTCTGCCTCCTTTGTCCCCTCGGCAGCTGGGAGCAGATGAGGCCAAAGTCCTGGTAATCTCCCCTTTCCACTAGGGAATGATAAACTGCAGGCACGGGGCGGTTGCAAACTCCACCCATCCTAATGCTGTGCTGGAGAGTCAATATTTAAACACAACTTTGCTTCCTGGCTAGATAGGGGAGCGCCAGGGCTGTGCATGAGTCCTCAGTGCAGGACCCAACCCTCCTTCAATCCCACTTCATTTGTTCTCCCAGCTGCAGTTTCAGCCTTGAGCCCCTGTATTGCAGCAGCAGGGCCCCATCCTTTGTCACCTGTGCTGCAGGGGCTGGGCACCCATTAACAGGCAGCAATTAAAGGGGAGGGGTTGCATAGGTGTTGCTTTCTCCTGGTGGAGCTCCTGTGCCCATAGAGGGATGCCTTAAATGAAGCAGGGGACATGAACACCCAGAAAGCAGGAGGTAAGGAAGTTAATGACTGTATGAATGACAGCCCCTGCTTTAAGGTCATGCTGAGGTTGTGCATTCCCTCCTGTGTGCTACCCAAAGGCCTTTGAAACCTGGTTTTTGTTTAAAATTGATTGAAAGCTGCATTTAAGGGTTGTTTCTAGAGGAGTTTGTGCATCACGGGGTGGTTAAAAGAAACTTGTCAGTGCTGTAAAGGCAGCCAGGGTGTGTGCAAGGTGAAGGTGCTACAAGAGGCTTTGCAGGTGGTGTGAGCAGAAGGTGGCCTTTATTTTGTGGTTAAAGACCAAGTTCCTGGGCAAGCACTGCCTGATGTGGGCTGTGCAGGACCTGATGCTCAGATATATATGAAATCAGCTCATGTATTAAAAGAAAGGCCTCAAATGGAAACCCTTCCTGAGCAAAGGAGCCTGTTGTACGCAACAGGTGAATGTTTCCTTAGAAAAGAAAAAGGAGAGAGGAGAGTTGTTTTATAGCTGTATTTTGGAGCATAGTTAAATCCTCTTTCAAAGAATTCCTGGTTAGGGGATGGGGCCATGCATTGAGTGTTGGTACTGTAACACAAACCGTATGGGATGGAGGATGGACAGGACTGACTTCACAACACCAAAGGGAGCTTTGGGGGACAGCAGCCTCCTCAGGGCCCCAAAACCTCTTCCCAGGGAGCGCAGTAACACACTGAACTCTGTGCAAAAGACTGCTTCGTGGGGGGATCTGCCTGGCTGTGGTAGCAGCACAGACTGGGGAAGGGGGGAAAAGAACAGTAATTCTGTGTATGGGAACTAAGGATCAATCCTGCACTGCTGGCACTGGTGAGCTCTGCTATGTAAGGGCCTTAGGCCTTAGTAGCTCCATTCCCAAGCCTTCAGCTGGATGAGGTTTATTCCTTTGCTTCAGACAGTGATGGGCCTGGTGCCTCTATTGCAAGACAAAGCCTTCTGCTCATAGCAGGTAGCAAATCGACACCTCACAACAGCTCAGCATCATAACAGGACTCTGTGCTTGTCCATCAGTGAAGTGGTGATGTCCCCCTATGTGGGAGATGCTCGTGTGATGCAGCACGATCCAGCATGGAAACACTCAGTACCTGAGTAGGGGCTGATCCAACCAGGGACCAAACCCTCCCCTTAGAAACATGCAGTGCTGCCTGTGGTACAACCAGCTTCACTGCACTGTGAGGTGCATCCTAAATGCAAAAGGCCTTCCCACAGCAGACACCAGGCACATCCTTTCAATAAGTGCCTTCTCCATCTTCAAGTCTTGATGCTGTCCTGGAGTCCAGTCATACCTTTCTCTTAAGGTCATGCATTGCACTTCATTGTAGTGGAACTGTTTCTCTTTTGTTTTGAAATCATCATTTCCCTTTCATACCTAAGGGAGCCGGGCTGCTCCCTTGTGTTTAGATACCCCAAAGTACGTGTCTCGTTCTTGACCCTGTCCAGCACAAACTACCTGCCCCACGTATCAGCCCTCTCCAGGAGAGTCAAGGCAGGAGCTGGTTGTGCTGCTGCTGCTTTCCCAGCAGGGCAGCCCTGGATCTCTTGCCACTTCTCAACTTAGGCAGAACAAAGCAGTCTTTTGTCCCTGCATCCTGAGGCTGGTTTCTTTTGCATTTGGGCATTTTCTGGTTTCATACACTTTCTCAGTATCTTCAGATTCACAGCCCAGCCCAGAGAAACAACATCCTTCTGCTCTCTCTCCTATGCATCATGATCAAGACAGCCATGAGGAAGGGACTTTGACTCAGCTGGAGCCTGAAGCCAGATCACTGCAGCTCAACTGATGGTTGGCCTTGTTGGAGAGGAGGTGTCTTGTTCTGGCACCGCAGACTTTGGATCAAAAAGAACAAATATACATATGGAAACAAGCTTAGGGTTCTTCGAGGAGTCCAAGTTTGTACTTCTCCCTGCAAGCTGGGGTCAGTCGATAGGGAAGCAGGCTGCTTGCATGGGTGCTCTGCGGAAGAGCAGGCTGGAGCCACGGAACAGCTGTCCCTGAGGAGGAAAACAAAGGGGTTATGGTTATGAGCACCCCGGGTTGCTGCAGAAGAGAAAGTGGGGTTTCAACCCTGGGAGCTTTGGGGTCAGGCACTTCTAACAGGGATGCCTGATGGACATGGCAGAGCCGTGGGGCTTTGCTCTATGCAATGCCTGACATTGCAGGCTGAAAGCTACAGTAATGGGAACACACCAGTACTGCCATGCCTGGTACTGGTAACTGGAAGGATGGAAAGAGTTACAGAGCACATCAAGGATGCAGCACAGGTAACCCCTGGGCAATGCCAGAGCCCTCAGGAAGGAGTGGAGGGAACCCAAAGCACTGTGTGTGCCTCACTTCCTCACCTGGCTACTGAGATACCTCCAGCAATGGATCCAGGATGTGAATGCAGGAGCATAAGGAGGGAGGCCAGCACGCAACCTGCACAGCAATGAAAAATAGCTGAGATGATCTGTACAGCTGTCACAATACCCAGAGATAACACAAGCGTAAGTGAGGACACAGCCACGGTGTCTGCACTGGGCTGAAGGCCAAATGACCAGCTTGTTACACTGCAGTGGATCATGTAATTTAATTACCCCAGGAGTGTACAAACAAGGAGTGTTACCTGGATACGTTAAGAGTGCAAAGACTATATGCCATATCTACACCTTCAAGAAGGAGCAGATATCAAGACAGCATTACACCAGCGGGTGAGATCCAAACCCTGTGCTGCATTAACAGCTTTGCATTTCTTCATGCATGATCTCTTTGATCCCTTCTGCCTTTTGTCTAGTTTGGATCAGGCTGCACCACCACAACTCTCCCAATTATTCCTCTCCATTTGAGCTTTCATTCTGCTCTAACACTGTAAGTAACCTGGGATGGGAAACCAGGCGACTCTGCAAAGCACCGTATAGTTTATGGTTCTGCATGAAAGCTTTATGATTGCTTGCAAAGGCTTCAGACAACAAGAGACTGCAGGGAAAGCATTAGATCTCAGTGTGACACATACCCACAGTTGTTCACTGCCATGAGATCTCCCACGAGAAGGAATGGATACGTCAGCATGCTCATAGCAATCTGAAAGCACAGAAGTCTGGTAGTATCTCTGATGTTCGTATCAAAAGCAGTAGTTCGAGCTTTTTGCATGTTAGTTAAGTTATCCACATCTTCGGATGTAAAGTACAGACTTTGAATGTACCTGCTTTGCCCCCAGAACACGAGCCCTAACCCCACAGACAGCAGGAAGCAGAGGAAGGATGTGGCAGTTGTCTACATACCCCCATCACAAATTTCGTGTAGCTCCGGATCACCGATGCCTGGCTGAACTGAAAGGAGAAGCCAAAGGATTATGGGGGAGGTAGGTAATACCAGGTTATCCCTGTCACTACATGACATCCCTCTGAGGCTGAGTCTATTTCAGTGTTAGCCTCCCATCCCCATTGATGTCCCACAGCTCGAAGTGCTTGGTACAGATTCCCAAGCCCTTTGCTGGGCAGTTCCACTCACGTTATCATCCACTGCGTAGGTGTTGATGAAGTGAGCCAAGAGGTTGCAGCACCAGAGGAAGATGACATCCCCCAGGATGTGAGGGACTAAACCTCTGCAATGGCAAAAACACAAGTGTGAGGTGCAGGAGGGTCCAACCCCTCCCTTTGCCAACACAGAAGAATCCCACTACCCAGAATACATCTTTATTTTGGGAGGAACTGAAAGGAGAAGCTCTTGTGGACCTCAGGGGATCAGTTTTATTTCCTGCTCTGATTGAAAAAGCAGTTGGGAAAACATACTCTGAACCAGCCTGCTCCACTTGCTGTTTTATTGTCAAGAGCATTTCATGGCCCAGAGAATATTGACCTGGTCTGCTTGCAATAGGAGACTGCTGTAGATACCAGGGGAAGCAAAGTGTCCATGCACTGAAATATCTTCCTCTCTAGCTGCGCATGCCCTCAGAGTGAGCGTGTGCCACTGGTTATGGCTACACAGAGGTTGTCAGGCGATGGGAAATAAGTGTTTCTCAATGATTTTAATGGAATTTAGATGGCATTAGGAGTGCTGAGAGCAAAGCAGCAATAGTTTGGTCCTGCAGGTGTATTCTGTGTTCCCCTTGTGGCAGTGTGATTTCCTAGCGGAGTTGCAGGGCGTACATAACTTCAAAGCCCTCTTGAGACATTCTGTGTTGTGTTAAAACCTTTCCTGTGAACAATTAAGTTTAATTAGGCTACCAACAGTGTTTATTTTATGCAGTGAAAGGGAATGTAGCCAGCTCCTTTTCTGAAGGCTGTTTTCTGGGGAGGGGACTGAGGCCAAAGCCCCCCCCAGAAGCAGAGGCAGCAGGAAGCTCTGTCTTATAGATGTAATTAAGGAATGAAGCAAGAAGGTGTTTGCTGGACTTTAGCGATGCTGTCAGTTCACCATGCTTCACACATGGGGTCTGAGCTCCTTTGGGCAAGCTGCTTTGGGCAGCAGTTCTCCTGCACTGTGCAGTGCCCTGCTCCTATCAGACAGGCGAACCTGCTGCCAGCATGAACCAGCTGTTCATTACAAGCACCCACGGTGCTTTGCAGAGGAATGTGCTTCTTATCCAGGCCCTGGGCTCTTATTTCAATAAGGAGCCTCATTGTTGCACTTGAACTTGGTGCCTTTTGCACAAACAAGTGCTTTAAATGCTCCTCTGCTGAAACACAAAGAAGTACGAGCAGTGGGAGGGGTAAAAGCTAAGTAAAAATATGGAGTGTTCTCAGGGCTTTAAAAGTATGATTGAAGATAAGATCAGGGGAAAACTTAATGGTCAGACTGGAGCTCTGTCAAAGGCACAGATTCAATCTGTGCTCACAGGAGTGATGTGAGAGTCCTGCAGTCAGACAGGGTTACGGGTAGGAGGGAGCTCAGGGAGTCATCGGCATCTATGGGAGAAGGTAATCAAACAACTCACGTACACAAAGAATCCCAGGATCCCTTCCTCCTTGAATATCCTGCCAATAGCACTGAATACACCGCTGCCAAGAAAGGAGAAGAGCTATAAGCACGGGGAGGTTGTCTCTCAGTTGGCTTCCCTTTCTATTAGCATTTAAAACAAAAAGGCAGGAAACTCACTGAGTAATTAGCAAAGTGAACTGCAGCCACCAAAGCACCCACTGGCACAAAACTGAACTGAAGGGGATTCCAGGGACAGAGTCCAGCCTTCCCATATCCCTTCACCCCGCTGTCATCCACCCCCTAAACACAGTTCAGATTCCTTTTTCAGTCTCCCAAACCTCCTGGATCATCATAACACCTCCCAGCATGGCAGCACCGGGCAGGCCTGACTCAAGGACTTGTGTTTTCATGTGCTAAACTCTCCAGAACTGCAGCCATTCACCTGTATTTGACTTCCCGGCCGACAAACTGGACCATGCAGCGCATCGAGATCACTAAGAAGAGAGAAAGAAATGAGTTTGGGTTGCAATGAACGCGAAGGAAAAGGTAAACCCAATCTTTTTGCCAGCCCTTTTCTTCATGCAGATCAACTCCTCTCAGTGGCCCTCATCAATGCAAGGCATGTTACAAACTGTTTCTCTCCTTCAGTATGTAGTTATGGGTCAGCCAATCAGCCATCCCAATCCTTGAGATCTACATCTGTTCTGTGGTTTCATACACTTCTGTTTATATGATGAGGTTCTCTGGTTGTTCTGGGGGTTGTCCTCAGTCAGGGCAGGGTTTCTCAGTCTGGGGAGGACAGGCAGAGGGACAGGACTCACCATGCAATGGATGTGACACAACCCTGGACACGCACTGCATCATCATCTCGTGAGATGTCTGGGGAGAAAATGGAACACCTGCATGAAAAGCTTCTCCTGTGCAGATTGGGTCCTTTCCCTCAGTGTAGCTCCGATCCCAGACCTGCTTTTAAAGCTGTTTTTCTTCGTGGTAAGCCTCTATTTCTATGAAGTATTTCACCTCTGCACACAGTGCCTACTAAATACCACCTGGAATTCCACTCACAAACCACACTTTAAGCTGTCCCTGCTTTCAAGGCACATCCCCAGCTTGATCTCCCTCATCACTCACTGATGTTGCGGATCCATTTCTCACCTCTTTCACCACTTTCCTAAGGGAAGTCTTCACGTCATCCTTGTTAGACACGTGCTCCATGTCCTCCAGTGGAAAAGCCTGAGGAGGAAGAGAAGAAAAGTGGTCAAAACTGATGGGAGATGCTGAGCATCACATTCCTATTGTCCTGGAGGACTATTTGGAGCCATGAGGAGACAACACACGCAGTCATGGCTGGTTGCAAGCATGTGCAGCCTCTGTGGCTCTGCTGCAGTAGCACTGGATGCCTCATCAAGCTGATTAATGGAGAGAGAAGCTGACCTTTACCTTCTTCACGCTCCCCCTGGTGATGGTTGATAAAGTGCTTGAGATGAGGCGAGGAGTAAGGCCACGGAAGAGGCCTCTCTTCCCATCCACTTTCACAATGTGTCTGGCTGGGTAAGAAAACACCAGGCTGCTGTCAGTCTGGAAGCAGCTGACCCACAGTGAGAGCTCTGCCCTGACCAGAGCACAGCCTGCATAGGGTGGCCACAGGAAGACTCACCGTAGGTGAAGAAGCCAGGCAGGTACAGTACTTTCCTTCCCAGTACATTTCTTCCAACAGTTGGAGGTAGTGGTTCGTGCCCAACCTGCAGAACAAACCCTATGAGCAGATCCCCAGTGCAGTGATGGAAGTCCTGAAGCTGACAGGCAGTGTGGACTCAATCCCACCTGCCTGAGCTGCTGAATGGACCCTCCATCACCCTATGGATGCCCATGATATGGACAGTCCCTATGACAGATGGGTGTCCCATGATATGGGCAGTCCCTTTCCTGTTACTCCTCTTGGGGTACAGGAGGCCCCATCCCCCTCATTTTATAGGGGTCCCTATTACAGGGGGGTTCTGAGGATGAAGAGGGATGAAGACCCACATTCAATCCTTTGTTATATAGGAATCCCCATTGTGTGGGTATCTTCATCCATCCCATTCTATGGGGTCCCCTCGCCTGTCACATAAACAAGCCTCCACTGCATACGTTGGTCTTTGTCTTTGGTATATATGTTTATATATGAGTTCCCATTCCTTGTTATACAGCCGTCCCTGATGCAGCAATACCCCAATTCCCACAGTGCTCCCCATTCCATCCTCACAGCTACAGGTGGGATCCGTACACACAGATAACGGTGACTGAGTGCCACCCCATCACACAGCACGACCCTCCTCACCCCATTACCCCCCTCAACACATTATAAGGAGGGAACCCCCATTGCCACATATGGGGGGTTCCCTTTACACAGGGTCCCCATAGCCCCCTATGGGGTTCCCCATCATTACACAGGCCGTCACCCCCATATTAACCCCCTCAACACATTATAAGGAGCTCCCATTGCCACATATGGGGGGGTCCCTTTACACAGGGTCCCCATAGCTCCCTATGGGGCTCCCCATCATTACACAGGCCGTCACCCCATAGAGACGGCCCCCCTCACACCTCGGCCTACACCTCAGGCCTCCCCCCTGCCCCCACACGGGGGTCTCATCCCCCCCACACCCCCTTTAGGCCCCGGACCTGGACGAGCAGCTTGACGTAGAGCAGGGGGTGGCTGACGGCGGCGAGCCCAGCGCCCAGAGCCACGAACAGCCCCTCGGTACCGTCGGTTCGGCCCGGTCCGACCCCAGGCCCAGACCCGCCGCCAGGGGGCGCCAGCGCCACCGAGGGCAGCGGAGCTTCGCCCGCCATGGCCCCGCCGCCGCCACCACTGCGCATGCGCCGCCTCTTTGCGTATTGGTGGGCGGGATCTTAATGCGAGACAGCAGTGGTGGGATCTGCGAGCAGTAGAGACGCGGTCCTCCCGCTTTCCTAGAGCGGCAAGTCTTCCAGCGTCCCTTGCGCGTTCCCGCCTTGCTCAGCGGCTTCCGGTGCGCGCTGCGACTTCCGGCGGAGCTTGTGGTGGCGGCGGGCAGAGAGTAGCCATGGCGTATCGAGGGCAGGGCCAGAAGGTGCAGAAAGTGATGGTGCAGCCCATCGTATCCTCATCCGGAGGGGCAGGGGACGGGCCTGCGGGGCCTATGGAGCCTATGGGGCCTATGGAGTCTCTGGGGCTGTGTGGGGCCTGCGGGGCCTATGGAGCCTTTGGGGCCTGTGGAGCCTGTGGGGTCTATGGAGCCTATGGGGTCTCTGGGGCCTGTGGGGCCTATGGAGCCTGCGGGGTCTCTGGGGCCTATGGAGCCTATGGGGTCTTTGAGGCCTATGGGGCCTGCGGGGTCTCTGGGGCCGAGTGGGACCTTTGGGACCTATGGAGCCTGTGGGGTCTCTGGGGCCTATGGAGCCTATGGGGTCTTTGAGGCCTATGGGGCCTGCGGGGTCTCTGGGGCCTGTGGGTCCTGTGGAGCCTATGGGGTCTATGGAGCCTGTGGGGCCTATGGGGTCTCTGGGGCCTGCAGGGCCTATGGAGCCTATGGGGTTTCTGGGGCCTGCGGGGTCTCTGGGGCCGAGTGGGACCTATGTAGCCTGTGGGGTCTATGGGGCCTATGGAGCCTATGGCGTCTCTGGGGCCGATGGCGAGTGGAGGGTAGGAGCGGCCCTGCAGGGCCTTGTGTCGCTCTGGAGTTGTTCCCTTCCTTAACGCTGCTCTACAGAACCTCATCTTCCGCTACCTGCAGAACGTGAGTACTGGGGCCGGGGCAGGGCTGGGTTCGCCTTTGGGTTTGTAACTTCTTGGCTGCTTTCGGAGCCCATCGGCTTCAAACGAAGAACTGGTGCTGTTTGGGAGCATAAGAGCTGGCTCAGAGATGAGCGTTCTCCCTTTGCATTAACACCTTTGTATGTTGATTGTGCCCCTGTGTGTGTAACGCACACCCAGTAACCCACACCTACAAGGTTCTGTGTTGGGAGTTGCTCTTTGGGGTGTTTCAGAGCTGCAGTGGCTGTTGCTTGTATAGATTTCTTACCACGTTCCTATCAAGGCTTTCTTAATGCACAGAAGCAAAGACCAGCGTTGCTTGAAGCGTTTGTTTTCCACTTTATTCACCCTGATCGTTTTGCAGAGGTCCAGGATCCAGGTGTGGCTTTATGAGCAGGTGAACATGCGGATAGAAGGCTGCATCATTGTGAGTATCAACATGTCCATGTGTTACCATTGGCTTTCCCACGTTCATGAGTCTGTGTGCTACCAACTGTTTTTGCCACTGATTTTCAGGGTTTTGATGAATATATGAACCTGGTGCTGGATGATGCAGAGGAGATTCACTCCAAAACAAAATCAAGGAAGCAGTTGGGTATGTCAACGTGTTATAGCATGAAAGGTGGTTGGGTGAGCCTTGCTGGTAGCAACACTTAAAGGTAGAAAGCACATGCCAGGTGTTGGTTTGGGAGAGCATTGGGCAGGTGCTGGCTCAGTCTTTGTTCCTGCTGTTTGTTAAAGGTGATGATTTTGCTGGATGTAAAGGATGTCAATGTAAACTCTCTCTGTGCCTGAGACTGGTTGTTATCCTTCAGAATCTGTCTTTGTACAACTGAGGTGTCTGGAGGAGTCTGCTCCAAACTCCTTTGTGCTGTTTCTAAACTTGGTAGCCCTGAGCAATTCTCGTACCTGCTGGGTTAACTCTGGGCCAAAGCAGGAGCCACCTGACTGGTGGTATTTACTATTTACCACTGCTGGAGAAGATAAAGCTGTCTGTGATGAGGGGATGCGTTGATTTGGATTGAGTTTATAGCAGGGACAGTGTTCTGCTGGGGCTGAGATGGTGTCTGAGAGTTGGGAGTGGATTATGAGTATGGGCCCTGCCCTGCTTTCCATATGGGGCTGCCATCAGGGGTAGGACTCATTGCAACCCTCCCCCTCTATAATAGTGGCATCTTCTTGCAAACATCTCCTGTTGTGGGATAATATGTGAAAACATGAGGTATTCTTGGATTCTGGGATCTTTCTAATCCCCCATTTCCTTTCTGTGTTGCAGGTCGGATCATGTTAAAAGGAGACAATATCACTCTTCTACAAAGTGTTTCTAACTAGAAATCGCTGTTCTTAGGGCAGTGATTGCAGTTCGGAATGGTTTGGAGTGAATGAAGAAGGTGCAGTGGGAGATCTACCCCTGCTGGTAGATAGAAAGTTACATATAACTGGCATTGCATGCTGAGCTCAAAGTCCCCTCCTTTTGTAGGAGTGATTTTTTTTTGTAGTCTGAAACAATAAGGGATGTATTTCCCAAATAAACATTTTTCACGTTGTCTGTAAACGGAAATCTGCATGGTTTTATTCTCAGCTTTCTATGCTTGGAGAAGGCAGAGAAATGTACATCAAGTGATTTGCTGTTGGTCCGATAAGTTCCTGATAGTTCTGTGCTTTTTGGGTAGTTACAACATGAGACAGGATGGGCTCTGGTGTCACTGTCAGGCTTGAGCATGCATGGTTCTAATTAAGTTTGTTAGAGGTTCTACGTGCAATTACCACCCTTTGTTGTCAAAACAGCTGGTTCCTTGGGTGCTTTCTGGTGGATCAGTGGGTTGGTGATGGATTTGAGGCTGTGATACAGTGATCCGACATCACAATCTTGATTAATAGCTGTACTTTGGTAAAATATCATCATTAGATAGGGCAGCTGGTTGGGATTAAATCTATAATTTCTTCTTTGGGCAGCATCTCTGCATTAAATCCTAGTGCTGGGATGTCAGATGTGGCTGGATTTTATCACTATTATCCATGTAAGGATCTGTCCTGTTTAAGTTTCCATAAGTGAGCTGAGTTTCTTAGTCCATCAGCCAGAGATCAGTTCCCTTTTGCTTGGATGAGCAATCCCCTGTTTTTCTGTTAATCATTTTTCCTTCTCTGTTGATATGGAAAACACCGTACGGGTATGGAGTTGGGGAGAGCTTATTTGCCAGGGGATCTGCTGCCTTGTGTTGCTTGGGTCTGGTTTAGGGCCACTGAGGTAGCATTGACTCAGAGTCTGTCCTTCCTTCTTGTGCCTGCTTTGTGAGATGTGGGCATTAGGAGAAACAGCTCTTTCTTATCAGTAGTGCTGCTGCCAACTCCAAATTGTGCACTTCGAGTCACTGTAATGCTTCCTAGAGCTCCTCTGCTCTCTGATGTTATCAGATTAGCACAAATGAACGTCAATATAGGAGTAGGCTGCTGATGGGAGGAAGGAAGTCCAAGCTAATCAGCTCTGAAGCATCTCATGATAAGGCACCAAAATAGGCAGTAATTATGTGCGTGGGGGAGTTGCAAAAGAAAATGAGAAGCTCCCAAGCAGGAAGCCACACAAACTGCAGAGAGCCTGCAGGAGAGTCCGAGTGTGTGTGAATGGCCAGGAGGAAATGCAGCCCCATTGTTTGTTCAGGGCCTGGCAATGGAGCACTGCAGCCCAAGAACAGAGCTTCTAGGCATTACCAGCACACAGATGGGGCTCAAAAACAATTCTGCTTTTGCCTTCCCAAGAAGCACTTGTCTGTCCTCATAAAAACCACAGGGCTGACTCATCTAAATGCTTGCCGAATTGTTTTTTAACCCCGAATCCTTCCAACCTCCTGAGTGTTTCCAAGCTGGAGGCAGCCAGAAGGTAATGTTTCATCGGGCTGAGCTTGCAGTGCCAGATGGAGGGTGACCCGAGCTGGCTGCACAAGAATGCATTAGACAGAAGAGGGTGCTGCGGGCTCGGCCAGCTCCCTGCCCCTCCAGCTAAGTGTCATAAGCAGGAACACAGAGTTCCCCAGCATTCAAGCAGCTTTATTGGCTCCCAAACAACCTGGAAGAAAGCAAAGCGGGTTGTCTGGCGTGGAGCTGTTGCTCCATCGGGGCAGCAGCCAGGCAGGGTGCCCTCTCCTCTGGCTTATCCCTGCTGAGGTGTCCTGCTCCTGGAGGGAATGAGGAGCACGAGGCTCTGGTTTTGACTGTGCAAGAGGCAGTGAGGAGGAGCAAGGTAGAGTGAATGCTTACAATTGAGCTCTGTGTTTAGAAAACTCCCGTTGCTTGGCTTTCTGCTGCGTTGAAGCCTGTTGTGTTTGCTTTTGCAAGTACTTTTCCATAACGTGCAAATTCCTTTCCCTCCAGTGCGAGAGTGAGCAGGAGTGGGGTGGGTCTGGGGGTGGGTAAAGGCTCCTTATGAAGGAGCTCCCTTGAGGTGACATAGGAATAGAGCTGGTTCTTTCTTAAACGAGTGGTTGAGACCTGTGTCTGTGCTAATGATGGCAGAGATCTCCACCATACAGCGTTTCATTTTGAAGCCATTGCATTGGTTGTGGCAGGCAGGTGATGGCCCTCTCAGGTCCAGGTGGAGCTGTGCAATGTTTGCTTTGATTTATTTTTCCTTTTCTTTAAGGTACCTTGAGTAAATGTTTGCCTGCTCTCTGCTGCTGGCTTCAGGGCTCTGGAAAAAGGACTGCATTTCTTCCCTGCTGCACTTGGGAATTGCTTGCCCTGGCCCAGCCCAGTCTTTCCATGGGACTGTGCTTGTGAAACAGCCCCGAGCAGGGAGGCAGAGTGGTCCTGGCTTTGTTGAAGGGGAGTTTCTCAGTGGTTCTCTGGTAGGATGCTATGGTTTGTGGGGTGATTTGTGCTGGAACCTGGACCTTTGAGTCAGCCAATGGTGTGATCTCAATAGAGTCACCATTAGTGCTTGTGGGTGCTTTTCCCTGCTCTTGAAAGTCACTGCTGCACTTCTCACATCTCTCAGTCTTTGTGGAGGTGCTGGGCTCAGTCCCTGGGCAGGACAGGCTTGGCTTGGCAGGAGGACCACAGGTGGGACTGGGGATGGGATTTGTATCTATGTGGACTTTACAAGGTGGAGAATCGCCTTCCCTCCACCCCACAATGTCCTTCTCCCAGAGCCTCACCGCACTGTGCTTAGCACACATAATCTGAGAGCATATTTCGAGTACTGGTATGTTTTAAGGATTGTGTGCCTAAAAATAATAGTATCAAACTGACAACAGTGGAAGGTCAAAGACTCAAATGGCTTAGAAGCTGCACCCTTAGGGCAGCATCTGAATATGGAAAACTTATGTGGAGGACTGAGATGAGAGCTCAGGAAGAACAGCCTGAAATGGTGCTGTATCATTTCCCTGCAGTCCCTGCTTGATGTTCTGGTTTCAGTCCTGCATGGAGATGGAAATAGAGAACGGAGTTCTTCACTATGGGTAATAAAACATGGTCTCTCCTTAGTCTGAAGACAGGATTGGTATCCATCAAAAGCAGATCAGATGCCTGGGGAGAGGAGTTTGCTGCGCAGCCATTCCGCCCTTCTCCCCCTCAAGTCCTTGTCGATGGGTTCTCACTGTACACAATGCCAAGAACTGGCTGCAGCAGGTTTTGTTCGCAGCAGTACCCTCCGTTGGCAGCCCACACACAAGGTGCCCAGCATGGCTGCCCTCCCCCCCCCATCGTGCCTTTTCACATTCATACCCACCAGGGGCATCATTACTATTGTTTGTAACATCTCTTGGAAAAATGAGTCATGGGCATTTTGCCTGCCCTCAGCAGGGACACTCTGCCACATTAGCAGCAGCAACGCCCGCCCCCTGCTCTGCTGCCTTGCATACCAGCGGGCCCCTGCGTGCAAGGAGCTGGACTTGTGTTGCTGAGCTTGCTTGACGCTGCTGCTTTTCTGCCAGCCTAACCTGGGCCCCAAGGATGGTTTTACTCCCTGCTTTGCATGCATGGAAGGAGTTCATTGCAAGGTGCTGCTTTGCCCTTTCCTACAGGGTTATCTTCTCTCCTGTGCCTTGAACTAGAATATTTAAGCCCAGCTCGCACACGAGTGTTCATTACTCGCCATAAGATGCCTGAATCCTATTCTAGATGTTGCCTATTTCACCAGTAAAGCCCTATGGGATCAGGTTTGCCCAAGGGCTTGCTTCCTTTCAAAGGCCAAAGCTCCAACACTAAACTGAACTCACCTCCCTGTCCAACCCTGCTGCAAGCTGCTGCTTCTCAGTTTTCCCCCTTATCTGCAATCCTTCAGTCTCTTGTCATCAAAACAGGAGCAATATCTAATAGCCCCCTGGGGGTGGTGGCTGATGGAGCGATGCGATGGCCTCGGCTGAGCGGAGCAGCGCTGTGCACCAACCCGCTGCCTCTGCAGCTCTCCTGCTGCCTGCCAATCTGCTTCCCAAATAAATCAGTGTTTTTGCGGGGGTGCTCTCTTGTGCTCTCAGCTGGATGAGGCTCAGAGCAGAGTTGAGATGGTTCAATTGGTGGCTGTTGTGAGCTGAGCTTGTAGCACTGGTGCTTGGTTGGGCATCATGCGCAGCTTCCAGAGCTGGGCTGCCTTTTGTGCATTGGGATTTACAAAACATAGGGTCAATGGGAGCACCTGAGCTCCCTGCAGAGCATGGGAGGTGCTGGCTGCTCCCAGGGCCCCTGCTTTGCCCTGTGCAGGTGTCAGGGCACCGATGGGCAGCGCTGGTGGCAGATACCAGCATCCGCTCCTTCAAAGGCTTTGTTCTCACTCGGAGCAAAGCAGACCTTGTTGCACTCCTACCTCCTCCCCAAAGTACAGTGTTTTGGAGCCCATCCCTTTATCGTAAATCAACAACAGAGCTAATATTTCATATCGAGGAAGTGAGATAATATCAGAGCCCAAGGTGGGCTCCGAAATGGGTGCGTGAGACGTGAGCTGGTTTGGGGGGAGAGGGAAAGGGGGGCTGCGGTAGGAACTCTTTATCTGAGAGGAAATTGTATTATTCAAGGGGCTGAGAACGCATGCGTGTGTGTCTGTATCTAAGTGAGCCTTACTGGGGGGGTGGGTGAGCCCCTGGTGCAGGATGGGGTCATTGCCCAGATCTATGTGGCAACAGGGCTGGGGATGGTCACTGCCAGCAGTACCCCCTCCCAGCTCTCAGCAGCCTTAGGCTGAGCTGTTTGTGCTATCCTTAAGCTTTGCTGCTCCCCTGGGCTGTGATTGTCCCTGTCTGAGGTGGTGGCAGGAGCTGAGGGTCAGCTGGCACCCAGGCAACGTCAAGGTGCATGTGGGCAGTGGGGAAAGACGCTCTGTGGCAGCTGCTCTGAGCACAGATCTCACACATCCTTTCAGCCCTCTGGCACAAGGGCTGCCATCCAGAAGGTGGGGGGGGATAGTAGGGAGGCCAGGCTTTGTAAAACAGCTCTTCCAGCTCCTTTGGATTATCTGGGAGGGTGCACAGAGCCATGGGAAGGGGGGCTCTGCTCTGTGCCTGATGGCAGAGCACGACAGGACTGTTCCAAGCTGACTGAGTTTCTGCAGGGCGATGTCCCTGGCCCCCTCCCCAGGCTCACCCTCAGCTCTGCGGGTGAGTCACTCCCATCCCCAGCTCCTGGAGCAGCCCCGAGCTCTAAGGGTGTCCTGGAGAATGTCTCTCCTGCTCTGCCCATCTCCCGCTGTGCTGGGGCAGTGGCAGGCCTGCAGGGCTCAGCCATGGACTGGAGGCAGCTCCCTGCTCCATCCGCTCCCCAGTTTCCAATAGCACTCAGATTTCTTTTAACATAGGAAGGTGCTATGCAAACAGATCCCCAGCCTGGGGTGCTGCACAAACAGCAGAGCAGGGACTCAGGGCCGAGTTGTCCTTTCCCCAGGTACTGAAGGGGATGCTGTGCTTTGCAGCAGTCAGACAGATGCTCTTGATGCCATGTGCTTGGGGCAGTGATGGTGTTCAGGGGATGCTGCGTCTCCTGTGGGTGCAGAGGGATCAACAGCAGTTCTTTCCAACAAGGCAGTGGGAATACAGCAGGGCCACAGCTGGGACACCCCTGGTTCCCTAACAGCCAGCACAGGAGCTTGGTGATGCAGAATGGGGCTCAGCTCCCCTCGTCTGCATTGGTTTTTGCTCCCTGCTTGGATGGGTGGTCCCGCTGCCCCCTGCCCTGTGTGGGCACACACGTGCTGCAACACATCGTGCCTTTTTAG
The DNA here is from genome assembly GCF_054131305.1 of Coturnix japonica. Classification (NCBI taxonomy): domain Eukaryota; kingdom Metazoa; phylum Chordata; class Aves; order Galliformes; family Phasianidae; genus Coturnix; species Coturnix japonica. Next base: position 2,929,647 of record NC_140700.1, read on the forward strand.
GAAGGGTGGCAAAGAGAGGGGTGGGAAGGGAACATGTCTGCCTCGTTATTTAGTGTCCCACACACGGAGCCTGCCTGGCCCTCGGGAAACCTCCATCCACGGCACGGCTGAGATCTGCAGCGAAAGCAAACAATGGGATCCCCAGAGACAACAATGCCCCATTGTCCTTTGAAGCCGTAACAATGAAACAATGGATCCCAGACCGCCTCGCTGGTTCCCAGGCACGCCCCCCGCGCTCCGCCCGCTGCCCGGTGCTGCCTGGACTCGGGGGTTGCGTTGTCCCCCAGGAGCCCACGTCGTCGTTCCCATCCTGCACCCATCTGTCCCCCTGTTTATGGGGTCCTGCCCCGGGGTCCTGCAGCCTCCCAGCCCTCGCAGGTTGTGGCTGAGAGCAAAAGGAAGCGGCTTCCAGCAGAGCTTTGATCCTCGGGGTTTTATCAGCTTTAGGGATGGAACAGTCCTGCGAGGTCATGCGGTGCGAGCCCCTTAGAACAATGCGGCATTGTTGTTAATGGGGATGGCCACTTGTCAGCTCTGAAGCTTTCCTGATAACCTCACCTCCTACTCATGGGGGAGAAGCAACCACGATGGCAGCACCCAAAACCCTGAGCACTGCATGGGAGGTAGAGCTGAGGATGGGCTGTAAGGTCCCATTTCCTCGCAGGAGCTGCAGTTCTTCTCTCCTGAGCTGCATCTCTGCTCTGTTTCTGCCTCCTGGCTGCAGCCAGCCAGCCCCAAAGGAGCCAGGCTGGGCCTATGGCTGCTCCGTGCTTCCCCAGAGCTGCTGCTCATCCCATAGCCGGCTCTCAGGATGCTCAAGGTAGCTTTAACCACTATGGCTGCCTGGCCAGGCTCAGGTCTGGTGTGGATAAAGGCTGTGGCATGTGGTCATCATTGCACATGGTCATACAGTCATCTGCTACGTGTCTTTTCCCACTGGGAACCCAATGCAGGGCTCGGGAACAACAGGACTCCTTTTTGCTCCAAGACATCTCCTGGTTCGGCCTCCTCCGAGCTTTGGGATGGAGCTCTGAGCCCCCGCTCCTCCCGCTTACCTACCGACAGCCAAACCCACCTTTATAGGTAATGAATGGAGGAGAGAAAAGAACCCCGAGCACATTGTGCTTCCAATGGGCCGGGAACAATTGCTAAATACAAATCACACAGAGAAAAGGGAGAGAGAGAGAGAGACAAAAGAAAGAACCCCGGCACAAAGGAGAGGAATGAAATGGTAAGTAAAGTCAAACAAAAAGGAGCCGGGCTGAGACAAAAGGAGGGAACAATATCCCCGAGGCAATAGGCTCCTGAACAATGGGGACAGTGACAGCGGCACAAAGGCACAGTGTTTGCAAGTAGACGTTATCTCACACAGCCACTGGCAGGCCTGGCCGTGGCGCTTCTATTTTCAGGGATGCTTTTGTGCTGCGCTGAACAATATTCCTTGCATGGCTGCAGATAGAGAGATGAGAGGGGGGTTCGTTCTTTTTTTTTCCTGCTTTCCCTGTGCCAGCTCTGGCATAAAAACAGGTTTGGCCCTTCTGAGAGCTGGGCAGGGCGGGCGGGCAGCATAGACCTCACTGCAATGCTGCTGGAGCATCACCTGGCAGCGTTGAGCATGGCTGTATGGCCATTGTATGGTCAGCACCCCGGGGTGAGTCCCCAGCAGCTCGGGGTGGGGTGTTGGATGGCTCATATCCAGCTCTTATCAGCCCCATTTGTGCTCGTGAGCCCGAGGGCAGAACCGGGCAGACCAGAAGGATGGCTTTTCCTGGCTGCTGTTGCAACAGAGCGCTGGAGGTTGAAACATCTGATGTTTGTCGGGAGGAACGTGGGGACTTTTAGTAGGCTGGGATGCTGCTGTGCCTGTCCCCAGCTGCGTGACAGTGGAAGAGGCACCCAGCATGGCAATGGCACCGCATTGAGGGTCAGTCACAGCTCTGCATTCATCCAGCCTGCAGATCAGGGTGGCCATCAGTGGGCTTTTCCCAGCCTTTTCAGGAGGGTTCGCGGCTTTTGGTGGAGCTGGTGCACATTAAGTCCCATTCTCTCATAAAAACCCTTTAGCAGAGCCCTCCAGGTTGTGCCCCTGGCCTTGATACTGGACTTGGGATCACAGCAGTATCTATTGCACCTAACCTGCAGGACCTGCTTGGCCACAGTGTGTTATCTCCCCCCCTAAGAGCTGCTGCCCTGCCATCACAAACCATGGGGACATCACTGAGGTACCCCAAAGTGATTAATGAGCAGGAGGAGAAGTCGGGGTGTTGCGAAGGCAGCATCAGAGCGAGCTGATATCGGTGCCGATCTGACACCCAGCATTGCAGCTGGGCTCCGGCACTCACTGCTGATATCGATCGTGTTATCTGAGGGTACATCCTGTTGCTAAGTTTGGCTGCTTCCTCCGGTTAACAGCTGTCGCTGCTGTGAGATTACAGATGTTTAAACGTGTGCTTTGGGGATGGCACGGGCTCTGGGTGGGGGGGTTTGGTGGGAAGGGAGCCCGTGGTTGCATAGCGAGCCTTTGAGATGAGCCTTTGTGCCCTGCAGATCCCAATGGGGTCGGCCTCGCTGAGGTCCATGGGGAGGAAATATTTGGGGGCTTTAAATCAAAGCAAAGCAACGGCGCCGCTCATTGAAGTCGGGCTGAGAGGAAAACGGTTCCCTGATCCTGACTGCCCCGTATCTGATTCTGTGGTCGTGTTTGTGTTGTGAGCGCTGCCTCGAGGCGCCGTCTCTCAAAATTAAAGCCCTTTTGCCGTGTCTTTGCTCACCCTCCTCCCCAGCAGCGGTGTGGCAGAGCTGCTCCTCTCCCAACCCGGCCTCTTCCCGACTCGGAGCTCTTTGCTGCAATTAGCTGGTGTTTAAACCCTCGCTAACCCTTAACATCCCAATCACAATCGTAACGATTAGTAATAACGCTCCGCGCATCCTGCGGTGCCGCACATCTAAAGATTACACTGAGTAATTAATTAAACCCGATCCCCCCCCCCCATCCCCCTTCCCTGCTTCCCTCAGCGAGGGGGAAAAGAAACGCTGAGAGTCTCTTAAGAAAGGACATAAAGGCAGGGAAACCCGGCACCGACACAAGACAAATGGGGATTTGAAGACAATTCGGGCCGGGCCCATGTGACCCAAGAGTGGACGAGGCAGGAGAAAGGATAAAAATGCCAAGCAAAGAACGGGGACAGAAAACAACCGCCAGCTTCAAAACCCGGGGAAAGAAAAGCTCCAAGATGAAGGGAGTGACAAAGCATCAAAGGGACGAGAAACCAAAGGCGTCGGAACAAAGGACAAGCTGGAACAAAGGACCAAAGAGAGGAGAACAAAAGCACTAAATAGAAAACAAAGAAGGGGGGGAACAAGAAAAGCCCCTCTGTCGTTGTGCTGGAGGGTCCGGCCGGTGGGCGGTGGGTGGCACAGGCGGAGCCGCGCTCCCACTGGAGCTCAACTGGGAGCGAATGGCCCCGGAGCCCACGGCATCCTTTGAACCAGAGCCGATGGGTTCGGCCCCCAGCGCCGCGTTCCGGGTGGCAGCAACGAGCCCGGGGATGTGGCTGTGCCACCGCGCTGCCCCCAGCCCCTGCCTGCCCACTGGGTGGTCTGGGTACCCCCTCCCACCCACCCCCTGTGGGCTCCACTGTGCGGCCTGCTCAGCATCACCCTGCACTGCCCCAGCCCGGCTTCAGGCTGCCAGGACGGCTGTGTGCTCCCTACCCCACGGCCTTCCCCTAGGAGGGCAGCAGTTGGCCTATGCCATGTGTGTGGCTAGATGTGGCCACGGGGCTGGCTGTGCACTGGGTGGGGAGAAAACAGAGGCGTTCAGGTTGGGAACAGAGTGGCAAATATGAGATGCTGCATGGTTTGCTTTCCCCATTGAATCCCAGTTTGACTCAAGGGGGTGTGATGGGTACCTGGAGTTGGGTGGATGGAGCACAGCACCTGGAGCTGGTGGTGATGGACAAGGGGGGGTATGTGATGGGCAGGAGTCCCCCCAGAGCCCCTGTCCTCCTGCCTGCAGGAGGTTGGTTGCTTATAGCTGTAATGCATTTTGAAGCAGTGAGGCCCCCCTGCATCTTTCATTGGTGCCAATGTGAAAGGATTTGGGGAAGACAGAGAATGCTGGGGGCTTCCTGACACCCAAACCCCGGGATGGCATCTGTGCTCTGCAGCCCTGTGCCCAAGATATCTCTCTGCTCCTATGTGGGACTAGCAAAAGTCACCTGTGTTTGGGGTCTGAGGCATCACAGAGCTCCCACTGCCTCAGGGGAATGGAGGGGTTTGAGTGGGGGCAATCAGCAGGTTGAACAGGGGGACACACTGTGGGTGTGGGGGGCTTTGGGTCCCTCTGTCACATCAATCTTCCCCCAGTACCTACATTGAACTTGATGGGTCCCTTCCAAGTTGGGATATTGGATGTTTCTGTCTCTCTGTGTTCCTACTCTCAGACCCAGCTCTGCCCCCTCTCAGCTACATGGGACCATTGGTGCACCCCAACCCAAAGGCCTACAAGATGCAAAGGGGTGAAGTGAGGACAATCCCGAAGCTGCCACTCAGTTTTGAGAGAGTTTGAGCTTTTCCATTAGCACCATCATATCAGCTGGGCTCTAATGGGTTGCAGGTGTGTCTGTGTCTGTATGTGGGCAGTGATCTGGGTCCTGCTGAGGGCAGTGGCAGCAATGTTTGCTAGATTCCTATATGGATGAGGAGTTGCGTGGCTCACTCCCTGCCCGCAATCACTTTGCAGCTTTCCCAGGCTGGTGAGGAACAAAGCACATGCCCAATCCCAAACAATGGGTCCACTTCCGTGCAGGAAGTAAGGTCAGATTTGTTCTCCCTGCTTTGCCCCCTCTGGCCAGTTATAAAGGGGCCAAGCCATTGTCTGAACCATTTCCATGACTCAGGCAACAGCATCCTGCGATCTGGAGGCTGGGACTTGCAGCCAGCATTGCTCCTATGGCTGGAGGCCCTGCAGGCTGCATGGAGGGGTGGGGTGGGGGGCTTGGGAAAAGGAAGGCCAGTGTTGGCTGTGCTTTTCCCCTCCATGCCCCCTGTGCTGAAGGCAGCGAGATCTTTGCCCCCACCAGCTTTCCTGGTCCCTCCACCCATTGTCCCAGCTTCCTTCTGCTGAGGAAAGCAAAATGCTGCAAGGGGAACCACGGGCATGGTGCTGCCCTGGGTGTGAGCCTGGATGTGGCCAGGTGGGGAGAGATGGAGCCATGGAGGCACCACACCCCCTCTGGAGGGGTGGGAACCATCTCTGCACCATCACAACCCTCATGCCCATGGTCCTAAGGGTGCCATGTGGGTCTTAGGATCCTGATGATGTTCCATGTATCCTAGGGCTGGTCTGTGGATCTTGTGGGTCCCAGTGATGCTCCGCGGCTGTTGGTGATGTTCTGTGGGTCCTGGCAATGCCCTGCAGAAGGTGGAGAGGAGGTGCAGGTGTACCTGGTGTTAATTGAAGGAGGATGTGACAAGGAGTGGAGATGGGATGAGGAGGGTGGTCCACGTGTGCTGACAGCTCACCTCATCCCATTACCCATATGGGGATGATGCCACAGCCAGGGGACTGCAATGGGCACCGGCACCCAGTAGAGAGGCCACTGGGGCCACCACGACCAGGAAGGAACGGAAAGTGAAAGTCAGTGGCCGCTAGTCCGGGCTGGCTGTTACCACGGAGACCCGAACAAAGCCTCTTCTCTCTCTTTTGGGTTTAATTGTGTGGGTCTTCAGCCCCCTTTGTTAATTGTTTCCCTGTCTGGTTCAGGGGATGCGCTTCTGCTCTCAGAGAGGCTGTGGGATCTGTGGGGGTGGCTGGGGGCTATTTGTGCCATGGGATGGGGTGGGGGCTTTGGGAGGGTCTGATAGGGGGCAGTGGATGGGGGAGCTGCCTTTGCATCCCACCCTGCTGCAGGTCTGTAGCTCCATGTGCTCAGCTTCTCCACCTGTAAATTGGGAACGTATGAGGATATAGAATCACTTTGACAGTTGGGGTCCTAATTTGCTTCCAAACCCTCCTGTGCTTCGTGTTTAATGTTCGGGCAGTGATGCCAGGAGCTCTCCCAGTTCACTCCTGTCCTCCTGCTTCCCTCCTTGTGCCTGCAGTGTGGTTACAGCTCAGCTCATTTCTTTGCTCATTTCTCTGTGATGGTGATGGAGAGGTTTCCCACAGTGAGGGGTGGACATGGGGTATAGGGAGCCCAATTCCTATACCCCATATCCCAATTCCCAAGGTCCCCGGGAAGGACCTTCCAATTGCACTTAGTGGGAGGGAGTTCCCGGAGCTGCTGTGTCACACTCTTGGGGCTGGAGGAAAACAAAGCTTGAAAGCAATTCCCATGGAAGAAAACGATGGTGTGTGTGTGTGGGGGGGGGGGGGGGGGGGGGGGAAGGAAATGGCTTCGAGTCAATGGGAATTTTCCCTGTTGGCAAAAACGTAAACAGTCCTCCTTCAATGTTGACATAACATTTACAAGATCTCATTCTGTAAAGCAGAGTGTGTTTGTCAACACGTGTGTGCCTCAACCATCAGCCGCTGCCTTTCATTCCTAACTGTGGGATGCGGGGTACGGGGAGGGGTCTCCTAAACTCTTCCCATGTCCTTATGGGGTTCCTCCATCCCCCACAGCCACGAGTCCGGGATGGAGTAGAAGCGGCGTCCCGCGTGGGTCCCCCGTCGGGGCAAAGCAGGGGGTCCCGAGGGGAGGAGACGGGGCAAAGGGGCCGCCCCTCAGCCGGCTGCTGGTTTGCTGGTCCCTCCTCCTCCTCCTCCTTCTCCTCCTTCTCCCCCCCTTCCATCTCCTCCCCGCTCCCTCTCTCCGCCCGGCGCCGGGGCAGCTCCCAGCGGAGGCGCCGGGGACATGGAGCAGACCTGAACCGTGCGAGAAGCCGCGGAGCCGGCACCGGGAGCGGCACCGGACCGGGACCGGACCGGGACCCGGGCGCAGCGCTACAGCGCGGAGGAGCCGTAAGTGCGAGCGGAGCAGGGAGAAGGGCAGTAACACGGCCATGTGGGGCACTGCGGGGGGAGATGGGGGGAGGGGAGTGCACGGACACGGACACAGCTTTGGGGCTTTGAGCGCCGCCCCGGGTCGTGGTGCCCCCTAACCCACACCACTCCACCACCCCTTTGCTTAAACAGAATGGGAAAGGTGGAAAGCGGAACGCCGCGTCCTTCTCCGTGCGGCCCCAGTTCTGTTATAAAGTTGTAGGGCTGCAAACTCCAAAAGCAACGGCGGGGAGAGCGAGAAAGCGGCAGGGAAGGGGTTAATCCTCGACACCCTCCCCCCCCGCTTCGTGTTCAGCGTGATCCCATTGCAGCCCACTCCCCAGGATCCCCGGTGGGACGCGTCCCCATGTGCACAGACCCTGTCCGTGTTGTGCGCTCTGTTTTAGGGCTGTGGGGCATAGGGGCAGCGGGTTATAGGCTGGCAGCCCCGCAGACACAGCGCACAGACAGACAGACAGACACCATGTGCGGGGTGCAGCCATGTGGGACTTAACAGCTCGGAGGGGTGCTGGGCTCGGGTCTCCACCCTTGGGGTCCCCGTCCCTTCTCCCCCACGAGATGGATGCGATGTTGCTGCTTTGTTGGATGGCAATTTGCCCGTGTTTAGCATCGTTCCAACCCATCTCCATCCCCGTAGCGCCGTCGGGATACCGGCACAGAGCACGCGGGCAGGAAAACTTGCTGGCAGCACCTTGCGGCTGTTTGTCCATCCAACAAAGTGCTCCATCAATGCAACAGCAGCGCTGTCACGGGGCAGAGCCGGGGGAGGGCTGGGGTCAGCACGGCTGTTATTGCTTGAGCCTAAATTACAGCTGATCCGTGTCACTGCGTCTCTTAGCCACGCACCGGAGCTGCTTTTTGGGGCAAATCGGGGCAGATTTGGGTCACTGTGTGGGATGCTGGGGCTCCTACGCTGCTGGCTTCAATATGGGGTTGTGATATGGGGGGTTTCTATCTGGTGTGACCCCTCTGCTCAGGCAGTGCCTGTGGTGGGACCTGGAGGGGAGCTGACATGAAGTTAGTGATAGGAGAGAGGAACCATGAGCTGCAGCTGAGCAAGTTTTCACATGAAATACACAAACAATTGCAAAGCTTTGCTCCTTTCCACCCCATCCTGGTTGCCAGTGTTGGACATGAGGTTACTCTGCTGATGCTACCCAGAAATAATGTCAGACTGTGGCTGCACATCACTCAAAGCTGCTCCATCTCACGAGTTACTTCCATAGACAACACTTTGCTTCCAAAGCAGATCTGGAGTAATAGATTTTAGGAGTGAAAAAGGACCATTAGCTCAGCTAATGTTATTTTCTCCTTAGCGCAGACCAGATCATATCTCTCAGTTACTCCCCTATTGAGCCAATAACCCGCGTTTGTAATTCGTGCAGTTTCCTTTTAGTTCAATTTGATTTCGCACTGAATCCATCCTGTTGACACTGATACAGCACGGGGTCCATTTTTGCTTCTTGGAAAGGCTGAGATTTCGGGGGGGGTCACATTAAAAACAGCCTCAGTCCTTCAGTGGAGGTGGGCAGGTTGGGTGCCATGTTTTTAGCAGCTCTCATTGCACCACCAGCCCATCGCCCCACAGGAGCTCAGCACCGTTAGGTAGGAGCAGAGACCCTGAGCTTTAAAAGTATATCCCCCTTCCTTCTCCTCTTAAGTGCATTTGTTGCTCTGGGGGCTGTTTGGTAGGAGCAGTGAGATGGAGCAGCTCCTAAACTTTGCTATTTGCTGGAGGGGATTTAACCCCATCCATGGGATGCTGAGGATGGGCTTTTCCCTCCATGCAAGGCACACAGCAGCAGCAGCACAGTAAATCTCTCCTTTCAGCACATTTATTTTTACATTGGCTACTTGCTGGAGGGGTTTGCTGCTTGTTGCCTTCCTGGAACTGACACTCGCTGGGGCTGGGCTGCTGTCACATAGGTTGGGGATGGGGGCATTGAGGGCCGGCAGTGTGGGTTGCATTGAGGTGAGTGCATGGGGATGATGGGGGCTCGGTGCTGTGGGGCAGGGATGCAGATCCATCGGGGCTTTGGGGTCTGGAGTTTGCTGCTGAGCACATGGTGGCTCAGAGCATCCACATGCATGAGGGTGGTCTATGGGGTGCAGGACATGGGATGTTTGGATGGCCACGGAGCCAGGCAGGTCAGTGATCCCTTGCAACAAAACCAAACAAACTCGGGGTGCAGTTTGGCTTTGCTCTTGGCTGTCCCTCCCCACAGACCCACTGATGTCCCACTGCCACCCCAAGTGCACCCAGCTTTGTCTGTCCGACACGATGCCGCCCTCCTTCTTGCTCAGCCCCATCCCATTGTGAACACTTTGGGTTGGAGCTGCTTTTGTGTGTGTGACTGCGGAGCAGAAATGCTTTTCTCACCAGATGGACGGCCTTCAATACGCATCACTACAGCTCTGCTCTGCTTTTACACCCCAAAGTGCTCCGCCGTGCTGGTAAAAGGCATCATGTTTATTCTCCTTACAAACTGTGTATTGAAATCAGAACAAACCCCCATTTTTGAGCAGGGAAGTCGCTCCTTACAGCTCTGGACAACAGCACGGGGGAAACCCATTGGACTCTTTTGTTCTGCTCTGGTTTGAGTGGAGCATCACTGCAAAGTGTTGGTGAGATGCATTCGTTCTCAGTTAGAAAATAGCAATGTGAGCTGCCTCTTGCTGTGCATCCAACAGCAGCAGGGGTCTGGCTGTGCTCTGATGGAGACTCAGCCTGGGGGGGGGGGTGGTCTGCAGCCCTGGGGTGTCCATAGAGCTCTGGGCTGTCCCCAGCTCTCACCAGCTATTGGAGGTTTGGGTCTCGTTGTGCTGCTGGGGTTTTGGGTTGGGGTTAAGGGGGAAAGATTAGGGCTGCTTCAAAAGTTTGCCGTGCTGCATCGCCCCGTTTCCACCCAGTTTTTGCACAGAGCAAAACAGACAAAAGGGAAATAAATTAGGGCGGCTTGTGACAGTGCTGCTGGGAAAGCAGTCGGTGCCTTCCCCCCCCACATCTCACCCCCCATCCCATCCTTTAGGAGAGTATTTGAGAGCCAAACCCTCTCCCTCGGGCTGTGCCCTGTGCTCAGCATGGGGCTCCCCCAGCCCGGCCGCTCCCAGCAGGAGGAGCAATGGCAAAGACATTGACTTTTGGAAATGGTTTTGCACTTGGAAGCTCTCCCTCTCCTCCCACCCCACCTGCTCTGAGGCCATATGTCCCATTGCTGGATGTGCTCCAGTCCCAAACAAGGGTGCTCGGTGTGTTCGATGCTGTCGCTTTTTGGCACTTGGGGAGGTGCAGGGGGCACTGCTGGATGGTGTTGGGGTTGCTGGGACGGGGTGGGAAGAAAAGGAGCAAGGGGGGTTGGAATGCAGTGTCCAAATCATCTCACAAAGCATTAATGCAAGTCCTGAGCACGTGCTGGAAGTGGAGCTCAGCCCCACTGCCTCATCATAGAGGAATAAGGTAATGGGGCTCATCCTTCCCAGCAGCATTTTGGGTGGCCCTGGCTGAGATCTGATGGTTTGAAGCATTTGTTTTGTTCGTCCTGGCTGCTGAAGGGGGCTAATGGCAATTGGTTGTGTGCTTTAAGGAGATGTATGGCAAAGAGAATTCAAACGACGTGGGGTAGCAGAAAGGTATTTGGTCCTCTTTGCCCTTGTGAAATGGAGTTACTGAGGGCTTACGTGGAGTCTGGCAGGACCTCCCGCAGCCCCTCTCTACCTGTCCCCATGGAGCCGGGGCAGGGAAGGGCTCGGCCAGCCGCTGCCCTCCGGTTGGGGAATGCCAGAGCCCGGCTTATCTTTTGTCTGGAACAATAGAGGGCTCGGCCCCATTGTTCTACCTTGCACGCCCAGCCGGAAAGCGAGTCCCTTGGGGCAGGGGCTGCACGGAGCCGCCTGTGGGGCTGCTCTGCGTGGGGCTTTGCTGGCAGAGAGGACACGAACCTGGACATGGACATCCCCAGCCCATGGGGCTCTGCAGGTGAATTCCCCAATGGATGAGGCTCAGGAGCTTTCCTGCTCACCTTCCTTGCTATGCACGACATGGGGACTTTGGGAGGGTTTGTGTGTGGTGGTGGTGGGGGTCCCAAGGGCACTCTGTGCCTGTGCAGTTGTGAGACCCCTCTGTACCCCCATAGGCTGCGGTGTGGGCAGAAAGAGGACAATATTTGCCTTTCCTGGGGGCTCTTGGGCTTCCTATGCCCAGCTCGTCTTGCTGCTTTGCATCAGGTTTGTGGATCCATCCTGGGAACTGAGCTGGGCAAAGCGTGCTTTTGTAGGGGAGGGTTGCTTGGTGCTGGTTATGGGATGTGGCTCTCCCATGTGCAGCCACAAGGTGGGCACAGCCCAGAGGAGCCCACAGCTCATGCAACCCTATGGCAGAAAGTGGCGTGCGAAGCAGCAGGGAGTGCAGATGTGTGCACAGAGCAACTGTGCTTCCCCTCAGCCATGCAGGAGCCAGCCAGGCACGTGGAGCCAAAGCCCTTTGCTGCAGGGGGGATTGGGGACCCGAGGGGATGTGGGGACACAGAGTGGGACAGGTGCCACTTTGGCTGCATGGGCACAAAGAGCCCCTTGTGTGCTGCAGGACATGGGGGTGGTCGGGGGCAATCGGACACCCCATTGCAGCAGGGGGGGCTGTCTGCAGCTTGTTGGAGAGTCTGAGCCCTTGTGCAATGAAAATAATCCTGGCGGGCTGGTAGGAGCTTGTCCCATCTCTCTGCATGGCTTTCATGGTCTTGATCTCGTCTGAAATGAGCAGGGGAGGGGAAGAGATGAACCCAACTATGTGGGGTGTGTGGCTGCGATGCAGTGTTGCTCAGTGGGGTCTGTCCCACATACGGTCCCTTTCCCAGCACTGGGTTTAGCATGAACTCCTTGGGTTGGGAGGGACTCTTTGCTGGAGGGGTAATGGGGAACAAGCTCCCCACTGAGTCCTTAGCATGGGATCTCAGATCTGCCCCATAGATCAGGGGCAGCACCATCGCAGTGACCGGAGCTCGCAGTAATAAGGGAGAGAAGTGCAGCTGAGAGCATTTTCCTTTGGGATCTCCATCCCAACCCACCTGGCCATGAGTGCTGAGCTCCAGGTTCCCTCTGCTTTCCAAAGGAAGCTGCCGATGGTGCCATCAGCTCCTGTCACACCAGCAAAAACCTGTTGTTGCAATGTCAAATGGCCCCAGCAGCTGAGAGGTGGCCGTCACCCCTGCCCCAAGCCCCTCTGGCAGCTGGAGAGGGCAAGATCCCCCCCCCCCAGTCGCCTCGATAGAGCCTTTGTCCCCCTGTAGCCAAGCAGCTGCTTGGGTTCATGAGGCTGTTTGCTGCTGTTACAAACCCATACAAGGTGAAGCTGACAGTTTCTGGGGCAATGTGGGTTTCAGGGAGCGGTGCTGGCACGGGCGGAAACGTGCGGCCGTGGGGTTTGGGGTTTGGTGCCGTCTTCAAGGGGCCCCTGAGCTGCTTTAGGGACACGTGTTTGAGATTGGAAACACCAGAATGCCATCAAATGGGAGCCTTGAAGTGGAGACCCCAATGCGAAGCCAACGTAGAGAGATGAACTCCCAGAGAGAAGCCCCCCAAGATAGGAGCCTCCAAAGTTAAGTCTTCTAAACAAGAGATCCCAAAGAGGAGCTCCTAAAAAAGAAACCCCAACGAGGAGACCCCAAAGAACCTCCAAAAGTTGAGTCCCTTAAAGAGATACCCTCCAAAAAGGAGCCCTCCAAAGAGGAGACCCCAAAGAAGAGCCCTCAGAGTGGAAACCCCAAAGAAGAACTCCCAAAGTTGAGTCCCCCAAAGAGGAGCTCCCCAAAAATCTCAAAGCCTGGGGGGCAACTGGGGAAAGAAAGTGACACTGGTGGTAGGTGTAAAATATCATGAGGTGGTCAGCAAGGGGTGAGTAGGGGGATTAGTGTCTCATCGTGCTCCATCCCATCCCTTAGTCCCCAAGTGGTTGGGTTGAGTCTGGCTGAGCTGAGCTCCTTCTTGTTGAGGTGGTGAGAGGGAGAGGAAAAGGGTCAAATGTCTTCACCCCTCCGTCATGCGATTGGAAAGTATTGTTTGTGAACAAACTCTGCCTGGAAACGCTGAGTGAGTGAAATAGCACAAAACCTGCGCCGAGATCGGCCTCTGCGATAAACGCAAGGGCTGCTTTGGGGTGAGGAGAAGGCAGAAACTGCTACAGAGAGGAGGGAGACGGAGCTCTGTGCGCTCCGGCATCGCCGTGCAGGGTGAGTCGTCCCCATATTCACCTCCATTAGGGGAAAGGTTTCCTTTATTTGTTCTTTCTTTGCAAATCAATGTTGCTATAAGGGGCAGAGGGTGGGCAGCTGAGAGCTCTATGATGGCTGGGGGGGCCCTGAGGACCCTGTGGTCCTGACCAACCCCTCTGGATCTTATGGCCATTCCCCTCTAACTACCCATGCAAAGGCTTCCACGAACAATAAGATTTGGGTTTAAAAGTGTTTAAAAGTATTTAAAAGAGGAAAAGAGGCGCAGTAGGAAGAGGGGGGACTTGGAAACTATTACAGCTTTGGGGCTTGTTCTTTTTTGCTGTGGTATTTAGAGACCTGCAGGGGAGAAAAAAAGCTCTTCTCTTGAAGACGTGCAAATGAGAACGCTTTGAGTGTCCAGCGTGCAAAGCAATGCTGTGCATGGCTGCACGGCTTCCTGCCGTGCTCTGCAGAGCGGGTGAAGGCTTGGGGGGATGCTCAGTGCTGTTTGCTCTTTACCCAGCCCATGGTAATAGGGAGTCACCCAACCTCCTTGTCTCCGTGTTGCCCATGTCCCAGCCGTGTCCTGGTTCCCATTCAGATGCTGTCAGACCTTTCTTTAAGGATGTTTCCAACTGCAACCTGGGCTGTAATTCAATAATTCCAATGCGCTGATGAGATCATTCCCTACCTAATAAATCCCATGGGTAGGATGTTTCACCTGATGGTCACTTTGATTTTTTTTCCCCTATTTAAACCATCCTATTACTTATCCCATCAAAGATGCCCATGCTGGGGCCATCACTGTGGACTTGCACCAGTTGATGCCCTGGGAAGACTCTTGGTGTTGGGTTATTTGTGTGGCTCTGATGCTGCTGCCGGGCACACAGTGCCTGTCTTATATCTTTGGGGTGAATGTGGGTACGTCAGATGTGATTTAATGCCCCCAGAGCTGTGCTGTGAGGCTCATTGCCCCCATCTAGAAGTGGGGTGCTGGTAGCAGAGGGAGGTCCCAGCTGAGCCCTTATGCTGAGGGGGGTGACAGGAAGGTGCCGCATGGCGGTGATGTGTCCCTCTGCCATCTTGTATGCAACCAGAGCAACGTGGTAAGGAGCAGCTTGGGGAGATCTGGGAGAGCAGAATTTACAGTCAGCTGGAAATTGTGAGTAAAAAAGGGCCACCAGGAGCCCGGGGATGTGGTGTGGTTGAGAGCTCTACAGGCTGTGCCAAAGGGACCCATGTGCCAGGGATGGCAGCACGCGGTGTACACCTCTCACTGTTATCATGGGGGGCTTTGCTCTCCCAACCCCACACTGAGCATCCCATAGCACTTCTTGCTGTTCCTCCGGGATCCTCCTCTTGCTTTAGGCTTAAAGCTTCCATGGGTTGTGCAGCAACAGGAGCTTTTCTACGCTCCACTGAGCGATGCAGAATTGGTGCTCCACCCCATTGAGAGCCCCAATGTGGCAGTGCTGGAGAACCAAGCACGGCCTCTAGAAGCCAAGGGGGGAATCCTCATCCCTATGGGATATGAGGCCCAGGCTTGAGTGGGGACTGAGGGAAGGTGGGTGGCAATGGGTGCACACAGAGGTGTGACCCCCCACTCCTTCCTGTGTTCCCATTGCTGGAAATTTCCATGATGCCAATTCTGTCACCTCAATGTCACCATTGCGCTCTGAGCCCACAAGGATGTTTCCAGAGGCCATCACCCCCCCATGCAGAGCCATGCAGCCTTCAAGGAGCAGATAAAGAATGCTCTATTCTGCTTGGACATTAGGAAATCCCAGCTCTTGCTGGAGCTGTGGCTTTGCCTATGAACCCCCATAGTTTTGCCGAGCTGAACTGGGAGTGATGCTCTCCAAATCTCTCCTTTATTGGTGCTGTTGTTGCAGCTTTTTGGTAACGTCGGCTCTGGGCAGTTTGCTGGGAAGGTATTGGGGCTTTCTGCAGGTGAGTTGTTGCAGAGGATGTGCAAAGAGTCGGCTGGCCCCAGCACAGAACGTTTCCGCTGCGGCACCGCATGGCTTGGTGGGGACACGTGGAGCTTTGGCTGCCACGAGGTGATGGCGGCTCTGCGGTGGGATGGCTTCATCTGTCCATATCTACTGGGTGACTTCATCCAGACATCCAGGTGTCTCCTGGGCTTAAAACCTGCTTTTTCATGGTCCTTCACTGGGTGTTTCTGGCCGCGGATCCTCAGCCGTTGGCAGTTTGTGAATGGCTCTGTGCTGGAGCCCTGCTGATGATTCCTGCTTGGCTGGGAGCCACATGGGCTGTGCTTTCAGCTCTGCTGCATCCCCAAAGGTCACCATTTCCTCCCGCTAGTGACAGCACGGCGCTGGGGACAGCAGATATGCCGTAGTGTAGAGTGCCAGAGGTTGGCTGCAATCCCTTGCAAGCTCAAAAAGGTGAGACTTGACCCAATGACCCTCTATTTTTACACACACCAGAGCCCCGATCCCAGTGTAGGAAGCGCTGCCCTCTCCCTGCCATTCACCCCACTGTCCCTGCATCCCCATGGGATGGCAACCCCATGAAGTTCCCAGCTGTGTCCCTCACCTCAGCCACCCCCCTTTACAAGCACACAGTGGCTGTGGCAGGAGGAAGCCATCCCTCCTTTTATGTGTGAAGGCACGCTGGGCGGAAACGCTTGGAAAAGGGCCCCGAAAGGACATTCCAAGTCTGGCAGGAAAGCAGTCCTCTCGTCTGGCAGGAGACGGGCTATTGTCTGTGCCGGTGGCTGGAGGGATTCCTTGGGCCCTGGTTGGAAGGAGAGAACCTGTGTGTGGTTTCTTTTTCCCCCTGTTCTCTCTCCTGGGGGTGCTCACAACTCGTGCCTGCAGTGCCTTCCCACTGCTCTGTGCTCTGTGCTGTTCTCCCCTGTTGGATTCTATGCTTTGCTACAGTTGGTGCTTTCTCCCCCCCGGCTTGCTGTGTGTTTGGGGAGGTGGAAGGGAATCTAAGAACTGATCTTTTTCTGCGTGGAAAGAGGAAAAGTAAAAAGCCAACAGCTTCCATTGGTGCATGTGATGATGGGCAGATGGGGCAGGTCATACAATCCAGGCTACCCAACTCACCCCATCAGCTACTGAGATGCTCTCCCATGTCTCACTCTGTGGGATTCCTCATGCCGTCCCATAGGGTGGAATTACCCTGGGCTGAGGGGCAGGAACCCTCAGTGCTGAGCTTGGTGCAGCCCTGCAGCACATCCCTGCAGGCTTCTTTCCCCTTGCTGCTTTGCAGATGTATGTGCTGTGTTCCACGGTGCTGGAGAGTGGTGAGCAACCAAGGGGATGCTCTTGGGGTCCAGGGAGCTCAGCAAGAGGCACATTGGCATCACCCATGGTGCCAGGCTGCTGCTGGCTCTGCCCCTGCCCTAACGAGCTGTTCGGCTGCAACACAAACAGGTCAGATAGGATCAGCTCCTGGCCAGGAAGGGTGGCACGGCACAAGGGGAGAATTGCAGGATGTGCCATTGAGGGGTACGAATGGAGAAGGAAAAGCTGGCTGTCGCCATCCCCAAACCTCAGCTCTGAGCTTTAGCTGGGGCAGCCTGGTTGCAGGTAAGTTGATGCACACTGGGGTGGCAGCTGTAGGGCTTTGGAAAGGAGCCCCACTCGTGATGTTCTTTGGGTACACCTTGTCCTCATGCTTTCACTGTTTGCTGTGGCTCTCCAGGCTGGCACTGCTCATCCGTGCTCTGTTCGCTCCATTCCCCTCCGCCCTTCATTAAATAGCAAACATTAAAGGCGAAGATCTCTTACATGAAGATGTATTCCCTGTGCCAAGGCAATTGTTCCCGTCCCTATTGTCTGTGCAACAGAGGAGCCCTTGAGCTGAGCACACCTGAGACAGCCAGCGCAGCCTCGCTATGGGAACAAGCCTTGTAACAAGATCACCACTCACTTTTCTTCTTTTTCTTCTCCCCGTTTTCTTTTTTTGTTCAGCAAACCATATAATAATCCCACAATGAGGCCCCTTTCACACAGACCCCTATTAAAGCACCGGCTGTATTTTAAGAGTAAACTTGCAGTGGCACCGTGGACGTGAAGCACAATGGGAATGTGACCTGACCAAGTGCTGGCACTTTGCTTTTGTGCTCTTCCAGCCTCGGGCATTGCACTGTGTGGGTATCCCTGGGCTGACTGCATCCCTGATGGAGGGAGAGAGGGGAAATGATGAGAGGAGCTTAGAAGAACCGATCTTGCTTCTCTACCCTACTGAGCTCTGCTTGTTGCTGTTGCAACCCCATGCACATGGAGCAGCACTCAGCACCCACCCAAACTCCCCTCTATTCCTTCACCACCCCCTGAGCCATAAAAGCATCCAGGGCTGCGCTTTGCTGCCTCAGTTTCCCCACCTGCAGCACTTCAGCCTCTGGGGGCACCTGGATGCACAAAGCACACAGAGCACAGCATCCCACTGGCTTCATGCCGGCCCCATTCTGCTGCCAGCAGGACCCATTTCCTCCCCATCCCTCGGGGTGTTTTGATGAGCATCCATCCCAGAGGGGGCTGGAGGGGGGATGGAGACGTTATCAGGCTGCTGCCCGAGGTGGGCTGGGGGCAGGAAGGGGGAGCGGGTGGTGCTGCAGGATGCGGGTAGATACCGTGTAGGGCTGGAGCTGGGAGGAAGGCCAGAGCCCAGAGAGCACCGTGGGTTTGTTCAGAGAAGGGCAGGGAACTGAGATTAAAAAAAGCCCTGCTAAGATCAGAAACTCTGGCGCGCACAGTGCCCCATTGTTGAGCTGTCACACTTCCCTTTACTTTATTGCTTTTGTCCAACACCCTATTGTTCCACTTCCTTTTGTCCCCTATTCAGAGCCCTGGCTTTTCATTACCCAGCCGGCCTTGTTGTTTTCGTTTCTTTTGTTTGAAGTTCCTGAGAGGAAGGTTTTATTTTCAGCAGTTTGATTAATTCGCAGCTTGAGCCTGGCTTTGTTTGTTGTGTCATTGCTGCCCCAATGGTGCAGCCCGGTCCTGGGGGCCCCCGGATGATGGGGTGCGAGCAGGACACCCTGATGGATGCAGGGCTATGGGGTCTCTGCTGGAGGGTGCACACTATGGCCCCCATGATCCCGTGCCCTTCATCCCGGTGTAAATCCCATCCCTGATGGTCTCCTTCCCCCATTATTCCTCCTTGTAAGGTAAAGGGTTGAAAGGGGACATTTGGTGCCGTTGTTGCTGTGCAGTGTGAGGGCTGGTGGTCCCTGGAGGGGAAATCCCTGCCTGGAGTTTGTAGTGGATGCAGTGGGATCCCAGCTTGTTCCATTTGGGAACACAACCTGTGCTGAGCTGGGGCTGTGCAGGTGATGTGGCTGTGGCACATCCCATGGTAAAATAAACCCTAGTTCTGGCCATGCTTGGTGTCCCTTTAGGACATTTTTGAGCCCCATGGTGCCCTGCTGGGGGCTGGTCATGGAGAGCCCGTAGGGCACCCAGGGCTCAGCTTCACCACTAGCATGGGGTAGGGCTGGGCAAAGGGGTGCCCCTGGTGTGTGAGGGGGAGAGGAGACCCCTATCTCTCTGCTAACAACCTTGCTGTTCTGCAGGATGTCCATGAGGAGCCCTGTTTCTCCCCACCTGGAGCTCGATGGGGCAGGTAACATGGTGAACTGCAGCATCAAGACGGAGGAGAAGAAGGAGAGTGGCTACGAGAGCCCACCAGGGGCTGCCCCCAGCACTGAGCCCCATCCCAATGACCCCCCAGGACCACCACCAAGAGAGGGCACAGACCCCCAGGTATTGCCACAGGTGGGTCCTATCACTATGACCATCCCTGCTCCTGGCCTTGACCGAGCCCTGGTCTCTTTGGGTTGGCAGTGCACTGCATCCCACCCTGGGCAGACGGAGGTTGTCGTTTCCCTGAGCTTTTATTCCTCATCCTGAGGAAATGAAGCTGAAACCTGAGGTTCCCCCCAGGCTTTTTGGCTGCTGTCAGTGCTCTGGGGTCAGCCCTGGGATTTGCCTTTGGCGTGCAGCCCTCAAGGCCACCTGCAGACATCCTCCACTGTCCCCACGTGCAGGACAAGGGCCACTCTCTTATGTTCCTGTTTTAATTGCTCTCGAGCTTCCTCTCTCTCTGCCCAATATTCTCAGTCCCTGGGCTTGGAGAAGCAGGGCACTCCAAAGAAACAACATCCCATCAGCTCTGAGCACCCCATCAGCTTGGTGACTCCTGCTTGGAGACATGTTAGATGTCCTTGTCCATGGGTTCTCCACCAAGTGATGCTCTGTGTGTGCAGGAGTCCTGCTCACCTGCTGGTGATGCACTGGAGCCGCGGTGCTCAGCCTTCGAACCTGCTGTTGGCAGCCAGGAAAAGCTGGACTTCAACAGGAACTTAAAAGAGGGTAAGAAAGGTTTCTGGGACCTCTTCTTATTTTTGGAGAGATTTGGGTTTGGAAGAGCCACGGTGCAGAGCTTCAAGCTGTGCTCACATGGCTCTTCTTTCCCCAACCTGCTCTGCTGACTGCCTGCTGATGGGGACAGTGATGCCAACCATTGAGAAATTACTCTCCAGCGACTGGAAGGAGAGGCTGCTGGGCCGAAATGCTGCTGAGACCAAAGAAGTGAAGGGTGAGGTCCCTTCTGTGCCACCTCGGTGCTCTGTGCCCCTCTTTGGGTGCCCACAAGGCTTTGTGTTCCCCCATCAATTGGAGGGGAGGTGTCTGCAGTGTCTTGTTTTGGGGATGATTTGTAGTTCTTTACCCAAAATGCTCATTACCCAGAACTGGTCCTTCCTGATAAAACCTTGCTCTGATGGCACAGAGGGACTTTTCAACCCCCCCCTCTGACCGCAGCCCCCACCTGTGGTGGTGATGCTGCTTCTAGAGCCCCCAACTTTGCTTCTTCCTTATGCAGGAACTCAGGAGAGCCTGGCAGAGAAAGAACTCCAGCTGCTCGTCATGATCAACCAGCTGTCCACGCTGCGGGATCAGCTCCTGACAGCCCATTCGGAGCAGAAGAACATGGCTGCAATGCTCTTTGAGAAGCAGCAGCAGCAGATGGAGCTGGCGCGGCAGCAGCAGGAGCAGGTGGGCTCCAGGGGGACCTGTGTCCCTTCGGGGGCACTTTGGTACCCTCTGACTATTGAGGCAGGACCAGGAGGGCAGGGTCCAGGGGTCAGAATCCCTCTAGAAGTGATGAGGAGGAAGCTCTTTAGTATCTGTCCAGAAACCTGCCCTGTTTCTGTGCCGATCCCAAGACTTCCCATCCTGTTGCTTGCTATAGGGTGGCTCAGGGTCAAAGCTTTCCATCCTTTATCTCCATGTTGAGGATGAATCATAGGAAGTCCTTAACGTGCCCTCTGTCTCCTTTCTTCCAGATTGCAAAGCAGCAGCAGCAGCTCATCCAGCAGCAGCACAAAATCAACCTTCTGCAGCAACAGATCCAGGTAAAGGTGTGGGACACCCCTCTACCCACCCACAGAGCCAGATAGTGGGGACACCACCCAGCTCTGCCATCCCACAACCATTATCTGTGGTGCTCTTTCCTCCAGCAGGTCAACATGCCCTACGTCATGATCCCTGCCTTCACCCCCAGCCATCAGCCCCTTCCTGTGACACAGGACCCCCAGATTGCTCTGCCCATCCAACCCATCCCCTGCAAGCCAGGTGAGCCGAGTCCCCTGGGCTCAGGGATGCCTGTGGGGTGCCCTCATCCCCCAATACTTCCTCTGTTCCCTGCAGTGGATTACCCCGTGCAGCTGCTGCACAGCCCTCCTCCTCCCACGCTAAAGAGACCCAGTGGCTCCGGCCACCTCCAGATGCAGGTATGGCCTCAAAGTGCCTCTACAGCCCCAATGCACTCACTGTACCCCTGCACCTGGGGTGTGCCAGTGGCTGCACATCACTCCCTGCCTTCTCTCTACCTTAGGAGACCTCACAGCCGCTGAACTTGACGGCCAAACCCAAAGGCTCCGAGCTCCCCAGTGCCTCCAGCTCACCCAGTCTGAAGATGAGCAGCTGCCAGTCCCTCACACCGAGCCATGGGGCCATGCGAGACCTGCAGAGCAGCCCGTCCAACCTGCCTTTGGGTGGGTTCCCATCACCTCCATCCATGGAGGGTCCTAAAACCTCCCCACAACACCTCCAAGAGGCAGCAGACTGCTCTGCTCCATGGAGTCCCACCTTGTTGGGTTTCTCTGGGTGCCCCATTTTTTGCTGGGTTGGGGGATAGGCACTATGTAGTTTTGGGGTACTGATGGGTAACCCCGGGCTGGTTTTCCCACCAGGATTCTTAGGTGAGGGTGATGCCATCACCAAAGCCATTCAGGATGCACGGCAGCTGCTGCACGGCCACAGTGGTGCCATGGAGGGAGCTCTGACCCATCCCTACCGCAAGGTGAGCCCAACCCAGACCATCCCCCATCCCCCTCCATCCCTGCACCCCACGATGACTCCATCCACGCTTCCTGCAGGACCACGTTGGCATCGATGCTTCCCCTGTGAAGGAGCGGATGGAGGAGACACCCACACACCGCCTGGATGAGGCTCTGCTGAGCTGTGAGATGGATGGTATGGGGACAGCGGGTGCCATGGGGCAGTGCCACATTGCTATTCCTCCTGCTCTGACCCAGCATTTGGGTTCCCCTCATAGGAACACGGCATTTCCCCGAGTCCAGGAACAACAACCACATCAAACGGCCCATGAATGCCTTCATGGTGTGGGCGAAGGATGAGAGGAGGAAGATATTGCAGGCGTTCCCAGATATGCACAACTCCAGTATCAGCAAGATCTTGGGTGAGTGCTCCGCGTCCACCCTTCCTTGCTGTGTATGGGTGGGGGGATCCCAGCTGTGGTGTGGGATGGAATGGAGAGGGAAATCCACAGCACTGGGGGGGCGCAGCAATGGGGCCGTGATATCAGATTGACAAAGGTGTGCAAAGAGGAACCAGAGGCTGAAGCAGCAGCAGGGGCACACTGCATGCTCAGGGTGAGGGTGGACATGGACCCACTGCTGAGTGGCCATGGACATCCTTTTGAGCAGGGACCTTTGGGGTAAATTATCCCCCTTTGCCAGGGTTCAGAGCACTGTTTCATTGCTATCTTCCACCAAGAGCAACTCTACTCACCACCCCTGGCCCCCCTCTCCCCCCCAATGCTCTATGTGCCCCATGCTGCTGTATCCCAGCAATATGATTTTACACCATCCTCAATTGCCTGGCAGCATCCTCTAGCCCTCTCCCCCAGCCCCCCACCAGCATCTTGCTGTCACCCCAGCCCTGGGGCAGCCTATTTCACCCCAGCTATTAAAAGCAATTGATGCGGTCTCCCAGTAGCCCATCCGAAGGCTCACACACTTTGCTCCACCTCCACCTCGTTTTAGCAGCTCCGCTCTGTTTAAAAAAGAAGCGAAACAATTGCTGGGCTTTTCCCTTTGAAAAGAGCACGCAGGCAGGATCTGCTCATAACCACTGGGGGTCGGAGAGGGGTCCAGGAGCCGGACGTGTGTGGTGTTCTGGTTGCTGTCATACTTGATGTCCGTGGCTTTAAATAGCTGGCGCAGTTCTGCCTGGGGAGCCAGAGCTGCTTGTTGCTCACTGGGGCAAATTTAACCTGCAGCTGAGCAGGCTGGGACCGGTGCTCACTTGAGGCTGGGGGTTTTGGTTGCTCTGTGCTTCCCTGAATGGCTGCTGCTGAGAATGTGGGGCTCAGGCAGCACGAAGGGCTGAGCCAGAGGGAGGATGTGGGATGTGTATGGCTCCGTGCCTTGGCTTACCCAGAATAACCAACTGGTGGTGCAGGGAGGGAGATGTGCTCTAGGGGATGGAGACCCAAGGGAGGGTTTAGGGAATGGGAATAGGGACTCTAGAGGTCTAAAGCCAGAAGTGCTGCTGGCATCGTCATCAGATGAGGATGCTCAAGGCTGTATGTTGGTTCTGAGCATCTCCAAGGGTGAAGATCCCACACCCCTCATGGACTTTTTCCCAGGGCTGCCCCACTCCCAGCAGGATGAATTGTTTCCTAGTGCCCAGCTGTAATTTGCCTTTCATCTGCTGCCTCTTGTCCTTAAATTGCACCTATGTGGAGAGCTGGGCTCGCTCTTCCCCATATGCCCTTTAAGCAGTGGAAGCTGCAGTTACATCCCCTGCACCTTCTCTTGGGCTGAGCCATCCCAGACCCACTCCATGGTGCAATCATGCGATCCCTCCAGTGCGACCATCACTCCCCATACCCAGACATGGGTCTGGATGCAGCCCCTGTTCCCATCCCTCTCCCCAGCCAGCAGCCTTGTGCTGTGCTCAGCTTTCCCCTCCTGCCTCGGGTGCAGGTGGAGATGACAGTGCAGGTCAGCCAATGGGGGAATCCAAGTCACTCTATTGCAGCCACAGCACCCACTGGGAGAGGTGCCCCAGAAGGTCAGGGCTGGGGACCATGCATGGCAGGGATCCCAGGGGTGCCACCAGCCCAGCCCTGGCTCCTATCTCACTTGAAGGCCCCACGGTCCAGGGATGCATCCCACTACTGCACATTCCAGTGTAGTGTGCATAGGGCAGCATTCCCAGAACCACAGAATGACTTGGGTTAGAAGGAATCTTAAAGACCATCTAAATCCAGCCCCCGTGAGCATGAATCCCCCTCTTGCCATGGGATCATGCACACAGATCTCCATGGGGAAAGCTTCAGCACGGCAGGGGATAAACACACCCCATGGCCTCCTCTGTGCCCAGGCTCCCGCTGGAAGTCGATGTCGAACCAGGAGAAGCAGCCTTACTACGAGGAGCAAGCCCGGCTGAGCCGGCAGCACCTGGAGAAGTACCCTGACTATAAGTACAAACCCAGACCCAAACGCACGTGCATCGTGGAGGGGAAACGGCTGCGTGTTGGGGAATACAAAGCACTGATGAGGAACCGGCGGCAGGACGCCCGGCAGGGCTATTTGATAGGGTAAAACAGAGGGATGCCCTGGGGGCAGCGAGGGGCTCGCCCCGCTCCCATCCCGCTCATAGCATCCCATCCCTTATCCCGCAGTCCCCAGGGCAGCCAGCTGCCCCCCAGCTCCTCGGATGTGCTGTACCCACGGCCGGTGGGCATGCAGCTGCCGTCCCCGTTGATGGAGCACTACCTGCCCCGCGGTGTGGACCCCAGCATGCCCGTCATCGTCAGCGCTCGTAGCCTGAAGGAAGGTGATGGCGGTGGGGACGATGGGCACTCGGTGGCGGATGGTGAGATGTATCGTTACAGCGAGGAGGAGGACTCGGAGGGAGAGGAGAAGAGCGATGGAGAGCTGGTGGTGCTGACAGACTGAGGGGCCAGGGTGGGGGGCAGCGGGGCTGGCTGGCACCAGGCGCTGGTGACCCCCAATGGGATGGGATGTGATTCAGGCAAAGACCCAGTGGCTGCAGGGATGAGTGGTGGTGGGTGATGGGGGGGATTTGGGTACGTGGTGGTGCCACTGCTGCTGTAAGGGAATGGGGCTCTGCAGCTTGGTCCAGAGCTGATGGCTTGGGGACACTGCAGCCCCCAGTAAGGACCTGAAGGGATTGGGACATGGGAGAACCTCCAGCCCTCTACTCCCTACTTATGCCACCTGCCACCCCCCAGCTATGGGGACACCCATAAGCTCTGCTCAGCCCAGCCCTCCCCACCCCACCACCATTCCCCTTCTCAGCCTGTCAGTGAATTCTTATGGAGCCTTTTTTAGCTCTTGCCTGACCCGAATGCAAGCCAAGGGCACTGAGGAGCCCTTTATGCTCCCGACGCTCTGTCCCACTTTGTAAATAAAGTGGGTGCTGTTCCCTGGCTGAGCCCCAGCCCTCAGGCAGCCCCAGTGCACAGCATTGCTCTGGGTCCACGCATCCCTCCTTTGCACCGCAGCTCTGTGAGCGCAGGCTTCACCCCATGCATTGTGGCATGGGGAGGGGGGGAAGAGAGGAAAAGATGGCAGCAATTTAAAAGGAGGAAAAAAAGAAATAATACCTGGCTCTGCTCAGCACCCGTGCACCCAGCACAGGGTTTGCATGCGGGTGCAGCGGTGGCTGTGCATGCAGCACCAGGCGCAGTGTAGAGCACATGCACCGCCGTGTGGCAGCAGCCAGGCACAGCCTTGTTGCATGCATCACATCCCTGCTACGGGCTGCAGCAACACCACTGCTCCCCCACAATCCAGGGCCACAGCAGCCAGTGGGGGTCCTTTCTCTTTGCCCACCCCCCTCTCTCTTTTCCCCTGTTCTCAGTGCTTTATTTATTCCCCCCATGGCACAGCTCAGGCTGGGGGCTGGATGTGGCCGTGAATATCAAAGGGGCAGCTCTTCTTCTCTTTTCTCTTTTTTTTTTTTTAAAGACTGTAAATATAGATAGAGCTTTATTTTGTTAATAAGACGACGAGTAACTTAACCTGTATATTTCACATACTTGTTTACAAACTGCCCTCTCCACCCCTTGGCACAATAAAGATGATGTTTTGGAGCTCAGCTCAGGGCTGGGTCTGGCCAACCCCAGGGGCTTGGGATCCAGATCTGGGAGCTTCCTTCCCCCTTCCCACCTGTTTTCCTGCTCCATACGATGCTTTCTCTGTGCTGTTCCATTGCTCTTTCCTCTGCCCTCTCCTCCCTTTCCCCTTCTCACCTGTCTCATCCCCACTTCTGGGGCTCAGCCTCCTCCTCCTGTTGCCTCCTTGAGCCAAATGCTCCATGCTGCCCTGCCTGAAGCAGGGACACTGCACTGCTGGAGAGGTGGGAGGGAACAACAGCAACACACCCTGTGATGAGGAACCCCCCCTCAACTCCTGCACCAGCCCAAGTCCTGCACCAGGCACCACAGATCCATTAGCCCCCAATTTCCAGCTACCAGCAGCTTTTATTGTGCACCAAAACAACCACCAGATGCAACAAAAGTCGCAGGTTTTTGCTGGGTTTAGGTTCCTGTGCCCTGGCTGAGGGGGCAGGTGCTTTTTCCCATTGCATCTGCCAAGCAACCAAGGCAAGTGACCATGTCCCCCAGCCCCCACCTGATGCACCACCACTGTCATGAGCTGGGCAGTGCTCGGTGGGATGGGCCCATCCTTGCAGAGGGGACAGCAGCCAAATACCAATTGGGGACAAAGCTGTACCCACTTGTTGGGACAGGTTGGCTCCATCCACCTTCTGCCAGGGCATCCCCATGTGGGCCTCCAGAGCTGCACCAATGGGGGTGCCACTCTCTGGACCTGTGGCTGCACTGAGCTCCCCCATACGGGGGATATAGGGGGTTATAGAGCTGAGAGCCCCCCCCTGCTGCACTGTGGGATGCTGCAGGTGAAGCTGATGGGGCCATGGGGAGGTGCAGCCTGAAGCTGAGCACAGAACAGTGCTTGAAGCACTGCTGAGGATGCTGCCTTCGGTGTCTTGCAGTGCCATGGCAGCAGCACCCATCCTGCTTGGAAAAGTGTCCCATGCTCAGATATAGCCCCAGCTCTGGGGTGAATACAGACCTATAAAGGGTGGTTCTCGGGGTCAAGAGCACTGAGCAGGCAGGGCAGAGGGGACAGTGAAGCTGACAGGCACAGCGTGAGCACAGGGCAGCTAAAGCATCCCAGCAGTGCTCAGTGCTCCTGAATGCATGGATGAGGGGTCCCATTTCCTCCCAGTGCCAGGCCCAGCAGCAGCAATACCAGCAAGACACAGGGCTGCCAGGCAGTGGGGCTGAGCCAGGCTTGCTGTAAGGCGATGGTGAGGTGTCCTTGTGTAGGCAGGGACCTCTCCGTGGTCCTCTTGAGGATCTCATGGTCCAGTCTTGGGTATGTCCAGGGTCTCCTTTAATCGGTGGCTGGGGCAAAGTTCTTCTTCCCCCTTCCCACCATTGGGACCTGCCCTCACCCCTGGGTGGGGAGGGGGCGAGGGAGGTGCCAGGGCTGTGGATGCAGCAAGGACAAAATAACTCAGGGTCCCATGGGCCAGAGCTGCTATTTGGAGATCTGCAGGGCTGTGACCACTGGCTTCATCTTGAAGTACTGCCTAAACCTTAGCTTTGCATATCTGCCAAAAGAGGGACAGACATGAGACATGGACCCAGCTTGGGTCTTGGGATATCTCCAGTATGGAGCGCTCAGACATTGGTCCTCTCAGCTCTGCAGAGCTCAGCATGGACTCACCTTAAGAAGTTAAAGTCTATGGTAGAGTATTTATCCTGGATCAGACCCCAGCATGCCCAAAGGAAATGGGACGCCTGCAACAGACAGAATAGGGATCAGAAGCAGCACAGCCCAGGTGTGGGTTTCTATAAGGTGCTCTCTGTGGGGCAGCCCCCAACCCTCACCCAACTGCACCTGAACCCCGTGAATGAAAAGCAGAACGTGGGGACAAGTTGGATCCTTCCCACCTCCATCACTCACCAAAGAAAACTTGTTCACTTGCACGTAAAGAGCTTCCAGCTCCTTCTCAGACACAGTGACCCCGGTGCCTCCTTGTCCCCCCTGGGTGAGCTGCTTGTAGGCCTGCAGGTAGGAGCGCAGCCACTGCAGCTGGGTCTCCTTGCTGGGGTACAGGCGGTAGTCCACCTCCTTCACACCTGCAAGAGGAGAGGGGTTAGTGGTGGCCATAGGATCTATCTTCCAGGGCATATGGATGTAGCCAAGGTGTTCTCCCCATGTGAGTGAAACTACTGCACCTCTGGGCTTGCATAGAGGAGTTGAGCCCTCTGATTTGAGGCAGCCACGTGGTTAATAGAGCTGAGTTCTTGCAGGCTTCACACCTCAACCAGTGGATCAAGGCAAGCAGAGATGCTGCTCTGCACATCACCCAAAGATCTGTGGCCATTTCCCATTGTGGCTTAAGAGATGCAGCTCCCTCCTTCATCCCTCGAGGACAAGTGGATAGTGGGGAGCTGCTCCAACCCAGGGAGAGCTTCAGAGCTCACCTGCAAACTCATTGAAGTGGTTCCCAATGTCGAAAGCCTGGTAGTTGTAGCCAGTGTACTCATAGTCGATGAAGCGGACGTGCTCTGCAAAGGAAAGCAATGGGCTGGAGCCATCAGCACCAGGGAGGGGGGGGGAACAAAGTGACCCCTCTGCTGCTGTCACTGACCTTGCTCTCTGTTGTAGATGATGTTCTTGCAGAGCAGGTCATTGTGGCACAGCACGACGGGGGAGCCCAGCTGTGAGAGTGTATCCTTCATCCAGGCCAGCTCATGTTCCAGCATCTCCAGGCTGGGCACATCCTGGTGGAGGCTGGGGAAGGGGAGGGGGCAGAATCACTTCTGCTCACAGGGAACCTCCCATAGGGGCAGAGGGAAAGCGTTGCTCCTGCTTCCCTTTGTGCGTGTTATAAACGAGTTCATTAGTGACACAGAGCAGGGATTGGTAGGGAAGCTCAGCTCAGGTACATCCTGCGTGGTCCCCCAGGGCACCTAGCACAACCTCATCCATTCCCTTCATCTCTAAGACTGACCCAAAGGTGATGGGAATTCTTTGAGTCCTCCAGGCCCCACACACTGTAACCTCTGCAGCTGCAGTTCCAAGAATGGAGCACGTTAATAATTACCAAATTGGCTTCATGTAAGGTGCAGAGTTGGGTAAAGAACAGCCCTGCAATCCCATCCAAGGGACCTGGTTAATTATTTGCCTGATTTTGGGTTTGTTCACCTCTGCCACCTCTGGGGGCTGCCTGCATCCTTCCACAGAACTGATGTGCCCTCACTCACCTGACATGAACCCAGGCTCCCAGCATGGCATCGCCCCCTCAGCAATGGGATAAAGTGCTTTGAAATAGAGCTGGGCTGCCAGCATCCCCTCCAGCAGTGCTAGCAGAACCCTGCTGCTCAGATCCCGCTGTAAGAAGAGCTTTGGGCTCCATTTTATTCTAGTGATGGCATAAATCACAGGCAAAATTCACAGGGAGGAGGAGGGTTATCACAGCACATGGGTGTCTATGGATCAGGTCAGACCCTGCCCAACTTCTGGGCAGCCATAGCACAGAGCTCCTGCAGCAGGCAGCTGAGGGTACCTCCATCCTATGAACACCCCAAGCTATGAGGGGCTTGTAAAACCTTGCTCACAGAGGAACCACATGTGCCCAGCACTCCCCAAGCCCCTGCTCAGGAAGCCCAGACTCCAACAGAGGCTTTACCTGTGGACCCATGTCCCATAGGAAGAAGACCTACAGATGGGTGGGCAGTGGGTGCCCAAGCCAGAGCCTGGCTCTTTGGGATCCCTCTGCCTTTACCTGGGGTTGGGTACCTTTGGGCTGAGGTGCGTCTTCACGAGGGCGAGGTATTTGTGCAGCTTCTGCCAGAGGATGGGTTTGGGGAGGCTCCCATTGGCGTGGATGGCATGAACCCGGGCCATCTCCTGGGCCACCAGCCTGGAAATGAGTAGAAGTGTGAGTGAGAGTCCGAGCTGGCTCAACAGAGATGCCCCAAAACACACACACAGCCCAGCTAACTCCCTGTTCTTTGCCAGCCTCTGAAGGATCTCGAATCTGAGTCAGCATTCACCTATCCAGGGTGAGCTCAGACAGAAGCCACGATCCTGTAGTCATAGCTGTAAAATCACAGCTGCTGACTCAGCCCCACTGGAGTGCACAGCACTGGGGATTCTGACCCCATCACCACCCAGGTCTGAGCATGGCAAGGGTAGGACTGGAGCACCTGGGTGCCAGTTTGGACCAAAGGCAGAGAGGAAGAGAGCTGAAAACATGGTCCCACTTCACCCTGCTCCCTCCCTCACCCCATATCCCCAGCACTGGGGGGTCCCACACACCTGAATATGCGGGGGTCCCTCACATGGTCGGGTCCCAGGGCGATGCCAGGCAGGAACTCATAGCAGAGCCCATTCTGGAAGGCGCAGTAGAGGTCGGGGGCACAGCCATGGGCACGTAGCACTTGGAAGTTCCTCAGCTCTGTCTCCCGGTCCACAAAGAGCTCCGTCTTTCTGCCATAGACACGGACCAGCACTGCATCTGCCATGTCCTCATCCGTGTAGCAGGCAACCAACTTGTTGGTGATGCCGTCGGTGAAGAGCTGCAGGGGAGAAGGGGCGGCAGAGCGATGCCCGCACGTCCCTGCCATGCAGGATGGGCACTGGGATCCCCCTTCCACATGGCACAGACACAGCACTGGCAGTTATAGGCAATGGGGAAAGGGATGCAGCGGCATGAAAAGCTCCTGTGGGATATGGCATGAGATTGAATGGGTGCCTGGGGCTCTGCATGGGTACAAGGCTTCAGCTGCATCAAACTGTGAGTGTTTCTGGGGAGGGGGGGAGGAAACCTGCTGCTGTTTTTCACCTCTTTGCTTAGGGGCAGCGAGATGTGCTGTAAGCACAGCCAGCATCTCAGCGACCCTGGGAACCGGTCCCAAAAACAACCAGCCCTTTTGGCACAAACCACCAAAGGCACAGCAAACAAGGCTGAGCAAACACCACCACCCCATCTCCTCCTCCTGACCCTCCCCGCCGGGGGGTCACGAGTCGCTGATAGGCAGGGACGTCTCTGCTGGGGACGTCTCATGTCATTGCTCTGATGGTTCCTCACAGATGGAAAGAGAGTTTTGTTCTCTGGGAGCCCCAATTTGGCCGCCTGCCCACACACATGTGGGCCCTGCTCATCCTGTGCTGGGGTCCTCACCCTTCCCTGGGTTGCAGCACCATCTCTATGGGTATTACAAGGGGTTTGGGTTCCCATAACAAGGGCAGGATGCTCAGCCAAGGAGGGGAACCATCCTCAGTGTGTTCTCCCTTCATCTCCTCGCTGTTTGGCGAGACGGAGCCGGTGTGATGATGCTGGGAGGGTGCGTGGTAGGGAGCAGCGGTGCTCGGGGGTGGGACAGCTAATTTTAGACAGCTCACTCAGCAACTCACGCTCCTATGTGGGGTGCCTATATATAGGGCTTCCCTATGCAGCCTGCTGAGGGAAACTCTGCACTGGAATTACACAGCTGGGCATTACAGGCTGCGGTGTCCATCATCCTCACACCCACAGCTGGGCAAGGTGATGCTGCATGTAACCAGGCTGCAATTCCCACCCAACCAACCTGTCTTCCTACCACAATTTCAGCTCTCCTTGCCCTGCCAGGCTCCAGTAATCCAGCATTATCCAGTAATCCAAACTGCAGGGCTGTGCTGATGTCTACCAGCTGCATGTGCACATCTACAGGTGAGCAGCTCCTCCTCAAGGTGCTCAGCGCTGCCTCCAGGCCAGGTCCATGCAGTGCAGCACCTTGTTTTGCTGCCTCCCGGCCCCATCAGCCCTTTTCAGTGGATTTAATGGGATTACAGAGCTTTATCCCCTTTGAATTCCAGGCCATTGAGTTTGGAGACGGCTCATGTTGGGGGCAGCTCCTCCATAGGAGGTGTATGTGTAAGTAAGGGGAAAGTAAGTGCTGTGTAGCAGCCCCAAGCTTTGTCCATACATACTGATGAGGTGCAGCTCTGTGCTTTCCTGCAGCCCTATGTCCCCACGCTGGCTCTCTTTGAGCACCAAACACATCACAGCAGCACTGGCCCTTGTTGCAGCAGAGCACCTTGCTGCCAAAGTTAAGCTAAAACAAATCCTAGGAGGGAGGGACAGCAGAGCCCTTCGCTGTGCCCAAATCCTTGCAGTCCTGCTGTTTCCCTTTGGAGGTAATCATGCTGCTTGAGTCACTGCAAAACCACTCCAGCAACAGAGATACAGCTGCCCAGGGAGCAACCAAAAGGATGAGGAGCAGCACAACATGCAGTACATGAGGCTGAGGAGCCTGGCAGTGGGATGAGACCAAGCACCCGACCTCCTTATTTTGTGCACCCCGTCCCAAGCACAGGGAGGGTTTTCCATGCTGCAGGCACAGGCTGGCACAGTCCCTGCAGGCAGCTGTGCCCCAACACTGCACACCGAACCGGGCACTGCTCCAGTCTACAGAGGGAAGCTAACAGGAACATTAATAGGAACCAGCTGAGAACCACGCACCGCTCCAATCCAATCCCAATACCTCTCACAGAGAGAAACGTAACCAGAGGATTTCCCCTTGATGTCTCCTAAGTTTTCTTTTATTCTGTTTTTGGTTTTTTTTTTTGGTCTTTTCTAAATTAAAAACATACCCAGCACATACGAGCTGCTGCTGAATGCAAACTCCTCTCCATTCCTGAGCAGAACCTGCTCCCTGTAGGCTCCCCATAAGCTCCATAGAGCTGTATGAGGTGCTGTGCAATGCCCGGGACATTTCCTGCCCTCTCAACTATGCAGCCTGAGGAACTCAAACTCCAAGCTTCCTGTCCCTTACCATCTGCCCTTTCATATGTATTTTCCTGCAGCTTCTTGTATTTAATTACACTTGGCTATTAATACATTTTTAATGGCACTCCAGGCACACAGGAAGCGTGTGCCTTCAGAGGACATGCATGCACACGTACGCGTGGTTGAGTGCATCCAGCTCTGCCTCCTGCCTGCTCCATACCCATCCCATGACATCCCATGGCAATGAAGCCCCCAACAACCTCCTTTCTGCCCCCCACACCTTGCACACCTGGGTATAGGTGTGGAAGAGGACAGGGGCTGCAAAGCCCCAGCAACTTCTGTGCCAGCTTGGGATAAGCGAGCCCTGCTCTATGCAGGATGTCAGCACCCATCCCAACTCACTCTATGCAAAGGAAGCGACCTGGTAGAAGTGCAAACCTGCTGCTAACCCACATGAACCCTGCAGCTGTGATGCGTGGCGTCTGGTGGCACTGCCATACAGTGTGGGTTAATGCTGGGGGTTGACAGCACGACCCCCAACCTCCAGCCCTGAGGGACCTTCTGCATCTGCATCTCATCCTACATGAGGATTCCGTGGCTCCTCATGGTGTACCCAAAGCCTGCAGGGGAAAGAGGAGGGGGCTCGTTGTATGAGAGCTCTGCACACCTGAGAGAACGGGGCATCGGCATGACATACCCTCTACGTCAGGCCCTACATCCCCCGCAGTGCATCCTATAGCCGCCCTCACGGGACCCCCTCCGTGCACCCCCCTTACCTTGGTCTTCACCCTGGCCGGCTCCCAGCTGGGTCTCAGCTCCCGCATCAACCGCAGCGCTCCGGGCAGCACATCCCCTTCATCCACCAACACACCGAGCTGTAGCACGCCAGGAACCCCAAGACTTCCACCTCCTCCCCGTTCCGTTTCCCAACAATCCGGACATCGGCCGGGCGGTCCGGCCATCCCCGGCTCCGATCGCCCCGACCCTCGGCCCATGTGCCGGGGGCTGCCGCGGGGCCGGCGGCCGCGGGGAGGAGCCGCCCGTCGTTGGGAAGCCATGAGTCACCGGCCCGCCTCCCGTCGCCCGCCTCCCGCACCAGCGCCCGCCCGCATTGTGAGGTCAGCGGGACCCGCACCGGCCCCGCAACGGGGAACGCTCCGAACGCGATGCTCGCCGACTCCGGGCATCGCCGCTTTGCGAACCTATGGGATGAATCCCGGAGCCCCCTCGGCAACGCTGATGTCTCGGGGGGATTCGGGAAGCTCAGCGACGTGAGGCTGAGCTTTGGGATCGGGGCTCAAATGGATGGGGAAGGAGGATAACACAGGGCTGCTGCAGCGAGGTTATGGGGTTGGGAGGGGATGCAGCACCCTCCCAGGTTATACCCCGAGGTAACCGGGTGGCATCCTATAGTTTGGGGGCTGGGTGATGTGTAGCCGTGAGTCAGACTCAAGTCGGTCTCATCCAGCTTAAAAGTTGGACAGGGTGATTTGTTTGTGTCCCTTTCAAATCAATGTGTTCTGTAATTCTATGATCTCCACCGGGAGCTGCACCCAGTGGGGTCCCATCCAACCCAAAAGCTGATCCTTCTGGGTCCCTTCTGAATCAAACCCCCCCCAATTCTATGATCTCCACCAGTTCTCCCTGTGCTCACACTCATCTCACATCAGCTGGGGTTTACAGGTGAGCTGCAGAGAGGTTGGGTGGTTAAAGACAGAGCAGCACCCACCTGCCAGCCCCATTGACACCACTGCAGCCTCAGTTCATTATCAAAGGAAATAACAACTGCTCCGAGCACAGAATGCCCCCTCCAAAGTTTACAGCTGGCTGCGGCTGCAACAGACTAAATGGACCATGGAGACTTGGGGAAAATCGTTCAAGGAAGGGGAAGAAAATAAACCAGTTCCCTGCGTTGCTATATATAGAGAGAGCGCTGTCAGATTTAATAGGATGGCTGTAATTGCTCCGGCCTCTTTGCTGGGCCGAGCGTGGCCTAATTGCTCGCCTGTAACGATCACAAGTGTTAATACGGGGCAGTTGCGGGTTAGCAGTGCCTTGCAGCCAGCTCTGCACAGCAGGCACCAGGAAATGGCCCTGGCACAGGCTATTAGAGGTGCTAATGGGCAGACCGAAGGGCCAGCAGCAACCTAGAACGTTTTTCTCTCCTGCTGCTCTGACTGTGCTGAACAGGAGCAGAACCAGACCCAAAGATGCATCCTGTCTGGGATGAGCCCCACCGCTTTCAAGCATCTCCCTATGGCTGTAGGGCTCCAGAGCTGACCCGTATAGAACCACCCTCCCACCCCCAGCTTCCCTCTGCCCCCTCCCACTGCTCTCCCTGCCTCACAGTGCTGAAGAAGGGGATGGAAAGCAACAAGGAACATCCAGGGTGCCTTTCCCATCCCAGTGATGTGCAGCTTGATGGTAAGAGGTTTAAACACTCAAGCTTGGCTACATGCTGCCCAACACCCTTCCAAGGGCAAAATCTGGCGGCTTGGCCACTGCTCAGAGCCTGGGCCTTGCAGGAAAGAGGGCTGGCAAGGCTGCAGCCTGGCTGGCAGCATCCCATGCTGTGCTGGAAGGGGAATTACTCCCAGCCATCCTTAGGGTCTGCCCTGATAAAGCAGCAGCCATTGCTGGTGGTGGGGTGAGGAGGAGAAGCTCCTGCAGCTTATCACTGTGCTCAGTGCCTGAGCCCACAACAAGGATGGGATGAGAGCTCTGCCAACTGCTCTGCTTTGGGAAGGGCTCAGATTTGCAGCTGGTGGTTCTCAGCTCTTCAACACGAAGGGGAAGAGCAGCCTGCAGTGCTGCCCACCCCATAGCAGCTGCTGTGGTGGATCCCAGCAGACAACACTCGTTCCCCAGTTCCCAGAACAGAACTTTTCCTCTTTTCCCCCTCAGAACACTCAACTTCCTGCTGCTCTGGGGACGTTTAATATTAAATTACAGAGAGGGGCAGGGTTAACACCAGCTGTAAGAACCATCACTGGAAGCAGCCTGATGATACCGATTCATTTTCCTCCCATCTGAGAACAAGAACAGCAACCAAACATCACTCCGCAGGGTCTGCAACCTGCAAGCTCCTCTGCCCCAGCCAGCAGCAATTCACATCACTCTGCAAAGCCCCCCCGAGGTGCAGCTCCAGCTGCAGGATCCCACTTTGATTCCTCCATACGATGCTCCCAGGCTCTGCTCTCCCCCCTCCCACCCTCACCCCATGATATCAGAGGCTCTCGGGAAGCAGAGCGGGGGTTTTGGAGTGGGAGAACACGAGGCTTTGCAGTTGCTTCAGTGCAGAGAGGAGGTGGCTGTGCTTTAAGGAAGCTCTGCTCTCGTTTGTGTGTGTTGAATCGTTCACCCCCTCAGCTGGCTCCCAGCACCCCCCGGCGGTCAGCGGGCGGTGGCGAAGCCGATACGGTTGTTGCGACGGTCGAATTTAGTGTAGTAATGCCCGATGAAACTGGCACCCAGGATCCAGAGGGGTCCAGCAGGGGGAGGGATGTCCAGCCCTGTGAAAGCCACCACGCAGATGTCCTCCCCGTACTGGGTTTGCTGCAGAGAGGAACAGACTCTATGGCAGAGATGGAAGGAGGGAGATGTCCAGCTCAGTGCATGCCCTGTGCTTGGCATCGATTTCCCTTCTACCACAAAGGGATACACAAAGAGCCCAGCTCTGTTGGCCCCATATATCCCCAACCCAAGGAAGCAGCAGTAGGTTGATGCTCTGGCTCACCTGGACACCTCTGCTGTACATGAAGGTGTGGGGAAACAACAGGCAGCATCACTCTGTGACTGCTCTTAGGGATGCTCCAGGAGAACTGCATCCCCACCAGCATCCCACCCTCATACAGAGACACAACTTACCCGGAGGATGTAGGCTGAGCCACCAAGTGTGTACACCTTCCCACCCAGGTGGAAGGAGATGTTGGGCAGCTGAGGGACCTTCTCACAGTCAACCACGTACTGCAGGAGGAGGAGGAGGAGGCAACACTGAGCCCTGGGATGGGCTGGGGAGAGTGTGGGGATGAAGCCAGGCTTTTCTCACCTCTCCTTCAGTCATCTCTGCTGCTCCAATGGCTTTCATCAGCACAGACACAGGGCCAGCTGGGCCAGTGATGTAGGATGCTCCGGTGTCAATGGCCACTGAGCAGCCCTCCTTGCAGAACAACGTTTCAGCCCCTACAGACACCCTGGGACAGAGGATAGAGGGGGACCCTGAGCTCTCATGGTTATCACAGCTCAGAAGCAGCAGCTGTGCAGAACATGTGCTGATCCCAGTGCCTCCAGCACACAAAATCCCTTGGGATCACTCCCTTCAATTTCCTCAGATGTGAAAGCAAGGCTTCATCGTGTATCTTTTATTGTTGTTGGTGGTATTATTGCTATTTATTAAGCTAAACAAAGCAGAATTGTTTCAGCATCTCACGCTGCTCCTGCAGGCTGACAGGGGTTAAATTCTTCTACCTCAGCTTCCAAGTGGAATCAGCCCACAGTTCCTCCCCCTCTGCATTCCCCAGCACTGTGAGATGAGCATCATCGTGGTGCAGCTCTGTGCTGGAGGAACCAACCCCACTCCCTCTCCCTCTGAGAGCAGAAAGCAGCCCACAGCCCCATCCTCCCAAGCCCACCTTTGTGTGCTCAGGGCAGTATTTAGGTTATGTACCCCATATCCTCACCCCTTCATGTTGATCTGCCAGTACCCATTCCTGCTGATGCTCAGGTAGTGGAAGTCCCCGGTGTAGTAGGCTGGGTCGGTGCCCCCCAGAATGATTTCCCCACCAGGCTTCAGAGGAGCATTCCTAGGGTTGCAAAGCACAATGGGGCGACCCTCCTTTGCTTGGGGTTTCTGGGGCAGGGAGCATGCAGTGCTGTCAGCCTGGTGAGCAGTAGCAAAGCAGGAGAAACCCTGAGTTAGTGTAGGGGATGTGAGACTTCAAGGGTGAGGAGTAGGGCAGGTGAGGGCAGAGCTCAGTGCAAGGCTGGAGCTTATAGGAACCAGCAATGGGGTCTGTGATGCTGTCAGTGGGTGCTGCCTCCAGAGGGCTCATGCTTTTCATCTTCTTACTTTGAAGCTCTGTAAAGAGAGAGATGCTCTGTGAGCCTGTGGTCTGTTGGTGGCTGCACCCCAGAGTGCCAAGGGCACTCAAGCAGCAACCTGACCAGGCTGTGGTGGCAGCTAGCATCCTTGGGACTCATTCATTATTAAAGAATCCATCTTTAGATGGGATAAAGAGCTACAGTCTCTACTTAGGCATGCATCTGCCTCCTGTGCTGCTTCATTTAGCCCGGCTCCTTCAGGCACCCTTGGCCCAGCCTGAGTTCCACAGCCCCAGCCATGGCTTCTTCAAAGCCCCAAGCTGTAGCTCCAGCACTCTGAGGCTGCAATCCCACAGCCCTGCAAAGCAATATCCTCCCCATCCCGAGACCCACCGGCTGTAGTAGACAGAGAACACATCCTCCTTGAGGATCTGCTGGGAGAGGATCCGGTCGAAGACGGGGGTGATGCCATCAATGGCCTGACTGGGGTAGCCCATGCCCAGGACCCCATCAAACCTGGCAAAGATGAAGGGAAATGCAGGCAGCACCGTGGCCTCAGCAAAGACCTGGATGATGGGGATGTCCGATACCTGGGGAGGGCACAAGTGTCTCTGCATGGAGATGGGGGGGGCAAAACCCAGCAGAGCTCCCATATTTTTGGGTTAATGGTTGTACTTATAAGGGATAAGGGATGCTCCAAAAATCAGGGTGTGCCCTCACCATGACCACATCCTGGCTGAGGAAGCCTTTGACGCTGCCTGTCCCATAGCGGATGGCAAAGCCTGTACCATTGGCTATGTATGTCCGTGACTTGGAGGAGTCATAGCGGCTGTGGGATACTGGAGAAGAGGCAGAAAGGCATCAGAAACAGCAAGGGAAGGGGTAGCAGGGCCAGCAAGATCCCTGAGCATCCCTTGAGAAGAATGGATTTGTCCACATCCACTGGAAAACCAAAGGGTGAGGATGGAGAGTGTCCCCTCCCACCCCCAGCACTCACTGCAGGCGCTGTAGAGTGGGGAGCACTTGCAGGACGGCACCCACAGGTTGGCTGAGCCCGTGTCAAAGACCACCTTGAAGGTCTGTGGGGGGGTTCCGATGCTGATCTCGCCATAATACTGCGTCTGGAAGGAGCATAGAACCAGCAGAATGACTCGGGGTGGGTCCTCCAGGCTGACAGGACCTGAGAGGTGAAGGAGAACGGGGGGCAACAAACCCCCGTGCGTGGGGAGGGGGCTCACATCCAGGTAGTTGGTGAGGAGGGTGGGAGCTGTTCCGTTTCGGGGGCCGCCCGCCCCCCAGCTCCTCTGCCGCAGCTCTGGGTACACGTCGGACACCTTCATACCCATCTCCTTTAGGGTCTGCCGGATGGAGGGCATCCTCCTCAACGCGATCCTATGG
Organism: Coturnix japonica; assembly: GCF_054131305.1. NCBI lineage: Eukaryota > Metazoa > Chordata > Aves > Galliformes > Phasianidae > Coturnix > Coturnix japonica. The sequence continues at coordinate 2,968,427 of NC_140700.1, forward strand.
GGAAGAGGAGGGGGATGCAGGGGTGGGGGGCACCCCCAAAAGACCACAACTCCCGGCTCTGGGAGATCCGGGCTCTAGGTGGCAGCAGTTGCCCGCTGGGTCCCAGCCCAGCAGAGGGATGCGCGGATATGGGAAGGGGGCACCCTGCTGCGGGGGTACCCAACACACACCGGGAGGTTCATGCTGTGCTGAATTCAGCCTGAGGCTCAGCTCGTTGCTTTTGCAAGTGGAAGGAGTCGTGCTGGCTTCGGAAGGTTGGAATGGAGAGAGAGGTGCTGCAATGCCATGCAGTGCTCAGAGGGGAAGAGAAGCAAGGAGGGTGAGGTGTGCTTAGAGCCGGAGAGAGGAAGGAAGGTGTTTCTCAGCAGGTCTGGAGGAGCAGAGAGGAGAGCTCTGTGGTCCTTAATGCCAAAAAACAAACAAACAACCCCCCCAAACAAACAAGGAGATGGTAAATCCCAGCACACGGTGCTCCTTTAGCAACAACTCTACCTCTGCAAAGCCAGGGCTGGTGAGTGGAAGAAGTCGGCACTCCATGCAACAGCCACGATGAGCAGACACTGCTGCACCCTCCTGCTGCCTCCTGCCAGCATCTCGTGCTCCCAACGTGGTCTCCTCCTTCACCAGCCACTTCTCCTCATGCCAAAGGGGAGGCTGCTTTATAGGCTGAGTTTCTGCCTTCCCATGGGTTTCTCCTCCCAGTTGGCTGAGGGAGTTCTGGGCTGCCCACGATGGAGGGCAGCATGATTGTAGGTGGGCACAGCCAGATATCAGGGCTAGTAAGGGCAGCTCTGAATAGCTGGGAGCTGATAACCTCCATTCTTTGCAGTTGATAGCATTGCTATGCGTCAGCCCTGAGCACCAACAGTACGATGCATGAAAGGCATGGGCCAGATGCTGCCATCAGGCAAGAGAAATAGACAGTGGTGGGGACACATGGGTTGGAGGCTTAGGTCTGGTCCATCTATGCTGCTAAAGAGCAGAGAAAGGGGGGAATGGAGGAATAGGGATTTCCTATGGGGCTGGGAATGACAACTACAGCCCCCACTTGGTCATGCAGACACTGGCCATGAACCTACCAATGCTGCTGCCCCTATGGGGGCTGCTCTGAGCACTGCAAAGGGGAAAAGCCCCCCCTTCCCCTTGTATTCTGACACCAGTGAGGGAGCAGAGACTTGTGCTGAACTCATTGCAGTTGTCTGAGCAGTTGCAGCCTGGCCAAACACAATGTGATCACTGCAGAACAGCTCATGGTGCCCAACCAGCACAGGGTGGGGACACACCGGTGATGCAGACAGCAAGATGAACTGCTCAATAACTGCAGCAGCAGGGGACTCCTTCACACAAGGTGGGCTGCTGGATCCCAGCACTTGATGTTGCTGTTCCTTGCTCAGCATCCAGCTCTGGTGCATGGGGGATGGCTGCTGGATTGAGCCCCATGGCTCCAAGCCCAGCATTTGACCTCAGGACCCAAGGAACCTCAGTGGGAAATGACTGCAGCAGCAATAAAAATGTTCTCAGAACAAACCTGATGACACATTTGCCCCTTCCTCGAAGCCCTCAGCTACACAAACACACTGGTGCCAGGATTTGCTCAGGGCACTGCTGGCACCCTCACCTGGGGACACAGATGTGGGGGACACAAGGAGGCACCCCCCCCCCCTCCCCACCTCACCTCCAAACATGGGTCTTCACAGCCTCCTCCACCCCAGTCTCCTCAGGGCTTTCGGTCTTGGTATTTGGAGCCAGGGGAGGGCTTAACCCGATGGGCACCTCATCAGCCATGGCCCCATTTCTCCCCAGCCCTGACGTCTTTTCCCATGCCAGGCTCCAGGGCTGCGTCACCAGGGGCAGCCTTGTGGGGTCAGGAGGCAGCATCCTAACCCCTGGCAAGGAGCCACCAGGCATAAATCCCCTTTCCAGGCATCCCAAGTGCTCATAAGTCCCCAGAGGAGGAACTTTGGGGTACAACATCACTTCCAAAGGGGTCGAGTCATCCAGGGGAGGGTGAACCCAGGGTGTGGGGCTCTGGGGTTTCCATCTCTGCTGTAATCAGGAAGAGCATATCCACAGGACCTCAAGGATGCTCCTCAGTGCATGGAACCTCCCTCCAAGCAAGGAAAAACCCCATGGGGCATTTTCCACCACCAATAGGACAAGCAGCTGGTACACGGGAGCAGTGATAGAAAGACCTGGTGTCATGGGTTACCTAGATTTACCTGTGCCTGTGAGCTTTGCTCACATCAACCCAACCTGTTATTGCAGTCTGGGGATGGGAGGATGTCAGGCAGAGTTGAGACTCCCCCCCAATTTGATTCCCTTGCTTCTGTGATGGACACCAGCAAGCAGACACAGCATCACAACCACACACCAGGGATGCTGTGGGTCCCAATCACCTGCACAGTGGCCAAGCCCACCAAGCAGCTGCCCAGCTCCAAACCCCAGTGCTTTGCCATAGGAAATGATGCCTGCAGGATCAGTCCCACTTCTGCCTTCCTCCAAGCTCACACCAGCAGACCACAGAGAAGGGGATTCAATGAGAGAAGAGACACTCACACTACATACATCCCCTTCCAGGCAGCAACATCCCATAAGCACAGCCCCAAAAGCAGCAGTAGAAGAACCCCAACCTCTAGAGGCTGCCATGCTTCATCCCTGCTAAAGGGCTTTGGGACCCCAGGTGTAGCAGAGGAAACACCACCCCATATCAGCTGAGCTGCTCCCAAATCTGCTCCCACCTGCTGCAGATCCTGTTAGTACCACCAGCACACTCAGGCCATGCTCCAATCAGGAGGGAACATGTTTAACTCGAACTCGTTAATTAATTCCTGCTATTTAAGAAAGGTATCAGCACAGGGACCAGCTTTGATGTGATTGCCCTGGTTTAATTAAACTCATTGCTTGCATCCAGCTTCCCAAGTGCCCGTAGAATCCTGGTTCGTATCCATTGAGCTCATTGTTCTGACTGCAGAGCTGTGGGGTTACCCAACCTGTTCTTTCCTGGATAGAGATTGTTCTGCATCCCAGCAGAGCAGTTCCTGTCCCCTGCCCATAGAGCTGCCCCCACACCAGCCCCACTGTGCTGCCATCACTACACCCAGCCCTGCATCCCATGGGAAATAGGGCTGTGGGAAAAGTGAGTGCTCAGACAGCGGCCCCATGTCCATGTGCTGCCCTACAAGTGCATCAGCTCCCCCTCCCACCCCAATACCCCAATTAATTCATAACCTTGGATGTCGTTTGCTTTTTCGTGGTCACTGGATTTCAAAGGGGTAATTTACTCTCCTCCGATCAGGTCATGAAACGTTAATGTGGTTTAATGGGTGTTTTCCTAACCTCCCCTGCCCTCTCCCTCTGCTCCCTGGGCTCTGCTTGGTCCTGCTGGGTGCGTGGGAAGGCAACTGCAGCCACTGGGGATGTCCCCATGCCACCTTCAGCCATGGCCATGGGAAGTTCTCCATGTCACCCCCAGCCATGGCCATGGGAAGGTCTCCATGTCACCCCCAGCCATGGCCATGGGAAGGTCTCCATGTCACCCCCAGCCATGGCCATGGGAAGGTCTCCATGTCACCTCCAGCCATGGCCATGATGCTTCTTTGTGGCTTAGGTGTAGGCTCCAAGCCCCAGAAAAGGATCACAGTCTCAGTATTGTCTCAGTTTTTACAATTAAATCCAGCTCACATGAGGGAATGACAACAACAACAACAGCAACAATAATAATAACAATAATAATAATAATAATTACAAAGCCTGCCTGGCACAGCCTGTGAGGCACCATCCCTGCAGCACAGTCATCTCCAACCCCCAGCAGGAATGAGGGACCACTCGTGATGTCCCATGACATTATCCATCCCATGGTCACACTACGGAGCTGCTGTCACCCAGTTTCTCCAAGAGCTACAAGAGGAACCGTTCCTGATTAGCAGCACAATACTCCAGGAGCAGCAGGGAGACCTTGCTGACCTCCTCCTGCATGCCCACAATGCTGCTTTAATACAGCAATGCCAGCAATTTCTATCCCCCAAGGACAGCAACCCCCGAGGTGGGATGCCCAGTGCCCCACTCACCTTGTTCAGAATAGGGATATTCACCAGCGAGCCCAAAAAGCCAAAAGCCACAGGGAAAAAGCTCCTGCACGGAAACAAAAGGCTCTGTTAAGCCTGGCATAGTAGATGCTGGTGGCATGGATTGGGCTGTGTGGGTCCATGCAGACCTGAAGAGTGTGATGAAGCCATAAGCCTCCAGCAACATGCCCAGGAGCGGCCACCGCATGAGGACGATGAGGACCCCCCCAAGGAAGAAGCTGCTGCCCTTCATCTTCTGCCTTTGGAAGAAGAAGGTGAAGGTCCTCCTGAAGCCGATGATGAAGACCAAACCAGAGAGAAAGAGGATCTGGGAGGAGGCAGCAGGGAGGGGTGAGAGCAGCCCTGCCCTATGGCTCCTTTACTCTAGAGCTCCCCACCCTCTGGGGCCATACTCACATTCCCAAAGGCCAAGAGCACCGAGTCAAAGTACAGGAGCATCCCAAAGAGGATGAAGAAGATGCCAAAACCAACCAGCCCCACACCGATCCCTGCAGAGGATGGGCTGAAATGAGGTTTGGGTGCACTGCTCTGCCCCCCCCCTCCCCACCTCATCCCATTCCCTCCCATAAATGTCCCTGTGATTCTCTCCCTATGCTGAAGCTCTGGGGAGGCTGTAAACCCTAAAACCTCAGGGAGACTGAGAGATGCAGAATCAATCACTGGTAAACTAAACAGGAAAGTCACCCCAGGTGGTTGCACAAAGGGTTGATGAGATGCTCTGGTGGGGACAAGGGGCCGGATACCTCCCTGCTTGACTTCCTTACACACCCCCCACCCCACAGTGCCAATCCCTATGGATCACATCCAATTCATGCTCCCAACACCAGCACCACACTGTTTGCCCTCGTCCCCTCTCCTTTCCCCATATTACCCCCAGCCCTGCTGTGGGGTCAGCACCCCCAGCACACCCCATGAGCATCCCACCCCAGCTCCCACTCACTCTGGAAGTCGCTCAGAGTCACCATTTTGCCCCACAGCTCCACGTGTCGGGCACTTCCCAGCAGTGACCCTTGGAAAGGCCCTTTAGTCCCCACGTCATCCTGCAAATCATTAACGGCCCCACAGCTAATGGGGGGGGGCGGCGGGGGGATCTTCCTATGGGGCTTGTGCCACCCCCAGTGCACTCCACAGCTACGTTTTCAAAGCAGATGCTTGGGAATAGAGACACCAAGGGGAAAATGAAACCCAAAAGAGGAGGAGAGGAGAGAACACATAGGTTGAGCGTTGGCCTATCTGCCCCACAGCTCTTCAATCCAACATCAGAACCTTTAACTCTGCACAAACACCACCACCATCACCTTTCAGAGATACTTTTATTTCTCTAACACTAGCAAAAAAACCAAAAACCCACCCCAAAACCACCCCAAAAAACAAAATAACCCCTTCCTTCCCCCCCCCCCCCCCCAACAGTGCATTAATAGATTTAATCCCATTGCCAGCTCATCTCTCTGTTACAATTTGCTGCTGTATGAAAAGCAATAACCCAAATCAAAACCCAGCATCAAAACATTTGGGTCGGGTTTTGGGTGTTTATTTGCCCCTTTTTTTCTTTCTGCTGTTGTTTTAATTTGTTATTTCCTTTAAGGAAAAATCAAAACCCAACAAAGGTAAAACCAAAAAGCCCCCAATGACCCATTCCATTGCACTGCTGCTGTGGGATGAGGACACTGAAGGCCGACCCCATCTCCTACAGCCATAAGAGAGACCCATTGCCCCCCAGCCAAACCCCCCCACCCCAACACAAAGGGCTTTGCCCTACTCACCCCCCCCAGCTGGGGAAATAAAGGCATCTCCTACCTCACAATCTCTTTACACACACGCATATATATATATATATATATATATTTTATTTTTAAATAAATTTGCTTTTCATAAAAGCAGAAAAAAATAGATGTGTATATATATATATTGGGGTTTTTATTTTTAAATAGGGTCTTTTTTTATTTGCTTTTTCTTTTAATTTTCTGATAAATTGGCAAAGAATCTGCTTCCTTTTGTGCCGACAGCCCTGCAGAGAGATCAGCACTAAACCACCTCCCAGAAGAGAAAAAAAAACACCATCCCATATATATATATATATAATAATAAATGTATAATTCTCCATAAAACATATATTAAGGCATGTAATAGCAAAATAAAGGACCAGCTTTATGAGCTAAGGGGGTTGCGGGAGGGGCTTGGGATCCTATGAGTATTGCTAAGAGTCAGGGGGGGATGGGGATGCAGAGGGGGCACACATCAGGATCCAGCCATGGGGACATCACTCATCCCCCCCCCCTCCCACATATACACACATACAGTGCTGTGTTTTCAGGCAGCGTTTTTCCCTCTGGAAAGCGAAAATAACATGAACTAAAGGGTTGGCTTGAGATAGGAGAAACGACCAAGCTGATGTGGTTGGAGTGCAATGGCGAAGCTCTGTGGTGAGACCAGAGGGATCCAGTCCATGCTGCGCAGCTGAGGTGCCCCCTCCTGTTTCCACATCCATCCCCGGGGCTGTTGGAGAAGGAACCCTCCCTCCAGCACAGAGGGCTGCCCAGATAGTGCTGGATGTGGGCAGCCCCATGGAATTCCTGCTGGGCCACCTGGGCTGTGACAGAGGTGGCCATGAGTAAAGCATTGCTACCACCTGGATGCATTCACGGCTCCAGCCCGGTCCCCTCCTTGTCACCATCCCCATCCATCCTGCAGATTGTTGCTCAGCCCATTGGCTTTGCTTCGCTTCTCTGCTCCTTCCCCACATCCCCTGTCCCTGTCTGACCTGCTGCTCCATGCCCATGGCTCTATGCTGGGCAGCCCTCACCATCCCAGCCTCTGGGACATCTGTGTCCCAATGTGTCCCCTCTCTGTGCTCCCTGTTCCCAGTACAGCCACGATGGGGCTGGCACCTCCCTCCAGCAAAGAGCTGAAAGCATTCAGGGCACAGCCAGGAGCAAAGATGCACATGGAGAATGCACCATCCATGGTGGAGACGGTCTCCTTTGTGTGACCAGTGCACGGAGAGCTGAGGGATGCTGCACTCCTGTTCCAGCTGCACGTGTCCCTCCATGCACCCAGGACAACACAGCTGTGTCCCAGTGCCAGGTTGAAGCTCAGTGTCCCCAGTCCTTGTGGCACCTGCACGGCTCTCCCAGGATGGGGCAGAGCGTCGGGGTTCCACCTTCTTGCTCATCCATCCCGGGGTGATGCCATCGATGGGAAGGAGGGAGGGGGTCCAGGAGAACCAAAAACGATGGCGCAGAGAGGGTTGGTGTTGAGCCAGGGCTCATGTTGTTCTGCACTAGAACGTGGCCCCATGGAACTTGATGGCACCGGCGGCTGCCAGGGCTTGAGCTGGAAGGACAGGAGCAGAGCTGAGTGCTACAGATGAGCAACCTGGATTAAAACTCCACAGTCTCAACCCCATACCCAGCACCTCCTGGGGGACAACACCTCGTGGGGGGCAGCAGCTTGCTCAGCCCCATTGCCTACATTGGGGTCCCTGGCTGTATCCCACACCACAGAGGACACTGCACTTGTTCCATAGGAGGAGATGGGGCTGACGTGGCTCGGAGGTGTTAGCTGGAGCAAGCAGTGATGGACGGAGGTTGGGTGGAAAAGACACCAGGGGGGAGTGGCACCCCCCGCCCATCCCTGGGTGGAGAAGATGGGATGAAGTACAAGAGAAAAGGTTCTTACTTCATGGCTCAGACACGCATAAAATGGCTGCAGTCGGCGACCCGGGATGGTTCAGACGAGAGGGGGTTGGTCGGTGGAGTCAGGGAGGCTGGGGAGGTGGGAGGGCTTGGGGTAGCGCATTGAGCTGGAAACAAGAAATGGGAGAAGGGCATGAAGAACACAAGCTGAGGGCAGCAAGGGGGGAGGCGGCGGCACAGCGGGCAGGTTAAAGGGGGAAGGAAACCAAGAGGAAGGAAGGGAGGAAGCAGGGCAAGCAGCCACAGCCCGGCTGCAGCACGCACACGTGAGCTCCCCCAGGGCTCCTCCTGGACAAGGCTGTGGGCACTGTGTGCCACCACTGGGCATGGTCAGTCCTTGCCCATCCCTGAGCACTCCACGTTGGGTTCATTCCCTTGGATGTGGTGTAGGCAGCTTTTGATGGTGAGCATTCCATCCTGCATCGCTCTGTGCTGCTGCCCTGGCAGCTGCTGGCATCACCTGGCTTGGCTGCTGCACGGTGCTGCCTTACAGCAATGCAGGATGCTCTCCGTGTACACAGCCCCTGTTCCTTTGCTGCCTGTCTGGTCCATCAACTACTCACTGAATCTGCTTGTTCCACATTGCAGCAATTCCTCCTGCCCATCTGGTACCTGCAGTCCCTCTCCTGCAGGGCTGGCAGGCAGCGGGTGCACACCCTGGACCCTCTATGTTCCTCTATGCCTTACCTGATAGCATGCGGCCCCGGCGGGATGCCTCAGCAGCCAGAGCACATGAGATCTCTATCCTCTTCTCTTGCTCCTGCAGCTGAGTTTCAGGGTCCTGGGGAGCATCCACTTCACCCTCACCCAGTGGGATGACGTTCTGCAGGCTGCGGGGGCAGTGCTGGCTCAGCAGGATGCACAGGGGTGCTGGGGATGGGGCGCACGCTGCGGGTGCTGCACCTCACCTGGACTTGGCAATGAGGGTTTTTATCCTTTCCACTTTCTTTTGCTTCTCCTTCATCTCTTCAGGGCTGAGTGGCGTGTCAGGCTCCAGCTCGATGTATCGCTCGGGGATGAGGACTTTGTCCGGTGTGGATAGCTGGGTGCAGGGCTGAGCTGAGCACCGCTCACCTGGGACTCATCCCCTCCCCAGCAAACACATTCCCCGCACAACCACCCCCAGCTCCCATTACACTGGCATGGATGCAGCACTCACTCCATCTCCAGGGCCCCACATAATTCAGGGGTTGGATTGACCTTCCAGCACTGGGAATACCCCATGCCCACAACCCCATGGAGCTCCCGTCCTCACCTCCTTGTTGATGTCCACATCGTAGTGCTGTGGCTCCAGCTCCATTTTGCGTAGCCGGGCGATCTCCTCTCGGGGTGTCTCGTGAACTTTGCCTGGTTCATCAGAGCGCAGTGCTGCCTCCAGGTCAGAGATGTCCACCTCATGGATGCTGCGGTGTCGACGCACCTACGGGGACCCCAGCTTTATTGAGCCCCCATATCCAGCAAACAGTTCCCTGCCACAGCCTAGAGTGCCCCTTCTGCTCCTTTGAGACCCTCAGCCCACCCCACAAAGCCAATCCTGCTTTGTGCCCTGCACTGTGGGTGCAGGGACTCACCACTTTATAGGATGCGGGTGCCTTTGTGCCGGGGGTGTCAGGCTGTTGGCTTCCAGGCAGCTGCAGGCTGCGCCTCTTCTCCTTCATGGAGCCGCTCTGGTGGCGTTTCATGCGGTCAATCTGCTCCTCCACACTCATCTTCACCTTTGTCTCATTGGCAAACACAGCGCTCTTCGGCCTCTCCTGGGGAGAACCCAGGCCCATTGTTACATCCCCCCCAAGATCCAACCCCATCCACTTGTGCTGCATCGCTCTGCAAAGGGTTGCTGCGCTCAGCCTTCTCCTGGGACACCCAAACTGTTGGGTGTCTCCTAACCAGATGCCGAGACACAACAATGCGTTCACCCCCTCCTCTACAGATGGCACTGCTGAGCCCCCAGCTGCCAGCCCAGCCCTTGGCACTGCCCACCCTGCTGCAGCCCCTACCCGGGAGCCCAGCCCGTTGGCCATGCCGCTGGTGCTCCTCCTCAGCATCCCAGTTGTGGGCACCACCTCCTCTTCTGTTGGGGATTTGGTTCGTGGCGGCACAATACCCACTGCAGGACAAAGCAAAACATCCAGCTGAGCCCCTCTGGGAACACAAAGCAGCATCCTGACCATGCAAAGAGCTGACAGAGAGCTCCAATATGTACAAATGCTCCCCTTGGCTCAGTGAGTCTGTTGGAGGGGAGCTGCTGAGTGGCACCTACCTTTATTGAGGGCAGCTTGCTTCTCTGCCTCCTGCTCCTGCCTGCTCTGCAACCCCTCAGCAGTGGGGCCGGAGGCAGCTGTTCGCTGCGTCTCCTTCTTGCTTTGCTCCAAGGTTGATTTGGGCTGTGGGGTGAAAGTGGGTTTGCAGTGAGCCATCACTATGCAGGGCAGTCACAGGGTGCCTGGGCACAGCACGCTGCCATGGGGTGGCACACAGCCCCAGGAGCAGGTGGGCACACAGACACTTGTCTAGGCAGTATCTGTGCCCCCAGACATGCTCCATCAGTGGGGATGTGGGCTGGGAGGTCTCTGCAGTTCTTGCCCCAACCCATTGGGGCCAGGCACCCATCACTGTCCTGGTAATGAAGTTCAAGCTGTCTACAAGGGGATAGTCCTGACATGGCTCAGAGGTGGTACCCAAGAGCTACAGGATGGAGGTACACAGTACTGAGCTCCAGCCCCTGTGTGCAGGAGGGAATGGGGCCCTGTAGGACAGCAGACAGCAGCAGGGAGCCAAGGGCTGCTTTCAGAGTCCTCCCCTGGTAACAGTGCAACAGATCCAGCGTGATGGAGGGGGTCAGGGAGAGGCTGAAGAGCATAGTGTGACCCCACATCGCTGCCCTGTGCTCTGCATGAAGATGATACAACCCAACACACCTTATACCACACAGATCAGCACAGTCGTGACTGTGGTACCCTGTGGTTGAATGGATGCTGGGTGTGCCACTTGCACAAACATTCCCTGTTTTCACAGCCCCATGTGCACACATCCTGAGCCCCTCTCAGGTCTACCAGGTTGCTTTGTCTTCCAAAGCACAAACATGATCCCATTCCCAGGCAGAGATGCCACCAGAGATCCTTAGGATCGGGTATACTCATGTGGCTACCCCAGGCCAGCTGAGCCCTTGGCACAGAGGGGAGTGAAAAGACAGCAAGAGAGGAGAGGGCAGAGGAAAGCAGAGAGGCTGCAGCAGGTTTGCATCTCCTCCAGCTGTCCAGGGGAGCCTATCTCTATCCTGAGCATGTACACAAGCACAGGGGACCTGGAGAGGACACAGTGAAGCTGCCTTGGGGACTCTACCCATTGTGCCCCTTGGAGAGGCAGTGCCACATGCTGCTGCCCCCTGAGCATCGCCTTTGTGGGCAGCCCCATCCTCTGGTCCCAACCTCTGGGGAGGGAGGGAGGGAGGAATGGAGGGAAGGGACACTTCTTGGGGCTGCTCTGGTGAGGTTCTGGTACCTGTCCCCTCTGTGACTCGCCGCCTCGCTGCCAGGAAGGGGAGGTGGGGTACGGCCAGGGGCGGCTCTCGCTAGGGAGTGGAGGTACAGTCGGAGGAGGCTCCAGGGGGATGTACGACTTGGGGAGGGGAGGTCGAGGCGGACCGGGTTCCTGGGGTGGAGAGGAGCATTAGGCGTGAGAGCAGAGAAACTAAGAGATGGGAAGGAAAAGAGAGTTAGAAAGAGACAGAGACAAAACACAGTGAAAGGCCAGAGCAGGAGGAGGGAGCTCAGAGGCTGCTGCCCACCAGGTATCCCCATGCACAGGGGGGTGTTTCCCATCTCCCAGTAGGGTCAGGCAGGGCTGGAGCTGTCAGCCCCCTGGAGATATCAGCATTGCTTGGCATGGCTGTGGGGAGTCCCCACGTTACACCTCAAACTCACAAGGATGTGGGTGAGTTGAACACTGCTGGACCTTGAGCAAAGTGACAAGGAAGGACCTGATGGTGACAAAGGGATCTACAGGCATAACCCAGCTCACTCACCTCGCTGGGCCCTGGCTTGGTGGGTGAGCCCTGGGAGCCAGAGATGAGGGAGAAGGGGCTCAAGGGGCTGGTGAGGCTGGCGGAGCTCAGTGGGCTGGCAGGGCTGTTGGAGCTGTAGGTGCCTGAGGGGCCGATGGCAACTGCAGAGGAAAGCAGAAATAAGTGCATGTATCACAGCACGGTGCCTCCAAAAGTGCTGTCATCAGGGATGTGCCATGTTGGGCTTTGTGCCGTGCAGGGATAGAGCCCTCTCACCTCTGTGCTTAGCTGTGTCAGTGCCACGGGATGGGTTGTTCTTCCTCAACCCCTCCATCACATCCTGGATCCTCCAGATCTCCTTCTGGATCTGCCGGTTGAGCATTTCATTCTGTGAAGGGGGAGGAAGGCAGCAGTCAGAGCAGCCCCTGCTGCCACCCTGCTCTGCATATTCCATCCTGGCTGCATCCCAGCAATGGGGCAGGCCTAGGGGGTGTTCAGCAGGGACAGATATGGCCCTGGGGGGGGCTGTGCCATCACACCCACAGGGAGCTGCAGGCTGGGGTGGTGCTGGTGGAACCCCCCCGGCTCCTTGCAGCCCCTCATCAGCACCAGAAGCAAAGCACCTTCATCAGCACCTATGTGCTGTTAGGCAAAGTCAAAGCAGGGCGCTGAGCACCAGCAGCTGCTTGCAAATTCACTCTCAGCAAAGGAACCAGGTGGCTTCCATCTGCATGGGACTGGGAACAACGGGGGATGCTCACTTGGATGTCCAGGTTCAGCTGCTCCCAGAGGTCATCGTGCAGGGCAGACACCTCGCTCTCAAGGGTCTCATACTCAGCTGTGCTGTTGGCCAAGGCCTGTGGAAGGAGTCGAGGTTGGTGGATTTGCCCCCTTGTTTTGCAGCAATTACCCGGTGCGAGATCTGCTGGGTGCTCCATGCATTAGGGACAGATGGGTGTGGGGAGGAAATGCAGAGCAGCACCATTACCGTGCTGGCCTGTGACAGCTCCACACGGATGTTGATGAGCTGGTTCTGCAGAGACTCCTTCTTGTGCAGCAGCTTCTCAGGGTAGGCAGGTTGGCTCCCAAACATCTCCAGCTCCTGGTGCGTCCCCATCAGGGCACTCTCCAGACTCTCCTGAGGGGAACAAGAAGTGCTGCAGCTCCCTTCTCAATGGGCCATGAATGCATGGGACCATGACATGAGCACAACAACTCCCCCAGCCCACAGATGAACCCCAGGCAACCAGGACACGCCACTTCCTCGCCATCCCCATTGCCTTGCAGTGGGGTTTATCCCCAGCTGCACTCAGCCCTGGGGCTGTTGGTGTTGCTGCAGCACCACGTAGAACCATGTGAACCACAAACCTTCTCTGCTCGGAGCTGCTGCACCAGCCTCTCTTGCTCCCGCAGCACTTTGTTCTGCTCACAGAGCTTCCCCAGCAGCTTCTGTTCCAGGCAAGAAAAAGAGAAAGGGAATGAGTGAAAGCCCAGAAATGGGGTGTGGGATGCTCCAGGCACCCATGCAAACAGATCTGTTCTCAACCAGTGCCAAGAGGAGGGTTGAGAGAGGGCTGATCTCACTCCAGGAGAGATAGGATGCAGCCAGGGCATAGAACACAACGTTGGTTGGATGGGACAACGTGTGGGTTTCAGCCTGCAGCAAACAGGGCACACGGGGACAGCGGGAATAGAAGGGGACAGACTGAGAACATGCAGCACAGACATTTGCTCTTACATCGGTGTCTTGCTCGCTTATCTTGTAGGCATGCAGGGTCTCCCTGTAGGCTTCTGGGAAGGGTGTTGTCACCTGAAAGCAGAGCACGGGGTCAGCCTGGCTCTGGGGTCCCAGGGGCTGCCAGGAGCCCTGCAGGGAAGAGCAATCCCTCTGCCCCAGCCTTAGGGAGCTCCAGTGCCAGCCCCAGTGCCATGGGCTGGGTGAACAGCACCGAGCCAAGCTCTCTGCCTGATGCCAAGAGATGTCTCGTGACTCATTAACTGCCTGGTGTACAACCACCACCATTACACGGCCAAGGAAATGAAGGCAACAAGATTAAGCTGTAATCCCACTGAGTGGAGTCAGAGCGCCTATAAATCAGCTGCTGCTTCAGGACCTGTTTACCATCCAGCTTCTCTCTGTGAGTCATTTGCCTTTCCTGGAAATCTAAATTACTAATAGGACCTCACCAATTAAATGCCTCCAAGACCTTGAGATGAAAGGCATAAGATAGGAAGAAGGGGATCATTATTGCTAGAAAGCAAGATGCTTCTTCAGAGTGATTTAAAACCACAGGACAATGCTAACAGACCTGAACATGGGAAATGCCAGAGCCTGATGGATGCAGATCCTGCATGGAGCTCAGCCAATGAAGGCAATGCAACATCTCCATCCTCACCCAGAGGATGCACAGGGATGGGACCAAACACCCTCCTATCCCTATAGAGCATCAGCACTGCGAGCTGTACCCATCAGTATAGATGTCCCCAGGCTTTTGCAGCCTCTCCAAACTCCAGGCAGGAGAAGAGCAGCCGTGTGCATGGGCTGCATCCTCTCCCTGATGTTGCTTTGATTGCAGATCCTTGGGTTGGGTTCCTCCAGTTTGACCTTCTGGTCACATTGACGCACAAAAGCACCCGAACGCAGATGAGAGCTCAGGACTCAGAGCTGCTTCCCCACCTTGTGCTCTCAGGACCACAAGGGTTTACAGGGCTGGAATGGCTCATGGATGGATTTAGCAAAGCCTGGGATGAACGAGCGGGACCCCCAGAGCGTGATATGCCAGCACTGCATGGATGCTGGAGTTTGCATGAGCAGAATGGCAAGAGGTGACCTCAGGGATGGCATGGGGAGGCTGGCATGGCCTGCCATGCACGGGCATTAGCAAGGCTTACTTGCATGTAGAGCTGAGCCCTAGGGGAGGAGCTCTCCACCATCCTGTTCACCATACTGATCAGGGTTTCGCTCTCACTCATCTGCGACAGACAGGGAAGGAAATGTCAGAAGTCAGAGGAGAGACGCGGGCGCAGAGCTGGTCAGGAACCCTCAGGGCATTGTGCTCCAAGAGACATCCCAAGGGCTCAAGCCACAAGGAGGCAGCAGCCCCAGGCTGAGAGCATCCCAAGGGCTGAAGATAACAAATTGAACCCAGCCTGGACTGGGCAGCAAATCACACGTACAGACACCAACTTGCACGATACCCACTGCTACAACACACTGCACGGCCCCAGCAGACAGACAGACAGGTCAGGCCAACAAACAGCTCTGTGTCCTGCCCTTGTAGCAGAGGGACGGTCCTGCTCAGGAGGGGATGGGGACAGCAGTGTCCTCCATTCCAGCTTGGTGGCTTCAAGCAGCGGAGCTGGGTGCTCCCATGGGGATATGTTACATGTGAGATGCCCTCGCAGCACAGATCCAGGAGCAGACCCCATAGGGGAGCAGCACCAGTTATGGTGCAGCCAAGGGAGCAGACTGGTGATACATCACTGCTCTCCGGTTAAACGCAGAGAGTGAAAATAAAGCAGTGAATTGTTTTAAAAGAGCGACTTGGCAGCACTGCCCTGAATTAGAGGTCAGCAGGAGAGGAGGAGGAGATGGAAAGCCTTTTTAGGGAGCGTTTTAAAGTGCTTCGGTGAGGGAGCGTTGCTGCCGACGGCGTTGAAATAATCCAGAGAGCTTTTATTGCACCGAGTGCTCCTGTGTGTCGCTGGCTCTGCTCCAAGGCAGACACAGATCTCGGTGATTGCTGCACCGATGGGGATTCACAGACTAATGAGATTGTACCGGAGCAGCTCCCTCAATGCAAACCTGGCTCCTGCAGTGAGCACCAGGCGGCAGCAACAGCCGATGGCTCCGGATCCCATGTCGGTGCACCCCACCACTCCCACAGCTCTCCCTCACTCTGCTTCCAGAATGAGGTCAGCTCATGGCTTTTCTCCAAACACCCCACAACATGCCAAACCCCAGAGCTGTCACTTCAGGGCTGGTCATCCTATCCCAGCTCTGCATCCCACATCTTGCCTTGGAGGATGCACATGGTGGGTGTATCACCAAAGCGCTGTGCTTGGCCTCCTCCCCCTGCAGCACAGTGTGGATGCTGGGTGAGCTCCCAGCACCTCTGTGCCAATGGTGCCATATGCTGTGCCCAGCCCTGGACCACCATTTCTGCAGCACCGATGCTGTAGGCACCCCAGACCCAATGATGTCCCCCCGCTGCCCCCCAGCTCCAGCACATCACATAGAAGACACTGTCAGGGGTGGTTTTCTGCCAAGCAATGAACAACCCTACAGAGGAGGAGGATGGAGGAAGCAAATCAAAGATGACACGTGCTGCTTTAGTGCCCAGAAAGGGTGAGGATGGATGTTAGGGGACGAGATGCTGCTTGCTGGGAGGGAGAGGGACGCTGCTGGGATGGGGCACATGGGGACGTAAGCAGCGTGAGGCTTGCAGCCAGCTCTGCCTACCTGCTGGTCCAAATACTCTAGGTTTCTTTGCAACTGAAGGTCTAAAAGTTCATCCTACCCGGAGCCAGCAGGCATGCGGCAAGAAACGAACACACAAAACATATAAAAGAAGAAGCAAAGCAGTTAGGTGAAGGCTGCAGAAATGCAAAGATCTCTCAGCTGGGGAAGCAAAGTGCCACCTCCTCTGCCCAAAGCGAGGACGGCTGCGGATGGTGCAGGTCCCTCTCCCTATGCTTGGGCTCTGCTCACTGTCCCTGCATCTCTTGCTGGTGAGGATGGATGGCAGCATGGACAGCTGATGAAAATTTATGCTTCTCCCTCTTGCAGTGGCTGCTCCTGCCATGAAGTTTCAGGGCTGTGCTGCACCATGTGGACCTGCAGGTCCCGCTCCACAATTGAAGAGAAAAAACACCATCCAGGGACAAAAGCAGCCCAAAGTGAAGGGTAAGGAGGTGGGAGGTACAGGGTGCACACCAGCCTCACCCCAGCCCCAGGGGAGCAGTGATAAGATGGGCATTGCAAAGCATAGGGGGGTGCAAGGCTGCTTCAGTGCACCCTCAACCCCAGCATAGGGCCAGGGGCTTTCCATAAAGCATGGCCAGGATGGACCAGAGACATCAGTCCATGCTCCATGGTCCCAAATTGCCCCATTGCAGCCCATCTCCAACCCTCCTGGAGCAGCTGTTTCCTTCTCACCCATCCAAGAGAGGGTGAGCTGTGCCCCACAGCAGACCCTGCACCCCATCCCATGGGGCTGAGGGCAGTGAGGAGCAGTGAGCCCCCCAGCTCAGCCCGTTGGAAATGGCAGTATACGTACCATCTTGTCGTGGACTGTGGGGGATGCTGGATAGTGGTAGGGGTACATTCCTGCAGGGATGGGCCGCCTGTCACCCAGGTAGTCGTACTGAGGAAAGAGGAGACCCCTATCAAACCCCATGGACAGGTGAGAGGTACATGGAATCCCCTTGTATCCCCCTTTTCTATGCTGCACTGCTGTAAATGGGGGCAGATTGTTCCCCTCGGCACAGAGCCCAGCCACTCAGCAGGGTCAGGGCTGGCTTTTAGCAGTGCAGCAGCCATGCAGGAGCCACCAGCATGCCCCATTTGAGCTTGCCTTGCTCATGGAGGTCCTAAAGGAGGATCTAAAGCCACCCGCTGCTGCACATCAAGGACTTGGTAGCACCTTGAGGCCAACACATGCACACAGAGGAGACAAGCTGCACTGTAGCATCCCCACCCTACAGCCCTCAACCAGGGTCCCCTCCATCAGGCACACCCCAGCGCTTACCTTGGGAGAACTGATGGATCTCCTCATCATGAAGGTGCCAGGGTCGACATAAATCTCCTCTCCACGGGGCGGCAGCCGCTCAAAGCGGGCGCTGGGGGAGCGCACTGGGGAGTACACACGAGTGTGGCTGTAGGATCCCTGGCTGGGTGAGCGGGGCACGGAGCGGGAGCGGGGCTGCAGTGACATCCTCCGCAGTGATCCAGAGGCAGCATCCACCTCATCAAAATAACTTGGCTGCCTACCAGGGAGCCAGACTGGGACATCCTGACGGCCAAAGCCAGGGTGCTCCTTCCATTCCCGGAGCTGGTAGGGTGCCCCGTTGCGGAAGGAATGTCGCTTGTCCTCCAGTGCCCAGGGAGGGCTGACTCGCTCATAGGCAGGCATGGAGCAGATGCTGTCAGGGCGCACGCCGGGTGGGTAGTACTGGTAGTCCTCAGGGTACTGGGGTGAGTAGGGGGGGTAGTAGTCAGGCACCCGGCGAGACACGGGGTAAAACCTGGTGGGGCTGGAAGGGAAGATAGGAGTCAGAACTGAGTGGTCACAATAGGTCAGGACATCTTTAAAGCAAGCAGCATTGGGAAAGCTGGCTTGTGTCCCTCATCCTGTGGACCACAAGGTGATCCACTCCAAAACCTACACTGCTTGGATTTGTGGTGTGTGTACAGCTTGGAGCTAACATGATTTGCTGACCCCAAGAGGGGATATAATAAGTGGAAAGAGGCAAAATATTCCCATAACATCACAGTGGAGAAAAGAAGGACAGCCAGAGACCTCACAGCCCCTCACCTGCGCAGCTCCTCGGGGGGCACGTTGCCCCGGCGCAGGTTCACCCACTGCTGTAGCTGCGTCATGGAGCTCTTACGCTGCGCGATCTTCTCGGGGTTGGTGCGCGGGGCGAAGCTGCGGCGGTGGGCAGCGCTGTCCCCATCAGGTGGGGGGTATGCAGTGCTGCCAGGACGGCTGGGGGATGTGTAGGGCCAGCCATTGGGTTGGGGTGGCCGCTCTGTGCTCGTCGGCACCCGCGGTGCTTCGGGGTAAGGGCTGCTGGGCTCGGAGGGAATCTCTTGCCCGGCGATGCCGTTGGCTTTGACCAAGTTTTCCTTCTTGCTTTCCATCCTCTCTGGTTTTCTCTCGAGTTTCTCTGAGCCACGGCCATCACCTTCACCCCTGGTCTTGGAGTCGGGCTCAGCTTTGGGGTGCTCGTGGTGCACGGCGTTACGATGGTGGTGGTGGTGTTTGCTGGGGGGGATGTTCTCAGAGTCCGTCTTCTCATGTCTGCAAGGCACGGAGATGAAGCAGAGCATTACCTTTCTTTCATAACACCCTCAGGATGGCTGTCAACATCCCATCCCTCTTCCCACAGGATGCTGATGCTCCCCAGTTCCATTCTGCTCCCATGCTCCCCCACCCCATTCCCAAGAGGCAGAGGAACATCTCCAGCCCAGTGCGACAGGGACAAGGCTCTGACCTCTGGGTTGGGGGGATCTGCACCCGGGCAGCTTCACCCATGGCTTGGATCCAGGATTCCTGCTCCTCTGTGTTCTCAGCACTGAAGAAGTACGTCCGGATGCCGGCGTGCTCGGCCTGGGGAGACAGGGACTGCTCGTTACTCGCCGGCATCTCCTCCACCCAGCACACGGTCACCTGCAGGGAGGCAGAGAAGTGGGGGGAGAGACAGACAGGAGGTGTGAGAGCTCCATATCCTGCTTGGCAAGAGCTCCTGGTGCTGCAGTGCTCCATCCTTCCCAGGAGCATCCTCACAGCACTGGGTGAAATGAAGGCTCACTGTGATGCCCTCACCCCCAGTGCTGGTCCAAGTGTTACCCTTCATGCAGGATGAGAGGGAAGGTGGCTTCTTGGTTCAGACAATGCTTTAGGGGGGGAAAGTTCGCTTTGGTTTTACTTTCCATGCCCGCACCCCACCCTGTGCTGAAGGCAGGGTTGGTTGCCCTGGGACTTCTTGAAGCAACCACCTTCCCCCTCTCTGGAGAGGAACAGGAGGCAACAAGGAGGAAGGAATGGAAAAAACCCAGCAGAATCTTCCCTTTGGTTTCCATTTAGGGTTTCCACTTGGGGACAGGGATGCCTCCTGCTTGGCGCCTCCAGCCCTCTTAGATTGAGAGCTTCGAGCAAGAGCTCAAACGAAACCAATTCCTCCCCCGGGTTAGTGGGAGCGGGGCGAGCAAAGCATGCAGCCCCTCACCCTCTGCATGCACCCATAACGCAAGCAGATGTACCTATGCTGGGTGCTGGCGTGGCCGACGGGCGCTCGCAGACCTCCTGCCTGGGGGGATCCTCGCCCGCGGAGAGAGGAGGAAACACAGAGATGGGGTCAAAGCTCAGCAGGGGGAGCGCGGGCGCAGCCCTCGCTTTGCTTTGGGAACCGCTCAGCCCTGGAGGTGGATGGGGATCACTGTGACACCACAGCTTTGGGACATCTGGGTGTGTGTTGAGTATGGTGGGAGGGTCTCCAGGAATCCGTAACGTGGTTGGGTTGGAGGGGACTTAAAGATCATCCAGCCCCACTCCTGCTATGGGCAGGCTGCCACCCCCAGTTCAGGATGCCCATGGTCCCATCCTTAACCTTGGACACCTCCAGGGATGGGACAAAGCCATCCATCAGTACCCTCAGCCCCTGGTTCTTAGAGCTCAGCTGCTGAATATCAGCCCTCCAGAGCTCCTCCTCAGCCAGCATCACAAGCCACCTCTGGGTCACTGCTCTGCTCCCAACACAGACAGACACAGCTTTCTGGGCATGGGCACATAGTTATCACTCACCCTAAGCCATGTTCGCTGTGGGTTTCAGGGTTGCAGCTATAAAAATGTGCCCTTCAGATTGCAAAAGCATCCCCACAGTGAACTCAGAGCAGTGCTTGAGGTGCTGGAGCCCACAGCTGGCAGTGTGCATTGCCCATGGATGGGAAACCCCATGTGCAGAGGGGTTGGCTCAGTATTTCTATTGCTGGCTGGGTCTGTCGGGGTGCACACGCACTGAGGGAGTGCAGAGGTGCAGGGGTGGGTCTGTGGAGCTCATGATCAGGGAGGTGTGAGCTCAGCTTTGCACAAGTCAGGCTGTGCATCAAAGGTAGCAAGGAGATGCTCAGGGACCATGGCAGCAGGGGTGGCAGTGCTGCAAGGTGTGAGTGCCACTTAGCATCACTGTAGGGGGCACAAATGGGGTCTGCTCAGGGACAGATGTGGGACAGGCACTCTCTGCCTTCAAGCTCTCCCCTCCTACATCCACTGCAGGGAGGGCTGATGAGCAGCAACTAATGCACAAAGCAAGCAAAACGAAAATGGAGGTGGGGATGCTCTGTGCCTGGTAGAGAGAGCTCTGCTGAAAAATACCACTGGAATGGGCAGGATGGGAGCAGGGCTTGGAGAGAAAAGCATTCCCAGCCCACTCAGTAGGAGGTGATGCTGCTTTGCCCCCCCTCATGCCTCAGTTTCCCCAGCACATCCCAGGGGATTCTGGCAGTTCCCCTCTCCGCAGCTGGGCTCTGCTCCATGCCCCACCACCAAGAAAGCGAGAGGAGGGCACAGCAGGGACCCCACCATCCTCCCCCCCCTCCCTATCACTGCACAGCCCTGCACTCACCTTAAAGGTGTGCTTCCTGCTGATGTTATCAGAGGGCTGCACGGCTGCCACGCGGAAGCTGAGCAGGGGGATGCTGCCCAGGATGCTCTCCTCCTTCTCGTCTGGTGGGCAAACAGGGGTGGTTAGAGGAACCCCAGCAGCCCACCTGTGGCAATGTGCTGCCTTCCTGTTGCTTCACCCTCCCCTGCAAGCAGTGCTGCTGCTCAGCAGCCAACCTCCTCAATAATTCATGCTCGCCCTCGGCTGCCAGGGAGAGCTGAGTTGAATGAGCTGCCAGGAGGCGGGCGAAGGGCATTAACCCCTCAGTGCCCCAGCATGGCAAGCACCCACAGGAGCAAGCACCCACAAATAGCAAGCACCTGCAAAACCAAGAACACCCGCAGACATTGTACCTTTGTAGTAGAAAAGGCAGCGGTCCACCAGCACAAACCAGCGCTTGTTCCACTGCTTCACCCCCGAGCTGGCCTGCAAGAGAGTTAGCAGTGAGATGCTGGCAGCACGCACCCACTGGGAGGTGGATGGAGCACGGTGGGGTTGGGGCACCTGCTTGTAGAGCCAACCGCTTTTGGTGACGGCAGCATTAGGGTTTCTCTTCATGGAGTTGGAGCGCTTCCCAAAGGCAATACCCTTACGGGAGGAGCGCGACGCCTGCAGAGGGGGAGAGGATGAGCTCAGTGCCCGGGGGGGACCCCCACTTCCCGTCGTCTGCTCTGTTGTTGCCCTCTGTGCCATATGGACCCGGGCACGCACCCGGCCTCCAGGTCTCTCTGGGGTCACCTCCGTCACCATGGTGTGGTTGGAGGGCTCGCTGCTGCTGCTGCTGCTGTTCGCCAGGCGCTTGTTGCCTGCTTTGCTTGACATGTCCAAGGTCTGCCTGTGGCACAGAAGGGGTTGTCAGTATGGCTGTGTTCCCACATCTCCCTCCACCCCAGGTGATCCCACAGCCCACCCCTGGTCCAGAAACCAAAGGGAGGTGGGAGCCAACCTACTTTTGCAAGTCTAATTTTGAGTTCTCTTCTGGAAGCTGTCCTGTCACTGGGTGCAGGAAGGTGTTCCGCCTTTCATTGTGGCTGCAAGACACAATAGTTGGCTCCGTTAGCACCCAGGTAGGAGAAGGATTAGGTCCAAGGGTGCACAGAAACCCAGCAAGGTGCTGCCCACACGCCTGTGCAAAGTAAAGAGCTCTATCCATCCTTGCTCACCCCTCAAATCCCTTTGCTTTTAGCACTGTCCAGCACCAGCACTTTGTTGTGCTTCTTGCATCATTTGCACTGCCTTTCACATGCACCGTGCCGAGAACCGGAATGAGTTCTCTGCCAGCTGAGACCTCATTACTTCTGCTGGACACACCACACAGCACCGGCTGTCGCATGGTGAGACATTTCCATAACCTCCCCCCCCAGCTGTCAGAATAAATCGCTGCAGGAGCAGCAGCCACGGCCCAGCCTGGGCTGAGCTGAAAGCAACAACACCGACGTCACATCCTCTGCTTGGGTTTGCTGCTTTCAGAGCCCTTTGCCACAATGCCGAGGTCACAAGGCACCTGTCCCCACTGCTGGTTGGGGGGGCTCTCAGCAGACCCTTACATGGGGTTTTGGCAGCCAGCTGAGCCCAAAATGCAGCTTGGTTGCCTCATGTTGGGTGGCGGCTGCCACCTCCATCCTGGGATGTTTGCTTTGCAATGGGGGGGTGCAAAAGACCCCCATGAGGTGACAGTACCCCAAAACTGCCGGGCATGGGGACACAGCTGCCCATGGCCACCCATGAAGGCAGCGTGCTAACAGCCTGTCATGCTGCTGAAGAGCTGAGTGTCAGCAAAACAGGGGAAGTTTGAGCAAGAAAACATCTGCCAAGACCATCCCATCCATGCACGCTTCACCCCGAGGTTGGGCTGCAGCCAGGCTCAGGGATGGTCACTGCTTTCTGCCAAAATAAGCCCTGCTGGGAGCTGCCCCCACACAGGTCCCACCCTGGCCCTGAACCCCATTCTGCTCTTGCCTTCACTGGGGGTCACCCTAAAAAACCTCTGCAACCTGCAGCAAGGGCAGCACCCACATCCCTGGCCCTGTGCTTTCCTGTGTCGCCAATGCATCTGATATGAGTCCTCTGCAGAGGCAGTGTCCCCAACCCCTGCACTGAAGGCACCAAAGGGGCTTTCTGCCACTCTTTGTCCCCCCTTTGGGGAGCCACAGCTCAGCAGTGACAGGGCAGCTCATGATGCTGACATACAGGGAAGGCGCAGCAGCAGCACCCTGATCCTCAGCCTTGCACAGTAGGGTCTGCCCTGAGCCACCGGTACCACCAAACCCCTGCTGAGCACATCCCCCAAGCCCCCAGCACTCCCCACAACTCACACATTGCTGTGGGTTTCCTTGCCCAAAGGCTGAGCTCTGCCCCAGATCAAGCTGCCCAGCCAGCATCAAAGCCCCTGTGCCTCCTCTCGGCACCAACCCAGGCACTCACAATCCCTCCCAGTGCTGTTCCCACCCCCACGCCTCAGGAACATGAGACAAGCTCCTTAACCCCCCCAAAACCATCTGCCTCGGCTGACCCTGCTCCAGAAACTCCGAGTTCACATCACCTCCCAAGCACTGCAATGCAGCAGTCCCTGCCCGGTCTGAGGGTCCCCAACCACCATCACCACATTCACACCAACCGACCTCCCCCTGCCCACCCCAGGGGGGTTCCTACCTCACCCTCCGATCCGCCCGAAACTTCAGCATGATGCCGTGACCCTTTGAGCTCAGCGCCGGCTGCCGGCTCCCACCATGGCAGCAGCGGGCAGGGCAGATCCCGTGCCACCCAACGACCGCTTATACCACTCGTGCCACGGGCACGGCGCAGGGGGACACCGGTAACGCTCGGTGGGGCTCGGTGTCCTTTCCCAGCTGCACTAATCCGGGCCGGTGGCATCGGTATTTCCCACTGTGGCAGCGGTGGAGCTCAGAGGGCGCTGGCAGCCCCGATGCGGTGCGGTTTGGCGAGGCAGCAAAGCGGGGACAAGCTTGCGGCTCCTGCTCGCGTCCCCACGCAGAGGAGAAGAGAAGGGCAGAGCAGCTCTCGCCTCCTCCCCCTCAACCCAGGTGCAGCGATCAGGATGGGGGCTGCAGGGTCCCCCCCCCTCCCCAGCACAGAGCGGTGTGCTCAGGGAGGGGATGGTGCGGCGATGAGGGAGGGAGCAGCGCGGTGCCGGCTCTGCTGCTGCCCTGCATTCGCTGCCTACGTCCCTTCCCCCTGTTTCTGTCCCCAAACCCTCCCCGGTCCCTCCCTGCTGCGCTTCCGTCCCTTCCCAGGTCACATCAGGACCCCCACCAGCACCAACCACCGCTGTGTAACACAGGGAATGGGGACCGCGTGGGGCTCCGACACTCGGGGATGGGGTCTAAGAAAGCCCTTTGCAACCCAGCAAGAGAAGGGGGGAGGCAGAGTTGGGGTTACCCAGCCCTCCCCCTATGCACGGCGCTTTGAAAAACCAATGCGAATGCACCAGGACTGTTATGATAATGCACTGAGATGTCAGAGCTGCCTTCCCTCCCCTCTAAGGAAACCTCCAAAGAAGGAAGCGGAGCTCAGCAAGCAGCTGGCCTCCATCACAACACATCCCTGCTCTGCCAGTGCCCTGGGACCACCTCGGGACACCGCCAGCATGCGGTGCTGCTCAGCACAGCATCAGCAGCATTGCATCATTCACCTGCTCCTCCCAAAATCAGGCCTGGAGGCACAGCCTCCCTCATTAGCCAGACTACAGTGAGCAGGGTCAGTGCTAGCGCCCACCCCAATGCTGGTGCCCACCCCAATGCTCACCTTGTCTAGCACAAACAGTCCTTGTCAGTACTAGCAGGGCAGTGGAGAAAAGCTGGGGATGGGAACCACGTCAACAGCACGGCCAGAGGATGCTCCAGCAAGGCTGAGATGGCAGCTCCCAGTCAACCCTGTGCATCCCTTTAGAGCACCATGGGCTGCCACTGCTTTGGAGGCAGCCAGGAGCAATGCACTGCTCCCCTAGTTGGCACGTTGCTGGCTGTGGGGTGGGACGAATGCACACATCTGCAGCTCCCCAATCACTGCCACCGTCTGCTACCAGCGGTCAAGGTCCCCCAACGGCCCATGGGCACGTGCCAACCTGCTGCCGTGCACCCAATGCCAGCACCAAATCCAGAGCCAGCAAACACCCCAATGCTTCACCTCCTGCCCTACCTCCAGTCATACCCAAGGTTGGCATAGAGCTGCTCTTAGTGGTGGCTTCAGGGGCTATGAAGTGGAGTCCAGCTTTGGCTGTGTGATCTCAAAGCACTGCTGCCATCAGCTGCCCAGGGTGGCCATGGCCATGGGTACATCTATGCCAGAGGGCGCAGACATACACTGGGGCTCTAAGCAGCAGCTCTGGGTGGGGGCTGCCCTGGATCTCTCAGGAGAGAAAAGGCTTTTCCTTAAGGTAAACATGCACCAAAAAAGCAAGTTTTCAATCTCCCTTTGCTTTTTCTTAAAGGTAGAGAGAAAGGGAAGGGAATAAACCCAGGAAGTGAAGAACAAACTTTCTCTGGGTGCTGCTTTCCTTCCCCCCTCCCCAAAGTTAAAGTTTGCTGAGCACAGGGAGGACAACCCCACCCTTTCCCCATGGGGAAAACCCTCCTTGCTCACCCAATGCCCTTCCTGCACTGTGAAGGTCACTGCTGCCCAGCGTTTGCAAACAAAAGCTTGGGACACAGCCAGGAGCACAACACAAGGACCCTGCAGTGGCCAAAGTGCTGCATGGGTGCATCCCTCGCCTGCATTCCCCCTTGGTGCAAGCAGCACTATGCTACAAGCATATCACCAATGCCCATCAGTGGCACCATGCAAACCTGGCAGGATTCACAGCTGGCTGCCTCTGCCTAAGAGCTGTTCCCAGCAGCTGCTTTTTGCCTGGAGTTTCTCTGCATCCCATTCCCTTCCTCCTCAGTTGCCTGCCCATGAGGTCAGAACCCCTCCTGGTCCCCATGGCACGGTGCACAGCCCCTCTCCATCACTGCTTTTCATGTACATAGGGCTCCACGTCCATGCAGGCGCCTGGTCTGCACCTTTTGCACCAGTAACCCCATCTCACGCTGCTCACATGCATTGGCAGAGCTCCTTGCAGTGTGCACGGTGAGCTGGATACACCAGGATGCAAAAAGCACATTGAGAACTGGAGCCAAGCACAGAGCGAGCTGTCTCTGAGCTGCACCCAAAACCCAGGTACAGTTCCCACACTGTGGCCATCCCTGTGGTGTCAGGGTTGCAGGCTGTCAAGGGCTGGGAGCAGGAGGGGAGGAGGGGAGTTCAACCTCTCCTCCCATTGCTGGGAACCTGCCAAGCACCAAACCCAGAGCAGACCTATGAGGAAGGGGATCCTGACTGCCCTCCCCTCCTTGGTCAGGCTCAATCTGAGCCAACCCCCCTGAGTGCTCCCATTCTGCTCACAGCATCCCCCAGCTCCCCATGTTGGTCGCACGCCACTAGGAATGAAGCACCTTATCCTCCCATACCCCAGCCGCTGGCCCCAGCCCCTTTGAGGGGCCTGGTGTAAATTTGGAGGTGTAAATCTGGAGCATTTACACACATTCCAACAGCAGTTTCAGGGTTGAGCATCCAGGCAGCTCCTGAACGAGGGGTTCAAGTGACTGTGAGCCAAACCCTCCCTGCATCTTGGCCTCCTTCCTCTGTTTTTCCAGCCCTTTCTTCACCTCTCTCCCTCCTCCTCAGCCACATCCCTGTCCTCAGACCAAGCCCTGTTGTTTTCCCAGGCAGAAGGGAATGGCAGCACCCACGGCACCACCCATGGGCACTCAATGAGGAGGTAGAAGTAAAGCCCACCTCCAAGCTGCCCCATGACCTGCTGGGAATAACAGGGCCAAAATCTGGGGAGCAAAGCACCAAGAAATGGAGCCTTTCTCCTCCATCCACACCATGGCCCCATTGAGCAGCTGGGAGCACAAAGGAGCAGCTTTGTCTGTAAGGAATCGGTGTCGCTCTGAGAAGATTTATATCCCCCCTAGCAATAATAAACCGGACCCTCTGTGCGCCGCTCCGAGCACGAGGCTCAGATCTGCACGTTGGATGAGAGGGGAAAATAATAAATAGAAGGAATTCTGCAGGCGCAGCATTGACCCAACAGCCAGAGGATGAGTGCCAGCACTCCGCCGTCCCCACGCAGAGTGAGGGGCTGTGGCAAAGGCAGAAGGAGGGGGTCAGGCTGCTCCCTGTGCAGCCATTCCAATGTAGTAGGATAACAAGGGGTGTGTGCCCTCCCTGTTCATCTGTGCAATGCACGGTGACAGCCCCAGTGTGGGTCGCAGCACTGTGGGAGGATGAGCAGAGCAAGAGGACAGGAATCCAGTTGAACAAAGGGAAGAGAGGGGGAATCGGCAGCCAGGAGCTGAGCTGATGGAGGAGAAGTTTGGGAATTGCTTCTCTCAGCGTTTCCAAATTCCCTTCTATTTACAGGAGTTTTGTGTGAGGCTTGGCTTGCTTGGGGAGGGCTGAAAGGGGAAAGGCTGAGGGAAGAGGAGGAGATGGAGGCAAAGAGAGGAGGGCAGAGCTCTATGCAACCCCCTGGCCTGCCCCACATCCTAACCAGGCACTGACATGGGCTCAGCACAGCCTGGAAATGCGGTGAGCTCAGCCCTGGGATGAAAGAGCTTTGTGGGCACCCACACAACCTCGCTGGGTGTGCAGCCAGACACGGAGGTTTCCCTCTCACTGCTGGTTTTCCTCTGTAACCCAATCCATACCATAACCCCAGCTGTGCTCAGAGAACATTTCCGGAGCCACATTCACCACCGAGGCAGGGATGGGGGCCAGCAGCCAGCACAGCCCCCATGCTAACAACAACAAGCTCCCGGCTCCTGCTGCTCCTGGCATGGCACAGAGATGCATCCAAGCAGTGTCTGCACTCCCTGCTCCTATAGGTCTGTGTGTTGTTGTGCTCCCCATTCAGCTGCTGGGGATGCAAGGTATTCATTTGACCTCCTGCCCTGTTCTGGGCCATTTAGCACCTCCAAGCCTGGGCATACAGGGAAGGAACAGTGAGCAGCCCCAGAAGGGAGAGTGCCATGAGCACCTGTCTCCTCTGCCACCCCACCCTGGTGACAAACCACACACGTCAGCTGCCACAGCAGCGACCAAGCACCGCACCTCACCATCCATCACTGATGTCAGCCTGCACCCATGGCTTCCTGTGCACACTATGGGGTGAGCCACTAAGCCCACCAGCACTGCAGCCAGGCTGGGCTTTCTGGGCTGCAAACACACCCTGGTAATAAACCCATGGGAGATGCACAAGGATGGAAAGTCACAAAGCCTGAGCTGGATCCTACACACAGCACTGGGGCTGGCAGCTGCTGGGCAAAGTCCCCGGAAGGGAGGGAACACGGTGGTTACCCACCCACCCACATCCCACGGGGTGACTCTGCATCACTGAACACAACGTGGAACGTCACCACCTCACAGCTGGGAGGTGGTGGTGGCAATGAGAGGGACATCTGAGGGACCCTATGGGGCTGGGGTCCCTAATGGGGCTGGGGTCCCTAATGGGGCCAGGGTCCCAGCTCTGATAGATGAGAGATAGGATGACAAAGCCCACACTGTGCTCAGCACTGTGGGGCGGGATGGAGCCCAGGAACCTCAAGGGATTTCTAGAGAACAAAGCGGCTGCTGGCAGCCAGCATTGCCTGCAGCAGGGGGGGGGTGGCCTGATGTTCCCCTCCTGCTCCAGCCAAGGAGAGGAGTCCGGGGGAAGCAGAGAGTTTATGTTTGATCTCCCTGGTAACTCCAGCTCCATCACAGCTCTGGCACTGGGCTGGAGAGAAGGAATCCCTCAAAGGGACAGCCTGGCTGAAACATGATGTAGAGCTTAAGGCAGCTCCTATCCACGGGCTATTTGGGGAATGTCACAGCTGTGTGACAGCAGTGACCGGAGGATGGGGGCAGAGCAGACCACAGCTCCGTGCCCCACTTCAGCCATGGACAAACACACCCACAACCCAGTGCCAATGGAGAACTGAGCAGACCCTGAGATGCACATGGCACAGAGTGGGCGAGCAGACACGGGATGCCATCAGCCTCCCCCCAAACATCACAGCCCCCACCCACCTGGAACTATTGTGGATCTGCAGACCATCCCCCCCAGCACTGGGGTCATGGTGGGGATGTGAGCTCAGGGTCCAGCCTCCAAACCAGGTGCTGCACAGATACGGCCACAGAACTGCCCCAGGTCTGGAGGATATAAAGCTCTCCCTAAGCTCTTTACCAAACCACCTCCAGCAGCAGAAATACCTGTCTGAAGCAATCGTGGGTACGAGGCAGAAAGCAAACCAGAGCCGAGCTGTCCTCGGGCAGCTCAGGTCAGGGGTGGGGGATTATGGCAGCAGTGTGGGGAAATCCTTTCGGGCCAAATCCTCAGCACCTGCTTAAGCCACCGCACACAATAATCGCGACAGCATCCCTCCAGCAACGGGCACAGCTGTGACACCTCATCACCCCCATCCTCATCACTCCATCCTCATCACCCTCATCCTCATCACTCCCATCCTCATCACCCCCATCCTCGTCACCCCCATCCTCGTCACCCCCATCCATATCGCCCCCATCCTTATCACTCCCATCCTCATCACCCCCATCCTCATCACCCCCATCCTCATCACTCCATCCTCATCACCCCCATCCTCGTCACCCCGTGGTCCCCGGCCGCAGACAATGGTCCACGTGTGTCACCGGCACTCACCGCTGTCACAGCTCGTCCCCTCCGTCCGCCCGGCCGGCGGCTGTTCTCTGCTGCCGGATGATTTCCTGCAGAGCCCTCAGGACCGCGGTCAGTATCAATCATTAACAGCCACCGCAGCCCGGCTGCCTTAACCCCCTCGGCACCACACCGCAGCGGTAGGATTCCTCCTTCAGCCTTAGCTACGATGTCCCAAAGCTCCTTACATGTCACCACGGTGAGGCTCATCCATCCACCCTCTCCCAAGCTCTCACCCCCGGGGGATTTGTGGCTGTCCCCATAGCACTGAGCAGCTGCACCTGGTGGGTGTTGCCAAGTCCTCATTATGAACACCCCACTCTGCTCCATGTACCCGCACAGTGCAAACCCTGAGGGCCTCGTCCTGATCTTTGTGCACTAGGGCTGGACCTTCAGCCTCCTGCAGCCTGATGAGCAGTGGGGAACAGCAGAGAGGGGGTAACCTCAGTGTGCAGCACACAGCTGGCACCATCCGTGTTTCTGGGGGTGGGTTGCATGTTCCCTCTAACAAACATCACCACCTGCAGCCAGGCATGCTGTTAATGGAGGGTTAATCCCTCAGCAGGGACATCTCCCAGCTCCCCAGGCACAGACCCCCCCCCCCCCAGTGGGGACTGGACACATCCCCTCCCCTTCCCACTGCTGTTAGCCAACCTGTGGGGCAGCTGATGATTAACCTTGGGCTGCAGCTGCCACCAGCTCCCACCATCCCATGCCAGAGCACATCAGTGCCTGCAGCCACAGAGGGGACAAGAATAAGCTCAGCCACTAAAGGAGACCCCCAGGGTGAGGAAAGCTGCAGCATCTCCAACCCCAGCCCCATGCTTCCCCTTGTCCTGCCAATAATGGAGCAAACATAGACACTCAGCTCCACGCTCCCCTCTTCCAGCATGGCCCCATTGCTGCAGCCGTGGGGTGGAGGTACTCACTGCCTGCTGCAGATTGGGATTTCAGACACCGACATGCAGTGGATTTTGCCTTCTCCAGCAGCTCAGCCCTGGCTGCGGCCCCGGGGGTGTCCGGGCTGTGAGTGCTCATAAATAGCTTTGGACAAACATCTGCACGGCACCACCCCGCTCAGGCTGGAAAGCAAAGAGCTGCTGTGGGGATGGTTTTAATCAACATAGAAGACCATCGAACGGCCAAAAAAATACAACCCACACAGACAGGAGTGAGCTGTAAATAAGCACAGATGCGGCGGCTGATAAGATCTGCCTGCAGCAGGGCTCGGCCCCTTTGCATATGGGTGCAGCCTTTGGATTTCCCATTCCTGGGGCAGCAGCTTGGGATGATGGGGAGCACAACACAGCACCTCATTCTGCTTCTATCCCCAATGGCAAACCCTCAGCCCCACTGCCACCACCACAGCACAGCGTGGGCTCGGAGCATCCAGCTGGATGCGGGTTGGAGAGCGGCTGCTTCTCACATGGATTTGGGTTTGGGGAGACTTTGGGTTCACTTGTCCCAGGTTCATGGGCTGCTGCCAGCCCTCCAAGTGACTCATTGGCTGCTCTGTGCCCAGACCTCCCGCAGTCAAGCCCCGACTCATTCAGCACATTCCTGGCATTGCATATTGTGCAGCCCCACACCTGTTAACAGTGGTGAGGAGGGGTGGGAACAAGCAATTAGCTTGGATCTCTGCAAAGAGACTCGTGTGTTGCACTTCACAGTCCCTGTGCTGCAGCAAAAGCTGGTACAGCCTCACCCTAGCAAAGCCACTACCATCCCATTTCTCACGCAGCATCATGCTTTCTATACCAGTGCATGGGTGTGATGGTGGCAGTGGGAAAACTTGATGTTTTTAGATCTAATCCCGTGCCTTCAGTGGCTCGGAACAGTTTGCAACCACGCTGTGATGCAAGAGCACATACATCTTGGTTGTGTAAGTGAGTGGTGCCAGGTAGCTCCCAAGGACAGTGAGGGCAGCAGCTCCAATCCATAAGGGGTGAATGGGGCTCTCAGTCCCTGCAAGCACCCACAGCCCTGCACATGGGTGTGCAATGAAGGAGCAGCCAAAAAGGCTCCCCAACAACCAGGAGTGGCACCTCCAATGTGACAGCAATAAGCTGCAATGCCCTGCCCCTGTCACCAGCAGCTCCCAGCACTGCCTGTGCATGCGTCCACACCGCAGCCTCAATGTACAAACAAAGCAGGAACCAAAGGTTCCCCACAGCCGGAGCTTTGTTTGTAAGCAAACAAATTGCAGACCAAACCAAACACACAGAGCCCAGGCTGAGGGATGGGCTGGGCAGGCTGAGCTCACCGCCATAGTGGCTGTACTCAGCAGGGCACAGAGGCAGTGGCATCATTGGGCAGGTGGGGGATGACAGAGGGGCTGCACATCCAGAGCAGGGCTTGATGCAGACACAGATCAGTGTTTCAGAGCACTCAAGGCCCACAAACCAAGCACAGAGGGGCTCTGCCCCTCAGCACGGCCATCAGACCCCCAGGATAAAGCAAGGACCTGGTGCAAAAGGTGCTGCCTTGCCATCCTCCATCCATTCTCAGAGCAGCTCCTGGCACAGCTCTGACCGGTTCCTATCAGTGCTGCAACAATACAACCAGGGATGGCCCTACTGTGGTGCAGCCTGCAGGATATAGGGCTGGGCTCACTGCACACCCAGCCATCAGCCTCCTCCATAAGCCATTAAAGTGCCTGGGGTTCAGCCTGGCTGTTGTCACAAGGACTGGCTCAGCAGTGATGGGACGGCCGTGCCCTGGGTTTATGGCTGCATCCAGCCCATCACGCCTCGTGTTGCAGGGCTGAACTGGGGCAGGAGAACACAGCTCTGTGATGAATCACTGAGGCCATGTCCTCAGCACTGCACACAGTGAGGTCCCAGGGACAGCTGCAGAGGGGAAAAGCAAGGAATTTGCATGGAGAAAAGCAAGAAATTCGCTGTGGGGAAAGCAAAGAGAGCTGCAATGCTTTGCAACCCCGTGGAGCAGAGCTTTTCAGGTCAGTGCAAACCCAGAGCAGTGCCTCTCTGCCACCAAACGGCCCTTTGCTGTCACCACCTCCGCACGGCCGCCTTGTGCAACGCAGCCTCAGCTCTGCAGAACTGAGATCTTCCCCTGAATGAAGTTTAGTCACCGTGGGATGTTTCCAATTGGAAATCAGGACAGTTCAGGCTGAAATCGAGCCAGCTTTCCACTTCCCAGAAATCCCATTTGCAAGCAAAGCCTGTTGCCAGTTCCCCTTTCTCCCCCCCCAGTATCCAGTAAATAAATCCAGCTCCAAGCGAGGCGGGGAGATGCAGCACTTCAGGCTCTGTCTGCAGCCCAGCCCTGACTCCATCCTCATCCTGTAGAGGTTGCAGTGCTGCTCCCAGCTCTGAGCAGGGGGTGACAGCTTGATGGGACCTCAGTGCCCACAGCCATGCCTGGGGAGGGACGCAAGGTGGGGTGGGAGCCGCCAAGCTGGTGCTGGAGCCTGGATGAGTCCCTTTGCCACTGCACCTGCCTTCAGCATCCCCTGGAGGAGGCTCCCAGCAGCAGGGGCTGGGGAATTGCATCAGGCTTCCTCTTTGTCCCAGTTGAGGTGAGCAAAGCTGGTTATTGCCCTCTATAAAGAACTGGTTTGCTCCAGGAAGGCGGCACTGGGAAGAGCCAGAGGCTGGTGCTGAGTTTCTGGAGGGTAGAGACGGGCAGGTCCACGTGGGTGCTCGCCTTCAGCAGGTGCTGGGGCTGCTCAGCAGCTCTGGATGGGTTTGTGTCAGAGCTGGATCCTCTGCTGCTCCATGGGCAGGTACTGAAGGGCACCGTCATCCATCCAGTGCCATGGCTCTACTCACTCACAGCTGCCCACTCAGAACTGTAGGACCATGCATGAAGATTGCAGATCTCAGCCCACATTTGACTGACATTTCTGGACCAGGATGTCAGGAAGTCCTTAGGATTCAAGGGATTGCAACCTGGTGTTGTGATCACCAACCTTAACTCCTCAGGACACCACTGAGTGGAAGGAAGCCAGCCATGCCTTGGACTCACAGGCCTATTCTCCCTCCCTATATCCCATTCCTGCTCAGCAGGATGGTGCAGGCGCCATACAGGGACAGCAGAGGTGACATCCAGCTCTGCACATCCATCCGGAATCACAGCTGTACCGCACACATGGGCGCTTCCTGCCTTATCTCAGCAGTGCAGGAGATAAGAGATGTGGGGATGGCTTGGTTACTGACTCAGACACACGAGATGCCACCACTGCCCTGACAACAGATTTGCCGCTACACACAATTGCTTGGTGACCACAGACATGGAAAAGCAACATGGGTTCCAGTGCAGAGCATCATGTCCCCATCCACGCAGGGAGGGGATGCAGGAGCTGGGGGTAGACCTACCAGCTTGTGGGACCTGCAGGGGGGATGTGGGTGCATGCTTCTGGCACCAGCCATGTCCTGCTTCCAGCTGCAGAGGTGGCTTGAAGCAGAGTCCCAAGCAACTTGCTGCACTAGTCCCCAGCCAGCAGGGTTAGGGCTCTCCCTGGGTTCAAAGCCAGCCAACAAGTATGGGCACAACCTGCAGGACCCCAGCCCGCATCCTGCTGCAAGCCCAGCTGTGTGCTTGGCCCTCTGGGCTGCCCCTGCCCTGCTCCTAGCCCTGCCAGCACTCAGGTGCTACTGAGCTCCCTGTGGGGTATTTAACCTCAGGGTGCACAAGGGCACTGTGCCTCAGTTGTTGTTTGCCAGCAAATGGGGACAGGCATTCATGCAAATCCTCACCCTTTCTCTGTCTCTATCCCTGCACACCCTCACCCTATCCATGTCCACCAGTGCGAGCACCAAACCCCTCAAAGCCAAACAGCCAACATCCAGCAAAGCCCAGCCTGCTGCTTCCCCTCCAAACCCAAACCTCCAAGACCCCTCCCCTCCACCCCCAGCTCCACCAACCACCCAGACCCAGGTTCAGCCTGACCTGCTCGCTGGGAGCTGCCGCGGGCTGCAGGGAAGGGGGAAGCAGCTGCCGAGAGCCACCACGTCCAAGTGAGCGCTGCCGGGGGCTGATAAGCAAAGTCTGAAATCTGAGACTGCAGGTTGGCTCCCTGCTATATAAACAGGCTCTCGCACACACGCACACCCCCAGCTTGCACGCCACTCCCGCCTGCTCACAGCCACGCCAGCACTCTGCTGGGCACAGCAATGCCATTGAGACCCCCATCAGCAGAGCTGGCCTTAAGCACGATGGTTTGGGCTTCAAGCACATCTTGGGGGAACAAAAGCCCACCTGCATCATGCTATACCCCATCACCAGGCTGTGGTGGGCACTGGCTGAGCACCACATAAGTGCTATGAGCAGCAGCATAGGAAGATCACAGTCAGCTGGAGGGGTTCAGCCAAGCAGGTGCTTTGCATCCCTCACCCAGCAGTGATGGGCAGCGACACTGCATGCACAACCCATGATGTTGTCATGACCACTATGGTGCCCAATGATTCACCCTTGGGATGGTGCCTG
This sequence comes from Coturnix japonica, assembly GCF_054131305.1. Classification (NCBI taxonomy): domain Eukaryota; kingdom Metazoa; phylum Chordata; class Aves; order Galliformes; family Phasianidae; genus Coturnix; species Coturnix japonica. Next base: position 3,003,767 of record NC_140700.1, read on the forward strand.
TTGCCATCCCCAAAGCAGAGCCCCTCTGCTTGCCATCTCCTAACAACCAGAGCGTGCCAGTGCCACCGTGGGGCTCCTCTGTGCCAATGCCACTGTGGGATTTCCTTGTGCCACCGTGGCTGTGCTTCTTGCAGTGGGTGGAAACATTTGAGAAGACAAAACCCTGCCCTGTTTTTCCCAATTCTCCAGGCTCACCTGCAGCCCAGAACCGGGGCAGCCACATACCATTGGCGGGGCTGGGCTGCACGCTCGGCTGCTTGCTTCATCCTGCAGCTGCCCGTGGGGAGAGCAGGAGCTGTACCCCCTGCTAAGGGAACACAGGGCTGGGGCATTGCCCTTAGGAAATGGGAGCCCCAGGGCTGCTGGCCCTTGGCACAGAGAAGCTCTTTGTGGGTACATCTATGAGGACCCTTCACCATGTTTCATCCCTGTGCTGGGAGAGCAGAGAGCACGAGCACAGCTCAAGGTTTTCCTGCTCTATTCAAGCTCCTGGGGCTGGATCCACCTGAAGATCCCCTGTCCCAGGTACAACGAGCCCAGCAAAGCTCTGAGCCAACTCCCTGCCCTTCTTGCACAAGCAGCCGTGGGCGCTGCTGTGGCACAAACAATCACAGCATGTTGACAAGGCCCAGCATCTGCCTCCTCCATCTCTCCACCTGATTGCAAGGAGACCTGCCAAGCCCTGTTCTGTGCACAGCTCCCTGCACCCTCTGCTGTCCCTCCCAGGGCAGGGCCTGTCCCCTCAGCCCTAATTGTTCCCAAGGCAGTGCTGGCAGCATTCAGACTACTATAACCAATCCATCCCAGTGGGTCCACCCCGCACAGCACCCTGACCCCGAGATCTTCTGATGCTTCTTCAGAAGAGCAAATTTGCCTTTGGAGCAATGGGATTGCACTGGGTGCAGTGCCACCACCCCGCAGGACTTTGAGCTGTCTGAAAGGCTTTTTTTCTTCTATTTTTCACTTGCTTGCAGAGGAGAAGAGATGGGGTCGAACCTGACCCACTATTCCCATAACTTTAATCCCCTTTGGGGGAGGGAGCGCAGCTGGAGGGGCTGCTCCATACTTCAGCCTTGGGGGGATTCCTCCCCAGTCCTCAACCACAGGGGTGCACCCCCCATGTCTGTGCATCCCCACAGCCCACCCAGTGCCAGCACATGGAGCATTGGTTCCCCCACCAGCCCCAGTCTGAACCCAAGGTCCTCCTTATCTCCAACACCAGCATGTCTGCTGATAAGCCCGGCGCACGAGGGATAAGATAAGGCTCTGAGCAGCCTCTTTGCTATCAGCAGCCCTTCCTCCAGTCTGCAGCGCCGGGTGGCTGCTGTCCCACTGCACTGTCCCCCCAAGGCTATGGGATCTATGCAAGGTCTCAGTATCCACACCCCAAATGCTGCACCAGTGCTGGAGCTGATCCCAGCCCCTTTCCAGGCTCAGGTCCTGACCCAAGAACCCAAAAGAGGAAGACCAATTCCCACACCCTATAGCATGCATTGACCCACAGGACCCCCACTGACCCCCCACCATGGGGGCCCAATTGGCCACCCCATAGGAAACACTCACTGCTCCCCACAGTGCAATGCAACCTTTCACGCTGATGAGCTTTAAAAGATTCATTACGTTCCCACTCCAACAGCTGCTCATTGTTTCTAAATTAGAGAATCTATTTGATTCTGGGACAAGGAGGAGAAAGAACCAAATAATAAAAGGCACAGTGAAACAAACACTTTGCTTCAGAAGATGTGGAGCAGGTCCCTCCAACAGGGAATGGCAGCGGTGGAGGGGGAGGGGGGAAGGCAAGCAGAACGCATTGGGTTTGCAATGAAAGCAGGAATTGCTAATCATTGCTGCTCAGCTGAGCTGAAAGGAGATGCTGCCTGGGAAAACAAACCCAAAAGGTGAGCGCAGGGCATGCAGGCTTCACCTGACCCCATCTTGGCTGCTTCTCCTTGATGCTACAATCCTATCTGGGGTCCCCAGGTATGAGCATCCCTTATGGGGTGACCTGGGGCAGCCCCACTGCATGCCGTTATCTCCAGCAGAACCAGCCTGGCTTTGAAAATAGGAGGATTTGGGGAGAAATAACACCAAAACAACCCCCTCAATGCCTGTCTATGAGCATCACGCCAAGCTATAAATACCAGCACCGGATGCGGGAGCTCCTCTATCCCTGGAACTGAGCAGCACCCGGATTTAGGAAGGGACTGAAGGGAACAGCCCTGCAGCATGGGAGGAAGGGAGAAGGCACAGTGCTTGGCCGGGGCCAGACTGAGCCTCAGGGACCGTGCACGCTGTCCCCTTGTCCACAGTGATATTGCAGGATGGATCCTGAGCTGATGCCCGTTGGCACCCAGGGGGTTTGTGGATGGAGAGGGGATGGGATGCCTCAATCAGGAGTGGAGCAGCTGTGCCAGCAGGAGCAAGAGAGGGCGAGTCAGAGGAAAACCCCACAGGGGTTGGTAGGCAGCAGAGCCGGTGCCAGGAGGGAATGAAAAGCATTGCAGGTCGGTGCCAGGGCTGTGAGCCAGCACTGTGCTGGCACTATGGGAACACACAGACAGACCCCAGCCCCCTCCAGTGCCCCCACTGCTGCTGGCTGGGAGAGGGGGATGGGCACAGAGGAAAGCCCTCCTGCAGCACATCCCAGCCTAGATCTCCCTGCTCCAGCTTTGGGGTGAGGGGGTCTCTGTGGACCAGCTTTGGGGTGAGGGGGTTCCTGCAGGGACCCTGTGGATGAGGCTGAGGCTCAGGGCAAAGCCTGGTGGGGGTAAACCCTAATTGCAGCCCTGCCACGGGATTGCTACCTCATTACAGAGCAATTACAGAATAATTATCCTATGGTTACACCCAAACCCTGATCAGGAAGTGGGACTGCTGGATGCCAGGGTTCTGCACACGTATGCACGAGTACACCCCCCCAAAGGAAACCTCAGGGCAACAGACAGCAGAGAGAGGACTCCTGGATCCCCAGTGAGGGTATATGCCTCAGTTTCCCCACGAGAGCAGCAGCACAGCAGCTGTTCCCTCTCTCTGCATCCTTACCGTCCTCAGATATCTCAGCTTTTGCATGAGCACTTTGTTTGCACCACCTCCCCATCTCAACAGCGTGCTGAAATCTAATGAGCATCCCCAGGAGCCCCCAAAACCTCATCCCAGGGCTTCAAACCAGGGACAGACACATGGAGGTCTGAGCTGTCCTCAGCCACCCCAAACCCTCTATGAATAGGGACGGCCCCTAAGAGCAGGTAAACTTTAACCGCATAAATCACATTCCTGCTGGCTCCCCTCCGGCACAGCCCTTATCTCCAGTGGGCTCACACAGATCTGTCTGCAGCCCATAGGAGGTCATGGTCCAATCTCGTACCCAAGGACACCAGGAGATGGGGCAGCGTGAAGTGCTGGTTATCCTGGGCAGGAGTTGGACCCGCTGGCCCCATTCCTGCTTGCCCACCCCAATGGATGCAGAGACAAGGTCACCCCAAGAGCAGCTCACAGCTGGCAGGGAGGAGATGAGGGACAGGGCACAGAGCAGCAGTGCTGACGGCTGCTGAAGGGCCCTACATCTTATGGCACATAAAGAGAGATGAGGAGCTCTGCTCTCCCCTCCAGGAGGTTCATCACTGTGATTGCAGCTGAGAGTTGGAGCCCAGGGGCTGCAGAGTTCGCACGTAGCTCTCGAATCCCTCATCTCCCTGACAGGCGGGGAGAGCAGCCGGCAGGCAGCAACGGAGCTGCAGGCGGCCCCTGCAAAAGGTCACTGCGTTTGCACATTCACAAAACATGCATTTAAGAACAAAAAGAAATCAAGGAGGAGGAAAAGAAACCCCCACGGTACACACTGAGGATGCGTCGCAGGGATTGGAGCTCTGCTCTAACGCTGCCAGCCTGACTGCCCGGCATTTCTTGCAATTAAAGCAATCAGCCACACATGAAACTCACAGATTTCCATCTCCCGGTTTGTTTCCCAGGCCCTGAGGGTTCCCATCTCCTTTTCAAATAGTCCGGAAGAATAAAAAAAGCTTGAAAATGAGTTTCGGAGCATCGAGCAGATGGCTCTGGGGAATCACCGTGCCCCAAACAGCAGCAGGGACAGAGCTGAGCCCTGCTGAAGCTGTGGGACCATGGGGGGCTGGGGAACAGCACAGACAGCCATGTCCCCCCCCCCCTGTATAAGGCCCCCCCAGCCCTGCAGAATCAATGCTTCCAATGGTCCTCTATGAGGATGGGTGTTGTCTCCCTGCCCAACCCCATCCTGCACCCAAGGGATGCTCAAAGCATAACCTCTAAATCAGCAGTGGGTTTAAATGAAGGGAATCCCTGTACAACACAGGGGTTGACCTTCTGTGTGCTCAAAGAGAAGCAGGGATTGCAGTGCTTATGGAGAGGTCAGGATGAGCCTCTGGAACACAGCAGGGTGAGCAGAGCAGCAGCCAGACTCACACCCACCAACACCACCTGCACCAGGTGAGCACTTTGCATCAGCTCATTTGAAGCCACAATTAACCCTCAGCTGCCTGATCACAGCTCAGCACTCACCACCCAGAGTCCCCCAAAGGCTTTCAGATGCCCAGCCTGGAGTATAGGTACAACACAGCCTTGGGATGCTGAGCATCAGCATGGCTGTGTATGGGGCAATCACCCCATCCTCACCAGGTGCCGAGCACTATCCCCTGGGGGCACAGAACCCAAGAAGATGCTGAGCACCACAGCATTGCCCAAATGGTGCCCCGGGAATGGGGAGTGTGGGGTTGGGTGAGAACAGGCCAAGCTGGATGGGGAGCTCAGTGCTCTCAGTGCTGCCAGACTGGTCCTGGCTGTTCTTCCAGCTGCCAGCCTGGATGGTGATGGATCCGAGCACAGCACGTTTCTCCCATCTCACCCCCAGTGTGAGACCCCAAGACCCCAAGTGTGAGACACCCCAGCACCTTCACCTATTCCATATACAGCGTGGAGGTGACCCTTACCTGGGGTGTGAGGCTCCAGGCCCCGATGGTGCTGAGCTGTCGGAGCTGCTGCTGCTTACGTAAGGAGGAGAGCTCTGCTGTGAGTCCCCAGCAACTGCAGGCAGCAGGAGAGGAACAGCAGCCTCTGCTGCTCGATGGGAGATGGGTGTCAGAGCTATGTGGGGTGCAGGGGATGCTCTGCCACTACACCCAGCTCAGATCCTGTGCCCCTTAATATGGGGACACTGCAAGGATGGGGACAGCCTGAGAACAAAGGGCTGCACAGTGAAAGCTCTGGCTGTTTAATTACCAGCACGGGGGGCTCAAGGCAGCACAGCTGCACCCGAGCTGTTCTGCTGCAGTGAGGGGAGCCCTTAGCAGAGGGGCTTTAAGAGGAGCCGGTGCTATGGGAAGTGGAAGAAAACCCTGAGCTGCCCTGCTATGCTGGGATGGAGTATAATGGGGTAATGGGGGCAGATGGGGAGCGGCACTATAAGTGTTCAGGGGGAGATGAGCCGGCAGGAGCCTGAATAGGGATCGTAACGCGGAGAGGGGATCACAGAATCGCCATGGGCTTATAGAATATCCCGAGCTGGAAGGGACCCATAAGGATCACCGGAGCAAGGAGCACGGACACGGAGCAGCATGTTTAAAACAGGGCGTTTGTCTGTCGACGGGACGCCAGGCGCACACAAAGCCGTCTCATTATCCCCTAATTAGTGCTTTGCCAGCTTCTGCAATTAACACCCATGCAAGCGGCTGCTGTTTGAGTAAACAGAGGGTTACGAGCACGCTGGAGTCGCTGGGGGCTCCAAGCAGGACGCAGCCCACCCAGCCCCAAAGCAGAGCGATGTCACCCCCAGGGTGGTGGCACTGGCCGGCTCATGTCCCCATAGTGCACATAGGGGACGGGAGAGGCTTCCCTCGGGTCTCGGAGCTCCGGGGGGTGAGGGAGCAGCGCAGCATCACAGCACGGTCCTTATGCAAAGGATGTCTCCTTTGGAAACATCAAAGCGAAGCCACCAGCCGGGGCTGACACGGCCTTTCTCCGGCTGACCCAGAAACGTGGATCAAGCGCTGTCTCATCCCTTAATTGAGAAGTTGGTGACTTTGAATCTTTATTAAAGAGCTTTGGTAAATTCACAGATTAAGGCCACCACCGGCCGCTGCCATCACCCAAACTGACTCCCTGCCACCTCGCCCAGCAGCTGCTCACACTGCTTTGCATGGAGCGCAAACCGAACCGAGAGCAAAAACTGCACCAAAAACCCAGGAAGGAAAACAAAACAAACCCAAACCAACACTAAAAAGCCAACAACAGCCTTCCTACACAACCTGGGCCTCAGCACAGCCAACCAACTGCCCCCAATACACAGATATGGGGCTGGGGGGGGGGCACAGAACACCCCCATGTACCACTGAGATGGGGCAGCACTGCAGAGCTGGGTGTCCCCCCCTGAAGCTGGTGGATCCTGGGGGAAAATGAGGCTAAATAGGAGACGCCGCATTCCTCACTGCACTCTTTTTCTGCCTGCTGCGGATTATCGTGTTTCAAGCTATGGAAAACAGAAGGGGGGATGCTAGTACAAATGTCTGAGAGAGAAGAGAGAGGGAGGAGGGCAGGCGGAGGAGCAAAGCTTTCCCCTCCAGTGAGCAATGATAGGCAGGAGAAATCCCAGCCCTGCTGATTCCTAAGGGCACAGATGGACAAGTAAAGAACCCTGAGCCCCTGCATGGCTGCAAAGGGTTAAGCCGAGCTCTGCAGCCTGGCGGGGGATTAAGCCCAGTGCTGCCCATCTGGGTGATGTTTGAAGCATTCAGGCAATGCCAGGCCTGGCTGCAGAGCAGCAGAGCATGGGGTTCAGCCATCCACACATGGAAACATACATCCACACATAAGCATTGCACATGGGGTGATGCTGATGCATCTCCCTGCAGTAGGGAGCAGACAGGGGGGGTGCAGCAGGCACAGCAGCTTCCTCCTGCAGCACCAGGCGTGCAGTTTGCCTTTCCATCCATGCTTGCTGTCCCTCCTCTCCCTCAGTCCTGCAAGCATTGCTGCTGCTCCTGCTGGTTTCTATGGGAACTCAGCAGGAAAACAAGGCTCCCAGTGAGGCAGACGCTGGTCTGGCTGCCCAAAGCCTTGCAGAGAGCTGTGCTTGCATGCTCCAGCAGAACCTTGCACCAGTTTTTCCCTTGGCAGCATTAAAGGGGTCAAGAGGTTTGGATCAAAGCAGGCCAGGAGCAATTCATCCTAGAGAGCAGAGTGCTCAGGTTCTGCACTATGATGCACAGCGGGCTGCGAACCTTCAGTGTGTAGAAATGGGAGAAGGCAACGGATGCTGCTAATTCTCAGCTGCAGCGCTGCATGCACTGCCTACCAACAGCCTCATCACCAGCAAATGCCACCCTGGTCCCCTTTGCTGCATGGCCCCCAGCAGAGCTGCCCACTGTACACCCCAGTGATGACCACATGCCCCCTCCCCACGGCCATGGGGTGATCAGTCTGAGCCCTTCCAAACGGCTTTTCCAGACTCGTGGTTAATTTAGCAAGCACCATCATATGACGGAGCAGAGCGTGTGCCTTCAGATATAGCAGCAGCGTCACAAAGCTGCCATTGAGTGCTCAGGGAGCATCTCCAGCTCCGTCAGACACCTCAATGCTCCGGCAGGGGGTGAGAAAACACAGCACCTCGCTGCTGACACGCAGACCCGGGGGAGTTGGGAGGGGGGGGGGGGTTCAGCTCTGCTAACAAGTGGGCAGTGAGATGGAGCCCAGGGAAGTGCCAGACAGCATCCCGGGCTGCATTGCTTGCAACCCATCCTGATAAAGCCGTGAGATCAAGCCCAAAGCACGCATATATGGGGGAACCCAACAACCAGAGCCACCTCAGCCATGAGCATGGGGGGGTTAGGGATGCAGAGGACCCCCCCTAAAGCACAGATCTCTCCTACAGCTGGAGATACAGGGAGGACTGGGCACACAAACACACCTTGGAGACAGCTGGGGGGGCTCCCACGTCTCACCGACGTCACTGCAGGAAGGGGATCCCTAGAGACAGCCTGAAGGTGCCACCCCCTGCTGCCCCCCCCCCACCTCTGGGGCACAGGTACCCCAAGAAAAGACTATCCATAGCACACGTCCCGATCTGAGGATGCTCCGCCGCTTCACAAACCCGAGGAGGAAGAGGATGAGGAGGAAGGAGGGGGGGGGGTCAGCCCTGAGGGGCACTCACCGTGTAGGGTGGGCAGCGGTCCGGCCCCCCCTCCGTTGCTCAGGGGCTCAGCATCCTCCCGGGACAGCCCCAGCCCGAGCCGGAGCCGCAGCCCGAGCCCGAGCCGGAGCGGGAGCTGGGCATGCTCGGGGACCGTGAGCAGCACGTGATGCCGGGCTGGCACCGAGCGGTGGGTGGGGGGGGAACCGAGCAGCCACCCCCACCCCGTTACAATGTGCCCCCCCCCCTCCCCGGCACCGCTCCGAGGAGCCCGGAGCTCTCTGCGTCATTGCGGGAAGGGGGGACCGCGCTGTGCGACCCCATAACTCTGCATCCCTGGGGGGCTGGATGAATCGTGCTGCCGCTCTGCAGCACGGAAAGGGGGAGGTGAGGGGGGGTACAGCTCCTTTGCATCCCATGAGTGGGGGACAGCCGTGACCATGAGCCTTAACACGGCATCCCAGCACTGGAAGCTGGCCAGGACCATTCATCCCCTGCATCCTATATTTCCCAGGAGTGTGGGGCACATCTATAACCCCACAGGAGCATGGAGTGGGGCTCAGGAAGTACCTCCAGGCTCTGCAACCCAGGTTGGAGCACAGAGATCCTTCCCCAGCCCCTGCTCAGCACCCACCCCCAATTCCTGAGCTGCAGAACTGCAAACTCCAGCCCTACGGTGATGGCACCGTGCCTCAATCTATGGCACTGCCCTACTTCTGCCTATCACAGCCACCAGGCACTGTGGTTGGGACCCCCCCCCTACACAGGGACCCTACATGCTTAGTACATGTGTGCTGGCACGGGGAGGGATGGGTATCTCCAGGAGGGAAAACACCACGGCTGCCCTTGATCCTATAATCACTCCCTTAGCTGCAAGGTATTAGGGGCTGCAGGAGGATGGCTTTCACTGAAGGCTTTGCAGCCTGTATTTCCCCCTCCTTCCCCTGCAGCCCATGGGTGTGATCCTCCTTCCCCTCCCTCCCTCACTGTGCTGCACAGGGACCCCTCTTCATGTTTCTGCCCCCAATCACCCCCTCACCCTATAGGCTGCACTGTGGCCCCCCCAGCTGTCACTCAGAGGAGCCCTGAGAGCCTATTAAGGTGACCCTACAACTTCACCAGCCCTGAGCCCCAGCAGGAAGGTTGCAGCAACTCAATCCAGGCTGGGGGCCAGTTGTTCCCTACCCCCCTACAAAGGGACAAAAGCCACACATTGGTCCCAATCACGTCTCAGACACAGCGGGGCCTTTTCTTCTACTGGCACCAACTGGGCAGTGAGCCGGAGGCAGGAATGGGGTGGAAAAGGGGCCTTTGTAGCTGCACTCAGCAGGGCAGGGGGGGCTGGATGCTGCTACCTCATCCCACAGGCTGGTGAAGATGGGATGGCATCCAGCATTGCTCCTCAGCAAGAAGCCCCATTAATCCCTTGCAGCCAATGGCTCACGTGCAGCAATGTGTATCTGGGGCTCACTCAATTGCTGTGGTGCATGGGGAACCAATACATTCAGCACACAATAGTGATGGGGTCCCTGGTGCGGAGAGGCATTGCAGGTACTCAAACCTGAACAGGAGGTTGTACAGCTCTCACCCAGCCAGCCCCGCTCCCAGCAGTGTTATGCTGCTCCACATAAGGTTGGGCTGACTCAAGGACACCCATCTTTGCTCAGCAGATCAGCCCCAATAATCACAGTGATTCACTGCAGCCCTTCGCTCGCCTCAGGATCTTTGCTCCCGGAGGATTCAGCGTGGGCTGAGCACACGGCGAAGCCTCTGTGTGAGGCAGATAAGGCTCAGAGATCCCATCTGTGATGCCCTTACCTCACCTAGAGCTCTGCATGAGGCTCCAGGAGGCGAGACATCCTCAGTGCATACAAACAGCGCTGTTGCCTATATCCCAATGGAGCTATAATCCCATTGCTCTTGTCCCCAGTGAGTGCACCAGCCTGGATCTGAGCTCCTCATGCAGGGTCAGGGTGGCTCCAGGGACCCTTGCAATAGGGCAGTGATAGTGCCAGATGTGGGGCAGGGGGCTGAGGGCTGCTCACACACCATAGGGATCCCCAGAGCTGTTTGCATCTGCAATGGGAAGTTGGTGCAGGAGCTGCCTGCAGTGTGAGGTGGACACAGAGCAGGTCCTGCTGCCTCTGTTGGGTGTCCTTGGTGGCTTTTGTGGTGAGGGGAGCACAAAGGGAGCTGTGCAGGGAGGAAACCTTCATGTGCAGGAATGCAGGAGTGCAGGTACTGCCCATGTCCTCACCAGGGTCAGGAAAGCAAAGGCTTGCACCAGCCTGAGCTCTGCTGGCATTTGACTGCTGGTACCCACAGCACTGTCACAACTGCATCTACAGCAACAAGGATGACCCACAGGAACCCCCTGCCCACTTTCCATCTCACACTTTGGCGCTCAGCATGAACTCCAGCCCCATCCACCAGCAGGTGATGGTGTTCAAAAGCCTCCCAGACTGTGTGCCCTGGCATTGCACTGCATGAGAAGGCATTTTAGGGGGGGGACAAAGTAAGACCAGCAACAACAGCACCCCAAAGGATGGAGGCAAACCCCATAACAATGCCCTGGGAAGAAGCAGGCACAGGGTTCAGCATCAGTTGAGGCTGTAAAGTGCACCAGAGCAGCAGAGCTGCTCCCCCCAGCCCTCATCACTTACTTGATAAAATAGAAGCCCCCGTGCATTGTGGTGTCCACCTCCCAGCCTCGGGGCAGCCCTGGAAGCACACAGCAGAAGTGGGGATCATCCATCCTTGTTTTTGCCTTTGGGCATTGTACCAGAGGTTCAATCTTGGTCCCCTCCCCATCACCCCAGCCAAACTGCTTTGGCTACAAAGCCACCCCACAGGTCACAAAGGTTGATGTATTCCCCAAAGGATGCAGCAACTCTTTGCTCATCATTCAAAGCCCCTTAAACCCTTGAGCTGCAAAGCAGCTTCTCAGCATCTCCAATGCACTTCTGGAGTATTTCATCACACACCTCCACTTATCCCCAAGGAGCATATTTGGGGGTCAGGGCCCATTCCTTACCAGCACAGGAGAAATGACCACTCTGGATGGAGTAACCTGTGCCAGGGTGCACCCAGCTTGTGGATTTGGTCTCGTCGCTGTGAAAGATAAGGAGGCAGTGAGCACTGCGGGCATCCCTGCACCCTATGTGATGATAGGGATAAACTTTGGCAGCCAAAGGAAAGGAAAGGAGCAGATTTGGGGGGGTAAAAAGCATCTATCAGGAAGTGCTGGGCCCAAAGAAGGGAGAAACAGGGAGCAAGGAGAGCGGGTCACATGCAATATGAAAGCAGACAGGGAGGACTCTTGCTTCAGCCCCAGACTGAGCCCCCATCCCCTGCAGCTCCCCAGCCATCCACCAACCCAGGAGCCAGACTCCCCCATGCCCCATCCCCTCACTGCCTTGTGGTGGGACCTTACTTGATGAAGAAGATGCGGCCGTCCCCACAGACACCGTAGGTCCACTTGCCCGGCAGGTCCAGCCAGTCAATGTCATCTGCCATAGGGACAGCACAGAGCAGCCCCGTCCTGCTCTCCTCGTACCTCTTGCTAAGTGCAGAACAACTCCTGTCCCCACCTCCAACAAACACTTGCTTGGCTCAGACCTTCCAACCGGGCTGAGTTTGCTGCTGCAAATAACCAGGGAGGGAGGGAAAAAGAAAAAGGAAAAACCAAACCCAACAACTTAACCCTCTCAGAGCTGGGCTGCAGGGTTCAGAGGGCACAGCTCAGAGTGACTCTGCAGGGCTAAGCCCATCTCTGCTTCCTCCACTGCCTACTCGGTGTAATTACCATCAATTAACTCAGGGTGAGTAATGATGGAGTTGTTCCTTCCCTCTCCTGTTCATTTTAAACAATGTCAAATTCTTCTCTCCGTCTGATCTCGCAGCCAAGCAGAGGCAGAATGTAGGGCACCCTGATGACTATCTGCTGCTCTCTCGGTGCTGCCCGATGGGTATTTTCTCTCTGCTCACTCTTAGCCATCAATTAAACGTCTTTCAAGGGGAAAGGTGGGGTCTGGGAGGCAGCCGGGCTGGGTGACTGTGAGGGAAGCAATTGCCCTCATGTCTCTGTGGTGCCTTTGGGGAGTTTCTCATGGCACAGGGAAATGAGCTGGTGTGGGGTGAGGGGATGGGGGGGGGAGAGAGGTGAATTCTGGAGATGGTCCCTAAAGCAGAAGGAAGGGGATGCTCTGCTGAGCAATGCTTGCATCAGAGAGATTCTCTGATGGGATGTGGGGCATCAGTTCACCCAAAGGATCCTCCTATGTGCCATGATGCATCTAAAGTCAGGAAGGTGGGACCCCCCCCCACAGCCAAATCACAGCTGGGGAATCCCTGCCCTTTATCTTCTCCTTGGCCAGACCCCAGCAGCTCAATGCAGTGCTGCTCCATCACAACATCAGCTCTTTGGGAGGCACCGGGGACAACGAGGTCACCCCAAAGGCACAGCTCCTTCCCTGCCTGCCCAGCCCAGCTTCATTCACCACAGTTTCGTTTACTCAGATCCACCTCCAATCTGAGTCACAGCTCAGCCTGAATCAGTGCTCAGCACAAACACTTGAGTGACCCAAAGCCAACAGGCAACCCAAAGAATCCAATGCTCCGGGCACAGAGCAACTCAGAAGTAACCAGAGATGTCTCCATCTCAGATCTCAGAGGACCAGGAGCTCACAAAGTCAGTGTCTGATGAGTTGTTTCTTTCTTTTAACTATTTCTTACGTGTTACATTAGTACAGGTGTGACACCAAAGCCTTCCAAGCAGCAGAACTGCAGAGGTTTGAGTGCAGCCATTGCAATGAGAGCTCGTTGTGCACATCCCTTCACTTCTAGCCTAGGGCCAAACCTCTCTTATTACTGCAGCATCATCCCTACGCCTCACCCCAAGGGTGTGTGGGATCGGAGTCTGTGTGAGATAAGCTCAGATCATCCTAAAAGGTTTCCTTCCCTCTCTCCATCCCCTGGGGAGAGACGCCTTACCCTGACTATGGGTATCACCGAGGTCTCCTCATTCATTTCGGGGTCATCCGTGGCAATGATAGGGTTCAGCTGCTCAGAGCTGCAAGCAGGGAATCAGATACCAAGAGTAGAAGCAGTAGAGTTGCTCCAGGTCTGGGTAAGGGAGGCAGAGCTGTTGGAGGGCTGTGCTGGACCTCCAGCCAAGAATGCTGAGCTCTGTTCTGCCAGGTAAATAAATCAGCTTTTATTGCTTTCCACAAGAGATTCTTTTTTTTTTCACCCCCCCCTTCTTGTTTCTTTATAGCTTAAACCAATGGAAATTCAAAAGGGGAAATACCAGCAGGGCTTGTTATTTTCTTATGGTTTCAAATCCTTTTAAAAGCTCTCAGCTCATTCCAGCACAAGTTAAGGGCTCACACCGAGGGCTCCTTTGGAACAACTTTATGCTTCCAAGGGTGATCCCAGCAAGGGATCTGTGCATCCTTTAGAAGGGATGGTGAGCACGGGAGCATCCCCAGGACATCGCACCGCCCGTGGCTCTGCAGCAACGTGGCTCTGGCACCACCTCCTGGGGAACGATCGGCTCCTCTCCTCGCTCCTCTCCCGTTTATGTCTTTTATTTGAACCATTTTGGCTTTTCTTGCGTTAGAAAATCAAACCCTAACCAGGCCTGCTTAGATGGATGGACCAACCATCTAAATAGAGGGAGGGATCAGTGGATGGAATCTACATACAGCACTCAGCCCCTACTGCTGTTGAGCACCCAGCAGCTCCCACCTGAGTCCCATAACAAGCAGAGCACCTGGGGCTGCTGCATTGAAAACCAGCTGCATTAGAGCTCTGCTTTCCCTCTGCCTCCCCAGCAGCTCCTGACCTTGCTGTGCAGCCACACTGTGCCAGCCCTTGCTCCTACATTGACCCTTAGCTCTCAGCTCTGTCTTTTCCTTCTCATTGCACTGGAGCTGTGGCTGATCCCAGTCATCTCTATCTGGGATCTCATCTGCTCCTCCAGAGGATGCTAAGGAAAAAACCTTTACAGTGTTTGAAGGTCTGAAGCTTGAAGTCTGGCTGCCAGAGCAGGGCTGCATAAAGGGAGCAGATGGGATGTTGGGAGGCAACACACAGCATTACTGAGGTTGGGTTTGGGTTGGGTTTGTTTGGCTTTGCTTTTGCAATTGTTTTGCCTCCTGCTTGAAAGAAGAAGAATAGGGAAGGTGTCAGTTGTTGAACAAAGCACTGAGAACAGGGGATGAAAGCAACGCACACATGATGTGCTTGTACAGCTGCTCCAAGGCAGCAGCAGCACGTGCTTTTATTGCCCAGAAACCTTTATCTGCAGCATTAGCAGGCAGGACAGATGGATGCCTGCTGCTAATGGGCTCTAATACTCCATACCTTCAAGACTAATGGACAGCTTTGAGGATGCACTTCACTGCCATCTTACTGGTACAGAATGGGATTGGGGTTACATGCAGCCTCAGAAGCACTGGACTCTCCCTGGCATTGCACTGTGTGATTCTCACCCCCTCCTACAGTTGCCATTGCCTTCAGTTGCAGAAGGAGCTCTTTTCTTTATGGGACTGAAGCAGCTCTGCAGCTGGCTTCATTTGCAAGCAGCACTTTAGGGGATGCAGTCAGCAATGGGGACAGAAATAGCAGCTTATTTACTCCCCGTGTGCTTTGCTGACAAACAAGTTCTGAAGTCCCTTGGAGAAAATTCAACCCCAGAACAATTCTGCTCCAACTGCAGCCTTCGGTGCTGATAGAATAACAAAAAAGAAACACAACCCAGCAGGATTTCTCCATTCCAGATGGCACCTTGATGTGCTGCCAGCTACGGAGGAGCTCCCATTTAACAACACTAACCGTATTTCCTTAAGCTGAATCAAAAGAAATCACAACTCTTCATTCTGAAGGCAGGTTTTGGGAGCCAGCAGAACAGGTGAGCACGGCATCAAAAAGCTGCTGCAGCTCATATTAACTGCGTAGGTTTGTTCTCTGCTTTCAAGTAATGAGTGGGATGGCACTCCAGGGGGTTCCAAATGCTCCTCCTCATCCAGCTCAGTGCTGTTAGAGAAACAAATGCAACGTTAGGTGGTTCCAGAGAGGCCTTAGAAACAAATACTTTGCTCTCCCATCCATGCATCCTTAGAGCATAAAGGAGAAGGAATCATTTGCTCTATTAAAGGCCAACTCCACAGTGCAAAATATAGGGGTGAGCTGGCTCTAATTAAAGAGCTCAGCTGTTTGGTACCTCCCATTGACTAAATGACACCTCCCATTCATCCCAGCATAGAAAGCAGATGAAAGACAACACATACAAGGCCCACCCCCCCTTTACCATCCCCTCCACTTTACCATCCCATCCCCTAAAGGAAACCAGCTCGGCCTTATCCTGCAAATACCTTTATTACAATTTACAGATTAGTTTCGTTATGTACAGAAATAGAACTTTTGATCTATAAAAACCCAACCAACTCGACAAGAAATCAATTGAAATCTGTAATAAAGCCGATGGCTGAAGGGCTCTTGGCTTCCTCTAAATAATATAAAAATAAAATCTGCTCGTCACAGTTTTGATTTAAAGTTCAATAAGTGTTGGTTTTTCACACCTCAAACCACACACATACACGTCCTGCAAGACCCCCTTAAGGTCCAGCATAAGGGAAAATGGTGACCAATCAGCTTAGCTTGCTCGTTAATTTAGTGTTTCATGACTTATCACATTGGGCACCTTAAATGGGACTGAAAGACTTTCCAAGCAGCAATTTCACACTGAGAGCCACCAGGTTTAGGACTAAGTGCTCAGTGCTGAATCATCTCAGAGATAAGAAGGTGCTGTTGGAAGCAGCAGTTTGGCAATGGAGTTTAGGGACCATTTGTCAATGCTGCTCCTTTCAGCTGCAGCCTTTCCCAAGTGTCTAGAAAGCAAAGATCAGAGCAGGTGTTAATTCACATCATTCCAGAGCTTCATGCCAACAACCAGGTGTGGCAGCTGGAGCACAGCAAGCTCTCCTAGAGCAAATAGATGTGGGAATGCCATGGAAAAATCATTATTGTGTATTTTACCAACAGCGTTTTGATTTATCAGCCATGCGAGGGTCACACAGCAACACGTTGCCTTAATTCTAACACATCAATCAGCCTGCATGCTTTTTCCTAGACAGAAAAGCAGAGCAGTTAGCAAACAACACAGCAAAACCAACTCCTAACCACAGAAAAGCTGTGCAAACTGACTAGGTTTAATGTTTGGTGTTTATTCCACTGCACAATCTCACGGCCTGGCCAAGTGAAACCCACCATCTTTCAGCTCCAAAAGCACATCCAAGCTGCCCTGTTTTACTTTGACTGAATAGCAGTGAAACACATAAAGGTAGGAGCACCAATAATAAGGGCCTTCCTTCCACTGCAGACCTCAAGGGTGAGATCCCAGACATGAAATTGCTGTTTGGATACCAGGTGAACAAAGGTAAAGATGCCTAGAGGTATTAATACTGCTTTGGGTAAAGAACACAGCATGCCTAGTGTTAAGATTTCTAGAAGCTGAAGATAATTCCCCTTGCAAGGACCAGATAAAAGCAAAAATGAACAACACTTCACTTCAATCCATCTTCAACAAGCAGAATCCATCACGGTGAAGTTGTTTTATGATCTGAAGAATGATGGTGCAGCTCCCTGTGCACAACTACATCAACTCAGAGCATCAGCCACAAGCTTTTCTATGCACTGAAGCTTCAGTTATTGATCACAATGAGGCTTTTTATTGCCCTGAAAGCAAAGAGGTGGTTCACAAGGACAACACCCTTTGGAACAGGACTGGGTAAAGGTATGACTTAAATAGAGACAACCCAAAGGGTGTGCAGTGCAGAGCTCCCCTGAATCCCTCAGTGTCATAGACTGACATATTAAGACATCAAAGTGCCACACAATCCAACAGTCACACGCAAAGCTGGGACCTTAGAAGGAAGGAGAACGCTCCTCGCTTTGCACAGCAAGGTTAACATTACCAGCTAACAGAAGAAAACATAAAGAACCACAAAACCAGCAGAAACTTTAAATCAAAACTGCAATAACGAGGTTCTGAACCCCATAAATATTTCCTTCAAAATATGCTTTGCTTTTTCAAAGTGCAAAATTCCAACTTAACAGCCACCACTTCTCAACATATGGCAGACAAGGCATTTTTCGGAATGGATTGAACTTAAAGCAGTCTGTTTCTCAGGCTTTACTTAAGGGGAACACAATGATACCACCCTCAGCCTCAAGGAGGTTTGGTCTGGATATCAAAATGGGACGCACACACAGGTGTATTTGTTGGCTGAATATTAAACTAGGGGAAAAAGTTTTCTCCCCATTTCAAAACAGCTGCCAATTCTTGTTTGGAAGGTGTTTGCGAGTGCTCAGGGTCACACAACCACTGCATGTTTTAAGGTGCTAGAAGAGATCCTCCTCCTTGTGGTTGGTTTCATGGAGTCTATGGAAAACTCTCTGTCTATGCTCTGTGGTGAAGCAGTATCCTATGGCTTCTTCTGTTTCTTGGATGCGTTTCTGGAACCTGCAGCCATCTCGTGCCAGCTCTTCCCAGGGTCCTTTACGATCCTCCTCACTGCTGACATAATACTCTGTTACCTTTTCAAGGAAGGTCACCTGGAAAAGACATCATTGATTAAAGCATTAGCCACACAATAATACAAAAGGAGCTCACACCTTATCTGTATGTATCATTAAATACCTTCAAAGCAATTCTCTATGTCTAAAAGACCAAAAAACACCCTCGGTTACACCATCAGCTCATGGTAGAGCTTTGCACCAGCCAGGCAGGATTGTGTTTCACCTCCTGGGTTTAAAACCAACCTCAGCTCCATTGGCCAACCTCTCTCTTCACAAAGCAGTGCTTCAACCACTGCATGGTTTCTAAATGGTGGCTGAAGGCTCCCTTTGGGTTTTGACCTGACACACAGCTCCAGGTTACCTGGAATGATCCACGTGTCACAAGAGAGCACGCTGCTCATAAACACATTGCAGACCTGTGTTTCTCATTACATACACCATAAAAATAGCAACAATCATTGTTCTGTATAGTGAGTAACCATGTGAGTCAACTCCAGCACTGATAACAAGTCCTACTACACCACAAATAAGGACTGGTTTAGTGTATGATCAGAGCAAACCCACCTGCTCAGGGGAGTATCAAATGTAATGAAAGGAAGAAAACATGAAGGTAACAGTTATGGGAGAAATAAAATCCAGCAGAGAATATAGAGCTGCCAGGGACTGAGCTGAAAGCAACCTGCTGAAATCCTATTCTACTGCAGTGATCCCAGGTTACTTCCTAGTACAAGCGTGGGCACCAAACCCCCACACATCCTTCAGCATTTGCTATCGTGTAAAGCAAAACAAAAGGCTCCTGGGCTTTCTGACTTCACAACCAGATATTGCTGCATGATTGCAGGATGCCACACAGGAAAAGGCTGTGAGTGGTAGAAGTGACTCAAACATGTCATGGGTCAGTGTTTAGAAACCTCTGCTTCGTTTTGGTCTAATTAAACATCTGCCTGCAGGCACACGGAGCTGTTACATCAGCCTGTCCCTTTGTGAGTTACCACCTTTCATCCTTTTTACATCAGTCTGAGATACCCTTGGGCACAATTACTGGCCAAATACCGTGCTTAGATGTCCTTTATGGATACAAACAGTAAATTAGTTCAAATACAAAACTATTATAGATACTGGTTAAGAGTAATTCCCAGCCACACAACAAGATCTTAGGCCACCAGTATCAACCACCTATATAAAACCCAATATTCAACCTGTGCTAACCCTTCAGCTTGTCACCATCACCTGCCCCAGTGAGAACAGGTATGAAGTTACACCCAAGCCAGGCTCTCAAACAGGTTAACAGATCTCTCCCTGGCAAGAATGTTACTTTTCTTCTTTGCTATCCTGTTATGCTGGTCCATTCTCCTGGGGCTCAGCATCACTATTACTCACACAAAGGCTGGAGGTGTCATGAGAGACTCAAAGAGGAGCACAGCACACCTGAAAAGCAGCTGTGTACATCTGCAGCATCACAGACCCCATCAGAGGGCAGATGATTCCTTCCAAACCTCAATGATTCTTTGATAAGGGATATAAAACTTGAATCCAAACACCCCAAGATGCATCAATGCACTTTACAGTGCAGCTTTAATGGCTTTCCTGCAGCACGTGCCAACTCAACACTGAATTCTTTTCCTTCTCCAAAAGATATTTGGTGTCTGTAACTCAAACAGGCTCGACACACAAAGCTTACAGCACTAAGTGCTGGTTACTCTATATACACACAAAGGTCCTGAGATACTTAACAGCATGATTCATAAGAGAAAAGGGTATTTTCCAGAGGGAAAAACGTTGATCAATGATTCTCATCTGCTTCTCTGATGATGGAAATTAGAACATAAATAGAGCACAAATACAGAATGAAAGTCACGTCTTAAAAATAAAGCTTCACTTTGAGTCTGGAAATGAAACTTAAAGAAATCCCATGCTCTGTGTCACTGAATTGAGATCTGCCATGTGAGACACGTTGCTTTCAGCCACATAATTAGACCATAAGCTCACAAAGCATCATTTGGCACCACTGGAATCCTGGTGCAAATGACCTCACCCACATACCGCAATCAAAACCACACAAAGCCAGAAACAGAATATACCTTTTTCCTCTTGGCACTTCTACATTTTTCACCAGAAAGAATGCCATGCTGCACCAAGTCTGCGACCCCACAGTTATGCTTTTCCAGCTGTACCCGACAGACAGTTAAGTGACTATGCTCAGAAGTGACCAAACTCAGCCCTTCTGTTCCTCTGAAGACGGCCTTCCCTCTTTTCTCCGCTGTTTGAAAGGGCGCCTTGAAATTTAAAGGGTTATAAGGATCATCTGAGGTACAGAATGAGTTCCAAAGTTTCAAGCTTTCTGCCTCGTCCACGCTGTTACAATCCCATTCGTCCTCATCTTCTGAACTGGGGTGAGGAGAACCTGAAGACGACTCTGCCCATGAAGAATCCTCCTCCTCCTCCTCCTCTCCTACATTAGCTGTACAGGTCATACCCTTCCCCGGCTGGCTGGACGATGTCTGTATGGTTGCTGTAAAGTTCTGAAGGTTGTAAGGATCCAAGCTGAAGAAGGAATTCCACAGATGCAACCTCTCTCCGTCCTGGCTGCTGTCATCTGAATCTGACATCAGCCCTTCGCTGTCAAACCCATCATCATCATCATCATCATCCCAGTCATCCTCATCATCCTCACTCTCCTCCCCACTGGAGGTCCCCCCCAGGATGTAGTCTATTAACTTATTAGCACAAGCAGGCCTAGCTGACACAAACAGGCTTCGTTCTGTTTCAGAACCCTCACCGTCCTCTGCAGCACAACGTTCCTCCTGCAGCTCTCCCTTCTCAACCAAACCCCGGGCTCCCTCCAGCTCGCTGTGTTGCCTCCAGGCTCCATGCTGCCCACATGGAACAGTTCCCCTGTGCTGCTGCTGCTCCTCCTCCAGGCTGTGATAGCCATGATCCGGCTCGGGCACTGCCAGGCCCCTCAAGTGAAGAAAATCCAGCCTTTTGCTTCGTAGCATCTCCATCTCATGCAGGCGGCCGGGTGCTCCCCATGCTTCAGCGCTTAGAGGCTGCGGTAGATGGCTGTTAGCAGAGCGGCACGTCGGGCTGTTGGCTCCCAGAATGAAGGAGAGGAGCCCAGCATGAGGCACAGCCAGCCCCGCTCCCCACAGCCCCTTTGTGGGCTCCAGGCTCTCCTCTCCCTTCTTCTCCTCGTCCCATTGCAGCTCAGCGCTCGGCTCGTGTAGCAGCAGCATAGAGGGCGGTGGAGCTGAAGGCCCAGCGGGGCACAAGGCGTTGCTTAAAGCCGGGCCGGGTCGGAACCGCTGTAACAATGCAGGCAAAGGGGAAAGGAGCTGAGAGAGAAGCCGCAGCAACGAGAACGGCGGGTTGGGCTGCGGTGAAGCCGAGGGGGAGGCGGAGGGTTGGGCCGAGCCGGGCCTCTTAGGCCAAGCTATGGGGAAGCCGAGCAGCGAGCCAAGCTGAGCCGGATCCACGGCTGGGCCGGGCCGCTGGCGGCTGTTTGGCTCCATGAGAGGTGATAAAGAGTGTCCTCAGCGATATCGGCAGCGCTGAGGGGCGGCGGGGATGAGCGTTGGGCCGCGGGGTCTGGGCGCCATCCTGAGGGGTCGGGGTGGGAGAGACAAAATGGCGGCTCGGGAGAGAGAGCGGCGCTTACATCCGCATCCGGCCGGCGAGAGCCACTGCGCATGCGTTAGAAGTCACGTCGCTACGCTGCCGCTGATTGGGTGGAGGGAGGTAGAAGGGCACCGCCCAGCTCTTAGTGTAGGGATTGCATCAGCCGCTGTGCTGAGAGGTATTGCGCCCCCTAGCGGCGTGGAGGGGAATAGCGCTGTTCCGGCTGGAAGCGCAGTGAGCAGGAATGGTCACCATTGTGTCAATATTGTGTCAATATTGTGTCAATATTGGGTCAATATGGTCAATATTGTGACAATATTGTGTCAATATGCTCAATATTGGGACAATATTGGGTCACTATTGGGTCAATATTGTGTCAATATGGTCAATATTGGGTTAATATGGTCACTATTGTGTCAATATTGTGTCAATATGGTCAATATTGTGACAATATTGTGTCAGTATGGTCAATATGGTCAATATTGGGTCAATATTGTGTCAATATGGTCAATATTGGGTCAATTTTGTGTCAATATAGTCAATATTGGGTCAATATTGTGTCAATATGGACAATATTGTGTCAATATGGTCAATATTGGGTCAATATTGGGTCAATATTGTGTCAATATGGTCAATATTAGGTTAATATGGTCACTATTGTGTCAATATTGTGTCAATATGGTCAATATGGGGTCAATATTGTGTCAATATGGTCAATATTGGGTCAATTTTGTGTCAATATAGTCAATATTGGGTCAATATTGTGTCAATATGGACAATATTGTGTCAATATGGTCAATATTGTGTCAATATTGTGTCAATATTGTGTCAATATGGTCAATATTGGGTCAATATGGACAATATTGTGTCAATATGGTTAATATTGTGTCAATATTGTGTCACAGCACGGAATGGACCTCAAACATCACCTCGTTCCAACCTCCTATCGCGAGCAGAATTGCCAGCCACTCAACCATGCACACCTCAACTGCACGTCCCCTATTTAATTTAAAGCCATTCCCCCTTGTGCTATTACATAGACCTACCCAATGCTCCACCCTGAGTCCTGTGCTCCCATTTGAATCCATATTCCTGTCCCATCCCTCCACTGCAGGGTCACACGAGGTCCCACGCTGCCCCCTTGCACTTGATCTCTTTATTTTCACTCAGCCGTGCTACAACCAGGAGGGTCCCATAGATTAAGGGGGTTGAGGGGGTGCCCCATGCCACCTCCCTCCCCCCCTTCAGGCCCTCTCCCTCTCAATACAGTCTTTAAAACTTTTAATATAAAGTTTAAAGTTCATTATTCTCGATCCTGAGAAACATTTCGTCCGTTTACGGAGCTCTCGCTGTAAACAAAGCACCACAGGCACCAAGCCTGTATCCCAGCGCAAGGGACCAGGTAAGGAGGGGGAAAAGGAAGATGGCCGTGCTCCCCAAGGGGTGTTGGTGGGGGTCCCCTATTTCAGGGTGGGCTCCCACCACGCTGCTCTCCTTTGGGAGCAAATTCCCTGTGCTGGGAACGGCCCCGATGGCATCAAAGTAAGGGAATGGATGTCCCAAAACCAACCTTGGTGATGCCATCACCCCGGCGCTACACGTTGTCATTAAAAAACATTAAAATACAGATATCCCAAAGGAAGAAATAACCCCCCCCACCCCGAAGCTCCCTGACATTCCCCCTCACCCACCCCAACCCTCAGCATTGCTCCCTTGACACAAGGTAAACTTAAAAAAGAAGATGTCTAACGGCAGCTCCCGGTCCCTTTGGGCACCTCTTGGTGCCCATTCCTGGAGCTCAGAGTGTGCCGTGGCCACGGGATCCAAGGGCAAACCATCCCATCTTCTCCTGTGCCAGGTCGAGGTCCCGCAGGCGGATGCCGACCTCCCCAAGGAGGATGTTCTCCCAAAAGCCTTCCTCGCTCAGCACGCTCAGCCGCAGCTCCCGTTGCTGCAGGTCACCCCGAGGCACCCCATCATAGACCAGCTATGGGAACAGAGAGGGGCAGAACCTCAATCACAAGCTCCAATTGTCCCCCCATCATCTCCATCCTCATCTCCATCCCCATCACCACTCCCACCTCCATCACCATCCCCAAACATCATCATCTCCATCCCCACCACCATTCCCACCTCCATCACCATCCCCAAACATCATCATCTCCATCCTCATCTCCATCCCCATCACCACTCCCACCTCCATCACCATCCCCAAACATCATCATCTCCATCCTCATCTCCATCCCCATCACCACTCCCACCTCCATCACCATCCCCAAACATCATCATCTCCATCCCCATCACCATTCCCACCTCCATCACCATCCCCAAACATCATCATCTCCATCCTCATCTCCATCCCCATCACCACTCCCACCTCCATCACCATCCCCAAACATCATCATCTCCATCCCCATCACCATTCCCACCTCCATCACCATCCCCAAACATCATCATCTCCATCCTCATCTCCATCCCCATCACCACTCCCACTCCATCACCATCCCCAAACATCATCACTCCCATTGCCATCCCCATACCATTTCATTATAGGTAGGGTTGCAGGTTTTCCGGGCCACTTTGGTTTTCCTCTTAGTGGTTTTCTGAGGGTCAGGCAGCAGGTAGGTCTTGACATAGGGGTCAGGGTCATTGCCATCCTGGAGGGGCTGCTGTAGGATACAGCATGGGGCACACTGTCAGCCTGGCAGTGGGGCCAGATCCTGTCCCATTACCACCAGGACACTGCGCACCTACCAGCCCCCGGATGTGCATCACCATGATGAAGAGCTTGTTGTTCTTGTAGGAGATGGAGAGCTTCACCTCCCCGCCGACCTTCCCCAGGGGACGAGCCCATGTGGTGTCTGGAGAGGAGGAGGGACAGAAGAGGGGAGCAGGAGGGACACGGAAGGGCCATGGAGGGGATATGGGGCTCACTCCAGCCCACCTACCTGCCGGCTTTGGGGCTGGGTTGGTGCCGGCTGCCTTCTCATCCCTGGGCAGCGGGTGAAAAAAGGTGTAGATGAGGTCACACTGTAGGGCAAGGAAGGGGTTGTTACCAGTGCTTTACATACCACATCTGCCCTGTTTCTACTCAAGTTATCTTCACCAACACCCCCAGCCCACCCTCCCGGGGTCCCCCAGCCCTGTACCTCAGCCACCTCGGGGGCAGCATGGATGAGGTGCCAGATGTAGCCATTGAGTTCTTCTTTCCTCCTCTCAGCCACTGCCTCTCCTCGTGACCGGCCAATAATGAACCTGCTGGGGAAGCTGGCAAAGGGCACAGGCATTCAGTGACCCTGCAGAGCATTGGAAGCCCCATTGCCAGGTCTGGGAGTACCTGGGTAGCAGTGAGGAGGGGAAGAGCAGGCGCAGCTTGTTGTGCAGCTCCTGGAACTCCTCAAAGGTGCGTTGCACAAAGGTCACCTCACTTGGGCTCTCCCGTTTCACCTTCACCACGTAGGTCTGTGGGGATATGGGGCTGTGATGTGGGATGGAGGCAACAGGATGCCCCATACCCAGACATGTCAGGGATTCAGGGGCAAAGAACACTCCAGGACAGAGAGGGTTGTTCTTATGCCCAACTCCTTGGGCTGTCCCCAGCCACCCCCACTCACGTAGCCCTTGCTGGGGTTGAAGACCCTCTCATGGCGGCAGAGGAAGACATCACAGATCCGGCCAGATGTCTTGATGGTGTGTGTGCGAGGGGCAAAGGAGAGGGTTGGACGGGCATCAGAGCCTGTGAACTTCATCTGTGCCAGGTTGTGAATGAAGAAGTTGAGCTTGGTGGCCACACTGCCCAGGCTGGACTCAATCAACCTGCAACAAGGCCACGTGTTAGCATGGAGGCACTTGGCCAAGAAGCAGCTGGTGGCCATGCCTTTCTCCTGGGGGGTCACCAACCCACATCCTATACCTGGTGAAGTAGGTGGTGGCATCAGCATCAGTGTCCTGCGGCCTTAGTGCATCGTAGACATATTTGAGGTCCTCCAGGTCGGATAGTTCAGGGATGCCACAGGACAGCATCTGGGCAGGGAAGTGAGGGTGAGGGTAGGTGGTGAGATGAGGATGCATCCCCCAGACACCCCATGGCCCTTCTGAGTGGCTCCAGGTTCTCACCAGCCCCAGCAGGTTGAGGAAGAGATGGGTGTGCTTGCGGATCAGATTGTAAGCCTGGCAGCACAGGTCAACGAAGTCATGGAAGCGGCTAGAGGGCTTGTCTCCACCATTGATAACATATGCCATGTCTGAGGTGAAGACAAATGGAGCCCGGTCCCTGCATTGGGGGTACAGAGTGAGCACAGAGGCACGAGGAGAGGAACTTCACCCATAAAATCAGGAGGAGCCCCAATGTTAAGGAGTTGTGGATAATTGCAGTGAGAAGGAAGGTGAGATCAGAGGCATTCCTCACCTCTTGATGTTACCAAACATCTGAGCGTGGCCCAGGAACCTGCCAAAGTCAATGTGAAACATGTGGCCAGTGGTCTTGAGCATGATGTTGTCATTGTGCCGGTCGCAGATCCCCAGCACATAGGTGGCCACACAGCAGCCAGCACAGGAGTAGATGAAGTTCTCCACAGCCTGGAAAGGATGGAGACATAGGGAAATGAGGGGCAGCTCATCTTTGCTGCTCCCCCATGAGATGCATATCATCCTTGGAGAGGTGGACATGCAAAGCAGGGACCCTGCCAGGCTGCTCCTCACCTTCTCATATTCATCCTCCTCGGGGTTGTGTTTCTGCAGCCAGTCAGCCAGCGGCCTGTCCTTAAAGGAGCCCGTCACACCGTGCTCCACCTGGATTTTACGTAGGGTCTCGGCGTTGGGGATCATCTCCACCATGCCTGGCAGCCAAGACAGCAAGGTAAGACCTGTCCTTCCCACACCCGGGGAGCACCAAGAGCCCAGCACCCTTTTGTCACCAACCCTGAGGTGACTGTCTACAAAGTCACGTTCCTGGCTCACAGCAACCCATGGTGGCTTCTGTCTACAAAGCCCCATGGCTTCCCATGCCATTGCCAATCTGAAAGCATCACAACATGGTGACTGATGCCATTGCCAATCTGAGAGCATTGCAACATGGTGACTGATGCCATTGCCAATCTGAGAGCATCACAACATGGTGACTGATGCCATTGCCAATCTGAGAGCATCACAACATGGTGACTGATTCCATTGCCAATCTGAGAGCATCACAACATGGTGACTGATGCCATTGCCAATCTGAAAGCATCACAACATGATGACTGATGCCCTGATGTTGGGTTACCTCGTCCACGGCCCGTGGAGAAGCAGCGGAAGATGACCATGCGCATGTCCAGCCCCTCCTGCACCCAGATTTTGTTCATGATCCGGATCATCTGCAATGTCAGCATGTCCTGCCGCAGATCATCGCCACACTGCAAGCCCATAGGGAGCCATCAGACTGAGGGTGCCAAGGGAAGAGCATCCCTCTGGGAATGGAGATGCTGTGGTTTGGGCAGTGCAGGGAGGATGAAATCACCTTGAAGATGACCCGGATATTTTCTCCAAGGGGATCAACGTTCTGGAAGGAGAGCTTCAGTGGGACGGCGTTGGAGTTGAAATAGGAGCAATCCTGTCACAGGGAAAAGAAAAGGCAGCTCATTAGGGATAGGTGGCTCCAGGCAGGTGATGATACCCCAAGCCCAGCACTCACCCGGGGCACAATCCCCTTCACCAGCAGACTGGGGCTGAGTGGCAGCCGACACGACCCATTAGCCTTGAAGAACTGCTTCACTTCCTCCAGCCCCTCACGCAGGATGCCCTATGGGGAGGGTTATTGAGAGGCTGAGACCTGGTTGGACCCTGTAAGATCCCACAGACCCCAACACCCACCTGGCGTGCTGATGGTGCAGCATCCCGAACTTGTTGGGCCAGCCTGGCCAATGTGTTGACCAGCAGGCACTGCCGGTCAAACTCCTCTCTCAGCCCCTTCCCACAGCAGCACAGCAGAGCTGCCAACAGGTACTGGTAGCGGATGCTGAACTGGGAGTCTTTCAGGCCATCCTTCAGCAGCCTGTCCACAGCACAAGCATTGTGGGGTCAGGCACATCCTGGAACCCCCCTTCCAGCCCTCTCTTGGTCCCCTCAGACTCACCAGAAGAAATAGTGGGTGATTTTCAGG
This sequence comes from Coturnix japonica, assembly GCF_054131305.1. NCBI lineage: Eukaryota > Metazoa > Chordata > Aves > Galliformes > Phasianidae > Coturnix > Coturnix japonica. The sequence continues at coordinate 3,031,264 of NC_140700.1, forward strand.
TCACAGATTGCTCGCTTCATAAGGAAGCGCACCAGTGGGCTGTCCAGGTAGCACTCATACTTCAAGGCCTGGATTAGGGGAAGAGAGGATAGTTCTGGGGTGCAGCAGAACCAGCACATGCCCCAAGCTGTGTTCTGGTCCAAGTATGCACCCAATGCTGCATATCTACCCTGGCATTACACATCACCAACCCAGCACACATCCACAATCCTGGTACATATCCCATACAGCACCCTCATCCCAGCACACACCTGGACCAGCTGGGGTAGGTAGTCCAGCAGCTCCGTGTCAGAGATGGAGTCGATCCACTGCACGGCTGTCCTCCTCACCTCCTGGTCTGGGAACCTACATAGGGTAGTTGTCACAAGGACATCATAACCCCATGAGATGGCCACACACCCCCCCCACCAAGGACATGACACCAATGGGGTTGGATGCTCCACCAAGCGGGCACCAAAGCCCACAACCTGCAGCACACATTGCCCCGTGTCCATGCAACAGAGACTTACGTGGCATGAAGGAGCCCCAGGGCATCCTGGTGGCTCATGTAGGTCCACTGGCTCAGCAGGGCATAGATGTCAGGCAGACAGGCCCACTCCCAGCTGGGTGCACTGGCCAGCAGCATGGGCAGTGAGCCGGGTGCTGCGTGGCAGTAATAGCGCTTCTCCCACAGCCGTTTGCGGTCTGCATCTGTCAACCTGCAGCAGCAAGCAATGAGGGATGGCAAAGCCTGGGCACAGCACACAGCTCCAACCCCACCATGCATGGATAAAACCCTCCACAGCCTTAAGAGAGATGGTGGATGGGGCTATGCCATGTTGCATGATGCTGGGTGCTCCCCTGGTCCCTGGGGCACCCATCATGTGGGTGACCAAGCTGCTGCAGGGACCTCACAGCAGCTGGCCTTGCACCAAGATGCTTGGCAGGCAGAATTAGCACCGTCAGTGGGTACTGGAGGAGTGTCTGTCAGTGGGGACACATCCACCACTGCTGTCGTGCTCTGTGGATCCAGGCACGGCTGCTGACACCCAATCCTCCCTGTTTATAGCAGCAGCAGACGCCGGCCGGCTCAGCAGCACTGAGCATTGCAGCTCCACCAAACCCCAGACTCATCCTCCAGCCCCAGCTGCCTCCCCAGACCAGCTGCTGGAGGAAGGATCAGGCCCCCAGATGCCCCCTGTGCATGCAAGCCAACGCTGGGCAGAGCTCAGCTGAGACCCCTCAAGGAAGGATGGTGCTGATCCCCCCCCATTGCTCACCAATAAAGCGATTTCTTCTGCATCGCCTCCCGCAGCCTGCGCTGATCCTCCTCACCCAGGCTGCCAAATTCGTACTTGGGGCTCACCTCGGCCGCCAGCGGGCTCACAAACTTCACGTCGAAGGCAGAGGTGGGGAAATCAATCTGGGACAAAGGATGGGTGAGTGAGTGAGCTGGGGTTTAACACCCCTCCGGTGCCCCCACTGCTGACACCCACCTGCAGGATGACGCTGTCAGGCTGGTTGAAGTTGGGGGCACTCGATCTGGCTCTGGAGTTGTCCTGGGTCGCCGGCCACAAGCCCAAAAGCTTTCTCCCGCAGGTCAGGACCCTGGAGGAGAAAGGGGAATCTATTTGGGGGGCTGCTCCCCTGGGGTTGGGGTGACACCGCTGCAGCGATGCTGCATCCCCACACTGAGCCCTGGGGGACCCTCAGAGCCCACCCTGGGGTGCCCGTGGTGGTTGGACACCCTACGCACTGCCTGAAGTTGAAGAGCGGAGTGGTGACCCAGCCCAGGGCCTCAGGGACCCGCCGTTGCTTGTTGGTGTCAGAGGAGCTCCCCGGGGGAGGGACGGGCACGGCGAAGAGCGTGACGCTGAGCAGCGTCTCCCGCGGCAGTCGGTTCACCTGGACGGGGAAGCAGATCCTGCAAGAGAGCAGTCAGAGCCCCACGGCACGGATCAGCCCTGGCCCCTTACCTCGGAATGCCAACAGAGCTCAGCAAATGCCTTTGCTGCTGGCACTGGGGGTGCCACGTGCACACATACGTCATGGGCATACCCCCCCACGTTGGACAGGGCCGGCTGTTCCCATGCCTTTGCTATATCCAAGGTAGGTGATATGGGGGACACTGCACACTGACCTCGTCCCAGCTTCTCCCTGTCAGTGTGGGGGTCCTCAAGGAGCTCAGGGCATCCTGCCCACAGGGTGGGCATGGGATGGGTGGGACAGGCAGAGGGGATTGGTGCCACTGGACACACGTCCTTCAGGGGCACAGGCGCCTTCTAAAATTATCCCGTTCCCATCCCCACCTCTTTGCAAATGCCAGGCATGGCGAGGGCTCAGCACAGCCTCCCTCCCTATCCCTATCCTTATCCTTATCCCAGGGCTATTTTGGGAGCAGATCCCCTTTCCCGGGTGCAAACAGGAGGTGGAGGACTGGCGCCAGGGGCAGGTGCTATTCCTGGGGCTGACATAAGAGCTTCCATAACCCTAAAACTAGGGAGAGGCACAGAGAGGAGCTGCTGGAGGAGGTAGTACGGATGGGGACGGCACCGGGTACCCATGCCCACCCCACATCCAGGGTGCTGCCTTACTGCTGGTCCCATATGATGAGGTGGAAAAGGTACTTGTAGACGTGGGCTTTTCTGGTGTGCAGGGGGCTGCACAGCTCCTTACCACCGTGCGTGATGGAGCAAGAGAGGTAGAAATCTTCATAGCTGCAAGGGGAGCAAAAGAAATGTGAGCGGGGGGAGCAGCCACAGCTCTGAGGGTGCTTGGGGTTCACTTAACCAAAGGGGAAACCTCATAGCAGTGGGGCTGGGAGGAAGGGGGGTGCAAAAAGGATATGTTGGGTATGTTCCCATGGCTGGCCACACTCTAATGAAGCCCCTTCATAAGTGGCTCGCCCTCCCCAGCTTTGCACAAGGGGGGGGTGGATACGGAGCTAGCAGCCCCTGTCCTTCCCATCCCCATCACCATATGGCATCGCGCATACCATCACAAGGGGGGCTGTTGGGGGGGGGGGGGGTCCTGCCATGTGGCAGGTGCCGAGCGACAATCCGGGGAGGGCTGCGGGGTGCTGGAGGTCAGGGGATGTCGGCATTTCCCAGGCTACGGGCTTTGTTCAGAGCCAGTCACCAGAGGGAATACATTAAAGACAGGACAAAGGCGAGGGGTCCCCGGCGGGGCGGCTGCAGCCGATGCTGCTGCCTCATACACCCTCCCCATGGTGGGCTCCTGGGCTGCCACCGTCTCCCCTGCATGGGGCTGAGAGCGGGCACGGGCATTGGGGCCATCTGTCACATCGCCAGGGAGGCTGTGAGCCCAGGAGTGATGCTGCAGCCTTGGGGATCTGTGGGGTTGGAGAAGGAGAGCAGCACAGAGCCTGTGCCATCCGCCTGCACCATGCAAGCACCGCTCAATGCACGCCGAACATGGGGCGCCCTGGGGTGGTTTAGCTTTTATGCTGAATATTGAGCAGCCTAGAGATGGAACTAACAGGTCTGAGCCCCAGATTATGCAGGTAGAGGCTGAGCAATGTCCACATGGCCACCCTACCTGGCAGCCCAAGTGATGGGGATGCGGTGAGTGGCGTAAACGGTGAAGGAGAGTGGGCAGGAAAGCAGACGAGCCTCCTGCACCACGCCATGCTCCCGGCTCCATTGCACTGCTGTCTGGAAGTCAGCATTGAAGGTGCTGCAGTAAAGCCCTACCAGGTCCAGGATGGCAGCCGTCAGGCTCTCCACGATCCTCTCTGCAGGGGAAAAAGGAGAGGGGTGACACAGAGCTGTCTGAGACCTGCTGCCTTGCTGTGTCTTATAGGGCCTTAAAATGGGGCTGGGATGCTGGGGGGGGGACCCTGAGCAGGGCTGTGCTCTGGGGCATGAGGTGGAAGTGCAGGAATTGCAGGCTTCCACTTAGCTGAGCTGATGGGGAGGAACAATAGGCATGGCCTCTTTTCTTTAAGAAGGGTTTCAAACCCATTTTCGGCCTTAATAATTGAGGAGGAGGAGGGGTTTGAAGATTAAAAGCACCAAGAAGTTCAATCCAGAAGGGGAGGAGGAGGAGAAGAATTTGAAATACCTCGATTTTCCCTCTTGGCCAGAACATTTGGATCCTGCAGAGGAAAATAAAGAAAAGAAACCACAAGAGCAATATCAGCATGAGCCCTGAGCGTCGCTGCGGCCGGGAGAGGCTCTCCAAGCCAACAGCTTTACGTAAGCAGCCGGGGTGAGCACCAAGGTCCTGGCCCTTCAGCTGCTGCCTGCTCCCAGCTATTGAGGAATTTTCCACGTGGTGTAAAGGAAAGGAGTGAATGGGATCAGCCTGCAATTGGGCTTTCTCTCTGCACCCACCCCTTTGGTCTTCTCAACTCTTACCTTCTGGATTTTGGGCTGCATGCGGGATGGGCAAGGGGGCATCTGGTTGAGGGCTGTTGTTATTTCCTGTGACTCAACGGCAGCCAGGGCATTGCAGATGGCCATGACTGACTGGATCACCCGCTCTGCCTTCAGTGGGAAGTCTCCCTGTGGGGCAGAGGGAGGCTGAGCAGGGCTCAGAGACAAGGCAAAGCGGAGCCCAGGACCTTTGGGGAGGCTGCAGCAACAGGGCACGGGGCAGGGAGCAACATCTGCACCCTCCTGTGCATAGGTAAATACCAAGAAGAGGAATAAATGCTGCCCTCAGTCTTCATAGCAGCTCCCCAGCTTGCTACACACCATATACAGTGAGTGCATCAGACTGTGCTTCAGTTTCCCCTTGTTTCTCAGCCTTTGCCCTTCTCCAAAGCACCCTTAGAGCCCCATCATAAGGCAAAAAAGTCCACAGTAAATGCTGCTGGGATCCAGAGGAAAATGGGAACCCACTCTTTTGTGGCTGTGCTGTCCTCTTGGGTGTGTGGCAGCCCCCCGGACACAGGGATTGTGGGTGGGATGGGGTGGATCTGTGCAGGAGCACTGAGCAATACTCAGAGGGATGGATACACGAGGAGAAGAGGCTGCACCCCCAAAAGGACTCACCTCAGCTGCCAGGAATGTATCCACCTCATTGTGAAAGGTGTCAAAGAGGAGACTCAGGGCTTGCCTAGGGGACAGAGAGCAGAGCTCAGCCCTGTGCAGGATGTGGACAACATGGGGCTGTGCTCGCCCTGTGCCACCCCTACCTGCTGATGGTCTGCTTGATAGGCCTCTCCTGTAGGTGGATATAGTGGTTCAGGGTGGAGGGGCTTTGGTCATCGCTGGCCTGGAGGAGGAGAGAAGCTGTGCCATGTGCTGTGCCATCCCTCCTGCCCCTCTTCCCATGATGGAACCCCCTCTTTCAGGGGCTGGGAGCTCTAACAGTGGAACTTGCACTTTGCATTAGCCAACCCCTAACCCAGCAAAGCATCCCTGGGGGCAGCAGGAGTGCAGGATCAAGGCAGGATCCCTGTGCTTGCACCCACCGTCCGGGCCAGGTCACTGCGCACTGCTTTCCTCCTCATCAGCTGCAGGCGGATGTCGATATCAAACTTCCTGCAGTGCTGGATGTACTCATGGCTCCCCAATGCGTGTTTGCTGTGGGGACACAAACAACAGCCTCATTGCACAGCCCCTCTCCACCCACTAGGAGAATCCTCTAACTCCAACCCTATGCTAACACCCTGTGGCTGAGCATGGTCAAGGTCTGGCTGTGCTTCCTTTGCCTGCAAAGCATTTCACTGGGTTGCTGTGCTAGGAAAACCCTAAAGAATATACTATTGTTTTTCCTCCTTCCTCTGTACCCTCCATAAAGCTGCGGCCAGCCCTGCTGGGAGCAGGCATAGAGGAGGCTGGTTAAAAGCCTGGCACCATGGGCTACTGCAGAATGGGAAAGGCCCACATTAGGAGCTTGCTGTACAGCCCTGCTTTCTTTGCCAGCTTCAGAGTAGAATGAACCAATTCAGCCCTTGCTGTCACCACTGGGCACAGTGCCGTAGGGCGGGCAGCACATCTGCAGGCTCAATGGCAGGATGGAGTTGCAATGGCAGGATACAGGGTGGGGGGTGGTAGGGCTGCAAGGGATGGGGACGCAGAGACCAAGTCACTGTGTGGTCATCAGCACTGGGCCCTGCCCTGCTGCAGGAGGATGGGGAGGAGGCACTGCAGGAAGCCTGGCTGAGGCAGCAATGTGCCCTTATCGCATAGGGCCAGCATCCTGAGCACCCCGCCCTGGGATGCTCAGCCTGGCCCTGCCTTTCTCCTGCACCTTGCAAATGGAAGTTGGCAGAAAGCACCAGCAGCTCGGGCTGGTTTGGAGAGCTTGAGTGCCCAACTGGCTCTGTGTGGAGGGTTTTGGCACTTCCAGCATCTCCTCTGCTGGGGGAAGATGTGGAAAGAAAAGGCCGACAACAAAAGGGCTTTATTTCCCAGGGCTTTCTCAAAGCTCCTTTGAGGGCTGTGGGAGATACAGGAGCTGCCCTCTGGGGATGGGCTGTACAGCTCAGGATGCCTCCAGCTGGGATACCAGGGAGGACAACGCAGCTGCGACCACTTTCCAAATGGAGAAGTTAAGTAGAAATGAGTCAATTTGCTTTAAATCACCCAGGAATCCTCCAGCAGAGCCCAGGATGGACCCACAGCCCCACCTGTCTGCCTGAGCAGCATCCATCCTCAAATCCTTCCCTTCCTCTTTAAAGTGCATGCTATAAAAAAGATGGCAAAGCACCATCCTTTTGATTGGTGCAAATCCCATTTGTTTTCCAGCTAGGGCTGCTTCTAGTTAAGCCTCATTAGAGAAAACAGAGAACATCTTGCTGACAACCAGCATTTCCAGCACTGTGGGTACTGAGGGGCAATGCAACTGCTGTGTGCAAGCAACCCTGCTGCATCCACGCACATACATGCATACATACACATATGTGTATGCACACCAATGCACAAAAGCACATTACATACATAACTCTGTGCCAGTGCTGTGCAAGCTATCCTTTGCTGAGCAATTCCCAGCTGCCCCCTTAGGGCCTAAAAGTGCAGCTCCTGGACGCCATGGCAAAGCTCCCATGATTTGAAGCAGCAGAGCCAGGCTGTGGGGCTGCTCTCCAAGAAGAGCTGGAGCTGATTTGCTGCAGGCAGTCCTGGGAAGCACTGAGTGTGCCCATGAGTGCACGGCTGCACTCGCTCTGGATGGAGCTTTCCCCAGCCATCAGACCCAGAACTGCAGTTTTCCTGCAGCAAAAGCAGTGCTGGGGGGGGGGGGGGGGAGCAACAAGAGAGTGACATGGCTGTTATTAATGCTCTCCCAAAAAGCTTTTTTGGCAGCTCCTCGGGCTTCAGGCCCTTCCCCAGTCTGCAGGCGCGTGAGGCACATCTGACTTGTATCCTGCCTGGGGAAGGATGCTCCCAGCATGTTGATTTTGGCAAGAGCATTGCAGCAGCTCAGGAGGCAGGGATTGATCCTGGCCATCCATCCCTATGAGCCCACAAGCCCCCTCCAACACTCACTTTTGCAAGAATTCCTCCAAGCCACAGAGCTTGAGCACAAAATCCTCGACGTCGACAGCGTGAAGCTCATCATGCGTGTAGCACAGGGTCTGGTAGATGAGCAGATCCACAGTGGAGGAGCCTATGGGGACAGGGAGCTGCAGTGAGCATCTCCAGGCTGGCACTGCCCCCATGGCCTCCCACAATTCCCCCTTTGGCATTGCTGGGGGGCTGTCCCCACTTTGCAGCTCACTTACAGTCACAGGTGAAGGTGAGGGGCTCCCGCAGGCTGTCACATAGCACTGTCACCTTCAGGCTGATGCCATGTCCCAGGTGCTCAGGGCTGAGGCTGACAGCACTCCACACGAAGCCAGTCAGGGAATAGTCCTGGGGGCTGGAGCTGGACCGTAGCCTGAAGGCAAGGGGCAGGATGAAGGGTGGCTTTATATTTCCCCCTCCAAATGCCTCCATTTGGAGACAACTCACAGAGCCCAACAGCCCCAAGCAAGAGCTTGGAGTGCAGCAAGGGATGGCTCATACAAGTCTATGATACTCACACATCCAGCATATGGCAGAAAGCAGCCACCTCCTCATCCCTCTCCTCCGACACCTCAAAGAGCTCATAGCCATTGGCTAAGGAGCGTGGCCTGGGGGGGACCTGTGGGTAGAGCATGAGCCCATCAGCAACACTTGGGTGCATTGTGCCTCCCTCATCCCACCTTGTTTCTGCATAGCTTGGGAGCCTCATCTTGCCCAGCCATGCGTATGGACACTGAGATGCCAAGGGACCAACCATGGGACACTGGGGGCTGCAGCAGAGCCAAGTTCCCCCCGCTCATGGGGGTCCCCAAGCCTCCACAGCTCTCCTGCAGCAAACAATGGCCCTGCTGTCAGAGCAATTAACCCAGCCAGCAGCTAACGAGAGGCAGAGAAAGGCAGAGAACACAGCAGCCACTAAAGACCATTTTAATGCCCTTTTATAATTGGTTTCTGGCAGCGAGGAAGCTGAGAGTGACTTACATGGCCCCCACCAGCTGCATCACTCACCCACCACAGAGCAGAGACCCAGGGGGAGCTGAACTTGGGGGCACGAGCCCACTGCAGCCCCCCAGCATTAACTCCCCAGGCTCCTGGGGGCACAACAGGGCTGGGAATAAGGCAAGGAGATGGGACACAACCATCCTTCACCTTGTTGCCATCTATGGGGAGAGAACAGCCCCTTACCGGGTCAGCAGAGATCCTGCGGTTCTTGTTGGGTGCCACATTCTTCCTATTGCCAAACCTGGAGATGTAGGTCCTTGGGGGGACCTGGGGGGGCATGGTTTTGCTCCGTGCCACCGGTTTACCACTCGATTCCTTCTCAAAGATGCTCCTGCCCTCCTTCCAGCCGCGGGCAGCTTCTCGCAGCACCTGGGACTCATAGGTGGACTTCAGGTTGAGGCAGGTGATGGCATCATTGATGCCCTCATAGTCAGCCAGGCCATAGGGATCCTCCTCGGAGATGCGGCGGGCGAGCAGCTTGCCACGGGGCTGCTCATGAGCTGAGAACATGTTGACATCCCTGTGCTGGGATCCTTTGGAGGATGGTGGGGATCCCTTCCCCAGGCGCCTGCTGCCTTCGGGGTGACTCCGCATGGAGTTCCGGGGGGGCAGCGGTGGCGGGGAGAGCTTTTTAGGGGACCCCCCATTGCTGTCAAGAGGTGAAGTGCCATTGAGGGGCTCCCCGAGGAAGTCCCCTTCAGAGCCATCAAAGATGTAGAGGTAGTCCCCGGCCAGCGGGGTCTTCAGCCAGGCTGGACCCTCTGTGCCGGTGGGTGCAGCATTGGGCCGTGGTGGGGGCATGGGGAGGCCCGGCGTCAGCCCCTCGGGCAGTGCATTATTGCAGAGCGCAGGGTCAGAACCAGACAAGCCACGTGTTGCTTTGATCCCACTGCACCCATGGGTGTTTTCGGGCTCATCCCAGGAGATGAGGGCTGGCTCAGCACGTTGCTTGGCCCGGCTCTCCTCCTTGTCCTGCCGCAGACGTGACAGTGCATCATATTCCATCTGCAGGGCCTCGGCCAACGCCAGCTCCTTGCGGCTGATGCCCACCGACTCCAGGGACTTCCAATGCTCTCCATTGCCACGCGTGGCGGACATCGCTCCGGGATCTCTTCCTAACCGTGCTCAGGGCTCAGGAGAAAGGCATGATGCACCGCCGGCCACCTGGGTGGAGGGGAAAAGCAAGGGTGAAGGGTTTGGAGAGCTCGTTAAGGACCTAATGAGAGAGCTGAGGCCATGGGCGTGCACCCAGGGGTCAGTTTGGAACAGAGGAGCTCATTACGGATAGACACAGAGGGCTGGAGGTACAGCCCTTCCTCCCTGTAAGCACAGAAAGGAAGTGTCAGGAGCTCGGAAGTGTGGTGGCTTAAGTGAAGATTTGGCAGCCCCCAGGCAGGCGGGGAAGGGCTGCTCGGCCCCACAGCTGTGGGGCTATTGCTGGATCTCCCCAAGGACAAAATAAGACACTGAGTGGGGAAAGTTGGGGGCTGACTCAACACGTAACCCCGCTGCCCACACGGGCTTCACAGCTGCACGGGGCCCTACAAGCTCAATGCATGGCTTCAAGCTCACTGGTAGCTATGGGAGCATCACTGTGTTGGGAAAAACACAGCCTCCACCAGCAAAAAACTTTGGGAACAGAAGGGAAGAGCAGAGAGAGAAGAGCAAAGGAGAAAGGAAGGGGTGTCTGCAGCCCCTCCTGCCTTGCCTCCCACTTATTTGGTTGGTATCATGCATTGGCAGTGAGGCAGAACCTCCCCCCCCCACCTGCCCTGAGGGCTTTGCCCAGCACACGTTGCTTTCTGCCCACCCAAAGCCCCCAGGGACCCACGTGCAGCCCCAAACAGCTGCCAGCTCCCATTGCTACTCCCCCTGTGCCCACCCACCCAAGGGGCTTCAGGGAACAAGAAACACAGCCCAACCCTCTCAAGCAAACCCAGTGGATCCATCTGAGCTCCCCCCCCCCCCCATCCCCATTGAAGCCCACCAGCCCAAGGGAGGTGTTCAGAGTCGTCTGCTGTGCATTAGCAGGGATGCTGATACATCCCCAGGGCTCCCAGCATTGCACAGCCTCCAAACCCAGAGACTTTGCAGAGCTCAGCCGTATGCAGAGAGATGGAAAAGCCTGACTTGAAACCACCTTTCCGGCCCTAACCACGATACCAAAACCACAACGACCGCAGAGCAGAGAACACAGAGATGGCTGCTCCTCCTGGCCAGGAATCGCCCTTCAAGGAAGGATTACCTCCTCTTCCCTGCCCAGCAAAATAAATGGTGAAGTGGATGTTAAACACAGAAGTGGAGTGAGCCCAAAGTCTCTGGAGCTGGATGTTCAGCACTTGGTGACTTAGAGCCTGACGGGTGTTTTCTTGCTCCATCCAGGGCTCATGAGGCTCAGTGAGGGACAGACATGGGGTCTGCCCTGAGCATGGCAGCCCAGGACATCTAAACTGCCCCCAGAGCTACTCAGCCTTAAATGGACCAGATGGCTGCTAATGAGCCCAGCCCAGGCTTTGCCTGCTGCAAACACATTTGTCCCCTAAGACAACAGGGACTCAACCCTCAGCATGAACCCAGAATGGAGCTGGCTACACACCTCACTGCAAGCAGCTTTATCGAGGTGTCCACATTGTGGGGATACAGTGATACCCATCCTAGTGTATCAAGCAATGCAAACCCACATGAAGGAGCCCCAGGCTCCACGCTAGGGTTTACTATGGGGCCATTCCCACTCAATACCTCCTCCACCCTACAGTTATTAGAGGAAGAAACTACACAGGGCTGAGAGCTGCGGATGAGGACTCAGCCAGGGGACTATAGAGGCAGAACTGAATTCCAGAGATGCAAACGAGCAGTTGGGTTTTCTTTCCCCTCCCTCTTTAAAATACCATTACTCGTCATATAGGGATCATTTTCCTTTGCCTTAGTCTCACCATCAGCCTCAGGAGAGCATTCGGTTGCTTCCCACCTTTGCTGTGCTGAGTTCTTGTAGCACGTGGAGCAACCATGGAGGGGAAAGCACTTGTCCTGGGATACCCACAGCCCCAGAGCTGTGTGTGTGTGTGGTGGTTTAACTGGATTTTCTACATATTTTGCAGCAGTCGGGGAGATTGCAGCCTTGTGGGGAACCACATGCAGACACCACATCCCTCATGCTCCTGCCAGGAGCTCTTTGCTCTGTCAGTGCAGCAAATAGCAGCAGCAAAGCAGGATATTTCCCCATCCAAGCACCCAAAACCCACCTTCCCTCCAGATCTGACAAACACAAGTTCTGCCTCCATCTATCTGCCTCCGTCCCACCTCCTATACCTGCATCCCCCATCCCAAGCACTGGGAGCTCTCTGCAATGCTCCCCCTTTTACCCCATACCCCAGTGACAATCCAAATCCTCATACAAAGCATCAGGGTGGGAGGAGGGGAAGGAGATGGATGTGCAAGGGGGGGACCTGTGCTCTTCCATCCCTCCCTCCTCCCTTGCAGGCAGCTGCATGGGAAGCAGATTGAAACAGCTGAAGCATTTGAGAGGGCATCAAACAGCTGAGAACGAGGAGGCAAAGTGAGCCCTGAAGGGGCACCTCATTGGGTGTGAGAGCCGAGGGATGGAGGTTATGCCTATCAAGGGGAGACAATCCCTGGCCATTTATAATCCGGCAGAGGGAGGAGCAGCAGTGAGGGGGATAAAGCATCAAGCTTCACCTCTAGGGCTGTAGCTCCATCCATCCTGCTGCTGCTCCCACTGAACGGGGCCATGTTCCCAGCGTGTTACAAGCTGACAAAGCTTCTAGGATGTCTGGGATGCTCCCATATCCAGAACCAGCCCCACACAGCTCCTAAATGGGGCTCCCCATGCAGCTCTGCACACTGTCCTGCACACACCAAGCCCAGCAAACGCCCTGAAAACAAACAATGCTGTTTGCCTCCCAACCTGTTGCCTTACAGCACGAGGAGTTTCTTCCTCTTTAGGCCCATGCATCTCCTCCTATTAATAGCAGAGCAAAGCCTGGTGCACTGTAAGCTATCTGGAGGAGGCAGGATGTGAAATGATCTGATGCCAAATGCTCTACAAGCATTTTTTTGCTACGCATTTCCACCCTCGGGAGGAAATCCTGCCTGGGGATGATGGGTCAGGTCCAGGATGGGACAACCCCTAACCTGAAGGAGCTCTGTCCAGGATCCAGCCCATGTGCCCAGTGACAGCAATGGGATGTCACAGCCTTGCATTGAGGTGTGACAGCCACACACCCACACAGAGACATTGAACTTCGCCCAGCATCTGACAGTAAAAGCAATGGGGATGTAGGAAGGGACACGGGTGGGACGTTTCTGCACCCAGCATTTCTGCCCTCTGCTCCCCAGCCCCAGCTGTACCCGTGTCACACCCAGGGTTGGGGTTTCTGAATTACTCAGCCCTGCCTCCTCCAATGCTCAGCACCCAAACCCAGGGCTGGGTTCTGTCTGCGCTCAGCATCCCCAAGGGACGCCTGCGGTGCAGGTTCACTGCTCCTATGCAAATCTCAGCTTCCTCAGTTCCCTCCAGCAGGGGCTGTTAGACACATATTTATACATACATACACCCTGTACAGCCCACGGTGTAAAGCACAGCAGTCCCAGGCTCAGTGACCCCCACTGCCCACACACTGCCAGCCCAGCTTTGCACTGGGAGGTGCTGGAAGCTGCAGCTCTGCAAAGGGATCATTGTAGGATCATAAGCTGCATGTTCAGCTCCTGCAGCCACAGGGTTCCCCAGCATCACAGCACTCGGGTTGTGCCACCTCCCAGCATCGGGGTGTCACCAGATCCAGCCCTGCGATGGAAACCGGTTCCATGCGCGCATTTACATCTCATAGGATTAAAACACAACCTTGCATTCCGGCCAGGCATAACCTGCTCCTCCCCAGCACCAAAGCACACGGAAACGCCAGGCTCGGGATGGGGCGGTGGCTGCAACCTCACCCCCATGGTGCTGGCAGCGGTCGCACATCGCTGTGTGCATCCAAGCAACGCACAGCGTGCATTTAAACTGCAGCGTGAGAGGATGGAGAGGCGGCTCCTCGCTCGTTCGGCTCCAGATTTCCTTATTTCAAGCTCCTTATTTCGGATGGTGCTGCTGAAATGAGGTGGTGCAGCACCTGGCTGAGGGCTCTGAGAGCAGAGCATCCCATTCCCCCTCACCCCATCTCAATCCATGCAATGTTTGCTCTCCTGATTTAGGAGGAAAAAAGATCGATTTTTTTTTCTGCTAGTTCACCCCAGATCCTGCGAACAATTGCATCCGTGCTTGGCATATCCACAAGAATAGCTGCGGTTAAGTCAATACGTCTCCTTTGCTTAGGGGCAATAGCTCACATTTCTCTGGAGTTTACTGTTAAATACACGCATGAACGTATTTGCAAGTTCAGGATCCAAGAGCAGAGAGCATCCAGCCTGCAGCAAGTAGAATTACCTCCAGTACAGTGTGGAGGTTTGGTTGCACATTGAGAAGGGCTGACCTTGCCTTCAAGCCCCCCATCCTAGATTGAAAGGGGGGGGGGTTGTAGGTTCACTTTGACATCACGGCTGAGCACACGGAGCCCAGCGCTGCCTCCCACCCCCATTCACACCTGGCAACTTCGCAACCCGATGGGCACCGCTCCATTGTTCTACAACACCCCACACACACAACTCCCCCCTTATATCTCACACTTTAAGGACGGGACCCCCACCTCCTTTACACCCCCCCATCACCACCCTCCCTTTACCTCGTTGATCCTACACACCGCGGGGCATCCAGCAGCCCAAGCACCACCCCGAACAGCGCGGATCAACGCCGGGAAGCTGCTAAAACACAGCGGGACCGGCCTCCTCCCACCTCCCCATAAACCTGGTTATACTCCACCGCTTCCAACGTTACATCTCAACCCTACCTGCATCCGAGGGGGCCCGGCGGGCAGCGCGGGGCCGCGCCGCGGCGGCGGCGGCTGCGGCTGCGGGCGGATGGAACGCGGCGGTGGCGGTGGACAATGGAGGGGGAGCAGCGCGGTGCGGTGTAGCATCATCTCGCGGTGGTCCGAAGCATTGCAACCAGCGGGGACGGGGGCGGCCCCCGGGCTGCGTACAGCCCGAGGGATGGAGGGGATGATGGCCCACAACCCCTACCCCCCCAGACCCCCCTAATCCCCCCACACACACCCATCCACACCCTCTTTCCAATCCAAAAGCTGCCTTGTGTGCAATGCAGCAGGGAGATGTAGAGAGGGATGAGAGCACCCACTGTGGATGTGGGTGGGTTGGTGGGTTGGTGGGTGGGTGGGGTGGGGGAGGCCCGCATTGCTCGCAGAGAAGGGTGAGGAGAGCTCAGACGCTGTGGGGTTGGTTGTGAGAAGCATCGTGGTTGTTGCTGAGGTTTGGGTTTGCCGGTTATTGGCACTCACTGTGCAGCCGGCTGTTATTGAGTGTGGATTGAGGTTGATTTCAGGCTCTGTTTAATCGCAGTCAAGGAGTTATAAGGGGTTGAAAATCAGCAAGGACAATCCTCAGTTCCAGCTCAGGTTTATTAGAGAAGGAAATCCCATGGATAAGGGAGGTTGTGCAGCACTGCTCTGTGCCTCATCCGTCTTTAGGTTACGCTGCATAGAGGTGAAAGGACTTTGGGGGGGGATTTGGGGTACAGCACATTAAATACACAGATACAGCGGAGTTAATGTAGAGCCTTATGGATACATGGCGAGGCATTCACCAAGAGCCCGGATAGCTCAGTCGGTAGAGCATCAGACTTTTAATCTGAGGGTCCAGGGTTCAAGTCCCTGTTCGGGCGGGTGAACTTTTTCTTTCGTGTATTTCTTTTTTTCTTTCCTGATCTTTTCAATTCGTTTCTTTTTATTCCACAACCCCACAAGAAGCTCTCCTGATCACAAAAACCTTTTTAAATATAGGGTAGAAGCGGCAAATTCATCTCCTGGAGTCTCATCCGCAGCCTTTAGAGAAGGAAAAAAAGCCAAAATAAGAGGAAGAAAAAAAGAAAACAGAAAGAAAAAAGCCAAATCACACAGAGAAAACACAAAAAGATGAAGCGCCCGAACAGGGACTTGAACCCTGGACCCTCAGATTAAAAGTCTGATGCTCTACCGACTGAGCTATCCGGGCTCTGATGGAAGCTTATTGACGCTGCTTATATCACCGCAATACTGAGTCTATGTTGTACTATAGGAAGAAGGGGGGCTCGCAGAGGGTTGGGGTGACCATACAGAGCTCGGAGCGGCTCCGAGCTGCGCATTAATGCAGGGAATAGGGTAGGAAGAAACACTGTGTGGTTACATGGGGCACAATGGGACGCCAGGTCAGCCCTACAACGCGGTCCTCCAAGGCGGTCCTCCACATCAGGGAGCAAGCACGGATTTCGTTCTCTCTAGGAGAACACTTCCGGTATTGCTCTATGATACGCTCGCGCCGTGCCGGGCGCCGAACGGAAGCGGCCCCGCCGCCATGTTGGCTCCGAAGGGAAGTGGCGGCCGAGGCCCAGTGAAGATGGAGGAGCGCAGCCCGCGGGGGGTATAGGGGGGTTGACCCCCCAACCCGGGCCAAGTGGGGCCCATGGAGCAGCTGTAGGGTGAGCTTCGCCGGTTCCAGCACCGGAGGAGGCCACGGGGTGCTGGGAAACGGAGAGCTGGGCCTGGGGTGGGTGGGCGGCCTTGAGGGGGGGAGGGGGGTGGAGTCGGCCTCTATGGGGGGGGGTTGAGCTTCACACCGGGCCGTGGCCGCTAGGGGCAGTGCTGTGTCCCATGTGGTGCCTGGAGGGGAGCTGGGCTATAAGGGGAGGGGGCTGGGATTGCTTGGCTATCACTTGAGAGCAGCTCGGCAGAGAAAGACCTGGGGGTCCTCATAGATGAGAAACTTAACATGAGCCAGCAGTGCGCTCTGGCAGCTCGGAAAGCAAATGGGATCCTGGGCTCCATCAGGAGAGGGGTGGTCAGCAGGGATAGGGAGGTGATCGTCCCTCTCTACTCTGCTCTTGTGAGGCCCCATCTGGAGTACTGTGTCCAGGTGTGGAGCCCTCAGTACAAACAAGACATGGAGATTTTGGAAAGGGTCCAGAGGAGGGCCACGAAGATGATCAGGGGGCTGGAGCACCTCCCCTATGAGGACAGGCTGAGGGAGTTGGGTTTGTTCAGCCTGGAGAAGAGAAGGTTGCGGGGTGACCTCATTGCAGCCTTTCAATACCTGAAGGGAACTTACTCCCAGGAGGGGAGTAAACTCTTGGAAAGGGCTGACAATAGCAGGACACGGGGAAATAGTTTTAAGTTAAAAGAGGGAAGATTTAGGTTGGATGTTAGGAGAAAGTTCTTTACTAGGAGAGTGGTTAGGCCCTGGAAATGGCTGCCCAGGGAGGTTGTGGATGCCCCATCCTTGGAGGTGTTCAAGACCAGGTTGGACGGGGCCCTGGGCAACCTGATGTAGTAAAGGTGTATGTTTGGTGGCCCTGCCAGGCAGGGGGTTGGAACTACATGATCCTTGAGGTCCCTTCCAACCCGGGTCATTCTGTGATTCTGTGAGTGACGTTTGGTAGTTATTGCACAAGGTGGACTTTAGGTGAGCCTTGTTTTATTAGGGTGCTCAGCCTTAATTTGCTCTCTGGGGTAGTGCAGAAGAGCTGCAGGTTATTGGGTTAAAAGCAGAGGTGAAAAACTGAGTCTCAGGCCTGATAGTTTGGAAGAAGGGTGACCAGATTTAAATGGCCGCTGAAACAGACCTGTCACAGGTTGCACTTATATCTGCTTTAGTATTTGTTCATGCCACGCTCCTTTGCAGCTCTGTGTTACAGCACGGCTCCAAGCAGGGTGCTAGGGCTGCTGCTGCTACAAGCTGGGTCTGGAGGGTCACCCAGCTCTGCCCCGCATTGCACGTAGCACTGGGATGCTGTGTGATAAACGCTGATGCAAAGGGCTTGCAATTTATGTACTGAAGGCTCATGCCTTCAGCAATGTGTTGTGGGCTGTGTGTGGCTACCAGGCTTGCTTTTGTGTTTAGTAACTCTTTAATACTCCTATTACAAAAGGTCCTAGATGTTCAGCTCTGTGCAGGCTCCTCAAGCAAACATATGCAGCTAGAAGATAGGATTAAATTAAGGGCTTTTCACTGCTGCAAGAAAAATAGGTTTAGATGATTAGCTTCGGTTTTGCTTATATTCTAAAGTGCTTAACGCTGTATCTGTGCTGTGACAGGAACACTTAGCACAGTCATGTCAGGGTATTATATAGCCATTATCTGGTGTAGGAGAAGCTTTCTTCATTATCTGACTTGCTTCATCTTTGTGTTAAAATAGTGATATTGATTTGACGCCCCTTTAAAGCAAGGCTGGAGAAAAGTAGCTTAGGAAGGAGACCCACTCCTGTGCTGCACTCAGGAAGACAACTAGCTGCAAAAAGGCACTTGCTGGGGGGTACAAAGGTGCCTTTTGATGTTTCCTTGGCTGATATCTTGCACCTCTCCCTGAGGGGGACTTGATGGGATGCAATCAGGTGAATGAGTGGTGCAAAGAAAGGCAGCAGCAGAGCAGTGATGGGCTAAAGATGCAGTCAGGGTGTGGTTTATAAGGAGCAGTAAAGGCAAGCTGGATTATAGGTGGGCAGACAAATTTGCAGGCATGAAAGCTCACAGGAACCTCACACTGATGGGGCCAAACTTAATTAACTGTGACTTCGTTGTCAGATTAGTGTGTGCTTGGACCCTCCTCTCTTGGGTTTCTCTGTATGTGAAGGAGGATGGTAACTGGGAACAAGAATTCAAAGTCAGGCACTAGCCCGGGTCTGTTAGTTGTGCTCTTAGTCTCAAGCTTTGCTTTCAGTGAGCATCAAATAAGCTGTGATCTCATGTGGTTCTGATCTCTTTCAGGAACTTTTACTCACAAAATGGGCAGGCTGTTTGTTCCTTTAGTGTGCATGACCATATAAAGCATTCAGATGGGAAAAGAAAAAACCCCTTTATTCTATGACTACTCTGTGATTCATGGTTTGTTCCAAGGCATTGGTCTGTGGGGACCGGCCTGTGTTACACATGTGGCTCTGAAGCTGTAGAGGAGCACAGCATTAACTTCACTGCTGCTTTGTTGTCTGCAAACTAGTCTGGACGCCTTCAGCATTGCAGGGTAAATATGTGGCATGTAATAAATGGAAGGATACAGTTGGAAGGGGAGGAATTGGCACTGTTTCTTTCTTGCCAGCTCCAGCAGGGCAGGCTGTGGGGTTTTATGTCCCGACAACTGGTGGCTGCTTCCATCATACTTGTGGGTATCTGCAGCCTGGGCATGTCTTAGTGCTTGCATGTTCATTTAGCCTAATTAAAAGAAAGCTGCTAATACAAGTCAGTGCTGAGAATTAGCTTACTAAATCAGTACAGTTTGCCTTTGAAGTCTGGAGGCAAGATGGTGACTTGTCTCATAAAGGCAGTATTGAAACAGTTAAAACGTGGAGACAGTAACTGAGATGTAACCTGGAGGAGCAGAATCTCTTTCCAGGAATGCAGGGTGGAGGGGGAAACCCGCTGTTCTCTCCTCTTTTGCTTGCATTTCACACCTCCTGCAGCTGCCACCCAAAGCTGATGCATTTAGCTGCAGCTGGCAGGGAGCTCAGCCAGGCTCTTGCAGAGCTCTTCCCAGGAGCGGAGACACAGGGGAGGACTTGGAGCAGGGAAGTTCAAGGCTGGTAAGTTGAGCTGCAGTTCAAAGTACAGCACAGATCGTGCAGGGTAATGGGTTCTGTGGGTGGCTTGTGTTGAAGCATGAGTGGCAATGTGAAGTACAAACGTGGGGAGAACTGTAAGGCTGGCAGTGGTTTTAGCTATGAAGTCACTTAAGTTCTACCTACGTGTGGTATCTCCCAGTGTTATGTACCCAGTTTGAATTTGAGATGAATTAATCACGCTTTGATCTTTAGGGATGATTTTGTTCCTGGCAGTGCTTTGGTTCTGAGAAATGCAATGGTATGAGGAATATGAGCAGCCTCTTGCAAATTCACAGCATCTCTTAGTATAGATGGGCCATGGGAAGGATGGGGGCTCTGGTGACTCTGGATGTTGAGTGTGCTTTAAAACGATTTGCTTATTGAAGTGTTAGATAAATGTTCAGTCTGTTTTGTCTAGAGTGTTCCTAAAAGCAACATTTCAATCTGTGTAGGCAAGTTCAGGAGCCAGGCTTTACTATTTAGGTCATCTCGTACTCTGCCTGAATGTCAGCAAGAGTCAGTTATGGGATTTGTTTTATTAATGCCTTAAGAAGAAAGCAACCAGATTAACGTTGAAATGGAGAATTCATTGTAAGAACAGGATTGGTGCATGCTCTAGAGCAGAGGTGATGCTGTGTGAGAATAAGAGGGCAGGACTCAAGCTCTTTTCTCTAGCAGGTTTAATTACCTTTTATTTCAGTGGGTGGTTAATTTATACTGGCCTTTCTCTTTAAATATAGAAAAGGTTTTGAACCTGCTTTGCATGGGACTGATTGTACTGGGCTGTGCTGAGAGCGTGAGTCATTACCAATCATTGTTATGAATTCTTCTGAAGCTGGGCTCTCTGGGTGGATACTGAAACTGATGGGGCCTGACACATTCAAATAGCTGCAGGACTTCCCCTTTTGTTCCTTTCCAAGAAGGGATCACTTCACCTGCTCGACCAGTAATGCTGTTAAATTCATTCATTTATAGCCTACATCTGGTCATTTGGGGTGAAGGATGCAGCAGCTTTAACAGATTTTCTCCTCTTGAAAAAGCAGGTGGGGAATGTGTTAATCATTGCCATCAGTGCTGGCTGCTCGGGGCGAGTGTTGCTGTCCTGTAAAGATTTCCCTTGGGGTTATTGTGACTCAGCTTCTGCTTTCTCCCCCTGTGACTCCGGGGCTTCAGCATGTAAAGAATTTGCTGATGGTGTGGTGGAGAGCTGCAGTTTGCCCCCAGCTGGCAGGTCCAGGTTCCTCACCCAGCAGCTATGCTGCATCCTCAGCACCACAGCAGTCCCAATGTCCCAGCTGTTTGTTGGGCACTGAGGGAGACCTGTTTTAAAAGAGCAGCTGTGGGGGCACAGCAACTTGATCATCATTTTGGATCTGTATGCAGGGCTATTTTTAAACACTGACTTCCTTCAACACTAAGAAGTGGAAGTGGTTAAACACAAGAGCTGGTTTCTTGGCTTATAACTGGTATGTTAAACTTCTCATATACAGGTTTGTTCCATAAACAGCTCATCACTGCCACAATGACATCTTCAAGCTCTGCCCAGCGTCCAGCAGCTGAGAATGCCTGCAGAATCACTCTTGGACAAGCTAACCAGGTAATTATCTCCCCCACTTATCTTCATTGCTTTCTCCTCACTAAATCTTGCACTTCTTCCATTAAATCAAAACTCTCTAATGATATTAGGTAAGAAGAATTTAGCATGATGGAATAGGTCTTTTATCCTGAAGATTTCTGTTAGCTTTCAGCAGATCAGAGATTTATGGGTATTTTAATAGGAATAGAGGGGGAGAAAGCAGATAAATTGGGTCATAGAAGAAAATGCATAATGCATGTTTTTGTGTTGGAGCCATACTTGAAGAATTCCATATGCAGCATTGCTCCTAACTCTATGGACTACTTGTGACAGTTGTATTGAAGCATTATTGCTTTGTGTGTTGAACTTTGTTCAATCAGTGATGCATCCCCACACCTCATTTTGAGGTCAGTATTGAACACGCAGCACTCGTGTTATTGCCTCTTCTTATAGTGTCTCTGGAAGAAGCAGCTGCAAGCCAAGGGCAACGTGGCAGGCGTGTGGTTTGGCTGTGACACAGCATGCTGACAGCCAAGGAGGAAACACGCTGCAAAGAGTGGCTAGAGAAATCTGATCTAAAATCAACTATTTCTCTTCCAGATCCACTTCACTTGTGCAGGGCATCTCCAAAATACAAAGGGAATAGGCAGGAGTGAAAGTAAACTGGTGGCGTGTTTAGAAGATCCTCCTATTTGAGGCAATTTCAGAAGCTTTGAAATATAGCCAAGTCCTGTGCAGTTTATATCTATGCTTATTTATTCAAATCACTTTGCTTGAAAAAGGCATATAAATAGGCTCTGGTATTGTTATGAAAATATTGATGGCCAGCAGTTTCCAAACTAACAGTTCTGTTTTGGCTTTACTGTAATAGCTGAGGGCTCATTTTGCATGGAATCAAGCTAACTAGGTTGCTTCTTTAATCAAAAGGAGATGCATGAGCAGTTATTTCCACATCTATTTGAGAGTGGTCATTAGAGAAATGAATGAGTGCAAATACGTAATTTATCTTATTGAAAACCAGATGCTGATACAAGCAATTACTTGTGTTGTGCTCAGCTTTTTCCAAGTAAAGATGCTGTTTTTGAGGGAGAACAACTCATGTCCAGCCACGAGCCTCTATCTGAGCTTGGAAATATATCTTAACAGTCACAATAATGGCAAAACAGGCAGAGCAGATATGCTTGCAGTAGGAAGTAATTTTTTATGGTACTTAAGCAGTGGAACTAAAGCCTTGCCAATATGCTGCCCAGTAGCCAAGTGACAAATTGCACTTGTGACAAGCAACTAAAACTTGTGAAAATGGTGCTGCAGCTAAATCTGTTTTTTAAGGAAATACAGGGTTGCAAGGGAAGGAAATAAGTATTGCAGTTGCATTTATATAGGCAGAATGGTGTGTATGAGGCCCAGGTGAACCCACTTGACTAATAGGTGAAGGCCTATTGCATGCCTTGAGAGCCTTGTCAAAGTATAAGGGAGCCACCAATAAACAATGTGTGCTAAGAAGTGGGTGTTTTTTCCAGTGACAGATTGAAATATCTTGCTACATTAGCACCTGAGAGACAAAGGAGAGCAACGGAAGCAATTCAGAGTGGGAAATGTATACATTAGCATACAATATTATGCACAATTATGTAGCATTCAGCTTCCTAGCAGAGCAGCGTGGGCTTTCTGACATCTTTTAGGAGCATGAGGCTCTTCTAAGAATTATTAAGATTCCTGTGGAACACACAGAGTGGTGGGGGAAGCAGCTATTTAAAACTCGCTGTAGTTTTATATAGCATCTGTCTTGTGTACTACTCAAAGCTGCTTGGGAGTGTGGGTGAAACCTAAAGGGGTTGTGGTGCAGTTGAATTGTTCCCAGGGTGCTTTACATATTTCTTAGTAAGGATTTTGTTTATTGACTGAGATCTACAGAAAGTACAGATTCTGATCCTTGGTGTTAATTAAACACACGCTGTCTTTGGCATAGTGTTATTATTAGGTGCTTCTTCATGGATCCTAATAAATACATCCCTCCTGAGGTCTGTACAGGGCATGTTCAGTCTGTTCTTGAAGTCCCACTGTGGGTGCCCCATGGTTGCTCCTGGGTACATGATTCAGAACATTTGGTTAGTCACTGCCCAGGCCTCCATACCAAGGGCCTGAGTTTCTTATCTTTCCTCACATGATGGATGACATCAAAGTAAATTTGGCAGTGTGACTGATTGAAGCCTTTGGATCTGTCTGCCCAAGTTCCTTTTCTTTTGTCATCGCTTGAGTCAGAGTGATGGTGCTGATTTTTGATCCTTTTAACTTTTCTCCAAGCATTTGACCATGCAGATAATTGTTATAGGGTACCAGCCCTCAGCAGGTTAGCCTAAGGCAAGCATTTTCCAATGGCCTCCATCTCATAGCAGTTATCTCTGCTCAGTGTGGCTGTCTCGGGCAGCTTGAGCAACTTGGGCTCTTTAGCTGAGATCTACAGGCATGTATGCTGGGCTCACATTCTTTCTCTCATTGCTTCTTAATCATTCAAACAAAAATCTGTGCTTTGTGTTTCAGGTGCGACCCAAACTCCCTCTTCTGAGGATTCTGCAGGCTGCAGGTGCCCAAGGTGAAACCTTCACCCTGAAGGAGGTGGGTTCAGTTTCTATGCACTGAAATTGTGCCTGTCCTGGGTTGTTTAGTGGATGGTCCTATCTGGGACTGGTTCTTGATTCTCCTGTTTTTGGAAGCCCTACCTGCAGAATAGGGATTCTGTACCAGTGAGACTGTTGGGATTTAATTGGTGGTTAATTGTCAGGAGCCTTTGAAGGAATTAAGAAAGGAGGAAGAAACGTAATCAGAAACTGCTTTAGAGAAAGAAAAGATGGAATAAATATCTCTAATGCCTGAGAGAGTGTAGGAGATGCTGTTCCATTGTCTTCTTTAGTGCATGAGAGCCTTAAAAATGGGATGTTAGTTGATACTTGTAAGTTCTTTTTGAACTTGCTTGTCAGCTAAACCTGAGAGACCCTGCAAATTCATTTATTTTTAGATTAAAATGCAATATGTGTACAAGATTAAAAAAATGACACTGACTGTGATTTACAAGGGTAGCCTGTCTGGAAAGAATTAAATGCAGTGGTTTTTCATTATGAATGTGTCAGATATTCCCGCAGAGCTCTGTGACTTATTTTAAACACTTATGCATTTAAATAACTTGTTTAGCTTCTACAAAGTTTTGCAAAAACAAATTGAATGCTTTAAATGGGGGGCAGTTCAGTATTAAACGCAGGTTGTTTGTATAGATTAACACTTTAACTCGGCTCAGTTTTTCTGCAGCGATTGGTTTTAGCATCATTTTGGTGGCATTTGCTATCATTCAGGAGGGTCGCTTTGGTTGGTAATAGGGGAACTTTGCCTGTGTTGGGCTTAACACTCTTTTCTTTCTCCTCTTGTACTCCTCACTTCAGCTGGTACTTCTTTATATAGTGGAATAGCAGAGGGAACTTGTCTTAGTTTTCTGTCCTGTTAGTTGCAAACCTTATGGCAATGTGGTAAAGCTTCCTTGTTTGAGACATTGATGGATGGCTGACACTGCTTAAGGTATCAGGAGGCAAATACCATAAATTAACACAAATTTCCAGAGTCTTTGGTTTCAGCTGCAGATGTGGCTGATGATATGTTATGATTCCACAGGTTATGCATTACCTAGGACAGTATATAATGGTGAGGCAGCTGTATGACAAAAGGCAGCAACACATGGTGTATTGTGGAGGAGATCAGCTGGGAGAATTGCTGGGGCTGGAGAGCTTCTCTGTAAAAGATCCAAGGTAAGCAAAGGTAACCTTTAACATATGCTGTATTATGGAGATTGCTGAGTGAGAGACCCTTGGTGACACTGTTCCTATTTGCAGTCACAAAAATCTCCATGAGTACCAAATGTCCACCAAATGCATTTGTTAATGCATTTTGACAAGTCTGAGCTTAGCTCTTGCTTTGAAGAGCTGGTTCTGAATGGTCCAGACAGCAAGCTGCTTGAGGTGACATCTTTGCCTCCCTTGTATTGCTGAATCTTCTCAGACTTCTGGTCTCAGGCTCATGCTAAGATCTGCATCCTTCAGGTAGGTTCTGAGCTAGATTTAGGAGTGGCAAAAATGCACTGCAGACTCCAGCATCTCTATGGGGTTAATAAATGAGAATTTAAGTCTCTGATTTGACAGGATAATGCTGTTTGCTACTGTGATTATATTTACCATCTCCTTCTTCTCCACAGCCCAGTCTATGACATGTTGAAACGGAACCTTACTTCTGCTGCCATGACAGGTAGGTTTTTCACAGTATGGGCAAGTATATTCAATAAAGTGTTGATGTAACTTGGGTAAGTAATGATTATTCAGAGAAGAGAAATGGTTCTGAAGTTGGAACAAACTGCTGATGAAGGCTTTGACAAGAGTCTCTTTGAGTATGTTCCGTTTGTGTGTGTCTACCATCAGTAGCTGTGGTATGAAATCAATTAGCTGGTTGAGTAATACAGCTGCCTTTAACCAATGGCCAAACCTCAAAGCAGAAGATAAAATACTGTGGGTGCCCAAATCAACATAGCTGAAGCATCTCATCCAAATTCTTATTGATTGCTCAGTCTTTTGTCACTTTTGTAACAGTCTGTGACTTCTCTGTCTTGCCTCATTTTGTACTTTAATTGTCTGGAGAGCAAGTGTAAGGAATGCTGGAAACCTAACCTAGTTCTGCAATCTGAAGAGGTCTGGACTTTATTCAAACCCTTGAATGTTTAAAGACTACAATTGTTTGGCTTGTGAGAGATACAATCTATTTACATCAGTTTATTCTTAAGTTAATCTTGGCTGATGGCTGCCATGACAAAGCTCATCATCTTCATGTGATAATGAACTTATTGAAGCCACCGATATGCAAATCAGGAGTTAACTGTACCAAGAAGGTTGTGAAGTCATGGATCTCGCTTCCTGGGATCTCTAAGCAGATTAGATGGGCTTAGTTCTTCATACTTAGTTCTTCATAAGTGCTTATTCTGGTTTTGCTTGCATGTTCAAGCAAATGTAGAAATTGAGAGGATGTGGCCCTGAACTATTTATGCTGGTTTTGAGCCATATATTGGTGCCTGTGTGGTCCACCTCCTTTCCTTTCTATATAGAACCTTCCTAAGCAGATTCATGTAAATTTAGCTTCAGAATAACTGTGTGAATGCGGTTTCCCTTGCTGGTAGTGCCCTGCCCTTTTACCTGTAGGCAGTGTGTGAAGAGCAAAGGATCCCAACGAAACACTCTCCTCTGCTGCCCTGTTCCCTTCCACTTGGTGTATGCATGTAGCTGTGTGTGTGTGGCTGGGTATGCGTGTGTTGTTGTCCAGTCGTGCTGTAAATATTGCCAAACCTGCTAAAGGAAGCACTGTTCCTTTGGTGTGATGATCATTGGGTTTAACCACCACGTGTGCGTGTGTATCTGTGTGACTATGATGCGAAACAAGCTTGGCAGACCAGGCCAACTATGTGGGAAGGATGACTCTTGGTATTGTTTTTCCCTTCCTTGCAACACAGAAGTAGCTAAAAGTGCTGCAGGGCTTAAGAAGGCCGTAATGTTTTATATTAGCAGCTTGTATTCGCTTGCCAAACCAGTACTCATCAGAACATCACTTTTGCAGATTATTGTGCCCACTTCTTCCAAGTACACTTGTAGGAAGAGCAGTGACTGCAGTACATCTTGTTAATAAAGATTAAGCTCTGACATAATGCTCTTTATCAGATGCTATCATTTACTTGGCTAGCTGTCGCTTTTAACATGAATCACATTTGGAGTATCTAGGAACTCCTACCTCACTTTAAGGGTGTTTTGTGTTCAGTTCCTAATAATGGTTAGCTTTGTATAAGGAAGCCTTTCAGTACATGGAGTGCATTTCCACACTGTGTTTAGGACTAGTGTGTGTCACACAGTGTTAGAAGGGCAGTTCTTCTCTTCTAATGCCACAGTGAAGACAAAGCAATGATGGATGAACCAATTGGCTTCTGTTTTCCTGCAGGTATGAAATCCATAGTGGCCACTAGGAAGTTGTATGGTGATGAAAGCGAACAAAAGACCCCCAACAAATGAATACATAGAGCCATATCATTTTGTGGTCCTGTGTGTTATCACTTCTTGGTCCACTTTTCTGCCTACAAGATGCAGTTTTCAGTGCCGTGACTCACAGCACAAATCAGATTGCTCATGCCTCCCTGGTATTCTGCAGGGAATCTCTCTGCTGTTTGAAATGGGAGAAAGCAGGAGCCATCCTCTCACCTTTTCAGGGAGCAGACTTCCTAAATACAGCTCTTCTGTTATCTAGAAAGACTCTGTAGGCTGTTATTGCTATTTAATTAGGCTGGCCTTTTAAATTTCCTCTGTATGTGCTTAGCAAAGCCTGGGGAGCATTACTAGAGTGATGCTTCTCTAGGAATTGGCCAGCTTGCTAAGGATGAAAGAGCTCTGCTTTCCTAAAGGATTGCTTAGTGCTCTGCCAAGCCTGGGTCGCTGGTTGCTTGCTGAAGACCCTCTGTGTTGTGAGAATGGTTATTACCAGGGAAGGTTTTTTCTTTTGTTTTACCTGCTATCTAGATGCTGCACAGAATCTCGCACAGGAACAGAGCGTCGATAAGCCAAGCCAAGACCAGCTGAAGGTAAACCCACTGCGTGGTGGTTTCTTTTGTTGTACAGAGTGCCCCTTCTCTGTACCTGTGCATGGTGGACTACCAGAACTTTGTGCTGCTTGGCTGCCAGGTTCTCACCTTCCTGAAAAGTTCTTGGAGTCCACACAACAGGGACAGAGTGACCCTTCTCTGTTCTCATCATAACAGAGTACCAGTCTCTGAGCGCGTTTCTCTGGGGTGTAGCACTTCTAGTCCTCAGTTCCTCCAGCCTGCTCTGTCTTTTCATGTCTTTCCCCTTTTCCCCCCATTTCCTCTCTAAGTAGGAACTGCCAAATCATTAAACTTTCTAAAAAGCGTGAAGGAGTTTTGTGTTTAGTAGGATTGTTTTCAGAAGCTTTCAGGCGTGATCTGAAACCTAGGAAAAATCTTTGCACGTTTTAAGGTGTGTTTTGGGATTAAGGTAAACTGATCTGGGAGGTGCCTGTTCACACTGGGGGGCCAAAGAGCCACAAAGAGAGCAGTTTTACTGCATTCTAAATGGCAACTTTTGGACTTCTTGCCAGTCTTAAGATTTTTCCTGGGTTGCAAATATGTTGTTTGTGCTGATTACAGATGCATTAGTGTTCCTAGAGGGTTAAAAGTGTGTAGCTTTTGTTCAGAAACTTCTTTTTATCTTCTTATCTTTTTGGCGTTGTAATGCAGCTGGTGACTCAGAATGGAAGTGCTACATCCCCTTGTCTCTATAAGCTCTGTTGGACTAACATCTGCTTTTTCCTTCATGCAGTTTAGCCCAAAGGAAGGTTCTGACACTGTCATCATGGAGGATGAAAGCAATGCATCTGCCGTGTCTACCTCAGAGCACAAATGTGAGAATTATGAAGGTGAGTGCCAGCTTTTCCATGGTAACGGGCTGTATGAGTACTTCTGCTCCTTCTCCAGTATGACACGTTGAGCTTTGTATCAGGAAACAGCTGGAGGAGGGTGCTGGGAGACTAATAAAAACCTGTTGTGGAATATAATCTTTAAAACTCATCATTTTATGGCAAAGATTGAGAGAAGTGCAAATGTCTGCCAAACGTACTTTATGATAGGCATGTTTTCTAGCTTAGATACTTTCTCTCATAAATAAACACTGAGTAAATTGGCAGGTTAAGCCCCAAAAGCACATCTATCACTAACCAGTGCCATCAAAAATCTTACAGACCTTGCTGAAGGGTGTTGTAAATGCTGAAATTAGACTCGTATCTATTTATCTTCCCATGGGGCCCTCTCCTCTGATTACACAGAACACAGCCTGAGTTGTCTGCAGTCGTTGCCTGCAAACCAATTAGGAATAGGAGTAACAATGGATATATATATTTTTTTTCTATCCAGCTTAAGCATCGCACAGCTCCTTCATATTTAGACATTTCGTTTGTTTTAATGTCTGGGGTTTTCTTACTGGTTCAGTCATGGATTTCTGATGTTATGGAAACAATTTTCCTGGTTTTTTTTCCACCTTCTGCTCACAGATTGTTCTCACATCAAGGAACTTAATTTATAAAAACAGATCATCTTAGCAATGTGTGGGTATTTCTGGATAAAATGAGAGCAGTAAATATTTTCTTGGCTACATGTGCAGAGGAGATAGAAATAGTCCTTGTTGGTGCCTTTGAAGTTCTCAGCAGTGAGGAGGGTTTGTTTCAAGGTTATCTTGAAATTTAGACCTCTGAGTTGAGGATTGGAGGCTAAACTGTGTGTGCTAAAAAGGAGGCTACAGCAGGGAGTCATAGAGGGTAGATTTTTACCTTTCCATGTCCTGATTTGCCCTTTGGGAATTCAGGAGCTCCCATCATTTGAAATTTGAACAAAATTCAAACATGTTCTTTCTACATTATAAGTGCTCCAAGACTGAGTGTTGATTTGGATAGAGTTCTGAAGGGAGAACTCATGTTTGTATATTCCTTCTTAAAAAGCTGGTAATGCTAAATAGAAAACATGCAGTTATAGAGATGCTGGGAACACTGGAATGCTTCTTTGACCTGTGGCTGTTTTGCCAGATTCACTTGGATAGATACATCAGTGCAGTTGTGTGTCAGATCTGACATCTCAGTACACTCACACAGACTTCAAAGCTCTTAGCAGTAACTCTGGCTGTAAGACAGTGGAAGAAAGGTATCATCTCTAATTAGATGGGGCCAAATTTGTCTCTGCTAGTCTCTTTAATGATGTAGGTGTGGCATGACTTAGATTCTACTTGGCTCTTACAGACAAAGACTTAATAGAAAACCTCTCTCAAAGAAAGAAGCCTAAACTGGAACTAGTGTTTGAGGAATGGGATGTAGCTGGTCTTCCATGGTGGTTTTTAGGCAACCTCAGAAGCAATTACAAGTCCAGAAGTAATGGATCAACAGATATTCAGACTAACCAGGTGTGTAGACATTTTAAAGAGGTGCGCTGTATTCTCTTCCTCTTTTCTTTTGTTTTTCAAGTAAATAATATGTTATTGTCCTTTCTCTTCCCTTCCCACTTCAGGATTTTCAGCCTCTCTCCCTTCTGTGTTCCAGTCCCAGCCTTTCACGTCAGGTGGTTGGTTACCTTTATAGTGTTCTTAAATAAACTAGGCACTCTGTCATCTATTGGGGGCCCTTCTGCACTCCAGAGCTTTGATGGTATTGCAGTAGGTGCCCCTTCCCTGTGTTGAAAGTTGTTGCTCAGTGCAGATGGTGGTACTGTAGTGGCCATGCTGTATGGCCAGCTTGCAAGGGGAATGAGCATCATGCTGTTTGCCACCAGGGGTGTCAATAGAAGAGTAGTGCACTGCCCCTTTTTCTCCTAGGCATTAATGGAAAGGCAGCCCAGGGCCTGGAAGGAAAAAGGGAGAGGTATTTCCTGCAGCCACAACTGCAGTGTTGGCCCTCCTGCTGTTGATACCCTGAGCTCTAAGTGGTATCTTCTTTTTCTTCTCCATTAGGACATAGACACTGCCATTGTTTCAGATACTACTGATGATTTGTGGTTCCTCTACGAAAGT
Organism: Coturnix japonica; assembly: GCF_054131305.1. Classification (NCBI taxonomy): domain Eukaryota; kingdom Metazoa; phylum Chordata; class Aves; order Galliformes; family Phasianidae; genus Coturnix; species Coturnix japonica. Next base: position 3,061,622 of record NC_140700.1, read on the forward strand.
CCCATGGATCAGACCAACACAGCAGTCAAAATGGAAACAGCTGACTGTGAGGAAGTGAAAGAAGGTGACAAAAAGGTACCTCTTCAAACAGACACCACATGTGTGTGCCAGTTTTCCTTATCTATGTGATCCCAGTGCAGAATCCTTTGTTTTCCCCCAGCCTTTCAGTGCTGTGTTAACATGTCAGGAGCTAAATCTGTAACCACCCAGAGTTTGTGTTAGAAAGGGCTGTCACCATTCCATACACAGAGTGATAGCTTTCCTTCTAGTCAGTCTGGGTTTTGGTTTAAATGTGCGTATTTTCAAGGCACCAAATTAATTGAAAATTACTGGCCAGTCTGAGGTTTTAATTAGGTTAATCACAAGAGGAATTAATCAGATGTGTGGTAGAATAATTCAGTTCATGATTCATGAAATTTAATAGGAACACTCAGGTATTTGTGTTTGCCTCTGTGTGATATTTTTTTTGCATGCATTAGAGAGAGATATGAATTCATCACAAGAAAATCTGACTGTAAACCAGCTCAGTGCAAGTTATCAACAACAGCTTGGAATAGATTAAGTACACAAAACGACTTTTCATTCACTTCTGTGAATTAATTCTCATGGTGATTATATCATCATTTTGGTTTTGCTGTACAGAGCTAAGCACATTGTAAGTACGGATTGTTGCAGCTCTTCTGACAGCATATCTACTTTTCCCAGGTGACTGAGGATGCATGTTTGCATGACTTTGAGGATTCTCAGTGTTTAAGCGACGACACAGATACAGAAGCTGCTTCTGAGGTAGGCATCCCTTGGGTCAGTGTTCCTTGCTTGGTAGTATGCTGCAGCCTTAGCTGTATTTAGCAAAACTGCTCTCCCAGCTTCTCCTATGGCTCCTTCTTGCAGTAAGAGAAGCATTAGGATGTCCCTGGCATAGGGCAGCTGAATCATAGCTCTTGCCCTTGCTTTCTGGGGTACCTAAGTAAACCACTGTCAGTTGTGCACATTCAGCAGATGCCAAATGATTATGGAGGCTGGAAAATGTATTCCTAACTGTTTCCAGGAGCTCTACCCTTGAAATCAATAAACTGCACAGCGTGAGAACATTGTATTTCACAAGCTGGGAGAAAGGAAGGACGAAGTTTAATGCTTAAGGAGAAACCTGCATTTTTAGAATGCAGAGTACTAAACTTCTTAGGCTTTCTGAGGTGCTGATAATCAAAGTTGCAATCACGCATCTGCAAGCCTCAGTAACAGTGTCCTCTCTTGATGAAGTTTCTTTGCTGTTTTTCCTTTGTTGAGGAAAAGAATTGTTAGCAAGGATGCACTAACTTGCTGCTGTTTTTGTCTGCCCTAATCGTTCTTCAGGACTGCTGGCAATGCACCAAATGCAAGAAGT